>NW_027361735.1:2937500-5337500 GCF_039654945.1 Dendrobates tinctorius | reverse complement strand
TCCAGTTACCCTCTGACCGTGTGTCCACTCCAGTCAGCTCATCTCCCAGCCCACCATCTGTCTTATCACGAGACGTCAGGTCCGTCAGTTGGGCAGATGTATTTCTTCCAGTCACTTCTACATCAGACCTGTCCACGTTAGGAGGCGTCACCGTGTCAACGTCTGTTAATCCAACAGTAGAAACGTCTCCCTCATTCGACCCCATACATCATCAAACAACACAAAGTCCCGGCCCCTCTCCAAGGCATAGAATAAGTCACGTGGTATCCCCCCCTTGGCACGCACCATCTTTGGTCTCCTCGAATATTACTCGGTCTACTGCATAGTTCACCATGACCCCATGTTTACAGCGAACCCTGGCATTTTTCTCGGTCAGAGACAACATGAGAGGAGTTCCTGTCAGAGTCACCTGACTCTCTGAATCCAGTCTACCAGAGACTCCTTCCCATTACAGCATCACGGTACACACATGTGGCCTGTCATTATCCGGAAAATACATGACGCACTCCTTAAAACTCATACAGACACACTGCGGTTCCCCAGACATACCCACTGAGGCAACCAGTGCTGCCATTTCCTGAACCACCCCAATTTGGGTCACTGCCCCCTCCTGGGACTCCACCCCTTTTTGGGTTACCACCCCAATTTGGGTCACCGCCCCCTCTGGGACATCACGTCTTTTTGGGTTACCACCCCAATTTGGGTCACCGCCCCCTTCTGGGACTCCACACCCTTTTGGGCTACCACCCCGATTTGGGACTCCTCCCCCTTTTGGGCTACCACCCCGGTTTGGGCCACCGCCCCCTTCCGGGATTTCCCCATGTCCGTTATATCGGTGTTCTCAGACCACAGTTCACACAACACAGTTTATGTCTTTCAACTATACCACACAAGTCCTTGCTGGTACCACCACAGCTTCTGCTGTCACAGATCACCAACACCACCGGCTGCTGTTCACACACAGCGGCTGGTGTCCTCTTCGTAACCCCGCCGAGTTACCGGAAGCCACTTGTCCCCGTCGTTACCCCGCCGAGTTACCGGAAGCCGCTTGTCCCCGTCGTAACCCCGCCGAGTTACAGGAAGCTGCGTGTCACCTTCTTGCCTCCCACTGAGCCACCGCAGGCTGAGTTGAGTTGAGAAAAAAAACACCACACAAAAAACTCACGTGTCCCTTCTGTGTGCTATTCAGGACGTTCCGTCTCCTCTCCTGAGACCGTCCAACACACAGGGCACACTGGGTGCTATTCAGGGAGCGACCCTCCTCCCAGGGTTTCCCAACACACCGGCCACACCAACACATCACACAAAACTCACATGTCCTGTCTGTGTGCTATTCAGGACATTCCGTCTCCTCTCGTGAGACCATCCAACACACAGGGCACACTGGGTGCTATTCAGGGAGCGGCCCTCCTCCCAGGGTTTCCCAACACACCGGCCTCACCAGGTCCAGGGGCTTAGCGGGTGCTCTTCAGGACATCCATCTCCTCCTGAGACTGCCCAACACTCACGTCTCACCAGGTCCAAGATCATACCACGTGCTCCAGGGATCCAATTCTTCTCCTAGAATCTCCCAACACTGACCCTCCAGGATCTTGCTCACTGAACCCTCCAAGTCTCACTGACCCAGGTCAGTACAACACGAACACCTGTCCGTTACCTGTGTTGGCCCCACAGGTCCTCGGATACCTCTTCTCCACAGAGGCACCCTATCAATCACCAGTCTCTTTCTTACTGACCCCGGTCAGTACAACACGGTTTTCACGACCGTCACCTGCTGGCCGCGCCGATTCTCGGACCCCTCTACCGCAGAGGTATCCTATAAGTCTCTTTCTCCTGGGGAAACGGCCGCACAGGGCTCACCGATCTGGACAGTGCCTTACTCACTAGGCTGCCCCACGGTTCCAGAACAGCCGGGCAGCGGCTTCCCCAACGTCAGCCTTCCTGGCTCAGCGTTGCCCTTAGCAAAAGACTTTGCAGTCCTCTTCCGTTGCTCCTAGCAACAATACTACAATAATGCCCATAGCTTTCTCCACCAATTGTGAGGTAGCGCTGTTATTCGGGTAGGAGATACTCGCTCAGCAGCCACAAAATCAGATCCGGCACAGATTTTCCGTAAAGCAAGCATAGTCCATGCAGTTTATTCAACATCATAAACTCACAGCAGCAACAAAACTTCATATAAACAGCAGAGCGTCCATGGCAGTTTCACTCTGTAAACCCTGTGTTCACACAGGTTGTACAATGTCCAACATACAGGCTTTCTTAGCCTCACTTATCTCACCCACGTCCGGGTTTCCTCATGGCTGCTTCAGCTTACTACAGACGTTCATTCCCTCCCCTGGGAACTCTCAGACACATGCAGCCATTCACCACAGCCACTTCACATACTATTAGCCAGGAAACTCCATCTCAATGGGACCTTCCACACTGGACCAACCGGGTCCCGGCATTCACCACATGTGACCTACCCTGGCCACATTATATGGTACATAGCCACGCCCACCGGGTCACATGACTCTGACCTCATCACAGGTCCTTCAAGCACTTACACACTCTTTACAACATGTTCTTTAAACACACCCCATGGGTGGGTTTGTAGGTAACTGGCCCGCCCATCTCCCTAGTTACCTGGAGACTTCTCCCTGTCATATTAAAGCAGCACCTCAGCAGTATCACTGCTGATAAACACATAAGTCTCCATCTCTTAGCCACCCACTTTGAGATACATAATGGCCATTCAGTATTCTGCCATTCATCCTTTCTCCTGGGACATCCACACAGAGCCCCCTAGCGGACACAGTGGTTACTACACCACTATATATATATATATATATATATATGCAGTTAGGTCCATATATATTTTGACAGAGGCAACATTTTTCTAATTTTGGTTCTAGACATCACCACAATGAATTTTAAACAAAACAATTCAGATGCAGTTGAAGTTCAGACTTTCAGCTTTCATTTGAGGGTATCCACATACACAGGTTTCAGCTCCTTAAGGCCTCTTTCACACATCAGGTTTTCGCCGTCAGGCGCGATCCGGCGCTTTTGACAGAAACCGGATCCGGCGAAATGCAATGCCGGATCCGGTTTCCCCCCCATTGACTTGCATTTGCGCCGGATCGCGCCGGATGGCCATGCGTTTCATCCGGTTTTCGCTGGATCCGGCAATGTGTCGCAATCCGGCGTCTGGAAAAAACAGCTACTGTAACGTTTTTTGTCTCCGGCGCGTCCGGCATTTTCACACAATGAAAGTCTATGAGCGCCGCAATGCGCCGGATCCGGTTTTTTTGGTCTGAGCATGCTCAGTAGCTCTGCCCACAAGACATATATAAAAGCAAGACAGTGGGACCCACAGCCACACCCAACATGCCACCCAAGAAAGCAACCAAGCGCAGCAGGAGAAGGCAGGAGACCACTGCAGCACCATCAGCACCACCACCACCCCAAATGGAGCATCAAATGGAACATGCTGAGGAGGGGAGGCCAGCAGCAGATGAGAGACGGTAATTATCAAATCCCCCATTCCTCCAAACTAGGGCTATTGAATATCAAGATATTCATTGGCCCTTTGTTTCTCTTTATTCAACAGCCGCCCAATAGATGCAGCAGCAGCAGCAGCAATGGCAGCAGGTGGAACACCACCCACAGGCATGGAGTGTGGCCACCAGGAAGACAGCACATCATCTTCTGGGAGCCCTCCCTCGCATCGTCAGCGTTTGACGGTAAGTTTTTATTTCCAAAATCCATCATCTCTGTAATATATGTCTATTCATTGCCTTTTATTTCAAAACAGGATTCACAAGATGAAGAGGAGCTCCCAGAAGAAGAAGGAAGGGGTGGACAGACGCTTGGAGTGGGCTCACAATTGGTAAGTTTTTTGCATCAAACGCAGAAACACAACATCACACTACACACAACACATAGAAAACAATGTTCTGCAGACCACACACAGCAAACAAATGCCTACATCCAAAGACATAACATTTTTTGTTTTCTTCTCTAGTCTTCCCAATCTGGTGCTCGGCCAAGAGGTCCTCGCAGTGCCTCCCAGGGTCGTCGGCGACAGCAACGCGGCGGTCACCAGCGTGTAAGTATAAATATTTTTGCTTTGTTTTTTTGCACTTTTTAGTTCATTTCTTTTGTGTAGGCTAATTATGTTATTTTTGTCTTTTTCTTTAACAGCCTTCACAGCGTGCTCCCGACTCTGACGGTGAGGATGGAGGACTCGATGTGGACCACCTCATCGATCTCGTCAGAGAAAGGGAGCCGCTCTGGAATATGGCTGACCGCCGCCACGCTGACCTTATCGTTACCCGACGACTCTGGGAGGAAATCTGTTCGCTCCTTGTGGGCCGCTGGGAGGACCTCGATGTTCGGGCCCAGATTAAAGAGCGTAAGTATATACAGTACCGGTTGCTTGATGTAAACCAGTGTTTCCCGAACTCCAGTCCTCGTGGTCCCCACGGATCATGTGTTCAGGATTTCTATTTACTATGGAAATCCTGAAAACATGACCCCTGGGGACCATGAGGACTGGAGTTTGGGAAACACTGATGTTGTATACTAACCACTCCTTTCTCGTTTCAGGGAACAGAATTGTGAATCGGTGGCGGTCTGTGAGGGATCGTTTCAAGAAGGAGTTCAATAAAGAGATGCGGGCCCCGAGTGGATCTGGAGGACGCAGGAGCAAGTACAAGTACGCACAAGCCCTGTCGTTCCTCCGGGAAACAATGGTCACTAGAAGGTAAATATTACACACCACATGTGAAAAAAAATGTTAGATGTAACTTTTTTTTTTCAGCCAGGGCCATACCATGTCAGTATTTTAATTGTTTTTTTTCTCTTTATTCCACAGCACGGTGAGCAGCACTCGGGAGCCTGCACGATTGGACCCTTCTGAGGCGATCCCTGAGGAGACCGGCACCGAGGGACACTTCGACCGCCCCGGTACATCTGCACCTTCCCACACATTCGACCCATCTGTCCCATCCACCAGCACAGGAGCATCGTGGCCGCCTACATTACATGAAGCTGCTGGTGAGGAGATCGCTTTCCCTTTACCCCACCCTTCTGCCCCTGCCACCTCTAGTACACCTGCGGGTACTGGGCGGCAGCGGCAGAGGGGTCAGGAAAAGAGTTATGCGCCACAGTTCTTGCATCTGAATGCATCTTTCCAGAACTGTCTAAAAGTCTTGTCAGAGCAAATCTCCGCAGGCTTTCAGCAGATCAACTCCAGCATTCTGGAGGTGAAGACACTTCTGCAAACCATGCATTCAGAAGCAAGATCTTCGCCAAACCACACCTTTTTCAGGTCTGTTGTGGAGCGCATGGCAACACTATCTCCTACCCAGCAGATGCATGTAATGCATTCGTGCCACGGTGCTCTACAGCAGGTTACCTCCCAACCTCCACCTCCCACCACTGTAGTTCCTCCACCTGCACCCCCTCCAGCCACTTTCCATCCTCCCCCTCCTATTACATCTGCACCCCCTCCAGCCACTTTCCATCCTCCCCCTCCTATTACATCTGCACCCCCTCCAGCCACTTTCCATCCTCCCCCTCCTATTACATCTGCACCCCCTCCAGCCACTTTCCATCCTCCCCCTCCTATTACACACCAGCAACCTCACCAGTACCAGCAACCTTCCCAGTACCAGCAACCTCCCCAGTACCAGACATCTCCCCACTTCCAGCAACCTGCCCCGTACCAAACTCCTTCCCCGTACCAAACTCCTTCCCCGTACCAAACTCCTTCCCCATACAACTTTCCATCAACATCATCTGATCCTACAGTCCCTGCCCAACCCTCCACTCCACCGCCCACCACCTCTTCTGCCTCCCACATGTCCACCCATTCTGTATCTTTTTCCACACCATCACCTCTAACTGTTCCTTCCCCACCACGATCCCAGTCCTCTCTCCACACTCCCATTGTCGAAGTGTCCCGCAGCCCCTCCAGCAGTATTTCCACCCCACACTACACCGAGTTATAATGTATTTTTTGTAATAAAAATGCCCATTTGGTTGGTTTCAAACCTTTATTAAAAAAGTTTTTTTAAATTTAAAAACAGTTTACACAAAAAAAAAAATTTTAAATAAAAGTTAAATTATTGTTTACACTGGTTGTCTGTCATTTCTTTCTGCGGCGAAATATGTTTAAAAAAAAGGTTAAATACAGGGTATTTAAAAGGTAAAAAGGTATTCAAAACCAGGTATATAACTGTGGGTAAATTTTAGCTTTTTGCCACAGTTGTGTTCCTGGTTGTGTTTGAAGCAAAGTATTTCACCTGAAAAGTTGTGTTTATTGTTGGTGATTTCCTAACCATGTACACAACTTTTGTTAAAAGGTGAAATACTTTGCATAAAACACAACCAAGTACACACCTGTGGCCTAAAGCTAAAAATAGTAAGACCATGACAAGATAGCCAACTTTGGTTGGCAAAGGTATATACTGTTGGTCCAGAAGGTACACAAGTTTGGTAGGGCACAAATCTTTCACACTCTGTCATCCTGCCAGTGTACTCTGCCTTGAGGTGACAAAGTATAGTGCAAAATTGTCCCTCATTACTGAAACCGTCACAGAACTTCTAGTGGTAATATTTCCAATGACAACATCCATCTTCGCCAGTAACTTGCTCTTCTCTCCAACCTGCACTTTCTCCTCTACAACCTGTCAAAGAAGGGCTGTAGGAACATGCTATATATAGTTTTCCAGTAGCCAATCCCGTTCGGAAGGCCACAAGGGTCAATTTTAAAAACCAGATCCGGCGTAATCCGTCGAAAAACGGATAGAAAAACGGATGAACCGGATGAGACGGATCCGGTTTTGTCTGTCAAGAACAAGACGGATCCGGCAGAAAACCGGATCCGGCACATCAGGTTTTACAAAACATTTGCCGGATCCGGCATTCCGGCACGACGCCGGATCGCGCCTGACGCCGAAAACCTGATGTGTGAAAGTAGCCTAACATGTGCCACCCTGATTTTAAAGGGACCAAAAGTAATTGGACAATTGACTCCAAGGCTATTTCATGGACAGGTGTGGGCAATCCCTTCGTTATGCCATTCTCAATTAAGCAGATAAAAGGCCTGGAGTTGATTTGAGGTGTGGTGCTTGCATTTGCAAGGTTTTGCTGTGAAGGAAACATGCGGTCAAAGGAGCTTTCCATGCAGGTGAAACAAGCCGTCCTTAAGCTGCAAAAACAGAAAAAACCCATCCGAGAAATTGCTACAACATTAGGAGTGGCAAAATCTACAGTTTGGTACATCCTGAGAAAGAAAGAAAGCACTGGTGAACTCATCAATGCAAAAAAACCTGGGCGCCCACGGAAGACAACAATGGTGGATGATCGCAGAATAATCTCCATGGTGAAGAGAAACCCCTTCACAACAGCCAACCAAGTGAACAACACTCTCCAGGAGGTAGGCGTATCAATATCCAAACCTACCATAAAGAGAAGACTGCATGAAAGTAAATACAGAGGGTTCACTGCACGGTGCAAGCCACTCATAAGCATCAAGAATCAAAAGGCTAAACTGGACTTTGCTAAAAAAAAAAAAAATCTAAAAAAGCCAGCAGAGTTCTGGAAGAAAATTCTTTGGACAGATGAAACCAAGATCAACCTCTACCAGAATGATGGAAAGAGAAAAGTATGGTGAAGGCATGGTACAGCTCATGATCCAAAGCATACCACATCATCTGTAAAACACGGCGGAGGCAGTGTGATAGCTTGGGCATGCATGGCTGCCAGTGGCACTGGGTCACTAGTGTTTATTGATGATGTGACACAGGACAGAAGCAGCCGAATGATTTCTGAGGTATTCAGAGTCATACTGTGTGCTCAGATCCAGCCAAATGCAGCCAAACTGATTGGTCGTCGTTTCATACTACAGATGGACAATGACCCAAAACATAAAGCCAAAGCAACCCAGGAGTTTATTAAAGCAAAGAAGTGGAATATTCTTGAAGGGCCAAGTCAGTTACCTGATCTTAACCCAATTGAGCATGCATTTCACTTGTTAAAAAATAAACTTCAGACAGAAAGGCCCACAAACAAACAGCACCTGAAAACCACCGTAGTGAAGGCCTGGCAGAGCATCAAAAAGGAGGAAACACAGCGTCTGGTGATGTCCATGAGTTCAAGACTTCAAGCAGTCATTGCCAACAAAGGGTTTTCAACCAAGTACTAGAAATGAACATTTTATTTACAATTTGAACTTCAACTGCATCTGAATTGCTTTGTTTAAAATTCATTGTGGTAATGTCTCGAACCAAAATTAGAAAAACGTTGTCTCTGTCCAAATATATATGGATCTAACTGTATATATATATATATATATATATATATATATATATATATATATATATATATATATATATATATACATATATGGATCTTTGTTTAATAATTGAATAGTTGTACAGATAAAGGGCCAGGGCTGATACACTGTTGGACCCGTGCAAATGAATAGAAAAGAAAAAAAATATAAAAAAGCATGTCTGCAATTGAATGAGAATTAAACACCCTTAGTCTCCAGTTGAATACCATTTAGAAACTTTGCAAAGCCTATTTATGAAGCAGCCAGTTGGAATATAAAATTCTATATGGGATGGTTGCGGAAATTATACAAACTGCAGAAAATCTGCAGTTTTGCCCTTTGGCAAAGGAAATGGTAAGTAGGATTTGTAAACTTTATGCAGAACAATAGATATAAAATGTGAAAGTTAGCATACATTTTAGATAGGTGTCAGCTCAATCAGCCAACAGCTATTCCACCAGACTAGAGGTGACTGGATAGATCCACACATGGTAGAGTTTGAGTCGAATTTCCAGAAATGTGAGTTTCCTCATGAATCCTGCTTTTATCCTAAGGCTATGTGCACACGTAGTTTTTGTTCCTGCGGATTTTTCCGTGCAGATTTGGAAAAATCCACAGATAAATTCTCAGGTCAAAAGACCTGCAGTTTACCTGCGGATTAGCCTGCGGTTTCACACCTCTACAATGGAGAAGGTGTGCAACCGCAGCGGAATCCTCACAAAGAATTGAACCCACAGCAAATCCACGCGGAAAAATCCGCAGCATGTTCACAGCGTTTTTCAGTTTACCATTGAAAACAATGGTACTGTACAGTGCACCTAAATCTGCTGCGGACCCGCAGAGCCTGAAACGCTGCGGATCCGCAGCAGAATCCGCACTGTGTGCACATAGCCTAAGTCATGTAACAAGGCTCGTTAAAGGGTCGACATTGACTTTTAGGAATGCTACTTCCAAAAGGTGGCATTAGAGATCTAGTCCTCTTCCTCTCTGAAGAGACAATTTTCATAATTAGCATAATTCCCAGAGGAGCATTGCGGCTTTAAGTCTCCTCATCTCGACATGCTTAGCATGTCATTCTACGCAAGGAGAAATGATACTTCTTGGATACAGTATCGTTCAGACGCCTCTCTCACAGCCAAACCAGATCTCACACTTTGCACTGACGAGGTGCAGTACCCTGAAACACAGTGTCTGCAAATTCTGGCTTGGCTTTTATCCTAAGTCATGCAACAAGGCTCGTTAAGGGGTCGACGTTGACTTTTAGGATTGCTACTTCCAATAGGTGGCACTAGAGTTCTAGTCCTCTTCCTCTCTGAAGAGACAATTTGCATAATCCTCATGAATTCAAACACTTTTGAAATTCAACTCGTGATTTACATAAAAGAAAAAATGCCTAACACCACTTCCCACACTTTTGAAGCACCAGAGAGTTGGATATTGTCATTTTGAACAGCTGAGGAGTGGACTTCCCCCATAATTCCCAACAGCTATAACACCACATCTCAATATTATTCTAATGGCCCTACCTTCATAAACAATAAAGATAATATGAACAGTGCTGTTTGTAACCCTCTGAATACCTGTATTTCTGAGTGACACTGGAACTGCTGCTCACTGCTCCCCTTCTCTTATGGAGCATTACATCACAGCTCAGGAGAAGCAGCCAGACCCCTGATAATGTCTCATTCACTCCCGTACAAGGTGAGGGGGTGTAGCCTGCTCCCTGCTAGTAGCCCTGTAGTGAAGGAGACATTATCAGGGGGCTGGTGGCTGCTGCTACTAGAAGATGGGAGCAGGCCACGCATTCTGATCTGTCACATAATGTCAACTAAGGGAGGGGAGCAGTGAGGAGCAGCTCCAGTGTCATATAGAATTACAGGTACTCAGAGGGTTACAAACAGCACTGTTCATGTTATCTTTTTAGCCTACATTCCGTGAATAAATATTCACAAGCTTTTAAATTATATTTTTTTATACATTGCATTATTTCCATGGTTGCACTGATTACAAGGACACTCTAGAAAAGACTTAACAGGACAAATGCGGCTCCTGCAACATCTGCTAATGTAATGAAACTCACAACAGCCATTAGATATATGTAATAGATGTACAATGCAAACATATTCTAAAAAAAAAAGCTAACAAGATTAATTAAAAAGCAAAAAAAAAACCAAAACTTTTGCACTGGCAACTTGACTTCTTTAACCCCAAACTTTAAAGCAAATAATAACTGACTCTAAACTTTTGATTTAATATTTCAAAGTTAAAAAAAAAATTAGAAACATTTACAGATTTACAGATCAGACAATCTGCCCACTGCACGCTTTAAATTGCTTTTATATATATTTATTCAATTACACGGATACAAAAGACTTTGTTGTAGAAAGTAAAACAAGAAAGAACGTAAGAAGGAGCGTAAGCAAGTGAATGCTTCACAGCTGCGTTTTTTTTTCATCCATGAGTGTGTCATATCTCTGCAAAAAATCATTAGGATCTTACTTAACCACATCTCTTACTGAGGAGACGTAACATTCTCAGTGGGATTACAATCTTGTCTGTATCAAAGGTTCCCTCTATATGTGCTTCAGTTTTACTATTTATAAAGTTTTTCTATTTCTAAGGTCTTTGGTCCCTACTGTGGTTTGTACTGAGAGAAAGAAATCCTTAGAAGAGTGAAGATTAAGACTTTTTAGATAAAAAGATTTATGTGACCCCTATTTTCCTATTTTGTATTTTTTGAAGTGTACACTCGGCAATGAGAAGGGGAAAGCTACAAAGATACATACAGTGCTGTGAAAAGTATTTGCACCCTAGCTCGCCCTGCACCTAGCTCTTTCTAATGAAATAGACGGTGCAGAAACTAATCCCACCACTGCACTGAAACACACATAAGGGAAGTCACAAACAGGGATAACACCACTTAGCTTTACTCTGTTGCTCTTGCTCCCAGCAACAGAGTCCACCACCAGAATGCAGCTTTCCTCCTGAATAGCTGCCACCAGGCTCTGTCAGAGGTGCAAGGAAATCCCCTCTGTGACTCCTTCCACGCCAGGACTCTGACTGTGCTGAAAGGAACTCTCTCTCGCTCCTTCCTCCACCAAGGATGGTTGGAAATAACCACTATCACCAACAGTGATTGCAACACCTGACACTCTTTTATAGCAGAGCCAGAACAATCACACCTGCTTTATAATCACGTGGACTAAACTAAAGTAACAAGTGCAATGACCCTAACGGCCACCGGGGGCAAAACTAGAACTGAAACCACCACAGTGCAATGACCCTAATGGCCACCGGGGGCAAAACTATCATTAAGCACACAGCTTAAGGAAAAAAATGGTTACTAGTGCATTTATCTGTCATAATCCAACCTGGATCATGACACACAGTCAATGAATTTGGGGCTGGCGTGGCAGGAGTGCTGCTGATTTTATAGAGGTAACATATGAGGAAAAATAAATTCTTCCTCCAGACAGAAACAGCTGAGCTACTGTCCGTCAGTTGTGGATGGCATTGATGTGACTTTAGAAGAGCTGTCATGTTGTATACAACTTAGAATTTAATATTGGTGCTTATCTAATAAAACAACCTTTTTCCCCTTATCTCATACTACTCACTTAAAAGGGGTTTCCCATGCTTGAGACAAATGTATCTAATAATAGAAAACAACAGAATAAGTGAAACCGATGAAAATCTAATCATGTGTATGGGGGTGAAGTGACCGCCCACTTAATCTGCCATTGAGTGAAATCGTTATGCGCACTGGCAGTTTTTTCTAATCTGCAGACACATAGGGGGGATTCTTGATGAGCGGGCATTTTGGAGCAGATGCTCTTCATTCATTCAGAGGCTCAAGCTCATGAATCAGGGGAGACAAGTAGTGGCGTGCGCTGCTATGTGCACCTCATCACAAATCTTACGCAGTCGCTAGTCACGAGTTTGACATGCCAAAGTGAGCAGCGTTAAAGAAGCCCATTAAATGGTCACAGCGAACGTCAAAAATGTTGTAAGATACCGTACGTTATCAGAGTACGCTGAGTCTTTCTCCACTGATAAACCACTTCATCCTCCCCCCACTCCTTAACTCATTATTCACTCTGAAAAAAAATGGTTTGAATCTGTCTTGATCAAAATTAGACAGTCTGCCAGAATAGTGGGACGTTAAACAACATAATATATTGAAATCTAGGGAGAGGTGAGGGGAGAAAAGTGATGAGCATTCAGCATAATGAAAGACCAGGTTGACACAGGCAAATCAAGCTACAGCGTCTAGTAAATTTATTTTGCTTCAGTGCTGGATTCAGAGCAACACAACTTAGTACTCGTGTATAATGTTATCCAAGCTGCTGCTGATGCTTCTTTATGTGTGCTACAGAGAAAGAATAGCCATAATCCATTTATCTCTATAAGCTTCTCTCCACCTACCAGCTCAGAGATAGAGCCTGCAGAGGGGGAAAGTGGTGAAAAATATAAATCGTATAATGACCTGAAATTGTGCTATTCCTCATGTGCACACACATGACAGCTTATTCTGAAAAATTACTTAAAAAAACAGGTACACTATAAGGCCCCTGACAAGAACGGCTCTTATTAATGAGCTCTTCTGTGATGACACCAATAGTGTCACTGGTGCAGCCTAGGGGGTGCTATCAGGGGGCACGTGATCGAGTGCAGGGAGTGCAGGAACAAGGCATGCAATGCACAAGGACCTGAGACTAAGCAGTGAGCACAGGACCTGGAACTAAGCAGTCATGTGGCCAGGGGGCGGAGTCACCTCCCGTGAGTATAGGGAAGGCAACTGAGCATGTGGAGTGTCAAAAGCCAGATGAGAGCTTGGTACCTAGGGATAATACAAAGTGTAAACGAAGACAAGCCAGTGGGTCAGATAACCAGGAGGGACAGGGCTGTACAAAGAAGGATACAGAGGCACATGTCAGGAGACAAAACGGGTCATACACAGAAAAGCACATAGGCACAGAGGCACAACATTTATGGACGAGAACCTGGGTCACCAATCACAAACCGAGTATACGGAAGCATCACCGACACCAAATCCAGGAACTGCCAACATTTAACAGCTGCCACAGACCCAAAGTGAGGCAAACTAAAATTAACCTTGACCTGACAAGGATGGAGGCGGAACCATCCTGTCCAGAGTCATGACATATTCAAAATTAAACCCACATAAAATGTCTGTATTTAGTGGACACTTTATAAACTGGAGAATATTGCATAATGAAAATTTTACAAATGTTCTTTGACATTTAGTAAAAAGTACATATAAGCTATGCACCCAAAATTCTCAAAGCTAAAGATATTCATAGTAGTCGAATATAAAACCCATCCACTACATCCAGGTCCACCACAAATGGAAAGCGATGAAAAAATTACGTGTTTGAGTGATTTATGAATTTAAATGGGTTATTACAAATACGGTGGAGGAATAAACCTGCAAACTATTGTGTTATGAATCAATAGTCAAAGTGTATCATTACAGCGATTCCTTTTCTTTGTAGAGCAGATCCTGCTCATTTATTGGAATTACTGGATCCTTTCAGATATTCAGAGATGGACAACATTTAATGAAAATGATGAATGTGTTCAGCTATTTCTGCTACTTGTACTGTCAACATATAACCGACAATAGGTTTATTTTGCTGTGTGTAATGGCTTTGGGGGCCACTCTGGGGTAATCGCAGGGGCTCGGATACCTTCAGAATAATCAAATTGTTCCCAAGATTTAGTTGTGAAGATTCAAAAGCGCTTTATTATTTTCTATCAGTCTACTGAAAGCTGACTTATCCCAGACTACAAGAGGAGAGTAGGCACTGAGTAAATACAATTTCCTGTAATTACCAGCACCTTGGTACACTGGCATCGAAAAATCTTCTAGTTAATGTGATGCTGGATTGTGTCATTTGTATTTATTTAGACTATTTACTGGAAAAGAAAATTGGAGAAATTGGTTAAATTGCTCATTCATAATCCAACCGTAAGGGAACTGATTATTCTCTATGTTGGTCTTTTGTAACTTTGCTGGATTGACCATAGAGTTTATTAATTGCAAATGCACTTTATAAATTATCTCATTCGGAGAGATAATAAATAAGAACCTGTCACTTGCGATCAATACATATATTTAATTACCTGTAGAAAATGCTGATGATCTCCTGAATCACACCACTGAGAAACCGATACCAAGGCCTTTTGGAAGATGAAGATGGCACACCTAAGGATGAGGCACTACCAGCAAGCAAAGAAGAAAAGGACACACAGCAACACCCAGAAGTGACAACAAAAACTACAGCCAAGAAGCGAAGAAGAGTGGTAGTGGTGGGAAACTCACTACTGAGAGGCACAGAAGCAGCCATCTGCAGACCGAACATAACCGCAATAGAAGTATGCTGCCTCCCAGGTACAAAGATCAAGGATGTGACTGATAGGATACCAAAGCTCATCAGTTCCAAGGATGTACACCCATTTCTTCTGATTACATGTTGGCACCAATGACACAGCAAGGAAGGACCTACCGACAATCTGCAAGGACTTTGAAGAGTTGGGGAAGAAAGTAAAGGAACTGGATGCACAGGTAGTTTTTTCTTCTATCCTTTCAGTAGACGGGCATGGCACCAGGAGATAGAACAGGATCCTTGATGCGAACAACTGGAGAAGACGATTGTGCAGTCAACAACGATTTGGATTCCTGAAACAAGATGTGAATTACCTGTACGACGGACTCCTCGCCAGAGACGGACTACACCTCAACAAACCTGGGAAACACACATTCGGCAGAAGACTTGCTACACTAATCAGGAGGGCATTAAACTAGAAGAGGGGACGGGAAGAAAAACATTAGACTCGACATGAAGCCAAAAAAGATACTAATGAAGGATATGAGGTGTGGCAAAATAGACCCAAGACAACATACTCGGAAGGGGACATTTCTAAAACAATCTACAGGGAGGAGCTTAGAACGAAACAAAATCCTCTAACCTGCATGCTCGGAAATGCAAGAAGCCTGACACACAAGATGGAAGAAAAAGAAGTAGAAATATCTACAGGTAACTGACATAGTGGGAATAACTGAAACATGGTTAGATGAAAGCTATGACTGGGCAGTTCACTTACAGGATTACAGTCTATTTAGAAAGGATCGTAAAAGTCGGAGAGGAGAAGGGGTTCGTCTTTATGTAAAGTCTTGTCTAAAGTCCACTTTAAGGGAGGATATTAGCGAAGGGAATGAGGAAGTCGAGTCCATATGGGTGGAGGGAAAAATAGTAACAAAATTCTCATTGGGGTCTGTTACAAACCCCCAAATGTATCAGAAATCATGGAAAGTCTACTACTAAGGCAGATAGATGAAGCTGCAACCCATAATGAGGTCCTTGTTATTGGGGACTTTAACTACCAAGATATTAACTGGGAGACAGAGACCCGCGAAACCCATAAAGGCAACAGGTTTCTACTAAAAACCAAGAAAACTTTTCTTTCACAATTGGGTGCAGAATCCAACCAGAGGAGCAGCACTTTTAGACCTAATACTATCTAATAGACCTGACAGAATAACAAGTCTGCAAGTCGTCGGGCATCTAAGAAATAGCGACCACAATATTGTACAGTTTAGCTTGTCTTTCACTAAGGGAACTTGTCAAGGAGTCACAAAAACACTGAACTTTAGGAAGGCAAAGTTTGACCAGCTTAAAGATGCCCTTAATCTGGTTGACTGGGACAATGTCCTCAGAAATAAGAATACAGATAATAAATGGGAAATGTTTAAGAACATCCTAAATAGGCACTGTAAGTGGTTTATATCTTGTAGGAATAAAAGGACAAGAAATAGGAAAACCCCAATGTGGCTAAAGAAAGAAGTAAGAGGGGCAATTAACAGTAGAAAAAAAACATTTAAACTACTAAAGTAGGATATCACCGTTGAAGCTCTAAAAAACTATAGAGAGAAAAATACTTTATCTAAAAAACTAATTATAGGAAACAGAGAAGCACATTGCTAAGGAGAGTAAAACTACTCCCAAACTGTTCTTCAATTATATCAATAGTAAAAGAATCAAAAGTGAAAGTGTAGGCCCCTTAAAAAATTCTAAGGAAAGAATGACTGTAGATGACGAGGAAAAAGCTAATATATTAACCCCTTCCTGACATCCGACGTACTATCCCGTCCACGGTACCCGGGCTCGTATGACCCGTGGACGGGATAGTACGTCTACCGCGATCAGTGGCGCCCACGTGGTGAGAGCCGCTGATCGCGGCCGGGTGTCAGCTGATTATCACAGCTGACACCCGGCACAATGTGTCAGGGGCGGTCACGGACCGCCCCCGACACGTTAACCCCTTGCACACCGCGATCAAACATGATCGCGGTGTACCGGGAGTTAAAGGGAAGCATCGGCAGGGAGGGGGCTCCCTCCGTGCTTCCCTGAGCCCCCCACGGCAGCGCAATGTGCAGCGCTGCTGCGGGGGGCTCCTTTCCTCCAGGCCCCCAAATCCAAGATGGCGACGGGGGCCTTCGGGGGCCTGCAGGAAGCTGGCTTCCTCAGTGCCTGCAAAGCGCAGGCATGAGGAAGCCTTCGGCACAGCCTGTGACAGATCGCTGATCTGTCACAGTGATCTGTGATGTGACAGATCAGTGATCTGTCACAGGACAGTGATGTCCCACCTGGGACTAAGTAATAAAGTTAAAAAAAAATTAAAAAAAAGTGTAAAAATAAATTTAAAAAAAATCGCCAAATAAATTAGTAAAAAAAAAAAAAAAAATATTCCCCAATAAATTCATTTTTTGAAAATAATAAAAAAAAAAACAATAAAAGTACACATATTAGGTATCGCCGCGTCCGTAACGACCTGCCCTATAAAACTGTCCCATTAGTTAACCCCTTTAGCGAACCCCTTAAAAAATAAAAATAAAAAACGAAGCAAAAAATAATGATTTATTATCATACCGCCAAACAAAAAGTGTAATAACGTGCGATCAAAAAGACGCATATAAATATCCATGGTACCGCTGAAAACGTCATCTTGTCCTGCAAAAAACGAGCCACCATACAGCATCATCAGCGAAAAAATAAAAAAGTTATAGCTCGCAGAATAAAGCGATGCAAAAATAATTATTTTTAATATAAAATAGTTTTCATTGCATAAAACCGACAAAACATAAAAAAACGACCTAAATGAGGTATCGCTGTAACCGTACTGACCCGAAGAATAAAACCGCTTTATCAATTTTACCGCACACGGAACGGTGTAAACGCACCCCCCCAAAAGAAATTCATGGAACGCTGGTTTTTGTTCATTCTGCGTTCCAAAAATCGGAATAAAAAGCGATCAAAAAATGTCACGTGCCCGAAAATGGTACCGATAAAAACGTCAACTCGTCCCGCAAAAAATAAGACCTCACATGACTCGGTGGGTCAAAATACGGAAAAATTATAGCTCTCAATATGTGGTGATGCAAAAACTATTTTTACAATAAAAAGAGACTTTTAGCGTGCGACAGCTGCCAAACATAAAACCTGCCATAAATAGTAAATCAAACCCCCCGTTATCACCCGCTTAGTTAGGGAAAAATAATAAAATAAAAAAAAATGTATTTATTTCCATTTTTCCATTAGGGTTAGGGCTAGGGTTAGGGCTAGGGTTAGGGCTAGGGCTAGGGTTAGGGCTAGGGCTAGGGTTAGGGCTAGGGTTAGGGCTAGGGTTAGGGCTAGGGTTAGGGCTAGGGTTAGGGTTAGGGCTTGGGTTAGGGCTAGGGTTAGGGCTAGGGTTAGGGTTAGGGCTGAGATTAGGGTTAGGGGTGTGTTGGGGTTCAGGTTAGAATTTGGGGTTTCCACTGTTTGGGCACATCAGGGGCTCTCCAAATGCAACATTGCGTCTGATCTCAATTCCAGCCAATTCTGAGTTGAAAAAGTCATATGGTGCTCCTTCCCTTCCAAGCTCTGCCATGCGCCCAAACAGTGTTTTACCCCCACATGTAGGGTATCAGCCTACTCAGGACAAATTGCAAAACAATTTTTGGGGTCCAATTTCTCCTGTTACCCTTAGGAAAATAAAAAATTGGGGACAAAAATATCATTTTTGTGGAAAAAAATGATTTTTTTATTTTCACGTCCGAGCGTTATAAACTTCTGTGAAGCACTTGGGGGTTCAAAGTGCTCACCACACATCTAGATAAGTTCCGTGGGGGGGTCTAGTGTCCAAAATGGGGTCACTTGTGGGGAGTTTCAATAGTTTAGGTACATCAGGGGCTCTCCAAACGCACATGACACCCGCAGACCATTCCATCAAAGTCTGCATTCCAAAACGTCACTGCTTCCCTTCCGAGCCCCGACGTGTGTCCATACAGTAGTTTTCCCCCACATATGGGGTGTCAGCGTACTGATGACAAATTGGACAACAACTTTTGGGGTCCAATTTCTCCTGTTACCCTTGGGAAAATGAAAAAATTGGGGACTAATTGATCATGTTTGTGGAAAAAATACGATTTTTTTATTTTCATGCCCGGGCATTATAAACTTCTGTGAAGCCCTTGGGGGTTCAAAGTGCTCACCACACATCTAGATAAGTTCCTTAGGGGTTCTCGTTTCCAAAATGGGGTCATTTGTGGGTGTTTCCACTGTTTAGGTACATTAGGGGCTCTCCAAAGGCAACATGACACCCGCAGACCATTCCATCAATGTCTGCATTCCAAAACGTCACTACTTCCCTTCCGAGCCCTGACGTGTGTCCATACAGTAGTTTTATCCCACATATGGGGTGTCAGCGTACTCAGGACAAATTGGACAACAACTTTTGGGGTTCAATTTCTCCTGTTACCCTTGGGAAAATAAAAAAATGGGGACTAATTGATCATGTTTGTGGAAAAAATACGATTTTTTTATTTTCATGCCCTGGCATTATAAACTTCTGTGAAGCCCTTGTGGGTTCAAAGTGCTCACCTCACATCTAGATAAGTTCCTTAGGGGGTCTAGTTTTCAAAATGGGGTCATTTGTGGGGGGTTTCCACTGTTTAGGTACATCAGGGGTCAGTGGCGTATCTAGGGGGGGCAGCCGGGGCAGTTGCCCCAGGCGCAGCCAGCAGGGGGGCGCAGTCGGGCCGCCTAATGCAGCGGTCCGCAGTGTCCTCCCTGGCGGCTGCGTTCTGCCGCCCCCCGCCTGAGAGTCGGCAGTTCTCTGTGACGGCTGTCAAGCTGACAGCCGGCGCAGAGAAGGAGGCCGTGCCGGCTCCCAGGGAGCAATTGTACTGGCGTCTATACAGACGCCTGTACAATTGAAGCTCTGACCGCCGAGCCAGAGCGACGTCAGCAGCGTGATCAGGTCATGTGATCACGCTGCTGACGTCACTCACCGGCGCCCAAAGCAAACGCTGGTGGTAAGTGTGCTCCTCTGTGGAGCTGAAGAACCACCGAAGATGGGAGATGGGGAGTTAATGAGTGGAGATGGGGGGGATTTGTAGAGGGGATGGCGGTTAATGTGTGGGGGTATTTAGAGTGGGGATGGGGGTTAATGTGTGTGGGGGTTAATGAGTGGGGATGCCATGGTGTTAATGTGTGGGGGGATTTGGAGTGGAGATGGGGGTTATTTAATGTGATGGGGGTTAATGAGTGGGGATTGGGTTAATGTGTGCGGGGGTAATGAATGGGGATGGGGATTAATGTGTGGGGGCGTTAATGATTGGGGATGGCGGTTAATGTGTGGGGGTATTTGGAGTGGGGATGGGGGTTAATGTGTGTGGGGGTTAATGAGTGGGGATGCCATGGTGTTAATGTGTGGGGGGATTTGGAGTGGAGATGGGGGTTATTTAATGTGATGGGGGTTAATGAGTGGGGATTGGGTTAATGTGTGCGGGGGTTAATGAATGGGGATGGGGATTAATGTGTGGGGGCGTTAATGAGAGGGGATGGGGGTTAATGTGTGTGGGGGTTAATGAATGGGGATGGGGTTAATGTGTGGGGGTATTTGGAGTGCAGATGGTTATTTAATGTGTGGGGGGATTTGGAGTGGTGATGGGGTTAATGAGTGGGGATTGGGTTAATGTGTGCGGGGGTTAATGAATGGGGATGGGGGTTAATGTATGGGGGCGTTAATGAGTGGGGTTGGGGTTAATGTGTAGGGGTATTTGGAGTGCTGATGGGGGTTAATGAGTGGGGATTGGGTTAATGTGTGGGGGGATTTAATGTGTGGGGAGATTTGAGGACACAAAATAAAGAGTATGTATGAGGAAACAGTATGGGGGATTGGTGCAGACAGTATGGGGAGCGAATGGGTTAATGTATGTGTGCAGACACAGTATGGGGAGTCAGGGGTATGTGTGAGCAGACAGTATAGAGAGTGAGGGGGTAAATATATGAGGAGACAGTATGGTGAACAGGTGGGATGATAGATGAGACCGTATGAGGAGGGAGCGGGAATAGTGTGAGGTGACAGTATATTGCAGATATTTTTATTTAGGGGCATTATAATGACACTTCTATCTTTAAGGGCATCGTGTGGAGATTTGCTGCAGAAGACCGGAGAAGATGGAAGTCTGCAGAGACGAGATGTGGATGAGAAAACTCATCATCGGGTCTAGAAGAAAAGGTGACTGACTGCAGAGACGACGTCATCTATAAGGTACCTGGATGTAAATGTTATTTGTGATACTGACTAATTCTCATGTTTTTATTTGTTAGGAACATTAAAGGGGTTGTCCAGGTTTGTGCTGAGTCTGCAGTCATTCTATGTGACTGCAGACGTCTGAATTCTCACAGTGCCCACTGAACGCTGTTAGGATTCTCTCGTGCCGGAAATTTACATACATACGGTCACATGCTGACTAGACATGTGTGGCCTCACTCAATGAAAATGAACGAAGCGAGGCCGGGCACGTCTAGTCGGAATGTGGCCAGAAGTATATAAATCACATACTTGTGCTGACATGACGGTACATCAGCAAGGGAGAATCCTAAATGTGTGCAGTGCATTAGTTGTGAGAATTCAGAAGCTGCAATGTCAGGATTTAGCTCTGTAGGTTCCAGTAGTCATAACATGGACACTTCACTCATATGCGATTTTCATAGTTATGGTCCTGTGACAACGAGCTTCTCTTCCTGCTTCTCTCAGTTTTTTACTGAACATTGAGAGCATTAGGAGGAGCAGCTCGTGGGTACATAGCTAAGTGTGCAAGTCGCATATGTACTTGGGGGGGGGGGGGGGCGCCGAACCGAATTCTTGCCCCGGGTGCCAGAAAGCCTAGATACGCCTCTGTCAGGGGTTTTCCAATCGCGACATGGTGTCCGATCTCAATTCCAGCCAAAAATGTCAAATGGCGCTGCTTCCCTTCCGAGCTCTGCCATGCGCCCAAATAGTGGTTTACCCCCACATGTGGGGTATCAGCGTACTCAGGACAAATTGCACAATATCTTTTAGGGTGCTGTTACCCTTGGAAAAATAAGAATTGAGGGTGAAAAGATCATTTTTGTGGAAAAAATATGATTTTTTAATTGTACGGCTTTATGTTATAAACTTCTGTGAAGCCCTTGGGGGTTCAAAGTTCTCACCACACATCTAGATAAGTTCCTTATGGGGTCTAGTTTCCAAAATGGTGTCATTTGTGGGGGGTTTCCACTGTTTAGGTACATCAGGGGTTTTCCAATCGCGACATGGTGTCCGATCTCAATTCCAGCCAAAAACGTCAAATGGCGCTGCTTCCCTTCCGAGCTCTGCCATGCGCCCAAATAGTGGTTTACCCCCACATGTGGGGTATCAGCGTACTCAGGACAAATTGCACAATAACTTTTAGGGTGCTGTTACCCTTGGAAAAATAAGAATTGAGGGTGAAAAGATCATTTTTGTGGAAAAAATATGATTTTTTAATTGTACGGCTTTATGTTATAAACTTCTGTGAAGCCCTTGGGGGTTCAAAGTTCTCACCACATATCTAGATAAGTTCCTTGGGGGGTCTAGTTTCCAAAATGGGGTCACTTGTAGGGGGTTTCCACTGTTTAGGTACATCAGGGACTCTCCAAACGTGACATGGCGTCCGATCTGAATTCCAGCCAATTTTGCATTGAAAAAGTCAAACGGCGCTCCTTCCATTCTGAGCTCTGCCATGCGCCGAAACAGTCGTTCCCCCCCACAAATCAGGTATCAGCGTACTCAGGACAAATTGCACAATAACTTTTGCAGTCCAATTTCTCCTGTTACCCTTGGTAAAATAAAAAAAATTGAACCTGAAGTATTTTTTTTGTGAAAAAAAGTTAGATGTTCATTTCTTTTTAAATATTCAAAAAAATTCCTGTGATGCACCTAATGGGTTAATAAACTTCTTGAATGTGGTTTTGAGCACCTTAAGGGGTTCAGTTTTTAGAATGGTGTCACTTTTGGGTATTTTCTATCATATAGACCCCTCAAAGTGGCTTCAAATGTGATGTGGTCCTAAAAATAAAATGGTGTTGTAAAAATGAGAAATCGCTGGTCAACTTTTAACCCTTATAACTTCCTAACAAAAAAAATTTTGGTTCCAAAACTGTGCTGATGTAAAGTAAACATGTGGGAAATGTTAGTTATCAAGTTTTTTGTGTGCCGTATCTCTGTGATTTAAAGGCATAAAAATTCAAAGTTGGAAAATTGCAAAATTTTCAAAATTTTTGCCAAATTTCCATTTTTTTCACAAATAAACGCAAGTTATTTGAATGAAATTTTACCACTAACATGAAGTACAATATGTCACGAGAAAACAATGTCAGAATCACTGGGATCCATGGAAGCGTTCCAGAGTTATGACCTCATAAATGTACAGTGGTCAGAATTGTAAAAATTGGCCCGGTCATGAACGTGCAAACCACCCTTGGGGGTGAAGGGGTTAAACACCTTCTTCTCCACAGTATTCATGGTGGAAAATGAAATGCTAAGTGAAATGCCGAGAGACAAAGAAAACCCCATATTAAGGGTCACCAATCTAACCCAAGAAGAGGTGCGAAACCAGCTAAATAAGACTAAAATAGATAAATCTCTGGGTCTGGATGGCATACACCCACGAGTACTAAGAGAATTAAGTAATGTAATAGACCATTATTTCTTATATTTAAGATCTCTATAGCAATGGGGTCTCTTCCACAGGACTGGCGCATAGCAAATGTGGTACCAAACAGGGCTCTAAAAGAGAACCTGGAAATTATAGGCCAGTAAGTCTAACCTCTATTGTTGGTAAAATATTTGAAGGGTTTATGAGGGATGTTATTCTGGATTATCTCACTGAAAATAACTCTTTAACTCCATATCAGCATGGGTTTATGAGGAATCGCTCCTGTCAAACCAATCTAATCAGTTTTTATGAATAGATAAGCTATAGACTGGACCAAGGTGAGTCATTGGATGTGGTATATCTTGATTTTTCCAAAGCGTTTGATACCGTGCCACACGAGGTTGGTACACAAAATGAGAATGCTGGGTCTGGGGGAAAATGTGTGTAAATGGGTAAGTTACTGGCTTAGTGATAGAAAACAGAGGGTGGTTATAAATGGTATATTCTCTAACTGGGTCACTGTGACCAGTGGGGTACCGCAGGGGTCGGTGTTGCGACCTACTCTCTTCAACATATTTATTAATGATCTGGTAGAAGGTTTACACAGTAAAATATCGACAATTGCAGATGATACAAAACTATGTAAAGCAGTTAGTACGAGAGAAGATAGTACTCTGCTACAGATGGATCTGGATAAGTTGGAAACTTGGGCCGAAAGGTGGCAGATACGGTTTAACATTGATAAATGTAAGGTTATACACATGGGAAAAAGGAATCAATATCACCATTACACACTGAACGGGAAACCACTGGGTAAATCTGACATGGAGAAGGACTTGGGGATCCTAGTTAATGATAAACTTACCTGGAGCAGCCAGTGCCAGGCAGCGGCTGCCAAGGCAAACAGGATCATGGGGTGCATTAAAGGAGGTCTGGATACACATGATGAGAGCATTACTTTATACTGCTTCTGTACAAAGCCCTGGTTAGACCGCACATGGAGTACTTTGTACAGTTTTGGGCACTGGTGCTCAGGAAGGATATAATAGAACTAGAGCGAGTACAAAGGAGGGCAACAGAATTAATAAAGGGGATGGCGAACTACAATACCCATAGAGATTAGCAAAATTAGGATTATTTAGTCTAGAAAAAAGATGACTGAGGGGCAATCTAATAACCATGTATAAGTATATAAGGGGACAATACAAATATCTCTCCGAGGATCTATTTATACCAAGGAAGGTGACGGTCACAAGGGGGCATTCTCTGCGTCTGGAGGAGAGGAGGTTTTTTCGCCAACATAGAAGAGGATTCTTTACGGTTAGGGCAGTGAGAATCTGGAATTCCTTGTTAGAGGAGATGGTGATGGCGAACTCAGTAGAGGGGTTCAAGAGAGGCCTGGATGTCCTCCTGGAGCGTAACAATATTGTGTCTTACAGTTATTAGGATCTTTAGAAGGATGTAGGTCTGGGGATTTATTCTGACGGAATATAGGCTGAACTGGATGGACAAATGTCTTTTTTCGACCTTGCTAACTATGTTACTATGTTACTATGTAATCTGGTGTTGTATTTCTTTGTTTTAGCTCCTGAGACATGCACCTATTTTTTTACGGTGTGTAAATATCATTTTTTAGCGAAGTGGTTGTGGTTATTGGCTCTTTTTCATGGGAATTTTGTTTAGGACTATGCCCATTTAGCGAACAAGAAAAGACTTACATGATTTTCAGTGCTGGATAGGAGCAGGGACAAAACAGAAACAATTTCAGATTCAGGGTAATTGAGGCATTTAAACAAAAATTACATGTTGATGACAAGCAGCATGTTTTATGTCTCATTGGTAAATTCATGTCAATTGTCTCTTGAGAGAGGAAGAGAACTTGAACTCTAATGCCACCTATTGGAAGTAGCAATCCTAAAAGTCAATTCTCGCCACATGGCTTAGGACAAAAGCCAACCAGAATATCAATTAACACAGGTCTGCAAATTTAGTTATACTGGCACTAGCGTTCAAGTCCTCTGTCTTGAAAAGAGAATTTTCATGTCCTATAAGCCATCTAACTCTGGCATGTCAGGCATGTCACTCTCCATGAGGAGACACCTTACCAATAACATCCCTGTCAGAGGCCTCTCATACAGTCATATCAGATATTTTGCTTTAAATTGAGGAGGGACAACACCCTGAAATGCTGTGTCTGAAAATTGAGATTTTGGTTTGGCTTTTACCCCAACTCATGTGATAAGGCTCGTTATAGGGTCAATCTTAACTTTTAGGATTGCTACTTTCTATAGGCAGCACTTGACTTCAAGTCCTCTTCCTCTCTGAAGAGGTATTATACATATTTAATTTCCCAGTGGACCTTTGCATGGCCTATAAAACATCTTAGAGAAACCTCTGAAAGAATATATAGGGACCAAAAAAAAAATTTCAAAACCAAGAAAGAAAAAAGGGAGCCCTAAAAATAAACCTTTATTTAAATAATCCTAAAAAATAGAAAGCTAAATGCTGGGTGATAATGGGTACTGATTAATGACTAAATACAAGACACACAAAAATTAATAAAAAATTATTATCAAAGGAAGGGGGGAACCTCTCCCTAGTGAACCCTAATGTGTCCCTTGCTGACCGCGGAGGTTGGCACCCTAGTTGTTGACGATGTGGCGCCCCCGCTCAACGTCGGTAGCCCTAAAAAACCCTATATCACCCTAGCAAAACAAAAAAGGGGATACACAGAAAAACACACTCAAACAGATAAACCCGAAAAAAACCTTAATGGGTAGACATGAATATGTCCTTATACAAGGAAAGTGCTGAAGTGCTGTAGACTTATCTCGTAAACAAAAAAGTCTCAGAAAAATGGAAAAATGCAGCTATAGATAGCTTATCTCGTAATTAAAAATACATATGCTGCAAAAAAGAACCACAGTCCATGCAGTACATAAATCTTATCTCGTAGCAAAAAATACATCTACTGCAGAGGGACATATACCAGTAATATTGCCTAAAAAAAGTCTACAATAACAGGTTAAATAACCACCAGCATTAGCAGCAACACTTCCACCGTATATTTGAGAAAAAACACTTCATAAATAAAGGACCTATTAGTCCATCAAAAAGCACATTTCAGTCAGAATTAAATGATCTTCATGGCAAATCATGGCACTATAGATATACCATCAAGCACAATGGCCATCAATAGCCATAAAAAAACACAATGTAAATTGCAAAGTTGGTCTGACAATCAAATAACAAAATACTTATCAACCATTGATGTGCTGAGAACGCCCAACGCGTTTCCCCCTCCTAGTCATTGAGGGTTCATCAGGGGCGAAGACATAGGGGTCCCATCCCCCCACCGGCTGAACAAAATGCAGAGTGCGGCGTGAACTGTACCTGAAACGCCGTCATTTAAAGACTCCCGCGGCCAGTGAACACCATCATTTCCGGTCACATGGTTAGTGATGGATGCACAGGAAATGCATCAGAAAGGAGGCGGTTACTACGCCACATCACTCACTAATAATCAATGGAACGCTAAATGCGCTCCACACACAGGAACTACGTCAGAAAGATGGTGGTTACTTAGCAACATTGCCCGTGTACAGGATCATTTCCTGTCACATGATTAGTGATGAATACACAGGAAATGTATCAAAACGGAGGCGGTTACTACGCTACATTACTCAACTGCGCTCCACACACAAGAACTGCGTCAAAGAGGAGATGGTTACTAAGCAACCTGATTCCGGTCACATGATGCAAACTACAAACGCTTGCCAGACATCGGAAGTCCATCACTACAGGGGCAATCTTAATAACAATAGCTCCCAGTGAATTATCAACCCTCGAAAAATGCGTTCCTAAGGCTGATGCGATTCAGGCTGAAACGGCATATATATAAACAACAATAATATAAAAAATATATATATATACCAATGTAAAGCAAAAATAACCCAAATTGTGAAAAAAATAGAATAAATCACCAAAATCAACATTTTCATTAAAAAAAGAGATTGCCCTTCCACAGAACACTACCGTGTACCCCAAAAGGACCTAACAAATAATAAACATCAATATTTGGCAAAGTTACCAATACTCAAAAAATACATAACGCATAAAAAAGTACACTAGAGCCTGTCAGGAACCCAAATTACAAATAGCTCACAAAATTCAATTGCTCAGTTAGGCCACTAGGGCTCTGTGATTCCAACCAAAAAATCCAGCGTGTTTCACGCTGCAGAATCCTCCTATCCCAATCCCCCTGTCTAACAGCGGGTTGAACTCTCTCATTCACCCGAAATGAGATTTGTGTTTCATCACCCCCATGCATCAATTTAACATGTGGGCTAGTGGAGTATCCCTATCATGCCTGATGTCCCCCAGATGTTCACTAATGCGAACACGCAGTTCCCTCTTTGTTTTGCCTACATAGTCGAGAGGACAGGTACACGTACACAAATAAACAACACCTGTGGTCTTACAGTTTGCAAAACAATTCATGTTATATGTTCTTTTAGTATGTGCACTCGAAAAAACTTTTGATGGACTCACACACAGAAACTGCAATGACCACATCTAAACGTGCCAACAGATCTATTTTGTAACCAGGTGCCTTCCTTCTTCAGTGGATCAAGATGGCTTTTGACCACCTGATCCTTAATTGATCTCCCCCTTCTGTAGGTCACCGAGGGTTTCGGGGTAATCACATCACAGATATCACGATCCGATCTTAGGATCAACCAATATTTTCTCAAAATCTCCATCACTTTCCCTGATTGATCATCAAACGTACCAATGAGTCTTGTCAAATAGTTAGGGTTCCCCCTATCTACAGGGATCAACAGAGATGACCTCCTTGCTCGTTTAGCCACATTATAGGCTGGTTCTAGAACTTTCACGGGATACCCCCTATCTCTGAACCGACCCCATAAATCCCTTGATTGTGCCTCAAAATCCCCCCACTCAGAACAGTTCCTCCTAACACGTAAGAACTGTCCTCTGGGAATCCCCCGTTACAAAGGGGGGGGATGATGGCTCTCCCTTCTCAAAAGGCTGTTTGTGGAGGTGGGTTTGCGGTATAGAGATGTATGTAAGGTACCATTCCTGGAGATAGAAATAATAATATCCAAGAATGTAATACACTCACCCCCCACCTCATAGGTAAACACCAGCCCCATTTGGTTATCATTAAGGGATTCAACAAAGGAACCAAAGGATTCTCTACTGCCAGCCCAAAGGACGAGGATGTCATCAATATAACGTCCCTAAAATATAATCCTCGGGGACCAGACGACATCCTCGTCCCCAAAGACCGCCGTATCCTCCCACCAGCCCAGGAGCAAATTTGCATAAGTGGGGGCACAAGGGCTCCCCATCGCAGTGTCCCTGAGCTGGTGGAAATATTTGCCATTAAAAAGAAAATAATTGTGACGTAACACATAATCAAGCAATCCCAGTACAAACTTGTTATGCGATCCCAAATGAACTCCCCTACCCTTCAAAAAATACTCCACAGCTTTTAAACCTTCTGTATGTTTAATGCTGCTGTATAGAGCTTCCACGTCAATTGATGCTAATATGGTGCCCGGATCCACAGATACCCCTTCCAATTTATTCAGGAGATCCATTGCATCCCTCAAATAAGAGGGCAGGGTCAACACAAACGGTCTTAAAATTTTGTCCAAATACACACTCGAATTCTGACATAGAGCATCTATCCCAGAGACTATCGGTCTCCCCTTCAAAGGGCTGACGCCCTTGTGTATTTTGGGCAAAGCGTAGAATGTAGCTACCATAGGGCATTTAGGCAACAAAAAATCAAATTCATTCTTTGAGATAAGTCTAGAATCAAGGGCAGCCTTAAGAATTTTTGACAATCCAAGACTATACTCCTTAGTGGGATCAGATTTAAGTACCTCATACGTGAATTGGTCAGACAAAAGGGATAAGCACATATCAATATATCTATCCCTATCAAGGATCACAGTGTTACCCCCCTTATCAGAGGGCTTCACTATAATCTGATTGTTATTACTCAAACCCTCGAGTGCTTTCCTCTCGCAATACGGAAGGTTTGGTAGTGTATGGTCCACTCTTGGATCAATTCTCCGAATTTCATCCGAAACCAACTTTAAAAAAATATCAATACTCCCCCCATCATTCATAGGGGGCATCTTGGTACTTTTCGGTTTCAGATTAGAGAAGTGACCTTCACCCATCCCTCGTTGTCCCTCCTCTGCCAGATCCGCCAGCAGACGCACATCAGGGAGTTAATCAGTTGAAATGCCAAGCTGCACACACTTGGCCTTATCCTTTGATAATAATTTTTTATTAATTTTTTGTGTGTCTTATATTTAGTCATTAATCAGTACCCATTATCACCCAGCATTTAGCTTTCTATTTTTTAGGATTATTTAAATAAAGGTTTTAGGGCTCCCTTTTTTCTATAAAACATCTTACTCTGGCATGTCAGGCATGTCACTCTCCACACGAAGAGACAGTTACAGGCCTCTCATACAGCCAAATCAAACCTTATACAAGATGCCTCCCAGCTATTGGATGGGAGCCATCTTGTAGGTCAACATTAACACTAGGTGACTCTCAACTATAGGCTGAGGATATTTCACTATATGCATGTGCTGCCCCTTTAAGAGCAAGTGCAGAACACACGCACAACCCAGGAAGCAGATAACAAGCCGTGGACAATGGGGCGGTGATTACACCAAGGTCCCTGCATGGAGGGTGGAGGAAAACCATGCAGGGGAACCGGCAATTGTCGTACACTTATGCTTTGCACTGAGGAGAGGCAACACCCAGAAACACGTATCCGAAAATTGTGATTTTGGTTGGGCTTTTATGCTAAGTCATGCGGCAAGGCTCGAAGTCATGCGGCAAGGCTCGTTAAAGAGTCGATATTGACTCTTAGGATTGCTACTTCCAATAGGTGGCACTAGAGTTCAAGTCCTCTTCCACTTTGAGGCAGCAGTATGCCTGTTCATTGGTAAACTGAAATTCAGCCATAAAAGGGTATTGTATGATGGTTTAAAGTGTTTTTTGACCATCATAACCCAGTTACTGTATATAGAAAATGGCATAACGATAAGCTGACTGCCCTGGGTCCACTTCAGTAACTCTGATCAAGCTGTTATTACCAGATCATACCTTCCCATTACACCAGCAAACGTAGGGGAAAGGGAGAATTCCATGCAGTCCATAGAATACATAAATGCAACAGAGTTTATGTTCTATACTGATACCTATTAACATTTAAGAGAGCAGTTTTGGATGTTATCTATAGTAAATTAATGGGGTCTGCTAATTAATGAATGATACATGCATTTCAACAGGAGCAAAGCAAAAGAATGTCAGAAGATACAGTGAATAAGAAAAACTCAAGAAAGATAAAAACATCATTCAAGGGAATTGAGTCATGAATTTCAACAAGGTATCACAAAGACAAGGTTCATTATTGAAGCAAAATGTGATACTGGAAGATGGAAGTAAGGCATTTCAGCCTCAAGTACGGCACATATGCTGAAAATGTCAATAGCCATAAGTAATAAAACATAGATCGGGAAAAGATGGAAGGAATGTACAGAAGAACTCAATGGGAAAAACATCAACTAATACATAAAGGCAGCCATGGAATTGATAGTATGACATGGAAATCGTACAAGCAGCTAAAAAAAGACTGACCTGAAGTGTTCAACAAATAATGTCATTTCTGAGAAACCAGTAAGTCACTTCTCATGTAAATGGTAAAAATAGGGGGCCAACTAAGGCAAAACAAAATATGTTCTCACAATTTATTTCATTTAACCTTTTAAGTAAAATATTGTCAGCACAGACTAGAGTCCAATATGTATTCGAAAACACAAAAGGAATATAATTTCCTGATGTATAAATAAAATGCTCTAACTATGGCAGGTATTATACTTACAGAAGTGTAACAACCAAGGCATGATGATATGGTAGAAATAACGAGGCTACGGTAACAGGAAAAGGCTATGAAGACTTTAAAGTTTTCATATTGGCAAGAAATTGGAAAAGATCATTTTGCTAGTCATAGTAAATATTAACAAAAGACCATCCTAATCTTTTCCTAAATATTCTTTGAGTAGTGTGGCGACTGCCAAGAATATGGTTTAACGTGGAAGGAAAACAAGGAATTAGAAATGAGCAAATTGATACGATGTGAATGGTACTCGTGTTGAATGTTCGGGAAATCGCAGAACCTGGCAAATTTGAACAACTTGCCATTAATTTTAATGGGGGTTGAATACTTGTGATTGCACCGTTATTTCTTATATTTCTTAATTAAATCCTTTATTTCTTGGCTTACCGTTCCTGTAATATTCTACTTATTTACTAAGTACCCTATGTTATTTATATGCAATATTGCTTTTTACTTGCAGCAGAGTATATGTTCATTTTGTTTCTATCTTAGATTTAGTTTTTTTAATGGCCAGTGTGAACATGCTACTACACATTACTTGTCTACCAACTTATACTCTAGGTACCGTATATACTCGCGTATAAGCAGAGATTTTCAGCTTTTTTTGTGCTGAAAATGCCCCCCTTTGGCTTATACATGAGTCAATTGTCCAGAAAGCCGGCGGAGAAGGGGAGAGGCGGAGCAGCGGGTCACAGGAGGCAGGAGCTGGTGGCTGTAACTGTGCCTGCTGCTAAAGAGAAATGAATATTCATTTCTCTTATAGCAGTGCACAGCGACAGCCGCCGGCTTCCAGAAGACATCCTGCTCACCCACCAGAGTGCCCTCATAGTATCTCAGTGGTCCCGGCATCTTCGCAGCATCTCCTTGGTTCCAGCAGCTCTTCCTGCGCGATCACATGACGCCGCTCATTAAGGTAATGAATATGCATGTGTCCCCACTCCCATAGGCGTGAAGAGCATATTCATTATCTTAATGAGCGGTGCCACGTGATCGCGCCAGAAGAGCTGCTAGAAGCCGGCACCATGGAGATGGTGTGAAGACGCCAGGACCACCAAAACGCTGCAGGGCACGCTGGTGGGTGAGTAGGATAGGGGATAAGGAGCCATGCATACTAGGACCGGATGGGGGAGCCATACATAGCAGGACAGGGACTGGGAAGCTATGCATAGCAAGACAAGGCCCGGGGAGCCATGCATACAATGACAGGGACCACGGAGCCATGCATACAATGACAGGGACCAGGGTGCCATGCATACCAGGACAGCGATGGGGAGCCATGCATACAAGGACAGGGACGTGGGGAGTCATGCATACCTAGACAGGGATGAGGGGACAATGCATGTGTGGCTTATACTCGAGTCAATTAGCTTACCCAGTTGTTCGTGGCAAAATTAGATGCCTCAGCTTATACTCGAGTATATATGGTCATTTCTTTCGATTTTGCTTTAGGTTCTTGTATACAGTACAAGCTAGGGGTTGGCCTCCTTTTTTTGAGCTGGACATTACTTTTACATAGCTTCCCATGGTTGGGTCCCAGTTCTGCTCGGCACTTATTCATACTGACGTCACATGGTAAGGTTTCAATACTAGGGGATAGGACTCTTCCTGTAGCTTTGTTGCTTTGTCTTTATTGTCTGTTATTGTTCCAGCTTAATTCTAAAGTGCTGTGGAATATGATGGTTCCCTAGAAATAAGAATTATGACTATTATTATTATTATTATTATTATTATTATTAAGGACTAAAACCCCAGATTTTCCTAAATACAAAAGTTCTACTTTTAATTAAGTTAAATCAAATAAGTCACTTTAAAAGTGTTTTTTTTTTCTTTTCTGGAAAGCCCTGATCATCACCCCTTCTGCACTTTGAGTTTTTTGTTTGCTCACCTACCAGGCTCATGACTTCACGTCATATCTCTAGGCATTGTGATTAAGCTTTCACATCTTAGAAATATCAAATGAGCTATTTTCTTCTCACAGAAGACAAATATAGCATCAAGTGTGATTGGATAATCATATGTTAAGATGAAAAGCTTTTGCATAAAGGTTAAACTATACGAAGACAGCTGACAATTCGGCACATTATAAACTAGATTACAGGCCATTAAAATCACGTTATTTCTTTTCCATTTTGTGTTGTGTTACCAATAAACCTTTACTAGTACTACCGTATCTTTATTATTACAGCTCTATTAATGAGTAGACTCACTGACAAATTATGAAATTCTTAACTCTACATTGTAGAAATGCATTATAGGGAGGGCAAAGGGGTCTCCAACACTCAGGGATCTCACCGCCATCTTCAAATGCTTCCCAGACACCCTGGAAAGCTAGATATGAGTTTGATTATGGAAATTTGATGGTGTCCTTATAGACATCATCTTATGTATACTGTATGTTCTACTAGCGTAAGCCATGAACTATCAGATGTTAACACTGTCAAGAGAACCTTGTCCAATTTTCTGAATTAGACCTTTGCATTAAACTTGATCTTATACTGAACACTACTTGTGTAACAAGTCTTGGACTTCTGTCTTGATCTTATCTTCATCATTTTTTATTCTGCTGTGATCATAAACAATATATCCTTTATCTGGAAAGTAGATATGCAATATTTTGTCTGAACTCTAGATGTACAGTCCATGGATATTTGGACTCAGGAGTGAGCCTTCTCCCTCTCTTTTTGATGACACATGGTCAGTGATATTTGTTAAGGGACTGGCTGACTTCTTCAAGTAGCTAAGGCTGGTTTCACATTAGCGCTTTTTAAGCGCACGCACGGCCGGGGGTAGCTCCGCCCCCGAGCCGGCTCTCTGCCCGGCGTGCCCGCCCCTTGCTTGTAGCGCCGCCTCCTAACGCACAGCGGCGCCTGCGATCGGCGCACCCTATCTTTAGCATAGGGTGCGCAGATCGTGCGCAGGCCGTGCGCTAGTTGCGCTTTGACCTGCGCTGCGCACTTTTGACGGTGCGCCGTGCGCGCCAAAATTAAACTTTTTGGATTTTGGCGCGCACGGCGCACCGTCAAAAGTGCGCAGCGCAGGTCAAAGCGCAACTAGCGCACGGCCTGCGCACAATCTGCGCACCCTATGCTAAAGATAGGGTGCGCCGATCGCAGGCGCCGCTGTGCACTAGGAGGCGGCGCTACAAGCAAGGGGCGGGCACGCCGGGCAGAGAGCCGGCTCGGGGGCGGAGCTACCCCCGGCCGTGCGTGCGCTTAAAAAGCGCTAATGTGAAACCAGCCTAAGGAGGGGTTGCAAAGTGGGTTGTTTTAAAAGCTAATCCAGTTACCTTCTATGCCTTAACCAATACAAGAAAAGAGAAAAGGGTCAGCTTAACTATTAACTTTGGTCAATCAGCCAGTCCCCTTTCACACACAGCACTGCTCATATACCAGCACAGGAAATGCCCTCCAACATTGAACATGAACCAAAACTGTAGTTGCTGGGATAAGGGATTGGTGCTGACAGTGAGACATCAGTGATACGAAGCTGCATACTAGCTAGACAAGCACTTTAATAAAACTACATGTCAATATATACGGTACATTGTAGTTATATTCACACTATCACCATTAGAGAGCAACTCTTTAAAACAGTCATACTTCCTGTGACGCTAATTACTATACATGGACTTACTGTGCGGCAGGATATTCAAGAGGTACAGGGTCAGTACCAAGTGGGATTGTAATAGGCAGAGAGAAAAGACAAAAGCAGAGTCAGAAAAGAGTCTGTGGTCAGGGTATCAGGAAGGCAGCGGATCAAAACACGGGTAAGTCAAACGGATGGTCAGCAGGTAATTCCTGGGTCGTCAACGGAAATCAAGATAAACGAGCAAGGAGCAAACACACCTCTTGAGCAAAGCTACAACTGGCAATGGTATGGCCCACAGACCCAGCCAGATAGGACAGCTGAGCTGTTAATCACAAAATTCATATCTCAGCCTCAGATTTGGAGGCGGAGCTGTCACTCATAATCCTGAGAGCTCAGCCAGCCCTCGATCCAATATGGCTGTCATTCACAGTGTCCCTAGGACACCGTGAATGTTACAATCGTGACAATTCCCTTCCATTTGATTCCAGCTGTTTAGTCCCTTAGTTCCTTAGAAAAAATATAAACAATAAATTAAGCAAAAATCTAAAGATCAAGAGGTCCAAATATCCACTTAAAAGAAGGAGGCGGGTAATACTCATTGTTGTGGTGACTAGATGAATTAACTCCTTAAAGATGCAGCCAATTTCCAGTTTTGAGTTTGCAATTTCATCCCTCCTTTTTGACACAGCCAGAACTTTTTTATTTTCCTACTAACAGACATTTAGGGCTTGTTTTTTTGTAGGACAAGCTGTAGCTTTGATTGCTACCGTTCATTTTATTATATAGGGTAAGTGAAAATGGTGTAAAAAGTAATTCCACTATTATTTTTAGGGTTTTATTTTTACAGTGTTTATGAGTTTGTCTGGGCTTAAGCTGCAAGTCTGTAGTCACTCTATATGACTGCAGACTTGTGAATCCTCACATCGTGTACACTGTGCACTCACTGTGGGGATTCACCGATGCTAGCTCCAAAAGTGGGTGGTCATGTGAACATAAGTATGTGATTTTCATACTTCTAGCCACATTCTGACTAGATGTGTCCAACCCTCGCTTTATACACTTGTATTCAGGAAGGACAGATGTGCGCAATGTTAAGATTTACAAGTCTGCAATCATTTACAGTGACTGTAGGGTTGTAGTTTGAGACTGAACAACCCATTTAGATTGTGTAGTAGTCAAAATAACCCAAAATCATGAGTCTTGAGGTCAGTATGATTATGGAAATACCAAATATGTATAGAGGTGGGTTTTACTATTTTAGTGGCTTAAAAAAATTGAGAACTCTGCAAATAATAAAATCTAGAATCATAGAATCGTAGAGTTGGAAGGGACCTCCTGGGCCATCTGGTCCAACCCCCTGCTCAAAGCAGGATTCGCTAAATCATCCCAGTTAGATGTCTGTCCAGCCTCTGTTTGAAGACTTCCATTGAAGGAGAACTCACCACTTCTCGTGGCAGCCTGTTCCACTCATTGATCACTCTAACTGTCAAAAAGTTTTTTCTAATATCTAATCTGTGTCTCCTCCCATTCAGCTTCATCCCATTGCTTCTAGTCTTTCCTTGTGCAAATGAGAATAAAGTTGATCCTTCTACAATGTGACAGCCCTTTAGATATTTGTAGACAGCTATTAAGTCTCCTCTCAGTCTTCTCTTTTGCAAACTAAACATTCCCAAATCCTGCAACCTTTCCTCATAAGACAGGGTTTGCAGACCGGTCACCATTCTGGTCGCTCTTTTCTGAACTTGCTCCAGTTTGTTGATGTCTTTTTTAAAATGTGGTGCCCAAAATTGGACACAATATTCCAGATGAGGTCTGACCAAAGAGGAGTAGAGGGAAATAATGACTTCACGTGATCTAGACTGTATGCTTCTGTTAATACATCCTAGAATTGCATTTGCCTTTTTTGCTGCTGCATCACACTGTTGACTCATATTCAGTCTGTGATCTATTAGTATACCCAAGTCTTTTTCACATGTGCTGTCACTTAGCCCTATTCCTCCCATTCTATATATGCTTTTTTCATTTTTATTGCCCAGATGTAGTACTTTGCATTTCTCCCTGTTAAAAACCATTCTGTTAGTTGCTGCCCACTTCTCCAGTTTATTTAAATCTTTTTGAATCCTCTCTCTCTCTTCTCTAGTATTAGCTATCCCTCCTGGTTTTGTGCCACAATTTCCTGGGATGCAAATTTTTTAAAAACAGTCAATAGAATTGTGATGTTATTTGTGTGACGAGCTGGTGGCCTACACAGGAAAACCTAGATGGTGGACATCACTGCCATTAGCAATGCCAACTAACCAACGTTTTGATGTGGAGAGAGGGGAGCATTAGAAGTTTGAATAGAAAATTGGAGAGGAGTGCACTGTCACAGATTGCTGCTATTAGAGGGAGATGCCTAGTGTACAACACAACCTGCACCTGCCCTGTTTTCAGCTGGCTCAACTCATCAGCCTGCTCCACATAACCGCACCCATTCCATGTAATGCTACACCGTGGAGTGAGAAAGGGTTTAGAATACATGGATACTATTCAGAAAAACTGCATCCAAATACTAAGGCACTTAGATAGTATGAGTTGATTTCTCAGTATAACCTCTGAGACATTTCCTAAAATTTTGCAGTTGACAATTGGTTGATAGTCCCTTCCCAAAAATTCAACAAAAAAAAGTAATAGTACTAAGCGAACTATGTGATGGACTCCTTCCCTTCTTTACAGGTTTAACAGTAAGCTACAAACTGTGTAAAGTGATCAGAAAAAAAATCTAATTGTCCTTAAGTGACATTTTCAAATTGCACAAGAACAAATGAACCCTGTTCAATACATTTGCAAAAACCATTAAATTCTCTTTAACTGTAATCCTCTGTAGCTTGCTGATTCACAGGACGTTCACCTAAACGGTCCATTAATTCGTTAGCGACAAACTGATGACTTTAAAGCGCTAATGTATTTTACGCAATAAAAAAGATCCCCACAGATATTTTTCTTTAAATTCTGGTAGAGTTTGTCGTTCAAGGAATGTATTGTTATGATTTCCAGATGGATATACATAAGAAAAAAGTATATATACACATACTGTATTTTTGGACTATAAGACACTATTTATTAGGAGAAAATTTAGCTAAAAAGTGTGTACAGAGGCAGCTTCCTATCACAGATAGTTTCCTATAACTATGTAGTGACACAGATCTCTCTCCTCCAGCCCGATACTGATAAGTCTGATCGGTGCAGGGCACAAGAAGAAGCTGATAGGAGCTGCACATAAACTCTCATTTAGTTAAAAAACCTTTCAAATCACGTTGACTGGAAAGAGCTGACTGGAAAGAGCTTAAAACTGGTAATGTATACACATTGGTTAAAGTCAGTGTGAATAATTATATAGCAAAGCTGTGTGAGCTTATGTACCATAGTTGTGTGTATGTATATAGGACAGTACATTGTGTGTATGTTGAAAAACGGTGTGTGTCCATGAACTTGTAGCAGGACTGTGTGTGTGTTTGTAGCATGGATACAGAGGGTCTTACCCAATGGACAAATTTGTTTAGGTGGGAGTTTAATGGTAACTGGTCACCTTTTAGGGTTGTTTAACTCACAACTGAAGAATTAGGGATTGACAGATACTGCAGTACCCTCAAGGTGGGAGATCCCATTGTCTGAAACAAGTAGTAAAAGGACAGGAGTGGTAGTCTGTGCTGCTGAAGTGCAAATTAAGAAATCTAGAAAACGTAGTAATTAGTGATGAGCGAGTATACTCGTTGCTTGGATTTTCCCGAGCATGCTCCGGTGTCCTCCGAGTAGTTTGGCGTGCTCCGAGATTTAGTTTATGTCAACACAGCTGCATGATATGTGGCTGCTGGACAGCCTGAATACATGTGAGGAATGTCTGTTTGTTAGGGAATCCCCACATGTATTCAGGCTGTCTAGGAGCTGCAAATCATGCAGCTGCGTCGACACAAACTAAATCTCCGAGCATGCCAAAATACTCGGACACCCGAGCGTGCTCGGGAAAACTCGAGCAACGAGTATACTCGCTCATCACTAGTAATAAAGGATTGACCGTGTGTTTTTATTCTCAACATTTTTCAAAGTTGGACCAACGTCTTCATCAGGAGATCCACAATATATGGCTTTCAGGATGAAGAGGTTGGTTCATCTTGAAACTTGCATGGTCAATCCTGTACTGTGTCTTCTAGATTTCTTGATTTCCACATCAGTAGAACAGACTACCACTCCTTCATCCTACTACTTGCTTCAGACAGCAGGATCTCCCAACTTGACGGTCCTGTGTGTTTTCACACATGTAGCAGGACTATGTGTATGTGCAGCAGGGATCTCTGTGTTCGCACAGGTACCAGGAATGTGTATGTATGTAAAAGGGCCGTGTGTGTACGTAACAGTGCTGTACGTGTGTATGTAGCAGAGATCTGAATATGTATCAGAACTGAGGGTACATGTACTGTGCATGCAGTAGTTGAGTATATGAGTGTGCTGGAGATAGTGTATATAATGTGTGTGCTAAAAGCTATATGTGTATAAGACACATCTTGCAGTGAAACAACAGAAGTACTACCTCTATATTATAGCCTAGTGTATTAAAAATTGTACTACTGACACCTCCACTTCTTTACACCACCAGGCAAGTTTTAATTAGAAGAAAATATGCATTCCTCTAAATTTAAATTGCAACACCTAGAAGGAAAAGTCATGGAATAATGGAAAACACAGCATGAATAGACAGAAAAGTTACTGATATTCAAATGATATTCAATTCATGTTGTATCAAGCATGAGCACTATATGCAAAAATCCCCGTACAGGAACTTATCAAAAATGTTATTAATGGTTGCTTGAGGAATGTTTTGCCATGAGTAATGAACTTGGGTACGTAAATCATCAAAATGCACTGCCGACCAATGATGTCCAAGACGAATGTTATTAATGGTTGCTTGAGGAATGTTTTGCCATGAGTAATGAACTTGGGTATGTAAATCATCAAAATGCACTGCCGACCAATAATGTTCAAGACGTGTTCAATGGAAGACAAGTCCGGAGACAATGGCCATGATAGCACATTCGTGACATGTAGGCCATTCACAGTAACATGAGCAACCTTCTTAATTTTGTTCAATGTCGAGAAGTGTAGATTTTATATATACAGTCATGACCGAAAGTGTTGGCACTAGAGACTAGAGATGAGAGTACCTGTTAGGAAAACATTCGCCAATCTCAAAGTCAGCACGAACCTTGCACATTCGGATTCATGTTCGGATTCCAAAGCATTTTCCTCAAATTGATAAAATTCGGCCAAAGTTTGGTAAATGATCATGTTTCCACTAAGGTTATGTGCAGCACACAGCGGCTCTGATCGGCAGTAATATGGATCACTTGTACAGCAGTTACATCAGCTGATGCGATTGCTCTCCCCTGCAGCTGGTGACACACTGACAGGAGTGTGTAGTTATTCCTGCAGTGAGTAGCGCTGAGCAAGTTCCTCAGAGTTCATCAATTGATAAACCCCGGTGATCTCACTTACGACACCGTTGCGTGAGAAAGTTCTCACTCAGCAGAGGTGCCGTAATATTTGAATGATGCCTTCTCCCAACAATTTTAAGATCTCTCCACAGGTGTTCAATTGAATTTAGATCCGGACCCATTGCTGACCACTACAGAACTCTCCAGTGCTTTGTTTCCATACACATCAGGTTGCTTCTTGAAGTATGCTTGAGTTCATTGTCATGATGGAAAACCGATGACCTAGGATGCAAACCCAGCTTTCTGACACTGGGCACTATATTGTACCCCAAAATCCATTGGTAATCTTCAGATTTCATGATGCCTTGCACACAGTCAATGCCAGAAGCAGCAAAACAAACCTAAAATATCTTTGAACCTCCACTATATTTGACTATAGGTACTGTGTTCTTTCCCTTTTTCGATGAACAGTAGAATGATTTGTTTTACCAAAAAGCTCTATTCTGGTCTCATCTGTCAACAAGAAGGTATTCCAGAAAGATTTTGGCTTATTCACGTACATTTTGGCAAACTCACTTTTGTGAGCCTTGTGATAGCCTAAGTCTCTATTATCTCCATATGCAAATATAGTGATAACAGTGTAAATTTCAGACTCAGCCACTATCAGACCTGATATTGTCCCAGTATCAGGATATTGACCAGAACGGTCACTCAAGGGGGAAGGCCCAACCACCAGAAACAAGGAAGTGAAGAGACTTAAATGCAGTGTGCTGCTAAACCCATATGTTGAGAATAGCTCTTTAAAGCCAAAAGTGTGACTACCTCTATTATGGTTTACAGAGAAGACTAAAACATTTGACCATTAGTGATGAGGGAATGTGCTTGGATAAGGTCTTATCCAAACATGCTCTGATACTAACCGAGTGTCTTTGACGTGCCCAAAAAATATGTTCGAGTCTTTGCGGCTGCAAGTCTCACGGCTGTTCGACTGCCAAAACACATGCAGGGATTTCCTGTTTGTTAGGCAATCCCTGCATTTGTAGTGGCTATCTAACAGATGCTAGACATGCAGCAGTGGGAACTTGAACATATTTTTCAAGCACATCGGAGACACTCGGTTAGCAACCGAGCATGCTCAGGTAAGCCCTTATCCGAGCAGGTTCACTTCATCACTACTGAGTATTTTGCAACATCTATAAAGTCCAATACAGATAGCAACACACATGTGTAATAAGTTCCCCACTTTTATGTAGAAAGCTGAACAAAGAAAAGTCTAAAAATATGGTTGTGTCAGAAAAAGCTGAGACAGCAAAGAACAGCAACATAGGCCATACATCATTGATATTCATGAATAGGGACGCATGGTGGCTCAGCCTTTTGATGACGGATCTGTCATCATGATACACCATTATTCATTATGAAGCATTATGATCTGTCATGACATATATTTTCACCCAATCAGTTGTAATAATTCTTTCAGGTTTCAATCTATTTTTATTTGAAAGAACATGACATCAAGATGGCATCATGCTAGGCTACTCTGATTGTTAATAATCTTGTGAGTGTGTCTTTTTACAAGTGTAATGAAATATCTGTGCATTATTTTGAGATCCTCACTTTATGAATACATCTTTTTTTCTTATTTTTTGACTATGCAGTGAGTTAATCCAGTTAGTATGGCAGAGGCTGCACTTTCTTTTATCTTACTAACCCGTCAGTGTTTAACTGACAAATTGCCTATTAGACAACAGTCTGTCTTGTGAGTTCATCCTCAACCTCACCTATTTGGTTTCACCTACATTACCCTCCCCCCGTGTTCCACTCTGTTGTTTGGTGAGTGTATTTTGCATGATTGCAGTTTTCATTTATCCCGGTTTGTCTTCCCTTGTCTGTCTGGTAAATGTAATCCTATAGACTTTGACCTTACACTATCCTGAGTGGGGGAGGGGACAGATAAGGGTAAGTCAGGAGAATATCAAGGCACATGACTCCGGCATCTCCATTTTCCCATGTAATCTGGGGGACAGGGATAGACTACGGCGCCTCCTAGCGCAAGGGAAAGAGCCACTTTACCCAAGAAATCCTGCCACAGTTCCGTGACACATACCGCAAGTGGTTTAAGGAGAAACATAAATGTTTTGGAGTGACCTAGTCAAAGCCCAGACCTTAATCCAATTGAGAATCTGTGTTCAGACTTGAAGATTGCTGTTCACCAGAGGAAACCATCTAACTTGAAGGAGCAAGAAAAGTTTTGCCTTGAGGAATGAGCAAAAATCCCAGTGGCAAGATGTATAAAACCCAAAGTGACTTGCAGCTATAATTGCCGTAAAAGGAGGCTTTCCAAAGCATTGACCTTAGGGGGGTGAATAGTATTGCACACTGAAGTTCTCAGTTATTTTGTCGTATTTGTTGTTTGTTTCATAATAAAAATAAAACCAAGTATTCACAGTTGTAGGTGTGTTCTTTACATGAACTGATGCGGATCCACAAAAAACAATGAAATTCCAGGTTGTGAGGTAGCAAAACACAAAAAATGCCAAACGGGTGAATACTTTTGCAAGCATGGAGCATTAACTAACATGTGCATATAGCTTTAAATGGTATACCTGGTTGTCCAGCCCTGAAAAAATTTTTGCGAAAAGGTTAAGAATGCCATACATTAAACAGATTATTACCTACCTGACTGATCCTAGACGCTTCTGTGCACCCACTTCCACTATTTTCTCTACTTCCTGTTTCCTCTTGACATAGGCATGTGAACAATTCAGCCAATTACAGGCTGCAACAGTCAATACTGAGGTAACCACTGCCACCAGTGACTGACTGCAGCTATCACATGTCTGCGTTGGGAGGTAGCAAGAAGTAGAAAGATGTGGGAGGAAGATCAAGAAAGTGGTGGCATGTGAGCTGTGGCAATTGGTAAAGTATTTTTGTTATTTTATACTTTTGGACTATTGAGAAACAATTTTGAGAGGTCTGCACTACCTTTCTAAGATGATACATTTGGACCTTATATATCAAAATTACAGAAGACTTGACCTTTTTACCAACATCAACCAAATAGCGTATGTGCACACGGAGTATATTAGTGGCAGTTAAAAAATGACGAACTTTCAAATGGGAACCACTTCAGAAAATGCTCCTTTGTTCATGAGTTTTTGAAGGATGTTTAAAGAGTTTTGAAGAATTTTTTTCTCTGAAGTAGTTTTTGCAGTCTTCTGATTAGACAGTGTGCGTAGTTTGGGAGCATTTTCCTTCAGGAGGCGCTTCAAGTAAGTGACATATAGTTTATTTTCTCCCATCAAGCATTTTTCAAATCCAGAAGTGGGAAAAAAAAAACTTTCAAAAGACCGATCATAATAACAGAAAGTCCTTTTACAATAGAATTAATAGAAAGAGTTTTTCAAGCACTTTTTGAATGATGTTTTAGCCATTTTTGAGAGCAGACTTGCTCCAAAAGATAACTCTAAAACCTATGAACATGACCTTAGATTACAGCTTTCACATTTTCAAAGCAGCAATTTTAATTATCATTGGTTACTGTGGTAAATAAGGCCTTTTTTTAAAACTTTTGAAAAATTACATCTAATGTGTCAGATCCGTTCAAATAGTTACAATACTCGGTCCGTTCTGAAGTATTTCTAAAGAACAATGATTTGTTTGAACTCATTGATTTCGTTTACATAATTCTAATCCAGAATAAGTGTTAATTACTTATGTGAATAAGTGTCTCTACAAGAGGTACAGGTATAGCAATCACACCCAGACTCTAGTGCCTAAGGGGACCAAAGGTCCTCCTTCCATATAAGAAGTCAACAGTGTTATAAATGGGGCATAGTTAAAGGAAACCCCACTCCATTGGCTCTTTAACTCACTCTCTCCACATCCACTTCTGAGTCAGTGTCTGTTATTGTCTGGAGAGTTGACATCATGCAGATATATCACTGAGCTTAGCAAGTCGGCCTGAGTAGACGGCACAGCCGTTGACCTCAGTGATAGACTTCAGATTGTTGACAAGACGTCTGTACTCCAAATAATATCAGACATAAGAAGCAACAGTGAAAATTTAGCGCGAGACCTTGGAAAAGTCTCCCGTTCCCGACCTGTAACGCAATGTATGCATCATGGTGGGATCGCGTTCCTGCAGGTCGGGTGACCAGGGTCACTGAACTGTCTCCCGACTTGCAGGTACATGAGGACCTGTAGTTGACCGCGGGGGGGTGGATTTCCCCCCCGTGGCTACGATTGCTCTGGTGACCTCTGTCACCCCCCAGATCTGATTGAAGCTAGCATCCATGTGACGCTATCCATCTATCCATCCAATCAGATGTGGAGGGGTGGAGTGAAGTATGGCTGCCCTCACTCTTCAGCCTCATCCGGTCTGTGGAAGCTGAAGAGAGAGATCCCTGCCTGCTGCCCTGCCGCCGCCGACTGACGACCGCAATCTGCCGCCGCTGCTGCTGATCACCCCGCTGCCATCTGGTATTCGCTCCCCTGTGCTGCCTTCTGCTGTCTGATTCCACCCCCCGACCTCCGTTCCCTCCCGCCACCCCGGTAATCACCCCCCTGCCCCCATACCCCAATGATCACCCCTGCTGCTGCAGGCTCCTGCATCTCTTCAGCCCCCTCCTGCCCCCCCACGCCTGACAGCCCCCTCCTGCCCCTGGTGATCACCCCCCTGCCCCAGTGATCACCCCCCTGCTGCTGCCAGTTCCTGCATCTCCTCAGCCACCTCCTCCCCCTGCTCCTGACAGCCCCCTCCTTCCCCTGGTGATCACCCCCCTGCCTCGGTGATCACTCCCCCCTTCCCTGTTGATCACCCCCCTGCTGCTGCTGCCAGCTCATGCATCTCCTCAGCCCCCTCCTGCCTCCCCGTGCATGACAGGCCCCTCCTGCCCCAGGTGATCACCCCCCTGCCCCGGTGATCACCCACCTGCCCAAGTGATCACCCCCCGACCCAAGTGATCACCCCCCTGGCCCAGTGATCACCCCCCCTGCCGGCTTCTGCATCTCCTCAGACACCTCCTCCCCCCACACCTGACAGCTTCCTCCTATCCTCGGTGATCACCCCCCTGTCCCGGTGATCACCCCCCCCGCACCGTTGATCACCCTCCGCCCGTGTTCATGCCCCTGCCCCAGGGATTACCCCCTCCCACCCCAGTGATCCCCCCGCTGATGCTGCTGGCTCCTGCATCTCCTCATCTCCCTCCTAATTTTCCATTCAAAAAGTCAACTGGCACTCCTTCCCTTCCGAGCCTTCCCGTGCGCCCAAACAGTGGTTTATGACCACATGAGGTATCGATGTACTCAGGAAAAATTACCCAACAAATCTTAGGATCCAATTTAACCTATTGCCAATGTGAAAATGAAAAAATTGAGGTTAAAAGAAAATTTTTGTGAAAAAAAGGACTTTCATTTTTACGGATCAATTTCTGAAGCACCTGAGGGTTCAAAGTGCTCACTATGCATTTAGATAAGTTCCTCGGGGGGTCTAGTTTCCAAAATGGGGTCACTTGTGGGGGAGCTCCAATGTTTAGACACACAGGGGCTCTCCATATACGACATGGTGTTCTCTAACGATTGGAGCTAATTTTCAGTTCAAAAAGTGAAATTGCGCTCCTTCTCTTCCGAGCCCTGCCGTGCGCCCAAACAGTGGTTTATAACCACATATGAGGTATCAGTGTGCTCAGGAGAAATTGCCCAACAAATTTTAGTATCCATTTTATCCTGTTACCCATGTGAAAATGAAAAGAATTGAGGCTAAAAGAACATTTTTGTTGGAAAAATTAAAATGTCCATTTTTTCCTTCCACGTTGCTTTAGTTCCTGTGAAGCACCTAAAGGGTTAATAATCTTCTTAAATGCAGTTTTGAGTAGCTTGAGAGGTGCAGTTTTTGGAATGGAGTCACTTTTGGGTGTTTTCTCTCATGTAAGCCCCTCAAAGGGACTTCAAATGTGATGTGGTCACAAAAAAAATTGTTTATAACCCTTATAACTTCCTAAGAAAATTTTTTTTCCCCAAAATTGTGCTGATGTAAAGTAGACATGTGGAAAATGTTATTTATTAACTATTTTGTGTCACATAACTCTCTGGTTTAACAGAATAAAAATTCAAAATTTGAAAATTGCAAAATTGTCAAAATTTTCACCAAATTTCTGATTTTTTCAGCAATAAATGCAAAAATTATCGACCTAAATTTACTACTAACATGAAGCCCAATATGTCATGAGAAAACAATCTCAGAATCGCTAGGATCCGTTGTAGCATTCCTGAGTTATTACCTCATAAAGGGACACTTTTCAGAATTGCCAAAAATGGCAAAGGGAATGGCAAAAAAGACTGGGTGGTGAAGGGGGTAAGGCCAATTGTTTTTTTTTTAAAGAAACTACAGTTGGGATACAAGGTTTTTTCAAAACTACTCAAAAAAAAAAAATGCTGTATCTTAGAGTTCCAGCAAAGTAGATGGGATTTATAGAACTCATACCCACTGTACTTTTTTAAGCTGCATAAACTCAACTGAGTTAAGTTTTTGAAATCCACAACCTGTCAATTTATCTTGGGAGTGTGCTGAGGTTTAGGTGAGGATTTTCCCCATAGAATGCAGAAAATCTACAGGTAAAAAAAAAAAAACACCTGCGGTCTTAGTACGTTTCCCACTCGGGAAAATGCACTAAAAATGTATATAATCCCCACATCACTGTATCAATAAAGTTTTATGAAAGCTAAACACCAGTAAGTATAGAAATATAAAAGCTGCTTAATATCAAACATGATATACAAAAATGAGATTAAAAACCTCAAGGCCAAAAAGAGATAAAATTGCATGTAAAAAAATACACCCAAAAACGCAATGTAAAAACGCAAATAACATATTTTATATAATAGGTGCATAAAATCTGCAGAAACTCTACAACAGCAAAAACTTAAGAAATACTCATTGTGGAAACTAGGCCCAATGAGGATCCTTTTCCGCTTTCGGATACAGGAAAGGTTTATATTTGTACAACTGCGGACACATGGCATATGTGTCAGAGAAGCACAGGATGTGTCAAAATCTTTTTCCAATGAAATTCGTTAAAATATATGTATGTATGTATGTATGTATGTATGTATGTATGTATGTATGTATGTGTGTGTGTGTGTGTGTGTGTGTGTGTGTGTATATTGACAAAGACGGGTCACCGTTGAAACGTTGCCATCTGAGGATCAGTAAAGTGTCCACTTTTTTCACATTTAATTTGAGTGCTGCCTAATTTTTTTCCTTTTTTTCTTTTTTTCCTTTGTTTCCTTTTTTTCCATATATATATATATATATATTTTTCAATGCACTGATTTACATTTCAATACATCTCCCATTTTGAATTTTGCGTAATTGAAATTAATAAAAAGCTTTACATCTTTTATATATTTTTTGTGGGAGATCAAAATGGCTTGGCCAACTAACCATTCCTGTTCGTCAAAAATGAAAATTACAACAAGTTTAAATCTGAAAAAACCTTAGTCAATAGAGCATTTTTTTACTCTATCGTACTGATTTTACTCCATGGGTACACTGCCATAAATGCCTGAATAGTTTTTGTAATACTGGCATATAGGTCCAGTGCAATGCCCTGTATTAAGGTGACCCTAGCCAAAGGACCATCCCCTCCAGATTACACCTCAGCTTACAGTAATTGATTTTGTCCTTGGCTGCTATTTTTCCAATAAAGTTCTCTAATTTGGGGCAATACGGGTTTTTTGTTACACAATGATCATAGGAAATCTTCCACGGTTATGCCGTAGAAAGGACCAGACTGAGTCCACCATCTCATTTTGTATTTGCAAAAACTGCAAAGACACTTGAACATTTAACATGTACATCATACTTAGGTTTAAAGTATTGTTTGCAGAGGAAAGTGATTAATAAAATATGGCTTTTAATTGCATTAATTAAACTAACCAGTGGTTAAACCTAGGGGGAGCAAAATATTCATTAATTTGATGCTCCATTAGCGATGCGTAATATTCGATCTGCAACAAACAGAAGCAATAACATTTACAGTAGCTCCATAATTAAATAATCAAAATAGTTACATGGGAGACATAATTCTGTGATACAACTCCAGCTCCTTTTTCCTTGTTTTCCAGTTGGACCATTGCTAATAAGTGAATTTTATCGGCTTGAATATTACAATACCAGGGGGTCCTATACTTTAATGAATAAGCATAACTTGACACAATGTGGTCTGGTAAATGAATGATCTATTCCACTGACAATAATAAACCACAAATAATGAATCTTCAATACATTTTGTGATAATGTATGTCTATCTTATTACATGCTTTTCGCTAATACTGTGGGTCCAATTTATGAAAATGGAAGAGTCACGTTTTTGGGGTCTGAAAACATTTGGGGCACAAACCGTCTGTTACCGAATTTCACTGTATAAAAAAGTTTCAGGAACGCTCTTTGGTAGGGATGTCATAAGTAGTTTTATCACCTAGCACTTTAATGGTCACATTCTACAGGTTACATGTTCCATTTTCTTAGCATAGGTGTATTCTGTTATATTAGCTAGCGTTTATAGAAATGTAATAAAATTATAGTTGGTTTTCGGGTTTAGAATATTTATGGCCTGTCCTTAGAGTTGAGCAAAAAGATTTACAGGATCGAGACCAAATGGCCCAGTTAATAGCCCAAGCCAACCTCCTCCTACCTGGTCTCATCACTCCTGCCTCTTCTGATTATAAGACTCAAAGCAGCGTCATTCCCACATTATCTCACTGTGATGAAGTGATGCTCATCCTACTAATCAGAAGATCAAAGACCAAGATCCATCAAATGAATTTGCTCAACTCTAACCAATACCCTACTGATGGTGGTCTTACACTCGCTATCTCTGCCGATTAGCTGTTTGAAGAGGACACTGTGTTTGGCAAGATCTGCAGCCTCTTCTGCTCTGCATACATTGGTTTTTATACCTTAGCTCTTATACATTGAGGAAAGTGCCTGTCCGTCACAGAAATGTGTTGGTATTAATTAAAAACTATTTGGAATCCCAAGACACTTCATTCTAGCAACGCAGCCCGACTAAACATGCCAATTTCCATTTCTGCCATTACACAGGGTGGGCCATTTATATGGATACACCTAAATACAATGGGAATGGTTGGTGACTCAAATCGGGTTGCAGAATGGGCAAAACAAAAAATTGGAACAGGACCCTCAGTTTACACAGAACATTATGTTCAGTGATGAGGCAAACTTTTTTGGGTGGGCCATTTATATGGATACACCTAAATAAAATGAGAATGGTGACAGTTTTCTTGCGTAGGGTGTCTTGCATTGAAATCTGCGGCAATGACCCGGGTACTGCGTTCACCAGACATCAACACAATTTCTATGCGCTCCTCACGTGTTAACCTCTGCGACATGTCAATTGCTGTAAACAAAGAGAAACTTATAAATAACTCATGAAAGAATAAAGCTATGTTAAAGCACACCATTGTTTTTCTTGTGAAATTCTCAATAAGTTTGATGTGTCACATGACCCTCTTCCCATTGAAAAAAATAAAGTTGGATCCAAAATGGCTGACTTCAAAATGGCCGACTTCAAAATGGTCGCTATGGTCACCACCCATCTTGAAAAGTTTCCCCCTCCCATATACTAATGTGCCACAAACAGGAAGGTGATATCACCAACCATTCCCACTTTATTTAGGTCGATCCATATAAATGACCCACCCTTTGCATCTGGAAGAACTATTTCCTCCAGCCATGGGGCAGCAGCAGTGGCTTTCCATGCTTTTATGGGTGCTGGACCTGCACATAACACCTTCAGGTGAAAGCTAGCATTGCTTGTACTTATCCCTTACAAGACAGTATTGCCATATGTGCGCTTCTGTCCCTCTCCAGAGCTTCTCAGATTTTTTTTTTATAACTCATGGTTTGTTGAAGAAAAACAAATGGGTGAGAAGAAAAACAAATGATAAATGTGGCAATTCTTATGCATATATGTTACTCCCTCTTTGGAGCTGCCAGGAGGTACATGGGGACTGGCTTAAAACATGTACATATATGAGTGGGGTGTGGCTTGAGCTCTGCCCATGTGAGCAGCAAGAGCTCAAAGCTCCTGCATGGATCCACACAAAGCGACACCAAGCTTACTAGAGGAATTTTGTTCCTGTCCAAATTTTATTGGATCACCTTCCTGAAGCTGGTCTCAACATTTTGACATCAGGATTGCTTATTTTGGGTGAGGGAAACCCATTTTTTCAGCCTTTTACATGCTGTGACTGTGAAGGAGTGGAGAGGAGGCGGAGGGATCTCTCACTTTCTTTGTCCTCTCACTGCCCTGGCTTGAGAGCCTGATACAGGATTTTTACCTGGAAGACCACTTTGAAATACCTCTGGATTACCAAGAAGTGCCCCCCAGATTGATTTGGTGCCTGTGCTGCTGCTTGGAGGTGAGACACACTGAAGATTTGCTGGCAGGGGCTGATGGTGCAGAGAAGGTCATAGCTACACTTCACTCAGCTGTTTGGGAAAAGAAGTTCCAGCCGTCCACCCTGCTTTGCACTGTTATACTATTGCAGTGGTGGCCCTGGTCTCAGGAGTGTAACTGGGTGCAATGGAGACTCCAGCATTGCTCATATCCTGACTGCTTTGCCGCTGAGACGTGAGCCTGGAGGACAGTTGTTCTGAGACTGCTAGGTCCTGGCTCGAGGGAGTCCCCAAGGGAGTTGTGCTGGTCACTATACTGTACTTGATGTGGCCCACTTTATGAACAGTGACACTGTGCGTGGTCTAGCTCTGAGAGCAGACTGAAGTGAAGTGTATGTTAGCTGACTGGCAAAAGTTGACCAGGCTGCTCTCGTAGCCCCTCACTAGCTTCCCTGCTACAGCTGATTGACACCTTAAGATTGCTGTGACCTGGTCTGGGAGGAACTCTCTGGGGAGCTACACCGGCTCCTGCATTGTTGAACCTGCGGTCTGCATGAGGAAGCGTGACATCCGGTGCTAACGTGGACTGAGAGTGGGCTGGAGAGACATACATACCAGCTGATTGTTGAAAGTAGTCCCGGCCTATCTCTGCTTTCTATTGCCACCCAGCCTCAGCTGTGAAGTCAGTCTGAGGGAAATACCTGGTGCCACGCCTGCTCCTACCTGCTCCTGTACTACTGAGGCTGCGCTCATCTTACAGAGCAGAATAGCGGGAGCTGACATATATCTGGAGAGTGATGGGGGGTTACCCGGAACTGTCTGAGATTATACACCCCCAGTCACATCAGAAGCATCTGTATTGTTCCTGTGTTGTAGCAGAGGACCCTGTTTAAGGGAATCTCTGGTGGGTCAGACACGTTGTTACTAGTGCTGCAGTTTATAATTCAAAGGGACATAGGTGGTGACTGACGGCTATCACTTACAGTCTTCAAGAGATTGGTTTGTTAAGTGCGGTGCTGCTGTATTTGCAAACTACATTCGTAAGCAACACTTTGAAACTTGAAAATTTCCCTTGTACAATGCTTCCTGGGAGATGTGACTTCTTTCTAATTATGCAACTTTTTTATTGAACTTGGTCTCCAAAACATGTGTCAATCTGACAACTAGATGTTCCAGTCGAACCGGTCTTATTTTTACAAAACCTGCTGAACTGATAGGGGTCCAGGGTGCAATATTACTACAGCTATAAATAGTGTGTGTAATTTGTTACTAGTATTAGTTTATATACCTCCTCCTTCTCAGAGGAGTGGCTATATTCTGCATTTCACGTAGATTTTATTTGCTGGCATCTTTTATACCTCACAAAAGTTAAATCATGTTCACAGAAGGGAAATCAAGCTATAAATCACAGAAGGGTAGACTCACATCCCAATACAGCTCAAAATCTTGGGGGGATGTTGCTAATTTGGTAAGTCCAGTGAAGTCAAGGTCCCCTTTAAAGAAAGACCCTCCCAAAAGTGACCCTGCAAAAAAATCCCTCTCCACAATTTATAGCAATGTTGCTAAAGGGGGGGGCATTTCCAAGGTGACCCCCCTCCTCATCTCAGTTAGCTGGTGGTAATCAGAGGGAGACCCCCATCACAGCTCTTGGGGAAAATTTTGATGTGACTGAAGAAATGGACATAACAAAATCAGCTAAGAGGGGGGCTCGGAAAATAAAGATAATAGGACACATTCGACCGCAGAAGACTCGGACTGCCCTTCTGATGACTATTCCCCTAATGTAAGTCCAGATAGGCAGAGAGCTAAAAGAATACACACAGAACTCTCTTCCAACAGTAACTCCACACCCTGCTATTAATTATGAGGAATTTGTGGGTTCCTCTAAGCAGACCACAGAGGGTTTTATGGCCAACCTTTTTAAAGCTTTCAACGATTCCATCAGATTAGGTTTCGAGGCACAGAACAAAACCCTTAAAGATACGTGTGATGCAATAAACAGGAGACTTGATAAAGTTGAGAATAGGGTAGAGGCAATGGAAAAAAATACAGGATTTCTTTCTAAACAAAACTCATTACTACAGGCAGAAATCAGCACTCAAATCAAAGTTAACCGATTTAGAGGACCGCAACAGGAGAAATAACCTGAAGATTAGGGGGATCCCTGAAAGTGTATCCCAGAATGAACTTTCTGGATACGCAAAAGATATGTTTAAAAAGGCAGTACCGTCACTTTCAGATTTGGAGTTAAATATTGACAGGATTCATCGTCTTCCTCGTCCCAAGGGTTTATCTCAAGATAAACCTAGGGACACAATACTACGCATTCACTTTTTTGAAGCCAAAGAGAGGATTTTACAAAATATCAGAGAAAAAGGCTCTTTTCCAGAACCTTACAGAGACATCAAAATCTTCTCGGATTTTTCGAAGGAGACGATGGATGCCAGGAGAGCTTTCAGAGATGTTACTGCCAAACTAAGAGACCTTAAAGTGCCTTACCGTTGGGGTTTTCCAACAAAGCTGTTAGTTTGGTACAATAATAGAAACCACGTAATTAATACAGCTCAGGAAGGTTCCAGATTTGTAAAATTCCTTCTAGAAGAACCTGAGTTTAAGGACAGAGATTGAAACAATTGTTCATAATCTATGTATGTTTGCTTACATACTTAAACTAGTGGGGATCCATGGGGGAACTTTGCCACAATTTTTAATTTTTTTACCCCGCAAATAGGTGAGACTCCAATTTTGGAAGTCCGCCAGGAGGACTCTTACAGTCTTCACTTTTGTTTAATAGGCCTTGATAGGCCAATTGTTGCTTGACTGCTTGATTAATTTTTTACTCGTTTTCTTTCCCTTTCATTGTACTTAATGAAAATTCTATCATACAATGTTAGGGGTCTTAACAGTCCCAATAAAAGATATGCTTTACTGAAAGAAGTTTCCGGTACACATGCTGAATTGATATGCCTGCAAGAAGTCAAGCTGGCGAAGGATAACCAACCGACTTTTAAACATAAATCTTTTCCACACTTGTTTAAAGCACTTTCTCCATCAAAGAAGGCAGGAGTGATTACAATGATTGGTGGCGCTGTCCCATTTCAATTTGTCAATGAGGTAGCAGACCAATTGGGCAGATTTCATATTCTCATCTGTGTATTAAATAATTCGCCTTGCACAGTAGTGAACATTTATGCTCCAAACAAAAACCACATCTCCTTTCTGAATAAGTTACTAAAAAAAGTTAATGAGGTTAAATCAGGAGACGTCATTTTGTTGGGTGATTTTAACATCATTCCTGACAGTACAATTGACTCATCCTCTACAGTCCATTACAAAGCTCCGGTGCTGAATAAATGGCTAAAACAAAATGAGCTTTTTGATGTTTTTAGGTGTCTGAATACTTCCTCTCGAGAATACTCACATCACTCGGATGTCCATGGCACAGCCTCACGCATTGACTTAATCCTTACGAATGTCTTTACGTTGAGCAAATTTAAGAGCTTTAAGTTCCTCAAAAAAACGTTATCAGATCATTGCCCTGTTTTGGCAGATTTCTCTTTAGGCCCGATTTCCGAAAATACACACCTTTGGAAATATAATCCAAATTTACTTAAGACTCCAGAATACAGGCAGGAAATTGAGGACCTAATTACTAATTATTTTAGAGAGAATGCTTCCCCCGAAATAGACGCTTTCACTTTATGGAACGCGCATAAGGCAGTTATCAGAGGTGGCCTTATTCAGATTGCGTCCAGAAATAAGAAGAAAAGTAGAGAAAATATCATTAATCTTCAGGCCCAAATCAGTAAGAAAGAACAACAACAGATCAGTTTACAAACTCCTTCCTCCACTATCCAAGCGGAGATTTTGGGACTTAGGCAAAAACTGAGGTCTGAAATTACACTGGAATACGACGCTATGATTAGGGCCTCTAAATTCAAGTTTTACACATCCCTTAATAGACCTACTAAATTCATGATGGCTAGATTAAAGAAGGAGAGAATCAATAGGAGAATTAACAAAATTATTACACCTGCAGGTAAAACCCTAATACACCCTAAGGATATAGTCAACTCCTTTGCAGAGTTCTTTCATAATTTGTACAACTTAAAGGAAGACCCTAGTACTCCCAGTGTGGACACAGGATCTATTAATGCTTTTCTTTCTAGCATTAATTTGCCCAAGATATCTTCGGCAGATCTTGACTTTGTTAATGGCTCTTTTAATGAAAAAGAAGTGATTGACACCATTAACAGACTCAAGACCCAGAAAGCTCCAGGACCAGATGGTTTTTCTAATGAATATTTTAGGTCATTTTCAGGTCTTCTCGCTCCCCATTTGGTGTCGGTCTTTGAAGCTGCATCCTCTCGGGGCTCGTTCCCAAAAGAAATGTTGGAAGCAACAATTATCATGATTCCCAAGGGGGGGGGATCCTGAGAGGATTCGGAGTTATAGGCCAATATCATTGATCAATAGCGATGTCAAAATTTACTCTAAAATTTTAGCAGACCGTTTAAAGAATATCTTACCATCTCTACTTTCAGATGATCAGATCGGCTTCATAAAGGGGCGTCAGGCTTCGGATGGGACAAGGAGAGTGATAAATCTGATAAATAAAATTGAGTTATCTGGCTCTCAAGCGTTTTTTTTGACACTGGACGCTGAAAAAGCATTTGACAGGCTGAATTGGTCATATCTCAAAGCCACCCTTGAAAAATTCGGTTTCGACCATAGGTTTCTGTCTTCAATTTTTGCACTTTATTCGGCGCCCAGTGCAAGAATATACGCCAATAATTTCCTGTCTGTAAAATTTGCCATTTCTAACGGCAGAAGGCAGGGCTGTCCTTTGTCACCTCTTCTGTTCGTCCTGGCCATTGAACCCCTTGCTGAGAGAATCAGATCTAATACTGATATTCAGGGTTTTAGAACTCAACATCGTGAGTATAAAATGGTTTTATTTGCGGATGACCTGTTTTTGACTCTACTCGATCCTGGAAAATCCATCGCTGCATTGACTTTGGAATTGGAGCTCTTTACTAAGGCCTCCTATTTTAAGGTCAACAAAAATAAATCTAATTATCTTACTTTTAATTTGGACAATCTGGAGATTGAAGAGCTTAGGAAGGAGAATGAGTTCACCTGGGAGGAAAAAGGGGTAAAATACCTGGGGATAACTATAACTAGTAATCTACCGAATATTATTAAAACAAACTTGAATGAGATCCTCAGGATTGTCTCTCTCGACACTTCTTTCCATGCTCGACTAGCTCTTTCTTTATTTGGAAGAATATTGACTATTAAAACTATTACTTAGCCGAAGATTCTCTACTTCTTTAGGGCTTTGCCTTTGACTATCCCTCATAAATTCATCAATAAGATTCAAAATTTGATTAATTCTTTTATTTGGGGAGGGAAAAAGGCTAGAATCTCGAGAGACTTACTGTATAAAAACAAACGTAATGGAGGCTCAGGTTTGCCAAATATACATGCGTATTATCAGGCGCTCTTAATCAAACAAAGCTGGTTCTGGTTTTGTGACAAGATTCGACCTGCCTGGACTGACTTGGAAGATGATGTGGGTAGACATGTGTCAGCAAAAGAGCATTTCTTTAATTTTATATTCCATTACCCGAGGCTGATCTCATCCCACCCAATTTTTAAGCCAATCATACTTGCATGGAGAATATTATTAAAGCCTTCAAAAATGTACAACAATCGGGTCCAATTCAGGAAATTCCCTTTACACCTACTTGTCTCTGTATACAACTTCCTCTGTCGGAGTCTTGGCTTAGTTCAGATATTAAAAGAGTTGGAAGCCTCTACGAGGGAGACGAATTTCTCACCTTTAGTAATGTTAAATCTAAATATAACTTGCCATCTTCTGAATTAGTGCCCTTTTTAATCCTAAAGGAGTACATTCAGAAACTTAGAAAAATCAAAAATATTAACCTGGAGATATTGGTATCATTGCTGTGCAATGCTAATAACAAAAATATTTGGAGTTTAAAAAATTTATATAACTTCTTCAATGGTGATGTGGTTAGCTCCAAAAATGCATACATGAGGAGGTGGGAGTCTGAATTGAATGTGGCCATAGAAGACGGGCAATGGGATAGCGCCATCAAATATACCTACCAGTCTAATATTTCAATGACTCTTCACGAATCATATTTCAAGATTCTAACCAGGTGGTATTTCACCCCTATTAGATTATCGCATATAAACCAGGAGCATTCTCCCCTTTGTTGGAGGAACTGTGGTCAACAAGGAAACCTTTTTCACCTGTTCTGGGGCTGCCCGAAGATTAAAGATCTTTGGAACAGAGTGTCACTGCATATCAATTCCTTTTTCCAAAATTTCAAAATCACTCCCCAAAGAGCTTTGCTGTCTCTAGACTTGGAACTTGTTGACCAGTCAGGTAAATTTGTTATCATACATATCTTTCTAGTAGTAAAGAATACAATTGCTTATTGGTGGAAAAAATCTGACCCACCATTATTTTGTGAAATTTTGGACAGACTTCATCAGCATAGTTCCATAGAAAAGAGATTTGCAACCGTTAATGATGGATTAATCAGATATTCCAACAAATGGAAGGTTTGGAACACTAAATTCTGTAACACTTAATTATACTTGGTGTGGTTTGAATTCGCTAACTTGGCTTCATATATATGTGCATTGTATGGGTTTTGATACATTACTTATGTATATTCATGTACTTGTATGGCATTGTTAAAAAGACTTGAGTTCTCTACTTTTTATTCCCTTAATCCTCTTTCCCACCCTTTTCCCTTTGTTAATTCCCTTTCTTTCCCTTCTTTCCCTCCCCTTTTCCCAACCCTTGTTATTTACTAAAATCCAATAAAAATGTTTGAAAACATAAAACATGTACATATATGTATATAAAACAGTGGCATGTAAATGTTTGGACACCCCAGGTCAAAATTACTGTTATTGTGAATAGTTAAGGAAGTTGAAGATGAAAAGATCTCAAAAGGCCTAAAAATTAAAGTTGACACATTTCCTTTGTATTTTAAGCCAAAAATTAAATATAATGTCATCTTTTACATTTTAAAAATTACAGAAAGGAAAATGGTCTGATGCAAAAGTTTGGGCACCCTTGGAGATTTGAGTGCTCAGATAACTTTTACCAAGGTTTCAAACCTTAATTAGCTTGTTAGCGTTATGGCTTGCTCACTATCATTGCTAGGAAAGGCAAGGTTATGCAAATTTCCCAACTTTATAAAAATTCAGCCTCCTTTAATCTTGTGCCAAAAAAAAAAAAAAACAGCAGCCATTGGTTCATCTAAGCAGCTGCCTAGCACTCTAAAAATGACAGTAATGGAGGCCCACAAAGCAGGAGAAGGATATAATAAGATAGAGAAGCATTTTCAAGTTGCCCTTTCCTCAGTTCGAAGTGTAATTAAGAAATGGCAGTTAACAGGAACAGTAGAGAACAAGATAAAGTCTAGAAGATCAAGCAATTTTACAGTTAAAGCTGCTCACAGCATTGCAAGAGAGGCAAATTAGAACCCCCAATTGACTGCAGAAGACCTTAAGAAATATTTAGCAGACTCTGGTGTTGCAGTTCATTGTTCTACTGTTCAGAGAGGTCTTCACAAATATGGCCTTCATTGAAAAGATTCAGGGACAGAACTATGTAAAAAAACCATCTACACAAGCCTGATGCATTTTGGAAACAAGTCGTGAGGACCGATGAGGTTAAAATAGAACACTTTGGCCACAATGAATAAAGGTATGTGTGGATAAAAAGGGCACAGATTTTCAGGAAATGAACATCTGGACAACCATTAAACATTGGGATGGATCAATCATGCTTTGGGGTTTTGTTGCAGCTAATGACATTGGGAACATTTCACGAACAGTTGGAAAATTGGATTCAGGCTATGTGCCCACGTTGCGTGTTAAAACGCACACTAAAAACCGGACTCCTTCCCAGAAATCGCGCGGTTTTTTCAGCGCGATTTCACCGCAATTTTACCGCGATTCTGTTCGCGATTTTGCCGCGATTTTCTCAAGCACTTTCCAAGCGATTTGAAGCATCGCTTGGAAAGTGATTGACAGGTTGGTCACACTCGTCAAACATAGTGTTTGACAAGTGTGAGCAGCTTTTTACTATTGAGGCCGCCTATGCGGTCTCAATAGTAAAAGTTAAAATGTTAAAAATGATAATAAAATAAAAAATCGGGGTATATTGACCTTCCGATGTCCCGCGCTGCCATCCCGGCCACAGCGTTCCCAGCGATGCCTTGCGAAACCTGTGATGACGTTGGTCTCGCGTTACTATAGCGATCTCGCGAGACCGCTAGAGTCACGCGAGACTACGTCATCACAGGACCTTGCCGCAAGGCATTACTGGGAACGCTTAGGCCAGGAATGCAGCGCGGGACGTCGGAAGGTAAATATACCGATTTTTTATTTTTTATTCTTTTTTTTACAGGGGTATGGTACCCAGGGCCTGGAGGACAGTCTCCTCTCCTCCACACCGTGGGTACCAACCGCACATGCATTCCTATGGGTGCGGAATCGCGGCAATTCTTTGCGATTCCGCACAAAAGAATGACCATGCTGCGATTTTTTCTGCGATGTGATTCCGCCGCGGAAAAAAGCGCAGCATTAGCACAGCATGTGCGGAATGCCATAGGAATGCATGGGGGGCGTTCTGTACACGATTTTTAAACATTTTTGCAGCGTTTTCGTGCCAAAAATCGCGGCAAAAACGCTTAAAAATCGCTATGTGGGCACACAGCCTCAATGAAATTTTAACAAATTCTTGATGTAAACATAACACCATATGTAAAAAACGCTGAAGTTGAAAAGAGGATGGCTTCTACAAATGGATAATGATCCTAAACACATGTCCAAACCTCAAAAGATGCAAGCTGAATGTTTTACAATGGCCCTCACAGTCCTCTGATATAAACATCATTGAAAATCTGTGGCTAGACCTCAAAATAGCAGTGCATGCAAGATGACCCAAGAAACTCACAGAACTTGATGAACTGTCCAAAGATTAATGGATGAAAATACTTCAAACAAGAGTTGAAAGTCTCTTGGCTGGCTGCAAAATGTGTTTACAAGCTGTGATACTTTCACAAGGGGGTGGTACTAGTTACTAACCATGTAGGGTGCCCATTTTCTGTTTTGTAATTTTTTAAATGTAAATCATGACAATATTTTTTTCCTATAATATAAAGGAAATGTGTTATCTTTAACTTTGGGCCTTTTAGAAATCATTTCATCTTCAACTTACTTAAGTGTTCACAAACACAGTAATTTTGACCAGGGGTGCCCAAACACGCCTCTGTAATTAGTGAACAGTTTTATTGAGTTTTATTTATTGAGGAGTCAAATAATGTGTCAGCCAAAAAACCCATTAAGAGTTTCCGCCCACTGCAATATCCCTTTCATGACCCCCCCTAGAGTGCAATGCCCCCAAAAATGCCACACACAAACAGTATTATACCCCACTGACAATTTCTCCACACAATGTGCACCAATATTAATCCCAACATGCGCACTATAATCACCCCACATTTCCCCAAGCAAACTACAATGTCCCGCCAGTGTCCCCAACACAGCGTAATGCTTCCATAGTGCCCACCAACTCAGTACAATGCTCACAGCCCTCCAATACTGTATGGCGTCCCTACACTGAGCCCCAACACAATATAATTCCCACACAGCTTTAACAACACAGTATATGCCACTACAGTCCTACACATTATAAGACCACCCCAGGGGCAACCAAAACAGCATGATGCCCACTCATTGAACCCACATAGTTTGATGCCTCCTCGCTATGATGTCCAATTCACCCTCCACATTATGATTCCCTCACAGCTGCTCTACACAATATGATCAACTCCACATGCGCAGTATAATGGCTCTTATAACACCCGTGCACAGTATGAAGTCCCCCTGAGCACCCCACCACATAATGTCCACAGAGACCAAAGAATGATGACCCCTCAAAAACCCCACACAGAATTATGACCTCTTAACCCCCCACACATTATGATGGTCCCTACTATGTGCAGAGTGTAGACTGAGGTGCCGCTCAGTAGGTATGATATTGATGGCGCTACAACTTCTGCACTGAAACAAACACGCTAAAAGGTGGAGCAGAGACCCAACAACTCCCTGTTACACCATTGTATTCAATTTTATCTGTAACAGGATGAAATTGAGATGATGGATGAGATGGGTTGGGGAGGGGGCAGTACGAGGGCTCTGGTATAAAAAGTATAGTATAGTTTATAGAGATGGATGAATTTATTTGAGTGAAATTCAATTTTTTTAATTTGCTTCGTCTACTTCTTTGTCTCCCCATCTTTGCTATGTTGCATCCCCGGGTCCGGCCCAGTATTTAATCTCAGCCTGGACTTCCAGACATCAGCAGGCCCCAGAGCTTATTGCGCCTGCTCCGGGGCCCACTTGTGGCTGGAAGTCCTGGCCTATAGTGAAACCCAGATCAGAGATGCAATGTGTTTATTTCAACTTTTAGCCTTTTGACAGCCGCTTACCTCTCCCTGTCTGCTCCTCTGTACCTCCATTGTTTTCACTCTAGGCCAGTGTTCACTCTAGACTGGAGCTTTTTGCCATGAAAAATAGTGAACACCTGGCCGGAAATTAGATGTGAGAAGGACCGGACAAAAGGTAGGGAGCAGCATAGGTGGCCAAAGAGATGAGAGGAGGATTAGTATAATTATCACTTTAATTTTACATTATATGTTTATTATGCTCTAGAGTCTGCAGAAACTTCAGAGCTTAAGGGAACATTCAAGTCAAGGAGAATAACTTCTCTGCGAATCGAATTTCTATGAAAAATCCGAACCCGCACAAACAGGTGAAGCTGAATTTTGTCTGATCCACTCATCTACATTAATTCCCTATTTTATAAATAAATCATTAATTTAGAAATAATAAAATAATATACACTGAAATAAATAAGAGAGGCCATTTTAACCGTTTGAGATTTTAGAACAGAATATCAGAAGACTGGTATGTAGCCTATGCTTTATATAATGATATGATTGGTATGGGAATAAAGCACAGGAAATGACAGCTGAGCTTTATTCTGTAAGTAACTTTTAAGTTCTTAGTCATGATTTTTCATAGCTTGTATATATGGCCTGTGGCAGAGATGGTATATATGCAGGGTGGCATGTGAGGGATGGAGAGTGTCTAATCGTCTCAGATTACACACATCATTAGTTTTTGGGTGACTGGTTCATGTGACAAGACTATTATTTAATTCAACCGCAAATGACTATGACTAAATCTGACAAGGAACAAGCTCCTCTGTTGTGTCTTATTGAGTCTTCCCAAGATGATTGCTCATAGAGGCTCAGAGTATTCTTCTAACTACTGGTGGTCGTGACATCTTCCATAATGAGACATTTGATTTGAGAGGATTGTTAAATGGGTTTATGCTTGTTTTTTTAAGGCTGAATGTATCATGCTCCTTATGTTCAAATTAGTTTAAATGTCTGGGGTTGCCTTCCCAGGGCTGTGGGGTACTCGGTACCTGGCCAGTGTCGGCGGGATGTGTCACAGCAGCGGTGACCCGGTCCGTGGCCCTGGGCGCCCAATTAATAGGGGAAATTGAATGGTAGAATGTAGTGAATGGAATAGTTTGTGACGCCACCTGTGGTGTTCGGCACGTGAGATGTTAGGCCGACGCTGCATGCAGATCCTCTGGGGCTGGTGGTGTGTTGCAGCCAAGATCGTGAAGCTCCCCACAGGTGGAGCTGTAGCCCCAGGGCAGTGTAGATGTAGGGGAAGAGGAGAGGCACAAGCGGTGTAGAAGCTGGTACCCAGATGTAGCGGTGCTGGGTGCGTTGGCGCAAGAATAAATGGAGGACACCAGGGCTTGTAGTTCTAAAGCTTTACTCACAGTTTGTAGTACACACAGGTGCCTGCCTCCGTGCCGTGTCCTCCGGGTCAGGGACTCAGTCAACCTCCAGGCAAGATGGAATGCTCCCTTCCAACACTCCGCCAACATGTGCCTTTCTGAACGTCTCCTCTATAGCGCCTTTAAGTGTGAAGAACACCTAGTACTGAGTTACACTGGAATGCCTCCTGACAGACGTTCCCAAGAACTCTACTTGTACGGCAAACAGCTGTAGCCTGCTTCGGGGACTCCTAACTCCTGAATCCCGGCTCTCTATCCAAGTTGCTGTTGTGCCCCCAAGTCTTAGATGGGAGTAGTGCATTTACAGCCCACTACTCCACCGGTGTCTGCTGCAGAACCATTAGTGTCCGTACAACCTCGGGGACCGAGCCCCGGCCTTGCGCTTAGAACTTCTAGAGAGGGTTCTTTCTCTAACCCACGTCATCTGTGTTCCCTTTTACTCCTGCGTAACGTACTTGTCTTTCTTTCTTATGGAAGATCAGGTTTCAGTTCAATGTCTTTCTCCTTCTTTCCTTTCCCGTGCCAGCAGACCCAGGTCACTGAGGTCTGCTACAGCACCTCCTTCCTCCATCCGTCTCTCAGGGATCTTCTTTCCTCACTCCTCTCTGAGTGGCTTCCGCTCCCAGACTGACCTCCTGACTGACTGAAATTCTAAACATTCCCGCTCTTTTATGTATTCTCAACTCCACCCACCTCTCAGCACGTTTCGTGTTCCAAGCAGGGAGCCACCAAAGGTGCTCTCCTACACTCCAAGCAGGGAGCCGCAATGTGGCTTTGCTGAACTACTCTGTTGTGTGGGGTGCGAGTGTTGGAGCGTGGTCAGGAGCCTCCAACTTACCTGGATGGTGGGGCACCACACCTCAGGAGGAGGTGCAGTATCTCTGTGGTGACTGAACCTCAGGGGCGCCACATATCTATAGAATGTTATAACTAACGAATGAAGAAGAGAAGCAGAGGCAGCAGACATACACTACCGTTCAAAAGTTTAGGGCCACTTAGAAATTTCCTTACTTTTGAAAGAAAAGCACAGTTTTTTCCAATGAAGCTAAGATTAAGCGATTCAGAAATACACTCTATACATTGTTAATGTGGTAAATGACTATTCTAGCTGCAAATGTCTGGTTTCTAATGCAATATCTTCATAGGTGTACAGAGACCCATTTCCAACAACCATCACTCCAGTGTTCTTATGGTACTTTGTGTTTGCTAACTGTGTAAGAAGGCTAATGGATGTTTAGAATACCCTTGAGAACTCTTGCGCAAGCATGTTAGCACAGCTGAAAACAGTTTGGCTGATTAGAGAATCTATAAACCTGACCTTTCTTTGAGCTAGTTGAGAATCTGAAGCATTACATTTGTTGGTTCCATTAAACTCTGAAAATGGCCAGAAAAAAACAAACTTTCATGTGAAACTCGACAGTCTATTCTTGTTCTTAGAAATGAAGGCTATTCCATGCGAGAAATTGACAAGAAACGGAAGATTTCCTACAACGGTGTGTACTACTCCCTTCAGAGGAGAGCACAAACAGGCTCTAACCTGAGTAGAAAGAGAAGTGAGAGGCCCCGCTGCACAAATGAACAACAAGACAAGTACATTAGAGTCTTTAGCTTGAGAAATCGACGCCTCACAGGTCCTCAACTGGCAGTTTCATTAAATAGTACATGCAAAATGCCAGTGTCAGCGTCTACAGAATCATAGAATCATAGAAGGGTGAAGAGGCGACTCCGGGATGCTGACCTCAGGGCAGAGTGGCAAAGAAAAAGCCATATCTGAGACTGGCTAATAAAAGGAAAAGATTAATATGGGCAAAGAACACAGACATTAGACAGAGGAAGATTGGAAAAAAGTGATATGAACAGATGTAATCCAAGTTTGAGGTGTTTGGATCACACAGAAGAACATTTGTGAGACGCAGAACTGAAAAGATGCTGGAAGAGTGCCATCTGTCAAGCATGGTGGAGGTAATGTGATGGTCTGGGGTTGCTTTGGTGCTGGTAAAGTGGGAGATTTGTACAAGGTAAAAGGGATTTTGAATAAGTAAGGCTATCACTCCATTTTGCAACGCCATGCCATACCCTGTGGACAGCGCTTGATTGGAGCCAATTTAATTCTACTACAGAACAATGAACCCAAAGCACACCTCCAAATTATGCAAGAACTATTTAGGGAAGAAGCAGGCAGCTGGTATTCTATCTGTTATGGAGTGGCCAGCAGTCACCAGATCTCAACCCCATTGAGCTGTTGTCGGAGCAGCTTGACTGTATGGTATGCAAAAAGTGCCCATCAAGCCAAACCAACTTGTGGGAGGGGTTTCTGGAAGCATATGGTGAAATTTCTCCAGATTACCTGAGCAAATTAACTGCTAGAATGCCAAAGGTCTGCAATGCTGGAATTGCTGCAAAGGGAGCATACTTTGAAAAAAGCAAAGTTTGAAGGAGAAAATTATTATTTCAAATAAAAATCTTTTTTTCGAACCTTGTCAATGTCTGGATGAGATTTTAAATTCATTTGGCAGCTCATTTGATTAATAAAAGTATGAGGTTTCATGGAAAACACAAAATTGTCTGGGTGACCCCAAACTTTTGAACGGTAGTGTAGGTCCAAGCACACAATACTAAGAACACAACAGTATTGTGAATGGCTGTTTAGTTGTCTGATAGACTGCTCAGCTATTTGAAAGTACATAGAATGTAAAGGAAATGTAAAATGTATATGTGTATTGTACGTTTTACTATTTACATATTCTAATCTGTAAAGGTTGTGCAAGTTTTGGTCCTCATTGGTACTCATCGTCACAGTCATGCCCTGTAACCCCATTGGAAGTCTTACCAGTTTTGCCCGAAGAAATAAGTGATACTGATACCAATGTAATCATTTGTGGAGTGATCCTCATGTGGTGCTGGCTGATGTAAAATGTTTGGCATGAAGTTTGGCCATCATAGGAGCATCTGTGACTTGTAGGTCAAAGTGAGCTTGTTCATCAGGTGAGCGTTATTTGGTGGGATGAACAATTTCTCCATTGTACATGACGTGGTGGTCTGGAGGCAGATGTGTCACAATCGACAAGCTCTTGGGAGACTCAATAGGAAAAAGTTTTCATCTTGACCTTTGAGAGCAAGGCCTAAAAAGTGTGTAGTAAAGAGCAGACCAGTCGACTATGACCTGTGGAGAAACTTTAAATAATAGAATTAACACATCTCCAATTAAGTAACAGAAGTTGATATTTTGCTCAGAAATGGTAACCCCTTCACGACACATGATGTACATGAACATCATATATATACTGTGGTTTGTGGGAACGTAGCTCTCGCAGGGCTGTGTATATGCGGAGCATTTCATAAAAGTGGTTACATTATTATGGACATTGACTATATGGAAAGGATTTTGCAAGCTTAACCCATCCTTTGTAACTGTTCTCATTCTTTTCCATGACAAGCTAATGCCTCATTGTCAGGAACCCACCTACTGCATTGAATGCCAAGGCAAAGACGCTACCACATTCTCAGAACAGCATGTACAGGAATATGTTCCTTAAGATTTACGCTGTCCAATAGCTATAAAAGATTTTTCTCTCTCAGGGGAGTAATATGGCAACAAACACCCTAAACACTAGAGGTACATTTTGTGTCCCATGTCACAGCATGTACTGTAATAAGTTTATTCTCTCTGATGTGTCACATAGTGAAGAGAGCTGAAATCAATAAAGTGAAAAGACAATTTTAACTAACTACACATCATTGCTTTCATGCTGGCTTGCCAGGATGTTGAAACTGATAGGAAGCCCAATTTGCCTTTGGAAAAGTGAATACACTTACTAGAATAACTTGCAAGAGAATACTTGATGTTCAGAGATGAAAATGAATTGCACATTATTATGCTTTATTTGCTGCAGGGCAGCATCAACTATAAAATATTCCAATGGATTTTATGCCTTTTTTATATGTGCCCCCGTAAAACCTTAGAGGTGCAAAATACGTTTTTTTTATTTACTTTTTTTTTTCATTATTGATTTTTCTTTTTATTTTACTAGAATTAAAAAAAGGAAAGTAAACCAAAGAATTTATTATGTAATACAAAATTGCTGATGCTGTGCTAAAACTCTATGAGGAATTTTACAGCAGTTCTATCAGAGCACTAGATTACAATATTATTTTCGCCACAAGAAAAAGCTATTGCCAGCCAAAGTTTCACACTTTTTTTTTTATGCTACCTTCAACATCGGCAACTGCAATCAAAATCCTTCACAATGCTCTCAAGGGATTAAGTCTAATGCTTCTTTTCGGAATTGCTTTAATTCAGACACATTTTAGAGGGATTGTGAGCAGAAACTGAGTGCCTAAGGTCTTGACACTGCGTCTCAAAGTAAGGTTCAATCCAGATTATGAATAGTTTTAAGTCATTCAGGGATGGACTTCATCTTGCTCTTTGGATTGTTGTCAAATGTCCCTTGAGCTGGAGATCATTGTTTGACATTCTTCTTTATATAAAAGATAAAAAAGAAAGCTGCTTGTTGGTAATCCCAACAGTGGAAATCAGGGCACATGTCCTGGCACTCTCCCAGCTATAACTGTAGCAGGGGCCAAATGAACATTCTACTTATACTGACTTAATGTGTCCAATGATTATTCGGATCTCTTGCATAGCGCAAGGTATGCTTATGGAGGGCGTATTATGCTATTGTCACAGTGTTCAGATTCGTCATGTTGGCACTTACTATATCAGTTGGATTCAGCTTCTCGCCCAGGTAGAATATGTGATTTACAACATACTTATTTAAAGGGAATCTGTCACCCCTTTTTTGAGATATCATATAATGATATTCAATTGTGTGTCACATAAGGATTCTCTTAGTACTTTTGCTTCCCCCTGACCCCGCACCTTTCATGTATAAATACCTTTTTTATATCGGTTCAGATGTATGTAAACTGCCGCTGTCCGGTCCGATGGGCGGGGCTTATTCAACTGTTCCCCCCTCCCTGTCTTGCTCTACACAAGAAGAAATGCGTAGAGCAAGACAGGGGGGGGAGCAGTTGAATAAGCCCCGCCCATCGGACCGGACAGCGGCAGTTTACATACATCTGAACCGATATAAAAAAGGTATTTATGCATAAAAGGTGCGGGGTCAGGGGGAAGCAAAAGTACTAAGAGAATCCTTATATGACACACAATTGAATATCATTATATGATATCTCAAAAAAGGGGTGACAGATTCCTTTTAACTTGTATTTTCATCTAAAACACTTATGACATATAGATATGCCAGTATTTCCTACAGTAGTTAGAGAAAAACTTGTCACTCAAGGGCATGCAGTAGAATAGTTTAAAATTAGCAATTCAATTATAAAAATACATGACGTTTTGGCTCTAAGTTCTGGACCTTCATCAGAATGTAACAAATTGCCATGGATGAAGCGGTTCAGGAAGAGAAGCATAACGGTAACGCAAACGTAGTCGCAGGTGTAGAGGCGCCTCTGTACATGCAACTATGGTCACGTTATCTTTGAGATCCTCTTCAACAGCAGATCCGTCCATGGCAATTCGTTACATTCTGATGAAGGTCCAGAACTTAGGACTGAAACATCATGTATTTTGTAAGTGGATCCCTACTCGGGCACCGCTACCTTGACAGAGTGACGTATAGTACCATATATTACAACCAACCAAGCATTTTGATAATGGTGGTTCTCCAACTGGTGAGACTCCATCCTGCAGTACTACGGTATGTTGTTAATATTTCAAAAATTCTTCAGACGGAAAAACCTTTTCAGAAAAGTTTTTATTGCACTGAAAGAAAGAACAGTTTCTATAAGTCAGGACTCTATTAATACTTTTCATTCTGCTTTGATATCGCTAGCTTTATTTTGTTTTAAATTTATTTAAAACATACATTATTATCTAAGATGGGTTTTGGACCTCAACTCTCATGATTTGTAACTGATTGGCAGATGGAGCTAACATTCTAAATAGAAATGCATCCATTAAGAGACAAACATTTTTAGTACAAACAGATATGTCTGCTAAAAATTTTTTTTACAAAATTACAAAAAAAAGATGTTTTTACACCTTATACTGGTTTTTGAATAAATTTAGATTATTTAATCGGCACAAAAGTATGCTGCATTGAGTATGTAGCACTATAAAAATAAAAAGTAATCCAGGGTCTAAACAAGAGATTTTTCAGCAACAAAGCAGGGTCAGGTTTGCTGTAATAAATTCTCATAAAAGCAAACAAGAAATGGCAGAAAATATAGAGTGGATTAAAATAGAGCTGCTTGAGATTTCATTGACCACCAAACTCACCTACTAATTTGCAGCGGGTTGGCCCCTGTAATCAGCTCTTAAGAAAGTCCTTGACTGAACCAATGCTGTTGATAATTTAGGCAAGGCGCCGCACATGCCACCCAGTATCAGAGGAGCCACCACCTGAAGTGTAGTGACCTTCCGATAATGATGACTGTCATGAGAGCAGGAAGTAAATATTTTACACTGTAATGCTTAAGGAGCAATTGATAACTTTCCCCACGAAAACTTTATCTTTACAATCAAAGTGTCCTTCATTATTTATTATGCTTTTTATATTGCACCATCATATTCCACAGACACCATCATCACTGTCCTCAGTGGGGTTAATAGTCTAACTTCCCAATTATTATGACTTTGGAATGTGAGAGGAAACTAGAGAACCCGGAGGTAACCCACACAAACATACTAACTTCATGCAGATATTGTCCTTAGTGAGATTTGAAACCAAGAAGCCAGCACTGCAAACTAGTACTAACCATGAATAATTACCCACTTAAACAGAGTCTCTTACAGTATAACTATAATTACATGCTAGCAAAAATCTATCAAAGCACAAGAAAAATTTCCTAAAATGTTTTACTAACTCAAAACAGCACCTAACAAAATAAACTATTATCAAGAATGCGCACCAGATCAAATGATTATGAAACAATGTTTCACTTTGTAAAATCGCAGTTTAGTATCAGGGATGTGGAGTTGCAGTCGGTGTCCATTTTGACGGAGTCAGACTCGATATAAAATGGACCGACTCCAACTCCCAAAATATATAATAAATTGGGTACAGTAGCTCAGTGCAGTATGTGCTGCTAATGTTTTCATAAGAATTTGGTAAAGTTATGAAATAGCCCATAAATGTCTGTTCTTTTCCTGATCTAAGAATCTCAGCTTTTAGTTACGATGAATCTGTGCTGCACTTTATGTACATGCTCAGTAGTGAGGCCGGGCTGTGGAGTCATAGTGGAGATGAATCTGTGCTGCACTTTATGTACATGCTCAGTAGTGAGGCAGTGCTGCGGAGTCATAGTGGAGATGAAACTGTGCTGCACTTTATGTACATGCTCAGTAGTGAGGCAGGGCTGTGGAGTCATAGTGGAGATGAATCTGTGCTGCACTTTATGTACATGCTCAGTAGTGAGGCAGGGCTGTGGAGTCGTAGTGGAGATGAATCTTTGCTGCACTTTATGTACATGCTCAGTAGTGAGGCATGGCTGTGGAGTCATAGTGGAGATGAATCTGTGCTGCACTTTATGTACATGCTCAGTAGTGAGGCAGTGCTGTGGAGTCATAGTGTAGATGAATCTGTGCTGCACTTTATGTACATGCTCAGTAGTGAGGCAGGGCTGTGGAGTCATAGTGGAGATTACTCTGTGCTGCACTTTATGTACATGCTCAATAGTGAGGTAGTGCTGTGGAGTCATAGCTGAGATGAATCTGTGCTGCACTTTAGGTACATGCTCAATAATGAGGCAGTGCTGTGGAGTCATAGTTGAGATGAATCTGTGCTGCACTTTATGCACATGCTCAGTAATGAGGCAGGGCTGTGGAGTCGTAGATGAGATTAACCTGTGCTGCACTTTATGTACATGCTCAGTAGTGAGATTGTGCTGTGGAGTCATAGATGAGCTGAATCTGTGCTGCACTTTATGTACATGCTTAGTAGTGAGGCAGGGATGTGGAGTCATAGTGGAGATGAATCTGTGCTGCACTTTATGTACATGCTCAGTAGTGAGGCAGGGCTGTGGAGATGTAGATAAGATGAATCTGTGCTGCACTTTATGTACATGCTCAGTAGTGAGGCAGGGCTGTGGAGTCATAGTGGAGATGAATCTGTGCTGCACTTTATGTACATACTCAGTAGAGAGGCAGGGCTGTGGAGTCGTAGATGAGATGAATCTGTGCTGCACTTTATGTACATGCTCAGTAGTGAGGCAGGGCTGTGGAGTCGCAGCTGAGATGAATCTGTGCTGCACTTTATGTACATGCTCAGTAGTGAGGTAGTGCTGTGGAGTTGTAGCTGAGATGAATCTGTGCTGCACTTTATGTACATGCTCAGTAGTGAGGCAGTGCTGTGGAGTCATAGTGGAGATGAAACTGTGCTGCACTTTATGTACATGCTCAGTACTGAGGCAGGGCTGTGGAGTCATAGTGGAGATGAATCTATGCTGCACTTTATGTACATGCTCAGTAGTGAGGCAGGGTTGTGGAGTCATAGTGGAGATGAATCTATGCTGCGCTTTATGTACATGCTCAGTAGTGTGGCATGGCTGTGGAGTCATAGTGGAGATGAATCTATGCTGCACTTTATGTACATGCTCAGTATTGAGGCAGTACTGTGGAGTCGCAGCTGAGGTGAATCTGTGCTGCACTTTATGTACATGCTCAGTAGTGAGGCAGGGCTGTAGAGTCGTAGCTGAGATGAATCTGTGCTGCACTTTATGTACATGCTCAGTAGAGAGGCAGGGCTGTGGAGTCGTAGCTGAGATGAATCTGTGCTCAGTAGTGAGGCAGGGCTGTGGAGTCATAGTGGAGATGAATCTGTGCTGCACTTTATGTACATGCTCAGTAGTAAGGCAGGGTTGTGGAGTCATAGTGGAGATGAATGTGTGCTGCACTTTATGTACATGCTCAGTAGTGAGGCAGGGCTGTGGAGTCATAGTGGAGATGAATCGATGCTGCACTTTATGTACATGCTCAGTAGTGAGGCAGTGCTGTGGAGTCTTAGTGGAGATGAATCTGTGCTGCACTTTATGTACATGCTCAGTAGTGAGGCATGGCTGTGGAGTCATAGTGGAGATGAATATGTGCTGCACTTTATGTACATGCTCAGTAGTGAGGCAGGGTTGTGGAGTCATAGTGGAGATGAATATGTGCTGAACTTTATGTACATGCTCAGTAGTGAGGCAGTGCTGTGGAGTCATAGTGGAGATGAATCTGTGCTGCACTTTATGTACATGCTCAGTAGTGAGGCAGTGCTGTGGAGTCATAGTGGAGATGAATCTATGATGAGCTTTATGTACATGCTCAGTAGTGAGGCAGGGCTGTGGAGTCATAGTGGAGATGAATCTATGCTGCACTTTATGTACATGCTCAGTAGTGAGGCAGGGCTGTAGAGTCGTAGCTGAGATGAATCTGTGCTGCACTTTATGTACATGCTCAGTAGTGAGGCAGGGCTGTGGAGTCATAGTGGAGATGAATCTATGCTGCACTTTATGTACATGCTCAGTAGTGAGGCAGTGCTGTGGAGTCATTGTGGAGATGAATCTGTGCTGCACTTTATGTACATGCTCAGTAGTGAGGCAGTACTGTGGAGTCGCAGCTGAAGTGAATCTGTGCTGCACTTTATGTACATGCTCAGTAGTGAGGCAGGGCTGTGGAGTCGTAGTGGAGATGAATCTGTACTGCACGTTATGTACATTCTCATTAGTGAGGCCGGGCTGTGGAGTTGTAGTGGAGATGAATCTGTGTTGCACTTTATGTACATGCTCAGTAGTGAGGCAGGGCTGCGGAGTCATAGTGGAGATGAATCTATGCTGCACTTTATGTACATGCTCAGTAGTGAGGCAGTGCTGTGGAGTCATAGTGGAAATGAATCTGTGCTGCACTTTATGTACATGCTCAGTAGTGAGGCCGGGCTGTGGAGTCGTAGTGGAGATGAATCTGTACTGCACGTTATGTACATGCTCATTAGTGAGGCCGGGCTGTGGAGTTGTAGTGGAGATGAATCTGTGTTGCACTTTATGTACATGCTCAGTAGTGAGGCAGGGCTGTAGAGTCGTAGCTGAGATGAATCTGTGCTGCACTTTATGTACATGCTCAGTAGTGAGGCAGGGCTGTAGAGTCGTAGCTGAGATGAATCTGTGCTGCACTTTATGTACATGCTCAGTAGAGAGGCAGGGCTGTGGAATCATAGTGGAGATGAATCTGTGCTGCACTTTATGTACATGCTCAGTAGTGAGGCAGGGCTGTGGAGTTATAGTGGAGATGAATCTATGCTGCACTTTATGTACATGCTCAGTAGTGAGGCATGGCTGTGGAGTCATAGTGGAGATGAATTTATGCTGCACTTTATGTACATGCTCAGTACTGAGGCAGTGCTGTGGAGTCATAGTGGAGATGAATCTGTGCTGCACTTTATGTACATGCTCAGTAGTGAGGCAGGGCTGTGGAGTCATAGTGGAGATGAATCTGTGCTGCACTTTATGTACATGCTCAGTAGTGAGGCAGTACTGTGGAGTCGCAGCTGAAGTGAATCTGTGCTGTACTTTATGTACATGCTGAGTAGTGAGGCCGGGCTGTGGAGTCATAGTGGAGATGAATCTGTACTGCACGTTATGTACATGCTCAGTAGTGAGGCCGGGCTGTGGAGTCATAGTGGAGATGAATCTGTACTGCACGTTATGTACATGCTCATTAGTGAGGCCGGGCTGTGGAGTTGTAGTGGAGTTGAATCTGTGTTGCACTTTATATACATGCTCAGTAGTGAGGCAGGGCTGCGGAGTCATAGTGGAGATGAATCTATGCTGCACTTTATGTACATGCTCAGTAGTGAGGCAGGGCTGTGGAGTCATAGTGGAGATGAATCTGTGCTGTACTTTATGTACATGCTGAGTAGTAAGGCAGGGCTGTGGAGTCATAGTGGAGATGAATGGCTGGTTCATACAATCAGGGCAACTGTTACCACCCACCTTTCGTGTCTACCTCTTTCCTCATAGACTGTAAGCTTGCGAGCAGGGCCCTCATTCCTCTTGGTATTTGTTATAATCTACTGTATGTGATTATTGTTATGCTGTAATGTCTATTGTCTGTACAAATCCCCTCTGAAATGTAAAGTGCTGCGGAATATGTCGGCGCCATAAAAATAAAATTTATTATTATTATTATTAATCTATGCTGCACTTTATGTACATGCTCATTAGTGAGGTAGTGCTGTGGAGTCATAGTGGAGATGAATCTGTGCTGCACTTTATGTACATGCTCAGTAGTGAGGCAGGGCTGTGGAGTCATAGTGGAGATGAATCTGTGCTGCACTTTATCTACATGCTCAGTAGTGAGGCAGGGCTGTGGAGTCACAGCTGAGGTGAATCTGTGCTGCACATTATGTACATGCTCAGTAGTGAGGCCGGGCTGTGGAGATGTAGTGGAGATGAATCTGTGCTGCACTTTATGTACATGCTCAGTAGTGAGGCCGGGCTGTGGAGTTGTAGTGGAGATGAATCTGTGCTGCACTTTATGTACATGCTCAGTAGTGAGGCCGGGCTGTGGAGATGTAGTGGAGATGAATCTGTGCTGCACTTTATGTACATTCTCAGTAGTGAGGCCGGGCTGTGGAGTCATAGTGGAGATGAATCTGTGCTGCACTTTATGTACATGCTCAGTAGTGAGGAAGGACTGTGAAGTCGGAGTCATAAAGTCGGATTCGGAGTAGGGGAAATTGAGGAGTCGTAGACAGAGCTTTGGGTGACCGACTACACAGCCCTTTTTGGACACAAGTACTTTCTGCAAAAAAAAAAAAATATATATATATATCAAGATCCTTACTGTAAAAAATAAATCCTATCATTTTTATGACTGTCACATCTCACGACCAAACTGAAGTCCTAAATATTTTAGATAAACAAATATCAAAATTCAGTTAGAATAAATTTAAAATCTAAAAACAGTCATAAGGGAAGCGATCACACTGCGAAAGGCCTGATTAACTAACATTTAAATAATGTATTTTCTAAGATGTCAACCTCCTTATAGACAAACAGCAGGGACAGAATACATTTGAATGAAGTTGAATATAGATGAAAAAGACAAGATACATCCCGGTTATGCAAACCTTCGATATATGCTAGCTGCATGCTTGATGCGTTTCCAGCAAATGGTAAGACTTCTATAGAATATGTATTAATAACTACACTACTAAATAACATATTAATATATACCAATGTTATCACTATTTAGGATGTGAGATGAATGCCTGAATAGATAGCGACTGCCCTTTTGAAGATTTTATCAAAGTGGCACTAAATAATTTAACGCTACAATGAAGATCAGCAGAATTTGATGTAAAGTTATGAAGTTCTCTAGCTTGAAAATCAAATACACTGACAACACGGGGTGACCCAACATGACTGTCTCAGGAGTGCATTATCAGGAGGGGGGAAATGTTCAATAACAAAAACATGAAATCTGAAAGATTTGAAAATTTGATTCCTAATATTCGCTCCTCGAGACTTTGGCAAATGATGATAATGTCCTAGATAACCAGTGACTCAGGAGACTTTTTTTCTCTTTAAGGAGACCACCGAGCTACTGTAAGTAGACTAATATATCATGTAGCGCTCGCTTGGGGAAAAAAGTATGCAAATCAATCATCTTTTCAATATGGAAAAGACTCTAACTTGATTAACTAAGTTAACACTTGTTAGAAGTCTACCTATCATTACAAAATCAAGTATATATTTTATACTCCTTTACACATCCTGAAGAATGGTGGGGAACGGGATCCTGAAACCTCACTGATTGCTCAAAAAGTTAAGATTCTAGCATCTGGTGTAAGAATGTAATTGCTTTATTCTTAGTTAAAAACACAAGTATGAGTCGGACACCAATAATTATAGCTAATCAGTTATGATTAGGGGTGGACACACCCAAACGCTTAGACTCTGCTAATGATCTCGGCACATGGCTACATTTATTTTTAAAAGAAATATGTCAGCAGATTTTGTTATGTAATCCGAGAGCAGCACGGTATAGAGGCTGAAAGTGAATGGGTCACTTACTAAGTTTATGAGTGATTGGTGGGTGTCTTCAGACCTGAAAGCCCTTTGATCTGCAGAACGTGTAAGAGGGTAGAACAGACCCATCATGCTCCAAATGCTGTAGGCATCTAATTATTGTGCTTTGCAATCTCTGGAAAGAGACACTAACTGCATGAAATCCTGAATAAACCAAAAAGGAGTTACACTGCTGACAATTAATTGCCTAAAGATACAACTGAACTGCTAGTGATATGTGGTGATATACAGTGGAAACCAGAAGTTTACATACACTATATAAAAAGACACATATACATGTTTTTCTCAACATCTGACATGCATATCAGAATAAACCTTTAGGATTACCATAATTGTTAATATTTGCCAAATGCCAGAATAATGAGACAGAATGTTTTGAGGCATTTTTATTACTTACTGCAAAGTCAAAAGTTTACCTACAGTACACTACGATTACTATGCATTTAACAATTCTGGACTGCCCATATGATGATGTCATGCGTTTGGAAGCTTCTGAGTTTTTTCGGCAACATCTGAGTTAATTAGAGACACACCTGTGGATGTATTTAATGCACACCTGAAACACACTGCTTCTTTGTGTGGCATCATGGGAAAGTCTAAAGATTAGTCAGCCAAGATATCAAAAAGAGAATTGTAGACTTGCACAAGTCTGGCTTATCTTTGGGTACAATTTTAAGATACCTGAGGGTGCCTCATTCATCTGTACAAACAATTCTATGCAAGTACAACCAAGATATGAATGTTCAGTCATCATACTGCTCAGGAAGGAGACGGGTTCTGTGTCCCAGAGATGAATGTGCTTTCATCTGACATGTGCATATCAATCCAAGGACAAAAGCAAAAGACTTTGTGAGGATGATGGCGGAAGCTGGTATGATTGTGTCAATATTCACAGTGAAACGAGCCCTGTATCATCATGGGCTGATAGGCCATTCTGCAAGGAAGAAGCCATTACTCGAAAATAAACATAAAAAAGCCAGATTAATGTTTGCAAATACACATAGGAACAAAGACTTTAATTTTTGGAGACATGGCCTGTGGTCTGATTAAACTAAAATTTAACTCTTTGGGCATAATGACCATCGGTACGTTTGGAGAAAAAAGGGAGAAGGTTCGAAGCCTAAGAACACCATCCCCACTGTGAAACATGGGGGTGGCAGCATCATGTTGTGGGGATGTTTTTCTGCAGGAGGGACTGGTGCATTTCACAAAATAGATGACATCATGAGAAAAGAAGATTATGTGGCAATACTGAAGCAACACATCAAGACATTAGCCAGGAAGTTAAAGCTTGGGCAGAAATGAGTCTTTCAAATGGACAATGAACCGAAGCATACTGCCAAAATGGTAACAAAGTGGCTAAAGGATAACAAAGTCGACGTTTTGGAGTGGCCATCACAAAGCCCTGATCTCAATCCTATTGAAAATTTATGGGCAAAGCTGAAAAGGCAGGTGCGAGCAAGGCGACCTACAAACCTGTATCAGTTACACCAGTTTTGTCAGGAGGAATGGGCCAAAATTCCTACCAATTATTGTGAGAAGCTTGTAGAAGGATATCCCAAACATTTGATCCAAGTCATTCAGTTTAAGGGCAATGGTACCAAATACTAATGAAATATATGTAAACATTTGACTTTGCAGTAAGTATTAAAAATGCCTTAAATTATTCTCTCTCTCTTTATTCTGACATTTGGCAAATATTAATAATTATGGTAATCCTAACTGACCTAAAACGGAAATGGTTTATTCTGATTTCATGTCAGATAATGAGAAATTTCTGGTTTCAACTGTACTTTCCATCTTCCAATTTTTCAATTGTTACAACACTTAGATCCACAAGTAGAATATAGGCTCGGGTTACACAGTAGCATGGCACCTTGTTACTTCTCTGCAGGCAAATGTGATTATACTTTAGCTTATGCATTTGATTCATTCATATATTTATATTTCAATAAAACTTAAATGGTTGTCAGGTCATGGCGTATCGATGACCTGATGTAAACACTTTAACTGAAATTGGACTGTTTAACTCCATTCATTCAAAGGAATAGGAGCTGCTCTGCAGTACCTAGTAGAGGTCACTACTTATTGGATGGAGCTGAGCAGTATAGCACCGTTAAAGCGCTTAAATTTGTAAGCTGCCATAGAGCTAATTGATGGGGGTCCTAGGTGGTCGACACCCAAGGATCTTATATTGATGAGCCTATCTTAGTGGCTATGTCGCCAATATGCAATCAACGGAAAACAGCTTTAAGCTTTATCTAAGTATCAGAAAAAACTTGAAAATCTTGAAGTGACAAATTCTAATTAAATGAACATGAATTGTTCTGTTTGCATCTAACATATGTTATATAAACATTACATTGTGGCCGATTCAATAATTAGAATGATTACGTGACTCTCAGATCAAAAATGTATTTTATCTTGGTCTAGATATACCTTCTGACATAGTTGCCTATTCCATGCATACGCTCAGCTGACAGATCATACATATGAGCAATAAACATACACCATATCTTTCTATATAAAGCATTTTTACACCAAACCTTCTTTCATCTATCTAATCTGCTGCGCCAGTGGACCTCATATACATGTTCCATTGAGTTCTAGAGACAAGGGAATGAAGACAACTTCAGTCTGAATTAAATTTCTAATTAACAATTGCTGAGCCAGAAATCTTAACTTTAAAGATATATTTGTAAGGCCACAACTCCCCATTTACCTCATTAGGTCCTATCCTGGTGGCATAGATGTTATAAATGTAAGGGATGACACTGTTGCCCTTTCTGTTCCACCTCAGCAACCTTGCGTGGAGTACATAATGCCGATCTAAAGTAGCACCTGATCAACATTCGGGGTTACAATGCAGTGATAAGTTATTGGAGAGCGTGCTCGCCACTGCTCGATACTCTATCAAGCATCGGGGTGCCAGATCGGGAATCAAGTAATGCCAAGTATCTCGTGTTGCTCGAGTGCTCGGGTCCTCGTAAGAAGCTCAACTGAATCATCTGAGTTGCGCGCCACACTAAAGCTGGGTATTCCACTGCTGGTAGCGTAGGGTCTCCTCAGTCAACCGGACTCTTTGTGAACTGTAGAACTCAGAGGATAGAGAGGGAGAGCATCCTCCAGAAAAATACTTGAGTTTCACCTTCACTTCCATTATGCTCAATTCAAGTACTGAGCAGTTGAGCATTTCAGTGCTCAATCACTGGTAGCGATGGTTAATGTCTTCATAACCATATTCTTCAATCGTTACTGTTTTGTGGCCACTATTTTCTCACATTTTTTTTTCTGTTTTTCTTACCCTTTTCTATTTCTGTTACTCTTTTATGTCCCTGCCTGTTCACAGAGATTCACTTATATTTCTTTACATATAGTAGAGATCGAAAGAATAATACAGCAAATAAAACAAAAGTAGAAAAATGACTCCTTTGATTGCCATCTTTAGGTTAGGTAATAGCTGCCCTTTGTCACATGCAGAGGAGTCTTGTCGCAACTTTGCCTCCAATGGAAATAGCCGTCCTGTTGACCCAGTGAGAGGAATAACCATAATTGTGAATTGCAGCAAACAGTTATGCCACAAGGTGGTCGCTGCACTTCAATAATAATGCGGGAACAGCGGCTACAATCATGTCGAAGAGATGAAGACGTGGTGTACGTAGAGGAAATTACACACTGGTGTGTATAGTCACCTGAATAGCATTAAGCAAACAAATCCTTCTACACGCATGCAAAAACATGCATAATTGGATATTCTCTTTAAGTACTTTGTATAATATATTACTTTTCACAAGTAGCGAATACACAACTCATCGGAACATTCCCCATCAACCTTCCTCGTCTGTTGCCTTAGAAACACGCTACAAATTTATGTCAATTTTACCGCATTCCAGTTAAATAAAAGTCACTATTCTTTCTATCTTTTCTGTAACACTTTGGAATACTATAATCATGTTACAAAGTATGGGAAATATGTAAATAAAGCTTTCATGGTGTGATAAGTGCCGCGTTGATGTGGGCTTCAGAAATCTCTTGATATAGTTGTTGATTAAAATAATTCATTTGCCATTTGAGTTCAGACAAATGCAGGATGGAAGAAACAAGGAAGCAGACGGTGAATTTGCTTTGTAAAACAACTGCATTTCTGCTGGAGATGATTAAAATGAAACTGATTATATAAACTTTTTTCATAAACTACTGACTCAAGTATTTGCATAAATCATAAGTTATTTGTCCTGGGATGCACAAAAAATGTTTTGTCTGGTCCACTGAAATGGAAATCTTCACGTAGCTATCCAGTCTTAATGTGGAAAGGGCAATTACAAGGTCTCAAAACGTGAGTCATGTCATTTGGGTCTTCCTATCTTAGGGTATAGACACACGTTGAGTATTAGCAGTATCACACTGCTGCAATGCAGGTAGGAGCTAGCTCCGCTAGGTGGCGATAGGGTGGAGAGAGGTCACGCACACAGAAGAAGCAGACCTGCCATGCAGCAGCGAAGCTACCACCAGGTGGCAGCAGAGAAGCCAAACAAGCCGGGTCAAATCTTAGACTGAAGCGCAGTACCAAAGGAATAAGCAAACTCAGAGTGAGAGACAAGCCAGGGGGTCAGTAACGGTCAGGAGCGGATATGCCAGAGACAAGAGACAAAAGCAGGTCAGGGTCCAAGCTGAGTTCAAGTACCAAGAAGTCCAGACACAAAGGGAACACACAGGGTCGGGACAGGGAGCAGGGAATAACACAGACACGGGTCGAGTCAGGAATAACAGCAGCACAAATCAGGGAGTAACAGAGTCAGCTACTCATGCCATAGGCAGAACTATAACTGACTGGCAGGAAGCAGTGGCGATAAATAGCCAACCTGAATCCAGACTGAAGCTCGGAAAGGTTAACTCTTGACATGACCAGACCAGAAAAAAAGGGAAAACAGGACTCAAAACCACCCGGTCTGGATCATGACAAGCAGCAGGTTTTTCTGCACTAAAAACCAGAGTGTTGACAGTAAAAACCATGTGTAAAATTTGCCCATACTTGATACATATTTACTTTGGTTTTTTATGTATTTTTACTTGCGATTTTTTTCTCCCATTCACATAAATGGGTGAAAAACACTGCAAAAACGCTGAAAAATTCACGTTACACATGTGAAAAAAATAACACTTTGAAGATTCAAATCTGCAAGGAAAAAGAAGCAGTATGTGCAAGAGATATCACATGAAAAATGCGCTAAAAATGAAGCAAAAATGCAGTGTGTAAACAAGCCCTTAATGTAGAATTCAAAAATGAAGTACACAGGTTTCAGTCACATGCCAGATCAAGGGCCTAAAAAGCCCAATAGCTTTATGCCACAAAAAAGAACAGCAGTACTAACGGTGATGTAGGACCTATGAGCCTTAAATTACATCTCTAGTAGGAGTATCATACTAATTCAAGCACAAAAGGAATATTTTGAAAAAGAGTGTAGAGTATATGATAAAGTCCAGGTTTGTATCCAACTGCAGCTCAGCCTCTTGAAATGAATGAGCATTACATTTCCCTAATTTTTTCTATGAAAATTCTAAATTTACCCACATTCTTCTGCATTTCCAACATCTAAAAATTATAAGACTTAATCCTTTTCTCCTCATCATTTCTCAAGTGCTATAAATCTCCTTATCATCAGCCTCCCTCATACACATTGCTACGCACTTCAGGCCACTTTAATTCATTGCCGCTGCCAGATTACTTTACCTTAACTGCCAATATTCCTTTTTGTAGGCAGCTAGTCTAAAATGGTCTTGTTTGCTTTGTAGAAGGCTTCTGTCTGTTTCCCTGTGTCTCTCTGTGACATAAATAGGCAAGCAATGAAATGTGCACTTTCCCATCAGCTGCTTTATATGCACTCGCATTCATAGCTAATATTTTAGTGTTTCATAAGAAATGAATTGGTATGTGACCAAGTGTTTGTGCAAGTTCATGACAGCTATGCAGGATCTGTCACTACGTTTCACAAAACAAACTACATAATATATATATATATATATATATATACACACACACATACACACACATACATAAAATCTCAGTGACCTGAAAAGGATACTGTATTCGTAGTACATTGAAATTCCTTGACAGAGTGGCTATGTAATCTGCTTTGAAAGTTTGTCAATCTATGTTCACCTTGCCCAATTGATAGCTCCTCAATGTCTCTCCTCCCTCCCACTGCTTTATTCTAGCACTGCTGAGTGCAAGCTGTAGCTGTCAGTCAGGTTGTCATGACTCTGTTGTCGGGTGTACCAGGACCAGTCTCTCCATCCCTGTCCCTAACGCTAGGGGCGCCCCTCACCCTGTTCCCCATATTACTCCTGATGGTGAAGACAACGGGGCCCACATACTGTGCCTTCGCTCCTGAATCCACCCTCAGTCTCCACCCGAGGAAGAGGAGAGTAGTAGTGTACCATAATACACCAATCAGACTAAGAAGGTGATACAAACACAGGTAATGAAAAATACCAAACATACAATGCATAGGGAAGTAGAGGATAGGGTTAAGCCAAGTAGGAGAAGAAAGGGAATTATCACACACTCAAAACCTAGCAACTCACAAATAAATCCACCAACCGCCTTCTCCAATAACCACCAACAATGACCTGAGCGGTGATACCGCTTCTGAATTGGGGTAGTGACGTCACTCCCGTACCAATGGTCGGGTCTATGAGGGGGATAGTAGAGTCCTAACCCAATGCGTTTCGGGAGCTATAACGACTTCCTTCATTTATGCCGGTGTGCCGAATGAACTTTCTTCTTCTTGTGAACGACTTCCTTCATCAGGGATATCCAGCATACCCAGCTTTCACGGCGGCGGAGCCGGGGCACCCGGCTCTCCTCACAGGGTTCGCGCACTACTTCTTTCAACAAGAATATGCACGCAACCTCTCCAATAGTGACTGCTACCCAGCTCTCCCAAACAGCCAGCTATCTACTACCAACGACTAAGGTAACAACTTATTGCTATATTGCTATATTATGTTTTTATCTACTGCTGAAAACAAGCAACTATATATTCTTATATTACTCATTAGACTAAGGTGACACCATAATTTTGCTGATTATACCAGCACATTGTTTTTGCAGTATACACTGGAGAAAAAAACAGAAATGTAGAAATTTTTGCAAATTTATTAAAAAAGATAAACTGAAATATCACATGGTAATAAGTATTCAGACCCTTTGCTCAGACACTCATATTTAAGTCACATGCTGTCCATTTCCTTGTGATCTTCCTTGAGATGGTTCTACTCCTTCATTGGAGTCCAGCTGTGTTTAATTAATTTGATAGGACTTGATTTGTAAAGGCACACACCTTTCAGAGACAGAAAGGTGGCAAGGAACAGATCTGGTCAATGTTATAAAAGAATTTCTGCAGTATTCAAGGTTCTTAAGAGCACACTGGCCTCTATAATTCTTAAATAGAAGAAGTGTGGGACCACCAGAAGTATTCCTAGACCTGGCCGTCCAGCCAAACTGAGCAATCGTGGAAGAAGAGCCTTGGTGAGAGGTAAAGAAGAACCCCAAGATCACTGTGGCTGAGCTCCACAGATGCAGTAGGGAGATGGGAGAAAGTTCCACAAAGTCAACTATCACTGCAGCCCTCCACCAGTTGGGCCTTTATGGCAGAGTGACCCAACGGAAGCGTCCCCTCAGTGCCAGACATATGAAAGCCTATACAGAGTTTGCTAAAAAACACATGAAGGACTCTCAGACTATGAGAACTAAGATTTTCTGGTCTGATGAGATGAAGATAGAACTTTTTGGTGATAATTGTAAGCGTTATGTGTGGAGAAAACCAGGCACTGACCATCACCTGCCCAACACACTCCCAACAGTAAAACATGGTGGTGGCAGCATCATTCCATGGGGGTATTTGTCAGCTGCAGCAATAGGACGACTGGTTGCAATTGAAGGAATCATGAATGCGGCCAAATACAGAGATATCCTGGATGAAAACCTCTTCCAAAGTGCTCTGCACCTCTGACTTGGCCGAAGGTTCACCTTCCAACAAGACAATGACCCTAAGCATACAGCAAAAATAAGAAAGGACTGGCTTCAGAACAACTCTGTAACCATCCTTGACTGTCCCAGCCAGAGCCCTGACCTAAACTCAATTGAGCATCTCTGGAGAGACCTGAAAATGGCTGTCCACCAACGTTCACTATCCAACCTGATGGAAATGGAGAGGATCTGCAAGGAGGAATGGCAGAGGATCGACAAATCCAGGTGTGAAAAACTTATTGCATCAGGAGCCAAGAAGACTCATGGCTGTACTAGCTCCAAAGGTTGCTTCTACTCAATACTGTCCAGAGGGTCTGAATACTTATGACCATGTGATAAATCAGTTTTCCTTTTTTAATAAATTTGCAAAAATTTCTATATTTGTTTTTTTTTTTTCAGTCAAGATGGGGTGCAGTGTACAATAATGAGAATTTTTTTCTAATATGTATTATATATGTATATGTATTATATATAAAATTTCCCAGAGGAGCATTGCAAGGCGATTAAGCCTCCTTACCTTGACAAGTCAGAGATGGAATGTCACTCTCCACAAGGAGAAACCTTACTCCTTAAAAAAATGAACTCTTTTGAATTTATCAAATGGCTGCAATGAAATAAAGAATGAAAAAATTTAAAGGGGTCTGAATACTTTCCATACTCACTGTAAATTTATATGTTATCATTAGTATCTTAATGATGATGCATAATGGTGCCATGCTGGCCTATGTCCACCTCAGTGGGATACTTTTTGTAATCCATTAATTGTAAAATGCACAGATCTAAATATTCTCCTATTAGATAATCAGTGGGATAAGTATGTGACCACCACTGTGACCAAGAACCAGAAATAGCCTGTAATGATTACTTGCCTATGTAGCTATTAAGTAAGATAAGTGAAGTGGTGACATCTAAAAAAAAAAAAAGAAAATTTTTTTTTTTTTTTTTTAATGTTTTTACATACTTAGTGTAGAATATTGAATGGAATAAGCATTCTTATTGAGGCACTGGATAACAAGTGTTATAGACTTTTTTTAGTCGCTAGTATAAAAATATTTTATGTTGTTCATGTAATTACCCTTATAGCTTACACTCGTAAAAAGTAAAAAAAAAAAAAATCTTTATTAACCCCTTACTGCCATGTGACGTACTATCCTGTCCATGTGCCCTGGGACTTAATTCCCAGGGACGGGATAGTACGTCACAGCGATCAGCGGCGCCCACGTGGTGAGTGTCGCGGCCGGGTGTCAGCTGATTATCACAGCTGACAGCTGGCATAATGTGGACCGCCCCCAACACGTTAACCCCTTGCACACAGCGATCAAACACGATCGCGGTGAACCGGGGGTTAAAGGGAAGCATCGGCAGGGAGGGGGCTCCCTCCGTGCTTCCCTGAGCCCCCCACAGCAGCGCAATGTGCAGCCTTGCTGCGGGGGTCTCCTTCCCTGCAGGTCCCCGAATCCAAGATGGCGACGGGGACCTTTGGGGGCCTGCAGGGAGCTGGCTTCCTCAGTGCCTGCAAAGCGCAGGCAAGAGGAAGTCTTCATCAATGCCTGTGACACATCGTTGATCTGTCACAGTGATCTGTGATGTGACAGATCAGCGATCTGTCACAGGACAGTGATGTCCCCCCTGGGACAACCTAATAAAGTTAAAAAAAAAAAGTGTAAAGATAATTTTTAAAAAAAATCGCTAAATAAATTAAAAAAATATATATATATACACTCACTGGCCACTTTATAAGTAAAAACATGTCCAACTGTGTGTTAAGACTTAATTTCTAATCAGCCAATCACATGGCGGCAACTCAGTGCATTTAGGCATGTAGACATGGTCAAGACAATCTCCTGCAGTTCAAACCGAGCATCAGTATGGGGAAGAAAGGTGATTTGAGTGCCTTTGAACGTGGCATGATTGTTGGTGCCAGAAGGGCTGGTCTGAGTATTTCAGAAACTGCTGATCTACTGGGATTTTCACGCACAACCATCTCTAGGGTTTACAGAGAATGGTCCGAAAAAGAAAAAAAATCCAGTGAGCGGCAGTTCTGTGGCCGGAAATGCCTTGTTGATGCCAGAGGTCAGAGGAGAATGGGCATACTGGTTCGAGCTGATAGAAAGGCAACAGTGACTCAAATTGCCACCCGTTACAACCAAGGTAGGCAGAAGAGCATCTCTGAACGCACAGTGCGTCGAACTTTGAGGCAGATGGGCTACAGCAGCAGAAGACCACACTGGGTACCACTCCTCTCAGCTAAGAACAGGCATCTGATGGCTACTTTCAGCAGGATAATGCGCCATGTCATAAAGCTCGAATCATCTCAGATTGGTTTCTTGAACATGACAATGAGTTCACTGTACTCAAATGGCCTCCTCAGTCACCAGATCTCAATCCAATAGAGCATCTTTGGGATGTGGTGGAACGGGAGATTCGCATCAGGGATGTGCAGCCGACAAATCTGCGCCAACTGTGTGATGCCATCATGTCAATATGGTCCAAAATCTCTGAGGAATGCTTCCAGCACCTTGTTGAATCTCTGCCACGAAGAATTGAGGCAGTTCTGAAGGCAAAAGGGGGTCCAACCCGTTACTAGCATGGTGTACCTAATAAAGTGGCCAGTGAGTGTATATTCCCTAACAAATTCATTTTTTGGAAATAAAAAACCAAAACAATAAAAGTACACATATTTGGTATCACCGCGTCCGTAACGACCCGCCCTATAAAACTGTCCCATTAGTTAACCCCTTTAGTGAACCCCTTAAAAAATAAAAAACTAAGCAAAAAATAATGTGTTATTATCATACCGCTGAACAAAAAATAAGACCTCACATGACTCGGTGGGTCAAAATATGGAAAAATTATAGCTCTCAATATGTGGTGATGCAAAAACAATTTTTACAATAAAAAGTGTCTTTTAGCGTGTGACAGCTGCCAAATATATAAACCGCCATAAATAGTAAATCAAACCCCCCCGTTATCACCCCCTTAGCTAGGGAAAAATAATAAAATTAAAAAAATGTATTTCTTTCCATTTTCCCATTAGGGTTAGAGTTAGGGCTAGGGTTAGGGCTAGGGCTAGGTGTATGTTGGGGTTAGGGTTGGAGTTAGAATGGGGGGGTTTCCACTGTTTGGGCACATCAGGTGCTCTCCAAACGCAACATGGCGTCTGATCTCAATTCCAGCCAATTCTGTGTAGAAAAAGTCAAATGGTGCTCCTTCCCTTCCAAGCTCTGCCATGCGCTCAAACAGTGTTTTACCCCCACATGTGGGGTATCAGCCTACTCAGGATAAATTGCAAAACAACTTTTGGGGTCCAATTTCTCCTGTTACCCTTAGGAAAATAAAAAATTGGGGGCAAAAATATCATTTTTGTGGAGAAAAAATGATTTTTTTAATTTTCACGCTTTGGCGTTATAAACTTCTGTGAAGCACTTGGGGGTTCAAAGTGCTCACCACACATCTATATAAGTTCCATGGGGGTCTAATTTCCAAAATGGGGTCACTTGTGGGGAGTTTCAATAGTTTAGGCACATCAGAGGCTCTCCAAACGCACATGACACCAGCAGACCATTCCATCAAAGTCTGCATTCCAAAACATCACTACTTCCCTTCCGAGCCATGACGTGTGCCTATACAGTAGTTTTCTCCCACATATGGGGTATCAGTGTACTCAGGACAAATTGGTCAACAACTTTTGGGGTCCATTTTCTCCTGGTACCCTTGGGAAAATAAAAAAATTGGGGACTAAATGATAATTTTTGTGGAAAAAATATGATTTTTTTATTTTCACGCCTGGGCATTATAAACTTCTGTGAAGCCCTTGGGGGTTCAAAGTACTCACCACACATCTAGATAAGTTCCTTAGGGGGTCTAGTTTCCAAAATGGTGTCATTTGTGGGGGATTCCACTGTTTAGGTACATCAGGGGCTTTCAAAACGCGACATGGTGTCCGATCTCAATTCCAGCCGAAAAAACGTCAAATGGCGCTGCTTCCCTTCCGAGCTCTGCCATGCGCCCAAATCGTCGTTTTCACCCACATATTGGGTATCAGCGTACTCGGGACAAATTGCACGATAACTTTTAGGGTCCTGTTACCCTTGGAAAAGTAAGAATTGAGGGTGAAAAGATCATCTTTGTGGAAAAAATCTGATTTTTTAATTGTACGGCTGTACGTTATAAACTTCTAGGAAGCCCTTGGGGGTTCAAAGTTCTCACCACACATCTATATAAGTTCCTTGGGGGGTATAGTTTCCAAAATGGTGTCATTTGTGGGGGCTTTCCACTGTTTTGGTACATCAGGGGCTTTCCAAACGCGACATGGTGTCCGATCTCAATTCCAGCCAAAAAAGTCAAATGGCGCTGCTTCCTTTCCGAGCTCTGCCATGCGCCCAAATAGTCGTTTACACACATATATGGGGTACCAGCGTACTCAGGACAAATTGCACAATAACTTTTAGGGTCCTGTTACCCTTTGGAAAATAAAAATTTGCGGTGAAAAGATCATTTTTGTGGAAAAAATATGATTTTTTAATTGTACCGCTGTACGTTATAAACTTCTGTGAAGCCCTTGTGGGTTCAAAGTTCTCACCACATATCTAGTTAAGTTCCTTGGGGGGTCTAGTTTACAAAATGGGGTCACTTGTTGGGGGTTTCCACTGCTTAGGTACATCAGGGGCTTTCCAAACGCGACATGGTGTCCGATCTCAATTCCAGCCAAAAAAGTCAAATGGCGCTGCTTCCCTTTCAAGCTCTGCCATGCGCCCAAATAGTCATCTACACCCACATATGGGGTATCAGCGTACTCAAAACAAATTGCACAATAACTTTTAGGGTCCTGTTACTCTTGGGAAAATAAAAATTGGGTGTGAAAAGATCATTTTTGTGAAAAAAACATGATTTTTTTAATTGTACCGCTGTACATTATAAACTTCTGTGAAGCCCTGGTGAGTTCAAAGTTCTCACCACATATCTAGATAAGTTCCTTGGGGGGTCTAGGTTCCAAAATGGGGTCACTTGTGGGGGGGTTTCCAATGTTTAGGCACTTCAGGGGCTCTCCAAACGTGACAAGGCATCCGATCTGAATTCCAGCCAATTTTGCATTGAAAAAGTCAAACAGCGCTCCTTCCCTTCTGAGCTCTGTCATGCGCCGAAACAGTGGTTCCCCCTACATATCAGGTATCAGCGTAAGATGATACCTTGATATTTGCGATCCGATGTTTTATTCCCAAGAAATCCATGTTTTTCTTATAAGCAAATGAGCTGTTAAGACCCATGATCTGGACACTGGTCTGCATGAAAGATTCTGCTTTCAGAGATTATTTTAAATGAAAGAGGGAGATACCAGTGTGAGACATGTAATGACTGACATTTTGCTTTCATAATCACATGCAGCTCTGCAGTGAGTTCAGATCTAACACAGTACAGCAGAGCTAACACAGTACAGAAGAGCTAACACAGTGCAACAGAAATGAAATTTGTCTCACTACAAACTTTTTTAGCGCACTTGTCCTCCCATAGAGCTCACAGTTCTGCTGCAGAGTTGTGCCTGAATTATAAAACAGTTCAGCAGAGTTGAACCTTGTCTTATAGTGAACACACTTGCAGTGCTGTCAGCTCTTCTGTACAGTTCATCGACCCCACACTGGCTGCCTGTGAGATGGAAGCTGAAACAGTATGAGAGGACATCTGCAGTACAAATGTGTTAGAACTTTGACTCATTGCAATATTAGCTTTGCTGTACTGTGTTAGCTCTACTGTACTGTGTTAGCTCTGCTGTACTGTGTTAGTTTTGATCTCACTGCAGAGCTGTGATTACAAGTGCAAAGTGTCAGTCATTACTTGGTTCACACTGGTTGAGCCCCTTACATTTAAAATAAGCTCTGGTGGTAGATTCTCAGGGAGATGTATGTCCGGCCCATAGATCTTATTAGCTTAGTTTACATATAAGAAAAAAAGTGAATTTTTCTGGAATAAGACATCGGATCACAGATAGTAAGGTATCATTTTATTCAGCTTTCTATGACCTACATGCCTATAAATACAGCATAGGAGGGTTGATCCTACTGACAGATTCCCTTACCTTGTATGACTTCTTTTAGGAGCCACATTTTCAGGCTATTTAATGTAATGACATGTTGTCATGGGAAGCCTAGGTAATTTTAGGCTGAAACCCCGGGGCCCCTGCGGTGTCCCTCAGACTAGGGGAGACCCTGACTGTCCCTCAACCCAGGGTTTACACCGAAGTTCTGCCTGCCTGGGCCTCCACCCTGTCCTTGTCTCCTGTCCAGCCCTAAGCTGAACCCACCACCCTCCACCCAGTGAGGAGACCAAACACCAGACCCCACAAATAAGTATGGACAGGGATAAAGGAAATGCACCACACCGCGTACACACAGGAGAATACAATAATGTGCAAGGGCAACCAAAAAATAAAACACAGGGAGGCAAAATGGCAACAACGGAATATACTACACCAGAAACCGTATGCTCCTTAGACCACCACTCCAGACCTGTATCGCTAGCACAAGGCAAGAGCTATAGTCGGCGACGCCCATAGTCACGCAGGACAATTTAAAGACAGAGGGCGTGGCTAAGCCCTCAGCCAGAATGACAACCTGGTTAACCCAATCCAAGCCGGATCAGAAGACCAAGCAGCGCCGCTGAGAACCAAGTGGTAGGATGGGGTATTACCGCTGTCTGCCGGACACCCTGGTGCGAACAGTGTCCGACATGACACATGTAAAGCCCTTCATTGTAAATTAGATGCTTAACCCCCTCCAATGACACATTTCAGATTACAGAAATTTTAATCTACACTATAGAGGTAACCTGACAGCTAATATATGCTGCCCAATCCGTGGGCAGCATATATCAGACACTGGCTACATGATCTCAATCAGGGATGTCTGACTCTAATACACTGCTGCATTTCAGAAAAAAACATGCTTTAAAGGCCACCTGGGACCAAGTAGAACTAGAGACTTGTAGGACAGGTAGGTCCCGGTGGCTTCTCCCCACCCACGGCCAATGACTAACAGATCTCTGTCTGTGTGCATGAATAGGCAGAGAGATGTCAGTGATTTACAGTGGGTAGTGTGTAGGGATAAGACACCAGGGATTGCCTATACAACTAGTGTTCAATGTGAATCGGTCCCCAGCAGCTTTTAAAGTATGATGCGCCACAGCGTTTCAGAGTCAAATATACTTGGGTGGGATGCTGCCGCCATTGCCTGATACATGCTGCCCACGGATTGGACAGCATGTATCAGCTGTCTGGTTCATGTTGTTGTTTTTTTTTATTACATTGTTAGGAAAATATTAAGATTGTTTTACTCAGAGCAGGTTGTGCCACATTTTTTTTTTTTATAACAGATGCCTGGAAGCTAGAACTATAGAAGAGTGATAAAGACTAAGTACTCGCTATCTCTTGTATATTACCCTCATCAAGTTCAGTAAAGTTTAAATGCTTGAACAAAAGTCTCCTTTACTAATCTGTGGAGCTAGTCAACCAATACAATCGGCTACCAACGGCCAGCACAGGCACAAGGCCCTCACAACACTAACACCCAGCCAGAAGCCACAATTGTCTGTAGCATGCAAAAGCCAGTGGGGACAGAAGATCGCCAACGACTACCTCGCCTGGGCATCTTACATTGAGCATAAGCAATAAGCTGCCAATCAGTGCTGGGAGCGGGGTTATACAGAGCTCATGAATATGAAGGACCACAGGGCAGCAGGTTAACAAGTCCTCTTATTGACTGTTCAGAGCGGAGAAAGAATCTAGTGGCTGTGATTGGCTCATAGTCTGTGGCTAGCACGCCATTTAGCCAAACAGTTTCAACAGATTCTGGCTTCACTCTTTTGGCCGGGGTTGCACTTGAGAGAATCTTGCATGAGTTTTGCGTCTCAATAACCGGCCCTGCCACCAGCACTTGGACCGGAGCGCTCAGCTGCATAGAAATACATGCAGCCGCATACTCCGGTCCCAAGTGCCGGGTATTGAGATGTGAGACTCGTGCAAGTGTCTCGCAAGTGTGACCCCGGCCTATGCAGGAGATCTGGAAGCCACATGATTTCACAACTCCAGCTAAATCAAGTATCCTGAATGATTGTGTAAGAGAAGACAGGATGGGGAGAGCGGCGATAGCTGTGTGAGCCTTTGGAACATGCCAAGCTGATGAGTTTTCAGCATAAATGTTTGGTGCATGATGTCCAGAGGGATGAGATCAAACAGCAGCTGTCAGCATTCAGCAAGCAGCAAGGCACATGAGAAGCGAAGTTTTGATACACTCAGTAATCTCCAGATTAGCCGGACAGATGAAATGGAAGTCAGTAGGGATGTTAGCAAGTAAAGTACAGTATGCACAGAAGGTGGACGGCAGCAAATAGAAGTCTAGAGTCTCAGTCCTAAAACACAGGAGTGTGTCATAGAGCGCCTTAAAGAGAAGGTGCTACAATTTTTAATTTTGTATTAATAATTACTAACTATATACTCAATTATTTTTAATATAAAATTCAGTGTACAATAGTTTCTTTTTTTTTTTATTAATTTATACTTTAACCACTGGGGTGGCATTTTTATTTGTGGATATGTAACTGTCTGAGCAGGACACACCTCACTTACAGCACTCTCGGGGCATAAGAACCTGTGGTCAAATGGTGACCGCATCTCTTGTATTGAGTCCGCTCCTCCTGCCTCTTAGCGGTGACCTTTGAACATGGCCTCAGCATTACAATTTAATTACATATTACTTTTATAGGAACAAAAAAAATATATTTTTGTTCACCTCAGCATGCAGGGACCATAGAAATACACTGTTATATGCTATTTATCTCTATGGATGTGTATAATCTGCTTCTGTGTTCATTGCCTGCAATACAGGTCAAGATTACCAAATTCTTCTATTTACATCATTATGAGACCTGAACACTGGAAAGAAAAGCAGTCAATACAGGAAGTAGAAGCAGTGAATATTTAATTTAATTTAATGATATCTACTGAACAGAGAGATGCACCCCCCCACAACCCCCCACCCAAAGAGAAGGAGCTGCAGAGTGATGAAAAGCCAGACAGAAGAGAGGAGAGTATAAAAGCCGGGGAAAAAAGCTCTGACCTGACTGGACGTGGGGCAGTCCCGCTGAATCTGGGACGGTTGGGAGCTATGCTTGTTATATTACATTAGTTGTATCCAAATCTTTAAATTGTGCTTGTTTGATTAAACATTGCAAGAAACAAAGTCTGTGGTAATAATGTAAGTCTAAACTGTGCAGTGGAGAGTGGTTAATGATTTTGATTCCAACTGTAATAAAGTATGCAACTGACACTGCACAATTCAGCCTTTTTATCCACTAGCCAGATCGCTTACTGAGACTACAATGAGAGAGGAGAGCATATATATGCATTTCTTGGACAGCACACTCATCCGTCCTGTGGCGGTGCTGCAGGACAATTAAACATTTGCTAATTGTTATCCGGTTCCTCCACTGACTATAATTCATTGATTGATGTACTGTCAATGGGACCACAATGAGATCAGATCATGGCAAAATTTAATAGACCACTGCACAGTTTTATAAAAATCAGCTTCTGTACATGTCTGACAGCCATTCTATTCCAGTGTCAGTTGAATTCCAACCAGAGTACACCTCATTCTACTTAATGTGCTTCTGGTTAGGTGATCACCTGAACCAAATCTTATTTAACAAAGGAAAGTATAAAAAAAACCCTGCTGTGGTGTTCACAATCCTCTTGCAATAGGACAAGCTGGATGGCAAAACAAGTGCTAATAATATCCCAAAGGTAATAGGAATGAAAAAATAACTTTTAACCATACCAAAGGAGTTGAAAAGTCTTGAGTGAGGAAAACAAGGGCTCAGTTCTGGCTTTACTAGCAGAGGGTTACAGTGAGCATCATTTTGCCTCCATCCTTAAAATTTCTAAGATGGCAGTTAATTACAACAAGGTCAAGCAGCAAACACTGGGGACAACAAAGCTACAGACCAGCAGAGGGAGAAAACGACCCTTCACTGACCGGGATGACCGTCATCTTATTTGAATGTCACTCAGCAACTGCAACATGACATCAAGTGACCTACAAAAGGAATGGCAAATGGCAGCTGGGATGAAGTGCATGGCAAGAACAGTTCATAACAACTTCCTAGAGGCAGGGCTCAAGTCATGTAAAACTAGAAAAAGGCCTTCATCAATGAGAAGCAAAGGAGAGCCAGACTGAAGTTTGCCAAAGACCATAAGGATTAGACCATAGAGGACTGGAGTAAGATAATCTTCTCTGATGAGTCCAATTTTCAGCTTTGCCCAGCACCTGGTCGTCTAATGGTTAGACGTAGACCTGGAGAGGCGTACAAGGCACAGTGTCTTGCACCCACTGTGAAATTTGGTGGAGGATTGGTGATGATCTGGAGATGCTTCAGCAAGGCTGGAATTGGGTAGGTTAACCTTTTCAAAGGACATATGAATCAAGCCACAAACAAGGTTATCCTGGAAAAACAGTTTATTCCTTCTGCTCAGGCAATGTTCCCCAATTCTGAGGACTGTTTTTTCCAGCAGGACAATGTGACATGCCACACAGATAGGCCAATCAATGTGTGGATGAAGGACCACCACATCAAAACACTGTCATGGCCAGCCCAATCTCCAGACCTGAACCCCATTGAAAACCTCTGGAATGTAATCAAGAGGAAGATAGATAGTCACAAGCCATCAAACAAAGAAGAACTGCTTAAGTTTTTATACCAGGAGTGGCATAAGGTCACCCAAAAGCAATGTGAAAGACTGGTGGAAAGCATGCCAAGACACATGAAAGCTGTGATTAAAAATTATGTTTAGTCCACAAAAGACTGATTTCTGAACTCTTCCTGAGTTAAAACATTAGTATTGTTGTTTCTAATTGATTATGAACTTGGTTTCTTAGCATTATTTGATGTCTGAAAGAACTGCATTTTTTTGTTATTCTGACCAGTTCGCATTTTGTGAAAATTAATACAAAATTTATTTCTTGGAAATTCGAAGACATGTCATCAGCAATTTATAGAATAAAAGAGCAATTTACATTTTACTCAAAAATATACCTACAAAGAGAAAAATCAGACAAACTGAAAATTTTGCAGTAGTCTCTTAATTTTTGCCAGAGCTGTATGTTGGGAGATAAATCATAAAAAGAGATAATACAAAGAATAAAAACTTTTGAAAAGGGATCCTGACATCTGATACATGCCAGATCTATTCCCACCCACTGCCCTGGAGTGTCAGGTCCTCTCCCTGTTTGTGTCTATAGCGAGAGACGCAACAATCTCAGTCACCAGGGACCTGCGTGTCCAACCAGTCCCCTAAGTGTCTTTGCCCCATTCGGCTTTTAGGTATGTTATTAGGTTTCCGAGTCAAACATACCGCGCTGAGATCGTTCCGCAAGTGCCTGATAGATGAACGTGAATTGGGCTCCATGTAATAGCTGTCAAGTTCCCTTTAAATACTTCAAAAATTACCATAGCCCCTGAAAAAGACTGGTTATGAAATCTGCTAGTTATTATTTTCTGCACTATAAAATAAAAATCTCTCAATTACCAAACAAAAATGTCCCTTCCCTCGCACAATAAGAATTTTGCTTTGGTCTCTTATTCCATATTGATATGTTCTAATAATAACATTGCAGAAAGCGGTTGTTATAGTAACTGGAGGAGTTTGGCAATATCGCAATGCTTTTTTTTTCCTCTTTTTGTATCATCAGTAATGTCCTACTGGTAGACTTAAAATGCTAATGATTGGCATATTTCCAGGCAATCTTCAAACATAGCCACAATAACAAAGATGTACTCCCCTAACGTTTGTTTAATGTCCACAAAAGGTTATCAGGCTTTCTTTTCAGGTGCGCAGAATGCGGCTCGCGGAACATTATGAATATATATCGCCATTTCCCCTGGGATATGTTATTCAGGACTGAAATGATGCCAGACATGCTTAAATGTCCTTTCACAATGTCATGGGTTCTTTGAAATCCGGAAAACAAAACATGCATCGCAGTACGGCGCGGTAGTTAAAAAACCGCTACGCATTTAACTTTCAACTGTACAAACAAAAATGTAATCAGCAGGACGGGATGATCCAAGCGGTTTCACGCCAGCCTAATTTCTAAAGGACGTTATGTGAAAAAAACTAAATTTAAGGCAGCAACGATAAGATTTCTAAATCAGATTCCTAATATATCTGAACTGAACCAGCGATAAAACATCCACTGAACCACACACAGTAAATGCATGTCGAGATGTTTCATTTCTCTATAGACCTGTCTCTAATCTTCCCTTCATCTCTAAACTCCTGGAACGCCTGGTCCACTCCCGTCTTATCCGCTATCTCTCAGAAAACTCTGTTCTCGACCCTCTCCAATCCGGTTTCCGCTCTTTACACTCCACTGAAACTGCCCTCACTAAAGTCTCTAATGATCTGCTAACAGCTAAATCAAATGGTCATTACTCCATGCTAATTCTCTTGGATCTCTCTGCAGCATTCGACACTGTGGATCATCAGCTCCTCCTCACTATGCTCCATTCCCCTGGCCTCAAGGACACCGTTCTCTCCTGGTTCTCCTCCTATCTCTCCGACCGCTCCTTTACTGTTTCTTTTGCCGGTTCCTCCTCCTCTCACCTTCCCCTTACTGTTGGGGTTCCTCAAGGATCGGTTCTAGGCCCCCTCCTCTTCTCCTTGTACACTGCCCCTATTGGTCAAACAATCAGTAGATTTGGTTTCCAGTACCATCTCTATGCTGATGACACCCAATTATACGCTTCTTCTCCTGACATCACGCCAGCCTTTCTAGAAAACACTGGCGATTGTCTAAACGCTGTGTCTAATATCATGTCCTCACTATATCTGAAACTGAACCTGTCAAAGACTGAACTCCTGGTGTTTCCTCCCTCTACTAATGTACCTATACCCGACATTGCTATTTCTGTGTGTGGTTCCACTATTACTCCCCAGCAACATGCCCGCTGTCTTGGGGTCATACTTGATTCCGAGCTTTCCTTTGCCCCCCACATTCGATCACTGGCTCGCTCTTGTCATCTGCACCTCAAAAACATTTCTAGAATTCGACCTTTTCTTACTTTTGACTCTGCAAAAACTCTTACTGTTTCTCTTATTCATTCTCATCTCGACTATTGTAACTCTCTTCTAATCGGTCTCCCTCTTACCAAACTCTCCCCTCTCCAATCTGTCTTGAATGCTGCAGCCAGGATCATATTCCTCGCCAATCGTTACACCGATGCCTCTACCTTGTGCCAGTCATTACTCTGGCTACCCATCCACTCCAGAATTCAGTATAAACTTATTACCCTCACCCACAAAGCCCTCCATGGCTCAGCACCACCCTACATCTCCTCCCTTGTTTCAGTATACCACCCTACCAGCGCCCTCCGTTCTGCTGATGACCTGAGGTTAGTATCCTCAATAGTCAGAACCTCCCACTCCCGTCTCCAAGACTTTACACGTGCGGCGCCAATTCTTTGGAATGCACTTCCCAGGTCAATACGATTAGTCCCCAATCCCCAAAATTTTAAGCGTGTCCTGAAAACGCATTTATTCAGACTGGCCTATCGCCTCAACACATTAACCTAACCTATCCCTGTGTGGCAGAGCCAAAAGTTTTACCATAACCAGGTTCCCAGCATCATGTTCCCACATGCTTTATGCATCCATTAGCCCTCTGTGTCTGTACTGTTACACACTTAACATTATGGCTGGTCCATACAATCAGAGCAACTGTTACCACCCACCTTTCGTGTCTCCCTCTTTCCCCATAGACTGTAAGTTTGCGAGCAGGGCCCTCACTCCTCTTGTTATTTGTTATAATCTACTGTATGTGATTATTGTTATGCTGTAATGTCTATTGTCTGTACAAATCCCCTCTGAAATGTAAAGTGCTGCGGAATATGTCGGCGCTATAAAAACAAAATTTATTATTATTATTATTATTATTTCTCAGCATGATGTACCCACAGGACCATGATGGTATGTAGCTCGACACTAAACTTGACTTGTCCAATGGCTTGTCCTGAATTAAAGCGCTCATATCATTTCAGAATAGGCTAGTGTGTGTGTACATGAGGAGTAACAACACCTAAAGCCATTATAGGACTTGTATCTTGTATTTTTCACTATTTTTCCCTACTGGAAGATCTGTCTTTAGTCACTTCTCAGCTGGTATGAGCTCTCCCATATACAGTGTACACAGAAAGATTGGTTCCTGCTCTTTAGTCTCTGTAGCATTCAAATGGAAGGTATTTTACAGCAGGACTGAGCTGTGTGGCTGTGAATCCAGCACTGAATGAGAGAGTTCCATAATGAAGCTGTCACTTAATTTGCCTCTGTCTGCCCTTCTCTGCTTGTCTCTCACTGTTCTTCTCCTCACTCTCACCTCCCTGTTGAGGATAAGAGTTAGAACATGACACCACTGGTAGCCTGTCTTCATTTAAGTTGTTTTTTCATACTGCATGATGAGTTGATGAGGCAGGGGGAAGTGGAAGAAGTGGCTCATTAATGGAGAAAGAAGCACTTGTTCTTTGTCAAAATATATTACTTTTTCATAATTTCCCATCATATTTATTCAAGGAAGGTCAGTGAAAACAACATTGACCACGTTACTGTCAAGCTACAGTTGGTGGTATAGATAATGCCTTGTAGGTTAGGACCGTTTTTTTGACTGATCCGCCGAATGAAGAATTTTAAAGGAACCGCTGCCCGGGAAAGAGAGAGAGAGAGAGAGAGAGAGAGAGAGGGAGAGGGAGAGGGAGAGGGAGAGGGAGAGAGAGAGAAAAATTTTCTGGCCGCCAGAAATGATTTCAGGGTTAAATTTCCTCCTGACTTCATTCCTCTGGGCATGCGCACTATAAAAATGTGGATCCTGCAGCACAAAAAACGTTGCATGGTCCGTCCAGGCATCTCGGCAGACGCAAAAAAAATTTACGGATCCGCAAAAAAACGGATCCAACGGATGGGCATCCGTCAAGATCCGCCGGTAATGCAAATCAATGGGGAAAATAACGGATCCTCCAAAAAAAAATGGCGGATCCGTTTTTTTGCAAAAACGGCGGATTTTGACTGATGGTCAAAAACGGAAGTGTGAAACAGGCCTAATGTATCAAACGCCAGCCCAGGTTGGAATGAATGCTACAACTGCATTAGAAATGTGACACTATCAAGTTCAGAAACATCTGGACACTTCTTACTGAATGTTGGCTATTCTTAATTCAGTGACACTTTGTTTTACAGCAGTGTTTCTCAACTGCAGTCCATAAGGGCCACCAACAGGTCAAGTTTTCAGGATATCCTTAGTATTTCACAGGTGATAATTTCATCACCTGCTCAAGCATTAATTCCATCACCTATGCAATACTAAGGAAATCCTGAAAACATGATCTGTTGGTGGCTCTTGAGGACTGGAGTCTTGGCATTTTTTGCTCCAATAATTGTAATTGATCTTTATATATGAATTAAGTGCATGTTTTGCAACAACATTTTTTACTTTTTAATGCTTTCACATTTTTTCGAACTCCAGTGACATTTAGGGGCTGATTCATGAACACTGTCCTCGCTGAAGTATGATTGGCTGAATTCATTAAGAGGCATAAGCCACTTGGTCTTGGTCCGGCACCTCCCTTCTTCTGGCAATGCCATCCTCCTACTTGCTTCGTGTAGATGATGCATGCCTATATCATCCACACAGTTTCCATGGCATTGCGCTCCTGCAGAGGTATACTTCTCTTCTCTGACGAGGGAAGTGCAATGTACTGCATAGAACCCAGCACATGCGCACTGCAGTACTTTACTCTGCTCTAGTCAGGGCAGAGAAGTACGCCTGAGCCGGAGCGCAATGCTGGGAGACTGTGTGGATGAAGCAGTGAATCATCATCCACACAAAGCAAGAAGGCGGATGGCATCACGAGAACAAGGGAGGCGCTGGACAAAGAGACCAGTGACACAACTTGGACCGGACCACCCCGCAGGGGAGAATGATAAAAGGAATTTTTCATGTCTTGCAGGATGGGTTGGGAGCATTTATACACGCTGTATATCAGGCCTCAAGGGTTGTGGTCTTATCTCATATCGGTTAAACCTGGTGACAGGTTCACGTGTTTTATGCTAATAAGCACTCTGACGGCAAGGAGATTGAGAAAATTCAGGATGACCACTTCTTAATCCTGCCCAATCTGGTCTGATTGACATAATCACAAAAAATCTTGCGCATGCACACTGACGATTCCAGTGCATGTGTAGTGCACCAATCAGTCCAGATCAAGTACACCAGAGTCACTGCACATGTGTCATTTCTATTTGTATCATTGTACATTACTATATGGATCACATCCTAATTCTCATCACTAATGATATTGTGACACTACTGTAGAGAAAGACATTGACTGCACATCCATAAATCACACATTGATCTAATGTCACTAGGCAAAAATATACAAAACTGAACATGAGGTTCTTAGTTTAACGTTCTGAAGAGGGGTTCTGTCTATTTTTCTCTCAGTTCACAGCCTGAGAACATGAGTAAGGTAAGTTTTTCAGCCCCTTTCACTTGGTGTTAGGGCTGAATGATGGCCATTGCTGCTGTGATCCTGGGCATGTGGGGTGATGTGGCCTGGAGCAATGGGGGCTCTGCCTTGAACCAGGTTGGTTCCACTACTAGTGTATGGTTGCTTCAGCAACGGTGACAGGCGCAAGATCCTGCACCTTTTAGGTTAAGGACCTCTTAAATCAGGGACCAACAGAAAGGTTCACTTGACATGCCAGTGGGTTTCATATAGTCTGATTGGAATGCTAAAGGGGTTTCCCATGAATAAGGTTAATTTTAAAGTTGATTTTAATCCATACATCTTGAAGTAATAATAACTTCCACAATTGGATGTGTTTAAAAAATGTTCCTGTGCTGAGATAACCTTATAAATGTGCCCCTGCTGTGTACTGTGTAATGGCTGTGTCTGATCTTACAGGACCATGGTCTTATCACACCACAGCTCCTGGGCAGGGGAGGAAGTAAAAGCGAGCATACAGATAGCACAGTATGGGATCACAGGTGATTCTTTTTGAGATAAAGCCTGCTTGTTTTTTAAAAATGTTTTACCTCAAAGAAAGAATCAGCTGTGATCCCATGCTGTCCTGTCTGTATACTCTGTTGCTTCCTCCCCTGCCCAGGAGATTTGGTATCGACAGACCATGTTCCTGTATGGTCAGGCACGGCCATTACCCAGTACACAGCAGGGGCACAATTATAAGATTATCTCAGCACAGGAACATTATTTTGAAACACATCAAATTGCGGAATTTATTATTATTATTATTATTATAATATCTATTGATTAAAACAAGCTTTGTTCATGTGACAACCCCTTTAAACTAAGAACCTCATGTTCAGTTTTGTAAATTTTTACTTAGCCACAATAGGCCAATGTATGACTTTTGGATGTGAGATCCACGTCCTTTTTCTCCAGTTATAGCATAATTTTATTATGAAATGTCTGAAAAAGATAAATACAGTCATTTTTATGATACAGCTTGTCCGAAGCGGACAATGTCTTTGTTATAAAGGCTACCTGAAAATACAAGGTGACCCACTGCTGGGAATTCCAGCAATTAGCTCTCAATAGGTTATTCAGAGGAAGAAAGTGATGTTCCATTGTGTATGAAATGTGATTTAATTCTACTGACTAATATTAGAGATGAGTAATTCCATACGCAGTGCGCTGGTCCAGTGTCTACTCTGGGTGTCCCTGGCAGTCAGTCTTATTTCTGCACCAGATATCCTCAGCGTGGCATCCTCGGCACCTGTGGTTCTTACCAGGTTCAGAACACAGGGGCAGACACACCATTAGTACAGGTTGTGCAGACACACAGAGGACTAAGAGGTAAAGAGGCCCACTTACACCCCCAAAGCAGGTGGAATTATGCATTATGACAATCTAATGGACTGTAAAGGACCCACATGTTGTTCCTGCACAGAGGCCCTTTTCTATCTGTGCCCGCTTCTGCCACAACATCATGACATCACTTCATGTGTAAGGGTGCGACAGGAACTGTCGTATACCTTCCCTTGAAAACAACTGTAGTGTGAATACTGATATGCAGATGTATTGTGTTTTTATGGTATAATATAAAACTCTATGCATTTTGCATTTTACAAGTACTGATGCTGATGTGTGGGTAGTCTATTGATAATGCCTAAGGTAACCTGGCACACTCAGGTCAGTTTAGTACATAGCATAGTACTTAAGTAGTGATAGATCAGAACATTAGGGCAGATAGGCAGTGGTGGGCCTATTAGTGTATAAGTGGTAGGTATAGTCTAAGTATTGTTAGTATAATATTAATGTAGAAAAGTAATGCAAGCTAGAAAATAATGCAAGCTGTGTGTTAGAATGTAGGTGGAATTTTAAGTTGCCCAGCAACAGACTGCTGGGGCAGACAGAGTAAAGAGACAGTTAATGTTTGGTCTAGCCCAGACTGGGAGGTGTCTAGGGCAAGCAGAAAGGGAAAGCATTTAATGGTTTATTCAGACAGTGGTAGTGAGAGGTTCATGTGAATTTCATGTTCAAAGTGTGAAACTGGAATTGGACGGTGCTGTGCCCAAAACTGCGTGTTAAAGACTGTTGTATCTGAACTGTCCAGCAAAGTTGAATTTGCTATAATGAACAGGGTGTACCCTGATGTGTGTGCAGCTGAACCTGGAACCAAGGGTGTGGATACAGTGGACGCCTCCGACCTACATGTGAGTGCAAAGCAATGTGCACAGCACAACACTTACAAACTGGGGTCACTGTTTATTTGTGGGATGCAAGGGTGTGGAAAAGCAGCAGCTCTCCCGTAGCTACCGCCCAACTGCACCTCGTGATGATGCTTTAGGCTTATTGACTAAATCTTCCATGATGTTGAGGCGCCTAGTAAGTGGTCAGAGTAACCCAAGACGCCCGAACCATGATCCTGAGCATAGAAGACCAGCTGACAAAGAGGACTGGATATAAGACAACTGCTAATCATTAATATACAGTATTTTTCACAGGTTGTTCTCGTTTCAACATCTCTTTTCCCATCCCGGTAGCTCCATTTTTGCACTAGTCAATGCACCGTAGAGGATTGTCTTCCCCTTGATACGCAATCAGATCTTTCTCTGTCGCCTAATCATCTAACTACAGAAAAAAGTGATCAGATGTAATGAAAGAAGGCTGGTTAAAAATGAAGGACTCCATATTTAAACAATATTCTAATAGGGTATTTGACCCATTCAATCTTCAAACCGTGGGTAACTGGTGACATAACAGATTCCGCTTGCATTCTGCGTAGGGGCTTACATCTTGCCCACAAGTCCGCTATCACTGTCGTGTTCCTTTCAGTCATTCTGTAATTCCAATGAAAACATAAGGTTCTATAAAAAAATACATTATCTGCTGCATTAATAAACCTCTATGAATAAATTTGGTTTTGACTGTGAAAATCTGTTGATGAATTAAACTAATCTGCTTAGCGGAACAGATATAAATGTTATTACATTTTTCGTACAAATGGCAACTTGCATAGCAATATGTTAACTAATTATTACCTTGCACTGTTTATAGGGGATTTTAAGCCATCTGTATTTGGGGGATAAGCAACATAAGGGTGGTCATCACGTGTGTGGGGTGGGGTGTGGTGGCATCAATTTAAGCAGAGACAAATTCTAAATGGTTGACATAGATCTGTTATGACTAGTTCAACATGCATGAGCCGGTACACTATGTCCCGGAACACAGCAAAATACTTCCGGGTCATAGAGTACCGGCGCATGCGCAGTAATGATTTTCGGCTTTGCCCGCAGTTGGGCAAAGCATACTGCGCATGCACGAAGCAAGATTGCTTTGCGCACGCGCGAATTATGGCGAAGAATACCGGAGAAGAGCGCGGACGGGGCCACGGATGGGGTGGAGAAAAAAGAAGAAACACTGCCCATCGGACCGGACCCAGGCCATTTACATAGGCCTGCAACTTCCAGTGACAGATTCCCTTTAATTCACCACCATGTAACACAAAAACAGTGAAATTCAGATACAAAACTACAATATATTGTGAAATTAAATAAAAGCTGAAGTAAATTACTAAGGAGCAAGAACCAGATAGAAAAGGGCTATAACTGAAGTTACAGAATTAGCTGGGATAAAAACTGCAGGACCCAGGAGGACTGCTAAATAATTATGAGGCCATGGTCTTCAATTCTGTACATTGCTTACACCTGAGCGCTCCAGGAAGCAATAAGAGCATTCCAGTCCAGGTCACTAATCTCATACTGCTGACCTAACCACAAAAATGGATCATCAATATGTCAGTCATCTACTCTTACAAGTGAGATTTATATATATTTTCATGGCCACAATATTTGATAATCTATTTGATAAACTATATAAACAGTATTATGTGCAAGAACAGTACATTGGCCCTTTGCAGTCCAATGTGTCTATGACAGAAGCTACTTGTTGCTTTGGAGGTGGAAGTGAGCCACTTACCACTTGGGCCTCTGAGTGGCTGTACGGGTTCTGGCAAAGATATGTCCTCCCATGACTTGGACATACATGGAGATACATCTTGTGCTTTGTCTGACAAATCAGGATCAGAAGTGTATCAGTCAAAACATATTGTTTTTGCTTCTAGCACCAGAAAATGTCTTTCTGGCATCACATATTGAGCTACAAGAGGCGTTGTATTAATTGGTGCAGAATTGAAATAATTCTAACATGACCCAAGTGACCTTACAATCTATAAATGCACTGTTGCCCATGTTCGACATACACAATCAAAGCCCAGACCGCAATGTCCTTATTAGTCACAGGTCTCTAAGTGTCAGATGTGTCTCCTAGCATCCGATGGGGCAGCATGGTGGCTCAGTGGTTAGCCCTGCTGCTTTCCAATGCTTGGGTACTGGGTTCAAATCCCATCAAGGCTGCCCCATCAGAGTACCTCGGGGTACTCTGGTTTCTTTCCACACTACAAAGACATACCGATAGGGAATTTAGATTGTGAGCCCCAGTGAGGACAATGTCGATCATGTCTGTAAAGCGCTGTGAAATTAATGGTGCTGTATAAGTGAGAAAAATAAATTAATAAAATATGTAAAGTCAGCCTAGGAGGTAAATCATTGGTGATTACTGATTATATCCTAAAATGGTCTCATCTAGGAATAAGAGTAGCCTTTAAGAGAGAGGTCAAGCTATAGTTTGTCACAACTCTTTGCCAATGGGAAGTTAAAAATGCGTAAGCCTCACTTCATCATCACTATAATACTATCAAACAAGTGGGTCGAGAATTGACCCAAGATTAAAGTAGATGGAGGGCAGAAATGGATGGGAATCTCACCGTAAAGAAGAGAATTTTCATATTTTATACTGTCCCTTCTATATTTTATGCACATATGAATGTAGGCCTGATTTTTTTATAGAGTAAATACAATTAAATCTAAATCGAAAAAGACAGGACAGACTCAACACATATAGTAAGGTTTCTACAAGTTTACATATACAGTATTATTACATAGTACATGAGGAATTAGCCTTTAAGAGCTTTAGCTTACTATAAGTTATAGCAAGCATAAACTAAAACATAGCATTGGAGCTAAAGGGGTTGTTTGATGATTACTTGTTGACCAGCGGTGGTCTGTCCGCTAAAATCTGCACCTATCTATCGGCAGACCAGTGCGCATGTCAACCACTGCTCCACTCATTACAAATGAGGCTGCTGAGTGCTGCACTCTGCTTTCTGCGACAGCCCCATAGTCCATGAATAGTGCTGTTGTCAGGTGTCTAACTGCCGGTCCATTTCGTAATGGGGATGAGAGTTTCCCAACAAGGATAAAAATTCCCCTATCTGCAGATTGGTGAGGGTCCAAGCAGCCAGATATCTTGTTTTCACTGGACAACCACTCAATATGCATAGAAAATCTCCATCATGAAGGGTTGACTGTCACACCCTTGGACAATTTTACAGGCTAAATTCCAATTTTCGGCCCCATGCACCCCCTCAAAAAAAGGATTGGATCTTGACACAAGAGAGAAGGGTATCATATCTTATAGCGGTTGTCCACTTTATCTTCTTTTTAACAGATCTGTTGGGGACATGATTTTCTGCCTCTTGCAAATAACTAGAATAGATTTTCCACCTGTGCTTAGTAAATCCTTCCTTGCAGACTGTACTATATATTTATGGCAGTTTATTACAGCTCATTTATTTGACATCAAAGTCCAAATTCCCGGTACAGACTAGATTAATAATAGTCAGACTACTTGCACTAACCTCTAGAGCTTAGGCTCCTCCATTAGCGGCCAGTTAGAGAACAGGAGAGCAGTGCAGTCTGTATGTACTGTATATATAGTAACAAACTTAAACTTGTTTCTCCATTACACAGGTCTGCGACTAAAAAGCTGTTTGATTATTTTCATCTAATTTCCATGTATTTTGGTGTGCTGAAAACGAAAAAAAATATTGAAAAAAATCCTGCACAACAGGATTTGCCACAAAATGCATAATTATCTTCAAATTTAATACATTTTTCTCAATTTTTTTTTTTTTTTTTATCTTAGGGTTTTGAAAGTCAAAATTACTATTAATTAATTCACATCAATGCATTGAAGATATACAATGCCAAAAAAACATAACTTTCAAAGAAAAGAACTTGCAGAGTGAGCTAATGAAACCAGCATCAACATGTTGCAAGCTGAACGAGTGGGCTCTGACATGCCCGGGCTTGTTTCAATTGTTTTATCTTGGTTCTCGCCTGTTCACACTTTTTAATCTCAGTTCGTGTTAGCTCGTCATATTCAACCGTGTTTCCCAAAATTAGCATTATGGCTCAGCGGAAGTGTATTAATTCGCCTGACAGTTTCTGTTACATTTGTGGTGAATATACAGTGTTGAAGCAACAGCTGAATATTACAGACTTTGTGAAAAAAGTATACTTCGCATATTTCGGACTAAAGCTTGGAAATCAAGATAAAGCTTGGGCGCCTCATAAAGTGTGCAAATGGTGTGTTGAGGACCTCCGAAATTATTCAAGGGTAAGAAAAAAGCTTTCCGTTATGGGATTCCTATGGTATGGCGAGAGCAAAAGAACCATAGTGACGATTGTTACTTTTGTTCATGCGATGTGAAAGGGTATAATTCAAAATGGAAGCATTCCATTTCATACCCCAATATTCACTCAGCAATTCCTCCTATCCCCCATGGCACAGATATACCAGTACCCAAGGCCCCTGCTACCTTGGAAGAGATAACTAGCTCCGATGAAGGTGGAGTCATACCTGAACTAGATGATGAATCAAGTTCTGACTTTGAAGATGATACAAGACCAAAATTGTATTCCCAGGAGGAGATGAAAGATTTGGTAAGAGACTTGAATCTTCCCAAAGATGCCGCTGAGTTACTCGAATCAAGGCTCAAAAGCAAGAATTTATTGTTGCCAGGAGTGTCTTTTTCATGGTTCAGACATCGTGAAGACGAGTTCCTTCCTTACTTTGCCCAGGAAGATAAGTTGGTTTATTGCATCGATGTCGAAGGTTTGATGGGTCAAATCAAAATCCAATGATTCAGCGCAATGACGTCTTTTTATAGATTCTTCAAAAAGAAGTCTCAAAGCAGTTTTACTCCACAACGGCGGTTTTTATGCTTCCATCCATGTAGGTCATTCCGTACACCTCAAGGAAACCTACGAGAACTTGGAAATGGTTCTTCGTAAACTTAAATATGAAGACCACGGTTGGCAAGTGTGCGGGGTTTGAAAGTCTTGTGCATGCTGCTCGGGCAACAAGCTGGGTATACCAAATACCCTTGTTTTCTGTGTCTATGGGGCAGTCGAGACCGACAAAATCACTGGACCAAAAAGAATTGGCAGCCAAGGGTGCTCACAGTTGGTGAAAAAAATGTCCTCCGAGAAACTTTGGTTCCTCCCCATAAAGTTCTTCTACCACCTCTCCACATCAAATTGGGATTGATGAAGCAATTCGTAAAATCACTTCCAAAAGATGGAGAATGCTTCAAATACTTGGTCACCAAGTTTCCAGGCCTCTCGGAGGCAAAATTGAAGGAATGTGTGTTCGTCGGACCAGACATTAGAAGGCTTATAGCTGATCAAGAGTTTATCAATACCATGACGCATGCTCAAAAAGAAAGGTGGATTTAAAGAGGTCGTAGAGAAATTTTTAGGCAATAACAAAGACCCTGACTACAAAACAATCATCAGACGAATGCTGCAAGCATTTCAAGCTTTAGGTTGCCTGATGAGTTTGAAAGTGCATTTCCTCCATTCCCACCTTGACAACTTTCCTGAAAATTTGGGAGCTGTGAGTGAAGAGCAAGGTGAACGATTCTATCAGGACATTAAAGAGATGGAAAGAAGATACCAGGGAAGATGGAGAATTACAATGATGGCAGACTACTGTTGGACACTTCAGAGAGACATTACAGATGCTACTTACAAGCGTAAATGTACCAAGAGAAGCCTCACAGGGAAGAAGAATCGATTTTAGTGTGTGTTGGTGAGCTCATTGCAGTTAAAAAAATGATTTTCATGAAACATACGTAATAGAAAGTTAATTTTATGAGTCTATTTTCATTTATTTTGAGGTATTGTCTTATTTAACATAGTTACTTAAATTGTCAGAAAACGTGATGTCCTATGACAAAACGGAGGTCATTTTCGGATTCAGCGCACTCAAAAACATAAAGATTACGTGGAATAACCAAAACAGCTCTTGAAAAATTTTTTTTTTGCAGACCTGTGTTATCTTGTTTCCCTGGTAACATTGACTTTTCAAATTCTAAAGGATGTGGTCTAGGGTAAAAGTGTTTAAGGTTTTTGTTTTTTCCTTTGCTGCAGTTCGGCTCAGTGCAATACCAGATACAATCCAATAACAAGAGTGGCACTATTGCTAGAAAAATGCAAACCCACGTTTTAGATTGGAGGCAGACTGTTTCAGTGTTGTTATTCGAAACCTCAAATTGCACCTATATGTCTCTAGCACTGATGTCAAGTAGACTAGTTAGTCTCAAAATCCTATCAGAAAAATTAAACTAGTTTTTATTTATTAATGTTTTTATTGTACTATAGAAAAATACAACGTGGCACGCCACAGCACATGCATCTTCATGGAAGTGCCAAGTTCTATGTTCTATTCCGAATCACCTACTTGAGTTCCCTATGATTTGGGTATGTCATGTATCCAGCTATTGCTTTCATTGTACTCTTCTTTCCCTTTAAAAACAAATTATGGTGACTAAGAATATGAAAACAAGAAAAAAACATGGCACGCCAGAGCAGCTGCATCTTCATGGAAGTGCCAAGTTCTATTTTCTATACTGAATCACCTACTTGAGTTCCCTATGATTTGGGAGTGCCATGTATCCAGCTATTGCTTTCACTGTACTGTTCTTCCCCTTTAAAATCAAGTTATCGTGACTAAGAATATGAAAACACAAAAACTGTCAATGCCGTAAGTGACAATTTAAAGCCAGCAGTCGAATATGCCATGTGGAGCAATTAAATAATTCTGTTTGATCTTTTAGACAAAAGAAGTGCAGATATATCTTTATATGATACTTCATCAAAAAGACAATTTAGATGTCATTGACACTGATCATTTTCAAGAAGCTTTCAGAGTGATACAACGTCTTTGAACTGGCAGAAAAAAAGCTCAACGATACTTGAATGTATCGTGCGCTCAATAACATTTAAGGCCAGGCACACAAGTTTTTGAAAATAGGGTCCACAACATTTGAGCCAAGCCTAAAGCCGGTTTCACACATCTGACATTTACAGTCCAAGTACAGACTGTGATGTCCAGACTGTTCGCGGGTCTTGACCTCAACTCAACAGCCTCATAGACAATCTGGATATAGTGGTCCGTTCTTAGACTGTGAATACTGTACATGACCTTTCTGGCCAACTCAAACCAATTATTAGTTTCTATAGGTCGAAATTAAAGACTGGAAAGACACAAAGTGCAAAGAGGGTCTTATTTGGGTACAATGCCAAAACAGAATTGTCTAATGGTGCTCACATGGTCGGGTTGTGTGCGCACAACCACTGGTAAAGCATAGGCTGCTGCAGGCCCACGAATGGATGAAAAGTGCAGGAAATGCAGAAGCAAATTGGTTAAACTTGCGCTGCTATGTGGAAAAGATGAAGGATGCCAATCCGAATGTACAATAGGTGGTTAAATTGTCAACGCATTTTGAAGTATACACACTTATTCAAGACACCCTCGATTTTTTTCAAACTTGCGGACAGCGATTCATTGTAATTGTTAAAATATATAAAATATATACTTTAAGGTCAAAAGAAGTGGTTAGACAGATGAAGACTAAACCCATTTCTTCTTGGACCAGCATGAAAGCATGATGTGGTCACGGGTCTTCATATCTTAACTTTGATTGACACATGTAGAAAATACAGTGGGAGACTTGATTCACTGTGTCCATTTATGGCTAGTAAGTAAATGATTTTTCTGTTTGGGTAAATACAAATCAAATTTCAGGTTCACCTACAAGAACCAACTGTGAAGAGATGGTGGAAAGATCTTCACTGGGCAAAAAGGAAAAGCGCTTGAGAAAAGAGACAACGCTAATAGGGTAACAGCATCAGAACAATCCAGAGCAGTATAGAACAATTGCCATGCTCACCTTTGGGTGTTGTGACAAGGCACAACTCCTATCAATGCATGCACTGCATAAAAGGTCCATCGGCTACTGCCAATCCTACAGAGAGAAGGTGTCAACTTTTTCTGGGCATAAGTATTATGGAGTGGAGCAACGAAGCATCATACGGTTGAGCTACTGATAGACAGGAATCCTTGAATTTTTATAATAAAGAATTAGCTTATAATCTTTATTGTAGTTGACAGAGAATAGCAGACTAAGTGTCTTGGGATTGATATGATCTCTTCGTCAGGCCTATTGCATCTGCTTGTGAAAATGGCTGGCCTTGATGAACCGGGCCTATGTTTCATTTCTAGGGCTGACCTAAGCCCCTTTTTTGCAGAGAAGGGAAATCTTAATGCTTAAACATAGCAACACATTGTTGTATGCATCCAACTTTGTGGGTACAGTTTGAGGAATGCCCTTATCTGTTCTAGTTTGACTGTGCTTCAATTGATAAACCAAATTCCATAAACCGATGGATGGGTGAGTTGTGTGAAAGAACTTGATTGGAACAGGGCACTGATCTGTACTCCACTGAACATTTTTGGGAAGAACTATAATCGAGATTGTGGGTCAGGTTCACTCTTCCAATACCAGTGTCTCAACTCAATTATTCTTCTAGATAAACGGGAAAAAAACCCACAAACATACTCCAAAATCTTGGAGAAATAGTGGAAGATGTTAGTAGCAAAAAGACCAACTCCATGTTAATGCCTATTGATTTACAATGGATGGTTGTAAAAGCTCACGTAAACAGTAAAATGTGGGTATTTCAATATTTGTGTCCATATAGTACACATTATTTGTCCTAGAATCATTTATAGATCTAAATTCAGTTTAGTAACTGCAGCCTGCGTATGAAAAATCCCCTTAAATTAAAGATTTCAGCTGCTAGGAACTTTTTTAGACATATTTACGTGGGTTACATTTGTAATAATAGTTTATAGGAGGAGTCTGAATTTATTTTCTTCACCACTTCTGACCCCTACCTTCCTGCTTTGCAGGAGTTAATGTGCTCCTGAAGAATTATAGTTTGGATCAATAGTATGGTCGCACCATGCCAATAGCCTTAGCCAAAATGCAATCTCCAGTTATGTACACAGACCAATTTCCTACATCCTCTTTAGTGAACTAATATAAATACAAGGGCATTTTGTGGCACAGATCACATTCATCAATGATATAATTACTTCTTTATATCATACTCGCTAATTTCCAACAGTGCTCAGAGATCAATCCCATTTTATTCACCATTTAATTTTATTTTAACTGGTGTTTTGGCAACTAAACTAGAGAGCTATTTTAAACCTGCAGGAAGCTGGAAAGAAGTTTACAGTGTAAGGCTTTTAAATATATTTGGCTAGAAAGCGAGGCAAAAAGTGAAAAGTGCATAGTGTTACATTTTATATTCATTAATAATTTATATTTTTTTAATATTCATGCCTAGCATTGATGTGCAAAGTTTTAAAGAGGTTATCCAACTTAAAGGGACTTTAAGAGGATTAGTTTCTTCATCCTTTTGGCTTGTATTAGATTTAAATAACCAAAAAGAGCTGTTACTTACTCTCCGATGCTCTAGCGACACCACTCCATCGCTGCTTCGGTCCTTCCTTACAGGCTACCGCAGTGATGCTATGCTTAGTGACTAATTCAGCCAATAAGCTTAGCAAGCTCAGCTTAGTGACTGACTGCAGCAATGACCTAAGCTGCAGTAGTGATGTTGTAACGGTGGTGGGAGCTGATGGATTGCTCCTTGACACTCAAGGGTTAAATGTATTTGATGCTCATGTATGTGGTGAAGGTATGATACCCACTGGGGCTGCAGTGAGCTGGGACAGGGTTATCCGTAGTGGCCTCCATAGTTTGGGAGAAGGAACTGGGTGTTAATGGCAAGTGCAGGAATTGACAGGAGAGTCAGTTTGTGAGGGCAGCACTGAGTAACGTAGCAGGCCTGGGCTGCTAGGAAAGCGTGAGTCTAATAAACGGAGCAGTGGACTGCCATAAATACCCTTCTGTGTGATTCCATCTAATGGCCTGGGGCAACCTCGAGATGGACGTCGGGGGCCAAAGGAACAATCCACTTATGAAGCTACAGGGAAAGATGGACGATATAAAGTATTACTGGAGGTAAGGAAGTTTCCCTAGGGCTAGGAAAGCCAGTGAGAGGGACATGCCACCAATACCGAGAACCAGGGCTGAAGTTGTATCCGATACCGGTGGGAAAGATGACAACTCACTGGGCCTTATTCTTTGCATCTGCTTGTAAATACTGTACAGACTGCCATTCACACAGTAAAAGTTTGGTTTTCATGAACCAAGTGTCTCCTGTATTATTTGCTGCCCAGGTTTCAGAAGAATTTCTGGAGTCAGAAATGGCCTCTGGGTCAGAAGTAAAGCACAACATACAGAGCAACACATCGATACACATCTTGTCTACAGGATGCCAAAGCGAGTGGGGACTGAAGCTCGCCAACAACTACTTCGCTTGAGCATCTTACAATGTCACCACTGCATCGGTGCAGTCTAAAAACAGAGACCATAGGAGAGGTGTAGCTGGAGCAGCATTGGGTGGGTAACAGCTCTCTTTATTACTTTAAACTAATGTCTATAGGTTGAAGAAACTTACAGAAAATCCTGGTAAGGATAGGTTCACAAAACAGCATAAAAAATCATTCAGAGTGTCATCCAAAAAAGTTGGATGATATTTTTCTCACTTGTCATGCATGTGCTGTCTGTATACAATCTGTTTTTTTTTTCACAGCAGCAGCTACAAATCATTTACAGCACCATTTAGCTTTCTATATTAAAGAAATGCAATGTATCAGTAAAAATTGGACGTTATACTGTGGCTCCATACAGAATCCGATTTTTTTTCTCACACCAATTCACTTGAATGTATGAGACTTATCTGATTTCTGGAGGAAAATCGCGTGTGCTGCAATTCGGTCAGTAAAAAAAATAGTTTATCTGCACTGTCTCATGGTATAACAATGGTAATAGTGCAATCCTTTTTTTAATGGATAGCACTCGGACCAAAAATCCGGTCGTGTCTATGAGCCCTAACACGAATAATGGTATAAAATAATAAACTAAGGAATTCTAACTGGCTCTAGCCCCCATGGCTCTAGCACAGCTTGCTTTTGTGGTCTCCACCAGGACTGGACGCGATATTGTCCTATTAGTCACTTGTTCGCTGAGGCCTATGGTTGGCTTCTGGTCAGATGTCAGAAACCGGACATCCAATATGCATTGGATAACATTTAATTCCTCATTACTGAGACTTGTAGTTTAAGGTAATTTAATGTCATTGCTCCCCTTCCTTGAGGAGCCCACCAGATCAGAATGAGCTAGGACGATTTGCTCATCAAAATCATTAAGTAGAGTTATCAAACACTACCCACTGACAAGAGAAGAAAATAAACTGTAGAATTATTTTTTATAGAGGACCTGTCAACAGCTCAAAAGTTGCCTCCTCTGCTCTCTTGAGTAGGATATTTAAAAAAAAAAAAAATACTTCATACGGTTCCAGTGATATGGGACGTGACTCACAAAATTAATGCTAAATAAATAGGACCATATCTTTGGAAAAGTATGACAGATTTTAGAAAGTATATAAAGGGCATATTTAGGGGAGAAGCTAAAATAAAATCAGATTTTCCCTAACCTGATCGTTTGGAAACCATACTACCTTTTTTTTTTAACTGTATACCTTTTATGCTAGTCCTCAATTCTGACTGATGCTGCAGCCAAGTTTGGCTAAAGAGGTTTCTATACATGTATGGGTTTTAGTTCTATGGAAGTCCCCAAAACAGTCGTACAAACTTGACTATACTTGGAAATCCCACAGCAGAGAATGGAGAGGGGTGCGTTCACTGTTCAAAGTGGTCAGAGGTGGGACGTTGGGTCTGCATTTGTCAGACGTTTACGGAATAATCTGTAGATAAGCATGTGATGAGTAAACCCAATTAATTTTTTTTAGATTGGGTGCTCATGGTTCTCAATGATGGTAAACTTTAGGCTGTGTACCCATGTTGCGGATTGTATGCATGTTATGATTTTTAACATTCTATCTTTTACTATTGAAGCTTCATACTCAGCCTCAATAGTAAAAAGTTGGTCACACTTGTCAAACACTATGTTTGACGAGTGTGACCATCATGTCAATCACATTCCAAGCGATTCTTCAAAAAAGGCATGCGAATTCCATGCGTTTTTTCCGTGGCGGGAGTTGCGGAAATGCTGCGGAAATTTCCGCAGTATCTCTGCAACGTGGGTACATAGCCTTAATATTTGGTGGCTTTCAGAAATAATGAATCGATACATAAAGAGAATTCCAATAAAGAAAACAACTAAAAATGCTAAAAACTGTAACTGTAGGTCTTCCATTTGGAGGATCTGAATTTTACATTTTGTGTAGAAAATCTTTGTTACTGTTTTCCGTTAACATAATTTAGGCAATGTCTGTCATTCTAGTAAAGGAAATACTGACACCATTGGAGCATAGACACCGTCATAGTTTGCTGGCACAATCATGGCTACAGATGGAAAGAGGAACCCAGTGGTGGTCTACTTAAATTGTTAAAGAAAGAATTCAGACTGGGGTATAATTTAGTTACATAAAGTTGAACAAAACGACATGGCTTCAAATTAAGTTTTATAACTTCGCAGAAAACTCATGATTCTTAGCATGTGAAAAGCCTAGTGTTTGGATGGATATTACTCCTAACTAGGCCTTCTAAACAAATTCATAGCCCACTTTATACATATGCAATATTATTTTTTTTTACTAAAAATCATAAATGTAGCAAAGTCAGCAACTAAAAGATGAAACAAGGTGAGCAGAAAGCCACCATCTTGTTTTTCCCACAAAAGAAAATGCTCTTGCACCATTATGTACAGTTGTGTAGTGTCATAACTGGAATCCTTGCCCTGCTAAAGGAAATACAGGAAAGGAAGGAAGAGAAGAAAAGAAGAGAAAAAAATAAGGAAGGAAGGAAAGATGGATGGAAATAAGTAAGAGAAAAGAATTATGGAAGGAGGATAAAGGAAGGACATTAGGAAAGGAAGGACATTAGGTAGGGAAGTGAAAAGGAGGCAAGGTGGGAGAGAGGGAGGAATTGAGGGACATGCCAGGAAAGAAAGATGAAAGGAACAAAGTAAGAAAGAAGGGAAAAAAGGGGGGAATGTGGAAGGAGTGTTGGAAAATGGAAGTTAAACAGGCAGTGTGGGAGAGAGGATGGAATTGAAGAACATATGGGAAGAGGGAAGAAAGGAATGGAGGAGGTAGGCAAAATATGAAGGGAGGGATGGAGAAATAAATTTACGTAAGGAGGAAAGGTGGAAGAGAGAGAGGAATTGAGGAACATTGGAATAAGGAGAAAGAAAGAAAGAAAGAAAGAAAGAAAGAAAGAAAGAAAGAAAGAAAGAAAGAAAGAAAGAAAGAAAAAAAGAAAGAAAGCAATAATGTAGACGGATGTAGGAAGTTAGAGAAGGAAGGATGCAGGATGGAAGAGAAGGACTAAAGGAAGGGTGGAGTGAGGGAGGAGGGTAGGGTGGGAGAGAAGTAGAGAGGGAAGGAGGAAAGAAGGAAGTTAGGCAGGGAGGGAGGAAAGAGGCAGGGTGGGTAAGAGGGAGAACATGAGGAACACAGTGAGGAAGAGAAGGAAGAGGGAGAATGGAAGGAAAAAAGGAGAATGTAAAGTAGCAAGGAAGGAAGTAATGAGAGAGGGAAGAAAGGAGGAATAAAGAAAGGAAGAATAAGAGGATGGAGGGTTGGAAAATAGTTAAAAATATGAGAAAAAAATAAAGAAAATGAGGGGATAATGATAGATAGATAGCTAGATAGATAGATAGATAGATAGATAGATAGATAGATAGACAAATAAATTGGCTAGCACTCAAAAGAAAGTTCCATGCAAAAATTGGTGTATGATTTATTCTACCATGTGAACTGTGGCCACCTATTCATATGGAATAACAAATACACCAGTTTTTGCATGGCATTTGCTATTGACTGCAGCCAACTTGCTTTGCTTTCTGACATGCCATAGGTTGGTGGGTTGCTACCTGTGGGCAGGCGCTTATACCTGCACTTTTCCTTGTACTACTTCATTTTTTTTCTAGAAAGATAGATAAAAAAAGATGTACCTGAACAACTTTGTCTACTTCCATTTTTTTGTGTCCTAAGCAAAATTTTGATGATTCAGAAAACTCTTCTGTGTCTGGAAACGTATTTTTACCTTTCTGGCTAAGATTTAATACGCTGTGGAATATAGCTACATTTACGGACTATAACGTTACGTTACATCAAAACAGAATTTCTTTGAATGCCTTTTCCAGTAATTATTTGCTATTAATTGAGTTAATAACCTTCCCTTGAAAAATTGTTCATGAAACCTATCAGCTCCAGTCACCGGAAGTTCCTGGAATGAAACTCAGAATAGCTGAAATTTTAACAGTTTATAATAGCAGCTTTCCAAATTTATCTTACCTAGGACTCTACAAAGTGAGAGATGGAATGAATCCGAGTGGTTCTATTTTTGATCATATTCTCATTGCTATGTAATTGCAGTGGAGCTTTTGTTAAAAAATAGTGCTCCATAATTAGATTTGCACAGTACGTGGCAATGATGGTCCAGGTAACATTTGTGAAAAAAATAGTGCTTTAATGATTGGGCAAATGGTAAGTTTGCCTACTTGTCACATGCTGATAACATTCCTTGACATAACATAACTTTCTCAAGCCAAAATGCACATATTAAAGTTTCACATTGCAACACAAATGACCATTGTCCATGCACAGCAACTGATATCCATGATGCTCCTCACTGAGCTTCAATACATTAATTTCTTGCAATAGGTGGGTTTCTAAAAAGGATAAAAAAAGAAAAAAATCTCATTTTTTCAAGATTTCTGCTAGCTGCCAGCATACGGAAAGATCTATGAATTACATTTAATGGCTTGAAAATATGTGACGTCTTTTTCAGGCGGTTACAGTCCATAACTCGCCTGAAAAGCACTGACTAAAGCAATTTAGGTTTCCAAAGACTAAATGAGATTAAAAGAAGTGACCTGACCATTCTTTAGATGACTTCTGCCTGGAAGACACTCACTAGCTTATTTATTACATGTCTCAAAAGAAAGAAATCGGTGAACAATGACACCGCAAAGCATAACTGAAAAGACTCCAAAAAAGACGCATCAAGATAAAAGACAAAAAGTTTTGTTCTGAAGCATCTTCCTCAAGAAAAACTTCCCAGGTTCACACACATTTGAGATAAAAAAATCCCCAAACCGGATATATAATCATGCAGGTCTTGTAGATGGAAATCCGTTGACACCTTTATACCTTCTGTCTATTGCTGAATGAAATTATCATTGTCATTCATGTGCAATTGAGGCTAAAGGGAGTCGGTCACCCTCAAAATGCATTGAAAATTGGCCATACCATGTTGTAGGATACTCAGCCCCTGAGAAAATAACATTTAATTAATCTTAAAATGAGGAGGCTTCGGTATGCCCTTGGCACGGCCAAGAGTTTGGGGCACCATTACACCTCCCCATTACCTTTCCCCGCTTTTGATTGACTGTGTTTGCTTCCCAAAGAGAGCACTGTCTGAATGCTGCCGGCATGTGTGTTGACTGCCTGTACTTGCCACATTCTCCTCCCTGTCTTCTTTCTGTTGATGTCGCTCGCTACACTACTACACCTGGAAGTGTAGCGAGAACTCCTCTCTGAAGCCACTTGTTACTCTTCTGGGTGTATTAATATAGTGAGCAGCATCAGCGGAAAGAAGACCAGGATGTGAGTACACATACGCACACATGCCAGAAGCACTCAGCACTCCTTCTGGGAAGTGAGCACTGTCAATCAGAAGCAGGGTAAGGCCCCCAATATGCAAATGAGAAGGCATAACAGTGCATCAAACTCTTGGCCATGACAAGGGTGCACAGAAGCCTCAACATTTGCCATGAATTATAAGCTATTTTTTTAGAGTATTTGTTGGTCCCCTTAGGGGACTTGAACGTGTTAGGTATCACTTCATAAAGTGAAAATTACAGTCTCCTTTGAAGCCTAGCAACTAAGTGGATTTCAGCAGATCTCTATGCTGGCAGACATGTGGGCTTTCCACAGACCACCATCTCCAAAAACAACCCATCAGCACCTCACGTTGCGAGGCAGGTAGATTGGTGCATAGGATACCAACACCCTGTTTATGTCGCTGTCATAGATTGACAGCAGCGCTTAATAGGTTAGGCAGCCATTACCTGCTACGCATGGGGTGGGCTATGAGCCTGGTACATACCCCAGGTCATGACTTTTGCCATACATGTACAGCAGATGACAGGAAGCAAATAAGAAACCACTGCCTTGCTAGGGTTGCTTTTCCGTTCAGCACTTGAATGAAAGCTCATTTTAGGATTTCCTTCTCTGGTGCTTGAGATCTCACAGACAGTGAGTTATCATTCAAGCTAAAAAGACTAGAGCATGACAAGGAAACAGACTCTGGAGGCGGTCTCTTGTTAAGTGCTCTGTCACACCCAGAGCACTTAATACCTTATTTGCATATGAATTAAACTGAAAATTACTCAAGAATGCAGCAGCAGATATAATATATAAAAGTGTACTACATTTCAAAGATCTGCATGTTAATATATGTAGTTTGAAGGGAAAGGAGGGCATGGCTGATGTTACAGATAGAGTCCCCTTAACATGTATGATGCTATGGTCCTGATTACGCAGATGCTAAGTATACATAATTGCTATCAAACTGGAATAAAGTCAAGGAGAGAAATTATTACATTAAGGAAAATAAAATTTGGAACATTTAAAAAAAACTCTTATGACTAAGGTGTGATGCCACAGCCGCTGCACACCGCCCCATATATTTATCGTGACAAAGTAGAAAAGGCGGACGGCACCGCTATTACCATGTATCAACTGAAGGTATGTGTCTGGCAGCAAGCTGTCATCCTGGACTCCCGGGTGCTTGACCTCGCAGCAATCAAATCTTTGAATCCATGTAGAGGAAAGGTCGCACTCAGCAGGATGAAGTATAACTCATTTATTGACACATACAATACATGTCAGGTCAAGCTGACAACGGCCGTTTCGCGCTGTTCTAGCGTTCCACGGGTTAAAGAGCAGGAGGAAATTTCCTCCTGCTCTTTGACCCGTGGAAGCGCTAGAACAGCGCGAAACGCCATTGTCAGCTTGCAACACTCATGCCACCCCTACTCTGACCTGACATGTATTGTATGTGTGTGTCAATAAATGAGTTATACTTCATCCTGCTGAGTGCGACCTTTCCTCTACATGGATTCCCCATATATTTATACTCAACCTCTACCAATCCATTTCAATGATGCAGTGACGTTCATGCGTGAATGGGTTTGGGTTGAATGTTGGGAGCATCTCAAACACGCAGTGGGCAAGACACGATCGCCAGATGAGTCCCCATCTTCATTCTTGTAAAAGTCATCCTTCTCTTAACCATTTTATAACCATGCCTTGCACAACGGTCTTGAGTCGTGCTTTTTACATGTATTACTGGCCTCCAGACTCCTGAGATTCGGTCCAGACTTCTTTGAAACGTTAGAAGCCATTTCCATATAAACGAATATTTTCATGAAATGGTGCTCCTATTCCCATGTGAATGGGTCATGATTTTATACATAGGTACAAATTATCACTTCTAATTACATTATTATACAGTTTATGCGATCTGTTAGGAATGTATTGAAGAATTACTCATTTACATTCATGTTGTATATAATGTGTACATAAGTCGTAATGGAACATATGATTATAAAGTAATTGAATATTTATGGGAGATGTTGATTTAAATATGGAAAATAATTTCCACAGATATCCTGTATTTATGAAAGCATTCAAAAACAATCCTTAAAGTTATTTTCCACAAATGCATTCTCAATGGTCTTTACATCCTATCCACATTAGAAACCTATATGAAAAAAAAGCCATACAAAGCAGCTGTTACAAGAGGCAAGTGATATATCTCAGGCAGGAGTCTGTCTTCCTTCTCTGGAAGCCAGATTCTCTCCACTGTGGAAACTTTGGTGCCCACATCTTATGTCACGCTCCTTTTGGGCTGGCTCAGGTGGTAGCACTCTACCTGATTATTCCAGTAGTTTGGAATCCACATCACTGGACTCTGCTACATTGAATCTTCAGACAGACCCAGATCTGTTGTTCCCCTGTGCTTTGCTAAATCGGGTCAAGTGAATCTTTTGAAAAATATCCAGCTTTGCCATTTTATGCCCCAAAGTGCCATTCTGGATATTCAGTTCTGCAGTTCCACACTGCTCTACTGTGCTGTCCAGCATAATAAGCCATGCTGTTCCACAATTGCTCAAGGTACCATCCTGCATACTCAGTTCGGCTGTCCCATGCTGCTCAAGGCATGTGCCTTTCAGTATACTCAGTTCTGCGGTTTCATGCTGCTCAAGGCAGGTACTATTCAGCATACTCAGTTCTGCTGTTCCATGCTGGTCAAGGCAGGTACCATCCAGTATACTCAGTTGTGCTGTTCCATGCTGCTCAAGGCAGGTACCATCCTGCATACTCAGTTCTGCTGTTACATGCTACTCAAGGCAGGTACCATCCAGCATACTCAGTTCTGCGGCTTCATGCTGCTCAAGGCAGGTACCATACAGCATACTCAGTTCTGCTGTTCCATGCTGGTCAAGGCAGGGACCATACAGCATACTCAGTTCTGCAGCTTCATGCTGCTCAAGGCAGGTACCATCCAGTATACTCAGTTGTGCTGTTCCATGCTACTCAAGGCAGGTACCATCCAGCATACTCAGTTCTGCTGCTCCATGCTGCTCAAGGCAGGTACCATCCAGCATACTCAGTTCTGCTGTTACATGCTACTCAAGGCAGGTACCATCCAGCATACTCAGTTCTGCTGCTTCATGCTGCTCAAGGCAGGTACCATACAGCATACTCAGTTCTGCTGTTCCATGCTGGTCAAGGCAGGTACCATCCAGCATACTCAGTTCTGCTGTTCCATGCTGGTCAAAGCAGGTACCATCCAGCATACTCAGTTCTGCTGCTCCATGCTGCACAAGGCAGGTACCATCCAGCATACTCAGTTCTGCTGTTCCATGCTGGTCAAGGCAGTTACCATCCAGCATACTCAGTTCTGCTGCTCCATGCTGCTAAAGGCAGGTACCATCCAGTATACTCAGTTCTGCTGCTTCATGCTGCTCAAGGCAGGTACCATACAGCATACTCAGTTCTGCTGTTCCATGCTGGTCAAGGCAGGTACCATCCAGCATACTCAGTTCTGCTGTTCCATGCTGGTCAAAGCAGGTACCATCCAGCATACTCAGTTCTGCTGCTCCATGCTGCACAAGGCAGGTACCATCCAGCATACTCAGTTCTGCTGTTCCATGCTGGTCAAGGCAGTTACCATCCAGCATACTCAGTTCTGCTGCTCCATGCTGCTAAAGGCAGGTACCATCCAGTATACTCAGTTCTGCTGCTTCATGCTGCTCAAGGCAGGTACCATCCAGCATACTCAGCTCTGCTGTTCCATGCTGGTCAAGGCAGTTACCATCCAGCACACTCAGTTCTGCTGCTCCATGCTGCTAAAGGCAGGTACCATCCAGCATACTCAGTTCTGCTGTTACATGCTAATCAAGGCAGGTACCATCCAGTATACACAGTTCTGCTGCTTCATGCTGCTCAAGGCAGGTACCATACAGCATACTCAGTTCTGCTTTTCCATGCTGGTCAAGGCAGTTACCATCCAGCATACTCAGTTCTGCTGCTCCATGCTGCTAAAGGCAGGTACCATCCAGCATACTCAGTTCTGCTGTTACATGCTACTCAAGGCAGGTACCATCCAGTATACTCAGTTCTGCTGCTTCATGCTGCTCAAGGCAGGTACCATACAGCATACTCAGTTCTGCTGTTCCATGCTGGTCAAGGCAGGTACCATACAGCATAATCAGTTCTGCTGTTCCATTCTGGTCAAGGCAGGTACCACCCAGCATACTCAGTTCTGCTGCTCCATGCTGCTCAAGGCAGGTTCCATCCAGCATACTCAGTTTTGCTGTTCCATGCTGGTCAAGGCAGTTACCATCCAGCATACTCAGTTCTGCTGCTCCATGCTGCTAAAGGCAGGTACCATCCAGCATACTCAGTTCTGCTGTTACATGCTACTCAAGGCAGGTACCATACAGTATACTAAGTTCTGCTGCTTCATGCTGCTCAAGGCAGGTACCATACAGCATACTCAGTTCTGCTGTTCCATGCTGGTCAAGGCAGGTACCATACAGCATACTCAGTTCTGCTGTTCCATGCTGGTCAAGGCAGGTACCATACAGCATACTCCGTTCTGCTGTTCCATTCTGCTCAAGGCAGGTACCATCCAGTATACAGTTCTGCTGTTTCATGCTGCTCAATGCAGGTACCATCCAGCATACTCAGTTCTGCTGTTTCATGCTGCTCAAGGCTATTTACTGGTCTGGAATTCCTTCTATGGATATTTAAGCATATTCATCTCCATTTCTTCACTATTTCAGCGTATCTGGTCTGTGCTGCAAAACCAGACTTATTGCTTACAAAATCCACCTTTCCAGGTGAGCTTTAAAAGGAACCTGTCATCCCATTTATGCAGCCCAAAACCACAGACAGTATGAATCAGAGCCCGGCTTTAGGATTGCAGCCAGATACATTTTTTTCTGAAATGCTAAGGCATTTCAGAGGAGAGATACTTTAAACAATAAGCCAGGGACCATAGCTGGGAACAAGGTTCCCTTTAACAACCATACCTGTATGTTGGAACATTTTATGAAGGATAAATGATACAGAGGATGCAGGATCAAGCATATACACTATACCATCCCAAATCAGTTGCTTAATGTTCTCATTAATCTGGTCAACTCCCATTACCGCCCTCCAATTTAATCACAGTTTAGATTTTACCATACACTGCATAGTCTTGGTTAAACATGTTTTGAATAGAGCCAATGACTATTTTTCTATATGGCACATTTTCCATTTTTGCAACTGGAATTTTTGGAACAACTGTGTAAGGCTGAGTTCACACGTGGCGTTTTTTTCGCGTTTCCGCGGCGGTTTTAACTGCGCGATTTTGTTGCGAAAACGCGAAAAATAAGCATCCCATGCATTCCTATGGGATTCCGCAATGCTGTGCTAATGCTGCAGGTTTTACCGCGGCAGAATCGCTTGGTGGTAAAAACCGCAGCATGCTCATTAATTTTGCGGAATCGCGGCGATCCCGCACCCATAGGAATGCATTGTTCCGCTTACTTCCCGCATGTGGCTGTGCACACCATGCGGAAAGTAAGCAGAACATTTGCGGATGGTACCCACGGTCCGGAGGAGATCAGACTGTCCTCGGGGCTTTGGGTACCATATCCCTGTAAAAAATATAATTTAAAATAAAAAATATTGTTATTCTTACCTTCCGGCGTCCCGCGCAGCCTTCCCACCTCTCTCCACGCTCTCGTTCCCAGTAATCCTTTGCGAAAATGCCCGCGATGACGTCCGTTCTCGCGGGATCGCAAAGTCTAGCGGTCATCGCGAATTACCGCGAGACATCGCGATCCCGCGAGAACTGACGTCATTACGGGCATTTTCGCAAAGGATTACTGGGAACGGCTGCGCGGGACGTCGGAAGGTAAGAATAACACCATTTTATATTTTTTTTTGCATTTTATCTTTTACTACTGATGCTGCATAGGCGGCCTCAGTAGTAAAAAGTTGGTCACACTCGTCAAACACTATGTTTGACGAGTGTGACCAACCTGTCAATCAGTTCTCCAAGTGATGCTACAGATCGCTTAGAAAACGCTAGCATTTTGCAAGCTAAAAACGCTTGCAAAATGCTAGTTGTTCCGCGGGAAAATCGCGGGAATTTAAAAAGCGATTTTCCCACGGAATGGAATTCCGGAATTCTCGCGGTAATTTCCGCGAGAGTTCCAGTACATGTGCACTTAGCCTAATAGTGTACTACGTAGAGTATAATGTGACATCAGTGCTAAAAGCGTGCAGCATTTCTAAGCCAACTGATCAAAATGCCATATGCTAGCATATCATTTATCAGGATCACATGCTGTGCACCATATAATACTGTGATTCCTAATTCTAGTTATTCCCTAACTAGTGTCTTACATATTATAAATATAGGTCAATGATATCTGCTGTATGGTCCATTAACAATGTCGGAAGCTTAGTAAAGCCTATTCGTTCCTTAGTTACTGATTTGAGATTTCTTTAATTGGGGAATCTCAAGCATGTTAGTATATCTAAAAGTGTAAAAATAAGAACTTATTTGCATTCTTTTTCCCATGGAGCATTGCCTGTAAGACTCCATACCAGCTGGGCATCTTCTATAAAAATCAGTGCCTCCCGCGAGCATTGTAAAGAAAATGTGCTAAAGAAATATTGGAATCGATGTCACTTTAGAAAGAAATGCTATATATCAAATCTTCAGTTACATACTGTAAATATGGACTCATTATGTAGAGAATAAGGGCTCTTACACACAATTACTTACATTTCTGTTTTTCTAATTTGCCATTACAAATTTTGACTATTCAATGTTTTTTGCAAAACCTTACAATATGATGCGCTGCTCCAACAGGAATGACCAAATATTGTATATATATATATATATATATATATAAATATATACACACACACTACACATTATATATATATATATATATATATATATATATATACACACACACTGTATATATATATATATATATATATATATACACACGCACATACACACTCTGTACATGCACATGTACTGTATACAAACACACACTATATATATATATATATATATATATATATATATTTATTGTGTGTGTTTGTATACAGTACATATATACACACACAATATATACACACATATACATACAAACACATTGTACATACACATGTATGTATTGTAGGGGTTGTACTCACTCGGGTGTGACAGGAGAAAAACAGGAGGCACGTTCCTTTAAAGTTTCATGTGGGTCTATTGCTTCGTAAACCCAGAAGCACAAATAAAAGGTAAACAGCCTTTAGATAAGGCAAAAACAAAGCATACTTTATAGAAAAAGTCCAGCTCAAGGAGTAAAATCCAGAATTTTCTTTATTTATTTCACTAAAATACAAGCATGGCTGCTATAGTCATCATTGCGGTTTTTACCCTGACATGGGATAGCCGCACAGAACGTGCCCAGGAGGTTCTGTACGCGTTTCGAGCGATATACGCTCTTAGATTCAGAACAAAAAGCATAAACGTCCATAGAAGGGCTCTACGCCACCAGGCCTGTGGGCACACAGGCTGGGGTAATGTCCAGCACTCAGGCTCGGTCTCGAGCCACACATACAGGAGGCCTTCTCCCTCCCAACACACAGACCATGTGACAAACAACAGCCTCCATTATATAGGCTGTCTCCACACCTAGATGTGAGGTATGTGGGTAGCCAGGCCCGCCCATCTCTCATAGCTACCTTAACCTGGACTCAGGTGCATACCTGCACTAAAGAAAATACTACAGGTTACATCACAGAGAGCAGCCATCTCTGTGACACATACCTCCCATCGATTATGCGGCCATTAGCATCCTTACAATATATATATATATATATATATATATATATATATATATATACATACAGTATATACACACTGCATACACACATGTACTGTATACACACACACACACACACACTGCACACTCTCCAGTTCCACAAGACTTCAGCAGTTACAAGAACTTTGGTGACATTATGGTCACAGGACTGATGTCAACCAAAGGTCCTTAAACAGTTTTGACCTCGGAATAGAAATTCTGGGGGCCTCTAAGAGAGCGGGAGCCCTGGATAATAGCCCAGTTTCCTGTCCCCTCAACTAATGCCGATCCAGACTAATTGGGGCTTACTTTTGGAGTAGGCATTATAGTTCAATCATACTCCAAAAATCCTGGAATCTCCTTAATTCCTGAACTTGGTAACTGTTCACGAAAACTGTAATTTTTACCATGGGTGCCCATTTTACATGCCACTGTAACTCTTAATCAAGAGATATCCAAAATGGTCATCTATGTCCAACTTGGACGTTCTAAAATGGTATTATTTGTGGTTTTAATCCAAGGACTACTAAATGACAATTGTGGTTATGAAGAAACTATGAGACAATGCCTGAAATTACTCTTTTTTTAATTAGCGGTAAAATATATTAGCTGCTACCATTAAAGCAGATCTTCTGGTGGAGTAAAACTGCGGTAGAAAAAGAAATGTTTTTTGTCATGCTTGTGCCTTTGCAGATTAATGATATAATTTGTGTCAATTATGCTACCATACTTCTTTAATGCAGGTCCACTTTATGTTCTTTTTTGTTATTTATTTTAGTTAAAGTTAATAAGTGACAAGCCCAATAAGCGAGAAAGGCACTAATTACCCCGAATATGTCATTACAGGAATCATTACTCAGCTGTGCCCAAGAATATATTGTAGAAGATTATTGTGGAAATGAAGATTCTCAGACCCTTTTATTACCAGCATTGTACGGAGTACCATAAACTTAATGCCTGTATAGTACAATGGAAATTAATCTGCCAAATCAGTGCAAAGACATTTTCTTCTAGTAATGATCCATCAGAACAAATTGTTTAGAATGATATGCCGCCAGGCTGCGAATAATTAAAGGGAATCTGTCACCCCTTTTTTGAGATATCATATAATGACATCATTCAATCGTGTGTCACATAAGGATTCTCTTAGTACTTTTGCTCCCCCCTGACCCCGCACCTTTCATGCATAAATGCCTTGTTTATATCGGTTCAGATGTATGTAAACTGCCGCTGTCCGGTCCGCTGGGCGGGGCTTATTCACCTGCTCCCCCTCCCTTGTCTTGCTCTACACAAGAAGAAATGCATAGAACAAGACAGGGAGGGGGGAGCAGGTGAATAAGCCCCGCCCAGCGGACCGGACAGCGGCAGTTTACATACATCTGAACCGATATAAAAAAGATATTTATTCATGAAAGGTGCGGGGTAGGGGGAAGCAAAAGTACTAAGAGAATCCTTATGTGACACACAATTGAATGATATCATTATACGATATCTCAAAAAAGGGGTGACAGATTCCCTTTAAATCAAATTTACAGTGATACGTAACTTGGGACTCTATGTTAACAGTGCATCCAAGTTCCATCAAAGTTTGATGATAGACATTTAAAAAAAATTGCGAGCAAACAGGAAATTATAAGTCTTTCTAATCATTTTTATAAAGTAATTACCCGGCAAAGGATGGCTACTTATTATACCTGCGATTCCGGTGTCTGCAATGGATGTAATGAATCTAACATTTAGATCAATACAGAATTCATTGTTTACTGTCATGATGCATTTCACTGGGCTATTTCAACCATTCAATGCAACTTTAAACAGTGTCAGTCGACTTTATTCAAGGCCATCGACGCTTGATTACCGAACAATGATAGGGACAGAATGATCACTAACAAAATCACTCTGTCCTCAGAAAGTACCACGTTACCGACAGAACATCACCCATTTGGGGCTCATGTAGATGTCCGTGGATCTTGATCCAATCATGGACCACAATACATGGACTGGCCAAGATTCTCCCGACCTGAGCGTGACAATCTCATGGAAATATTTTATGCTGTCAGGTTCCAGTCGGGAGACCCGTGGTTTGCCATTCATTGCGGTCTGTGATCAGTCCAAGTTCCATGGATGTCTGCTTGAGCTGCCGATAACAATGATCTTATCGCCAGCATATCATAAATGCTTTAATCACACGATGAACATAATTACAATAGCCTATCATTGGGAAACGCCTGTTTACTCCCTGAGGAAGCGATTGCGAAACCCGCATTGGATGGTGAAGTGGAGGACACAGCCAACATGGAGATGTCTAGTCAGTACTGACTGATTTTTTTTTTTTTGCACTGCAAATTTTTTTTCATTATGTGTTTTGTATAATCTTATTTTTATTACCTGCTACACTTAATATGTCATGCTATTTCCAGTGTAATATGCACTTATTACATTATTACTATTCATGCTTACGTGAAGTGCACTTTACCACTGTTGGATTATTCAAGAATAAACTGTATATGCGCCAAGCAATTTATCAGAATGCATTTATAATTTAATTATCAATGGTTTAATTTATTGCCCAGTGCACTTTTATTAGTAGATTCATACTCAGCTATCATCATGTATGTAAACATCTTGCTGCATACATTTTTTATTACTATCCTCATATCTATTAAGCTGTGTTCCGCCACCTTCTATTATATTAATGTGTCTTTTTGTGTTAGTTAATGGTTCTGCCCCAGGTTTTTAAACTCTATATATTGAATATTTATTGTTATTTGGTCCAATCGGGTGCTTTATAGGTGACAGGTGTACTCGAGGAGATCTCTCTTCAAGTGTTAATGCATGTAAGTGGATGTAATGAATCTAACATTTAGATTTATGCAGAATTCATTGTTTATTGTCATGGTGTACTTCAATGGGTTATATTGGCCCTTCAATACAAAGGAATAGGTCAGCAGTATCAACCCTCGTAAGCCGTCAATATGGACACACACGTCATAGGAAGCTGAATAAGATGACAGCTTGATATCAGCGATTCGATGATTATTGCAGAGAAATCCAAGTTTTTCTTACATGTAAATGAGCGTCTCTAGGCTATGGGCCGGATACCGATCTGTATGAGAATCAGCCTTTCAAAGGACAACCCTTTCACAACCTCTTCAATGGACGTTAACCTAATCCCCATAGATCTCAATCCTTCATCTCTGTAAAACAGTTATTTTAGCCAGGGAAAGCAAAGAAAAGAAATGCAATTCTCCAGGATTGTTCAAGATGGCCAGAAAAGGAGTTGCATATACAGAGCATTTTTCTTTTTTGCACCATAGATAGGGGCCCAGGAAGGGAACCCCTCTCTACAATGTCTAAATGCCTTATTACTGAGTAGGAGCTGACTTCATAACCCTTTTTAAATTCAGGTAAAACATGATAATGTGCATGGAGCTGGGTTTTGGTCAATTGCTATGCTGCTTTTCTAAATTAGACTTGAAAGCATAAGGCTAAGTTCACACGTACCGGAACTCTAGCGGAAATTACCGCGAGAATTCCGGAATTCCATTCCGCGGGAAAATCGCATTTTAAATTCCTGCGATTTTCCAGCGGAAAAACTAGCATTTTTCAAGCAAAATGCTAGCGTTTTCCAAGCGATCTGTAGCATCGCTTGGAGAACTGATTGACAGGTTGGTTACACTCGTCAAACATAGTGTTTGACAAGTGTGACCAACTTTTTACTACTGAGGCCGCCTATGCTGCATCAGTAGTAAAAGATAAAATGTAAAAAAAAATAAAAAATGGTGTTATTCTTACCTTCCGACGTCCCGCGCAGGCGTTCCCAGTAATCCTTTGCGAAAATGCCCGCGATGACGTACGTTCTTGCGGGATCACGACGTCTCGCGGTAATTCGCGATGACGTCTCGCGAATGACCGCGAGACTTCGCGATCCCATGAGAACGGACGCCATCGCGGGCATTTTCGCAAAGGATTACTGGGAACGAGAGCGTGGAGAGAGGCGGGAAGGCTGCGCGGGACGTCAGAAGGTGACAATAACAATATTTTTTATTTTCATTTTTTACAGGGATATGGTACCCAAAGCCCCGAGGACAGTCTCCTCTCCTCCGGACCATGGGTACCATCCGCAATTGTTCTGCTTACTTTCCGCATGGTGTGCACAGCCACATGCGGGTTGGAAGCGGAACAATGCATTCCTATGGGTGCGGGATCACCGCGATTCCGCAAAATTAATGAGCATGCTGCGTTTTTTAACGCGAAGCGATTCTGCCGTGGTAAAAACCGCAGCATTAGCACAGCATTGCGGAATCCCATAGGAATGCATGGGATGCTTATTTTTCACGTTTTCGCAGCAAAATCGCACGATTAAAACCGCCGCGGAAACGCGAAAAAAACGCCACGTGTGAACTCAGCCTTAATGTTATTCCAGGCGACAACTCTGAATGAGATGTGTGTGCACATAAAGGATAATGCCATTTCTGGCCATTATATGGCTTGTCTCCTGCATTTTTCAATTTACTCTTTTGGTAGAATCTCTATTTTTCAGTTGTCTCTGACCTAGTGGGTGGATACTAGCTGCCAAGATGTCTCCTATTGACAGGACACAGAGACATGAGGGATTCCTGTTATGTCTAAAAGGTTCATATTCAGAAACATAAGAAATATAGAGGCCATCCTGCAGCAGTACTAAGCAGTGTACCTGTTAATCCAGCTCTGACGTGAAATATAATATTTACTAAAATGAAGCTGCGTGGTGTCGGTTGTGATTTTCTTTATCTATGGGCCTCAATCTGTTCCTACTTCCCTATTTCTCATAAACTTGAATAGGCATTTGCAATCTGACAGCTCAGTGAGCTGGCAATCTCTCTTCTCGTGACCAATATAGTTTTTATTAGTATTTCACAGTAAATGTTGAGGTTGAGTTCAGGAAGGGGAGAGAAGTGATTCATACGTATAGTAAGAAGAATATCCCTCTAAAGAGATATAGTGTAAATATTTGCTTGATCTATTGAATAATGCAAAGTTTATTGAAATTACAGCAACCATTCAAGTGTTATGTCATTTGTTTTGTAAAGTTTTCATAAGTATCTGGTGATCTTAAAAGTTTACCACAAATTGATGTACACTTCTACTTCAACCTCCTATTGAGTCATATATAGATGTAGACAAAATTGCTGGTACGCTTCTGTTAAAAGTAAAAAAAAAACCTCAACAGTCACTGAAATTACTTGAAACTGACAAATATTTTTCAATTTTAATTTACTGAATATCATCTAACCAAAATCAGAAATTGTGTGTGAATTGTGATTCAACCGAAAATTTATAAAAAGCAAAATAATAAAAATGGCCTGAACAAAAATGATGGTACCTTTAGCTTAATATTTTTTGGCACAATCTTTTGAGGCAATCACTACAAACAATTTCTGTAGCTCTCAAAGAGACTTCTGTGTCTGTCCACAGGTATTTTGGCCCATTCCTCATGAAAAAATTGCTCTAGCAGTCCCAAGATTGAAGGGTGCCTTCTCCAGTCTGCATCTTCCAAATCATTCCACAGATGTTCAATTTGATTTAGATCAGGGATCATAGAAGGCCACTTCAGAATAGTCAAATATATTCTCTTAGACATTCTTGCATGTTTTAGTTGTGTGTTTTGGGTCATTATCCTGTTGGAGGACCCATGACCTGCGACTGAGACCAAGCTTTCTGACATTAGAAAGAATACTTCATTCAAAAAAGCATTGACAGTCATAAGATTTCATTGTTTACTGCACAGATTGAAGACACCCTTTGCCAGATGCAACAAAGCAGCCCCAAAACAAAACAGTCTTCTCCGTGTTTCACAGTAGGTACAATGTTCTTTTCTTTGCATGCTTCATTTTTGTGAACAAAGAGCTGATGTGACTTCCCAATGAACTAGTTTTGTCTCATCTATCCAAAGGACATTCTCCCAGAGGCTTTTTAGTTTGTCAATATGAATTTTGGCAAATTCCAGTCTCGCTTTTCGTGAGTTGCTTTCAACAATTGATTCCTCCTTCACTGTCTTGCTCGAAGTCAACTTTGGCCAAGACATTCAGTAACAGATGGTGCTATCTGACAATGATGTATGGTACCTTGATCTTGGAGTTCACCTCTAGTCTCTTTGGAAATTGTTCTCTGCTGTTTGACTATTATTGCCATTATCCTTCTATTCAATTTTTCATCAACACTCTTCTTGTGGCCATGTCTACGGAAGATGGCTCCAGTCCCTCAAACTTCTAAACAACATGTGCAACTGTAAAGCTGTTTGGAGATGGACTTTTAGCTTTTACCTTTAACATGTCTATCTATAATTTTCTTTCTAACCTCCTGAGACCATTCTCTCCTTAGCAGTCTTTGGTCCATACTCAAAGTGGTACACATCATGGTACCAAACAGTAGAGACAACATCACCCCTTAAATAGTCAGATTGACTGATTACAAGTCTGTAGATGCTAATTACTGGATACACCTTAGTTTAACATGTCCATATGGTCAAATTATTTTTACACTTTTCTGGGGCACCACCAGTTTTGTGTATTTAATTTTTATTAGTTTTTATTTTCTGTTGAACAACAATTCAAAAGCAATGTCTCATTTTCATAAATTGATATTCTGTGAATTTAACTTTCAAGTTATTTCAGTGACTACTGTGTTTTTTTTTCTTACTTTAACAGAAGGGTACCAACAATTTTGTCCTCCTCTGTATAATAAATTACATATGTTTGTTTACTAAGGCTCTTTTACAAGAGGTAACATTATAAACCACCACTTCTGTTGACTCTTTAGTTTCAGCTAAGTCATCGTTACCTAAAGATATTAATTACGCATAGCTCTTTAATACTCAGCAGCTAATGCCAGCACATCTCTATATCCCATCGATGCTCATCAGTAATGGAGTCTACTGGCTGGACTATAAAAAATAATGTCATCAGTTACGTGTTAAGTACCTTACCTAGTCAGGTTTTTATTGTTTCCATAAAACACTTTGCATGAAATCCATTTTCTGTTAGCTAACGTTTTCACCCATGCCATAAATTCAAAGATGGAGTGGAGATTTGTGATAAGTGAGCTACCATGTAAATAAACTTCAGGTAATGACAAATGAATGCCTCTTCATATAGCCAGAAGGCAAGCTCGCCGTCCCGATGGAAAATTTCCCCAACACTGTTAATTCTTGTGTCAGTAGTTAATTGTAAAGATTTGTTTTATGCTGTGAAGGAATATTGTTACTACAAACGGTAAAACAAGCACTTTATATACAGTACAAAGAGATCATTCATCTTTTTATTGATGTAGAGGAGAACGCTAGGTACGGTAATTCGGCAGAAGATTACATAACGGACAGGGTGACCTTGCAGCTAAGGCAATGACGTAAGATATCAGAGCGAAATGCTTCAAAAGGAATCAATGTGCTTTTGATTCTTCTCAGAATAACCCCTTAAGCTCGGACTAAACACCCACTTTCATTTAGTCGATATACAGGTAGCTATGGAATTCCCTGAACTAATAATAATAATAAATTTAGAATCCACTATTCTATATCCACTATACAGGTCAATTAAATATGGTGATTTAAGGACAAAATCTCAAAGAAATTGTTCAGAACCCTCCATGATCCAACTGAAGCTATCTTCGATAACATGCAAATATAGTGATTCTTACAATGACTGGTGTGCCATGATACGGTTTTACCGCTGTGTGCCCGCATAGTTTGCCGCCATGCATTTACTTTATATTAAAGCAGCAACTTTTAGCAGATACAACTACAATAAAAACCATTCAACCCCCACTGCAAATTGGGTTTATTAGCAAAACGTAAAAATGTTTTGCTGCTTGTAAAAACCAATCAAACAATTGCTTCTATGCAAACACTGATTACAAGCTAACAGGTCACAGGTGAGGATGTTACCTTTAGTAGCCATTCACACCCATTTGTGTCAAATTCTGTGCATGTTATCAGGCCAAAATCACCAGGGTATGTGAACTTTTGATTAGGGTCATTTGGATGTTTTGGGTTGTCATTATGATTTCAAAAGAGAACACACAGTAGTTTGACAATAAATGGCTTCACCCAACCACTAACCATGAGTGGAGAAAAAGTTTTGGTGTTATCATTCATATTCTCTGAAAAAAGGCCAAAAAAGGAAAAATTCTGCCGGGATATGTAAACTTTTGAGCATAACTGTACATACAGTATGAGCCTGCATATAGCCTTCTATATGAAGTATGAGCCCCCACATAGCCTCCTATATACACTATGAGACCACACATAGTCTCCTATAAAAAGTATAAGCCCCTATATAGCTTCCTATATATAGCATGAGCCTGCACAAAGCCTCCTTTATACAGTACTAGCTATGAACCTGTTCTACGCCCGGGTGGCGAGCATTTTTATTGGTATATGGTCTCCCATCCTGATATGTGCTGCCCCCTCCTGTCCTGGTATGCATGGCACCTGTCATCCCTATCCTGGTATGCATGGTACCCCTGATCCCTATCCTGGTATGTATGGTACCCTCACCCCCCTCAATCCTGGTATGCATGGCACCCCATTCCTCACCCTGGTATGCATAGTTCCCTTACCCTCTAAGGCTGGGGTTACACTGCGTTATGGCAGTCCGTTAACGCCGCCATAGACCCCCATTATGTGGCGCATCGTGACGTATGCTGTAAAGTGGCATACGTTTGCGACGTGCCATTATTCACTGATGGAGCCTCGTCGACGCAGCCTGCAGCGTCTAAGGCTCTGTCACTGATAGCGCTGATGAAGCATCAGCGCTAGCAGTATAGCATAACGCATATCGCGTTATGCTATAGGGCTGTGTTAATGCTATGTGAACCCGGCCTTATCCTGGTATGCATGGTACCCCCTCATCCGTATCCTGGTATGCATGGTACCCCCTCATCCCTATCCTGTTATGCATGGTCCCCTCACCCCCCAATCCTGGTGTGCATGGTTTCTCACTCCCCAATCCTGGTATGCATGGTCCCCTCACCCCCCAATCCTGGTATCTATTGTCCCTTCACCCCCCTCATCCTGGTATGCATGGCTTCTCACTCCCCAATCCTGGCATGCATGGTCCCCTCACCCCCCCAATCCTGGTATGCATGGTCCTCTCACCCCCTTATTCTGGTATGCATGATCCCCTCACCCCCTTATCCTGGTATGCATGGTCCCATCACCCCCCTTTCGTGGTATGCATGGTCCCCTCACCCCCCTTTCGTGGTATGCATGGTCCCCCTCACCCCCCTTTTGTGGTATGCATGGTCCCCCTCACCTCCCCTTTTGTGGTATGCATGGTCCACTCACCCCCTTTCGTGGTATGCATGGTCCCCTCACCCCCCTTTCCTGGTATGCATGGTCCCCTCACCCCCCCTTTTCTGGTATGCATGGTCCCCTCACCCCCCCTTTTCTGGTATGCATGGTCCCCTCATCCCCCCTTTCCTGGTATGCATGGTCCCCTCACCCCCCCTTTCCTGGTATGCATGGTCCCCTCACCCCCCCTTTCCTGGTATGCATGGTCCCCTCACCCCCCCTTTCCTGGTATGCATGGTCCCCTCACCCCCCCTTTCCTGGTATGCATGGTCCCCTCACCCCCCCTTTCCTGGTATGCATGGTCCCCTCACCCCCCCTTTCCTGGTATGCATGGTCCCCTCACCCCCCTTTCCTGGTATGCATGGTCCCCCTGACCCCTATTAAGCTGCACACATACAAAAAAAAATTATACTCACCTTTTCTTCCGTGTCCAGCGCTGTCCTGTTCTGCCGGAGGCCAGGGGGAGGAGTCTGGCACCGGAGTATGCGCATGCCTATACCGCACTGTCTGGCACCATATTGCTTAAGACACACTGCAAATATGTCTTCGGTAAAATAGCGCTGCATAGCGCTATGCGCATACGCGATTCCCACGTGCACTCTGGCCCCTGTCTCCAGCCGAAGAGATGCGCCGCGACAACGCTCCTCCCGATCAGGTATGTAAGTATGGCGCTGGAGATAGCGGTATGCAGTGTCTATGCGTACTGCCATCTCCGGCGCCATACACACTCCTCTTACCGCTGGATGCCTCATTCTGCCTGGAGCCAGACTGTGCAGGCGCATCGCGCTTGCGCAGTCTATAAAGGCTTCAGAGTGACGCTACCACGGTTATATTATAGATGAGCCACCATATAGCCTCCTATATACAGTATGAGCCACCACGTAGCCTCCTATATACTGTATGAGCCCGCACATAGCCTGCTATATACTGTATGAGCTTGCACATAGCCTCTTGTATACAGTGAGTCCCCATATAGCCTCCTATATACTGTATGAGCCTGCACATAGCCTCTTGTATACAGTGTGAGTCCCCATTTAGCCTCCTAGGTACTGTATGAGCCTGCACATAGCCTCCTGTATACAGTGTGAGCCCCCATGTAGCCTCCTATTTACAGTGTGAGCCCATACATCCCATACACATATTAATAATAAAAAAAGACATCCCTTTGGTCCACAAGGCTCCACTTCTAGCCTGGCCAGTGCATACAAGCCAGCGCAATAACGTCATTGAGCCGGTACCAGATGATATAATCATGCTGGCACTTCACAGCACAGGTGACGGGAGCTCCTCTGGAGCTGCGTTACCATTTTGCATTGTTGGGAGCGCAGGGCCAGGAAAGCTCCTCGCCGGGATATGTGCACTGCCATCAGCGGTGCACAAAACATTGTAATAAGGGCAATCTGGCGATGGGTCCCCCGGAGCCTCGGGACACTGAGCAGTAGCCCAGATTGCCCTCATTATAAACTGCCTATGTGAGTACTACTTCATAATGTTCCAAAATGTCTTCTGAAACCATGTCTTAGTGGACTTTGACATATGCTTTGATAGGATTGTCCTGGTGGAAGGTCAAATGACACAAAAGCTTTAGCTTTTCCTGTAGTGCACTTATCGTTCATTTATAAATTGCTACATCTTTATGGATCACAGTGAATATTTTTCCCAGGATTAGTTGACAGCTTAATGTGTATATTGCTTTAAAATGCCTGGTTGGTGTGTTCCCCCAAGAGAAAAGCTGTTGCCAACTGTTTTAGCTCTCTATATTAAAATAAATGTGCACAGTTTGCTGAGTTGAGCTTCCATGTTTATGAGAAGGATGGGAATGATTTCTATCATCTGACTTTTGAGTAAGTGCTGTGTACACCACAGGTTGCAGAGTTAGCAGACATCTCATTATCATCAGCGCGCTGATTCACAATATATAAATGTAGCAAATGTTCTCATTACTCAACGCATCAACTTGATATCTTTAGGAGACTCATCTCACTAGATGATTAAGAAATCATTCCCAAGCCACTGACCAATTTTAAGTTAGGTGTTGAAATACATTTTTGAGTGCCATGATATACTAGTTCTGTGTTACCTAGCATTTAAGGGGTAACATTTCTTCTCATGGAGAGTGACATGCAGGGTAAGGAGACTTATAGGCCATGCAATGCTCCTCTGGTAAATTAAGTCTATTCGTTGTGGATTAGGTGATAGTTGGTGGGTGCCCTGTTATGAAGGGGAAACTGAGGAGGAAAAAAAGACAACAAGCTAAGTCTCAGAAAACCACAGAAGTTGGTAACTATGCAGATTGCAGATCCCTGAACGTACCCGCACAACTAGCAGCAGTCATTGAGCGTTCCTACGTTGGTCCTAGATGCCTCGTCACAACCGGAGAACTACATAAGCCTAAAGCAGGAAAAGAGGAAAACTAACTGCCCCAGAGCAGACCCCAAAGGAAAGACAGCCCCCACATGTATTGACGGTGAAATAAGATGAAAATACATACAAAGGCAGGAAAATAGGCTGAGCAAACGATGGGGCCCGGCTAACTAAAAAGGACAGAAAAGGAAAGACACTGTCTGCAATCTGCCAAAAAAAACCTACAAAAATATTGTCCAACACTTCTGATAGCAAAATTAACCCTGAAGTCACTAGACTTCTAAACCTATATCAGCACTCTGAAATATTATGAGACAGAGCAAAAAAGAGGCCAATCTAATAAGGGACAAAAAGCAGATTGGCAAATACTGATTAATAGGAGTGGAATTTCAGCATAGCCCCAGCAGGGGCAGACTGATTACACAAAAAAGTGAATTGACCAACAAGCGCAAGAGTGAACAATAGCAAAAAACAAACAACTTGAGAAGACTGGAAGAGAGCTGAAGTCCAGGACCTGAGAAGCAGACTGAATCACCAGCACCCGGATAGGGCGTCGGCTGTCTTATATCCAGTCTGATACTCCAGAGATCCAATCGTTATCTTCCTCATCAGGTGGCAGATCACTACCACTTAAACTAACCGCACTACCTCCTGTGGTGACCAGAGGGAGAACGGAAGGGGAACTCTCAACTGGTGGAGCAGAAAATGAGCTCATGACAGTGCCCATTATCATGTGACACCGCAGCAAGTCCCATGGTAGGAAGCAGTTCACAAAATTCCTGTTGGGCATGGTACATTTGTGATCTACAAGAAAGGAATTTAACAAAAGGACAATGACATAAAAAAACCTTATAAATATCAAAACGGGTCTTTATTATAATATTTAGCTTTGTTACCAATGATAAAATGGTTTATAAGGGCCAATTGTTTTTTTTTCCCTTAATCCCAAATCTTTGAACTTTGTGATAGTTTACTACTCTGTATAAGATAACAATACAGTTTTTCTAGAAAGTGGAATCCTGCACAGGTTTACACCATCCAGTAAAAGACAGCAGAAGACCAATCATGGCTGGACTTCTTCTTAGCAAAAGCCCTATAGCAGATACACGGTCTGCCACTATGCTTGACACTTTCCTTCTATTATGTTAAAGGTAACGAATAGTACTCTATTTGGGAAGAAATATCCAGCGTACTCTCAGAGTCGATATATTCAAGATACTTTATTGATTGGTACATATCAAAGAAGCATGAACCAGTTGAAACAGATTAGCGACAAAATGAAGAAGACGTTTCGACTCGTCCCGGGTCTTTATCACAAGGTCGCAGTATATCTGAAACACTCATGTGGAAGCATGAGCTTGTTATATAAAGATAACTTAGAAGGGTCCGCCCATCTGGGGAATAGAAGAGGGTAACACAGGCACATCCCGTGGCACTGCAGTGTCTACTGTATTTGGGGCATCACCAATGCACAGTAATGAAATAATTACAGTTTTTCTTTGAAACAGAAATAGTGAAGTGTTTCTGAACGTGTTTTACTGCAGAGAAATTTGACATGTGCTCAATACTAGTCATTTATGAATCATATAACTAGTCATATGTGCGGGATCTGCAGCGTGTCCTACTGACTAAATTATGAGATACTTTTTATAGTCATATCATTATTACTAAAAACACTTTCCTATTCTTTACAATATAGGACCACTTTACGAGCTACTGGAATTCTCAATAATATTTTTGAATGATCTTATTGCTGACATTTTTGCAGACCGAGACAAATAGTTTTTCAGTAACACCCCAAATACCAGCCAATTGATCATTTCCTAATAAAAGCTATTCGATTTACTGTATTGCTTGTATTTTTGTCCTACTGTTAAAATAAATATACGGCGAGGTTGTGAAAATGAAGTACCACTGAGAGAAGCAAGCTTTTCTCCCATCAATCCCGAGAGCATGATCATCGTTTTTGGAGCTCCAGAATAGGAAGAAGATACAGTTTCTTGTAGTTATTCGTAATCTTATATTTGTGCACTGTACTCTATCTAAAGCCTGCAGCGGGTACTCCAGTTACATACTAAAGAGGGAGGAATTCAAGCAGAAGGTATGTATGAAATATAAATAAGATCTTTCATTCTTTCCAGATTAGTTATTGCATACGGATTGCTCAACATTGCTCAGTTTGTAATTCAACTTAATTATTCAACAAAGATTATGAAACATGTCTTCAGGGTTACAGTGTGTGAAAACCCACAGCGAATTCAACGCAAATGATAAGTATGAAGTGCAATGTAAAGTTTAATGCAATTGGAAACGTAACAATGGCACGCAACTCTTGGTTGTTTCTATCTGTGCTATAGACTTTGTGTCAGGATCCTGTCAGCGTCGGCGTGCAGCCTCCGCTGAGCAGGGACTCACCCGCACTGGAGGGGGTCCCGGGGTCAGGTACAGCCGGAAAGTACAGATACACAGAACCTGTGGACGCTGAAGTTTAGCAAGCAGTCACAGGACCTACGGTCATGTGACTGCAAGGGGGCGGGGCTTAGCGTCCTGCTTTCAGAGATGGCAGGACACTATACAGAAATACTCAGAGTCCGGCAAAACGGAGGTCATACACAGAGATATCAGTAAAGTACCAGGGATGAGACAGAACGGATAGTCAGGGCCAAGCAGAAGTCAAAACCAAACAGACATAGAAGGTACCAAGCAGAATCCAAAGCAATATCCAGAGAACAGACCAAGTCGTACACAGAGAATCAAGCAACCAGAACACAGCACAAACACACTCAGGGGTCACCACACAATGCCAAGGGCGAAAGTATAACTGACAGGGATTGGAGTTTCTCAGGGCAATAAAAAGCTCTGCCTGAACCAAAGAGAGGCCACAATAATTAACCCCAGGTGTGCAGGTGAAAGCCTGCACTGAGCTCAAGACATTAACCCCTGACGTGCAGGTCAATACCTGCACTGGGATCATGACACTTTGAACAGAGAAGCAGGGCGCATGCTTGACGAATGCTCCATCAAACTCTTACTTGCTGCAGTTTTGCAGTTGGAGGGAATGGGGTCGTCACAGCAGAGGGTGACCCCAACCAATTTAATATTTACAGTATTCATTTTTTAATTTATAAGTTATACATGCTTCAGGTTGGAATACTTCTTTGACCTGATCAGGGTGTCATTGATTACACTACTCTGCTCCGTGGATTAGGGCTGACATCAACACCTGGCAAACTCGAGAAAGCCAATGTATGCAGGGGACTTACTTGGCCTTGTAAAGAGGCTGATTTAGGAGATGCAATAGAGAACTTAGAAATGGAGTGTAGATGGTGTTTTCATGGCAGCTAGTGGCATAGTGAAAGTTAATAAGTCTGTTCTGGTGGTTTGGCTTCACAGGAGAACACTAATTTTACAAAAAACTACAATATTATAGAATTGTGGAATATTGTACAAGCAATTGCTGGTTGACGTCCCAATAAAAACAATGAATAGTTATAATTAAAAAAAAAAAAACTCTCCTACTCCTGCTCTGATTAGAAGCACTTCACCTTCAAATTAAACGGTGTAAGTTTCTTTTAGCAGTGCAGGGGTTAATCTGCTCAGTTGAGAGCTCCTGGAAGCTTTCCTGCATTAAGGCTTAGCTGTCACTTTTAGCCACTCCTAATTCCTATATAATTTGGGTGATGGCTAGCTCTCATTATCAGAGCTAGCTTTTGCTGCATAGCTGGAGGTTGTTGGTTGTTATTATTGGAGAAACCGTTTGGTGGGTTTACTTGTGACTGTAGCTAGCTTTTGAGTGTGTGATAATCCCCTTCTGTTCCTACTTTGATTTAACTCCATCTTCCACTCCCCAGTGTTTACCTCTGCTGTTTGTGTGAGTATATTTGTATGAGTGGTATTTTCCTTTATCCCTGTTCATAATACCTTGTCAGTCTGGTTGGTGTATTATGGTACACTACTACTCCCCTCTTCCCTGGGTGGGGGAAGGGTACACACTGAGGGCGGATTCAGGAGCTAAGGCAAGGTGCGTGGCCCCGACATCTTCACCATAAGAAGTAATCTGGGGAACAGGGTGAGCTAGGGCATTGGGGACAGGGAAGGAGCCCCTGGTCCCATGACACCCTGACAAGAGAGTCATGACAACATGCATATATATTGAAACATTGAAATCACATCCTAGCAATCAACAAGAAAATTAACATATTTGGTATCATCATAGCATGTGAAAAAAATACTGTAACATTTTTCCCATATAGTGATCATCAAGGTCAAAATGACAGGCTTTGCTGTCACTTTGGTTCCTAAAAAATGGAATAAAAATATTTTAGAAAGTCGAATGGAACCCAAAATGGTACCACTAAAAACCATAGTTCATGTCAACCAAAAAATAAAAAACGAAAAAAAGAGAGTTGTCTCCAGCGATGAATAACGTCACTTGTAAGATTAAAAAAAATCTTAACTTTTAAAAAAATCCACTAAAATCATGCAACCAGAGTAGGTAACAATACCAGATAGTCCACACATATAAAACCAACGCGTGAATGGAGTGAAACATGATTTACATGATTTTAGTGGATTCCATTAAAAAAGTTGTTTTTTTTTTGTTTTTTTTACCTTACAAGCAAAGTTATTCATTGCTGGAGACAACCCTCTTTTTTTTTCCTTGCTATTCTGGCTACGCCCTAGACTGGGGCGGCTCCGTGCAGAAGAGTTCCATGAACAAGGTGCACAGCATACCGGTGAGCTGACTTTCCTTTTCCCTACTCCCTCATTTTGTGTAAAAAATAAAAAAGGTTATGGCTCTTGAAATATGAGAATGAATTACTAAAAGTGAATAGGGGTAGGGCCAAGCGAGTCTTTGTCAACCAAGGATCTGCATAAACCCAGAACCAGCCCTGCTGCTGAATTGGTTTCTTCAGAGCTAAGTGAACTTGATTGCTCCTGTGGTAAAATGTTTATGTGCAACACACTGGCATGCATAATGGACTATATCGCAGGGCTGTGGAGTCAGTAAGCCAAACCTGCGACTCCGACTCCTCAATTTCCCTTACACCGACTCCGACTCCACGACTCCGACTCCCACAGATATTGCTTATATTTAAGTGAAAAATTTATTGTAGTACAATGTGAACCTCAGACATTTAATCATTTTTATGATCCAATAATCAAGATATTTAGATAGAACAGAATATATATTGGTGTACTACCCGGTTTTCATTCTTTTTGGTACAGATATGGATAAATGGATAGATAGAGCAGATTTCTAATCTGCTTTTGCTATTGAAAACATTATCTATGAGCTCAAAAACCTTTCAGGTGATGCGGTTTTTTAAAAAGATGATCAGCTTTTGCAGCTGAAAAACGTATCCTCAAAAAATGCAGGAAAAACGCTGTGTGTGAATGTAGCCTTAGATCAGGATAGAACAGCCATTTATAGTACATTTCATAACTTTCCCAAACTCCTATGAAAAAATATTCAGCACATCCTGCATTGAATTACTGTACCCAATTTATTATATATTTTAGGAGTCGGAGTCGGTCCATTTTATACCGACTCCAACTCCACCAAAATGAGCACCGACTCCGACTCCGACTCCACAGCCCTGCTATATCGATACTTAGTGGTTACTTAGATCATTGCCTTGCAACATTGGGATCCAGTCAGCGCAGTACAGGGCTATAAGTTACTAGAATAACCAAGAAATTTGTCAAGAACTTGACCTACCTATGAATCCTAAAGATCTAGAAAAGGACAACATAATTTAGATTAAACTTTGAGGCCAATTACTTGCAACTTAGGGATATGTGACTACTGTTAATAACCAGTATACTGTATAATTCTGATTGGACTCACAAAGTCCAAAGTAGCTGTACCAGCACCGGTAATAACGCTTAATGGAACCAGCCATCTACCAAAGTCACCTAGGGTAATCTGCAGCTTGGTCTGCACACCACAATCAAAGCTGTCTACAGAAACATAGCAGAAAACCAGCAACTCTATAAAAAAGGCCCATATTTAGTACCCGTAAAGGGTTATTCTCAAGTTGTGTCTTGATCAGCACACCGCTCTCCAGTCTCTTCACTACCTTGTGACTTGCAGGTTGGGGACTCCTCCTTGAGTCACAGTTCTGGTTTAGACGCTAAATCCTACTGCTAAGCCTAGGCTACTGCGACAGATTAAGGGTCTGCAAGAGCTTGTTCTTAAGTCTACACTGTTATCAATATAGTTTAATATGGATTGCACAGGGATCTCTGGGGTCATGTTCTTAGGTTTCTCTGCACAAATACTCTGCAAGCAACACCCCTAAGATAAAGACCATAAATATTAGCATGTTGGGTGCAATAAGAAAAAGGAACCATATCTCTGTAACCATATGTCAGATAAAAAACATCAAAAAAACAGAATATTGAGGAGAACAATGGTAATAAAATAAGAGCAAAACCTCATCGCTTTTGACCTCTTGACAGGTCCTCCTTAAATAAAAATTGTAAAAGTGTATCACTGTTTTTTCATCCTTATACATCTTAACCAGCAGCGTTTACAAGATATTTAGGCAATGATTTTAGAAAAAAAAAAAACAAGAAATATATATAATTAATTTCATTTTTTTTATTCTTGGGCTTGCTCCTGCCAGAAATCTGCAGTTAAATACTTGTTTTTAGTTGGCACTCCGATCATGTTCAGCATAAGAATCGGGCACCTTGAATTACAGATTATGAAACCTTTGAACCCAAGAAAATAACACGCTCACAGCCATTTTACACGTGACGAGTCCTCGCTGTGTTCACATGGACAAGTATGGAAGTAAAACATCAAAATGGTCTTGATATTTCAGGATATGCAGCACTGTGACGCCTGCATTGAATGCTTGTTACCATAGTAACATGATACTCTGAGAATAGGCTGAGGATACCATTGGATAATGCTGCATTACCTACAAAGAGGAGACAGTTTCACACGTGATTTATTTTTTATATAGTAGAATCTTACAGGATATTTCCGCCATTGCACTGCCAAAATTATCTATCCAACGTTGGCAAATGTTTTTGATGTTTTTAAAAACATGACGAATGGAATGCAAATCAGGTTATATGTGGGGAGACATCAAATGCTTCTCGAAACTAGAAAGGCTTGTATGGCATAAATTGATTTTCTAGTTATACTTCAATAGACAGAAAATCAATGTGATTAACCAGTCCTTTGCTCTTCTGCAGTTCAGTTACGAACCTAAAGGAAGTGAAAATGTAGCGGCAACGTAGGTACAATAACTATTTTGTACAGGTAAAGTTCATGATCACATAGCCCAGTGGTTGGCTACAGAGCTTATGAGCTGCTTATGTGTACATACTAGCCACCAGTGTTATGGCGGCGGAACACGCTTAAAAAAAAAATAAAGCATGTTCGCCGCCCGGGGTCCACCGTGCGGCAGATGTAATAGCCGCTGCTGAAAAGTCAGAGCACCAGGACGGTAATGTGCACAGGGAAGGACTGCACCTGATGCACAAAAGCAAGCTCTGTTGGAACTCACAGAGCGGCACACAAGAACACAAACACAAAAACGCTGAGTCTGTATATACTGCACAGATAATCAGCGGCACACGTGCAGTAGCCGGAGATTGGGGTAGTTAGAGACGTCACTACCACCAAATGGACTTACTGTGACTGGACGTGTGCACGGCGTCGCAACTGCGGACGCCCAAAACGGCTGCAAGCACAATTAGCAGGCGCAATGCAAGACGCTGGCTGCTGTAAAAGGTGGAGCTTGAGCGTGCTGGCGCTAGCGCGCACACTGGCTGTATCCCAATCACTCACACAATCGTATTATCAGAGGGAAGGGGTTTCATAATAAGTCAGTCACCAGTCCAAGCATCCATCACCAAACACACAGCAGCAAGTATGGAAAATACTAGCGCATGGCATAGCGGCCATGTGCACTTTTTATAGCATACGGAACCTGCTGGAAATCTCCAGAGCCCTGAGCATAACCAATCAAATCAGGAAGAGGAACTGAGCACCTGACTCCTGAACTCCAATGAGAGCTAATCCCGTGAGCATGCTCAGAAGCAGGGAAAAAGGACTTAGTCTCTAGAGACAAATGTGAGAATCTGGGTTGCTGCAAATGCATAGAATGACCCAGATTCCTAACAACCAGATGAAGCTTTTCTAGTGAAACACATATCAGGGGGAGGAATGCCACCTGGCTAGTAAACCAGCATCACAGACAACATTTACATCAAGAAGCTAGTGCCGGTAAATGTTTTTAACCAGCAACAACCAGTAATTTACAGTATTTTGCATGTCTTATCTTGCATCAATAAGTGATTACCTTTATAGTTACCAATCAGCATTGTAGCAGTGCCAGGTAGGCTATGGTTAAATCCTAGCTTTGCAGGTTCTGATTAGGTGCACCTGGTTAGCGCTGCATATAAAGAGGCTAGGTGTTAATCTAAGCAAGTCAGCTGGGGGGAAGCTGAGCAGATTGGATGTGTGTTAGAGCTGAAGAGACAAGCCAGAATCTCTCTCTCTGAGAAGAGTTTGCACAGGCCGTGTGAACCAAACTGCAAATATCAGTGGTTGCAATGGACAACAGCTGTTTTGTGTGACCGAACCGAGACTAGCCGAGCCATCTAAAAGTAGCCAGGGTCGGTGTTGTTTAGTTAGCGCCTGAACAAGGCTAGGGATTTATGTTTATGATTTTGCTTTGGTACTATGCAACTTGTGGAAATAAACGTCACATTGTTTTGATATAAGAATCCCGTGCCTGTGTGAACGCTACCTAATACCTACTTGCAAGTTTGACTCCCCACAGCATATAAATCTTAATTCCACGCCCACAGCACAGATGAGTGAACTCATCTTACTGACTAGACTAATGAAACAGATTTACTACAAAAGACCCTCCTACTGTTTACTACACTTTATTTTTGATACCATAAAAACGCTAGAATTAAGTTTTTTTGGTCACCACAACATGGGTTGATCAAAAGATCATATGTACTCCAAAGTGTTATCAATAAAAACACCATCTAGTCACGCACAAAATAAGCCCTCACCCAACCCCAGATCACGAAAAATGGAGACGCTACATGTCTTGTAAATTGGCGATTTTTTTTTTTTTACAAACTTTGGATATTTTTTTCACCACTTAAATAAAAAAAACCCTTTATGTTTGGTATCTAAAAACTCATAATGACCTGAGGAATCATAATGGCAGGTCAGGTTTAGCATTTAGTGAACATGACAGAAAAAAAAAAACCTAAAAAAAAAATGGCAGAATTCCACTTTTTTGTAATTTTACTGCACTTTGAATTTGTTTCCAATATTCCAGTACTAATGGCCATATTGATGGAAAAATAAAAAAGTTATGGCTCTGAGAAGAAAGGGAGCAAAAAAACAAAAACACCCAAGGGGGAAAAGGGGTTAATATATAGACATGGAATGAAATACGTTGCCTACTCCATTAATGAATGTAGATATTGTTGTTGGGGTTAGTGCACCATTATCTCAGAAAATACAGTGGGTACGGAAAGTATTCAGACCCCTTTACATTTTTTACTCTTTGTTACTATTTGGTAAATTCAAAAAAGTTCACTTTTTTCTCATTAATGTACACTCTTCACTCCATCTTGACTGAAAAAAACAGAAATGTAGAAATTTTTACAAATTTATTATAAAAGAAAAACGGATATATCACATGATCATAAATATTCAGACCCTTTGCTCAGTATTACTAAGTTTGGGACCACCAGAAGTCTTCCTAGACCTGGCTGTCCAGCCAAACTGAGCAATCGTGGGAGAAGAGCCTTGGTGAGAGAGGTAAAGAAGAACCCCAAGATCACTGTAGCTGAGCTCCAGAAACATAGTAGGGAGATGGGAGAAAGTTCCACAAAGTCAACTATCACTGCAGCCCTCCACCAGTCAGGCCTTTAGGCTATGTGCACACGCTGCAGATTCACCTGCGGCTTTTTCCGCGCGGATCCGCAGGTAAAACCGCAGGTAAAATGACCTGCTGCTTTCCTGCGGATTAGCCTGCGGTTTTGCCCTGCGGTTTCACACCTCTACTATGTTAAAGGTGTGAAACCGCTGCGGAATCCGCCCAAACAATTGACTTGCTGCGGTTTGTAAACTGCAGCAAAACCGCGCGGAAAAAAACGCAGCATGAGCACAGCGGTTTTGAAATGCTACTGTACCATGTCTGTGGAACTGCTGCGTTTACGCAGGGCCAAAACCACTGCGGAAACGCAGCAGAATCCGCAACGTGTGCACATAGCCTTATGGCAGAGTGGCCCGACGGAAGCCTCTCCTCAGTGCGAGACATATGAAAGCCTGCCTAGAGTTTGCTAAAAAACACATGAAGGTCTCCCAGGCTATGAGAAATAAGATTCTCTAGTCTGATGTGACGAAGCTAGAACTTTTTAGTGATAATTCTAAGCGGTATGTGTGGAGAAAACCAGGCACTGCTCATCACCTGCCCAATACAATCCAACAGTGAAACGTGGTGGAAGCATCATGCTATGAGGGTGATATTCAGCTGCAGGGACAGGATGACTGGTTGTCACTAAAGGAAACATGAATGCGGCCAAGTACAGAGATATCCTGGATGAAAACCTCTTCCAGAGTGCTCTGGACCTCAGACTTAGCTGAAGGTTCACCTTCCAACAAGACAATGACTCTAAGCACACAGCTAAAAAAACAAAGGAGTGGCTTCAGAACAACTCTGTGACCATTCTTGACTGGCGCCGTCAGAGCCCTGACCTAAACCCAATTGAGCATCTCTGGAGAGACCTGAAAATGGCTGTCCACCAACGTTCACCATCCAACCTGACAGAACTGGAGAGGATCTGCGAGGAAGAATGGCAGAGGATCCCCAAATCCAGGTGTGAAAAACTTGTTGCATCATTCCCAAGACAACTCATGGCTGTACTAGCTCCAAAGGGTGCTTCTACTCACTATTGAGCAAAGAGTCGGAATACTTATGACCATGTGATATTTCATTTTTACTTTTTTAATAAAATTGGAAACATTTTTACATTCGTTTTTTCAGTCAAGATGGGGTGCAGAGTGTGCATTAATGAGAAAAAATGAACTTTTTTGAATTTACCAAATGGCTACAATGAAACAAAGTGTGAAAAATTTAAAGGGATCTGAATACTTTCCGTACCCACTGTATACACTTTAAATGTGGATACCGGACACACAAGTGCTAAATGAGGACCATATCCCACAAGTCCAAATAGTAACTAAGGGTTTATAGGCAAACCATTAGTGCATATAAAGCTTAATGGGTACATACAGTATAACATCGTGGGTATCACATCTATATATTCACATAATGCTTAGCATATGTAACTTTAGACTCCTGATACATGATCCATAACTCCCTACAGCATTTCCCCCCTCTTATTCTAGGGGTTCATCAAGGGAAAGGGTTTCATACTAGTTAATACTGGATGCTTCAATATTTCTCTCAGTGGTCTTGAATCTTTCCTCACGTGTTTCAAATGTACTCGATAATGCCTGTCCCTCCCCTCCCTGTAACTCTATATATTCCCTTCTTATGGTATCAAGAATAAAAGTGTTGCAAATAGTAGGAGGGTCTTTTTTAGTAAATCTGTTTTTGTTTTGAGGTTTTGGGACATTTTTTATTTTATTAGTTTTGGTTTGAACAGACTAACAACCAATCACAGCTTATGGATTTGACCTCTTAAAAGTGTATTTGTAGCACTGAGAAGATGAAGCTATCACTGCCTTTGAGAAAACAGAGAAAAAACCTTGGAGGAGTCAGAGCTAGTTATGCTGAAAAAGAGGAGACTAGTGGAGAGTCTTGATGATTGTCCCATTGCCTGTCAGGTGCAGTACTTTTTCGTGAAGTGTTTTTTTTTTTTCAATTTGCTTGCTATTACAACTCCTCCTTTCCACTAGCAACCATAAGTTATCAAAGTAGTGGGGGTTGAGGGTGGCAACTATTGCCATTCCCTTCAATCAACTGCTGAAGAGGAAAGTGTGAATTCTGCTGCCTCTTCATTCTTAACAACACTTAGTCAGGAGCGGTGGGACTCTTGGTTACATGGCGTCTGTAACTGTACGGTACCTTGCTCAAATCTTACCCAGTTTGAAGTGTAAAATTGGATGATGCTTGTAGCCTTTACCTTCTTTCTCTAGTGTTGTACTTGTAAATGGTGTTCTGTTTTATGTCCTATATCAAGAAACTCGGCACTCAACTAGATCATATAACTTTCTGTGACAGGAAAAAGTAGGGCAAGAGTTGTCAGACCTGTGCACATATAGGGTCAAGTGCGCCGTGCCTCAGTGGCGTGTGCGGACGCGGTGTCAACAGCTGGTCCTGGAGACACCGCGTCCGCCCACGCCACTGAGGCACGGTGCACTTAACCCTATATGTGCACAGGTCTGACAACTCTTGTCCTACTTTTTCCTGTCACGGAAAGTTATATCATCTAGTGATCTTCAACCAAACATATTGCTCCACCTGACCTAATAACTATACTTTAATCCGTAACTGATGAAGATCTGATGTAAGACCGAAACATTTTTGTTTACTACGAGTGTGGACAACATTAAATTATCTGATCACTTAAGTTGAGTGCCGAGTTTCTTGATAAATGCTAATGGTGTGGGAACCTACTCTGTCACCTACAATAGCTGTGCACATGTTTATCTATTCAACTGTTTTATGTCCTAGGCCTTACTTTCCCCTCTGTCTACTGTGCATGTGTTATATTGTACTCAAGAAGGCGTTTTTGCATTTTTGTGATAAGACCTCACGTGGTTACTGTCTCTGATACGTGAGTATATCAATAAAGACTGGCACAGAGCAGCAGAGAAACAGAGCTGGAGCAGCGGGGGAAGTAATAACAATTTTGCTAATTTCAAAGCATATTAGCTTTTGGACTATTAAATGTAAAATATTTTGAAGATATAACAATATTTATCTCACAGCTACAAATTGTGAAATTAAAGTCTAACTATGAACAAAAGAAATAAGAGATTTACCTTTAAAGGGTTCTTCTAATTTGAGATATTTGGGGCATGGCTCTGGCAAAAATGAATGGAGAGAGCTAAACATGCAAAACCATCTCCCTATCCAAAGAGGCCACAATGATGACTGGCGCAGAGGTCTAGTTTTCCATATGTCAGGCACAGGATATGTTATGTCTCAAATAGGACTAACACTCTACCCACTCTTACTCTCTCAGACGCTTGAGGGAATCGCATCATCTGATTCCTGTCGCTCAAACTAGGGGTGGCATGAATCAGAGTTTGGCTGTGTTATTGCAGTCATGTACATTTTACTCTAAAGCACTGCAGGGTTTCAGAGAAATCAAAATTTGGAAAGCAGGTTGGGGACTACTTGTCTTGTCTGACTAGACCGAGGCATAATCCTATGGAGGATCTCCCTGCCCTGATCTCTTTGATATGGAGAAGCCTGTCAGTCTAAGTAAGTGGGATGGGGAGAAACTGCCTGGGACCGGACTCAAGACTAGACAGTCAAGACACAGAGAAGCAAGAGGTATCTCAGTGCACATAGTGGACATGGGATTTCTTGAAATCCCATCCACTATGCTGTAACATCTGGATGCTGCTGGTGTACTCAGCGTCCAACCCACAGCGTTTAATGACCATGGGAACATACCCTCATATGCTCCTTGTCGGAGAGAAGAGGAATGCTGGAGTGCTGAATTAGGATGTCATGATCCAGTGTTGGATCTGGCGGTTTAAAAGCACAAAGTGAACTTTTTTTACTTTGGAAAGTTCCAAGGTGTCTTGACTGTCCCCGGTGGTGGTGAGTGGTATTGCACTTTAGGGTTTTTTGCACTTAATTATGGATCAGGTGTGACACCCTATAAAGGTGTGCTCAGGGGGTTCACTCACGGCCTGTGATATTGTGAGAGTGTGTTCACTCTGTTTTTGGGAGAGCCTGGAGGACGGATGGAGCTGGTGAGGAGTCCTGCGCAGCTTAGCCAGGGGGGATGTGTTTCTGCTATGGTGTCTGGACGAAGGGCTGGCATGGCGTGGTGGAGTCGCAGTGATGGTGTCAGCGGGAAGTGTCTGCATGGGCTGGTGGAGTGGCGACTATGGAGAGTGGCACTCACCATGTGGGACTTGGCTGCTGAACTGGACTCAAGCATGCTCGACTTCGGGTCAGAAGCTGAACTCATCCTTGGGACTCTGGTACTAAGCAGCTGCAACTGGTGTTGGACTCTGCTCCAAGGTTGCACTAAGGTGGAGGATCCTGTTATGGTGATGGATCCGGGTGGAGGAGAAGATGCACTCAGGTGGAGGGCTCTGTTGCTAGGAGCGCACGCAACAGAGCAAAGCTAAGTAGTGTATCCCCTGTATTGTCGCTTTCCTCATGTGTGTTATTAGTGCAGTGGTGGGATTAGTCTCCGCACCGACCCATTCCCTAGTGAGGGTTTAGGTTCAGGGTGAGCAAGGGCGTTGAGGTACGCGTGCGGCGCCCGGTGCGAAACCGGCATAGGGAACGTTAGGAGTGCAGGGACACTGGCTATGGGGAGCTCAGGAGGTCTCCAATTCCCTTTTCCCTATTGCAGGGCCCACCATTGTTAAAGTTTCCCAGGTTCCCCCTTTATTATTTGATTATTGTATGTATAACGTGTAATACCTAAATTCGCCAGGTGGAGGCGGCGTATCCACCTGCACATTTTTATTATTTAAATGCGCCCCACTGGAGGCGGTGTATCCAGGGTCACGTGTGTTATGGGTTCGCCTTGCGGCATCATCTGCGTCCTGACACACGTGATCATGACATAGGATAAGTATAAAGTACCTAAAAGTTATGTTCCCCTTTCTGAAACTCCAATACATGAGCATATTGGGGGTCTCCTAACACCAGTACAGCACTGCATAAACGAGTTGATGACATGGAGAGATGGACATACATGAGTGACGCTCTCACCAATGTAGTTTTATAGGAGGAGTGAAACACATTTTAGCAGCTTGCATTAAATACAATTTCATAGTCTTTTCCTTACTAGAATGAGAACAGGCGATTAGGTGATTCCTAATTTTTAGAATAGGTGGGAGTCCTGCAACTTGCTTATACCTGACATAGATGTCATGTAAGAACAATGTTATATAAATGGCTAAGATCATAATACGTCTTTCGTTTTTACTGCAACCGACACTGTGGCCCTTAGTCCAGAAAAGGTTGTGCAACCCTATTTATAAAAGCAATGGGATATTCTTAGACTTGAAGAATGCAAAGATGAAGACAAAGTGCCCTATTTGACAAAGTGTTTTCAGCAGAATTCTGGCATAAAACACCTAAGGTTATGTGCACACGCTGCGGATTGATCTGCTGATTTTTCTGTGTGGATTTGGTGAAATCCGCAGGACAAAAGTCCTGCGGTTTATCTGCGGATTAGCCTGCGGTTTTGCCCTGCGGTTTCACACCTCATAAGGATAAGGTGTGAAACCGCTGCGGATTCTGCACAAACAATTGACATGCTGAGGATTGTAATCCGCAGCAAAACCACGCGGAAAAATCTGCAGCATCTGCACAGCGTTTTTTGATTTGCATAGGCTAACATGGTACTGTACACCGTTGCGGAAACCGCTGCGGGTCCGCAGGGCTAAATCCGCTGCGAATCCGCAACGTGTGCACATAGCCTAATAATATTGCTATTTTTTTTTTTGCCAGTGGAAAATGAAAAAAATGTGGGCAGAGCTTGGATAGGGCGTGACAAAGCATGCCCGTCAAATTTATGAAAATTTATGCCACTAAAATGGCATAAATTACCCAGAAATGTACTACAGTGCATGACTGGGGTAATATACAGTAGATAGTAGTGGGGCACGTTGGCTGAAAAATGTGCTAAACTAGGAGGCACATGCCTATTAATGAAATATTACAGTGCATAGTTCATCTACACTGGCGTGCAAAATACCAATTTTGATGAATCAGGCCCAAAGATTTCATTAATAAAATATCCAGGTACATTAGGAATATTGATACTGATACAAACCCAATTTGATCTAAGTGAAATATATACAGCTGTCTCCTTCTTTACTTTGGGTTGAGATTTCAAAAGTGAGATGGTGCAAGGCAAGCAATTGCATTACTCTGTCAGGATTTGTAACTAAAGCAGTTTTTTCCTCTAAGGCTGGAGTCACACTAGCGAGAAATACGGACGAGTGCTATGCGCAAAAATATCGCAGTGCACTTGTCCCAATGTAAATCTATGGGGCAGCTCTCATCAGCCGATTTTTTTCTCGGCCTTATTATATGTGCTGAGAAAATCGCAGCATGCTGCGATATGCACCATATTACGCACCGAAAAACGCTAATGCAAGTCCATGGGGCCAAGAAAAATACGGATTACACACAGACCAGACGTGTGACTTGCGAGAAATACGCACCAGTGTCCTTTACAAAAGCTGGTAATTCAGTGCGCGATACAGTAAAATCACACTGACATGTTTAATAAAAACCGAAAGAATAGATATATACACATAGAAAATATATATATATATATATATATATATATATATATATATATATATACACACACATGTCATTGAGACACATATATACAGTACATTTATATTTCATAGAGTTCTACATAGCATAATAGCCGCTAAATCAATTGCCGGCTTCTGTAAAATCATTACAAAACCCGACATGATATGACACATGGTTTACATACAGTAAACCATGGCATATCAAAACAATTTATATATGTCAGTGTTTAATAAATTTATTAGTTTGTGTTAGGAGAAATTTGGAACTCTAGGAGTTAAATTTAAGGCTATAATTGCATAAAAAAATTGCGTGGGTTCCCGCACAATTTTCTCCGCCAGAGAGGGAAAGCCAGTGAGTGAGGGCAGATATTAATAGCCTAGAGAGGGACCATGGTTATTGGCCCCCCTGGCTACAAACATCTGCCCCGAGCCGAAACGTCGCCAACCATGTGGGTCTGAAATAAAAAAACACTTTTTTTCTACTTTCTTAAAAAGGAGTGCTGCCTTCAATTTTTTCATGTGTGGATTTTGGCTTATGGGATATTTGCTGAGGAGGCCTGTGCACCCAAAGGAATTGGATTGTGCGGTTCCATTTTTTCTTGTAATTCTTTCTAAATGGGGATAACGAGGAAAAGAGTGCCCTATTCTATCAATTGGTCAGTGTCATTGGGAATAGGTGATGAAAAATCTTCTTTGGGCAACTCCTTTAAAGAAAATCTTTGACTAGGTTTAAGTTTCTCAATCTGAGCACATAAAATAGGGAAACTGATCCCAGAGATGGGCCACTTACTGGTCTTACTTCCTGTAGTTTTGATGCAACACTTTTTTATCTGCGAAAGCTATGCTAGACTCTCAATGATGAGCTCTGCCTTTCTTTGTACATCTCATTAAATGACAGCTAGGTATAGTTTGAAAGCAGTTGAGGACTATATACTGTACATACAAGACTAAAAACATGGAAACTTAAGAATAGATGCCAACCACAGTAAAATTCAAAGAAAGTACTTCCCATCCCAAATATTCATTGTCATGTAAGATATGATACAACTCCATGATTTATAGTCAAAATGACTCTCACTGTGCACTGCCAACAATTACCACAAGCACATCGCCCTGAACACTGATATTGGTTTGTCATGGAGACTCTTATTTCCACCACTGTGCCCACTTTGTACGAGCAGGAATCTGCTATTCAGCATTTGGACCTGGCTGTGGATGATACGTTTAGCTTCAGCATCAACCAAGGCAGTATAATTGGCTGATGTATTCACAACACTTTACCCAAAATACTTCCCTCATCCAAGCATCCCAAATATACAGTTTATGTTCTAAACCATGAAATTCACACTGAGTATCTAGACAATATATAACAAATTATATGTTCTCAGTACTAAACCTATATTCTCTTAATCATCGTTCACTTTCCAAAGTAAGTTCTACTGAAAAGTGAGGTACAGTCTGTCAATACTATGGCTTTGATCGGAATCTGATACTGCATTTTCACAAACAAATTGCTCTCCTGCGAGGTTGTCCCAAGAAAGTTTCCTCTACCTGATTATTAGTCAAGACTAATGAAAAAATATTCAAGCTGCCCTGTTCTGGAATCCACTCTGATCGTTCATAGCAGCCGTACAAGTCTTCACTGTTGCCGCTGGAACCTTGACCCTGTGCCTCTGCCTTTTGCAAGACCTCGCAACGTCATGACATTAATAGTAGAGATGGGAGAGCAAAAAAAAAAAATTAAAAAAAAAAAAAAATCACAAAACCCTGGTCCGGCAGTATTTCATGGCCATTTAACGAGAGCCATGCCAACTGCCTCTTACTTTCTGGTATCTGCGGCTTCTCTTTTCATAAGCTGGCCTGGCATGATGTCATGTGTGTATGAGACCGCAATAATGGTGTCGCACCAAGTCAGTTAATCAAAAAAAGGAGCCCCAGGTTCCTTCGGGTAGAAAATGTTTCACTGGGCTCTCATCCAGCAGTCAAGGAATACTGACCTGCCCAGTGAACCAGCATCCTGCAAATCAAATACCTCATCTCTAATGAGTAATCACAAACACATAGATGTAGCTATAAGGAGTGAAGAAAGAGTGGAGTTATGGTGGAAAGTATGGGATAAATAAGACCTTTGTATGAACTGAATCTGAGAAAAAGTCATAAAACCATTCCAAGATGAGGTTAAGATATTGTCTGAGTAGGTCAAATCTGGAACGTACAAGATGGTGTACAGAGGGAATTTAACAAAGAAGAAGTCACAGAGCTTACCCAACCAGCACTGGCCCCAGAAAACAAACTAGTTAACTGAGTTCTGGAGGACAGACCCCCAAAATTGATGATCACTCCTAAGGAAACAACATCAATTTTGTAGGACTAGAAAACGCTATTAAAGATGTTCATGAAACCTTTAGCAACTCTTCTCCACTTGGCTGTCGAAATTTTGGTGCAAAGTGAATCCCGGCCCAAATCTTTTAAAAAATTTCCAAAAATTTCCTCTTCATCATAGATTTTGCCCGAAAAGAGTTCACGCCACCACAGGTTACGGAACAAACAACCTTAAATTGGTTTTGATCAATTTTTGCATTAGAAGAACAGAAAGCTTCAAATGGCCTACTGGCCACGAGGTATGACGTGTATGTACAGTATATTCAATGTGATAACAGTTCTCCAAATTCCTGTAGTATTGTAATGGTTCCTTGGCTAGGTGTCTTTTCCCCTATGGGTAAACCATATGCATATATTAACTTAGTGTTTGCAATGCCTAGTTGATGCTTGGACACATATTCTTGACCCTTTTATGCAAATATCAATCCATGAGGATGATAGTAGCAAGGATGTACATCTGACAGCATTTCTGGTAAGAGCTAATGCTCCAAGGACTCCATTTACCCTTGAGCCTACACCACACCTCAGTCTGTTTTAGGGCCATAACGCATTGCCGTATTCAGAAAAGTCTGATCTATCAAAATATAAAAATAATTAATCTGATCGGTAAACGGCGTAACGAGAAAAAATAAATCAAAATTTCAGAATTACGTTATTTTTTTGCAGCAACATTGAAATAAAATGCAATAACGGCCGATCAAAATATCGTATCTATCCCAAAATGGTATCAATAAAACCGTCAGCTTGGCAAAATAAGCCCTCACCCAACCCCAGATCCTGAAAAATTGAGACGCTACAGGACTCACTTTGGATTTGACAAACTTTGGATTTTTTCACTAATTAAATAAAAAAGGACCCATACATGTTTGGTATCTATGAACTCGTACTGACCGGGAGAATCATAACGGCAGGTCAGGTTTAGCATTTAGTGAACATGGTAAAAAAAAAAAAGAAAAAAAAACTATAGTGAAATTGCGCTTTTTTTGCAATTGTACAGCACTTAGAATGTTTTTCCCGTTTTCCAGTACCCGATACAGTAAAACCGATGGTGCTGTTCAAAAGTAAAACTCGGCCCGCAAAAAAACAAGACCTTACACGGCCATATTGATGGAAAAATAAAAATAAATTATAGATCTTGGGAAGAAGGGGAACAAAAAATGGAACCGTAGAAACGGAAATACCCCTGGTCGCTAAAGGGCTAAACCCAGAACTTCTCTGAGGACCTGGCTGTAATTTGGTTCATCAGCACCACAGGAGAAAAGACCAGTGGCAACAAGGAATATCTGTGGTATATGCCTATTTGGTTGAATGGAAATAGTTATTTCTGCGGAGAATAACTTTGGAACGAAGAGGCACAAATGAAAATGAAAAAAAAATTCCAAATCAGTGGAGCAGAACCAATGGGAAGAGTCATCAGAAGACATACAACAACATCCCACATTCTGGTCTATAGGACAGCAGATGCTATGGGGCTGGCATTATTAATATATTTTAAGTGTCTTCATTAAGTTTTACATTTTAATTTCTCCATTTCAGCACTTAGGAAACGAAAAAAAAAACTGAAATTATTAGAATTTAGTCCAGGAATAAATCCACACAGAATGGGTTTTCTTGCATATTGTACCAGCGGCTTTGCACTGCTAAAATTCTCAGAGGTTTTACAGTATAAGGCAAGTTGATGACATTTTTTCCCCATCTTGTCCACATGCTAGATACTACTTTTTCATGCTAAAACTGACATGCAGATTTTCAGTTTCTGCTGTGGATTTTCTCTGCAGATTTCACCGTTTGGCCAGAATCAACCATGCGAGAAACTCGGACGAGTCTTGCATGTTAATACCCGACACTGCCACCGGCACTCGGATCGGAGCGTGCGGCCGCACCCGAGTGCCAGCAGCAGTGCCGGGTATTAACATGCGAGACTTGTCCGAGTTTCTCACACGTCTGACTCCAGCCTTTGATGTACTGTACCAGAAGTGAAAAACTGTGTTGAATTTCCATCCAAATCCATTTTAAAATCTGTATATAAATGTGGATTTTCCGGTGGAGAACCGGAATTCACTGTGAAATCCGCTGCAGACTTTTTCAAGTACATATGTACTTACTTTAAATCCTTCTTCTGATTTAATCTCGGTAAGGCTGCGTTCACACGTTGCGGTTTTTTCGCGTTTTCGCGGCGGTTTTTAACTTGCGATTTTGCCACGAAAACGCAAAAAAACAGCATCCCATGCAATCCTATGTGATTCGGCAATGCTGTGCTAATGCTGCGGATTTTCCAGCGGCGGAATCGCATCACGGAAAAATACGCAGCATGCTCATTATTTTGCGGAAACGCGGCGATTCCGCACCCATAGGAATGCATTGTTCTGCTTACTTTCCGCATGTGGCTGTGCCCACCATGCGAAAAGTAAGCAGAACATTTGCGGATGGTACCCACGGTCCAGAGGAGAGGAGACTGTCCTCCGGGCTCTGGGTACCATATCCCTCTAAAAAATAGAATTAAAATTAAAAAAAATCGGGTTATATTCACCTTCCTGCGTCCCGCGCAGCATTCCCAGGCTTCAGCGATACACGCGGCAGCTCCCGTTCCCAGTGATGCATTGCGAATACTTTTGCTGACTTTGCGTCTCGCGATACTGTAGCGGTCTCGCGAGACCGCGACGTCATCAAAGGTCATTGCCGCAATGCATCACTGGGAACGGAACCTGCCGGAGCATCGCGGAGGCCTGGGGACGCTGCGCGGGACGTCGGAAGGTGAATATAACCCTATTTTTTTATTTTTTTTATTATTTCTAACATTAGATCTTTTACTACTGATGTCGCATAGGCAGCCTCAATAGTAAAAAGTTGGTCACACTCGTCAAACATACTGTCAACCAGTTCTCCAAGGGATGCTACAGATCGCTTGGAAAACGCTAGCATTCTGCAAGCTAATTTACGCTGGTAAATCGCCAGTTTTTCCGCAGCAAGATCGCTGGAATTTAAAATGCGATTTTCCTGTGGAATGGAATTCCGGAATTCTCGTGGTAACTTCCACGGGAGTTCCGCTACGTGTGAACTTAGCCTAACATACGTACTCAGTCCACAATTTTCTTTTTAATAGAGCACATAATAATAGTTCTATGGGACTGTTCACATATTGGGCTTTTTTTTGCGGACTACAAAAAAAAATAGAAACATGTCCGTTTTTCATCCAAGTCATGAATCAAAATTGCACATTCAAGTCTATGAGTATGTCAAAAAAATCGGCCAATACATAGACGGCACCCTAGGGTTGTCTAATTTTCATGACTGTTTGCAAGGAGAAACTTGAGAAATTGCCATCAGTATCTTACTGCATATGAAAGAAAAATGATGAAACTGACAGTAAAAACTGAAACACTGATGAAAATCTGACCCAGCCCACTGATGAAATTTTCATTTCCCCACAAGAAGTGAAAAATTGATATGTGAATGCGGCCCAAAGTGTTGCATAAAAATGTCACGGTGGTTTTCAGCCTCAACATCGCAACTGGTAAAAGCAGAAATATTAATATACAGAGAATCAGCGGATTCTAAAACCCGTAACATTCCCTAAAATCTGGGAGTATTTTTCTGCCGTGTGTGTGGGTTTTCTAGAATTCCAGTTAGAAGTATCGACCGGCATTTTATTGTTGAAGGTGACACACAAAATCTTTAACAGTTTCATAACATATGAACAGAACTCCTCGAAACTCAATAAACCAATTTTTGGCGCCAGCAGTAACATATATAACCTGTAGGCCACACATTTTTTTTTTATTTTGACACTTTTTTTTCACATTTTTCACTAAATGAATTAAAGTGCTTGTCGCTCGCTAGAAAATGTGTACTCCAAGGTTTTCATTTCCGATCCTTCCACTGTTACTAGATAGAAAAATATAGAAAAAGTGCCATCCGTTATAGAGAGCAGAGTTACATCATTTCTCAATCCTTAGGAGCGCTGCCACATAACAGTAAATTTAATAAAGTAGATGGATAGTCACTCAAATCTTCTAGGCCAGTCGCATCCTGAAAGAGAGATGTTTCTTTGGGACCAAGTTATTTTTGCTGTTGTTTAATATAGAATATCAAACTACCGTATATACTCGAGTATAAGCCGACCTGAGTATAAGCCGAGGCACCTAATTTTGCCATGGAAAACTGGGTAAGTTTATTGACTTGAGTATAAGCCAGGTATGCATTGTCCCCTCATCCCTGTCCTACTATGTGTGGCTCCCCCATCCTGTCCTGTCCTGCTATGTGTGGCTCCCCCCGTCCTGTAATGTGTGGCTCCCGCGTTCTGTCATGTGCGGCTCCCCCATTCTGTCCTGCTATGTGTGGCTCCCCGTTATATGCATGGCTCACAACTCCCCCAGCATGGCTCTCAATTCCCCGTGCTTGGCTCACAACTCCCCCAGCATGGCTCTCAATTCCCCGTGCTTGGCTCACAACTCCCCCAGCATGGCTCTCAATTCCCCGTGCTTGGCTCACAACTCCCCCTACATGGCTCACCACTCCCCCAGCATGGCTCACCACTCCCCCAGCATGGCTCACAACTCCCCCAGCATGGCTCACAACTCCCCCAGCATGGCTCACAACTCCCCCAGCATGGCTCACAACTCCCCCAGCATGGCTCACAACTCCCCCAGCATGGCTCACAACTCCCCCAGCATGGCTCACAACTCCCCCAGCATGGCTCACAACTCCCCCAGCATGGCTCTTAATTCCACGTGCTTAGCTCACAACTCCCCCTACATGGCTCACAACTCCCCCAGCATGGCTCACAACTCCCCCTGCATGGCTCACAACTCCCCCTGCATGGCTCACAACTCCCCCTGCATGGCTCACAACCCCCCCTGCATGGCTCACAACCCCCCCGCTTGGCTCACAACTTCCCCAGCATGGCTCACCCACCCCCGTCCTACTCACCCTCCCTCACTGTTTCTTCATCCCTGCATCTCCGTCCCAGCGCTGGCAGCTCCTTCCTGTGTTCAGAGGTCGCATGGTACCGCTCATTAAGGTAATGAATATGCACTCCATGCCCATGGGAGTGGAGACGCGTGCATATTCTTTACCTTAAATGAGCGGTAACATGTGACTGTTGAACACAGGAAGGAGCAGCCACCCTGGATTAGAGATGCAGGGATGAAGAAACAGTGACGTAGGGTGAGTATTGATGTCTTCTGGAAGCTGAGGGGGCGTTTTCAGCACAAAAAAATGTGCTGAAAATCTCAGCTTATACGCGAGTATATACGGTAATTCCTGAAATTTTATGCCTAAATACTATTTTTTTAGTCAGTGAGCACAAGACAGAGCTTCCCAGTGCAAAAAAGTCAAGGGATTGTCCCATGAGCAAAGTACATTTTAATCAACAGATCTTGGAATAATGGTAAGTTCAACAATTGGATGTGTTTAAAAAAAAAATGTTCCTGTGCTGAGATAATCTTATAAATGTGCCGCTGCAGTGTACTGTGTAATGGCCGTATCTGACTGGGCAGTAACATGGTTAGCACATACAGCGATTACTGGCCATGGGAGGAAGCAAAAGAGGGGACACAAACATGACAGCATGTGATCATAGATGCTGCTTTATAAGGGGTATGCCATATCCCTGCCTGTTTTATCACAGGAGTGAGTGTTTCTGCCACGACTCTAGTCTCCTGAGCTCATGAAAAAAATCAAGTCAGGGACATTAGCCCAGAGGCAGCAGCAGCTCCTACACAGCCATTACACAGCACGGGAACATTTACAAGATTATCTCAGCACAGGAACATTTTTTTATCACATCCCATTTGTGGAACTTATCATTATTCCTAGAACTATTGACTAAAATTGTTAATGGGATAACTGCTTTTGGGGAAATTCTCCAATTTTCCTTACCATTTCTTATTTGCATGAGATTGCTTATACGGTTTCGTAGCAACATGCCCTACCGCCATTGGATGACATCAGTAGACCTCCATGCTCCTGTGGACTTCCGGTTGGTTCCCTTACTATAGGGCTGAAGGACCAATGCTGCATTCTACATTTTAAAGGGGTTGTCCACTACATTAAATTAACCCCCCAATGTGTCCCCCGGAGCCCCTAATGAATTTTGTATAAACCTTATGTTGTCTATACTGCCTGTGAGCGGCGCTATACGTGGCCGCTCACAGGCAGCACGTGACCAAGCACTGACGTCACGTCAAGTGAGGCGTAACTCAGCGCTGGGTCCTCGGGGTTACCCCCAGCGTCACACCCAGCATCCACCACACGCTTTCTCAATGAATGGGCGCGCGGTGGAAGCTGGGTGTGATGCGAGGGGATAACCCCGCCCACAGCCTGGCAGCCAGCGCGGAAGGAGGAAGAGGGACCCCCGGCTGCTGCCAGCACTTGACGGGACATCAGCAGAAGCAAGAGCCGGCTGCAGCCGGGGGTCACGTGCTGCCTGTGAGCAGCCAGCGATAGCGCCGCTCATAGGCAGTATAGGCAACATGAGGTATTTACAAAATTCATTAGGGGCCCTGGGGGGATACATTGGGGGGTTAATTTAAAGTAGTGGACAACCCCTTTAACTAAAAGATGAAATGCTAAAGCATAAAATAGAAGAAGAGCAGAATTTATTTATCTTTTTGTAAATGACGTCCTTTAGGAAAAAGAAGAAGAAACCATCAAGCCAGACATTGTCTGCAGATGGCTTTCTTCATCTATCCACAGCAATATGGTTTGTTTGGCAACAATTATTTTGTTGACTGGGTTTTTTTTTTTTTTCCTTTTTCTGTTTCAGTCTCGGAATGAAAATCTCCAGGAAAAGAACCAACGACATCACATGGGCTGTGAAGCCTCCAGGAAATCCATCGCAAATAGTTAGCATTCATGAAAACACATGGGGGGGGGGGGACACATAGGCTAATCACGTGTGCGCCAGATCGGTGAGGAAATTGGGGCTCCTTAAAGAAAATATCTGCTAAAATGGTCTCAAATCTGAATCAAGTCAAATCAAATGAGCCTGGATACAATAACAACTGCACGGGGAATGGATGTCATTATGTCTGTTCAACCAAAGAGCTGCCGACATGAATGCAGGTTCACTACAACGTTACATATCCACCATTCCACCCATCCATCCACCCATCCATCCATCCATCAACCAACCCACCCACCCATCCATCCGTCCATCCATCCACCCATCCATCCACCCACACATCCAAGATCCATCCATCCATCTATCCATCCACCCACCCATCCATCCGTCAGTCCATCCACCCATCATCTTACTTTCTGATGGAAACACAGGACACTAATAAATAATAAAAACTGTTGCAAAAAGGATAGGAAAAGCAGTTTACATATATTAGGAGGTTAAATGATTGTCATTTTATGTTTACATAGCGCAACATAATATTTCCATAAATAAAAAAGTTCAGAAAATCCAAACAAACAAAAGAAATAGAAAAACAAAACAACTCTGAAACTTCTCCAAGCCTCTTCCAAGAACTGTGACAGAGTAACGGGGACTTTTGGATCGAAAGCTAATTTGTCTGCGATCCGCAGTGCTACACATGCGTCAGCAGGGGACGCCATTGCATGAAGTCAGCAAGTCAAAAGCTGCTTCTTGAATTTCAACGAAGTGGTCACAAGCCACAATCACAACAGAAAGTAATGTGTCGAGAGATGAGCAAACCTTTTACGAACGCTCCAGCCCCATCCAGCGCAAACCTCCAACCTGGCGGACTGACCCCCCCCCCCACCACCACCACCTCCAGTGACTACATTAATTGGCTCCGATAAGCCCCGGTGATCGAGTGGGTCACAAGAAAACCTGACAACGTAGTCGCCGCATCCCCTGCTGTCAATAGAGACAGTGATATGTGTAAGGGAACCCTTTATTGCACGGTCTTCCAAAAATATTCCAAAAAAATAAAATAAAAAATGATTTTAATAAATGACTTACCATGTTGACTTCTGACACCATGTCTATGCTGGCGATATCTATGTTCATGCCAACGGCCACCGGAGGACCTGTAAGCCAACAGTAAAGGGTCCACAGTGAGAACTCGAAGAACTTAACTCCTTCCTGCCTGCTAAGGAACGTGCTCCAGATACTCATCCCACCCCGATGGTTGGCACTGGTACTCTAAATACACGGACATTTACGCACAGGGGGCATGCAGGAGACATGGTGGCGAAACTCCAGGAAAGTGCAGCGTGGGATCGCAGGGAGACCGCGTCCCGTGAGTACACGCTGATGGAGGCTACTTCTGATCAGATGAAATATTCATACATCAGACGAGCAATCATTGGGATGGGACTGACGGCAGAAGAGCAGAGCGCCGGATGGGAAGGAGACAAGTTTTCCTTTCAGCTCCTGCATTATTATTATTTCACCTGCGCCCAAAATCCAGAACCAGAACGACAAGACGGCAGCAATTTACCTCCAAAATCCGGCCTCAGACGGATGTCATAGCCCTTCAAGAGTCTGTCAACGGTCTCCTTAACCAGGGACATATTGCTGGGATCATTGGCACTACAAGACAGCAAGCAGAGCACATCAGCCGGTGTCCCCCCAGCTCCCAGGACCACTAGGGTCCATTTAAAGTGAATGCCCCCCCCCAAAAAAAAAATAATCAGAAATCACTTACCTTTGTGCACAGACCATTGCAATGAGAACTTGCACTGCCCAGATCCCCACGTAACCTTTCCTCCGGAGTCTCAACATCCCTTTAGCTTTTTGCAATGATTTAGGTGAGGAGCAGAAGACATCCAACTTCTTGTGACCAGTGCAGTAATTCTGAAGTGCCGCGCATGCGCACCGCTCAGCACCACATCAAAAAGGAGCAGCGCTCGCCCGCTGCCGACATGGGGAGCACACAATGGAAGGGGGGATGTCCCCCCCTCCCCAACTTTTCGGCAACCTCGTCACCTCCCCCCACCCGGGCTCAGTGACCCCTGCAGCTCGCTGGTCACGGCGGGGCAGCGCTCGGTGTGAGGAGCGCGGTGCAGGCGCTGGGTACTGCTGCTGCTGCTGACACGGAGGCTGAGGCGGGAGTGGAGGAGGGGGAGCAGGAGCTCCGCATCCACAGCCGCCACAAATCCTGCCAGCCCCTGGCAGCAGCTGAGCTGGCATGGGAGGAAGCCAGCTGTGTGCAGGCAGGACGGGGCCATTATTAACCCCTCTCACTGCAGGTGACAAGAATCAGTCACAAGTGGACGCTTCTCTCACAGTTCTAGTCGTGGTGGCTGTGGTGAGGTCCACGTGGCCGTGTTCCTGCAGACTGTGCGCTCCGCAAAATTTCACGGGGTCACATCCGTTTATGAAAAGTCACGGGACTACTAGAAGTCTGTGAGTCGGTGAAAAATGGCTCCCAGGATGGGGTCAGTGCACAGGCTGTGTGATGCCGACATACTGACGGAAAGGACTCTGCCACACGGACAAAACACTGATGGAAAATACTCTGCCACACGGACAAAACACTGACACCCAGACCAGACAGTGATGGCGAATACTGACCAAACACTGACGGAAAGTACTGACACCCAGACAGGGATGGCGAATACTGACCAAACACTGACGGAAAGTACTGACACCCAGACAGGGATGGCGAATACTGACCAAACACTGACACCCAGACCAGACAGGGATGGCGAATACTGACCAAACACTGACACCCAGACCAGACAGGGATGGCGAATACTGACCAAACACTGACACCCAGACAGGGATGGCGAATACTGACCAAACACTGACGGAAAGTACTGACACCCAGACAGGGATGGCGAATACTGACCAAACACTGACACCCAGACCAGACAGGGATGGCGAATACTGACCAAACACTGACACCCAGACCAGACAGGGATGGCGAATACTGACCAAACACTGACGGAAAGTACTGACACCCAGACAGGGATGGCGAATACTGACCAAACACTGACGGAAAGTACTGACACCCAGACAGGGATGGCGAATACTGACCAAACACTGACACCCAGACCAGACAGGGATGGCGAATACTGACCAAACACTGACACCCAGACCAGACAGGGATGGCGAATACTGACCAAACACTGACACCCAGACAGGGATGGCGAATACTGACCAAACACTGACGGAAAGTACTGACACCCAGACAGGGATGGCGAATACTGACCAAACACTGACACCCAGACCAGACAGGGATGGCGAATACTGACCAAACACTGACACCCAGACCAGACAGGGATGGCGAATACTGACACCCAGACAGTGATGGCGAATACTGACACCCAGACAGTGATGGCGAATACTGACACCCAGACAGTGATGGCGAATACTGACCAAACACTGACGGAAAGTACTGACACCCAGACAGTGATGGCGAATACTGACCAAACACTGACACCCAGACAGGGATGGCGAATACTGACCAAACACTGACGGAAAGTACTGACACCCAGGCAGGGATGGCGAATACTGACCAAACACTGACACCCAGACCAGACAGGGATGGCGAATACTGACCAAACACTGACGGAAAGTACTGACACCCAGACAGTGATGGCGAATACTGACCAAACACTGACACCCAGACAGGGATGGCGAATACTGACCAAACACTGACGGAAAGTACTGACACCCAGGCAGGGATGGCGAATACTGACCAAACACTGACACCCAGACCAGACAGGGATGGCGAATACTGACCAAACACTGACACCCAGACAGGGATGGCGAATACTGACCAAACACTGATGGAAAGTACTGACACCCAGACCAGACAGGGATGGCGAATACTGACCAAACACTGACGGAAAGTACTGACACCCAGACAGTGATGGCGAATACTGACCAAACACTGATGGAAAATACTGACACCCAGACAGGGATGGCGAATACTGACCAAACACTGACGGAAAATACTGACACCCAGACAGGGATGGTAAATACTGACCAAACACTGACGGAAAGTACTGACACCCAGACAGGGATGGCGAATACTGACCAAACACTGACGGAAAGTACTGACACCCAGACAGTGATGGCGAATACTGACCAAACACTGATGGAAAATACTGACACCCAGACAGGGATGGCGAATACTGACCAAACACTTACGGAAAATACTGACACCCAGACAGGGATGGCGAATACTGACCAAACACTGACGGAAAATACTGACACCCAGACAGGGATGGCAAATACTGACCAAACACTGACGGAAAGTACTGACACCCAGACAGGGATGGCGAATACTGACCAAACACTGACGGAAAATACTGACACCCAGACAGGGATGGCAAATACTGACCAAACACTGACGGAAAGTACTGACACCCAGACAGTGATGGCGAATACTGACCAAACACTGACGGAAAGTACTGACACCCAGACAGGGATGGCGAATACTGACCAAACACTGACACCCAGACAGGGATGGCGAATACTGACCAAACACTGATGGAAAATACTGACACCCAGACAGGGATGGCGAATACTGACCAAACACTGATGGAAAATACTGACACCCAGACAGTGATGGCGAATACTGACCAAACACTGACACCCAGACAGGGATGGCGAATACTGACCAAACACTGATGGAAAATACTGACACCCAGACAGGGATGGCGAATACTGACCAAACACTGACACCCAGACAGGGATGGCGAATACTGACCAAACACTGATGGAAAGTACTGACACCCAGACCAGACAGGGATGGCGAATACTGACCAAACACTGATGGAAAGTACTGACACCCAGACAGGGATGGCGAATACTGACCAAACACTGATGGAAAGTACTGACACCCAGACCAGTCAGGGATGGCGAATACTGACCAAACACTGATGGAAAGTACTGACACCCAGACCAGACAGGGATGGCGAATACTGACCAAACACTGATGGAAAGTACTGACACCCAGACAGGGATGGCGAATACTGACCAAACACTGATGGAAAGTACTGACACCCAGACCAGTCAGGGATGGCGAATACTGACCAAACACTGATGGAAAGTACTGACACCCAGACCAGACAGGGATGGCGAATACTGACCAAACACTGATGGAAAGTACTGACACCCAGACCAGACAGGGATGGCGAATACTGACCAAACACTGATGGAAAATACTGACACCCGGACGAGACAGGGATGGTGCTAATGATTCACGGACCAGACAGTGTTGGTAAAAACTGACACTTGAACTAAACACTGATGAAAAAACTGATACACGGACCACACGCTGCTGAAGATCTGATGAAGAACACTGATGAACAGTTGTCTGCGATTTTATGTACAACAGTACAAGACAACCCACAGACCTGTGACTGAGGCCCTAGATATAGAAGTTATCTTTTAATATTACATGATGGGAGACATTTTTGCATTGTGAATATTCTGTATGTACACATGAACATATACTGTATACATATGCACACACATGAATAGGAGCGATGTGGGCTCCCTATCCGTATATGAGAGCGTATACAAGCAGCAGACTCCCTATGGAGTTTTCCTTACACGTTGTAGGGGTATATCTACTTTCCCACAGAAGGTATTTGTTGCAGACCGCGGCAGCAGGGTCCTTCAGTGAAACTTGCAGCATTGTTTACCGTAAAAAGTGCAGGAAAGCCGCACATTTCGCCCTTCTAGAGGGGTGAATCTCGCGCCTATATCCGCAGCAGAAATTGAAATGCTGCAAATTTCAAAACACACAGTTAATGCTGCCGATATATTTTGCAGCACGTGCATGATGCTTCTAAGGCTACTTTCACACTTGCGTTTTTTTGCGCTGCGCACTGAGCGCAGTGCACACCCACATGAAAAACGCATCATGCGTTTTTGTGCATTTTTTTTGCGGTTTTGCACTCGTTTTTTTTTTAAAAAACGCATGCTTTTTTTGCACTGACATGCGCATTAACATTGCATGCGCATGCGTTTTTTTGGGGCAAGTCGGATGCACACTACAAAAAACGCATGCGCATACAAACGCGTAGAAACGGATGTGTGTGTGCACCCATGTTAAGAATAGGAAAAAAAATGCATGCTTTTTTTGCGCGAAAAAAACAACGCAAAAAAACGCAAGTGTGAAACCAGCCTTAACATATCTCGCATTTTGCAGGCACTGAAAAACCCAGCGGATTTTCTGCAAACTAATTGGAAGCAAAAAATTCACTGAGTTTCACACTGTGGAAGCTTAGTCTAAGGGTTTCCCCCCAGGTCCATATGCCAATACAGAAGAGACATATATACTGGCACCTCTACCCACCACAAGTGAATCCCCCGATGGGCACCCCGGCTCCCTACATAAACACGTAATTCTGCATGTACAATGGCAGCATCTGATCATGTATTTGTGGTGCCCCTGAGGGTTCGGTCGCCACAGAGGTACTGCACCTCACCCAGAGGTGTAGTATCCTATTCTCAGGTAAGGAGGGAGCACCACCCAGGACTCTAACATCTGCACCCAACACACACTACAGTAGCAGGGCACCCTGGACGTACGCTAAGGGAGGATGGTCTCATCCCTGGCTGGGTAGTAAAGGGTGTTGGGAGGTGGGTGGAGTTGGTAGGAAGAGAGAAAGGACAGTTTAGTGAGGAGGAAGGAGAGAGGAGAGACGTGTGGTGAAGCAGATCCCTGTCAGAAGGAGCTGCAGAAGGAGGGAAAGAGACAGAAGGAAGCTCCCGGAGAGCAGAATGGGTCTTGGGGGCATGGGAAGTGCGGATGCCACCCGTGGGGCCCGATCCAGTATTGGAGAGACCAGGCTGCCTGGGGTTACCGGCCCCCGAGCCTAGTGGAGAAATCACCAGACTCAACTAGAGAGGCAGAGACACCTGTAGGTGCTTTTGCATTGGGTTACCGGCCCCCGAGCCTAGTGGAGAAATCACCAGACTCAACTAGCAAGCCGGAGGCCGAGGCACCTGTACGTGCTTCAGCCACAAGCCACAGTTATCTTTGCCGGAAAGGTAGCCATAAGGAAGCAAGGGGACGCAGAGAGGACGTCACCAGACAAAGTCTGCGGCTGCTGGCCTGTCAGGTGTTGGGCAGGAGAAGCGGACAGCCAGCACAGTGAGATGGCCAGGAGAGGCATATACTGAAGGGAGTCCTGGAAAGGTGGATCCTGATCTACCTGGGAGTTGGCTGGATCCCTCAACTGGAGGACGCAGTGCCAAGCGGGCTTCTGTGCATACCAGAACAGTGAGTAAACCTTTGGAACTACACCCAGCTGTGTCCTCTGATCATTCCTCCGTCACCTGCAATGCATCTCATCCAACAACATCACTTTTAACTTCTACAGTCAAAATGCCCTGGGATACAGCTCTACTTGTGGAGAGCTAAACCATCTCTTCTGCCCCGTCACCATCCCAGAGGTTCTGCATAAGCAGCATCGGTCCCCTGACCGAATACCACAGGTGGTGTCACAAACACTTTATTACAAACTTTATAAACTTTTGTTATCCCTTTTTCACTATCTCTTTTATTGGACGCCCAGGGCCCCTGACCGGATCACTGCTGCTGTGACACTTCCCCTTTAAGAAGTGGCCCGGTACCGAGTATCCCCACTGCCCTGGTGGGCGATCTATATTTAATAACTCAACTCTGGGACCCCAGAATCAATTTTACTGGCGAGCCCTTGACACCCCAGTCTGACATTGGCAATGGTATTTTTTCCACCCATTTTTTTTTTAAAAGCTTAGCCCACCTGAAAAATTGCATACAGGTATAATGACGTGATCATTTCTTACCCAGCGATCGCCTGTTTGCTATTATTACCAGCCATGTCTGACTGAAGCCGCACAGACGGCGAATTATAGGGGACGGGGATTCTAGACTAGATTTACAATCCCGAGTAGAAATGGTTGTCCTGACGTCTCTATCACTGAGCATAGGCGCGTGGCAGTACGGTGGGCTAGTACACGCGCACTTCATATATTGAGTATATAGGACAAGCAGTGTGACATGCAGAAAACACGCAAGGTAGGGGGTTCCAGAAATGGATTCTCTCTACTACAGGATTGTCCTTGTTCTTAATTTAATGAGCTTCTCTGATGTTGCACAAATCAATTTCATGGAGATGATCACAGGATACGCTTCAAGTAGACAGAAAATCTGCTGCAGCAATTCACTCCCTAAGAGCAGATCTCGGGGTGGCAGTTACAAGCCTATGTGTCAGCCCTGTACAAGCTGATAATAGCCTTCCCCTAAACTTGCTGTCTGGAACCATTATTAGAATGCAAGTTTTATCGATTGCAAAAGAGCTTCTGCAGCAGCTGAGTCCTGCATTATAATGTTGGCCCAGTTAAAGGGAATCTGTCACCTATTTTTTCGTATATAAGCTGCGGCCACCACCATCAGGGGCTTATCTACAGCATTCTGTAATGCTGTAGATAAGCCCCCGATGTAACCTGAAAGATAAGAAAAACAAGCTATATTATACTCACCCGGGGGTGGTCCGGTCCGATGGGTGTCACGGTTCGGATCCGGTGCCTCTCATCTTCTAGCGATGACGTCCTCCTCCTTGCTTCTGTCGCTCTCCTACGCAGGTGTACTTTATCTGCCTTGTTGAGGGCAGCGTAAAGTACTGCAGTGCGCTGGCGCCGGGCCTCTCTGACCTGGGTAATCTCCATGGAGCTTTACAGCTATTAATATCAGCTCACAGCTGTATTATTAGCTTTTCCTGGTTATTAAATTGGTAAACCTGCAAAGGTTAGGCAGACAACTGCGGTCTGACATTAATAGGCTAGGAAGAGGTCATCGATATTGGCCCCCTCCCATATTTAAAACATCAACTCTGAGCTGCCCCAGAAAAGTCATATCCATAAGATGTGCCAATTCTTGCACTTAGTCTCACTCTTCCTACTTGCTCTGGTGCGCTGGAAACGCCAGCGCCATTATAACTTTTCCCATGGTGCTCATGCTGACGTGAGGGAGTTGAACTGAGTTAATTAGCTATGAACTCCCAGGGCGTTTCTGACGGCACCGCAAGCGTGATAACTTTCTCACGCTTGTGGTGACATCGCTGAGGTGAAAGGAGTTCACCGGGAGGCAATGAGCTGGGGAAGCATGCACAGCTCAGGGTCTCTGCTCAGTGGCAGGCTATATAGTCACATCATGGAACAATGCAGTCTGCCATATAGATTTAGCAGAGCTAGATGCGTCAGAGGACAAATAGATTATCTTCTCGGTGGACAGGTGAGGAATAGGGGTGTTTATTATTTTAATTCTGTTACAGGAGACATTGGCTTCAGTGGGTATAGCTGGTATGGTTTAATTTAGATTCATTAAAGGAATACATGTCATTATTTCAATTAAATAACTTTATTTTGGGTGTGTGTGTTTTTTATACAAAATCACTATGGAGTTAGCAATGAGGGTGTCTTATATATAACCACCCAAACTATCACCCCACTTGCCACAGCACCAGGGCAAGTAGGAAGTGTTAGACTAAGTTTGAGAATCAGTGCATCTTATAGATTTACCTCTTCTGGGGCAGCTGAGAGCTGATGTTTTTAGTCTGGGAGGGGGCCAATATCCATGGCCCCTTCCTAGGCTATTAATATCAGCCTGCAGCTGTCTCCCTAGCCTTTGCTGTTATTAATTATAGGGGGGTTCCCCATTTTCAAAACTAGGAATGGCTAAGTATACAACTGTGAGTGGACATTAATAGCCTGGGCAGCTCCATGGCTTTTACCGCCTTCCCAGGCTATAAACATCTGCCCTCAGCTGTTTGCTTTCCTTCTGCTGGTTAATAAGATGTCAGGGGTTTCATGCCTTGTTTTTTTCTGAAAGGAAGATATTTAGTAAAAAAAAAAGTGCACAGTGAACTACACACACAAAGCAGTTATATATCTCACATATTTAGCATATTTATATGTATCTTTTTGTATCTATCTGTATATCTATCTAATCTCTTTTTTAAAACTTAGACATTTTTTAAAAAAATCATCAAGTGTGAAACTGAAGATATTATGGAAAGTAATGGCACTTTGTATTGTTACCTTTGCAAGTGTGACCACCACGACGAAAGAAAAAAACCCGTTTATAGCAATATATGCAATTTATTCCTGTTAGGTGAATTTTCTAAGAATATGAATTTGGAATAAAATATAAAGTATGAATATAGCATAAACTACTGAACAAGGTGCCATAGATTGTGCTTTTCGACATTTAGTTTACATAGCAGAACTGGAAATATAATCAAGTCATGCAAGACCATTTGTTCACCAATTTTGAGGCCTCAATACCTCTGTAAATGAAACTGTGTGTGCGCATATTTAGAGATCACTTGAAATTGCTTGGAAATCATTGGCTGCTCTAAGCAATAGAAAACAACAAAGGACAATGAGATCTTAGACTAATATTATGGGAACATGTAAAAGGGCCAGGGGCGGTCATAGACAGAAGAAGGCCATGTGCAAGAACACTATATGGGCATCCTGCAGTCTAATAATGTGCCTATGACACAAGTTGCTTGCTGATTTGGAGGTAGAAGTTGGCCTTTTCACCTCTTGGGCCTCTGTTCAGCTGCACAAGTTGCACCAATGGTATGACTGTTCCTCAATTCTGCAACTCTACAAAACCATAATATCGAAACATAGCTGAGGACATTACTATGACAATCTTCTTTACAGTACATCTTCAACATGCATACCAACATTCTCGACCGGATCACAAGAGGGGCGTTCTCAAATGTTCATGTATGTAGTAAAAAAAAAACACTTAATAGTGCGTCACATGGTGTATCACATGATCCCTCACCGCTAATCAGGGACTACATAACAGGGTTCTTTTCAGAGCTGTTGACTGGTGGAAAACTGACTACACAAAACCACAAGTGCCTGCTTTTTTAGCCCATCTGTGTGTTACTTTGGTCTATTTAGTCTATACATACCTATTTACATTATTCCACCAGGGTATTTCACTATCAGAGCCAGAGTCATAAGTTGGTGAACCTGGACCAATGCGCCAAGAGGGACCACTTGGCCCATGTTTTCAATTTTCATTAGTGACATCTGCCATATATACAGACAACAGATACAACGAAATTACACACCGCTGTTAAATGCCAGGATTTTGTCATGTAAAAAAATCATGCTAGTAAGAACCCTGTCAGAACATTTTCCACCTTTAATTTCATCCATAATCTGTACAAATCCATTGAGATTATTTGTACATTAACTGAAATCATTTAGGGGGAAATATAAAAATAACAAAACTAAATTGATGTGGTTGTGTATGAACATAGTTGTGCTCAAACGTTTACATAACCAGGCAGAATTTTTGCTTTCTTGGCCTTTTTTTCAGAGAATATGAATGATAACACCAAAACTTTTTCTCCACTCATGGCTAATGGTTGGGTGAAGCCATTTATTGTCAAACTACTGTGTTTTCTCTTTTTAAATCATAATGACAACCTAAAACATCCAAATGACCCTGATCAAAAGTTTACATACCCCATTTCTTAATACCGTGTGTTGCCTCCTCTAACATCAATGACAGCTTGAAGTCTTTTGTGGTAGTTGTAGATGAGGTTCTTTATTTTCTCAGATGGTAAAGCTGCCCACTCTTCTTGGCAAAAAGCCGTCAGTTCCTGTAAATTCCTGGGCTGTCTAGCATGAACTGCACGCTTCAGATCTCCCCAGAGTGGCTCAATGATATTGAGCTCAGGAGACTGAGATGGCCACTCCAGAACTTACATTTTGTTTTGCTGTAGCCAATGACAGGTCAATTTGCCCTTTTGTTTTGGATTGTTGTAATGTTGGAACGTCCAAGTACATGCCATGCGCAGCTCCCGGGCTGATGATTTCAAATTTCCCTCCAGTATTTGCTGATAGAGTGCTGCATTCATCTTTCCATCAACTTTGACCAAGTTTCCTGTGCCTTTGTAGCTCACACATCCCCAAAATCTCAGCGACCCACCTCCATGCTTTACAGTAAGAATGGTGTTCCTTTCATCATAGGCCTTGTTGACCTCTCTCCAAATGTAACGTTTATGGTTGTGGCCAAAAAGTTCAATTTTGGTCTCATCACTGTAAATTACCTTGTTCCAGAAGTATTGATGCTTGTCTCTGTGCTGTTTTGCGTATTATAGGCAAGATACTTTGTGGCATTTGTGCAGTAATGGCTTCCTTCTGGCGACTCGATCATGTAGCTAATTTTTCTTCAAGTGCCTCCTTATTGAGCATCTTGAAACAGCCACCACTAGTTTTCAGAGAGTTCAGTATTTCAGCTGATGTTATTTGTGAGTTTGTCTTTGCATCCCAAACAATTTTCCTGGCTTTTGTGGATAAAATTTTTGTTGGTCTACCTGACTGTGGATTTGTTTTTACAGAGCCCCTGATTTTACATTTGTTAATCACAGTTTGAACGCTGCTGACTGGCATTATCAATTCCTTTGATATCTTTTTGTATCCCTTTCCTGTTTTATTCAGTTCAACTACTTTTTCCCATAGATCTGTTGACATTTCTTTTGCTTTCCCCATGACTCACAATCCAGAAACATTGGCTGGATGAAAGATGCAAGAGTCTGTCTGAATCCCAGAAACTCACTCAGCTTTTATGCACGCACACTGATTACAAGCAAATAGGTCACAGGTGAGGATGTTACCTTTAGTAGCTATTCAAACACATTTATATCATCTTCTGTGCATGCTATTAGGCAAAATCACCAGGGTATGTAATTATTTGATTAGGGTCATTTGGATGTTTTGGAATGTCATTATGATTTAAAACGAGAAAACACAGTAGTTTGACAATAAATGGCTTCACCCAACTACTAACCATGAGTCTAGATAAAGTTTTGGTGTTATCATTCATATTCTCTGAAAAAAGGCCAAGAAAGCAAAAGTTCTGCCGGGGTATGTAAACATTTGAGCACAACTGTACACCCTTTATTAACTTAATGTTAACTTAATACATTTTTACACCATTTTGGACCGTTTGATCATTCTTTTCTTTTTCTGTGCTTATTTACAGTTGTGGCCAAAAGTATTGACACCCCTGCAATTTTGTCAGATAATACTCAGTTTCTTCCTGAAAATGATTGCAAACACAAATTCTTTGGTATTATTATCGTCATTTAATTTGTCTTAAATGAAAAAACACAAAAAGAATTGTCCTAAAGCCAAATTGGATATAATTCCACACCAAACATAAAAAAGAGGGTGGACAAAAGTATTGGCACTGTTCGAAAAATCATGTGTTGGTTCTCTAATTTGTGTAATTAACAGCACCTGTAACTTACCTGTGGCACCTAACAGGTGTGGGCAATAACTAGATCACACTTGCAGCCAGTTGACATGGATTAAAGTTGACTCAGCCTCTGTCCTGTGTCCTTGTGTGTACCACATTGAGCATGGAGAAAAGAAAGAAGACCAAAGAACTGTCTGAGGACTTGAGAAACGAAATTGTGAGGAAGCATGAGCAATCTCAAGGCTACAAGTCCATCTCCAAAGACCTGAATGTTCCTGTGTTTACCGTGCGCAGTGTCATCAAGAAGTTTAAAGCCCATGGCACTGTGGCTAACCTCCCTAGATGTGGACGGAAAAGAAAAATTGACAAGAGATTTCAACGCAAGATTGTGCGGATGTTGGATAAAGAACCTCGACTAACATCCAAACAAGTTCAAGCTGCCCTGCAGTCCGAGGGTACAACAGTGTCAACCCGTACTATCCGTCGGCGTCTGAATGAAAAGGGACTGTATGGTGGGAGACCCAGGAAGACCTCACTTCTTACCCCGAGACATAAAAAAGCCAGTCTGGAGTTTGCCAAAACTTACCTGAAAAAGCCTAAAACGTTTTGGAAGAATGTTCTCTGGTCAGATGAGGCAAAAGTAGAGCTTTTTGGGCAAAGGCATCAACATAGAGTTTACAGGAGAAAAAAAGAGGCATTCAAAGAAAAAAACACGGTCCCTACAGTCAAACATGGCGGAGGTTCCCTGATGTTTTGGGGTTGCTTGCTGCCTCTGGCACTGGACTGCTTGACCGTGTGTATGGCATTATGAAGTCTGAAGACTACCAACAAATTTTGCAGCATAATGTAGGGCCCAGTGTGAGAAAGCTGGGTCTCCCTCAGAGGTCATGGGTCTTCCAGCAGGACAAGGACCCAAAACACACTTCAAAAAGCACTAGAAAATGGTTTGAGAGAAAGCACTGGAGACTTCTAAGGTGGCCAGCAATGAGTCCAGACCTGAATCCCATAGAACACCTGTGGAGAGATCTAAAAATGTCAGTTTGGAGAAGGCACCCTTCTAATATCGGGGACCTGGAGCAGTTTGCCAAAGAAGAATGGTCTAAAATTCCAGCAGAGCAATGTATGAAACTCATTGATGGTTACCGGAAGCGGTTGGTCGCAGTTATTTTGGCTAAAGGTTGTGCAACCAAGTATTAGGCTGAGGGTGCCAATACTTTTGTCTGGCCCATTTTTGGAGTTTTGTGTGAAATGATCAATGTTTTGCTTTTTGCTTCATTCTCTTTTGTGTTTTTTCATTTAAGACAAATTAAATGAAGATAATAATACCAAAGAATTTGTGTTTGCAATCATTTTCAGGAAGAAACTGAGTATTATCTGACAAAATTGCAGGGGTGTCAATACTTTTAGCCACAACTGTATAATGTTACGATCAGTCCGCTACTTTGTCCTTATATGCATACCATAATGATTAATACGACATTGCAATATATTTAATAATTGATAATGGTGCCGCTTTCTCTGTTAAGCTATTTTTATCATTGGAGATGTGGTTGTGTTCAGAATTAGCCAATCACATCTACACTCATGTTATAAAGTAGTTAGTACACAGCTGCTATCATTTATAATGATTCTGATTAACCTATATAAAATTTAGCTGTTCTATTAGGATTTTCCTGGCATGTTTTTAGTTGCATTTGATAGCAAAGGAATCTCATTGTTGAAAGTTATCAGTCAGAAGAACTTTACATAAATATTCTTTGATATCAAGTCATTACTTATACCATTTGGCACATCAGTCACATTATGTAAAATTGGATGTCTCTAAAAAATTGCTGAAAAGACTAGAAGAAAATTGGTGCAGGAGGTTTCCACCAGACCTATAGCAACATTGAATGATCTACAAAAATTGCTGGCAACTACTGGTTGTGTACTGTATGTGACAGCAATGATCCCTATTCTTTATATGTCTGGTTTGTGGGATAGGGTGGCAAAGTTTATGCCTTTTTGCACAAAGAAAAGAATCAAATGCCTGCTTTGTTTTGCCAAAACCTATATCAAATCTGACAAAAGCATGTAGGGAAATGTGTTATTGTCTGATGAGACCAAGGTTTAACTTTCTTGTTGTAATTCCAAAAGGTATGATTGGTGGAAGCACTGTGCATTACCAAAAAACACAATTCCCACAGTGCAGAATAGTGGAGGCAGCTTTAAGCTTTTTAGCTGTTATTTGCCACCTGGAACTGGAACTTATTTAGTCAAGGTGGAATGATTTATGAAAAGTTCCAAAGATCAGTTAATTTGGCAATAAAATCTTCAGACCTTTGCTAAAAAGCTAAAGATAAAGAAGAATTTCACCTTTCAAGCCTGAGCATACTTCCAAATCAACACATGAATGACTTTGCCGAAAGAAGATCAATGTTTTTGGAAGGGTCCAGCCAGAGCCCAGACCTCAATCCAATTGAAAGTCTGTAGGTTCACCTGAATAGGTGGTTGTACACAGTAGATGCCCTCACAATCTGACAGATTTGGAATTCTACTTCAAGGAAGATTGGACAAAAATCACTAATTCTAGATAGATGTTCTATCCTGATAGAGTCATACTCTAAAACACTGCATGCTGTGATATATTCAAAAGGTAATTCAACAAAGTATTAGTTGAAAGATGTACATATATATGCAACAACATTATTTTAGCTTTTTATTTTTAATTTTCCACATGAAAAGATTTCAGTTTCTTTTTCATTTGAATTAATTGGATAGATAATGAATGGCATTAAGGTGGAAAAAGTTCTGGCATGATTCTTCTTGGTATGATTTTTTTACGTGATAAAAACCTGGTATTTTAAAGAAGCACTCCCATCAAATTTTTATGCTCTTAATATATTGCAATCATCATATTATTATTAGCTATCCAGTTAATTATTTTCTTCCCATTAGATCTATGACATCACATGATGAAAACTGACTAGCTGATTCCTTCTAAGCTTTGTGTAGAAACAGGAGGTCAATTTTCCCAGTTTGAGACATAAGTCACTGCAAAAGTCCCTGTCAGAGGAAGGAGGGAGCAGCTGGGTCAGAAGTTGAAGAGGGGAATGATAAATGCATGGACAAGAGATTCCATGTTTCATCACAGAGCAGAGAAAACAGAAGAATTATCTGGGTAGAAAAATGAAATGAGCAATTGTATGTACACAGTGCTATATGTGATAACTGCTATATATTAAGAGGATACAAACTTTGATTGGAGACATTCTTTATTAGAGGTGTGTGAACTTTTTATATCCACTGTACATTGGATGCGCAAAAAATGCAACACGGTGCGTTTGGCGCACGTCGGCGCAGCGCAAAAAGGCGCATGCGCCAGCAAAAACATCAGCGCACGGCCAGCATAACCAACGCTAAATATAGGGTACATCGATCGCATGCAGCGTCATGCGCCCATAGAAGGAGCTGACCGGAGGAGGCACGGCCATGGGCGGAGCCTAGCGGCGGCACTGCACTGCGCCTCCTAGCGCAAGTCTGAAAGTAGCCTTAGAAAGACTAATATAAAAAAATTTAAAAAGACAATGAAAAAAATGAAAACTTCTAAACACTCAAACATTTTTTCTAGAAAAACATACTTATTTGGTGTTAGGGTCGGCGGAACGCACCAGATATAAATAATGGAAGGCGCGTTCGCCGCCCGGGGTCCACCGTGCGGTAGATGACAAGACCGCTGCTGGACAATGGCAGATACGCTAGAAGTGCGATACAGCGCTCGGGTTAACGTCACCCGAGAGCCTGAGAGCGGACTCTGTTTAGTCACAGAGACGCCAAAGTATGAACTTAGACGTAAAGGCTGAACCTGTTAGCTGCACAGGTCAGCCGGCGTGTGGCGTCGCAGCCGCGAACACCAAAAGCTGCTACTACTGCAGCGCGGCCGTAACTGAAGCCGCTAAGCGACGATGCCGGAGGAGCCGGGCACCGACGGACGCTAGTGTAGGTGAGGAAGGCTCAGTGGCGTGTAGCCTGCCACAATCTGGAGCTGACTAACCCAACATACTGTCACCATTCGTAATATCCGAGGGAAGGGGTTTCATAATAAGTCAGACACCAGTCCATGCATCCATCACCATACACACACAGCATAATATGCTACACTAGCGCATGGCCGAGCCGCCATGCAGGCTTTTTATAGCCATGCGCTTCCGGGACCTTCCAGTACTATAGGAAGGACCAATCAGATCCGACATAGGACCTTCACATGTGACCCCTGCTCTCCACTGAGAGGACAAGTTGCGGGCATGCCCAGTCGCACGGCGCGAGGACTTAGCCTCTAGAGCAGTTCCCTGCAAAGCAGGTTGCGTTATCATTGCTGCACCAGAGGTGGCAGCAACATCCAGGCTCACAGAACGAGTCTGCGGGGAATGCCTGGTTCGCCGAGATTGCTGAGCAGGAGTCCGAGCGGTCGGAGGAGAATGGGAGACCGCAGGATGTCTGGCTCTGGATTCCCACTGTGCAGTGCCAGGAGTCCGACGCCTAACATTACCCCCCCTCCTACGGCCCCCCCTCTCTGAGCCTCACTGCGCTCAAAGGCCGCTATCAGGAGCGGTGCGTGAATATTTTCCACCGGCTCCCAGGTCCGAGCCTCGGGCCCATGACCCTTCCAGTCCACCAAATAAAATTTTTTGCCACGGACAAACCTGCGCCCCACGATGGCGTTAACCTCAAACTCATCAGACGATAAGTCTGATGACCCGGCAGATGACTCAGAAAACCGGACCATGTGAACTGGTTTGAGGAGGGACACATGGAACACGTCCGAAATGGCCAAATGTGGAGGTAGAGCCAGGCGGTAGACCACCGAGCTAAGTCGCTCGAGGACCTTGAATGGTCCAATGTATCGCGGTGCGAACTTGGGAGACTCAACCCGCAGTTTAATGTTTCGGGTGGAGAGCCATACCATGTCGCCAGGGGAGAAGCTTGGCGCAGGCCGCCGATGCATGTCGGCAGACGCCCTCATCCTTTCTTTAGATGCCCGGATAGCATCCTGAGTGCGATCCCAAATGTCCCGGGCCTCCACTGCCCAGTCTGCCACCCTGGAGTCAGTGGAGGACACTGGCATCGGGACAGGGACACGTGGATGTTGGCCATAGTTTAGGAGAAAGGGCGTCTGACCAGTGGAATCAGCCACCGCATTGTTTAGGGCAAATTCTGCCCAAGGTAGCAAGGATGCCCAGTCATCCTGCCTGGCAGAGACAAAATGTCGTAAATAGGTGACCAAGGTCTGATTGGCTCTCTCGACCAAGCCATTCGTCTCGGGATGGTAAGCGGAGGATAGATTTAGCTCGATGCTGAGTAAACTGCAGAGCTCCCTCCAAAACCGAGACGCAAACTGGGGACCACGGTCACTCACGATTTTGTCCGGCATGCCATGTAGACGGAATACGTGTTTAATGAACAAGGTGGCCAGACCTCGAGCGGAAGGCAGGCGTGCGAGTGGCACCAGATGCACCATTTTGGAAAAATGGTCGGTGACCACCCAGATGACCGTACTGCCACCAGACTTGGGCAGGCCAACTATGAAGTCCATGCCAACCATCTCCCATGGTCTATCCGCCACTGGCAGGGGAAACAACAGCCCCGCCGGCCTCTGTCTAGAGGGTCTGTTCCGAGCACACGAAACACATGCCTGCACGTACTCCTTGACATCTCGAGCCATATGTGGCCACCAATATGACCTTGCCAGGAGTTCGGCGGTCCGTTTTTTACCAAAATGGCCACCCACTCTGGAGGCATGTGCCCAGGCGAGGACCTCCGGCCGTAGCTGAGGAGGCACCAAGGTCTTGCCCGGTGGTACCGACTCGAGCGCAACTGGAGCCACGGTCGTAAAACTCTCCGGCGGGAGAATTAACCGAGGCTCAGCCTCTCCCTCCTCCGCTGAGACCACTGAACGTGAGAGAGCATCCGCACGGACGTTCTTCTCTCCAGAGAGGTAGTGGAGGGTGAAGCGGAATCGTGAGAAGAAGAGCGACCACCTGGCCTGACGGGAATTCAGGCGTTGGGCCGTCTGTAGATAGACCAGGTTTTTATGGTCCGTATATACCAGAAAGGGAAACCGGGCTCCCTCCAGGAGATGTCTCCATTCAGAAAAAGCCAACTTCATGGCTAGCAGCTCCCTGTCGCCGATGGAGTAATTTTTCTCCGCCGGTGAGAAGGTCTTGGAATAGAAGAAGCAGGGGTGCTTCCGACCTTGAGCATCCTTTTGATAAAGGACTGCTCCTGCACCGATGGAAGAAGCGTCTACCTCAAGGATAAATGGCTTATCCACATCGGGACGATGTAATATGGGAGCGCCAGCAAAATGTGATTTTATAGCCGAGAAGGCCTTGGAGACATATTCTGACCAAGCATTGGGGTTAGCTCCTTTCTTGGTGAGAGCAACCAAAGGAGCCACCAGTGTGGAAAAGTGTGGTATGAACTGGCGGTAGTAGTTCACGAACCCCAAAAAGCGCTGCACCGCTTTGAGGGAATGGGGTTCCTGCCAGTCCATTACCGCTTGTAGTTTGGCCGGATCCATGGCCAGCCCCTGGGCCGAGATGATATAGCCCAGGAACGGCAAGGACTCCTGCTCAAACTGGCACTTCTCCAGCTTGGCAAATAACGAGTTCGCCCGCAGACGGTCAAAGACCCTGCAGACGTCTCTCCGGTGGGTGGTCAAATCTGGCGAAAAGATGAGTATATCATCCAGGTAGACCACCACCGAGGTAGAGAGCATGTCGCGGAAGACGTCGTTGACAAAATCTTGGAAGACAGCTGGGGCATTACAAAGGCCAAAGGGCATAACCAGGTATTCGTAATGGCCATCCCTGGTATTAAAAGCTGTCTTCCATTCGTCTCCTTCGCGAATGCGGATCAGGTTGTATGCACCCCGCAGATCTAGTTTAGTAAAGATCCGGGCCCCCCGCAACCTGTCAAATAACTCCGAGATCAACGGTAGGGGGTATTTGTTTTTAACCGTGATAGCATTGAGACCTCGGTAGTCGATGCAGGGGCGTAGCTCTCCGTTCTTCTTCTGTACGAAGAAGAATCCGGCACCAGCTGGTGACACCGATTTTCTGATGAAACCCCTAGCCAGGTTCTCCCGGATATAATGGGACATAGCCTCCGTCTCAGGGAGTGATAAAGGGTAAACACAGCCTCGGGGAGGCTCTGTGCCTGGCAGAAGATCAATCGGGCAATCATAGGAACGGTGCGGTGGGAGCGTCTCCGCAGACTTCTTAGAGAAGACGTCCGCGTAATGGTGGTAGGGTTTGGGGAGCGAGGAGAGATCCGCAGGCACTTCTGTGGAAGCCACCTGAACGCTGCCCCTCAGGCACCTTCCCTCACAGTCCTTGCCCCAGCCCAGTATCCTCCCTGAAGCCCAGTCAATATGCGGGGAGTGGCAACGAAGCCAGGGAACTCCGAGGAGCACCTGATCGATGCCATTGGGCATAATTAGCAGGGACAGAGTCTCCCGATGTGAGGGTGAAATAGAGAGTCCGAGTGGGGCTGTCTGATGGGTCACCTGAGATGGTAACGGTGCCCCATTTACCACCCTGATGGTCAGAGGTTGGGGGAGTATCACCAGAGGGATAGCGTGTCTCTGGGCAAAAGTCGAGGACATAAAGTTCCCCTCGGCCCCGGAATCCAGGATGACCTCTGCCTCCCAGGAGGAGGACCCACTATCTAATGTACCCTGGAACACCGGTTTGGGTGAAAAGGGTCCCACCTTGGATTGACCACCACCTACGGCCACTGAACATGGTCGTCCTTTCGGCCGCTGAGGGCATGTGCCAGCCGAGTGGCCCAACTGTCGGCACCGATAACAGCGCACAGAGGTTCGCATCGGACGCAACTTAGTGCCGGTGCGAGACACCTCCATAGGCTCAGAGGAGGGGTGCTCCTGTGCGGGAAATTTCAGCGGCTCAGTAAAGGTGGGAGCCAAATTAACCCTACGTTTGGAGTGCGCTCGTTCCAACCCGCGCTCCGTGTAGCGGAGATCAATGCGGGTGGAAACGGCGATCAACTCCTCCAAACTGGTGGGAATCTCCCTAGTAGCTAGAGCATCTTTTACGTGCTCAGCCAGGCCTCTCCAAAACACCGGGACCAACACTTTGTCCGGCCACTCTAACTCGGAAGCCAGTGTCCGAAACTGGACAGCATGATGGCTAACCGAAAGTGACCCTTGTGTTAAAGATAACAGTTGGAGAGCCGTATCGTGGGTGACCCGTGGTCCCAAGAAGACTTGCTTCAGAGCCGCGAGGAACTGAGCAGCCCTCTGTACCACGGGATCACCACGTTCCCACAATGGCGTGGCCCACTGTAATGCCCGGCCAGACAACAGAGAGACAATAAATCCCACCTTAGCCCGCTCCGTAGGGAACCGTGCAGCCAGCAACTCCAGCTGGATGGAGCACTGACTAACGAATCCCCTACAGGAGGCACTATCACCCGAAAACTTATCGGGGAGCGGGAGGCGAGACATTGTCGGCAGGGGCAAAAGTGTGGGCGCACGTGAGACAGCCTCAGCGACTGTCTGAGCAGCAGCTAGCGCAGCATTCGCAGCTGAGTTGGTGCTCTCAATAGCCGCCAACCTGCTCTCCAGCTGCCGAATGTAGCGCTGCAGCTGCTGCACGTCTGCCATTGCCAGCCAGACCCTGGCGCTAGTGTAATGTTAGGGTCGGCGGAACGCACCAGATATAAATAATGGAAGGCGCGTTCGCCGCCCGGGGTCCACCGTGCGGTAGATGACAAGACCGCTGCTGGACAATGGCAGATACGCTAGAAGTGCGATACAGCGCTCGGGTTAACGTCACCTGAGAGCCTGAGAGCGGACTCTGTTTAGTCACAGAGACGCCAAAGTAAAGGCTGAACCTGTTAGCTGCACAGGTCAGCCGGCGTGTGGCGTCGCAGCCGCGAACACCAAAAGCTGCTACTACTGCAGCGCGGCCGTAACTGAAGCCGCTAAGCGACGATGCCGGAGGAGCCGGGCACCGACGGACGCTAGTGTAGGTGAGGAAGGCTCAGTGGCGTGTAGCCTGCCACAATCTGGAGCTGACTAACCCAACATACTGTCACCATTCGTAATATCCGAGGGAAGGGGTTTCATAATAAGTCAGACACCAGTCCATGCATCCATCACCATACACACACAGCATAATATGCTACACTAGCGCATGGCCGAGCCGCCATGCAGGCTTTTTATAGCCATGCGCTTCCGGGACCTTCCAGTACTATAGGAAGGACCAATCAGATCCGACATAGGACCTTCACATGTGACCCCTGCTCTCCACTGAGAGGACAAGTTGCGGGCATGCCCAGTCGCACGGCGCGAGGACTTAGCCTCTAGAGCAGTTCCCTGCAAAGCAGGTTGCGTTATCATTGCTGCACCAGAGGTGGCAGCAACATCCAGGCTCACAGAACGAGTCTGCGGGGAATGCCTGGTTTGCCGAGATTGCTGAGCAAGAGTCCGAGCGGTCGGAGGAGAATGGGAGACCGCAGGATGTCTGGCTCTGGATTCCCGCTGTGCAGTGCCAGGAATCCGACGCCTAACATTTGGCATGTCTTGGCATGCAACTGGCAAAAAACACCTAATAATATAAGTAAGGGGCCAAAAGCATCTGAACCTACCCTACAAAATAAAAACCTCTCTAAACACATATCATTATATTAGATATGTATAAAATATTTCAGAAAAACAAAAATGTCACCAAGAAATATCTATATGGGCAGAGTCTGATGAATATACCACAAAATCTAAGGCCTGTTTCACACTTCCGTTTTTGTGTCCGCCAAACGGATCCGTTTCCGTTTTTTTGACGGAAACTGATGCAAACGGATCCGTTTTTTTAAAAACGGATCCGTTTTTTTGACGGATCCGCGGTAACCGTAATGGAAGTCTATGGGACAAAAAAAACGGATCCTGCAAAAAATGGCGGATCCGTTTTTTTACGGAAAACAACGGATTTTGACGGATTTGAAAAAACGGAAGTGTGAAACAGGCCTAACACATACACTAAACAAATCGGCAACCAGGTAGAATCACTAAGAGAAGGGAGTCAATAGGTGCATCACCCCAATCTCAGTGAGGTAGCATTCTCTCTCTGATATACATTGACATACGAGACAGTAAATGTGCAAAAAACAATACGAATACTAATAAACATAATTGTCCTTGGCTAGTAAGATAGGGCTAGAGGTGACAAACATGAAGAAAGATACTTTCCCTATTTTGTCCTACTATATGACTGTGAAAGTTGGCACCCTAATAGAGAAACAGGATATAGCGGCCCCCACACGTGCGTTGGCTGTCCTTATGTAGTTAAAGAAGGCACTAAAGCAAAAAGACTACTATAAAGAACAAATGTCCAAAAAAGTGAAATTATGCACAAATAACAGCATCTATAAAACATCTAATGACAAATAAGCTTGCAAAAATCAACCACCAGGTGAGGAGGCAAATCATCCCTCAGTAAGAATATTCAATAACTTATCCATTAATGATCTCCTGCATCTCGTGCCAACGTGTTTTCCTTCATGGCTTCCTCAGGGGAATATCTTGGGAGATGCTATCAAGGAGAGCCATTCCTCTCCTGCTGCTGTGAACATAGTGTGCTCACTTCAGCGAGACTGTTTGGACTAATAAAATATATTAATATTTATTCTGTACTGTGAAGATCAGAATAAAAAGTCGAAATAACAGAAAGTCATATGGTAATGTGGTAAGTGGTAATGATAACACTATCCTATATACAAGTCTATCAAATTGAAACCAAAAACTTGGATGGACCAATATTCATCTCCGACAATTAAATATTGCATGGAGCTCAGGACATCCAGCAGCAGCTGATCTGTGGGGATCCTGGGTGTCAGGAAAGGTCAGCTCTATGTGAGTCCCAGATATACTGTACCATTCAAGTAGAAAATGCATGCATAGGCAGTCCAAGGTCAAACCAGAGGAGACATCCAAGGATTCATTTAAAAGACTGGTCAATAAAAAGTCAGGGTCAGAACACTAAAGTAACAATCCAATCATTATTCCAGGGAAGTAAATTTTTTGTTTTGGTGTCCAAACACAGGTAAGAAGATGAACACCTTGCTGAAATTAAGTTGAAATATTGGAAGTCGAACTGGTCAGGAGTGTCAGTGAGTCAATGATACTGCTCGGTTGTCTGCCTGCTCCAAGGCCATCACTGGCAATCCCGACAATCAGTGGTGCACCCACGAGAAGGAGGTGACATCCTGCCACCTTTTCCATTGCTCTGGGGCAGTGCGATAGTTACTGCTTTTTGCAGTGCCACTAATACGCTCATCCAAGTCCTTATGTGGATGAATTTAAAGTTGAAAACTTCAGAGAAGCTGAAAGAAGCTATAGCCGGAACCTGCCCTACCCTGCCGCTCCCCTCCTTCTGGATGACACATTGCACCACTTGTGTCATTCAACAGGTCCCTGGGGCCAAGGCTATGAGAAGATGGAGTGACTTAAACTTTCGGGAAGAATGGCTAATATTAAAGTGGGCACAATAGCTAGTATTAAGCTCTTCACATCTTTTATTTACATACAGTACAGACCAAAAGTTTGGACGCACCTTCTCATTCAAAGAATTTTCTTTATTTTCATGACTATGAAAATTGTAGATTCACTCTGAAGGCATCGAAACTATGAATTAACACATGTGGAATTATATAATTAACAAAAAAGTGTGAAACAACTGAAAATTTGTCTTATATTCTAGGTTCTTCAAAGTAGCCACCTTTTGCTTTGATTACTGCTTTGCACACTCTTGGCATTCTCTTGATGAGCTTCAAGAGGTAGTTACCTGAAATGGTTTTCACTTCACAGGTGTGCCCTGTCAGGTTTAATAAGTGGGATTTCTTGCCTTATAAACGGGGTTGGGACCATCAGTTGTGTTGTACAGAAGTCTGGTGGATACACAGCTGATAGTCCTACTGAATAGACTGTTAGAATTTATATTATGGCAAGAAAAAAGCAGCTGAGTAAAGAAAAACGAGTGGCCATCATTACTTTAAGAAATGAAGGTCAGTCAGACCGAAAAATTGGGAAAACTTTGAAAGTGTCCCCAAGTGCAGTGGCAAAAACCATGAAGCGCTACAAAGAAACTGGCTCACATGAGGACCGGCCCAGGAAAGGAAGACCAAGAGTCACCTCTGCTGCGGAGGATAAGTTCATCTGAGTCACCAACCTCAGAAATCGCAGGTTATCAGCAGCTCAGATTAGAGACCAGGTCAATGCCACACAGAGTTCTTGCAGCAGACATACAGTATCTCTACAACAACTGTTAAGAGGAGACTTTGTGCAGCAGGTCTTCATGGTAAAAGAGCTGCTAGGAAACCACTGCTAAGGACAGGCAACAAGCAGAAGAGACTTGTTTGGGCTAAAGAACACAAGGAATGGACATTAGACCAGTGGAAATCTGTGCTTTGGTCTGATGAGTCCAAATTTGAGGTCTTTGGTTCCAACCAACGTGTCTTTGTGTGATGCAGAAAAGGTGAACGGATGGACTCTACATGCCTGGTTCCCACCATGAAGCATGGAGGAGGAGGTGTGATGGTGTGGGGGTGCTTTGATGGTGACACTGTTGGGGATTTATTCAAAATTGAAGGCATAATGAACCAGCATGGCTACCACAGCATCTTGCAGCTGCATGCTATTCCATCCGGTTTGCGTTTAGTTGGACCATCATTTATTTTTCAACAGGACAATGACCCCAAACACACCTCCAGGCTGTGTAAGGGCTATTTGACCAAGAAGGAGAATGATGGGGTGCTAAGCCAGATGACATGACCTCCACAGTCACCAGACCTGAACCCAATCGAGATGGTTTGGGTTGAGCTGGACCGCAGAGTGAAGGCAAAAGGGCCAACAAGTGCTAAGCATCTCTGGGAACTTCTTCAAGACTGTTGGAAGACCATTTCCGATGACTACTTCTTGAAGCTCCTCAAGAGAATGCTAAGAGTGTGCAAAGCAGTAATCAAAGCAAAAGGTGGCTACTTTGAAGAACCTAGAATATAACACATATTTTCAGTTGTTTCACACTTTTTTGTTAATTCTATAATTCCACATGTGTTAATTCATAGTTTTGATGCCTTCAGAGTGAATCTACAATTTTCATAGTGATGAAAATAAAGAAAACTCTTTGAATAAGAAGGTGTGTCCAAGCTTTTGGTCTGTACTGTATATGTCAAAAGTTGTTTCCCTTGCTTTGATGCGGGCTTGCACGCCATCATGTGCCTTTGACAGCTGCGGGCACAGGTGTTAAAGTCCCATCTATCAAAATGTAAATTAATTTAACCACTTAATTTAACAGAACCAAGCCACTTTATAGGTTAATGACCAGGCCTTAATTTTGAAATCAGACCACTTTATGTGGAAATAACTCTGGAATGCTTCAACGGATCCCGCTGATTCTGAGAATGTTTTTTGTGACATATTGTACTTCATGTTAGTGGTAAAATTTCTTTGATATGACTTGCGTTTATTTGTGAAAAAAAATGGAAATTTGGTGAAATTTTTGTAAATGTTCCCATTTACAAACTTAAAATTTTTGTACCCTTAAATCAGAGAGTGATGTCACACAAAATAGTTAATAAATAACATTTCCCACATGTCTACTTTACATCAGCACAATTTTGGAAAAATAATTTTTTTTGTTAGGAAGTTATAAGGGTTAAAAGTTGACCATCGATTTCTCATTTTTGCAACAAAATTTACAAAACCATTTTTTTTAGGAACAACATCACATTTGAAGTGAGTTTGGGGGGTCAATATAAAAGAAAATGCCCAAAAGTGACACCATTCTAAAAACTGCACCCCTCAAGGTGTTCAAAACCACATTCAAGAAGTTTATTAACCCATTAGGTACTTCACAAGAATTGAAGCAATGTGGAAGGAAAAAATGAACATTTAACTTTTTTCCCCCAAATTTTTCTTCGGACACAATTTTTTTTATCTGGTCAAGGGTATCAGGAGAAAATGAACCACAATATTTGAAGAATTGGTTTTATTTTTTACGCAGTTCCTCATGCGGTATTAGTGATTAGGTGACTATTCTTCGGGTTGGTGCGGTTACAGCGATGCCAGATTTATATCCTTTTTTCATGATTAGCTTATGTCACACACTAAAAGACACTTTTTTTTTTAAAGAATTTTTTGTAAGAAATTTTTCCATCGCCCTATTTTGAGAGATATAATTTTTCCATATTTTTGCCAACAGAGTCATGTGCAGGTTTGTTTTTTTCCGGGAGGAGCTGACGTTTTTATTGGTACCATTTTGGGGCACATGACACCTTTTGATCGCTTTCTATTCTGATTTTTGTGGAGGCAGAATGAACAAAAACCAGCAATTCAGGAATTGTTTTTTTTTTTTTCCTCATTTCTGCGTGTGGTAAAATTGGTAAGGCAGCCTTATTCTTCGGGTCACTACGATTACAGCGATACTTCATTTAGGCTACTTTCACACTTGCTTTTTTTTGCAGCGCGTTTTTTGCGCAAAAAAAAGCATCGAAAAACGCAAACAAACGCTGCATTTTTTCAAGCATTTTTATGCGCATGCAGGAAAAAACGCAGCGTTTTTATGCGTTTGTATGCGCTTTTAGCGCATTTGCTTTTTTTCCACATTGTTTGTCTTCACCCAAAAAAGGATTTGGGGTAGGGTTAGGGTTTATGGTTAGTAGGGTAAAGGTTAGGGTTAGGGGTAGGGTTAGGATTAGGGGTAGGGTTAAGGTTAGTACTGTAAGGGTTAGGGGTAGGGTTAGGATTAGGGGTAGGGGTTATGGTTATGTTTAGTAGGGTTAGGGTTAGTAGGGTTAGGGTTATGCTTAGAGTTAGTAGGGTTAGTGTTAGGGTTAGTAGGGTTAGGGGTAGGGTTAAGATTAGGGGTAGGGTTAGGGTTAGTAGGGTAAGGGGTAGGGTTAGGGGTAGAGTTAGGATTAGGGGTAGGGGTTATGGTTATGTTTACTAGGGTTAGTAGGGTTAGGGTTATGCTTAGAGTTAGTAGGGTTAGTGTTAGGGTTAGTAGGGGTAGGGGTAGGGTTAGGGGTAGTGGTAGGGTTATGTTTACTAGGGTTAGTTGGGTTAGGGTTATGCTTAGAGTTAGTAGGGTTAGTGTTAGGGTTAGTAGGGTTAGTGTTATGCTTAGAGTTAGTAGGGTTAGTGTTAGGGTTAGTAGGTTTAGGGTTAGGGTTAGTAGGGTTAGGGTTAGCGGTAGGGTTAGGGTTAGTGGTAGGGTTAGGGTTATGGTTTAGGGTTAGTAGTCAATATAGTAAAGCTCTTTCCTAATGTTGACTTAAAAAACGCATGCTTAAAAAAAGCATACGTGCGCATGCCAACGCGCACGTATGCGCACCCATAGACTGTAATGTTAATTTTTTGGCAAAAACGTGCGCATGCGTTTTTTTTAAGCAGTCGGGCGGACCAAAAAATGCAACATGTAGCGTCTGGACTTTATGGACGCACACCTTAAGAAAACTCAACGCACGAAAAACGCATACGTGCGCATGCCATCGCGCACATACGCGCACCCATGTTAAATATAGGGGAAAAACGCATGCGCACGTATGCGCAAAAATGCAGCGCAAAAAAACGCAAATCTGAAACCAGCCTTATATCGCTTTTTTATGTTTAGGGTTTTTTTTTACACAATAAAAACTTTTATAGAAAACATAATTATTTTTGCATCACTTTATTCTGAGAGCTATAACTTTTTTATTTTTCCACTAATGGAGCTCTATGGCAGCTTGTTTTTTGGGAAAAGATGGCGCTTTCAGTGATACTATTTTTTATTACCATTCGTTTTTTTATCGCATTTTATTCCTCTTTTTCCAAGCAGTATGATGATACCGATTGGAAAAAGCGGTGTGTTTTTTGTGTGTTTTTTTATGGCGTTCACTGAAGGGGTTAAGTAGGGTGACACTTTTATAGATGGGATTTTTACAGATGCGGCGATACCAAAAATGTGTATTTTTTTGTTTGTTTTTTTACATAAAAATGTGTATTTTTTAAGGGAATTGTTTTTTATTATTTTTATTATTTTTTAATATATTTTTTTCCATATTTTTTTTAAATGTTTTGTTTCACCTTGTTGCTTTATGGGACTTTCACTTTTCACTTTCATTGCAGGTATAATACATTGCAATGCTCCAGCATTGCAATGCATTATGCCTATGGAGAAAGCTTCTGAGCTTTCCATAGCTGGCTCTCGCGGGGGAGCCGATTTGAGGCAGAGGGAGCCCCGAACCCTCTGCCTCCCACTGAACACTGCGATCGCGCCCAATCGCAGCAGTCAGGGGGTTAACAGCCAGGGGCGGCACGGATGCCGCTCCTGACTGCTAGTGCAGGAAGCTCAGCCACTGGCAGCGCTGAGCTTCTGCACTTAGTGGGCAGGAGATGCTGAAATTTCAGCATCTCCTGCCCGCTCATGCTGTGATCGGTCAGTCAGATTGACTGATCGATCACAGCATTCTGTGTACAGGGACCAACTGCAAAGGTCCCTGTGGAGTGCCCCGCAGGGCCTTAGGTTACTTGGTACCGGGCTGGTCAGGCTCTCAAAAAGGGATGTCCCGGTGGCAGTGACCCGGTCCGTGGTCCTGGTCGTCCAGTAATTCAATAGAGGATAGTTATGTGGTGTTTAATTGTGACGCCACCCGTGGTGTTCGGCAATGGGTGGCCAACGCTGTGGTTTTGGTCCTCTGTGGCTGATGGTGACGCAGCAAAGATGGTTCAGCTCCCCACGGGTAGAGCGGGGCCCCAGGGCAAATATATTTGATTGTTCAGATGGTGGTGAACGTTGGGGTGCAGAGAATAAGTGAAGGACACAGAGAGGTACAGTTTTGTTTACCTCTTACTTGAAAGTAGTTGCAATCTGGGGTACCACATACAGAAGATGGATTGAGTCCAGCTCGCCTGAAGGCATTCAGGGGATCCACCCTGCCAGGTGGGGTTGGGGACCTTCCTTCTGCGCTCTGTTTTCGGGTCCCTGCTTCTTGTAGCAAAGCTGCGGCCCTTTCCTGCGTGATGATCTCTAACCTGTATGACTGACAGCGTGAGTCTATATCACGGGTACTGTCCTGTTCACTGTCAGCCCCAAGCTCTTGGTCTGCTGCCATGCCTTCAAGTATTCAGTGTGTCCAAGGAACTTGCAGTCCCCTGTACTCCAGATTCGGCTGTCAGGGCGTACAGCTCCCGTCCAGCCAAGGACTCTGGCATCCCTTTTTATATCAGCGCTTTGCTCTGGGGTCAGCTATATGCAATTTTAGTTCCCCAGAACCCTTGTCTCTGCTCCTGTCCCTTCCCTCTCCACAGACCAACTCCAGCTGTCTCTAACTGTCCTGTCATGAGCTCCACCCTGTTTACTCTCTCAGCTGACTTCTTACTGACTCACTAACCCCACCTGCTGGCCAGAATTTATAAGGAAGCTCCCCTTTCTGACCCGCAGCAGGAATTGTCATGTAACCTGTGTTACCTAGCATGGGGACACCCCTCCTGCCTCCGGGCATGACATCACCCCTTAGAGGGCGGCAATGTCACTATGGCAGCCAGACTCTGGGGTGCCACATTTCCCTGCACCCCTTGCCATGCCTCTCAGCTGGCTATGACAGCTGTCGGCACTGAACTACCAGTGTGTGTTTACAGGCAGTGGTAGTTTAAAGGCATGACAGGCATAGCCTGTCATGATGCGGGAACTGACATCCTGCCATGATGGGCTATGACCGTCAATGGACGTTAAGAGATTAATCTGACCGGTAAACGGCATAACAAAAAAAATCAAAATGTCTGAATTTTTTGGGTAGAGCCGCCGTGACACTGAAATAAAATACAATAACAGGTGATCTAAACATCGTATCTACCCCAAAGGGGTATTAGTAAAAACATCAGCTCATGGTGAAAAAAATAAGGCTTCACCCATCCCCAGATCTCAGAAAATGAAAACATCAGGGGTCTCAGAAAATGGAGACAAAAGCATCTGGCATCTGCTTGCTTGTACTGACCTGTAGAATCATATTGCACAGTTTTACCATACAGTGGACTTGGTAAATAAAAAAAAACCAAAAACTTTTATGGAATTGCACTTATTTTGCAACTTAAATGTACTTGGATTTTTTTTCCTGCTTCTAGTGCATCACATGAGAAAGTGAATGATGTATTTCAAAAGTACAACTTATCCCTCAAAAATCAAATCTATTGGATATGGCAATGGAAAAATAAAAAAAGTTATGGCTCTTGGAAGAAGGGGAGGAAAAAATTAAAACAAAAAAAAAATTGCATGGGGTAAAGGAGGGGTTAAGAGAGGGCAAAGTTACTAATTTAATAGCAAAGAAGGTCAAACTGGCAAATTTTGTATTATGGGGTCACGGGGCAGTTGTGATTTCACCCCTTCCCTGTCACCCCCTTATTAATTTAATTGTGCTCCCTATATTTTATTTTATAATCAGCATTGTCATTTAATATGTAAAGTTGTCCCTATTTAGATACAGCATCCTCCCTAATGTGATATGTATTCATTTTGAGATTTAACATGTATTAATTTCGAGGTGTGATGACTGGGGGCATAAAAGTTGTGAGTTAAATGGCGTAGGTTGGGAAATGCATAATTGAAAAATGTGTGTGTAAGGAAAATGATGTACAGTGTGTCACAAATGCCGCTTTTTGTCTCGGAGGAATGGAGGGAGCAGTATGCTTAGATTGCCTAGGGCACTTACAGTGGGGAAAATAAGTATTTGATACACTGACGATTTTGCAAGTTTTCCCATCTAACAAAAAATAGAGAGGTCTGTAATTTTTATTGTAGGTTCAATTCAACTGTGAGAGACAGAATATTTTCAAAAAATTCAGAAAACCACATTGTATGATTTTTACATAATAATTAGAATTGAGAGTCCTCAGTGGTTGATACCTTTTAATGGCTACTTGAAGAGATGGTAACAAATTGCAAGCTTTCGAGACTACTCATGTCTCTTCATCAGGCATAGAATAAAGCAAAATCTGAAAAATCACATATTTATGCACAAAACAGCACAGAAATAATGCAATAGATAAGACAAGTGACGTGAAGAAGAATTGTCATTATGGGAGAGGGATAAACATAAACATTGGAACAGTTCATAGATAAGGAGTGTGAAAGTTATATTGTCCTCTGATTGGGGTCTGGTTCTGTGTGTATGATGACACCAGAAGGTCTGAAGAGCAAATTCCTGTATTGATGTAAAAAGGCTTAAATCCATGCAACACATTTATTCCTGCACTGAGTGTGTCAAAGGTCGTCATAAATTTATACTCCCCGACTCTTCTATACAATTTATGTACATCTTAGGTTTCACCATTTGAATTTTTTGATCCACCCTACATTTCCGCTTGGACCGGGAGGACTTGGGCACTTCGGCTGAGTGGCCCTGTTTTCATGAACTTCTTCTTCACACCATGTTGGATAGGAAGATGTGGGATCATCTGGTCCTATTGTGTTTTTGTACCATATGCTTATTCTCGTGCATATGTTTATGCTGTTGGATATGTATTTATATGGTGGTCTATACTTATGTACTATGTTACACATATATGTTTATATATAAATGTTCTTTGACTTGGTTTGGGAGTATATAGGGTATATATGGGATTCATTTTATACATCTGGTGTATTAGGGGTGAGGCATGACATGATTGATTATCTCAATTTTGCAATTTTGCACTATACTGTATATGTTTATATGTTTAGTTTCACCCTATTTGGTCTATAATGTATCATTGGTGATCTAATTTGTAATCCCTTCTGTCGTGATTTTTGCTAATCCCCATACTGATAGATATATTATATTTATTGATCTCCACTATGATATCTAATCCGATTATGACCCGATCTCTTCACCCTTATAGCTCCCCTTATATGGTGCATAACTAATATAACCACGGATTGTTATATCTATGCTACATGATCTGAACTATTGTGCAGCACTTTACACTGGGCTATCAGCCCTCTGTCTGCTCCTGTGGTGAGTGTGCCGCTGACCAGCACGCAGGCGCGCCTGGCTCTGTGGGGCCTGGCGTCTCTCGGCGTCTCCAGGCAGCTGTGGTAACCATGGCACTCGGCGTCACTTCGTCACTTCGGGTCCGAGGTCCCCACCACTTCCGGTCTGGCGGATTTTTAAACTCCGCAGCTTTACACAGTACCGTGCCCCTGGCGAAGGACTTGTTCTGAAATGCGCGTCGGGCAGACGCGCTGACCCTCACGCCCCTGTATAGGACCCTTACAGGAATGAATATTGGCCTCATTTTGGCCCATTATGCACAATCTTTCATTAGGCATTACTTATGATAGCATTAAATGAGACATTATGGGCAGTGGATATGGGTGCTATACTTGCTAATGGATACCATTGTGGTTACTTGTTGGTCACTGACCACATGTATGGGGACATTATGCAACAATATGGGTTCAGGCGTCCTGGTGTTTTTATGGCACTTTGGTGCCTAATGGTTGTACGCACTGTCACCGTCTTTTTCTGCATACCTGTCAAATAAAGATTTATATTTTTATAATATTGATGGACTTTTTGGTTGTATATGTGGTCCTCACAGACCACTCCCCTCTCTGTTGACTCATTTAAGCGAGTAGTCCATATTTAGTCCTTTATTTACAGCAACCATTATTTGGTTCACTATGAATTTTGTTTCTACTGTATAGTTACTTGGTTAGTATTGCTGCTTTCTATCATTAGCTTGTGTTTTCTACAATAAAAATTACAGATCTCTCCATTCTTTGTAGGTGGGAAAACTTGCAAATTCGGCAGTGTTTCAAATACTTAATCTATCCACTGTAAATACCCTTACTCAGATGCGATTATTGAAAAAAAGATGGGATCCATTTTACAGTTGGCTTTGTTTAGAGATACCTCACAAATAAAAATATAGCTAAGGCTGGTTTCACACTAGCGTTTTTTAGCGCTGCGCTTCGTGTGCGTCCATGCGCATGCGTCCTGCGCCCCTATCTTTAACATGGGGCGCATGGTCTAGCGTATGCATGCGCTTGTATGTGCTTTCGTACGCATGCGGTTTTTTGTAGTGTGCGCCTAGGTGCGCAGGATGCAACCTGTTGCATTTTTGGTCCATCCGACCTGTCTCAAAAAAACGCATGTGCACGTTTGCGCAAAAAAAATCACATTACAGTCTATGGGAACGCAGGCGTGCGCATGGACATGTGCATGCCTGCGTTTAAAATCGCATGCATTTTAAGAGTTAACTTGGCTAGAAACTGGTTAAAACGCATGCGCATAAAAAAAGCAAACGCACACAAAACGCATGATGCGTTTTTTGTATGCGATTCTATTGCACACAAAGCGCAGCGCTAAAAAACGCTAGTGTGAAACTAGCCTGAGTTGAAATTTGTATTTTATCACACAAGAATTTCAAAATTCTTTGAAAATTAAAAAAGCCAATCCTATGATGAGATCTTATATTCGTTATGCAAATAATTAACAGGGCTTAGCTCTCTTTCTGTACACAGTGGGGAAAAAAGTATTTAGTCAGCCACCAATTGTGCAGGTTCTCCCACTTAAAAAGATGAGAGAGGCCTGTAATTGACATCATAGGAAGACCACAACTATGAGAGTCAAAATGAGAAAACAAATCCAGAAAATCACCTTGTCTGATTTGGCAAGATTTATTTTGAAAATTATGGTTGAAAATAAGTATTTGGTCATTAACAAAAGTTCATCTCAATATTTTGTTATATATCCTTTATTGGCAATGACAGAGGTCAAATGTTTTCTGTAAGTCTTCACAAGGTTGGCAAACACTGTTGATGGTATGCTGGCCCATTCCTCCATGCAGATCTCCTCTAGAGCTGTGATGTTTTGGGCCTGTCGCTGGGCAACATGGATGCTCAAATCCCTCCAAAAGTATTTGTATGGGGTTGAGATCTGGAGACTGGCTAGGCCTCTCCAGGACCTTCATATGCTTCTTACAAAGTCACTCCTTCGTTGCCCTGGTGGTGTGCTTGGGATCATTATCATGCTGAAAGACCCATCCATGTTTCATCTTCAATGCCCTTGCTGATGGAAGGATGTTTGCACTCAAAATCTCATGATACATGGCCCATTCATTCTTTCATGTACACGGATCAGTCATCCTGATCCCTTAGCAGAGAAACAACCCCAAAGCATGATGTTGCCACCTTCATGCTTCACAGTAGGTATGGTGTTCTTTGGATGCAACTCAGCTTTCTGTCTCCTCCAAACATGACGAGTTTTGTTTCTACCAAACAGTTCTACTTTGGTTTCATCAGACCATATGACATTCTCTCAATACTCTTCTGGATAATCCAAATGCTCTCTAGCAAACTTCAGACAGGCCCGGACATGTACTGGCTTAAGCAGCGGGACATGTCTGGCATTGTAGGATCTTTTTCCCTGGTGGCGTAGTGTGTTACTGATAGTAGCTTTTGTTACAGTGGTCCCAGCTCTATGCAGGTCATTCACTAGGTCCCCCTGTGTGGTTCTGGGATTTTTGCTCACCGTTCTTGTGATCATTTTGACCCCACGGGGTGAGATTTTGTGTGGAGCCCCAGATCGCGGGAGATTATCAGTGGTCTTGTATGTGTTCCACTTTCTAATTATTGCTCTCACAGTTGATTTCATCACACCAAGCTGCTTGCCTATTGCAGATTCAGTCTTCCCAGCCTGGTGCAGGGCTACAATTTTTTTTTCTGGTGTCCTTCGACAACTCTTTGGTCTTCACCATAGTGGAGTTTGAAGTGTGTATGTTTCAGGTTGAGGACAGGTGTCTATTATACTGATAACAAGTTCAAACAGGTGCCAGTACTACAGGTAATGAGTGGAGGACTGAGGAGCCTTTTAAAGAAGAAGTTACAGGTCTGTGAGAGCCAGAAATCTTGCATGTTTTTAGGTGACCAAATACTTATTTTCCATCATAATTTGCAAGATAAATCTTGCCAAATCTGACAAGGTGATTTTCTGGGTTTGTTTTCTCATTCTCACTCTCATAGTTGTGGTCTACCTATGATGTCAATTACAGGCCTCTCTCATTTTTTTAGTGGGAGGACTTGCACAGTTGGTGGCTGGCTAAATACTTTTTTCCCCACTGTATGAGTAAGTGTGAAATCTGGGTTATAGGAAAAACTATGTTAATTCAGTATTGATTATCTTGATGGGTGTAAAAATTATGTAGTTATTTACAGTGCTGTGCAAATTAATTGGGACAAAGCATTTTTTTAAGTAAAATCGTAAGTTGGCTACCAGTCAGTGATTCAGACCAGTTTTAACTGCTTTGAACTGGCACTCACACCTTTTCAAAGCAGTTAAAACTGGTTTGAATCACTGACTGGTAACCAACTTACAATTTTACTTAAAAAAAAATGCTTTTCCCAATTAATTTGCACGGCACTGTAAATAATTTCCTTTTAGGGCATAGTACCTAGACAGACAAAAGCAACTTTTTTTTTGATAATGTCAAACTTTGTGGTATAACCAACTCACCAACCCAATATGAAAGACCTTTTTCATGTCACACAATGAAAAAAAAAAAATTAAACGTTGAATAGCATTGTTCTAGCAACTAAAACCACTTTATTTCAGTAGCGCCCCATTGGAAGCTGGACTGTTCCAATCTACTAATCATTCTTTTTGTCACTTTTCTTAGCTCTTTTGAGGCAGATTCCAGGCAGAGGCCATCTGAGAAAGACTTTGTGTGAACATACCCTTATTTGGAATCATTTGCCTTGCTAGGGGGAATGCAGAAGTATTTTTCCCCACATATTATTCCTGTACGAACTTTCCACTTTTTGTATTGGAAACTGAAAAAGTAATTTTTAATTTGAAAGGAACCTGTCATGTTAAAAAATGCTATTAATCTGCAGATATGGGATTAATCTTCATGTTAATAGCATTCTGAAGTTGCACTTTCTGAAGTTGCACTGTCACCACACTGAAATTAACTTTATTCCTCTTGGCCACCTCAGCCTGTTAGTCATAGAGATTCGCGACTTCAGTCACAACTCAGTACATAGTAAGCAGCTGTAATCACGCTTCGGCACTATGACTGACAGCCAATTCCGCAGTGCATCAGTACAGAGTCGGCTGTCAGTCATTTTGCGGGGCATGATTACATCCAACACTCACTACAGAGTGGTAACTGAAGCTGCACCGGCCACACATCTGTGACTCACAGTCCAAGGCTCCCGGGAGGAATAAATTTCATTTCCTACCCACTGCTGGGCTTACAGTGTGGGCGCCGGGAAGCTTCAGAATGCAATTAATATGAAGATTAATCCCATAACTGCAGGTTAATAGCATTTTGAGCATGAAAATATCCACGTAAATTTGCTGAATATCATCTTAGAAAAATCAGACATTGCTTTTGGATTGTGGTTGAACAGAAAAAAAAAATAATGAAAATGGCCTGGACAAAAATTATTTGTCCCACTCCTCATGAGAAACTCATCCAAATGTCCCATGTTTGAAGACGCCTTCTGCAGACTGCAGGTTTTAGCATCTTTCACAGATGTTCAATAAGATTTAGATCAGGCCTCATAGAATTCACTTCAGAGTAGTCCAATGCTTTGCTCTTAGATACTCTTAAATGTTATCCGACACATCAGGGGTGGTAAGCTGCAATACCATAGACCTTAACGGGTGCAATAACTGCAGGTATTTGCTACCTACTTGCCTGTTGGGCACTACACTGTACTGCCCTGGCACAGAGTGGTCACAGAATGCTTTTGCTGAGGATTCAGCTGCCTCTGCTGATGTGACGCCAACAGAGCAGCAAATTCTTTTTTGCTCTACTCTGTCGATAGGACGAGACTTCCAACGTCATTTTATTTGACAGTCTGATTCCCACTGCCTAACTGGGGGAGCCAGCTGTCAATCAGAAGTCATGCCCCATTGCATCATCAGAGGCAGCTGAAATGCTGGTAGGTGCGCTCAGTGACCACTCTGTGCCGGGGAAGAATGTCACAGTGCAAAACAGGCATGAAGGTAGCAACTACCTGCCTGTTAGTGCTTAGGCACTTTTTTTGTTTTTCATAAAGTCCTGGATATCCACTTTGATATGATGAATAATGTGGGCAGCTGTAGTTATAGGAACATCAAGCTATTTAGAGATGGTCTTACAGGGTTAACATGTAACATATTTGTCTATAATTTTCTTTCTAATGTCCTGAGTCAACTCTTTCCTAAGCGCTCTTTGGTCTATGTTCATTGTTGTACGTACGTACCATGATACCAAACATCACAGTGACTATTTTTCACTCAACAAATAGGCAGACTGACCCATTACATGTTTGTAGACATCTATGATGCTACTTTGATGCTCATTACAGGACACACTTTAGTTTAACATGTCGCTATGGTCAAATTATTTTCAATCTTTTCATATTGTCCATCCCTGCCTCAGATGCCTCTTTGTCCTTCATCTGAAGTGCTTGCGGTCAGCATATTCTATTGTGAGGGTCTAGAGTATTGGAAGTAGACATTGGTGCCATTCGTTCAAGCTTACAAGAGCTTCAAAAAAATCTGATCCTAATCAATCTATACATAACTGGCTGAAGGCCATATTTTTGGTCCTTTTCCTGTGTCTGTCAAAAAATTAATGTGTCCTACCAGCATCGGACAAGTTGCCTGCAATTTTTAATAGTTTAATTTACACCTACCCAACTTTGCCCTTTTTTCTAAAAAGCATGTGGTTACTGTTGGAGAAGACACAGTTAGTCATTAAGTGTAGGGAAACAATTACTTTATCAAGGTAGATCAATTTTACAACTTTTGCTAATGTCATAAAACAATTTGATTTATTAAGAGTGCAAGTGATGCAAAAATGAAAAAAAAAATCAGTCAACATTCTAGCATGTCACTGCAACGTTCTGTACAAAATATGTATACATTGCAAATATAGTTACGGAATCCAACAGGGAGAGAGTGACATACAACACTCCTCGAGTGAGAATTTAATACACTGCACCATGTTGAGCCGTCAGCTAGGACATGTGCTGGATTTCAGGCTTCAGTTTCATTAGCCTGGAGCAGATTTCCCAGCAAGAAGTTTACACTACTTTACACCATTGTGGATGCTGCTGGCTGCCTGATACACAGAGAGGGGAGATGCTGTAGAGAGGATGAGACACACGCAGCAATTATAACCCATGTCAGGCAATTTGCTTCTAACACTCTCTATACTGCAAGCTGAGACACGGCTGTGAAATTGCAGAAATCAAGTTTCCCGGCAGAAAAAAATAATATTAACACCCGTTTTGTCACTTAAGGCTTAAATATATATAGAAACAATGGCTGAAGTAGGTATTTTGAGTCAGTCTTATACTTTTTAGATACCTTTTATCTACAATATTTACTGTAATATTTCCAGTATGACCTGGCGTATGGAAGTTAGAGGAATTGGATGTACAGTGGCATGTAAAATTTTGGACACCCCTTGTTAAAATTGCTGTTATTGTGAAGAGTTAAGCAAGGTGAAGATGAAATGATTTCTAAAGTTAAAGATGACGCATTTCCTTTGTGTTTTAGGCAAAATAATATATTATATATTGTGAGAATCATGTGGGAATAGTGGATGAGGGCAGGTATATCTCGTCCAGATTCCTTTCCTATGTGGCCTAGTCTGGTCAGTATCACACCTGCTTGCTAATGAATAATGGGAGGTGGATATAAAAGGATGCCAGGTGGTTGTGTGAGTGTCTCAGCCTGGGAACACAGAGAGCCTGTCTGTGTGAGAGACACACGTGAGTGGAAGCAGTGCCCACTGCAACTGTGGTTTGGCGGGACGGGAGAAGCCCGCCAGTTGGTAGTTAGGTTGTCCATTGTTTAGTTAGTGCCGGACAGGCAAGGATTTGTTTTATGTTTTATTCCCTTTTTGCATTGCTTTCACCGTTAATAAACCTGACTCAGGGTCAGTTACACCCGAATCCCAGCTCTGCGCCTGAGTTTCATGCTGAACGCACGTGACCTTTGACCCCAGCAAAGGCGATCCCGGAGTGTTTTATCACATTGTGGTGGAGAACGCGGGCATCACGTTGCAAGCATGAGCATGGAGGACGTGGTGAAAGCGCTGGTACAGTCCACCGCCGTCCAGCAAGAAGCTAATCGGGTGATGATGGCCCAGCTGAAGGAGTTGGTGGACTTGACAGCTACCGATCGTTCGCTTCTCCAGCAGGTGGCGCAGCGCCTGGCAAGCCTACATGAGGTTAACCTGGAAGCCGAGTCGAGAGTGATTCACGTGAGTCGGTACTGGCAGAAGATGACGACCGAAGATGACGTCGAGGCATACCTGACCACGTTTGAACGGACGGCGGTGCGAGAAAAATGGCCGAAGGCACAATGGGCCGGCCTGATTGCCCCGTTTCTTTCTGGTGAGGCCCAAAAGGCTTATTATGACTTAGAGCCTGAAGCCGCGCAGGACTTTGACAAACTGAGAGCCGAGATCTTGGCCCGGCTGAGAGTGACGACCGATGTCCATGCACAGAGAGTGCATCAATGGACTTATCAGCCGGATAAACCACCGCGGTCACAGATGTTCGACCTGATCCACGTGACGAAGAAGTGGCTACAACCCGAGGTGTTGACAGCGCCAGAGATAATCCAGAGAGTCGTCATGGACAAGTACTTGAGAGCTCTACCGCCAGCCCTGAGGAAGTGGGTAAGCCATGGAAATCCTACGACGGCAGATCAACTGGTGGATCTGGTTGAACGTTACTCCGTGGCGGAAGGACTCCGAGACGACGCTACCCCACCTCGTTCTTCATCATCTCCACGTGGAACCGGTAAGACTGTTCCAGGGAGTAGGGGAGATGGAAAAATCCCTAAGACAGTGGGGGAGGAAAACGGGACTGCCCGCACTGCGAGGCCAAGAGTAATGAACTATGGTCTAAGCAAGGGGCCCGTTAGGTGTTTCCGCTGCCAAGAGATGGGACATATTGCTGCGAACTGTCCGGTCACTACTGAACCCATGCAGTGCGACGTCACAGACTCTAAAAACCGCATGTCTATGGTTGCACGGGTAGTGAGTGTGAATGCCGGTCAAAAGGATGTGGAAAAACACTTGTGTGATTTAACTGTTGATGGCAAAAATGTGGTGGCATTGTTAGACTTGGGAAGTGTGGTGACTCTGGTGAAGGCCAGTCTGGTGTCAGCCCCGACTGGACCATCAGACAAATTTTCTGTAACGTGTGTGCATGGAGACACCTGTTCGTACCTCACCACGGTCATATGCATTACTACTTCCTATGGGTCTGTGCAACATAAAGTGGGACTCGTCCCGGCGTTATTGCATGATGTTATCCTGGGCCGGGATTTTCCCCACTTCTGGCAATTGTGGGAGAATCAGTTGATGCCCTCGGGTAATAGTGTACATGATTCTTTTCCCAGGGCGCGTGGGGGTCTCGAACCCCTGGAAGATGTCTCCCCGGAAGACTCGGGGGAAGAGTCTGCGGGAAATGACCTGCAGTTCCCGTTTTCAGTCATGGCGGGTGATACGGAGGAGACTGGGGAAGAGGAGGAGGCCGACAGCCGTCCACCTCCCCATTTGCCGGATTTAGAAGTTCAGAAAGATGACTTCCAAAGCGAGCAAATAAAGGATCCTACCCTTTCTCAGGCTAGGACAAATGTAAAAGTGATAAATGGGGTACCCGTAGAACCTGGCTCTAGGCTGGCATATCCTTACATGGTTCTGGAGAATGATTTACTCTATCAGATAGAGAAAAAGGGGGAAGATACGGTGCAACTATTAGTCGTGCCAAAACCCTACCGGCGGCAGGTGCTGGACCTGGCCCACGGACATGTGATGGGAGGTCACCTGGGAGTCCAGAAAACCACCGAAAGGATATTACACTGTTTTGTTTGGCCAGGCATGCATCACGATATTCGTGTATATTGTGAGTCTTGTCCTGACTGCCAAGCCTCTGCACCTAAGCCCCGGTTCTGTAGCCCTTTGGTACCCCTACCTATTATTGAAGTCCCGTTTGAGAGGATTGGGATGGATTTAGTTGGGCCCCTTCCACGGTCTGCACATGGACACCAACATATCCTGGTCATCTTGGATTATGCCACTCGTTACCCGGAGGCCATCCCTTTGCATAACACGGCCACCAAGACGATTGCCAAGGAACTGGTGCATGTGTTTAGTCGGGTCGGTATACCAAAACAGATACTCACCGACCAGGGGACCCCCTTTATGTCCAGGGTAATGAAGGAGCTCTGCCGATTGTTACAAATCGAACCGTTACGCACATCCGTGTATCACCCTCAAACAGATGGGTTGGTCGAACGGTTCAATAAAACTCTGAAGCAGATGCTGAGAAAGGTGATAGACAAGGATGGGAAAACTGGGACTATTTACTTCCGTATTTGCTTTTTGCCATCAGGGAAGTACCCCAGTCTTCCACGGGATTCCGCCTTTCGAGTTATTGTACGCTCGACGTCCTCGCGGACTGTTAGACGTTGCAAAAGAAACCTGGGAGGGTCAGGTCACACCGTTTAAAACAGTGATAGATCACGTCACACAAATGCAGGACCGTATTGCGGCTGTTATGCCTATCATCAAAGAACACATGATACAGGCCCAAAAAAGAATCTATGATAGGGGCGCCAAGATCCGTACGTTTGCACCCGGAGATAGGGTGTTGATCCTGGTCCCCACGGTGGACAGTAAGTTCCTGGCAAAGTGGCAGGGCCCCTTTGAGATTAAGGAAAGAGTTGGTGAAGTAAACTACAAAGTATACCAGGCAGGTAAACGGAAACCTGAACAGATTTATCATGTAAATCTGATAAAACCCTGGAAAGATCGGTCTGCCTTGTCAGCGGAGCTGGCCCATCCCGTCTGCTCACATACCGTACCGGAGGTACGGGTTGCAGAGACTCTCTTGGAGCGGCAAAAGACTGAGGTCAGGCAGTTTCTACTTCACAACCAAAAGTTTTTCTCAGAAAAACCCGGGCAGACTACGCTAATGAAACATGACATTGTAACGGAACCTGGTGTCACAGTTCACATAAAGCCCTACCGAATCGCGGAAGCGCGCCGTGAAGCTGTTTCCCGAGAAGTGAAGGCGATGTTAGAGTTAGGTGTCATTGAGGAATCGCACAGTGCTTGGTCCAGCCCGATTGTGCTAATTCCTAAACCGGACGGCACCATCCGGTTCTGCAATGACTTCAGGAAACTGAATGCGGTCTCAAAATTTGATGCCTACCCTATGCCCCGGGTCGACGAGTTAATAGATCGGTTAGGAAAAGCCCGGTATATTACGACCCTAGACCTAACAAAGGGGTATTGGCAGATCCCTCTGGCGGAGGCTGCCAGAGAAAAGACGGCATTTGCTACCCCAGAAGGTCTATTTCAGTATGTGTATATGCCGTTTGGACTGCACGGAGCACCGGCGACCTTCCAGAGACTGATGGATCGAGTCCTGAGGCCACATAGGCCGTACGCTTCGGCCTATTTGGACGACATTGTCATTTACAGCTTGGACTGGGAGACTCATCTCCAGAAAGTACAAGCTGTGATTGACGACCTGTGGGAGGCAGGTCTAACCGCGAACCCCAAGAAATGTCACATCGGGCTAGAAGAAGCCCGGTATTTGGGGTATGTAATTGGGAGGGGTGTTGTTAAACCCCAGGTTGATAAGATTCAGGCAGTTCAGGACTGGCCGCAACCTGTCAACAAGAAGCAGGTACAAGCCTTCCTAGGGATCGCCGGCTATTATCGCCGGTTCATACCCAATTTTGCAGCCATCGCTACCCCCTGACGGATCTTACAAAAGGGAAAGACTCCGTCATGATTAAATGGAGTTTAGCGGCTGAAGAAGCCTTCCATAGCCTAAAACGGGCACTTTGCTCTCAGCCCGTACTGGTGACTCCGGACTTCCACAGCGAGTTTGTGGTACAAACAGATGCCTCTGATACCGATATCGGGGCCGTACTCTCACAAGTGAGGGACGGAGTGGAACACCCAGTCCTCTATCTCAGCAGGAAGCTGAATAAACACGAGCAAAGGTATGCAGTCGTAGAAAAAGAGTGCCTCGCCATTAAGTGGGCTCTAGAGGCCCTCAAATATTACCTGGTGGGCCGAAAGTTCAGGCTGATCACTGACCATGCCCCTCTCAAGTGGATGCACTTGAACAAGGAACGGAATAGCTGGGTGACCCGGTGGTTCCTTGCCCTGCAGGCCTACACTTTTACGGTGGAGCACCACCCAGGGGTACAGATGGGAAATGCAGATGCCCTGTCCCGAGTGCACTGTTTGGCGGGTGTCATTGCTCGACCGGAGTGGTCTGAGCAGAGGGGGGGGATATGTGAGAATCATGTGGGAATAGTGGATGTGGGCAGGTATATCTCGTCCAGATTCCTTTCCTATGTGGCCTAGTCTGGTCAGTATCACACCTGCTTGCTAATGAATAATGGGAGGTGGATATAAAAGGATGCCAGGTGGTTGTGTGAGTGTCTCAGCCTGGGAACACAGAGAGCCTGTCTGTGTGAGAGACTCACGTGAGTGGAAGCAGTGCCCACTGCAACTGTGGTTTGGCTGGACGGGAGAAGCCCGCCAGTTGGTAGTTAGGTTGTCCATTGTTTAGTTAGTGCCAGACAGGCAAGGATTTGTTTTATGTTTTATTCCCTTTTTGCATTGCTTTCACCGTTAATAAACCTGACTCAGGGTCAGTTACACCCAAATCCCAGCTCTGCGCCTGAGTTTCATGCTGAACGCACGTGACCTTTGACCCCAGCAAAGGCGATCCCGGAGTGTTTTATCACAATATGCATATATTTTCTTTTTTACATTTTAAAAATTACAAAAAGGAAAATAGAAAATGCTAAAGTTTGGGCACCCTGCATGGTTAGTACCTAGTAGCACCCCCATTTGAAAGTATCACAGCTTGTAAACGCTTTTGGTAACCAGACAAGAGTCTTTCAATTCTAGTTTGAGATTTTTTTCATCCATTGTTCCTTGGAAAGTTCTTCCAGTTCTGTGAGATTCCTTGGTTGTCTTGCATGCACTGCTATTTTGAAGTCTAGCCTCAGATTTTCAATGATGTTTAGATCAGGGGACTTTGAGGGCCATTGTAAAACCTTCAGCTCGGTCCTTTTGAGTTAGATTATTATGGATTTGGACGTGTTTAAGATCATATCCATTTGTAGAAGCCATCCTCTTTTCAATTTCAGCTTTTCTACAGATGGTGTTATCTTTGCATCAAGAATTTGTTGAAATTTCATTCAATCCATCCTTCCCTTTACCCGTGAAATTTCCCCCGTGCCATTGGCTGTAACACTACCCCAAAGCATGATTGATCCACCCCTGTGCTTAATAGTTGTCGAGATGTTCTTTACCTGAAACACTGTGCCCTATTTGCTTCACACATACCTAAAAAAAAAATTCTATTTTAACATCATCAGGCCACAGAACTTGTTACCAAACTGCATTAGGCTTGTTTAGATGTTCTTTTGCACACTTCTGAGAACGCAGGAGAGGTTTTCTTCTAATAATTCTTCCATGAAGGCCATATTTGTGCAGGTGTAGAACAAAGTACCATAGCTCCAGAGTCAGCTAAATAATTCTGAAGGTCTTTTGCAGCCAAACAGGGATCTGATTTTCATCTGTAGCAATCGTATGAGGAGCTGTCACTGAAATTTACCTTGGTCTTTGTGAAGATCTGAGGTAGTGGGTTGTAATATTCACTAAAGATGCAACTATTTTTCTTTAAGTGCCTCCTTATTGTGCATCCTGAAACAGTCACACTGCAAGTTTTCAGAGAGTCCAGTATTTCAGCTGATGCTATTTATGGGTTTTTCTTTGCATCCCGAACAATTTTCCTGACAATTGTCACAGGTCACAGCTGAGGATGTTACCTTTAGTAGCCATTCAAACACATTTGTGTCAACTTCTGTGCATGTTATCAGGCCAAAATCACCAGTGTATGTAAACTTTTGATCAGGGTCATTTGGATGTTTTGGGTTGTCATTATGATTAAAAAAGAGAAAACACAGTAGTTTGACAATAAATTGCTTCACCCAACCACTAACCATGAGTGGAGAAAAAGTTTTGGTGCTATCATTCATATTCTCTGAAAAAAGGCCAAGAAAGCAAAAATTCTGCTGGTGTATGTAAACTTTTGAGCACAACTGTAATTGCCCCACCTGGCTTCGTGGGCCAAATATACTTACCCTGCAGGCCAGATTTTGACATGTGTGTCTTACAGCCTTCTGCTTTGTGGGCCTCCACTATTTTCTTTTTCAGAGTGCTAGGCAGCTGCTTAGAACAACCCATAGCTACTGTTTTTTGGCACAAGGTTAGAGGAGGTTGAGTTTTATAAAGCTGGGAAATTGACCTTTCCTAATGATGATATTGAACAATACATAACCCTGACAGGCTAATGAAAGTCTAAAACCTTGGTCAAAGTTATCTGAGCACACAAATCTGCAAGGGTGCACAAACTTTTATATCTGCCCGTTTTCCTTTAAATGTAAAATATGACAATATTTTTTTTCTTGCCTAAAATACAAAGGAAGTGTGTCAACTTTAAATTTAAGCTTTTAAGAGATCATTTCAATGTCAACTTGCTTAATAGTTCACAATAACAGTGATTTTGACCAGGGGAGTCAAAACTTTTACATACCAGTGTAAGAGGGTGACAATGCCCTTACATTTCCTACACTTTCTAATGTAAGAGGTATCATTTTGTCCCCTCGGGGTGATATCTTGCGTGGAGCCCAAGATCGAGGGAGATTATCAGTGGTCTTGTATGTCTTCCATTTTTTATTATTGCTCCCACAGTTGATATCATCACACCAAGCTGCTTGCCTATTGCGTATTCAGCCTTCCCAGCCTAGTGCAGGGCTACAATTTTGTTTCTGGTGTCCTTTAACAGCTCTTAGGTCTTCACCATAGTGGAGTTTGGAGTGTGTGTCATGATCCAGTGTTGGATCTGGCGGTATTAAATGCATTAAGTGAACTTTTTTTCCTTTGGTTCCAAAGTGTGTCGTGATAGCCCCCGGTGGCCATTAGAATTATCACACGTGGTGTCGTTCATTCTAAGTTGCCCGGTGGTGGGGAATGGTATCGCACCTTAGGTTTAGGTTAATGTTCACTTAATTATGGATCAGGTGTGACACCCTATAAAGGTGTGCTCAGGGGGTGCAATCATTGTTGGTGATTGTTGTTCATTTGCAACCAACCTTGGTGGTGGAAGGAGCTGAAGAGAGTGCTCAGCTCAATCTGAGTCCTGGTGTGGAAGGAGTCACAGAAGGGAGTTCTTGGCAGCTATTCAGGAGGAAGGCTGCAGTCAGTCGCTGGACTCTGTGCTGGAGCTTTAGCACAGAGAGAGCTAAGTTTTCTGTTTCCCCTGTTTGTGACTTTCCTTATGTGTGTTCTAGTGCAGTGGTGGGATTAGTGTCCGCACCGACCTATTCCCTAGTGAGGGTTTAGGTTTAGGGCGAGCTAGGGTATTGAGGCACGCGTGCGGCGACAGGCGAGGAGCCTGTATAGGGAATGTTAGGAGTGTAGGGACTCTGGCTCAGGGGAGCTTAGGAGGTCTCCACGTTCCCCATTCCCTATCGCAGGGCCCACCACTGTAATTGTTCCCTGTGTTTACCCTTATTCTTTAAATTCGTCAGCTGGAGGCGGGGTATCCAGTTTTACGTGTATTTCTTAAATTCGCCAGCTGGAGGCGGTGTATCCGGCTGCACATCCCATTATTGTTTAAATTCGCCCTGCTGGAGGCGCTGTATCCAGGATCACGTGTGTCATAAATTCGCCCTGCTGGAGGCGCTGTGTCCAGTCACACGTGATTATTACATTATCACCAACCAAAACATTTTTTCTTTTCTGCTGAGCTATGGACCTAATGCAAACCTTTGTCCAGGTACTGCAGACCTTTACTGAAGAGATTAGGGGGCTGCGCGGTGAGATGGTGCAGCAACTGCAGCTGTTGGTGGGCTTTGGAGGTTTGATTCAGGCACAGGCTCAGCCAGAACCCAAGATATCTCTCCCAGACCGGTTTTCTGGAGGGAGAGATCAATTCTTGGTTTTTCAGCAGGCCTGTAAATTATATTTCAGGCTGCGCCCTCGTTCTTCAGGGAGCGAAGAGCAACGGGTGGGAATCATTATGTCCCTTTTGAAGGGGGATCCCCAATCCTGGGCCTTCTCCCTGCCGGACGATTCACCATCTTTAGAGTCCGTGGACGAGTTTTTTGCGGCTTTGGCGCTTGTGTATGGGGATCCTGATGGCGTCTCTCTGGCGGAATCCTGACTCCGTAGGTGTAAACAGGGAGCCCGGATTGCTGAGGAGTACTGCTCTGAGTTTAGGAGATGGGCCACTAACACTCAGTGGAATGACCCTGCACTTAGGAGTCAATTTGTGCAGGGTCTGTCTCCTAAGTTGCAGGACACTCTGGTGCAGTACGCCGCCCCCAGGTCGCTGGAGGCCGCCATGTCCCTCGCCATCCGGGTGGATAGACGCCTTAGGGAAAGACATACACAAAATGTGCCCCCTGTAGTTCTCTCCGGGGGTGAGGACCCCCCGGTACGGTTGGTGGAACCCAGGCAGCCCGGTGTTGTTGGTACAAATAGGGGGTTGCCTGGGGTTCGCCGTGGTGGGGGGGTATGCTTTTCCTGTGGGAAGCCGGGCCATTTCATGGGAATCTGCCCAGGGCGTGCCAAGTCTCCGGACGAACCTATGCAAGTAGGAGGTGTTGGGTTGTGTTCAGGCCTGCCTACGGTTCAGGGAGTGGGGTTGGCATGTTTTTCCTCTGGGAAGATTGGTCATTTCCTTAAGGCGTGCCCATTACGTGCCAAAATATCTGTGTCATCTCAGAAGCCGCAGACCCCTGGTCGTTTGGAGGGAGGCAACCAGGGAGTGTACATTTCCTCCATTTTGCCCTCCCAAGGTATTATGTCAGCAGAAGTGATAGCTGGCGGGGTACCGGAGGTGGTACCGGTGCTTGTGGACAGCGGAGCAGGAGTCAGTCTGGTGGATGCTCGTTTTGTCCAGACTCATGGCCTGAAGTGTAGGACGCTGGCCCAACCTATAAGCGTCCAGGCCATTAACTCTGTTCCACTGAGTCAGGGGAGCCTTACCCAAGTCGTAGAAAACATCCATCTGCGTATAGGACATCATGAGGAGTCCTAGTCATGCTACGTCTTGGAGGGAATGCCAGTACCTATCGTTTTAGGCTTCCCTTGGCTGAAAAAACACAACCCGGGGATAGATTGGCGAGCTAGGGAAGTAGTCAGCTGGGGGCAGTTGTGTGGGGGCTGCTGCCTTGAGACCACTGTCTCTGCCGTCTCTCTTCAGGGGACCCCTTCCTCTCCTGTGAGAGCAGCGATTGTGCGGCGGGGGAGTAGGGGCAAGTTCCAGCCCTCGCCACTAGCAAACCCTGTGAGGGGCAGACCTCGTGGTGGAAAGGGTTGGAGGGTGGTGTACCCTATGGTGTAATGCGGGGGTGTGAGTGTGGTGACACAGGGGGACGCCTCTGTTATCAGGTCCAGAGTGAGTTCACCAAAATTATGACAAACGTATGTGTGCAATAAACGTTCAGGTCCGGACCTGTGTGTGAACGAGCGTGTATGGGTGCCACCAAAAAACATCTTGTGGAAGTGTGTTGTGAAGCCTGATCAGCTCATAACAAACAAACATACACATACATAAACTCGTTCCCCAGGTCGGCGCTGTGGAGATGAGTGGTGCCTCCAAAATTAACTTTATTGCCATTACCAGCTGCGTGTTTGTCATAAATTTGAATTCAGGTGAGGGTGGGATGAACTCAGGGTCTGGGCGTCCCCGCTGCAGGGGTTTCCCTAAGGAGGGGTGGTCTTGAGGGTCCAGAGGCCCCTCATTAAGGAGGGGGTACTGTCATGATCCAGTGTTGGATCTGGCGGTATTAAATGCATTAAGTGAACTTTTTTTCCTTTGGTTCCAAAGTGTGTCGTGATAGCCCCCGGTGGCCATTAGAATTATCACACGTGGTGTCGTTCATTCTAAGTTGCCCGGTGGTGGGGGATGGTATCGCACCTTAGGTTTAGGTTAATGTTCACTTAATTATGGATCAGGTGTGACACCCTATAAAGGTGTGCTCAGGGGGTGCAATCATTGTTGGTGATAGTTGTTCATTTGCAACCAACCTTGGTGGTGGAAGGAGCTGAAGAGAGTGCTCAGCTCAATCTGAGTCCTGGTGTGGAAGGAGTCACAGAAGGGAGTTCTTGGCAGCTATTCAGGAGGAAGGCTGCAGTCGGTCGCTGGACTCTGTGCTGGAGCTTTAGCACAGAGAGAGCTAAGTTTTCTGTTTCCCCTGTTTGTGACTTTCCTTATGTGTGTTCTAGTGCAGTGGCGGGATTAGTGTCTGCACCGACCTATTCCCTAGTGAGGGTTTAGGTTTAGGGCGAGCTAGGGTATTGAGGCACGCGTGCGGCGACAGGCGAGGAGCCTGTATAGGGAATGTTAGGAGTGTAGGGACTCTGGCTCAGGGGAGCTTAGGAGGTCTCCACGTTCCCCATTCCCTATCGCAGGGCCCACCACTGTAATTGTTCCCTGTGTTTACCCTTATTCTTTAAATTCGCCAGCTGGAGGCGGGGTATCCAGTTTTACGTGTATTTCTTAAATTCGCCAGCTGGAGGCGGTGTATCCGGCTGCACGTCCCATTATTGTTTAAATTCGCCCTGCTGGAGGCGCTGTATCCAGGATCACGTGTGTCATAAATTCGCCCTGCTGGAGGCGCTGTGTCCAGTCACACGTGATCATTACAGTGTGACTGTTTCAGGTTGTGGACAGGTGTCTTTTATACGGCTATCAAGTTCAAACAGGTGCCATTACTACAGGTAATAAGTGGAGGACAGAGGAGCCTCTTAAAGAAGAAGTTACTGGTCTGTGAGAGCCAGATATCTTTCATGTTTTTAGGTGACTGAATACTTATTGTCCACCATAATTTTCAAAATAAATCTTGCCAAATCAGACAAGGTGATTTTCTGGATTTGTTTTTTCATTTTAACTCTCATAGTTGTCGTCTACCTATGATGTCAATTACAGGCCTCTCTCATCTTTTTAAGTAGGAGAACTTGCACAGTTGGTGGCTGACTAAATACTTTTTCCCCACTGTATATCAGATTGTGAACTTTGATTTTTCCATTGTTGAATGATCCCTGTAGCAGACAGTTCATTGGCGAACACAGATGAAAAATGACTGATTAATATCTCAGCTTTTCCCTTGTCTTATATTTCTTGTTATTGGTGTCTTTTAAGGGGACTATACCATCTGTTTTTCTTTTTGGCATTGATGTATTTATAAAAAATTTTGGAATTTTTTTTTTGGTGGGTTGTTTCTCTGTGGATAATTTTGCCAGCATGATTTATTTTTTACATTTCTTATTTAGATCTTTAAAATCCTGAAGTGCTATTTCAGTATTCTCCACTTTCAATATTTTGATTGCCCTTTGTTTTTGTCTTATTAAACTTTGTACTGTCTTATTTATCTATAATAGTTTCTTTTTATTCCTTGACATTTTATTACCAGAGAGCATAAAGTTTTCTACTGGATTCTTGTATTTCTTTAAAAATGCCCGATTTATGGTCGGTATCCCCAGTTATTATGACATGGTCCCAGTCTACACAATTAAGCTCTTCCATTAATTTTTTGAAATCAGCTTTCCTAATGTTCCAGTTTTCTGCATTTCCCCTTTTGAATGTTTGATTGAAAATTACATTGAAGCTTACCATACTATGGTCACTGCTTCCCAAATGCTCCAGAACCTGTATATGTGAAATTGTATACGGTCTATTTGACATAACCAGATTCAGCAGATTACCTCCCCTGGTTGGTTCATCAACCAGCTGAGAGAGGTAATTGCCCTGAACTGTGGATAAGAACTTGCAGCTTTTAGCACAACCAGATGATTATTTGTTCCAATTGAATGTCTGGATAGTTAAAATCCCCATTATAAGAACCCTATCACTGTTTGCTGCCTTTTTAATTTGTTGAAGCATTTCCTCCTCTACCTGTTCAGCTATATTAGGAGGCTTGTAGCAAACTCCAATTAGTAGCTTTCCATTATTGCCTTCTCCATGGACATTTGCCCATTGTGACTCTACATTGCTGTAACTCCCCCCAATGTCTTCATTGAGCCCAGGTTTTAATTGGGATTTTATGAAGTTGCACATGACTTTTTTCATGCCATGTTTCTGTAATGCCCACCACATCGTATTCTGTAACCGACATAAAAATTTCCAGTTCATTTTGTTTGCAAGACCTCTTGCATTTGCCAACAGACATTAAATATTATTAGCACATTTGATACTCCTACTCATCTCCCTGCTTTCCTTGGATATCCCAGCCCCCCTAAATCCTCATTAACCCCTCGTATCCCACTCCCTTTGTCTACTCTATGTCCTCATTAGTACAACTACCCCCCAGATCCTAGTTTAAAAGCTCCTCCATATGTCTTACCATTTTTTTCTCAAGCACAGCTGCACCCTCCCCATTGAGGTACAGCCCATTCCTACCATACTGCATGTAGCTGACAGAGAAGTCGGCCCAGTCTTCCAGGAACCCAAACCCTTCCTTCGTCTACCAATTTCTAAGCCACTTATTTATCCTCCTTTACAATTAAACAGGATTTTTTTGACCATGTCACACACACCACATGCCCAGATAAATAAGTAAAATGTAAAAATTACATTTACCAGTGAGTATAGTTTTTTTCCCCCCCTCTACTGTAAGTCATAGGCAATGGGGAAATATAGTGAGAGATGGCCTGGCTGTTAAGGGGTGGGGAAAGCTTTTTTTTTATTTTGCCTTATCTATTTATTTATTTTACTCATTTATATAGCGCCATTAATTCCACAGCGCTTTACAGACATTATTGACACTGTCCCCGATGGGGCTTACAATCTAAATTCCCTATAAGTATGTCTTTGGAGTGTGGGAGGAAACCGGAGTACCCGGAGGAAACCCACGCAAACACAGTGAGAACATACTCCTTGCAGATGTTGTCCTCGGTGGAACCCAGGACCCCAGGGCTGCAAGGCTGCAGTGCTAATCACCGAGCTACCGTGCCGTCCCATATGTGTTAAAAATATATATATATATCTTTGTACTGTGTTAGCCAGTAGATAGAAAAATCTTAAGATTTGAGAGTCCTCAGTGGTTGATACTTTTTAATAGCTAAGGGCAGAGACACACTGGCAAATTTTTCGTCCAAGAATCGGATTGTAAAACTTGCCCTGGCCGGCACCTCTCCTGACCTGAACTTGACAGCTGCATAGTAATCCATCACGCTGTCATGCTCAGGTCAGGAGAGGTGCTGGCCAGGGCAAGTTTTACGATCCGATTCTCGGACGAAAAATTCGCCAGTGTGTCTCTGCCCTAACAGAAAAGATGGTAACAAAAAGAAAATTTTTGGAGATACTCAGGTATCTTCATCAGGAACGTAGCACAAAATCTGAAGAGTCACATATTTATGCACAATGGGACACAGAAATAATGTAATAGATAAGACAGCTGATGTGAAGCAGAACTATCATTATGGGAGGAGAAACAGTTGTGCCTGTAAATATTGGAACAGTTCATAGATAAGGAGTGTGAAAGTTATATTGTCCTGTGATTGAGGCTGGTCCATGGTCCTGATGCCCCCAAATGGTCCGAAGAGCACATTCCTTAGGTGATGTAGAAAGACATACATCCATGTGACACATTAATTCCTGCGGAAGAGTGTAAAAGGTTGTTATAAGTTTGTACTCCCAGACTCTTCTGTCTCTGAGATTTGCAGTTGCCCTTTAATACTAGTAATTTCATGTCCATGGTTCTATGATCAGGGATACAAAAATATTTGGCCAAAGGTAAATCTATTGTTTTTTCCTTGACGGCGTGGCATTGAGAATTCATGCTTGTTCTAAGATTCTCCCCTGTATCCCCTACATATAGACCCCGTTTAGACATATAATTAAATACACCACATTAGATGTGATGCAGCTGGCAGCATGATACAGTATCCGAGTGCAGTGCGATGTTTCACATGCCCCCATAGACTGGGTGCGTGCGATCCGAAACAGCATGAGAAAATAATTGCAGATGTGAAGTACACCATAGGTTATCGGATTGCACTCGTCCGATTACATCACAAGTGGGAGGGAGCCCTAAGACTACTTTTAGGCTGGGGTAACACGAGCACATGAAAAATTGTCCCCATTCTCATCTAGTAAATGGGACAAATATTTTCTCACTTGTCATCCATGTGCTGTCCGTATCCAATCCATTTTTTTTTTTTACTCAGCAGGTATTAATCATTTACAGGACCATTTACAGTTGCCCATATTACAGAATTTTAATGTATCACTAAAGATCAAATGACATACTAATGGTCTGTATCACATACGATTTTTTACTCACACCAAATACAGTTTTGAAAATTGAATAACAATGAGCTGAGTGCATCAGATTCCCCTCGTCCAAGTGTTCGCGTGAGGGAGGACTTACACTGTGTTTTCTTGTTGCATGTGCCAGGAATGATCCTGGCATATACATTTGTGTGAAAAAGTGTTTGGCCCCTTCCTGATCTCCTGTTCTTTTGCATGTTTCTCACATTTATATATTTCAGATCACTGAACAAATTGAAATATTAGACAAAGATAACACAAGTAATCACGAAATGCAGTTTCTAAATGATGGTCTTTATTATTAACCCTTTAACGATCAGGGGCATTTTTGGTTTCGCTTTTTCATTTTTCCCTCCCCTTCTTTCCAGAGCGATAACTTTTTTTTATTTTTTCATCAATATGGCCATTTGAAGGCTTATTTTTTGTGGGATGAGTTGTCCTTTTGAACGACACCATTGGTTTTACCATGTCGTGTACTACAAAACGGGAAAAAAAATTCCAAGTGCGGTGAAACTGCAAAAAAGTGCAATCCCACACTTGTTTTTTGATTGGCTTTTTTGCTAGGTTTAGTAAATGCTAAAAGTGACCTGCCATTATGACTCTCCAGGTCATTACGAGTTCATAGACACCAAACATGTCCTGGTTCTTTTTTATCTAAGTGTTGGAAAAAAATTCCAAAATTTGTTTTTAAAAAAAAAGCGCCATTTTCTGAAACCCGTAGCATCTCCAATTTTCGTGATGTGGGGTTGGATGAGGGCTTATTTTTTGCGTGCCGAGCTGACGGTTTTAATTATACCGCTTTTGTGCAGATACATTCTTTTGATTGCCCGTTATTGCATTTTAATGCAATATCACAGCGACCAAAAAAACGTAATTCTGGCGTTTTGATTTTTTTCTCGCTACGCCGTTTAGCGATCGGGTTAATGTTTTTCTTTTATTGATAGATCGGGCGATTGTGAACACGGCGATACCAAATATGTGTATGTGTGATTTATTTTTAATTGTTTTAATTTGATTGGGGCAAAAGGGGGTGATTTAAACTTTTATATTTTTTATTTTTTTCATATTTTTTAAAACATTGTTTTTCAATTTTGGCATGCTTCAATAGCCTCCATGGGAGGCTAGAAGCATGCCATACTTGATTGGCTCTGCTACATATAGGCGATGAGCAGATCGCCTATATGTAGCAGAATGACAGCATTGCTATGAGCGCCGACCACCGGGTGGCGCTCATAGCAATGCGGCATCAACAACCATAGAGGTCTCCAGTAGACCTCTGGTTGTTAAAAGCCAACACATTGCTAACCCCTGATCACGTGACGGGGGTCGGCGATGCGCTCATTTACGGCCGCGTGGCCGGAAGCGCCGGTTAAATGGCGCTGTCAGCCGTTGACAGCAGTGTTTAACGGGTTAATAGGCGCAGGTGGATCGCGACTCCACATGCGCCTATTGTGGGCACATGTCAGCTGTGTCCATCATTGGACGTTAAAGGGTTAAGGGAAGATTAAATCCAAACCTACTTGGCCCTTTGTGAAAAAGTGTTTGCCTCTAAACCTAATAACTGGTTGGGCCACCCTTGGCAGCTACAACTGCAATCAAGCAATTGCAATAACTGGCAATGAGTCTTTTACAACGCTTTGGAGGAATTTTGGCCCACTCATCTTTGCAGAATTGTTGTAGTTTAGCCACATTGGAGGGTTTCCAGGCATGAAACCCCTTTTTAAGATGATGCCACAGCATCTCAAACAGATTAAGGTAAGAACTTTGAATAGTCCACTCTGAAGTCTTAATTTTGTTTTTCTTAAGCCATTCAGAGGTGGACTTGCTGGTGTGTTTTGGATCATTGTCCTGTTGCATAACCCAAGTGTGCTTTAACTTGAGGTCACAAACAGATGGTCGGACCTTCTCCTTGAGGATTTTTTGGTAGACATGAGTATTCATGATTCCATTTACCACAGTAAGTCTTCCCGATCCTGAAGCAGAAAACAGCCCCAGACCATCACATTACCACGAACATATTTTACTGTTGGTATGTTGTTCCTTTTCTGAAATGCTGTGTTACTTCCACACCAGATGAAATGGAACATACACCTTCCAAAAAGTTGAACGTTTGTATCTTCCGTCCACAGAGTATTCTATCTAAAATGTTGGGGATCAAGATGTGTTCTGGCAAAACCGAGACTGGCCTTTATGTTTTTATTGCTCATCAGTGGTTTTAACCCCTTAATGTCCATTCACGTGCACAATCTGTCATGAGCAGTTGTAACTTACTGCACCAGGACGGACAGTGCACATCATGTATTTGAACTGTCACTGCGTGTAAACATGCAGTGACAGTTCAGTGCCGGCAGCTGTCTATTACAGATGAGAGGCATGGCAAGGGGTGCATAGACCCTTGCAGTCGGTCCCGGACCCCAAGCGCTGTGACTGGTCAGTCAATCGACTGACCAAACACAGCAGCAATCGGGCAGTAGAGGCTGAAATTTCAGCCTCTCCTACCCGATCAGTGTAGGATCTCAGCGCTGCAGTGGCTGAGCTTCCTGCACTGACAGCCAGGAGCGGAGCCCCCACTGCCCCTGGCTGTTAACCTCCTGAGTGCTACGATCGAGCGTGATCGCATCATTCGGCGGGAGGCAGAGGGTAGGCGGCTCACTCTGCCTCAGGTCGGCGTCCCCACGATGTAATTGCGGGGCCCGACCTGTGCCATGATGACCCAGAGGTGTCATGGCAACGTCCAGGTCATTCAGCTACGGAAAGCTGCTGAGACCATGCTCATAGCATGGTGTCGGCAGCTTTCTCCATAGGCATAATACATTACAATGCTGGAGCATTGCAATGTATTATACCTAAAGTGAAAGTGAAAGTCCCATAAAGGGGCAAGGCAAAAAAAAAACATTTTAAAAAAAATATGTAAAAAAATATTAAAAAATAATAAGAAATAATTTAAAAATCCCCTAAAAATACACATTTTTATGTAAAAAAAAATAAAAATAAAATAAACCAAAAATACACATATTTGGTATCGCCGCATCCGTAAAATCCCATCTATAAAAGTGTCACGCTAATTAACCCCTTCAGTGAATACCGTAAAAAAATACAAAAAAGTAGCAAATTATACTCTTTTTTAATCATCATTCTCCTGTTACCCTTGTGAAAATAAAAATTTGTGGGCAAAATATCATTTTTGTGGAAAAAAATATGATTATTTTATTTTCACGGCTCTACGTTATAAACTTCTGTGAAGCACTGGGGGAGTTCAAAGTGCTCACCACACACCTAGACAAGTTCCTTAGGGGGTCTAGTTTCCAAAATGGTGTCATTTGTGGGGGCTTTCCACTGTTTAGGTACATTAGGGGCTCTCCAAAGGCAACATGACACCCGCAGAGCATTCCATCAAAGTCTGCATTTCAAAACGTCACTACTTCCCTTCCGAGCGCCAACGCGTGCCCATACAGTAGTTTTTTCCCACATATGGGGTATCAGCGTACTCAGGACAAAATGCACAACAACTTTTGGGGTCTAATTTCTCCTGTTACCCTTGTTAAAATAAAAATTTGTGGAAAAAAATATGATTATTTTATTTTCACGGCTCTACGTTATAAACTTCTGTGAAGCACTTGAGGGTTCAAAGTGCTCACCACACATCTAGATAAGCGCCTTGGTGGGCCTAGTTTCCAAAATAGTGTCACTTGTGGGGGATTTCCACTGTTTAGGCACATAAGGGGCTTTCCAAACATGACATGGCGCCCGATCTCAATTCCAGCCAATTTTGCATTGAAAAAGTCAAAAGACGCTCCTTCCCTTCTGAGCTCTGCCATGCACCCACACAGTGGTTTACCCCCACATATGGGGTATCCGTACTCAGGACAAATTGCACCACAACTTCTGGGGTTTTATTACCCTTGGGAAAATAAAAATTGGAAAAAGATAATTTTTGTGGAAAAATATGATTTTTTAATTTTACGGCTCTATGTTATAAACTTCTGTGAAGCCCTTGAGTGTTCAGAGCTCTCACCACACATCTAGATAAGTTCCTTGGGGGATCTCGTTTCCTAAATGGGGTCACTTGTGGGGAGTTTCCACTGTTTAGGCACATCAGGGGCTCTCCAAATGCGACATGGCATCCGATCTCAATTCCAGCCAAAAAAGTGAAATGGCGCTGCTTCCCTTCCAAGCTCTGCCATGAGCCCAAATAGTGGTTTACGCCAACATATGGGGTATCAGCGTACTCAGGACAAATTGCACAATAACTTTTGGGGTCCTTTTACCCTTGGAAAAATAAAAATTGGGGGTGAAAAGATTATTTTTGTGGAAAAAAGATGATTTTTTTAATTTTACCTATCTACATTATAACCTTCTGTGAAGCCCTTGGGGGTTCAAAGTGCCCACCACACATTTAGTTAAGTTCCATGGGGGGTCTAGTTTCCAAAATGGGGTCACTTATGTGGTGTTTCCACTGTTTAGGTACATCAGGGGCTCTCCAAACATGGCATGGCGTCTCGATTCCAGCCAATCTCAAATGATGCTCCTTCCCTTCTGAGCACTGCCGTGCGCCTAAAGATTGGTCTTCCTCCACACATAGGGTATCAGTGTAGCCAGGAGAAATTGAACTACAAATATTGTGGTTCATTTTCTCCTGAAACCCTTGACAAAATAGAAAAAATTGTGTCCAAATATAAATTTTGGGGAAAAAAGTTAAATGTTCATTTTTTCCTTCCACATTGCTTCTATTCTTGTGAAGTACCTAAAGGGTTAATAAACTTCTTGAATGGGGTTTTGAACACCTTGAGGGGTGCAGTTTTTAGAATTGTGTCACTATGGGGTATTTTCTGTCATATTGACCCCTCAAAGTGACTTCAAAAGAGAGGTGGTCCTAAAAAATGGTTTTGTAAATTTTGTTGTAAAAATGAGAAATCGCTGGTCAACTTTTAACCCTTATAACTTCCTAACAAAAAAAAATGTTGGTTTCAAAATTGTGCTGATGTAAAGTAGACATGTGGAAAATGTTATTTATTAACTATTTTTGTGACATATCTCTCTGGTTTAAGGGCATAAAAATTAAATTTTTAAAATTGCAAAATTTTAAAAATTTTCATCATATTTCTGTTTTTTTCATAAATAAACGTAAGTCATATCAAATAAATTATACCACTAACATGAAGTACAATATGTCACGAAAAAACATTCTCAGAATTAGCAGGATCCATTGAAGCGTTCCAGAGTTATAAGCACATAAATTGCATTGGTCTGATTTCAAAATTAAGGCCTGGTCTTTAACCTACAAAATGGCTTGGTCGTTAAGGGGTTAATCTTGGAACTCTGCCACGCAGGCCATTTTTGCCCAGTCTCTTTCTTATGGTGGAGTTATGAGCACTGACCTTAACTGAGGCAAGTGAGGTCTGCAATTCTTTTGATATTGTTGTGGGATCTTTTGTGACCTTTTTGAGGAGTCATCGCTGCGCTTTTGGGGTAATTTTTATGACAGAGGTAAGTGGGCACCGCCATCAGTATATTAGCAAATACCGGAGGTTGCAACTAATGCACCTGAAAAACAGTATGCATCAAGAAAGAAAAGACAGCGAAAATGGAAGTGCACACACAACCTATAAATAGTGCAAAAAAGGCTTATTGAGAGAACAAAGTGCTTAAAGACATAAAAACATTTATGTGTCACCATATAAACAGAAAACAACCATGGAATCAATATATAAGAAGCCACTTATAATAAAGGGTCCACATTACAAATTTTAATAAAATATTATAAAGCTTCTCACAAGGAAATGGAAGATGAAAAACCAAATGATATATAATCATATCCAGACCAAGTGTAAAAACTTATAGGTATCTCATATTAAGTCCATGGTATGTACTGCAAAAAAGATTATATGAAGTATATACTTGCAACTCACTGGAGTAAAAAAGCCTGCAATCTCTGAACGCCTGACGAAGCTATATGGAATAGTGACACACGTTGGGAGCTTGCAGGCTTTTTTACTCCAGTGACTGACAGTCTCACATTAGAGTAACTTTATTTGTCTGGGGTTATCTTTCCCTATTTAGCCTGTTTATGCACATCCTTATACAGGGGGTGTATATGTCTGTATATGCTTTTTATGTCTACATGTTTTTAAATGTTTTTATGTCTTTAAGCACTTTGTTCTCTCAATAATGTCTTTTTTGCACTATTTATAGGTTGTGTGTGCACTTCCATTTGTGCCATCTTTTCTTTCTTGATACTTGGGGTAATTCTTGTCGGCTGGTAACTGCTGAGAAGGTTCACCACTGTTCCATATTTGTGGATAATGGCTCTCACTATGGTTCGTTGGAGTCCCAAAGCTTTAGAAATAACATTATAATATTTTCCAGACTGGTAGATCTCAATTACTTTGTTTCTCATTTGTTCCAGAATTTCTTCGCATCACACATGATGTCTAGCTTTTGAAGATCTTTTGGTTTACTTCAGGTTGTCAGGCAGGTCATATTTAAGTGATTTCTTGATTGAGAACAAGTGTGGCAGTAATCAGGCCTGTGTGTGGCAAGGGAATTTTTACTCAGCTTCCCAAAGATGTGATAAACTATAGTTATTTTATGTTTTAAGGAGGGGAGGGAATCACTTTTTCAAACAGGGCCCTGTAGGTTTAGATTTCTTTTTCCCTAAAAATAACGACCTCCATTTAATCGTCAAATGTTGCTTCACCCAGTAAAAGCACCTTTGGGCGCCTATGGGCATTGTATGCCATTATCATTGCGTCTGAAGAAGCCAATCCATTGAAAAAGCCGACCATCCTACAATCCCAAAAGACGGCAAAATGCAGTGTGAAAAATACTAATCTAGATCTAAAATTTAGATCATGGTTAAAAGTAGGAAGAAAATTAACATTTAAATGGCTTCCAGCTACAAGTTCTGTATACAGCTCATGTTTTTATGCCCAGCAAAAGAGTAGAGTGCCCCCAAATTGCAGACTAGTCAAATATTAAAAAAAAAATACAAAAAAACAAAGGTAGGAACTGGGATATAAACTGGTGTACATGCAGCATGTAAGTGCATGTTCACACTGGCCACTGAACAGAAAAAAACAAATACAGAAACATGATGATTCAATACCCTGCAGTAAATAAATTAATAGCATAGTGCATGAAAATAATATACGGTACTTAGTTAACATGTTTTTTTTTATGATCAAAAAAATGCAAGAGCCATCCCGCCACTTCATGGTAACCATAATTGGGACAGTCCGAACTCTAATATTAAGAACCTTACCGTTTGTCAAGTGACATGCATGTGGATAAGGGCTGAGAAAGACTGGGCGCAACTAGTGGACACACATCCATGGGAGGCCCCATCAATATAAAGCCCAGCCCAAGGAAAGGTTTATATCTTGTCAAATAATGCCTCTTGCCAATTGAAGTAATGACATGAAATTCAGCTTTGTAAGAATCACACAGTTCCTTTTTAATTGTATTAATGCAGCAAATATTCCTGCAAAGTGTTTCCTTTGTATGTGAACTTTCTTGCGTCATCTCACATTTATATACTTTTTCAATATATTGTACAATAACTTCTCTAAACTTTATAAAGTTTAAATTCAATTTTTAATTTTTAAGCATTTTAGCCCCTAGAGATTTTCAGAACTCAGGCTGTACATAGAGTACCCAGGAAGAGATGGTAGAAATGGATACTTCCATGCACTTTGTTGGCCTCAAGCTTATAATAAAGTCTGAAGCATTTAAAATAATGTACTTTAAGAATTTTTTTTCCAGTAATGTCTAAATACTGGTAAATTCCTAAAGCAATAATAATTCTTACATTTATTTTTGACAATTTGAAATATCAGCTCTACTTTCTGCAATGGCAAGAATGGATTAACTATTTCACTATATATAATAGAGGAGATATTATTATTATTTATATAGCACCATTAATTCCATGGTTCTGTACATGAGACGGGGTTACATCAAAATACAAATATCACTTACAGTAAGCAAAACTAACAATGACAGACTAGTACAGAGGGAAAAGAGGACCCTGCCCTTGTGGGCTTACATTCTACAGGATTATGGGGAAGGAGACAGTAGGTTGGGGGTTGCAGTAGCTCCGATGATGTTGAGGTGGCCGTGTGGTCATTACAGGTTGTAAGGTTTTTTGAAGAGATGGGTTTTCAGGTTCCGTTTGAAGGATCCAAATGTGGTGGATAACCGGACGTCTTGGGGCATAGAATTCCAGAGGATGGGGGATATTCGGGAGAAGTCATGGAGGCAATCGGATGAGGAGCAAATAAGCGTGGAAGAGAGAAGGAGGTCTTGGGAGGACCGGAGATTATGTGAGGGAAGATATTGAGAGATTGGTTCGGAAATATACGGAGGAGAAAGGTTATGGATGGCTTTGTAAGTCATGTATATTGTAGGTATATTAAAATGATACTGTCACTAAATTTGCTAACGCAAATCTTATTCAATATTACATGGAACCTGTCAGGTCGGATAATGCTATTATCCTGCAGATTAACCCTATATGAAGGTGCTCGGCTGCTGTACTAAAGTGTGCCACCGGAGAGAAAATGACCATTATTTCTCCCGGGAGCCACTGGCTTTCAGGAATACAGGCATGCCGATGTGGCTCCATTTATCGCTCACTATACTGTGAGTGGCGGCCGTAAGCACACTCTGACTCATTGACTGACAGCTAGCTTAGCACTGAAGCACTGATGAGCGAGCTGTCATTCACAGTGCCTGGTTGGGATTGTGGCCACAACTCACAGTAGAGTGAGCGATAACTGGATCCACTCCGGCACGCCTATATGACTGAAAGCCAATGGATCCTGGAAGATATTAAGTTAAATTAAGATATTTTTTTTTCAGGTGCCACTCCTTCAGTACAGCAGACGTACACCTTCTTATCACTATTAACCTGCAGATTAACCCTATATTTACAAGTTAATAGTATTATCCTACCTGACAGGTTTTAATATCTGATATTAAAATAAGCAACTTATGAGGGGAGCTTCAGCAAAACTGACTTTGATATTCAATGAAAATACACCAGTCTAACCAGAAATAGGATGAACTTTCGATCATTTTTATACTTTGAGTTGTAATATTCATAGACATATCTAATTCAACTTAAACGTATATTTCAGTTTGGCCAAATGAAAGTCAACAGCTACCATGGGACTGAAAAGTGACTATAGGTTTTACATGCATAGTCACTCTGCCTGGTGCCCTCCATTGTCTAGCCTCTGCCTCCTTTGCTCAGATCAGAGGGTCATTTCCCTTGATTCCAAGTTTTTTGCCGCAGTGGTATGAGGAGTGCTATGATGAGTCTAGACCACACCTCCCTTGTCTTTCCTATATTATGAGAGAAAAACATGGATGGTGAGATTTATACTTAGAGTCAGAAGGAGAATTGAAACAGAGTTGAGCAGAAGAGCCAAACAGGGTACATCAGGTAGGGTGAATATACATGAAAATCACTTTTTTAGACCAAACATGGAGTGTTAGCACTGCAGCCTTGCAGCGCTGGAGTCCTGGGTTCAAATCCCACCAAGGTCAACATCTGCAAGGAGTTTGTATGCTCTCCCCGTGTTTGCGTCTGTTTCCTCTAGTTCTCCGGTTTCCTCCCACATTCAAAAGACATACTGATAGGGAATTTAGATTGTGAGCTCCATTGAACACAGTGATTGTGGCGCCCCTGAGGGTTCAGTCGCCACAGAGGTGCTGCACCTCCTCCTGAAGTGTGGTACCCCACTATCCAGGTAAGGTGGAGACACCTGACCACACTCCAACACCTGCACCCCACACCACAAAGTAGTGTAGCATAGCACCCCTTGGTGGCTCCCTGCTTGGAACACGAAACGTGCTGGGAGGTGGGTGGAGTTTAGTTCGCACAGAAGGGCGGGAAGATTTGAGTCAGTCAGTCAGTCTTTCATTCAGTCAATGAGTGAGGATGTAGAAGGACAGAGTGTGAGAAAGAGAAGATCCCCGGGAGAGGGATGGGAGAAGGAAGTGCTTCAGCAGGCCACAGTGATCTGGGTCTGCTGGCACAGGAAAGAGACAGAGAAAGGAAGCTTGATTCTCTATTGGGAAGAAGAATTAGCACGGAACGTGAGGAGAATAAGAGAACAAGGACCAAGGTTAGAGGGGAACCCTTTTCAAGTTCTAAGCGCAAGGCCGGGGTCCGATCCCCGTGGTTGTACGGATACTAATGGTCCTGCAGCAGACATTGGAGGAATAGAAGTAGTGACCACTTTATTCCCACTCAAGATTTGGGGGCACAACAGCAACATATTAGTGAGCCCGGACTTAGTAGCAAGGAGTCCCCGAAGCAGGCTACAGCTGTCTGCCGTACAAGTAGAGTTCATAGGAACATCTGACAGGAGGAACTCCAGTGTAACTCAGTACTAGGAGTACTTCATTCAAAGGCGCTATGAGAGGAGACGTTCAGAAAAGGCACATATGTTGGCGGAGTGTTGGAAAGGAGTACTTCATCTTGCCTGGAAGTTGGCTGAGCTCCTGACCCGGAGAACACGGCACGGATGTGGGCACCTGTACCTGCAACAGACTGTGAGTAAAGCTTTGGAACTACATGCCCTGGTGTCCTCCACTTATTCCTGCGCCAACCTGCCCAGCACTGCTACATCCCTTGCGCCTGACACTACACCATCTATGTGTCACTTCACCTACACTGCCTTGGGACTACAGCCCTGCCTGTGGAGGGCTATAACATCACTGCTGCACCACACCATCTGTCCCAGAGTATCTGTCTGCAGCGTCGGCTTACATCTCTATTGCCGAACACCACAGGTGGCGTCACGAATCACTCATCATAAGCACACTGAACATTCTCCTTTTACAATGGGCGCCCGGGGCCACGGGCCGGGTCCCAGCTACCGTGACAACTCCCATTGAAGCTCATCGAGCCCGGTACCGAGTACCCCACAGCCCTGCGTGTGAGGGCGTCCCACGATGATAATGCGTCCAAACTGTAAAGCGCTGAGGAATATGTTAGCACTATATAAAAATAAAGATTATTATTATTACTTTAAGGTTAGTCATAGAGTTAGAAAATTATAAACAACATGAGTTGAAGGAAATTTTATTAGCGATATTGTAGATGCTAGTTTTGCTGGAGTTAAGGTTGCTGTTTGTGACAATTTTTTTCAAATTTTTGCATGTGCTATTAACATTTTTGCACCTTTATATACGTCTAGAGATATCAAGAGATTTTTACACTTCAGTCTACTACAGCTAGATTAAGCAAACATTTTGCCAATTTTTTAAAAAGTCGCGATCATAACTCCAGCTAGTTTTTCCTTTTTTTTTTTACTCCATTTTCACAAACAGAGTGAAAAAAGTGCAAGATGCAAGTGGCTTTAAAATATGGCCCATAAGGTTAAAAGATACGCAAGAGCATTTTAAAAAGACGTTTAAAACCAAAATTAAAAAAATACACCAAAAATAAGCGTGAATACATTGATAAATGCCCACCATAGTTCCAGGCAAATGGCCCAATTCTGAATACTGGTGTAAAACATCTTTAAAGGTCACTAAGTTTTTGTGCAGCTTGAAGTCTTGGAGTTTCCATGCCAATTTTGTCTTGCTCCAGGTAAAGCTGGGGTTTACTTTACGCCTGAAATGTTACTCTATCTTTAGACTGGAGTAACATTTCTGGAGAGAGGCACAAAAATGCACGACAGTGAACATATATGCAAAATTCATTAAGCATAAAACCTGCAAAAGACAAAGTGAGCAAAAACCCTGCTGTAACTAAATAAGTAAAAGCAAAAGTGCATCTAAATAATAAAGAGTTTTTAGTAATACTGTTTTTGATCAAAAGTAGCATGAAAGCCATCCCACCACGACAAGGTAACTCTGTTTGGGATAGTCCTACACTGTCTAATATTAAAAACCTTGCTTTGTGTCAAAGTTGACCTCAATGTGTGAACAAGGGCAGACAAAAGGACTGGGTCCCAAACAGTAGACACCAGTCTGGGGAAGCCTTATATACAATTTCCAGCTCAGGAGAGGGAGGCCACACCCCAGCTTGCACAGAATGCAAAAATACAAAGAAAAAACACAAAAATTGAGCTTGGTTTGAGATGATACACATGCAGTGTATAAATGCATGTTGACATTGGCCATAAAACATAAAACCTGCAAAAGACAAAGTGAGCAAAAACCCTGCTGTAACTAAATAAGTAAAAGCAAAAGTGCATCTAAATAATACAGAGTTTTTAGTAATACTGTTTTTGATCAAAAGTAGCATGAAAGCCATCCCACCACGACAAGGTAACTCTGTTCGGGATAGTCCTACACTGTCTAATATTAAAAACCTTGCTTTGTGTCAAAGTTGACCTCAATGTGTGAACAAGGGCAGACAAAAGGACTGGGTCCCAAACAGTAGGCACCAGTCTGGGGAAGCCTTATATACAATTTCCAGCTCAGGAGAGGGAGGCCACACCCCAGCTTGCACAGAATGCAAAAAATACAAGGAAAAACACAAAAATTGAGCTTGGTTTGAGATGATACACATGCAGCGTATAAATGCATGTTGACATTGGCCATAAAACATAAAACCTGCATTAAGCAGCCTACACCTCTTAATTAATTAGGCAAATCATACTCCAACATGCCCATCATTAAGACTGACATATGAAATGCCATTCTTAATGAATTTGGCCCAATGTTTCTACATCATTTAGTCAATCCTCTTATGTAATGGATATATCCATATACAGGTATCAATATTCAGGTTTTACTTCCTGTTTCTGGGCCATTCTGTGTCTTTAGTAGGCCATCATGATTATTAGTGAATAGTATATCTGCCAAACCAGAGTTGTTTCTGGTCAATCACAAATTATGAAGATGAGTACAACCATCTAAGAACCTATAGGATCATCCCTTACTAAGTTTGCTGCCTTGGAGGAGAGCTGCTAAATATTTTTATTTCTACAGATACCTTTTATTAAAGGGAACCACATTGAATATGTTGTCTGATTAGGTTGCAGCATATTCTAGAGTAAAGTTTGCTTAGTAATGTGGTTCACAAAGGACATAAATTCAAGGAAAATAACAAAAAAAAAACGTACTAACACCAGGTTAGATTACCAATACACTAGAAGGATGCAGCAGATCCCCATGATAAAGGTGGGTGCAAAATACTGCTGTAGCAGCCACTCACATACCTCCTAATTCATGGAGAGGGTAGTTACTTAATATTAAAATTGCACACAGATGAAACTTGCATAGGGTGCCAGTCACACAGATACATATGATGCAGTGTCTCGCTTACAGCCTATTGATGATGCCCATACTATTAGAAAAGTGCACCCCACATCACGGATACCCCAAGTCACCCACCCAACAGTAAAGGTCTTGGCTGACTCCTTCAAAAAGATGAAAAAATGTGCCATAACGAGATGATAAACGATGCATAAAATACATGAGTTATTGGTCGATATTTTGGCCAAAATATGCAAGCTCGCAACCCACGTCAAGGTTCCTCATACTTGCGAGTCCGTGCTTAATAAAGTGATAAACAATTTTGTGAATAAACTTCAATATAGCTTGTAATATATTCATTCTGGACATAGGAGGCCAGTGACAAGTCCTACCCCCTGAATGACCGATATCTTTGTATGTGCACTTATGCAAAGGCTGCCATCACTGATAAGGAATGCTCACTGGACTCCTAAGTCAAGAATGAGCAGGGACTTCAATGAATAAAATACAATCTATACTGAATATTTTTCAAAACACATTATTAATCTTCATATCTCCTCCTGTTCTTTAACATGCTGCCTATAGCTCAGACAACATGTTCAATATGACAGACTCTCTTTAAGGAGGACTGATTTGTTTCACTATGGGAATAATTTGTTGGATTGGTTGATCAATAAAAAGTTGTTGAATCATTATGCAATTACCAAATTTCTATATCCCTTTATTTTTGTTGCTGTTCTTTAATTTATCTTCTCCTGGTCCTTTTCAATTTTCAATTTTCTAATGTTAGATGGATGTGGGGAGCAGCTGTGTATGTGTAAGACAAGAAAAAAAGAATGAACAAAACTTCATAAGGTAACACCTCAGGCAGAAATTGTACAATGTATATGGTGCTGGTGGGGTTCTTATATCTCGTGTTGGGTGGACAATGCAATTATCACCAGAAAATGATGCGTGTGGTAGACCGGCGCCTATTTCCCATTTAAATTTGAACACTGTTCCATGAACGAAATATTAGTGTTACCTAACAAAGGGGAAAGTTCGTCCCCTAAACTCATTGTCTTTGCATGCACCACAAATAAAGATCTTCATTCATGGAGCATGTGTTCCTATTTACATGGTATATTGGTGTGGTTCTATCACTCATCTCATTTTTCATCCTTGTTTACAAGGGCTGCAACTTATCATGACTGTCTCCTCTGGAGAATGATATGGTATTTTAAAGGGAACCATGACTGTATGATTTCAGACATGTATGTTTGACTCTGCAGTGTTTCAGAGAAAAACATACTTTAAAAGTTGACCGGGAATTAAATGGAAACTGTCACCTATTTTTCCAACTATAAGATGCGGCCACCGCCATCAGGGGATTATCTACAGCATTCTGTAATGCTGTAGATAAGCCCCCGATATAACCTGAAAGAGAAGAAAAATTAGTTATATTATACTTACCCAGGGGCAGTCTGGGTCCGGTCCAGGGCAGAGCAGAGTACTGCAGTACGCAGGCACTGGGAAAGGTCAGAGGTCCGGCGCCTGCGCACTGCAGTACTTTACTCTGCCCTTAACAGGGCAGAGCAGTGCACCTGCGTCGGAGCCGCGATGGGAAGCAAAGAAGAGGACGCCACTGCTAGAAGATGGGAGATGCTGGACCGGACCGCGACACCCATCGGACCCGGACCGGAACTGGACCACCCCTGGGTGAGTATAATATAACTCGTTTCTCTTCTCTTTCAGGTTACATTGGAGGCTTATCTACAGCATTCTGTAATGCTGTATGTAAGCCCCTGATGGCGGTGGCCGCATCTTATATACGAAAAATTAGGTGACAGAGTCCCTTTAGGTGACTAATTGAAAAGGCCAGTTTCTGGTGACTTTTCCCCACCTGCTGCCAACAACTGATAAATTTTTCCTTATACATGCAGGGCGAGACCTATTACTAGGGATGAGCAACTTTGCCTTTTTTCGGGTCAAGTCGGGTTTCATGAAACCCGACTTTCTCAAAAGTCGGGTCGAACGCAATCGGCCGATTATCGTGAAAAGTCGAAGGCCGACTGAAACACGAAACCCAATGCAAGTCAATGGGGAACCAAGGTCGACAGTGAGTGGAGGACAGGAAACACACCTACAGTGCCCATTTTAATGCCAAAAGCATCAATTCTTATTACTTAAGCTTGTCAACCTTAATTTACTTTATAATAATAGTTAGGCATTGAAAACTGGGGGTTATTTGGCTAAAGTAGTGGGGGGGGTAGGGCTGGCTCCAGATGTTCGTGGGCCCTGGGCCAAAGAGTGTCACTGGGCTCCTTTAACACATGCCACAATTCATGATCCTCTGATACGGCAGAGAAATAGCGGTATAGTACAATGAAAAATACTTCACTTCTTACATCTCATGACTGATATCCATTTTAAATTCTCCATTAGCTCCAAAAACGGACAGTATATTACTCCATACAGTATTATGACCACCGCATAGTGCACTATACAGAGTAAAGAGGCCCATATATTTCTCCATACAGAATCATTGGTCCCATATAATGTTCCATACAGTATATGATGAGCTCCACATAATGCTACAGTATATGTTGGTCCTCATGGATGAAGCTACACTGTCTTATGGGCCCAAATAATGCTCCATATATAATGGGCCTCATTTCTAATGCTCCAGTGTATAACGGGCCCTGTAAATGCTGCTCCAGTGTCTGATGTCCACCTTTGGAATGCTCCAGTGTATGGTGGGTCTCATATACAGTATGTTGATGTTGGACAATCAGCAGCTGCAAATGGAGTAATTGGAGAACTCCGCGGAAGAGGACAAAAGCGAGCCATTTTTCTGGCAACCTACGTGTCAGCAGGGGAGGGTGGGACAAAATCCTTTGAAACCCATGCATGGTTCATTTTAATGAAGGTTAGATCATCAACATTTTGGGTCGACAGACGGGTCCTTTTTTCTGTCAGGATTGATCCAGCAGCACTGAAGACTCTTTCAGATAACACACTAGCAGCAGGGCAAGTGAGCTCCTGTAAGGCATATTTTGCCAATTCAGGCCAGGTGTCAAGTTTACTGGCCCAATAGTCAAAGGGGAATGACCGGTGAGGGAGAACATCGATATGGGAGGAGATGTAGTTTGTTACCATAGTTGATAACTGCTGTCTCCTGTCACTTTCAATCGATGCAGTATTACCCGTCGTGTGAGAGGTACTTGAAAAATCAGTCCACAACATGGTCATGAAACCCCTGTGTCCAACGCCACTTCGGCTGTGTGCACCACGAACACCTCTTCCATGTTGCCCCCTATGGCTCATGGGAGAAACATCACCGCCGTTGTGTGCTGGGAATGCCTCAAACAAATGGTTTACCAGAGTTGCTTGTTTGTTAGCCAATATTAGCTCTAGGTTCTCCTGTGGCATGATGTTTTGGAATTTGCCTTTATAGTGTGGATCCAGGATGCTGGCCAACCAGTAGTCATCATCGTTCATCATTTTGGCAATGCGGGGGCCCCTTTTTAGGATCTGCAAGGCATAATCAGACATGTGGGCCAATGTTACAGGTGTCAATGATGCACTGCGAGTGCTGGGTGGAGGAGCACTTTCTGTCAAATCAACATCCCTCCAGTCACGCACAAACCCTGTACCTGACCTTGCCACGCCAACATTTTCTCTTGCCCCCTGAGAAGCATCCTCCTCCCCTAAATAATCATCCCCAACATCCTCCTCCTCCTCTTCCTCTTCTTCCTCCACCTCGTCCACGAGACTTCCCTGAGCAGACAATGGCTGACTGTCATCAAGGCTTCCCTCCTCCTCTTCCTTCTAGGCTGCAGACGCCTGCTCCTTAATGTGCGTAAAAGTTTGCATGAGCAGACGCATAAGTGGGATGCTCATGTTTATGATGGCGTCATCAGCGCTTACCAGCCGTGTGCATTCCTCAAAACACTGAAGGACTTTACAGAGGTCTTTCAGCTTCAACCACTGCACACCAGACAACTCCATGTCTGCCCGCAAACCGCCTGACCGTGTATCCTCCCACAAATGAATTACAGCCTGCCTCTGTTCGCACAGCCTCTGAACCATGTGCAGAGTGGAGTTCCACCTTGTTGCAACGTCAATAATTAGGCGGTGCTTGGGAAGGTGGAACAACCGCTGCAGCTTCTGTATACGACTGGAGTGTACGGGCGACCGGCGGATGTGCGAGCACAGTCTTCGCACCTTATGGAGCAGGGCTGTTAACTCCGGATAATTATTGAGGAAGCATTGCACCACCAGGTTCAAGGTGTGAGTGAGGCAATGTATGTGTCTGAGTTTTGAAAGGGCTATGGCTGCCACAAAATTCCGGCCGTTATCTCTAACTACCTTGCCTGCCTCAAGATGTAGACTGCCCAGCCATGACTCAGTTTGTCGCTGCAAGTAGTCGGCCAGTACCTCCGCGATATGTCTGTTATCGCCCAAACACATCATCTTCAACACAGCCTGTTGATGCTTACCACTAACTGTTCGATAGTGGGACACCTTGTGTGCAACACTGGCAGCTGCGAATGGAGTGCTCGTGCGACTGCGCTCTGTGGACGAGCTTTCGCTTCTGGAGGAGGAGGGTGAAACGCCTACTGTTTCCTATACGGTGGGCTAGGCAGCACTGTCCCACCGCCGCTGTCCCCTGTGGACCCTGCATCCACCACATTAACCCAGTGTGCAGTGATGGACACGTAAAGGCCCTGGCCATGCCTACTGGACCATGCATCTGTTGTGAGGTGCACCTTTCCACTCACTGATTGCTTGAGTGCATGGACAATGCAGTCTTTCACATGCACGTGGAGGGCTGGGATGGCTTTTCGTGAAAAGAAGTGCCGACTGGGTAGGTCATAGCGTGGTACTGCGTAGGCCATGAGCACGCGGAAAGCTTTGCTTTCAACCAACCGGTAGGGCATCATCTCTAACGAGATTAGTTTGGCAATGTGGGCGTTCAAAGCCAGTGTACGCGGATGAGAGGATGAGTACTTTCTTGTCATATTCAGAGTCTCTGGTAGGGTGAGCTGGACTTGAGAGCTGCATATGGTGGAACTAGTGGTGGACATGGCAGACTGAGAGAGGGTTGGTGATGGTGTTGGTGGTGTTGCTGATGGCCTAGATTCAGTCTTTCGTAGCAATAACATTGTGATTCCATGACTGATTTGCCCTTGTGACGACACCTCGACATTTGCTGCTGGTGGTGTGCTAACCGGTGGGCTTACAGTGGGGAAGCGATGTAGCGTTGCTGACAACCTTCATTCGGAGCAGGTGCACATGTGATATGTGAGGTTTGGTATTCCGTCCATGCTTGCAAGTGCATGGTGGTTAAATGTCTAGGCATGCAACTGGTATTCAAATTTCTCAGATTTTTCCCTCGGCTAAAGGTCTTTGCGCACTTCATACAGATAACTTTTGCCTGATCATTAGGATTTTGTTCAAAAAAGTGCCACACTGCACTCTTCCTACTATGGAAGACATTTTGAGGCTTTGCACGCTGTGCTAATTTGACCGTCTGGCCAAGCTGTCCTGCAACTCTTTTGGTTTTTATAACCTGTTTTTGGCCTGCTATGGTCCTGCCAGATAACAGCTGTTGCGATGTCGTTGCCTGCTGCGGATCCTCCTCTTCTGAGCTATTGGCAGCGGCACCCTCTTCCCCCAATGGATGCCAATCTGGGTCAACAACTGGGTCATCCATCAGCTCCTCTTCAATTTCATGTGCACCTTCCTCTGTGTCACCGTGTAAGGTGGTATAGTATTCGGGAAGGGGCACCTGAGTTTCATCAGGGTCTGATTCTCCCTCAGTACACTGCGAGGACAATGTAGTGCTCTGAGTGAATGTACCAGCAGAAAAATCTAGCAGTGGCTGTGCATCAGTGCACTCCATGACAGATTCATCTTGGACTGGAGAATTCACGATTTGACTTGATAACCCAGGCATGGTGTGTGAAAAGAGCTCCATGGAGTAATCTGTAGTGTGGCCTGCCTCATCCTTCACTTTTGGTAGGGGTGAAGGACACAAGGAAAGGTTTTGTTCCTGACCAGGAGCTTCCACTGACGACTCAGTGCTTTTATTTTTTTGAAACTTCAGAAGAGGAGGCGAGAGAGCTGGAGGCTGTGTCAGCAATGTAAGCCAAAACTTGTTCCTGAAGCTCCGGCTTTAAAAGCGGTTTACCTACTCCCAGAAAAGGGAGCCTTCGAGGCCTTGTGGAGCCAGACGATGACACAGGCTCAACACCTCCTGCCTATTCTGCTTTTGCCACTACCAACAGATGCACCACCAACACCACCAGCTGGCAACCCCCGCCCACTTCCACGGCCTCTTCCACCATACTTTCTCATTTTTGTGAAAATGTACCCAAAATACCACCAGCTATATGGTACTGTTAAACTAGGTAGAAGATGTCTATAGTATTGGTGAGAATTTGAAGCTCACTAGAGATTTGAGGATGCTGAACTATTGTCTCAGGCCGAGTAGAGATTACACCTCAATGTAACAGGCTGAAATTGGATGGTGTACGACAAGGTGGAGGGTGTATGTAGTATTGGTGAGAATTTGGATCTCACTAGAGATTTGAGGATGCTGACAATGATGCTCTCAGTCCAAGTATGGACACATGCAGCCTAATAAGCAGGACTGCTGAACAGTGCACACACAATAGTGTGGAAAAATGAACGTTTGGTAACCGTGCAGAAAAGAGGAAGAAAAGTATTTTTGCTTTTAAAAAAGCAGTTTGCACAGCAGTGTGCAAACAGCAATGCAGCTATCAGGGAGCCTTATAAGACAGCCTAATAACCAACAGAGCTGATGCACAAAAAATAGAGCCTCCCCTGTCACTGTTGTGTTGTGTTGTACAATGGAAATCGCTAACAGCAGAAGCAGTTTTTTGGTTCTTCTTCCCTGCCTAAAGCTCTCCCTTATACTGGATCAGCAGCAGCAACCTCTCCCTAATGCTAAGATCGGCAGAAGTAAGATGGCGGTCGGTGTGCACGCCCTTTTATAGCCCCTGTGACGCCACACAAAGCTAGCCAATCACTTGCATGCCCTTCTCAAAGATGGTGGTGACCGATGCCTATGTCATCGCGTTGCCCACAGTGTGCATCCTCCATCATTGGCTGAAAAAGGGTGCTGGAAGCATCATTTGAAATGCGACTTTGGCGCTCGGGTCGCTGACCTCGTGGCCGACGTCACGCTATGGTCAGGTTTCGTTTCATGAAACCCGACTTCAGCGAAAGTCGCCGACTTTTGAATTTGACCGACCCGTTTCACTCAGCTCTACCAATTACGCAAGGGGAGCACAACCATGATAGAAATTTTACACAAAATGATGCAGCCTGAGGAGCTAGAAATAGTATCGAGCCTCCCCAATAAGATTTAAAGGGGTTATCCTGTTTTACCTTTATTACTTATTTGGCCCAGAGATCAATGGGCTCAGGAACGCTGTTAATATAGATGGCATGAACTGCTAAGCGTATTGATTGGCTGTATGATGGGATACTAGGTGTATTGACTGGCTGTACAATAGGCTGCTAGGCCTATTGATTGGCTGCATGATAGGCTGCTAGGCCTATTGATTGGCTGTATGATAGGCTACTAGGCCTACTGACTGGCTGCATGATAGGTAGGCTGCTAGGCCCATTGATTGGCTGCATGATAGGTAGGTTGCTACGACTATTAATTGGCTGCATGATAGGCTGCTAGTCCTATTGATTGGCTGCATGATTGGTAGGCTGTTAGGCCTATTGATTGCTGTTGACATGACATCCCCTTTGCAGCCAATCAATAAAAATTGGAGCAGCTGCGGAGAGACATTGCTGGTACGGGAAGAATGAGTGAAAGCTCAGCTTGTATTACCGCATTTTCCTCTGTGCCTATAGAATAATAAACGTTAAAACATACCCTTTCCTCTTGCCCTGATTTTTCCACAGAATTGTGTCCATGTCCTGAACCCGCACTTCACTCAGGTATTTGCTCCTGAAGTAGAAAAGTAACAATGAATCAATCCTTATTTTTGGTGCAACTTCTTCCAGAGACAAGGTTCCACTGCAGAAACTACCATCTTCCTCTGACTGACAACTCTATGTTGGGACATTCCCTCCATGCTTTGGTGCCATTCTGTCCAGGAATCTGCAAGCCAGACTGTAGTAAGGCAGAGCCATTTTGCTCTTCACAAACTGAATAGAACAGAGCTAGGACCACAGTATGAATTAATACAGAATCCATCGATAAATAAAATGGACTTTTTTCTTTCTTGATATGTTTTTTCGAAGATGCACAATATGTAGTTTTTACTGGCATAGGTTCTTTATTGCATTTATATATTTATTTTTCAGTGTGAAGGACATTTTTATTAACTTGATGTATTGCCTGCCTGAGCCATTGACCTTAACCCTATAATGATGGATTTGAACAATTTTAGCCTTTTACCCTTTCCAGCTTCAAATCTATTTCTGAAAGCATTGCTTGTTCACAGTTGTTATTATATAAATTCTTATATAACTAAGCTATGTTATGAAGTCCTATAGTGCTTATATTTACACCTCAAAGGATCCATGTCTCTATATTTTTCTGTTACTACTACCAATATACACTCACTGGCCACTTTATTAGGTACACCATGCTAGTAAGGGGTTGGACCCCCTTTTGCCTTCAGAACTGCCTCAATTCTTCGTGGCAGAGATTCAACAAGGTGCTGGAAGCATTCCTCAGAGATTTTGGACCATATTGACATGATGGCATCACACAGTTGGCGCAGATTTGTCGGCTGCACATCCCTGATGCGAATCTCCCATTCCACCACATCCCAAAGATGCTCTATTGGATTGAGATCTGGTGACTGAGGAGGCCATTTGAGTACAGTAAACTCATTGTCATGTTCAAGAAACCAATCTGAGATGATTCGAGCTTTATGACATGGCGCATTATCCTGCTGAAAGTAGCCATCAGATGTTGGGTACATTGTGGTCATAAAGGGATGGACATGGTCAGCAACAATACTCAGGTAGGCTGTGGCGTTGCAACGATGCTCAATTGGTACCAAGGGGCCCAAAGAGTGCCCAGAAAAAATTCCCCACACCATGACACCACCACCACCAGCCTGAACCGTTGATACAAGGCAGGATGGATCCATGCTTTCATGTTGTTTACGCCTAATTCTGACCCTACCATCCGAATGTCGCAGCAGAAATCGAGACTCATCAGACCAGGCAACGTTTTTCCAATCTTCTACTGTCCAATTTCGATGAGCTTGTGCAAATTGTAGCCTCAGTTTCCTGTTCTTAGCTGAGAGGAGTGGTACCCAGTGTGGTCTTCTGCTGCTGTAGCCCATCTGCCTCAAAGTTCGACGCACTGTGCGTTCAGAGATGCTCTTCTGCCTACCTTGGTTGTAACGGGTGGCAATTTGAGTCACTGTTGCCTTTCTATCAGCTCGAACCAGTCTGCCCATTCTCCTCTGACCTCTGGCATCAACATGGCATTTCCGGCCACAGAACTGCCGCTCACTGGATTTTTTTTCTTTTTCGGACCATTCTCTGTAAACCCTAGAGATGGTTGTGCGTGAAAATCCCAGTAGATCAGCAGTTTCTGAAATTCTCAGACCAGCCCTTCTGGCACCAACAATCATGCCACGTTCAAAGGCACTCAAATCACCTTTCTTCCCCATACTGATGCTCGGTTTGAACTGCAGGAGATTGTCTTGACCATGTCTACATGCCTAAATGCACTGAGTTGCCGCCATGTGATTGGCTGATTAGAAATTAAGTCTTAACACACAGTTGGACAGGTGTACCTAATAAAGTGGCCAGTGAGTGTATATATAGATAGATTTTTTCCCTATAGCCAGATAAGGAAAGATCTGTCAATCTGAGTCAGGCAGAGAAAATGGTAGTATAGGTGAAAAAATATCCAGGGCAAATTCGCTTAAATCCGCCATCAGATTCACTTTAATGTTTAATATGTTCTGAGTAGAGATGAGTGAATATTTCAGCATTTGATTGGGATAACGTTCACCGAATTTGCAATATTAGCCGATTAATTAGACGAATCTTCGTCGAACATAGCTGAATGCCATTTTTTTCAATGGGAGGCAAAACAAAAAGTGCATGTGTGGCGCCCTGCGTCTTTATCACCACAAAAGGGTTAAATATGCACTGTTCTGTATGTGTTTTGTGAGCAATGGGAGTTATGCTTTCTCTGCTAGACACACACACACAATTTGCCTCATTCCCTCATTTGTCTGAAGCTGCGAGCTTTGCAGACATACCCTATCTGGGAGGGGAAGGGCGGACTTGTTGTTCTCAGTGTGAAGAAGGAGGAAGAACGTCTTGGATGCCATGATGACATGTGGCTGATCCAGGAGTGAGAGCTAAGAAACAGGGAACCAGCCCCTAGATCATCCATGCTTTCAGAGCTGGGTGGTAAGCAGAGAGACTGCGTGGGATTACACAACCAGCAGAAAAGTGTTTTCCCTCAGAAATACTGCAATAACCTGGAATCAGTGAAGGGCAGTGCAAGTGGGAACTTGAGCTGCATCACAAAGAATTCAAACTGCAAGTTGCTGAAGGCAAAATACACAGTGAGTAAGATAAGATAAGATAATCCTTTGATCGTCCCACCATGGGGAAATTTGGAGCATGGCAGGAACAAGTACAGATACAGATGCATAAAGGCATTACATTGACAGTAGGTAGGTACATATACAAAAAAAAAAGATATAACTGGACTATCACAACTTTGGATGTATCAGAGTAGAGGCAAAACTGGGAAGTTCTAAACTCCAGAAAGCCTTGGTCCCAGAAGGTATTAGAATAGCAGGAGGTTACACTGAGTTACAGCAAGGAAAGATAGCTCCCATTCTGCATAGCAGACTGTAACCTGGTGAGAGTTGTAATATCTCCTCTGAACTGCACCTGAACTACAGTAAATGATAAAGTGACTTTCCTGGTCTCCTGCCTTATTACTCCATGCCTTCTACTTGCATCACAATCTCTGGGGGTCCTGCCCTGGTTGGAGAGGGTTTTAACATCTGCACTGCCATCACCATCTACTCCCCCAGGGATCATCTGCAGTGCCGGCTATACTACGGTCGAACACTCCAACTGGCATCACGAATCACTACATAAACTTTATCCCCACTCAATTCTACCCCTTTAACATGACCGCCTGGGGCCACGGACCGGGTCACCGCCACTGTGACATCTCCCATTGAAGTTAACGGGCTCGTTACCTAGTATCCCACGGCCCCTGGGGCGCGTCACATGCACAACACCTTAGAAAGGAAAAATGCTGCCAAAATACATCAAATCAGGGACAGACACCGGGAAAGTGGCCTCAATTCCCCCACAGTACAAATTGCAGCATGGAACTGCAGCAATCAGCCAGGCATGAGGTATCGGGGCCTGGGACAGCATTGACAGCTTTCCAATGAACGTCACAGTAAGTTGAGGTAGGTGAGGGATCGGTGTAGGGACCTTTTGCTGGGAGCCCTGATACCATACGCAACATCTCTACCTGCTTTCATGCAGAGCCACACACAGGTGGAACAAATATAAGCCTTCTAGACTACCATTGTCAGAAACATTTAAGGATAGTAACACGGGTAGTTGAGTGCAAGGAAGTGGAGGACTCACATTCTCGGAGGCCTACTGCTACTGGCAACATGCATGAAGGAGACCTAACCAGGAGTGTTCACATTTCCAAAAATTATTGGCAGACACCACAAAAGTGGCATCAATTTCACTGAAGTAGAAATAGTAGAATAGGGACCAACAGGTCTTTCACATCACCCAAGCCAGCAGATTTACACTCAACAAGGAGTGTTCACATTTAAAGAAATGAGGGCCTTACCCCACAGAAGTGGCATCAATTTCACCACACTAGAAATAGTAGAATAGGGACCGACAGGTCTTTTACAACACCCAAACCAGCAGATGGGCACTCAACAAGGAGTGTTGACATTTAAAGAATTGAAAGATTTTTCTCTACACCCAGTTCAGCAGATGGACACTCAATCATGAGTGTTCACATTTACAAAAATTATTTGCAGATACCACCAAAGTGTTATCAATTTCACCACTGTAGAAATAGTATATAAGGGACTGACAGGTCTTTCACTACACCCAAACCAGCAAATGGACACTCAACAAGGAGTGTTCACATTTAAAGAATTGAGGGCCTTACCCCACAGAAGTGGCATCAATTTCACCACAGTAGAAATAGTATAATAGGGACTGACAGGTCTTTCACTATACCCAGTCCAGCAGATGGACACCCAAACAGGAGTATTCACATTTCCAAAAATTATTGGCAGACACCACCAATGTGGCATCAATTTCACCGCAGTAGAAATAGTACAATAGGGACCAACAGGTATTTCACAACACCCAAACCAGCAGATGGACACCCAACTTGGCGTTTTAAAATTTTTAAAAATGAGGGCCTGACACCACCGAAGTGGAATAACTTTCATGAGAATAGAAATAGTATAATTGGGACCGACACATCTTCCACTACAGCTTACACAGCAGATGTAGACCAACCATGACTATTCACATTTCCACAAATTTGTGTTAACATCAGCAGCAGCAGCCACCACAGAAGCAACACTAAAGATATCACAGAGTGAAGGTACGTGACAGTAGTGCATCACACTAAAAAATGCAATATTACCTAGTCTGTACAGTCTGTGATTGGGGTGCAAAAGTCCTTGGAGATCCATGACTTGTTCATCTTAATGGAAGTTAGCCGGTCAACACTTTCAGGGGACAGCCGTATGCACTTTTCTGTCCAAACACAACCAGCAGTGCTGAAGACACGTTCTGAGAGAACGCTGGCTGCCGGTCATGATAAAACCTCCAAGGCATGTGAGGCGAGTTCAGGCCACTCTGCCATTTTGGAAGACCAAAATGTGAAAGGATCCAAACCTTCCCTGATGGTATTGATATTTAGTTCGAGAATCTTTTGCACCATTGTCTCCATTCGTTCCCCATGTGTAAGACTTGGACTCTGATGTGTTGGTGAACGAGTTGGTCTAAAAAAGTGTCAAAGGACTCACAGAAATTCTTTCACTTCCACCATTGCTGCTGCTAATATTTTGGCGTTGATGAATTGATGTGGGCTTCACTGCTGTCTTGTGGAAAAGCTGTCTTAAGGTTGTGTACAAGCATGTTTCAATACTCCAGCATTCGCGGGTCCCTTTCTAGAGTGGAAATCATCTGGCAAAATTTTATTTTATAATGTAACATAGTAACATAGTAACATAGTAATTAAGGTTGAAGGAAGACTTTAAGTCCATCTAGTTCAACCCATATCCTATCCTAACTTGCCCTAACATGTTGATCCAGAGGAAGGCAGAAAAAAAACCCATGTGGCAAACAGTAAGCTTCACATTGGGGAAAAAAATTCCCTCCCGACTCCACATACGGCAATCAGACTAGCTCCCTGGATCAACGCAATATCAAGGAAACTAGTGTATATAACCTGTAATTTTATAGTTTTCAAGAAAGGCATCCAGTCCCTTCTTAAATTTTAGTAGGGAATCACTCATTACAACATCATATGGCAGAGAGTTCCATAGTCTCACTGCTCACAGTAAAGAATCCACGTCTGTGAGTATGCGTAAACCTTCTTTCCTCTAGACGTAGAGGATGCCCCCTTGTCCCCGTCACAGGTCTGAGAGTAAAAAGATCATTAGAAAGATCTCTGTACTGTCCCCGCATATATTTATACATTGAAATAAGATCACCCCTAAGTCTTCGATTTTCCAAACTAAATAACCCCAAGTGTAATAACCTGTCTTGGTATTGTAGACACCCCAGTGCTCTAATAATCTTGGTCGCTCTTCTCTGCACCCGCTCCAGTTCAGCTATGTCTTTCTTATACACCGGAGACCAGAACTGTACGCAGTATTCTAAGTGTGGTCGCACTAGTGACTTATATAGAGGTAAAATTATGTTCTCCTCATGAGCATCTATGCCTCTTTTAATGCATCCCATTATTTTATTTGCCTTTGCAGCAGCTGCCTGACACTGGCCACTAAATGTGAGTTTGTCATCCACCCATACATCCAGGTCTTTTTCAGTGACAGTTTTGCCCAGTGTACAATTAAGCACATAATTATACATCTTGTTTGTTCTACCCAAGTGCATGACCTTACATTTATCCCCATTAAAACTCATTTGCCATTTATCAGCTCAAGCTTCTAGTTTACATATACACTCACTGGCCACTTTATTAGGTACACCATGCTAGTAACGGGTTGGACCCCCTTTTGCCTTCAGAACTGCCTCAATTCTTCGTGGCAGAGATTCAACAAGGTGCTGGAAGCATTCCTCAGAGATTTTGGACCATATTGACATGATGGCATCACACAGTTGGCGCAGATTTGTCGGCTGCACATCCCTGATGCGAATCTCCCGTTCCACCACATCCCAAAGATGCTCTATTGGATTGAGATCTGGTGACTGAGGAGGCCATTTGAGTACAGTGAACTCATTGTCATGTTCAAGAAACCAATCTGAGATGATTCGAGCTTTATGACATGGCGCATTATCCTGCTGAAAGTAGCCATCAGATGCCTGTTCTTAGCTGAGAGGAGTGGTACCCAGTGTGGTCTTCTGCTGCTGTAGCCCATCTGCCTCAAAGTTCGACGCACTGTGCGTTCAGAGATGCTCTTCTGCCTACCTTGGTTGTAACGGGTGGCAATTTGAGTCACTGTTGCCTTTCTATCAGCTCGAACCAGTATGCCCATTCTCCTCTGACCTCTGGCATCAACAAGGCATTTCCGGCCACAGAACTGCCGCTCACTGGATTTTTTTTCTTTTTCGGACCATTCTCTGTAAACCCTAGAGATGGTTGTGCGTGAAAATCCCAGTAGATCAGCAGTTTCTGAAATACTCAGACCAGCCCTTCTGGCACCAACAATCATGCCACGTTCAAAGGCACTCAAATCACCTTTCTTCCCCATACTGATGCTCGGTTTGAACTGCAGGAGATTGTCTTGACGATGTCTACATGCCTAAATGCACTGAGTTGCCGCCATGTGATTGGCTGATTAGAAATTAAGTCTTAACACACAGTTGGACAGGTGTACCTAATAAAGTGGCCAGTGAGTGTATACTCCTGTAATATAAAATTGTCCTCCTCTGAATTGATTACCCTGCAGAGTTTAGTGCAATCTGCAAATATTGAAATTCTACTCTCTATGCCCCCTACAAGGTCATTAATAAATATGTTAAAAAGAAGCGAACCCAATACTGACCCCTGTGGTACCCCACTGCTAACCGTGACCCAGTCCGAGTGTGCTCCATTAACAACCATCCTTTGTTTCCTATCCCTGAGCCAGCTCTTAACCCACTTAAACATATTTTCCCCTATCCCCATTGTTCCCATTTTATGTATCAACCTTTTGTGTGGCACTGTATCAAAAGCTTTTGAAAAGTCCATGTACACAACGTCCACTGCATTTCCTTGCCTTCCCTCTTCATAAAAGCTTATCAGATTAGTCTGACAGGAAAAGTCCCTCATAAACCCATGTTGATATTGGGTCACGAGGTTATTCTTCTTCAGATACTCCAGTATAGTATCTCTTAGAAAACCCTCTAGGATTTTACCCACAGTTGAGGTTAAACTTACTGGCTGATAATTTGCAAGTTCAGTTTTTGTCCCCTTTTTGAATATTGGCACCCCATTTGCCATACGCCAGTCATGTGGATCTAATAAAGTGGCAAACCAGTAGTCAGCATTATTCCTAATCATAACTATATGGAGATCATGTTGCAGATAGTGCAGCAAGAAAGCACTCATATGTCGAGCTCTACCATGAGGTCCGAGACCATGCTGTGTTGGTGGCTGTGTAACAATGAAGCTTGTTTCCTCCATACCCTCTCGCCAACCCCGAACAACAGAGAGGGGTGGATTATCTTCTTCATCTGACAGTTGCTCGCCCATCACCTCTTCCTCCTCCATTTGGACCTCGGATATTGCACCTTCGATAACAGTTTGTCTGTTATCCTCATCACCAGCCCACCTCGATCTCAGTATTTCACCCTTCCTTGCCAGCAACCTGTGGGACAACAGTCTTGAACTTCGAGAAAATGCAATCCCTTCCGCAGCTTCCCCTGCTTCCTCCTCTTCTTCTGGGATCACCATCTCCTCCTGCAGGCTATTAAAAGTCTGCTCCAGCATATAAATGACCAGAATAGTGATGCGGATGATGACATCGTCAGCGCTAACCATCTTAGAAGCCATTTTGAAACTGTACAGAAGGGTGCAGAGGTCCTTAATCTGTGCCCACTCTGTGATCCTACGTACTGCGTTGGCCCAGGCTATACGACATGACATACTGCGTTAGAGCTCGTTGATGCTACCACAGTCGCTGCAACATGTGCACAATGGAATTCCACCGTGTCGGCACATTGCATATCAGCCTGTTAACTGGCATGGACAAAGACCTTTGTATCGAAGCAAGTCGATGAGCAGAGGGGTGCGAATGGTGGAAATGAGCACACAGCTTACTTGCTTTCTGGAGCAGGTCACCCAGGCCAGGATAGTGGCTGAGAAAACACTGCACCACCAGGTTGAGGACATGAACCATGCAAGGCACGTGTGTGAGCTTGCCTCGCCGTAGGGCTGCCACCAGGTTCGCACCTTTATCGGACATGGCCTTCCCTGGATGCAGGTTCAGTGGAGACAACCATTGGTCAAACTCAGCCTGGAGAGCTGTCCACAACTCTTCAGCTGTATGACAGCGATCTCCAAGGCATATCACTTTTAAGACTACCTGGATGTAGGATGCAGGTTCAGTGGAGACAACCATTGATCAAACTCAGCCTGGAGAGCTGTCCACAACTCTTAAGCTGTATGACTGCGATCTCCAAGGCATATCACTTTTAAGACTGCCTGATTTCGGTGCACCTTGGCTGCACAGTATGGAGGTGGCGGGGATCGCTATGCACTGTTTGAACGCATGTCTTGTGAAGGCAGAGGTTGAGGGTGCTGGTGGAGGCCTGAGAGTAGATAGAGGAGGCAGAAGCAGTGGAGGAAGTATTTAATGTAGAGGTTTGGCCTACAAGCCCTGGGGATTCTAACACTTGTGGAGCAGCGGCTGTCCCCACAGCCACCAGAGTCACCGAGTGCCCAGTCAGCAAGATGTAACGCCCTTGGCCATGCTCTCTCGTCCAAATGCCTGTGGTGAAATGCACCCTGGCAGACATAGATTTTGTCAAAGAAGGGGTGATGTTGTCTGCTACATGTTGGTGTAGCACAGGCACAGCTTTCTTCGAAAAATGATGGCAACTGGGTAATTGGTACTGGAGGACTGCAACGGCCATCAGCTTTTGGAAACCGTTGATATCCACCAGGCAGAAAGGCAGCATTTCTGTGGCCAATAAATTCGAGATGGTGGAGTTCAGCCTCTTAGCTTTGTCATGCCTAGGAAGAAACAATATTTTCCGTGACTACAACTGCGGAACTGTGGGCTCGCTGCAGTGATGTGAGAGGGCGAAGTGCGGTGAACCGGACAAACCGCTAGACCGTGAAAGAGGTGCAGGCAGAGATGTTAGTGTGGTTTGAGAAACTTCTGGTGTGATCGTTCTCTGAGATTGGTCAAAAACAACAGGCATGTGTGCTTCCGTTACAGCTGAAGGAAGCCTCTCAGTTAGCGTGTCTTGATCGGGTAAAGAACCCGAGGTTCTACAGTCAAAGGCCTGCGTCTCAATAGTTGGCAAGGTAAAAGAGGAGTAGGAAGAAGCAGCAGTGGCAATTGATTGGGCAGCTGATGATGGTTGATTTTTGCATTTTTGCGCTCTGGGATTCCCACACTAAAGTATGATGATTGTGCATGTGAAGATTCATACATGTAGTAGTCAAATTATTGCAGTTTTTACCTCGACTCAGTTTTCTTTTCAAAGTTGGCAGATTACTTGAGTTGGCTCATCCTTTGCAGTGTCAAAAAAGGCCCAGGCTAGGCAACCCTTGCCACCCCTGCAAGCTGCAGACCTGCAGATGCTGCTGGTCAGAGGCACAGTTGTGACTGAGGATGCATCGCTCATCGTGGCTGCATCACTACATGTCTGCGTCGGACGGCGCAACATAAACTCCTCGTCTTCCTCCTCAGATGACCTACTCAGCTGTGTGCCTCAATGTTTGCACCAACTTGGATCTAACACCTCCTCATCATCCTCTGTGCTATCACATTCCTGGCCATTGGAGTCACTCTCCACTCCTTCTTGCCCTGACAGCACAGTACAGTCCGTGTGAGCCTCAGATATCTGAGCCTCATCGGGATCACCTCCCCCAAAGGTTAACGTCTGATGATGAGGGTCAGGATGCTGTTGGGACCATACTTCTTCCTGCCCTAGATCCAAGCTAAAAAAAACTTTGGGCATCGGTGCAGATTTCCTAATCTTGACTCTGTAAAGCTTTTGAGTACACTTCTGATGAACATGGCATAGAATGTGTGAACAGCTCTTCAGAATCACCTATCTGTGGTTCTGTACAGTCAGTTGAACATGTGGATAGTAGGGACGAGGGGGGAAGCAAGTGGAATTTGGGTGACACATCTGGACTGTACTGGGTGTGATGTTGAGGTGGAGGAAGAGGAGGAGAGGCCACTTGAAGCTGCACTTGCCATCCACTTGAGTGCATGCTCTTTCTGGGCATCATCGACAAGGCGTACCGCTGTGTGGCTGACAAGGAAAGGTAGTGGTGTAGCCTGTCCAGAAACATAAGTTGTCAGTTGTCTTTGAATAGGACATGACGTTGCTTCACTAGTGCTTTCACCAACATTACCACCTACCCCACGTACACCTGGAGCACCCAGCCTAATTCCTCTTCCACCACGGCCTCGCTTTTTCCCAGTCATGTTGCTCAGATAGTGTGGTATGAGCTGGGCTGCCACTAGGAATGTTGTGACCCCATACTGGCAAAATTTTCAGGGCTCCCTTGAGACTTTGCCCAGGCTCCACCTCAGCCCTGCCCTCCACCCCTTGAACTGTCCACAGTCCCATCGCTCTCTCTCAGAAAAACTCCACTTCTCACCAATTACACATTAACAGGTCCCATCACCAGATCACATACATAGCCAGCAGCTCTTGTTTTGGCCAAAAGATTTTTTTTTATCTGCCACCACATCAAGGTAGACTCTTTTGGCCGGGCCCTACTCTACTCTAACCTATTAAACATTTGTTAAAATATCCAATGCAATTTAGGTATATTTTTTATTTATTTTTCAATTTTTTACATGACAAATAATATCACATCCAAAGGGACAAATACCACCGCACCATGACCAGACACCATATTACCACTACTTACCACTACATGGTGACCAATAATACCACATACAATGAACAAATACCACCACACCATGTCCAGATCACATATTACCACCACATGGTGACCTATAATACCACATACAAGGAAGAAATACAGCAACACCATGACCAGACCGCATATTACCATCACAGTGACAGAATAATAGCACATACAAGGGACAAATACCACCACACCATGTCCAGACCACATATTACCACCACATGGTGACTGAATACTACAATACTGATCACTAATAAAAAAATAATACTATCACCATAAGTGACATTATAGACAGGAGATCTGTACTTAGTATGCAGTGTCTGTGTACAGGTAATACAGTGATCACTGGTGACATTGTACACAGGAGCTCTGTATATAGTGTATAGAGTCAGTGTACAGGTAACACACTGATTCACCAGTGACATCTCTAGGTGAAGTCCTTCAGCTTCTCTTTTCATCTTTCATCCAGCACAGACTGCCATCACGTCTTCCAGCCAGGGTTCGTCTCTGCAGGAAATAACACAGTTATCTAGAGCTCCACTTGCAGAGCACATTACTTAATTTTTTCCCAACTTTTACACTACACCAGATGAAGAAAAAAAGGCGACATAGTGTTGCTCTGCACAGTAACTGGACCTCCCCCCATTTAAAACAGTATCCTCAAAAAAATTAAATAAATACATCACTGCAGTAATAATATTCCTTAATTAGTCCCTATGGTAATAATATCCCCCATCCTGGCCCCATGTATCTCATTTCTGGCTCTAGCCATATGTTCTCGCATACTACCCTCAAGAGTATCCATTCTGCCCCCATATGATCTCCCGATCCTGCCCCATCTGTTGCATGATCCTGCCCCATCTGTCCTATGATCCTGCTGCCCCATCTGTCTCCATCGTATTCATCCTGCCCTATGATCCTGCACCATGTGTCTCCCATCCTGCCCTGTCTCCCATCCTGCCCCTATGTCTCCCATCCTGCCCCTATGTCTTGCATTCTGCCCCCTCCTGTGTCTCGCATTCTGCCCCCTCCTGTGTCTCGCATTCTGCCCCCTCCTGTGTCTCACTTTCTGCCCCTGCCTGTGTCTCACATTCTGCCCCCTCCGGTGTCTCACATTCTACCCCCTCCTGTGTCTCACATTCTGCCCCCTCCTGTGTCTCGCATTCTGCCCCCTTGTCCATTCTGCCCCCTCCTGTGTCTCACATTCTGCCCCCTCCTGTGTCTCACATTCTGCCCCCTCCTGTGTCTCACATTCTGCCCCGTGTCTATTCTGCCCTCCTGTGTCTCACATTCTGCCCTGCCTGTGTCTCACCTTCTGCCCCCTCCTGTGTCTCACATTCTGCCCCCTCCTGTGTCTCGCATTCTGTCCCCTCCTGTGTCTCACATTCTGCCCCCCCGTATCTCACATTCTGCCCCCGTGTCCATTCTGTCCCTCCTGTGTCTTACATTCTGCCTCCTCCTGTGTCTTACATTCTGCCTCCTCCTGTGTCTCACATCCTGCCCTCCTGTGTCTCACATTCTGCCCCCGTGTCCATTCTGCCCCTCCTGTGTCTCACATTCTGCCCACTCCTGTGTCTCACATTCTGTCCCCGGCTTGCCGCTTTCAATTAAAAAAACAAAACATTTTCTCCTTTCCTTGCCGTACTCCTGCGGCAAAGCTCCCTCCACGCAGTTCAAGCGCGCACTCTCCAGCGAATAACAATGACGCCATATGCCAGCGACGTGCGCGCTGACGTCAGCTGCCAGCCTCCGATTGGCTGGCAGTTTTTAACTGTTGACTTGTGGGCCCGGGCCTGCATGTCAATAGTGTTTAACTGCTGCTTGGGCCTGGTTTAGCCTGCCGCTAGGGCCCAGTGAGCCGGGGGGGTTGTCTGTCTTTTTGCAACTGACAAATTATAATTTTCTTTTAATGTGCCGTGGGCCTGAAGACAAGTTCATATCACCACCACAAAATGACTACGTGGGATACAGCCGACTGTTTCACATTTAGCACTTGTAAAAATTATAATTTTTTTTTAATGTGACTTAAGTCTGCAGACATTTTTATTTCACCACAGCACTAAATTACAAGGTGGGATACAGCTGGCTGTTTAATTTATTTTTTCACTAGCTACATGTGAATTAGAATGCTATACTCCTGCATGGAGCACAGTAGAAGCTGTGCACAACACGTGCCGTGCTGGATTTGTTTGTGCACTTCAGTAAGGCTAAAAAAGAAAAAAAAAAAAAGGACTAGAAGGTAAATTTAACAGCCACACTGGACACTAGCTACCTACAGTATCTGACTGATATACAACCACCTATCGAACTAGCTAAAATGGGGGATACAGTAGGCTTTTTCACATTTACCTGCTGAAATAATATTATTTAGTAAGCTATACTCATGCTGTTGGCTTTTTCTGAGAACCTCAGTTATGCCTCCCCCCAAAAAAATTCGAGAAGGTAAATTTTACAGCCTCACTGGACACTATCTATCTACACTGACTGCTATACAACCGCCTAACTAAATAGCTGAAATTTGGATGCAAACAGTGGCTGCGTCAGGAGCAGCCTCTCTGCGCAGTATCAGTGTCAAAATGGCACTAAAACAAGATGTCCTCTATTGATATGCAGAGGAACGTGTGATTTCAGCAGGCAATGACACAAGCCGTTGTGTCAGGACATTGTGGGTGTTTCCTGCGCCCTGATTGGCTAGCCGCAATGTGCACACATAAAGTTAGGAAAAAAAAATAACTGCTGTGCTGTGCTTACAAGAACGCCACGTCTCTGAGCTCTGAAAACCCCCTCCCCTCATCAAAACACGTTCCAAATGCTCATGATACACCACCATTATCGTTGCTAAAGTGCGGGAAATATTTTGTGGCAACGCAAATATTTTCCCGCACTTTTGCAGAATGATACCGATTTTTAACCGATTTTATGCAATTTTGCTCGTGTTTCCGATCACGGATCCGAATGTGACATATTCATGCCGAATTTATGTTTGGCGATCATTGACAGATGAAATTCGCTCATCTCTAGTTCTGAGTTCTCTTCACACCTAAAGTACACTGCTCAAAAATAAAGGGAACACTTAAACAACAGAATATAACTCCAAGTAAATCAAACTTCTGTGAAATCAAACTGTCCACTTAGGAAGCAACACAGTTTGACAATCAATTTCACATGCTGTTGTGCAAATGGAATAGACAACAGATGGATATTATTGGCAATTATCAAGACACACTCAATAAAGGAGTGGTTCTGCAGGTGGGGACCACAGACCACATCTCAGTACCAATGCTTTGTGGCCAAAAGGTCACTTTTGAATGTTGGTTGTGCTTTCACGCTCGTGGTAACATGCAACAAACACTGCAACCCACACAAGTGGCTCAGGTAGTGCAGCTCATCCATGATGGCACATCAATGTGACTTGGGGCAAGAAGGTTTGCTGTATCTGATAGCGTAGTGTCCAGAGGCTGGTGGCGCTACCACGACACAGGCCAGCACACCAGGAGACATGGAGGGCAACAACCCAGCAGCAGGACCGCTCACAGCCCAACACCGTGTGGCCCTCCAAAGAAATGCCACCCCACACCATTACTGACCCACTGTCAAACCGGTCATGCTTAAGGATGTTGCAGGCAGTAGATCGCTCTCCACAGCATCTCCAGACTCTGTCATGTCTGTCACATGTGCTCAGTGTGAACCTGCTTTCATCTGTAAAGAGCACAGGGCACCAGTGGCGAATTTGCCAATCCTGGTGTTCTGTGGCAAATTCCAAGCGTCCTGCACGGTGTTGGGCAGTGAGTACAACCCCAATTTGTGGATGTCAGGCCCCAGACCATCCTCATGGAGTTGGTTTCTAACCGTTTGTGCAGACACATGCACATTTGTGGCCTGCTGGAGGTCATTTTGCAGAGCTCTGACAGTGCTCCTCCTGTTCCTCCTTGCACAAGGGCGGAGGTAGTGGTCCTGCTGCTGGGTTGTTGCCCTCCTACGGCCCCCTCCACATCTCCTGGTGTACTGGCCTGTTTCCTGGTAGTGCCTCCAGCCTCTGGACACTACATTGACAGACACAGCAAACCTTCTGTTAGGTGTCAGATTCCTGCCTCTGCACATTAGGAATCTCGAGCCTTGCCTTCTATGGTCTTCCATTCAGTCCCAGCCACAGAGTAGGCTGCTCAGCAAAGACGTCGTTCCTGGCGTCTTGATCAGGCCAGTGCTGACGGATGTATGAGACTGGTGACTGACTCATTATGAAACCCCTACCCTCGGTTGTGTATGAGTTAGGGTTTAGGGAGATAGAGTCAGCGCCAGTAGTGGTATAATATATATGTCACAGAGCATCCCGCTCTCCACACGAGCATTAGCACCAGGTAATGCCAGTCAGCACAAGGCACCACTGGACCGCATGTGCAGCAGCCTTCCTCGCAGCGGTGCCGTGCGCAAGTCAAGAGCTTACCTCCCTGCTCTGGGTGGTTGGTGGCATCCGCTGAACTGGTGCAGTGCGCACGTGGTGTGATTATATTATTTAGTTCAGGCATCGCAGTTGCGGTGTCGAACGCTAGTGGGACTCGAGGAACTCTAACCCTGTGTCCTTGGGGCAGAGTCCTGTGTCTCTTAATTTGTGTTCACCTTACCAAGCCCTGTGAGGTTAACAGGCTCCGGCACTTGCGTTCTGCGGCTCTGTGCAGTAACAGAGTTCACTCCTGTACACACCGGGTCAGCGGTTACCCCAACGGTGTTCAGTCAGTGTTCGTCATTACCGAGCAGCAGTATACCATCTCTGCACAGTGGACTCCGGGTTGCGAATGCACCTTATTTATATATTTTATTTTGTGCGTTCCACCAACCCTAACACCTTCTTGCCACAGCTCGCATTGATGTACCATCCTGGTTGAGCTGCACTACCTGAGCCACTTGTGTGGGTTGTAGAATCTGTCTCATGCTACCACGGGTGTGAAAGCACAACCAACATTCAAAAGTGACCAAAACATCAGCCAGAAAGCATTGGTACTGAGATGTGGTCTGTGGTCCCCACCTGCAGAACCACTGCTTTATTGAGGGTGTCTTGATAATTGCCAATTTCCATCTGTTGTCTACTCCATTTGCACAACAGCATGTGAAATTGATTGTCAGTCAGTGTTGCTTCCTAAGTGGACAGTTTGATTTCACAGATGTTTGATTTACTTGGCGTTATATTCTGTTGTATAAGTGTTCCCTTTATTTTTTTGAGCAGTGTATAAAACAGAGGGGCACATGGGCGATGCATGACAATGATGTGTGTCTGTCGCCTCATGACGAAATGAAGCTTAGTGAGCTCTGGATGATCCAGACTCATGACTAGAGTTGAGCGATACCGTCCGATACTTCAAAGTATCGGATCGGAATGGATCGGCCGATCTTAAAAAAAAGTATCGGTATCGCCGATTCCGATACCGGAAGTCCCATTCAAGTCTATGGGACTTCCGGTATCGGAATAAGAAAAACCCTTTTTTTGCCTTGTACAGCCTCTCTGGGGTCTGTACGGGCCTTTCGGGGGGCTGTGCCGGCCTGCCAGGGGGTATGTGCAGGCTCCGGTGGTCTGTGCCGGCCTGCCGGGGGGCTGTGCCGGCCTGCCGGTGGTCTGTGCAGGCTCCGGTGGTCTGTGCAGGCCTGCCGGGGGGCTGTGCCGGCCTGCCGGGGGGCTGTGCAGGCTCCGGGGGGCTGTGCCGGCCTGCCGGGGGGCTGTGCCGGCCTGCCGGTGGTCTGTGCAGGCTTCAGGGGTCTGTGCAGGCATCGTCCGATGGGACTACAAGTCCCATCAGGCGATGCCTGCTACCATGACAGTGATTGACACATTAGCCAATGATGGGACAGTAGTAGTCCCATCATCCGGCTAATGTGTTGAATGTAAAAAAAAAAATAAAAAAAAATTACATGCTACATACATGCTACATACATACAACATGCATACTACATACATGCTACATTCATACTACATATATACTACATGCAACATACATACTACATATATACTACATGCATGCAACATGCATACTACATATATACTACATGCAACATACATACTACATATATACTACATGCATGCAACATGCATACTACATATATACTACATGCAACATACATACTACATATATACTACATGCATGCAACATGCATACTACATATATACTACATGCTACATACATACTACATATATGCTACATATATACTACATGCATGCTACATACATACTGCATGCTACATACATACTACATGCTACATACATACTACATATATGCTACATACATACTACATATATACTACATGCATGCTACATACATACTGCATGCTACATACATGCTACATACATACCACATATATACTACATACATACTACATGCATGCTACATGCTACATACATACCACATACATACTACATACATACTACATACATACTACATGCATGCTACATGCATGCTACATGCTACATACATAACACATATATACTACATGCATGCTACATACATACTGCATGCTACATACATGCTACATACATACCACATATATACTACATACATACTACATGCATGCTACATGCTACATACATAACACATATATACTACATGCATGCTACATACATACTACATGCTACATACATACCACATACATACTACATACATACTACATACATACTACATGCATGCTACATACATACTACATGCTACATACATACTACATATATACTACATGAATGCTACATACGTACTACATGCTACATACATACTACATATATACTACAGGCATGCTACATACATACTACATACATACCACATACATACTACATACATACTACATGCTACATGCTACATACATACTACATATATACTACATGCATGCTACATACATACTGCATGCTACATGCATGCTACATACATACTACATACATACTACATGCTACATACATACCACATATATACTACATACATACTACATACAATACATTCATACAATACATACATAGACATACAGTACATATAACATAGAGTAACATACTTACCAATACTTGTCACATTGTTCCCCGAAGCCATTGTCTTTTACGGAATAAATATTAACATAACAAACCACAAAAATACTCACCCACGATCCGAAGCAGTCCACGAGTGTGTCCCACGACGATCTTGGGTAGAGAACTGCAGCATCAGCTGATGCTGCCGTTCTCTACGGGCTGCAGGAATCCAATGACGAGGTAGGTAGGTATCCTTCCGCACTGTATTCCTCCGCCACACAGCAATGGCATAAAGTGAGACTAGGGACTTTTTTTTTTTTAAGTGGCGGAGGAATACAACAATATATGTAGTATGTATGTAGCATGTAGCATGTAGTATGTATGTATGTAGTATATATGTAGTATGTATGTAGCATGTAGTATGTATGTAGCATGCATGTAGTATGTATGTAGTATGTATGTGGTATGTATGTAGCATGTAGTATGTATGTAGCATGCATGTAGTATATATGTGTTATGTATGTAGTATGTATGTAGTATGTATGTATGTAGTATGTATGTGGTATGTATGTAGCATGCATGTAGTATGTATGTAGTATATATGTAGTATGTATGTAGTATGTATGTAGCATGTATGTAGCATGCAGTATGTATGTAGTATGTATGTAGCATGTAGTATGTATGTAGCATGCATGTAGTATATATGTAGTATGTATGTAGCATGTAGTATGTATGTAGTATATATGTGGTATGTATGTAGTATGTATGTGGTATGTATGTAGCATGTAGTATGTATGTAGCATGCATGTAGTATATATGTAGTATGTATGTAGCATGTAGTATGTATGTAGCATGCATGTAGTATGTATGTAGTATTTTTTTTTTTTTTTAACATTTAACACATTAGCCGGATGATGGGACTACTGCTGTCCCATCATTGGCTAATGTGTCAATCACTGTCATGGTAGCAGGCATCGCCAGATGGGACTTATAGTCCCATCGGACGATGCTTGCACAGACCCCCGGACATCAGCACAGCCCCCCGGCAGGCCGGCACAGCCCCCCGGCAGGCCGGTACAGACCCCCACAGGGTGCACAGACCACCGGCAGGCCGGCACAGCCCCCCGGCAGGCCGGTACAGACCCCCACAGGGTGAACAGACCACCGGCAGGCCGGCACAGCCCCCCGGCAGGCCGGTACAGACCCCCACAGGGTGCACAGACCACCGGCAGGCCGGCACAGCCCCCCGGCAGGCCGGTACAGACCCCGGGCAGTCCACACAGCCCCCCGGCAGGCCGGCAGAGACCCCCGGAAGGCCCGAAATGACGGCGCATCATGATGCGCACACACCGCGCATCATGATGACGTCATTTCGGCTGTCAATCAACATTGAACTTCAACTTCCGATTCCGATGCCGACTTCCGATATTGAAAAAATATCGGAAGTCGGTATCGGAATTCCGATACAGCAAGTATCGGCCGATACCCGATACTTGCGGTATCGGAATGCTCAACACTACTCATGACAGATCCAAAGGAAACAGAAGATAAATGGGCAAAGCACCGCAACAGCATGCCAGCTAAGTATGTCATAGGCTTCATTCAGATGTCCATGTTGTATCCCTTTTTTTTCACGGATACAACACGCACCTATTATAGTCTTTGCTGCTGTTTACATGTTCGTGTTTTTTAAGGACCGTGTATCCTTGCAAACCACATGGAGGCGTGACCATTTTTTCATCAGCTTGGATGACAAGAGCCAATACAAGTGTATGAGTTTGTGAAAAACGCATACAGCACACGGATGGTTTCATTGTACAGTCCATGTATTGTATATATTTAACATTGCAAAGTATAGGAGAAGATTTGTAATTTATTTCTTCATCCATCAGTGAAAAACACTGATGACACTGATGGTAAAAAAAACACACGGATGACACACTGATGGTAAAAATGGACACGCTGATGACATACTGATCTAAAACACCGATGACATGCTGATCCAAAAGACTGATGAAACACTGATGCAAAACACTGATGATACTGATAGTAGAAATGGACACGCTGATGATACACTCATCCAAACCATTAATGGCACACTGAACCAAAATACTAATGACAAACAGATCCAAAACACTGATGACACACAGATCCAAAACACTGATGACACACAGATCCAAAACTCTGATGACACACTGATCCAAAACTCTGATGACACACTGATCCAAAACTCTGATGACACACTTATCCAAAACCCTGGTGACACACTGATCCAAAATGCTGATGATACACTGATCCAAAACACTGATGGCACACTGATGTCAAAAATGGACACACTGATGGCAAAAATGGACACAAAACACTGATGACAATGGTACCATTTATTCATGTAAGGGTTTAAACACAGATGTGTGACTGAGGTTTTATTAAAATGGTTTAACTGGTTTCATGTGAGTTGAACGCCCAAATATCTTGATTATGGTGTATTTAAAATCTTTTGTAAAAAACTTTTTTTTTCATTTTTTAGCAGACTAATTTAATTTTTTTTTTACATTTTTTTATTACTCTAATTTGAGAGAGGTTGCTGTTATGCAACACTTAGTGTGAGCTAAAACAGACTTATGAAACAATCTTCAGATCTTTTCTAGGTCCCCAGGGCCAACTAAAGAGTGATCCATCAAATCCCTCTTTGATCATGCCTGGAGTCATAGTGATCAAGTATCCGGGGTTGACAGTGAATGGTCAATAAGGGTTCACAGGTACATTGATCCAAGTTAGATAAATAATTTACTATTTGAAGGCTAAAGAAAAGAGAATGTGAAAGAAGCAGCAAAGACTTAACAGAAAATGTCATAATTATTCCTACTCACACTCTGATTAACTGGCGAACATGTGCTATTATGTCATAGTTTCTTATCGTAGGAAAAGGTCATAGGAAAATCTAACATGAGCATTATATGTACATGTAATTCAATATGGGCAATAAACATGGAATAATATATGTAAAAATATCAATACACTGAGAAAATAGAATAAAACGTGTAGGTGAGAGGCTAAGACCATGTTAACATTTAATGCATTCCACAGTTGATTAATTTCCATGATCCACAATTAAATACATGGTGCCCATTCCTAGTTCTTGTTTAGAGAGTCTATAATTATTTTGTGCGAATGTCTATAATTAATAGAGTGAGACCGTTGACATAAATGCATTATACTGTTTTATTTTGAGACAAGTGCATCACTGAAAAAAAAAGTATGCCCTGTAAATAATAATAATATTTTTATGTATTGCATTACTGCATGTGCCGATTATGGGTTGTTAAAGGGGTCAACTGTTTTAGTCATTTTCTTTTTGTTAAAAGGGTCCCTTTATGAGAAGATGATCAATTACAGTGTTCCCTTACTAAGACCTTCACTGATTAGATGTCATCTTTTTAAGAGATATCAGGGAGATATTTCTGTACATCTCTGTGACATCGGAATTGATGGAAATATTGTAAACATAACCCCTTAGAGTCGAATCATGACGTGAGCGCCCTGTGCCGGCAGCACTCACTGACAGCAGACCAGCAAGCACAGCTAGAGATGTGGGGACCCATTTCAAGGGCCTGCTCTCTGATAGCTGATATCGGTCAGTCATTCTTACTAATTTTACCTCAATGGGTGTTTTACATAAATAAACCAAGCAGCAACGGTTGCAACGGTTGGTGGGAAATGCTGAAATATCAGTACTTCTGTCAGGATCCTGTCAGCATCGGCAAGGTGCCACGGCTGAGCAGGGTGACTTACCCACACTATGGGAGGGCCCGGGGTCTGATACTGCAGGGAAAGTTCAGGCAGACAGGACCTGCGATGCTGAAAGTAGTAAAGAGTACAAGGACCTATGATCATGTGACTGCAGGGGGCGGGGCTTAGCGTCCTACTGCTGCAGATGATGTAATATACTTACTACAGGGATACTGTAGTAAAGGAGAGGGAAACTCAGGTCAGACAAGCAGAGGTCGTACACGGAGAGGGCGGCGTGGTACCAGAGGGACAAGCAGAGAGTAGTCAGATCACAGGCAGAGAGTCATACACAGAGAGGGTAGCGCAGTACAAGAGGGACAGGCAGAACTCGTAACAGGGATGGAACCGGATCAAAACCAAACAAACAACAAGTTATCAGGCACAAGGCACATGTACGCAAGGGGTCAACTAACTCAGCCGAGGGCAGGAGTATAACTGACACTGGACCTAGTTTGAGTGGCCACTAAATAGCCGCCCTCTGCCAGAGAGAGGCAGAAACAATTAACCCGTGTCTGACCAGGACGGACCAAAGACAAAACCCCTTCCTGGATCATGACTGTACCCCCCTCTCAACGGGGGGGCCACTGGACCCCCGGGTCTCTCAGGATACCTGGCATGAAAGGCCCAGACCAACCGATCCGCATGAACCGATCAGGCAGGAATCCATGACCGGTCCTCAGGACCGTAGCCTTTCCAATGCACAAGATATTGAAGAGCGTGACGGACCAACCTAGAGTCAATAATTCGCTCCACCTCGTACTCAGACTGCATGTCTACCAAAACCGGTGGCGGGGAAGACAATGATCCCTCCCCACAGGACCCCACAGGTTTCAAAAGGGCTCTATGGAAAACGTTGGGGATCCGTAGAGACAGCGGGAGATGCAACCGAAAAGCCACCGGGTTAACCGCTTCGGTAATTTCATAGGGACCAATAAATTTAGGTCCAAGCTTTGCAGAGGGGACCTTGAGCCTTATGTTCTTGGTAGACAACCATACCTTATCCCCAACCTGGAACACCGGCCCCACGGAACGTTTTTTTGTCTGCAAAAAACTTATATTTAGTCTGAGCCTTTGTAATGTTACTTTGGACCTCCCGCCATACCTCCTCCAACCGCTGGATAGTCTCATCCACTCCAGGACACCCAGAGTCCAAACGGGAGAACTCTCCAAAATATGGATGAAACCCATAGTTGCAGAAAAAGGGGGATGTACCCGTAGACTGTTAAACGCAAACTCGGCCAAAGGTAATGCAGTACACCAATCATCCTGTCGGGCTGAGTTCAGGCAACGCAGAATTTGGTCCAGAGACTGATTGGTCCACTCAGTCTGCCTATTAGTCTCTGGATGATAAGCGGATGAAAAAGACAGACCAATACCCAACCTCTTACAAAATGCCCTCCAAAATCCGGAAACAAATTGTACTCCTCTATCACACACCACATTCAAGGGTACCCCATGCAACCGTACCACATGCTCAACAAACAATCTGGACAATGTTTCCGTATTAGGTAAAGCCACCAAGGGTACAAAATTTGCCTGCTTACTAAACTTGTCCACCACTACCCAAATGATGGTATTACCCTTGGCAGGGGGAAGATTGGTGATGAAATCCATGGACAAATGGGTCCATGGTCTATCAGGAATTGGCAGTGGCACCAATTCGCCGGCCGGTTATGGGGGTTTTTCGCATGGGCACATACACCACAAGCAGACACAAATTCCCCAACATCAGAGGCTAAAGAAGACCACCAGAATATCCTAGCGATGGCCTTCCGAGTAGCCGAGATCCCTGGATGTCTACCCAGAACTGAGTCGTGGAACTCCCGAAGGACCCTGAGACGAAATTGAACTGGTACAAAAAGTTTATCCACCGGCTCTTAGCAAGAGACTGAGCTTCCCGAATCTCCCACTCCAACACATAAGAAATACCTGCCACCACCACCCCAGGCTGAAGAATGGAGCATGGAGGTTCGGGGGGAGACACCGGATCCAGACTGCGTGACAAGGCATCAGCTCTGACATTTTTGGATCCTGGCCGAAAAGTGATGGAGAACTGGAATCGGGAAAAAAAAGTAACCATCTAGCCTGTCTAGGAGTCAACCTTTTAGCTGACTCAATGTAATCTAGGTTCTTGTGGTCCATAACCACGGTAATAGGATGGACAGCCCCCTCCAAAAAATGCCTCCATTCTTCAAAGGCCAACTTCACGGCCTGAAGTTCTTGATTCCCAACATCATAGTTTCTCTCCGCAGGGGAGAATTTCTTAGGGAAAAAGGCACAGGGTCTCAAATTAGTCAAAGTGGCAGGTCCTTGGGACAACACCGCCCCCACCCCCACCTTTGAGGTGTCCACCTCAACAATAAATTGTTCAGATGGGTCCGGTTGAATAAGAACCGGAGCAGACATGGAACATTTTTTTAAAAACTGAAACGCCGCCATCGCTGCGGCTGACCAATTCTTGATATCGGCCCCTTTTGAGTCATATCTGTGAAAGGTTTAACTACCTGTGAGAATCCCCTTATAAATTTGTGAAAATAATTAGTGAATGCTAGGAAGCGCTGCAGAGCCTTCAAATCACAAGGTTGAACCCAATCGACAATGGCCTGCACCTTATTAGGATCCATGCGATAACACTCAGCAGGCACAATGAATCCCAGAAAAGACAGTTCCTGAACAAAAAATAAACATTTCTCAAGCTTAGCAAAGAGACAGTTCTCCTGGAGCCTTTGGAGAACTGCCCGAATATGACCAATGTGAGCCCGTTTATCAGGTGAGTAGATAAGTATGTCATCCAAATACACAACCATAAAACGCCCAATAAAATCAGAGAACACACGATTGATGACATTTTGGAAGACTGCTGGAGCATTGGTAAGACCGAAAGGCATGACCAAGTTCTCAAACCTCATATTCCATGTTACCTTCAACCAACACAGGGTCAGGAGGTGCCGCCATAGGAACCACTGGTTCAACAAACCTCTTCAACAAGGACTTATGAAACACATTATGAATCTTAAATGTGACAGGAAGAGCCAACCGAAAAGAGACCTGATTAATAATCTCCAAAATCTTGTAAGGTCCAATAAATCTAGGTTTAAACTTTGGAGAAGCCACTTTCATAGAGATATTCTTTGATGACAACCAGACCATATCACCCACCTTAAACCGGGGACCAATGGTCCTATGCTGGTTAGAAAACCGCTGGGCCTTTTCCTGGGAAAGAGACAACTTTTCTCCCTCACCCATGACAGCACCACGGAGAGAGGGGGTCCGCCCATCAAGGACAGGAACCTACAGACAAAAGAGCGGCACCTCTCCTCCGCCCCCAGTTGGGTTCCTGTCCTTGACGGGTGAACCACGGCAGCAAGAGCGCAGCGCTTACCGGGAGGTGAAGATCCGGGACCGCCCCGTCCGCGGTCAGACAGCGGGAAGGCCCCTGTCGCGGCGGGGTCGGTTGCCGAAGCCGCCACCGCTGCAGCTGAGGGGCTGTCCAGGGTGAGCGGGCGGGGAGGACCGGGCCGCCGCTCCGGGAGGAGTAGGGGCCGAGGGACGCCGGATAGGGGCAGCGCTGGGTACACAGGTGTACCAAGATGGCGCTGCCCCGGAAGTAGAATGAGGAACTTCCGGGTCCCCGCGGTCGGCACATGCGCAGTACGCACTCCCCGGGGGAAGAGCGGTGCAGGCCGGGAAGACAGGTGACGCCAGGGCGGCTTATTCAAATTGGGAACGCTAAAGCAGCCTCAGAGCTGGAAGCGTTCAGGCGCGATGGATAGCGACCAGCATGAGGAGCTACAGCAGCCTAAGCAGCAGCAGCAGCAGCAGCAACAAAGGCAGCATCACCAGCGCCGCCAAAAGGATAAAGACGGACGGGGGAGCAGGTCCAGCAGCCACTCCACGCAGCAGTCTACTGCAAGGAGCAAGTCACCTGCCGTGGATCGCCCAGTGAGGGATTTGGATCCACTTCCAGAACTGGTACCTGCAACCGCGCATGAGGGGTAAGTGGATCTTCGTGAATGTTCCCCATTGTAATAGACTTCTTTCCCTTATCAGGGAAAGAAGAAAGAAAAGACCAAGAACAGGGAATGCCCCACCTGTGGGAAACCATTACCAACGCCCTGGGAGAAAAAATTGTGTGACTCCTGTATACAGGAGGTCCTCGGCGGTGAAACCCCGGATCATGCCGCAGACCTAAGGGCGGTAATCCGCGCAGAAATTCAGAGTGCCCTTTCATCCAGAAAACGGGAAAGGAAGGGAAGGAAGGGGGACGTGGTGATAGAGTCCCAATCAGACAGCTTATCGTCAGGGGAAGTCACCTCCCATACTGTAAATACCGACTCGTCATCCTCCGATGAGGAGACGGAAGGTCGTCATTGTTTCCCCCTGGACGAAGTGGATGCCTTAGTAAAGGCGGTAAGATCCACTATGGGGGTGGAAGACCCCCGGACTGATAGATCAGTCCAGGACATTATGTTCGGGGGACTGAGTCAAAAAAAACGGAAGGTATTTCCGTTAAATAAGAACGTCCAAGGCCTCATAGATAAAGAATGGGAAAAAACGGATAGGAAAAGCTCCACAATTCCTTCCATCAAAAGGAAGTACCCATTTGAGGAGGAAGCATCCACATCATGGGATAAGGCCCCCAAACTAGATGTGGCGATAGCCAAAGCTTCAAGAAAGTTTGCACTCCCCTTTGAAGATATGGGTACCCTGAAAGACCCGTTAGATAAAAAAGCGGATACCCTACTTAAGGGCACCTGGGAATCAGCAGGGGGAAACATCAGGCCGGCGGTAGCGGCAACCTGTACCTCCAGAGCTCTTATGGTATGGATAGACCAATTGGAGAGACAGATAAGGGAAGGGGTTCCCAGAGATAAAATCCTGGAATCCATGCCAATGATAAGAGGGGCGGCAGCCTACCTGGCCGACTCTTCGGCTGATTCGATAAGATTGTCATCTAAAACAGCAGCCTTGTCGAATGCAGCTAGACGAGCTTTATGGTTAAAATGTTGGCCTGGGGATCTCCAGACAAAAATAAAATTATGCGCCATTCCCTGTGAAGGAAAATTCCTCTTCGGGGAAACCTTGGATGACATCCTCGAAAAGGCAGGCGACAAAAAGAAAGGCTTCCCAAACCTAGGACCTGTGACCGCCACAGGCTTTAAACGGTCCTTTCGGAACAAAAAGTTCTTCCAGAGGAGACCCCCGAGAGACCAAAAATGGGAAGACAGAAGAAGGGACAGGGGGTTCATCTTCGGTAACTCGTCCCGGGATAAAAAACCCGCCAAGTGACTGTGGGCCCAGGGTGGGAGGGAGACTAAGGTTTTTCCTCCCAGCCTGGGAGAAAATATCCAACAATCCCTGGCTGATAAATCTTGTAAGATCGGGATTAAGGATAAACTTTCATTCTCTCCCGCCGCAAAAATACATAATTACCCCGATAAGGTCGTCAAAAAACGAACAGGACGCCCTCGAAAAGGAGGTTCTGAGTATGTTGGACAAAAAAGTCCTACAGGAGGTTCCCCCACAGGAGAGAGGCAGGGGGTTCTACTCGCCTCTCTTCCTGGTAACCAAACCAGACGGCACCTTCCGCACCATCATAAATTTAAAAAGACTGAATTGCTATATCAAGAACGAAAAATTCAAGATGGAATCGATCAAATCGACCATCAAAATTCTCTTTCCGCAATGCTTTATGGTGGTCCTAGACCTCAGCGATGCCTACTACCATGTCCCCATTCACAAAGAATCCAGGCAATACCTCAGGCTAGCAGTCTCGATAGCAGGAGAAATAAGAGAATTCCAATACAAGGCCCTGCCATTTGGGATCTCAGTGGCTCCACGGGTCTTTACGAAATTGGTGGCAGAGATGATGGCTCACATAAGAGAACAGGATGTTCTGATAGTGCCTTATTTGGACGACTTTTTAATAGCGAGCAACTCAGGCCAGAAATGCACAGAACAGAGGGACCGAGTGATGAGCACTCTAAAAAACCTCGGGTGGCTTCTGAACCTGAAAAAGTCAAGGCTGGAACCAAAGAGAGTCCAGGAGTTCCTAGGCCTGACACTGGATTCAAACATCCAAGTGTGTTACTTGCCAGATCACAAAAGGGACAGAATTATTCATATAGTACAAAAAGCGAGGCAAAACCCCTCTATGACACTAAGACGAGCAATGTCCCTGTTAGGGTCCCTCTCTGCATGCTTGCCGGCGGTCCAGTGGGCACAAATACATATGAGGGATCTGCAATGGGATATCCTGACCAACCAGCGGACCTTAGGAGACCACTTGGAACATCATATTACGCTAGGTTCAAAAACTATTCTTTCCCTAGCCTGGTGGGAGGACAAAAACAACTTGTCCAAAGGGATCCCCTGGGAGGCCAAAATCACACATGTAATTACCACCGACGCCAGTCCTGTGGGTTGGGGAGCACACATGGGCATCAGCGTGGCTCAAGGGGGATGGAGAAGTCAAGAACTAAAAGCCTCCTCGAATCAAAAAGAACTGCTAGCAGTAAATTATGCCTTGAGTCACTTTTTGCCAGCATTAAAAGGCCATCATGTCCGGATATTCTCGGACAACCGAGTAACAGTGGCCTATATAAACCACCAGGGGGGAACCAGGTCCAGAACGCTAATGGAGGCATCCTTCGAGATATTCGGGTTGGCAGAGAAAAACTTACTGTCCCTATCGGCGCTACATATACGGGGAGTAGAGAACCAAACGGCAGACTTTCTGAGCCGTACCCAACTACATCAGGGGGAGTGGGCTCTAAATCAGTCCGTTTTTCAGAAGATTGTGGAAATGTGGGGAACCCCAGACATAAACTTATTTGCAGACCACAAAAACAAAAAAGTGGAAACATTCTGTTCTCTGAATCCCAAAGGGAATCCTCACACCCTGGACGCATTTATGCTCCCATGGACACGGGGTTTACTGTATGCCTTCCCACCGACCATTCTCCTTCCGGCGGTGATAAGGAAAGTCAGGGAAGAGGGGGCTCGGGTAATACTTATAGCCCCTTTCTGGCCAAAAAGAACATGGTTTTCATGGCTCAGAATAATGTCAGTAACCGACCCCTGGGTTCTACCAGATCTCCCCGACCTTCTATCGCAGGGCCCTGTGCTACACCCCCAAGCAGTGAACCTCCATTTAACAGCATGGAATTTGAAAGGTCACTGCTGAGGGGGAAAGGATTTTCAGAAAATCTAATTTCCACGTTACAAAAAAGTAGAAAACCAGTTACAATCAAAGCCTATGGTAGAACCTGGAGAAAATTCCTATCCAGTTCGGGGGCAAAGGTTCAGGATGGAATACAAATGGATAAAATCCTGGAATTCCTCCAAAGGGGGTTAGAACAGGGACTAGCGACTAACACACTGAGGGTACAGGTAGCGGCCCTGGGCGCCCTCTATAATCAGGAGGTAGCGAGCGACCCTTGGGTGGCACGGTTTATGAGGGCCGCAGCCAGGTATAGACCAATAGCTACCCAGAAAGTACCATCATGGGATCTGAACTTAGTGTTGTCAGCCCTAACAGGACCCCCATTCGAGCCTATTCAGTCAGCTCCACTAAAGACCCTATCATTAAAAACGATACTGCTAGTGGCCCTAACATCGGCCCGCAGAGTAAGTGACATTCAAGCCTTATCGGCAATACCCCCATTCATTAAAATTATGGAGGATAGAATTATATTGAAACCTGACCCTGCATATTTGCCCAAGGTAGCAACACACTTCCATAGATCACAGGAGGTAGTCCTTCCTTCCTTCTGCCCAAACCCTACGAATAGAGGAGAGGAGAAATTTCACACATTAGATGTGAAGAGGTGCTTAGTGCATTACCTAGAGGCCACCAAGGGATGTAGGAAGGAAGGATCTCTCTTTGTGTGTTTCCAGGGACCTCGTAAGGGGCTCGGGGCGTCCAAAAGTACCCTGGCAAGATGGATAAGAGACGCGATTGCCCTGGCATACTCATGCAGCGGGAATACCATCCCGGAGGGTCTAAAAGCCCACTCTACAAGAGCAATGGCGACCTCATGGGCAGAAAGATCGGAGGTATCGATAGAACAGATCTGTAAGGCGGCCACCTGGTCAACACCTTCTACCTTTTTCAAACACTATCGCCTAGATCTAGCCTCTGCGTCTGACCTGACCTTCGGGAGAAGGGTCCTTCAGGCGGTGGTCCCTCCCTAAGCTACCAATCTCTGAAATTCTCTCCGTGGTGCTGTCATGGGTGAGGGAGAATAGCTTAGTTACTCACCGATAACGGTGTTTCTCGGAACCCATGACAGCACCCGCTTAATTCCCCCCCTTTTTTCACGTGTGCGGTGAGCACGATTTAATGTGTGTAGAGTGTGTTCTTAGTCACGAGGTTTCTCTATAAGTATGCAAATTATAATGTTATGTATATACTTTTGTTATTAACTAACCGGGAGACCCTCTGATGCTCTGTAACCAACTGGGGGCGGAGGAGAGGTGCCGCTCTTTTGTCTGTAGGTTCCTGTCCTTGATGGGCGGACCCCCTCTCTCCGTGGTGCTGTCATGGGTTCCGAGAAACACCGTTATCGGTGAGTAACTAAGCTAATCCACCACTTGGTCCCAAATCTGCTGCATTCTTTCCACCACAGTGTCAACCCCTGGACAGGCAGAAGACTCCACCTGCCCTGAAGAAAATCGAGGATGAAACCCAAAGTTACAGAAAAAGGGTGACATCAAAGTGGCAGAACAAGCTCTATTATTTAAAGCAAATTCGGCCAAGGGTAAAAATGAGACCCAATCATCCTGATCAGCAGATATAAAACATCTCAAATAAGCCTCCAAAGTCTGGTTTGTTCTCTCCGTCTGCCCATTGGTCTGAGGGTGAAATGCAGAGGAGAAGGACAACTGAATTCCCAACTTGGAACAAAAGGTCCTCCAGAATCTAGAGACAAACTGAACTCCTCTGTCCGATACAATGTTCTCAGGAATCCCGTGCAAGCGAACCACCTGTTGCAAAAACAAGGGCACCAACTCTGAGGAAGATTGCAACTTAGGGAGTGGTACAAGATGGACCATCTTAGAAAATCTATCACAAATCACCCAGATAACAGTCATCCTCTGAGAGACAGGCAGATCAGAAATAAAATCCATTGAAATATGGGTCCATGGCCTCCTGGGCACCGGCAAAGGCATCAACAACCCACTAGAATGAGAACAAGGCTTAGATCGGGAGCAAGTCCCACAGGACTGCACAAAATTTCTGACATCACGAGACAAGGCAGGCCACCAAAAAGACACTCACCAAATCTCTAGTACCAAAAATACCTGGATGACCAGCCAACGCGGAGCAATGAACCTCAGACATCACTTTCCTCCTCCACTGGTCAGGAACATATAACCTACCATTGGGACAACGCTCAGGCTTATCCTCCTGAAACTTCTCCAGAGCACGTCTCAAATCAGGCGAGATGGCAGAAAGATCCACCCCCTCACCTAAGATGGTAGCAGGCTTGGTCACAATAGGAGAATCGGCCAAAAAACTCCTAGAGAAGGCATAAGCCTTAACGTTCTTAGTGCCCGGAAGAAAGGAGACCACAAAATCAAAACGTGTCTCAGATTCAAGCGTTTAGCCGACTCAAGGTAGATCAAATTCTTGTGGTCAGTGAGGACCACAACTTGATGTCTAGCTCCCTCCAACCAATGTATCCACTCCTCAAATGCCCACTTCATGGCCAACAGTTCTCGATTCCCCACATCATAGCTGCGTTCCGAAGGAGAGAACTTTCGGGAAAAGAAGGCACAGGGGTTCATTTTAGATGTTACAGGATCTTTTTGGGACAAAACAGCTCCTGCACCAGTCTCTGAAGCATCCACCTCCACCTGAAATGGAAGTGAGACATCGGGTTGTCGCAAAACCGGAGAAGAAGTGAACCTCTGCTTCAGCTCCTGAAAAGAAGAAACAGCCTCTGGAGGCCAATTCAGCAAATCAGCGCCCTTCTTAGTTAAATCAGTCAATGGTTTGGCAATAACAGAAAAATTGGCTATAAACTTACGATAAAAATTAGCAAAATCCAAAAACTTCTGGAGAGCCTTCAAAGAAGTGGGCTGCACCCAATCATAAATGGCCTGTACCTTGGCCGGGTCCATTTCAATAGTTGACGGAGACAAAATAAATCCCAAAAATGAAATCCTCTGTACACCAAAAAGACATTTCGATCCCTTAACATACAGGGAGTTTTCCCTCAAAATCCGGAACACAGTCCGAACATGTTCCACATGAGAGTCCCAATCCCTGGAAAAGATCAAAATATCATCCAAATAGATGATCAGAAACTTATCCACAAAGTCCCGGAAAATATCATTCATGAAGCACTGGAAGACAGAAGGGGTGTTAGTGAACCAAAAAAGGCATCACCAGGTACTCAAAATGTCCCTCCGGAGTATTAAACGCTGTCTTCCATTCATCCCCATGCTTAATGCGAATAAGATTATACGCCCCCTAAGGTCAAGCTTGGTAAACTAGAAAGCACCTTCAACTCTAGAAAATAAGTCAGAAATCAGGGGTAACGGATACTGATATTTAACAGTAATTTTGTTGAGGGAGCGATAGTCAATACAGGGCCTTAATGAACCATCCTTGTTGGCCACAAAAAAAAACCCAGCACCCAATGGTGAAGAGGATGGTCTAATATGACCCTTCTCCAACGACTCCTTAATATAAGAACGCATAGCCTCATGTTCGGGTACAGATAAATTAAAAAGTCGACCCTTGGGAAATTTACAACCCGGACTCAGCTCAATTGCACAGTCATAACTCCTATGAGGAGGCAAAGACGCAGACTTACTCTCACTAAACACATCATAAAAATCAGCCAAATAGTCAGGAACCTCATGCGACTGGGGAGGTGGAGAAAACAGGAGTGTCACTAAGAGCACACCGACAACCCCAACTCACCACAGACACAGATTTCCAATCCAAAACTGGGTTATGGATTTGCAACCAGGGAAACCCCAGCACGATGGTATCATGCAAATTATGCAACACCAAAAATCTGCAATTTTCTTGATGGTCTGGGGCAACCCGCATTACCACCTGGGTCCAAAACTGAGGTTTATTCTTTGCCAAAGGAGTAGTATCAATACCCCTCAAAGGAATAGGTGTCCACAGAGGTGTCATAGGGAAACCACAATGTTTAGCAAAATCCAAGTCCATCAGGTTCAGAGCTGCTCCCGAATCCACAAAGGCTTTAGCAGAAAATGTGGACAGGGAGCAGATCAGAGTAATTGCCAGAAGAAACTTAGGTTGTACACCACCTACAGCAAATGTATGTGCAAAACGTTTCTCTCATTTAGGTCAGACAGAAATAATGTGAGAGGCATCTCCACAGAAAAAACATAGCTTATTACGTCTTCTAAACTCCTGATGTTGCGCCCTAGACAAAACTCTATCACATTGCATAGGTTCAGACATTTGTTCAACAGGTGGCAGCGTTTCCTGTATAATTTTACGTTCACGTAAACGCCGATCAACCTGAATGGCTAATGACATAGAATTGTCAAGACCAGAGGGAACAGGAAATCCCACCATAGTATCATTTACGGCTTCTGACAAACCCTCCCGAAAGAGAGCTGCCAAGGCACCATCATTCCAAGTGGTGAGGACCACCCACTTTCGGAATTTTTGACAGTACAGTTCTGCAGAATCTTGACCCTGGCTCAATGCCAACAGGGTCTTTTCAGCTTGATCAATAGCATTAGGTTCATCATACAACAACCCCAAGGCCTGAAAAAATGCGTCCACATTAGCTAGAATAGGATCATCTGGTACTAAAGAAAACGCCCAATCCTGGGGATCGCCACGCAGCAAGGAGATGACAATTTTAACCTGCTGCGCAGAGCTCCCCGATGAGTTAGGCTTCAACGCAAGAAATAATTTACAATTATTCTTAAAATTCAAAAATTTAGACCGATCCCCAAGAAACACATCAGGAGTGGGGATTTTTGGTTCAGCAGCGTGTGAATGAGCAAGATAGGCGGAAATTCCTTGCACTTCAGCAGCAAGCTGCTCCACACGATCAGACAATTGCTTAAACTCCATCAGAAAAAAAAAATATTCCTCCAACAGTCTCAGAGAACAAGAGAAAAAAATATACACAAAAAAAAAATTCTGCCGCCCTTTTTTTTTTTTTTTTTTAAACAATTCCTTCCTGCTTTTGAGTACCCTAGAATCTGCAGTATGGCTGGTGATTCTGTTTTGATTGAGTCACCGAGGAGGAAAAAAACAAAACACAAGCTCTGCCCAGAAAATCAGAGAGGTTGGAAACTAGCAGATTGCAGACCCCTGATCCTAACACACAACTAGCAGTAGCCGTGGAGTGTTCCTACAGTGATCTTAGACACCTCGTCACAGCCGGAGTTCTACACAAGCCTGAAGAGAGAAAAGAGAAAAACTGACTGGCCCAGAGCAGCCCCCAACATATAATGACGGTGAAGCAAGATGAAAACACTAACACAGATAGAAAGATAGGTTGAGCAAACGATGGGGCCCAAGCTAACTAAAAAGGACAGGACAGAAAAGCTGCTGTCTGCAATCCGAGAAAACCCTGCCAAAAAATACTACCAACACAACTGATAAGCAAAAAGGACCCTGAAGTCACTAGACTTCAAACCCTATATCAGCACTCAGAATATTCTGGAAGCAGAGCAAAAGAGACCACTGATCAAAGAAAGAATCCAGCACACCCCTGGCCGGGAATGGCTGAACTCAAAAAACAAGGTAAACAAAACCAAAACTAATAAGTTCAATAGCAGAGCAAAAACTTATCTTTGGAAGCAGGAATCAGACTGGTCTCCAAGAATCCAGCAGAGAAATCACCAGCGACTCAGAAGGGCGTCGGCTGCCTTATATCCAGTCTGTAGTTTCCGTTACCCAGTCACGATCCACCTGATCAGGTGTTTGGTTTCTTTCATCCAAATCATCCTCACTACCTTCCTTCACCAGAAGAGGGAGAGCCTCAGACACAAAAGATGAATGAACAGATGAGCTCACAACAAACAACCCTTCAGTAGTGAGAAAAGCAGTTTTCCACTCATCTCCCTCCCGGACCCGAATAAGGTTATATGCTCCACCGTAGATCCAATTTCGAAAACCACTTAGCCCCAGACAACTGGTTGTACAAATCAGGAATAAGTGGGAGGTGGTAAGTATTTCTCACAGTTATCTTATTTAACTCTTGAAAATCGAGGCATGGGCGCAAACCACCGTCTTTTTTCTTTACGATAAAGAACCCCACCGCCACGGGAGAGACAGAAGGACGAATGTGTCCTTTACGAAGACTCTCGGAAATGTATTCTTTCATAGCAGCCCGCTCGGGACCCGAGAGGTTATACAAGTGGGCCTTGGGCAATTTAGCACCTGGAACCAGGTCAATGGCACAATCAAATGGGCGGTGTGGTGGTAAAACTTCATCCTCTTTTTCGGAGAAAATGTCCTTATAGTCCTTCAGGTACTCCGGAATACCTTCCAGACCAACGGACGACACAGACACAGTAGCAAGACATCTTTCAGAACAATTAGGTCCCCATTTAACAATATCCCGGGAACCCCAGTCAATAATCGGGTTATGCCGTTGCAACCAGGGAAACCCTAACACCAAAGAAAACCAAAAAAGGCAGAGGACCCTGAAGGTCAGATGGGAATCAAGGGTAGACGTAGTTATGGTAAGGAGGAAGGATATAAATATCTATGAAAATTATCAGTAATACCTCAAAAATAAATATCCTTCATCTATTAATAACCATAAATATAGATGTATAATAACATTACTCCTTGATACAGTAGAGGCTCCATAAACAATGAGTAATTAACATAAGAAGATTTTTTTTTTTTAATTTTTATTAGACAAAAAATATGAATAGTGACAACATGGAAGCAAACAGAACACGGGATAGTGAAAATATGAATAAAATAATCATAAATAACCAAAACAAGGAGAAAAGCATAAGTCCTGTGTGTACAGCCGTGTGCCAACACACAGCAGATGAATGCACAAAATATTCACGACAAAGTACGGACTTAAATAGCTGTGCATATAGAGGTAAGCAATGTAAAAAGGACAAATGTCTCCCTGTGCAAAATAAATAGGGAAGGAGGGGAAACTGTCACACACTGCCTAGCATGATAGCTACAGCCACTCTCAATAGTGCAAAGAACTCCCCTTTTACCATATCTAACGCAGCCACAATGAAAAACCTAGGTAAAGTAATGGCTGTGTAATAGGCAATATAGCATAGGTGGCATAGACGGGAGCAAATAGATAGATATATTATTATGTTAGATACCTTCAGTCATGATGTAACAGAGAGTGGGTGCAGCGGGCACGTGTGGGACACCGGGAGCCTCGACGCGCGTTTCGCCTATGGCTTCGTCGGGAGGCTGGCTAGTTCAAGGAGGCATGGGCTTTTTAAATACAAAAGCTGAAATTTCAGCCAATCAAGGTTCATCATGTATAGAGGTCCGCCCATAAAGGGGAGGCGACAAAGCGCATTCCAACAAATAGAAAAGAGGGCCGTGACGTCGCTGAACGGTGTCACAGCGACGTACACATCCCCCAAAAGGGGCGGTACTAAGATGTCTCGCCGTGGCAATGCAAGTACAAGGGCAAGTCCGGGTATGTCGGCGCGCATCCTGTGTGATGCGCACGTCCGTGCTGCAAGGCGGCGAGCGCACGCCTCGGCGATGGAGGGGAGGACAACGTCATCTCCATCCATCGCCAAGGCAACGCGCACACCACCCAGACACCACAGGACGAGCGCAGCGCACACATAGAGCGCGTCTGCACCAACAAAATGGGAGTAAGATAAAAAAGCTAATGCCCGTATATTACGTTCAAAAAAAGGAAAAACAAATATATGTACTAACCATCCTATAGGCTAAATAGAGTGTAGGTATCACATATTGTAAAAGCATATATACGGAACAGGCACATGAAATCATTATTCGAAAAAAGGGGATGAAAAATAAATTTATAACAGACTTGTACCAACACATATCCCCGATTTCTCAATGCCTAATGTTAACCCATACAGATATCAAAAAGGACTAGTTCCAGTACTGTAATCGAAAAAAGATACTGCAATAGTCACATAGAAACAGAAGGTAATGTCCACTAATGTTAGATAAATATACACAAATTGTATATAAACATCAGTGGCAACAGCATCCGCATAATGACCACGAGCCAGGATAATCTTCGTCCGCCTTTGCTATATGTAATTGTGTATAATCTTGCTGAGATGATCCTAAGAATACTGGATACAGAGAACGGGGACGGAGAAAATCTATGATAAAGAAAAAATTAATTAATAAGGGAACAACACAAAAAAAATAAAAAGAAAGAAAGCCACATACCATTATAAAATATTTAAAATAAAAAGAATTTTATAAAAAGGATTTGAAGCTGACGGATTCATTGAGACCCATAGGGGCCACCGTATCAAGGATAGTGATCCATCGAGTTTCCTTTTGAAGTAATTTCTGTTTGAGATTTCCACCACGAATTCCTATATATATGCGGTCAATGCCACATACCTTCAGGCCTTTCGTATCGCATTTGTGGACCGCAAAAAAATGTTTCGGGATAGTTTTCAAAAGATGAGGTTCGGTGCAATCTCGAGCATTTTTAATGTCCCTAATATGTTCTTGAATACGAAATTTAAGGGACCTAGTAGTCATGCCGATGTATATGAAATCACAAGGGCAGCATGCATAATATATCACTGCTTCTGTTTTGCATGTGATATGATGAACAATTTTAAATTTTTTAGTCTTAGAGGAATCCCAAAATTCTTTAGTCCGCAGTATGTTATAACAGATTGAGCAATCTCCACATGGAAAACTACCCCAGGGGGGGCCCTTATTCGAAGTGAATAATGGTTTCGCCTGTGGTGGAACATAGTGGCTGCGACAGAGAATATCTCCTAGGGATTGTGATTTTCGCCACGTAATTGAAGGATGAGGGGTCAATTGATAATTTAAATCTCTGTCCGTCAGCAATATTGGCCAATGTTTTTTAAAAATATTATTAATTTCAATCCAGTTAGAATTAAATTTAGTAATGAAGCGTGGTTTGAAATCATTGGTTTTTTGTCTACCTTTTGATGACATATTCAATAAGAATTGTCTCTCAGAATGGACTGCTCGCATGAATCCTCTGTGAATATCTTTTTTGTTATAACCCCTATCTTGAAACCGGTTGGACAGTTCCTTTGCGTGTTTGAAAAAAGTATTGTCATCTGAGCAAATCCGACGTGCCCTTAAAAACTGTCCAACAGGGATTGAACTTTTTAATTGGGGAGGATGAGAGGATGAATGATGTAAAAGTGCATTTGTCGCTGTGTTCTTTCGGAAAATGTCCGTACAAATTATTCCATCCAAGTTTTTTGATATAAGGAGATCTAGAAAGTCAACAGATGTTTGACTATATTTTCATGTTAGCTTTATATTGAATTCATTAACATTCAAACGGTTCAAGAAGGTTTCTAAGTGCGACGTGGAGCCCTGCCAAATAAAAAGAATATCATCGATATAACGAAGCCACGAGGTGATATGGCAATGGCCTGGTGTGTCAAGGACCGTATCCCTCTCCCACAACCCCAGGAACAGGTTGGCATAGGAGGGCGTACAGGCCGCTCCCATAGCTGTACCCTGGAGCTGTAGGAAGGGGCGGTCCTTGAACACAAAAAAATTGTGTCAAAATAAACAATAAAAGGTCCAAAATGAATTGGATCAAACTTGGTTCCAGATTTGTCATCTGGAGAAAAAATCTAGCAGCCTTCACCCCGTGGCTATGGTCAATCGATGTATAAAGGGACTCCACGTCGCACGTTACCAACCACATGTCACTATCTAGAACGAGACCATCAAGTCGTCTGAGGACATCTGTGGTGTCTTGAACAAAAGAAGGGAGAGTTTCCACACATTGCTTCAAATAAAAGTCAATGAATTTACAGGCTGATTCACAAAGACCCCCAATGCCCGACACGATGGGCCTACCCGGCGGGCAGTGGGGGTCTTTGTGAGCCTTCGGAAGCAAATAAAAGGTTGGAACAATAGGGTGCTCAGGCAATAATGCTTCCTCCATTTTCTTAGAAATGGCTAGATTGTCTACCCCTTCATCAAGAAGGTGGACCAATTCGTGCTTAAAGCCTAGTAAGGGTATTGAATCCAACCTTCTATAGTAATCTTTCCTGTTGAGTTGTTTAAAAGCTTCCGCTTCATACATAATTGTTGGCCAGATAACTACGTTGCCTCCCTTGTCTGCCCTTTTTATTACAACATCCCTCATTTCTCTCAAAGCTCCAAGTGCTGATCGCTGAGAATGGCTTAGGTTATCATCAGAAGGATGATTATTCAATTTAAGAAGATCTTTTTTAACCATTTTAATGAAAATTTCAACAGAAGGACAGGCAGACAGGGGAGGAAAGATAGTTGACCGAGGGTATAGATGTACAGGAAGGGAAGATTCCTGAAATCCTATGCTTTCGGCTGCCAAAGATTCCAAATCACACAATGCCCGTAATTCAGTCCTTGATAATGTGGGATCTAGTTTAGGGGAGAATTGTTTTTTTAGAATTAATTTATGTGCGAATAATTCAAGGTCTTTTAACAATGTAAAATGATCAGAACCCATCACCGGTGCAAAGGATAGGCCTAAGGAAAGCACCTCAATTTGTGAGGGCGAAAGAGTATGTTGGGATAGGTTAATTACCTTTAAGGTTTCTTGCCTCTTTTGGTCCTCATGTTGTACGGATATTGTTTTCTCTTTGCTGCCGGTGTATAAGGATGTTGAAAATGATTGTTTGGTGGGCCATTGTTTTCGCTGGGCCCACCTCTTTTATCTAAAAAATGATCTCCACATACCCCTTCGGGAGCACTTTGGAATGCCCGCTCCATCTGCAATAAGCTCCATGTGATTCATGACCTCTTTCTCTCTCACAATCTTGCCTTCCTCGGCCTCACAGAAGCATGACTTACACCCTCTGACACCGCCTCCCCTGCTGCACTGTGTTACGGCGGCCTCCACTTTACCCACACTCCTCGCCCTGGTAACAGACACGGTGGAGGAGTGGGTCTTCTCCTTTCTTCCAACTGCACCTTCAACCCAATCCCACCTCTTCCCTCCCTAATCCTCCCCTCTTTTGAAGCCCACTCTGTCCGCATCTACTCTCCCTCCAACCTCCAAGTGGCCGTCATATACCAACCTCCAGGCCCGACCACTGCCTTCATTGACCAATTCTCTACCTGGCTTCTTCATTTTCTTTCAACTGACACCCCCACTATCATGGGTGACTTCAACATCCCCACTGATACCCTTCAGTCAGCAGCCTCCAAACTCCTGTCCCTTACTTCATCCTTTGGACTTACTCAGTGGTCCTCCTCAGCCACCCACACAGATGGACACACATTAGACCTAGTCTTCACCCGTCTCTGCTCTCTCTCTAACTTCACCACCTCCCCTCTCCCTCTATCTGACCATCATCTACTCACTTTCTCATCCTTGTCCTCCTCACCTGGCACCCATGTCCAGCAACACGTGCACCCCCGCAGAAACCTTGCACACCTAGACACCTATGCGCTCTCTGACTCTATTCTATCACTGGCATCCACATCCTCACTCCATGACACAGACGGTGCCACTGCTTTCTACAATGCCACTCTCGCATCAGCTATTGACGCGGCTGCCCCTCTCGTTCATGGCAGAATGCGCCGTATCAACAGACAACCCTGGCACAATAGCACCACTAAAAAGCTCCGGCTAGTGTCCAGGATGGCAGAGCGGCGCTGGAAGAAAACAAATTCGCAAGATGACTTCACCACATTCAAACAGGCAACACTCGGTTTCAAATCTGCCCTCACCTCTGCTGAACAGGCCTACTTCACAACCCTTGTATCTTCCCTATCTTACAACCCAAAACAGTTATTCAAAACTTTTAACTCCCTCCTCCGCCCACCACTGCCTCCTCCAACCTCCCTCATCTCTGCCGAGGACGTTGCCACACACTTCAAAAACAAGATTGACCAAACAAGGCAAGTCTTCATCACTCAACCACCACAACCCCTTTGTATACCAGACCCATGCCCAAACCCCATAATCTCACTATCCAACATCACTGAAGGGGAGCTTAATCGTCTCTTCTCCAAATCGCACCTCACAACCTGTGCACTCGATCCCATCCCATCCCACCTCCTCTCCAACCTCACCACCACACTTATCCCATCCCTAACCCACCTCTTCAACCTATCACTAATGTCCGGTACCTTCCCTTCTGCTTTCAAACATGCCACAATCACGCCTATCCTTAAAAAGCCAACCCTCGACCCAACCGCTATGTCCAGCTATCTCCCAATATTGCTGCTTCCATTCGCTTCCAAACTCCTGGAACAGAAAGTCCACGCTGAACTTTCCTCCCACCTATCATCTAACTTGCTCTTTGGAAATCCACAATCTGGTTTCCGCCCCCATCACTCCACTGAGACAGCCCTGACCAAAATTACTAGCAACCTACTTACAGCCAAATCAAATGGACAATACTCTATACTCCTGCTTCTAGACCTGTCCTCTGCGTTCGACACAGTTGACCACTGCCTCCTACTACAGATCCTCTCCTCCTTCAGCATCAAAGGCCTTGCCCTATCCTGGATCTCCTCATACCTTTCCAACCGCACATTCAGCATCTCCCACTCCCACACCTCCTCCTCATCCCAACCTCTCTCTGTTGGAGTCCCCCAAGGCTCTGTTTTAGGACCCCTACTCTTCTCAATCTATACACTTGGTCTGGGGCAACTCAATAAGTCCCATGGATTCCACTACCACCTTTATGCTGATGACACTCAGATCTACCTCTCTGGCCCAGACATCACCTCTCTGCTGTCCAGAATCCCAGAGTGTCTATCAGCCATATCCTCCTTCTTCTCCTCTCGCTTCCTCAAACTCAGTGTAGACAAATCTGAACTCATCATCTTTCCTCCATCTCACAGATCTTCCTTACCCGACCTAGCTATAACAATTAATGACATCACACTTTCCCCAGTACCAGAAGTCTGCTGCCTCGGAGTAACCTTTGACTCTGCCCTGTCCTTCAAACCGCACATCCAAGCTCTTTCTACCTCCTGTTGCCTCCAGCTCAAAAATATTTCCAGAAATCGGCCTTTCCTCAACCCTCAATCTACTAAAATGCTTGTGCATGCCCTCATCATCTCCTGCTTCGACTACTGCAACATCCTTTTCTGTGGTCTCCCTGCTAACACCCTCGCACCTCCCCAGTCCATCCTTAACTCTGCCGCCCGAATAATTCATCTATCTACTCGCTACTCCTCCTCTTCTCCCCTTTGCAAATCTCTTCACTGGCTCCCATTCCCTCAGCGTATCCAGTTCAAATTACTAATACTGACCTACAACGCCATCTATAACTGTCTCCCCCATATGTCTCTGAACTAATCTCCCGATACCATCCCTCACGTAATCTCCGGTCCTCCCAAGACCTCCTTCTCTCCTCCACACTTATTCGTTCCTCACCCAACCGCCTCCAAGACTTCTCCCGAATAGCCCCTATTCTCTGGAATTCTTTGCCCCAACAAGTCTGACTATCAACCACATTTGGATCCTTCAGCCGGAACCTGAAAACCCACCTCTTCAAGAAAGCCTACAGCCTGCAATGACCCTGCTGCCTCCTTCTCTCTCACGACTACTGGTGATATCACCTCAAACAACACCGTAAATGCTGCAACCCACCAACCTACTGTCTCCTTCCCCACCATCCTGTAGCATGTTGTCATGATCTCAGTGCGGGTTTGACTCGCACACGTGGGGTTAATGTTTGGAACCAGTGCTGATGACTGGCATTTCTGGGGTTAAAGGTTGTGATCCCGATGCAGGCTTACCTGCACACCTGGGGCTATGATTGTGCCCTCTCCCTGGTTCTGGGGGAGGCTTCTTATAGCCTTAGGACGCTCCCATCCCTGTCAGTTATACTCTTGCCCTTGGCATTGTGTGGTGACCCCTGAGTGTGTTTGTGCTGTGTTCTTGTTTATCTGATACTCTGTGTATGACTCGGTCTGTTCCCTGGATATCGCTTTGGATTCTGCCTGGTACCTCCTACGTCTGTTTGGTCTTGATCTCTGCTTGGCCCTGATTATCCGCTCTGTCTCATCCCTGGTACTGTACTGTGATCCTGTGTATGACCTTTGGCTTTGTCTGACCTCCCGTCTGTTTGTCCCTCCTGTACTTCGTTTGCCCGTACTGTTGTGACCTCCGTTTTGCCTGACTCTGAGTTGTTGTATGGTGTACTGTCATATCTGAAAGCAGGACATTAAGCCCTGCCCCCTTGCAGTCACATGACCATAGGTCCCGTGCAAGCTTGTTCCTTTTCAGTGTCTGCAGTGCCTCTTTACTTTCCTGCGCTGACTGGACCCTGACACTATTAGCTTGAAGCACGCCTGGTCACCTCTGCTGCCCTGCTCCCCAGGTAACTCCCTGCTTCTGTACTCAGGACACGCACACTGGCTCTATGAGCAAGTGTAGTGCGGTGTCTCTGACATTATAACTGACCCTTTCAGTTTTTTTTTTTTTTTTTTCAGAAGAAAAAAAAAAAAAAAAAAAAGTGTGTTATCCTCATGGATCCCATGCAAGCCTTGGCTGATCAGGTCAAGCACCTGACCCAAATGTTCCATAAGCTCAATGTGGAACAACGCACGATGGCCCAGACCCAGCAACAGTTGGTGGTTACTGTGCAGGGGGCTGTCGATGCATGGGCTTCTGGTTCTGAGGCTAGGGATGTGTCATTAGCGTCCCCCAAATCTCCGGTCAAATTACCAGACCTTTTCTCAGGGGATAAAAAGGAGTTCAGGTCTTTCAGAGAAGGATGCAAGCTTTTTTTTTCTCTAAGGCCCCGCTCCTCCGGGGATGAGTTCCAGAGGGTGGGGGTCATTATTTCCCTACTTTGGGGGGCTCCGCAAGCATGGGCTTTCTCTCTGTCTTCCTCTGCTCCTGAACGTATGTCAGTGAACGCATTCTTTGAGGCCCTCGGGCACATTTATGATGAACCTGACCGAGTGCGATTGGCAGAGGACATGGTGATGAGTGTCTGTCAGGGGAAACACTCAGCTGAGTGGTTTTGTTCTGAGTTCCGCCGCTGGGCGGCAGAGGTCTCTTGGAGCGACACCACATTCCGAGGACTCTTTCGCAGAGGCTTGTCCGAGCGGCTGCAGGATGCCTTGGCGTTACATCCCCCACCTAACTCTCTCGAGGACGCCATGACCCAGGCCGTCCGGATGGACCGCAGGCTGCGGGCCAGAGGGGTGATGCAGGTGGATACTCCATTATTCCCCAGTGGAAAAGAGACTGCCCCTGAGCCCATGGATGTAGGCGCCCTCTCCCTGAAGGATACAGAGAGGAAACGCCAGAAGGACAAGCAGTTATGCTTTTACTGCGGTAAAACGGGACATTGGAAAAGGGAGTGCCCGAATTGCCCGTCCTCAAACCCGGTCGGCGGGAAACGACTAGGTCTGGGTAGTCAACGGGGAGGCTGCTCAGACCCTCAGGTACCATTTTCCTCATTTTCTAAAGTAGTACTGCCTGTGGAACTGTTTGTGGATGGTAGTTCTTTTTCCTCTACAGCCTTCGTGGACTGCGGATCATCTATTAATCTTATTGACTCCCAATTGGTCACACACTGCAAGATACGGACAGTTAGGCTCAAGGTTCCGATCAAGGTGATGGCCATTGACTCATCTCCCCTCACTAAGGAGGGAATTCGCTTTATGTCTGATGTGTTTTCGCTCAGAGTGGGCGCTACTCATGTGGAAAACATAAGTTGTTTTGTGCTGGACAATCTACCTGCAGGGTTGGTGTTGGGCATGCCCTGGTTACAACACCATAACCCAGTTATTAACTGGAAAACGGGGGAGATTGTACAATGGGGGTTTAATGATTTTGAGTTATATGATAAATATGCAGTGCTGGTTGAACCTGTTAAATCTGTGTCTGTATCATCTGTTGAGCTGGAAGGTATTCCGGAATGCCTGAAGGACTTCGAAGATGTATTCTCCGAAAGCGAGGCCGAGACGTTACCGCCACATAGACCCTTTGACTGCGCTATTGAGCTGGTCCCGGGGGCTAAATTACCCAAAGCCCGTCTGTTTAATTTGTCCGGTCCTGAGCGCTTGGCTATGAAGGAGTACATTACTGAAAGTCTGCGCAAAGGACACATACGTCCTTCAGTCTCACCTGTGGCGGCAGGTTTCTTTTTTGTAAAGAAAAAAGATGGCGGGTTACGTCCCTGTCTCGACTTCCGGGAGCTTAATCAAATTACTGTACGGAATATGTAACCCCTTCCGTTGATTCCCGATTTATATAACCAACTATCAGGGGCAAAGTGGTTTTCTAAACTGGACCTTCGGGGGGCATATAATTTGATAAGGGTCCGAGAGGGGGATGAATGGAAAACCGCGTTCCTCACGACCGAGGGACTATTTGAAAATTTAGTCATGCCGTTTGGTCTTACCAACGCCCCTGCCATATTTCAGAATTTCATCAACGTGGTATTCTCGGATCTCATTGGTCGTTTTGTCGTTATCTACTTAGATGATATTTTGATATATTCCCCCGACAAGTATTCTCATTTGGAACATGTACGAACTGTGCTCCAAAGGCTGAGAGAAAATCATTTGTATGCCAAATTGGAAAAATGTGTATTCTGTGTACAAGAGTTGTCCTTTTTGGGGTTAATTGTATCCGGTGAGGGTTTTCGCATGGACCCCAAGAAGGTGCAGGCCATTGCGGATTGGGTGCAACCCCGAGATCTTAAGGGTCTTCAGCGCTTCTTGGGGTTCGCCAATTATTATCGCAAATTTATCCGGGGGTTTTCGCAAGTGGTCAAACCTCTCACGGATCTAACATGCAAAGGTGCGGATGTGAGAAATTGGTCATCGCTCGCAAAAGAGGCCTTTGCGACGCTGAAAGTGTTTTATGTCTGCTCCTGTGTTAGTGCAGCCAGATCCGTCCAAACCATTCGTCGTGGAAGTGGACGCCTCTGAGGTGGGGGTGGGGGTGGTGTTGTCCCAAGGGCCTGCCACTCTAATCAACCTCAGGCCATGTGCTTTCTTTTCCAAGAAGTTCTCTGCTGCGGAAAGAAATTACGACGTAGGCAATAGAGAGCTTCTTGCGGTCAAATTGGCGTTTGAAGAATGGAGGCACTTTTTGGAGGGGGCCAGTCACCCGGTTACGGTGATCACGGATCACAAAAATTTGTCGTACATTGAGTCTGCTAAAAGACTAACGCCCAGACAAGCCCGTTGGTCACTTTTTTTTCCCGTTTTCAGTTTACAATTACATTTCGTCCAGGGTCTAAGAATGTCAAGGCTGACGCCTTATCACGCAGTTTTCAGCCGGTGTCGCCCCCTGAGCCACCGTCCTCCATTCTTCACCCTGGGGTTGTGATAGCAGAGGTCTCATCTGATTTGGAATGGGAGATTCAGGGGGCCCAGTCGCAGGCCTCGGCGGCCAAGCCGGAGGGGAAGTTGTTTGTCCCAGAGCAACTTCGCCTGAAACTCTTGCAGGAGTTCCATGAATCCAAGCTGAGTGCTCACCCTGGTATTTCAGCCACACGTCTGGTGGTGGCTAGGATCTTTTGGTGGCCTACCCTTGGTTCGGACATAAAAAAATTCATTGCTGGTTGTGGGGTCTGCGCTCGTTCTAAAAGCTCTCATAGCCGGCCGGCAGGGGAGCTGATACCCTTGGCAGTGCCCGAAAGGCCATGGACTCACTTATCCATGGATTTTGTTACCAATCTCCCTCCATCTAAGGGTAATTCAGTGGTATGGGTAGTGGTGGACAGGTTTTCTAAGCAGGCTCATTTCGTACCCCTGTCCGCACTACCGTCAGCTGAGACGTTGTCCAGGTTGTTTGTGCAGCATGTGATCCGGTTGCATGGGGTACCCCTGAATGTGGTGTCTGATCGTGGTGTGCAGTTTGTGGCTAAGTTTTGGCGTGCTTTCTGCAAAAAATTAGGTATGTCTCTGTCCTTTTCGTCTGCATACCATCCTGAGAGCAATGGGCAGACGGAGCGCCCTAACCAGTCCCTGGAACAGATCCTCAGGTGTCTAATCTCTGCTAGACAGAGTGACTGGTGCGATGCACTGCCGTTGGCTGAATTTGCCTTCAATAGTCGGGTGAGTCAATACACTGGTAGGTCCCCTTTCTTGATTAATTATGGGTTCAGTCCTCATTTTGGTGAGTTTTCTCGTCTGGATTCGGGGTGCCCCGGGGCTGAGGACTCTGTTCAGCGGTTAAAAGATACATGGGCAGAAGTCCAGCGGCGTATATCCAGGTCTCAAGGCAGGTATAAGTTTTTCGCGGACAGGAAACGAACACCTGGTCCCATGTTTCGGGTGGGAGAGAAAGTTTGGCTCTCCACGCGAAACATTAAGTTAAAGATTCCGTCAGCCAAGTTAGGACCCAAATTCATTGGCCCGTACAAGATTGTGGAAAAGATCAATCCAGTGGTGAATAGGCTGTGCCTTCCACCCTCTTTCAAGATCCCTAACGTCTTCCACAAATCTCTACTGAAACCTTTTGAAGCAGTCCGGGGAGACTCCGAGTCTGCTGCTTCTCCTGTTTTGGTCGAGGGGCAGGTGGAGTACGAGGTTGGTCATATCGTAGATTCAAGGTTGGTACGGCGGTCGGTACAGTACCTGGTTCATTGGAAGGGGTATGGACCGGAGGACAGGTCCTGGGTACCGGCCCGGTTGATGCATGCTGATCGCCTGGTACGGGCTTTCCATGCTAAGTACCCGGGCAAGCCTGGGGGTCCAGAGGCCCCCCGTTGAGAGGGGGGTACTGTCATGATCTCAGTGCGGGTTTGACTCGCACACGTGGGGTTAATGTTTGGAACCAGTGCTGATGACTGGCATTTCTGGGGTTAAAGGTTGTGATCCCGATGCAGGCTTACCTGCACACCTGGGGCTATGATTGTGGCCTCTCCCTGGTTCTGGGGGAGGCTTCTTATAGCCTCAGGACACTCCCATCCCTGTCAGTTATACTCTTGCCCTTGGCATTGTGTGGTGACCCCTGAGTGTGTTTGTGCTGTGTTCTTGTTTATCTGATACTCTGTGTATGACTCGGTCTGTTCCCTGGATATCGCTTTGGATTCTGCCTGGTACCTCCTACGTCTGTTTGGTCTTGATCTCTGCTTGGCCCTGATTATCCGCTCTGTCTCATCCCTGGTACTGTACTGTGATCCTGTGTATGACCTTTGGCTTTGTCTGACCTCCCGTCTGTTTGTCCCTCCTGTACTTCGTTTGCCCGTACTGTTGTGACCTCCGTTTTGCCTGACTCTGAGTTGTTGTATGGCGTACTGTCATATCTGAAAGCAGGACGTTAAGCCCTGCCCCCTTGCAGTCACATGACCATAGGTCCCATGCAAGCTTGTTCCTTTTCAGTGTCTGCAGGTCCCGTGCCTCTTTACTTTCCAGCACTGACTGGACCCTGACACTATTAGCTTGAAGCACGCCTGGTCACCTCTGCTGCCCTGCTCCCCAGGTAACTCCTAGCACTGCTTCTGTACTCAGGACACGCGCACTGGCTCTATGAGCAAGTGTAGTGCGGTGTCTCTGACACATGTAAGCCCGAAAGGGCAGGGTCCTCTCTCCCCTCTGTATCAGTCTGTCATTGTTAGTTTGTTTACTGTAAGTGATATTTGTAATTTGTATGTAACCCCTTCTCATGTACAGCACCATGGAATCAATGGTGCTATATAAATAAATAATAATAATAATAATAATATTTGTGGGATTAATGTCAACTTTGTTTTGTTAGGTGACATCAAACCCACAGATTAGCAATGGAGAAGCGCCTATAAGATGCCTATCCATTACTATACATGGCCCCTTACCAGTCTGAGAACACCATCCCCCAGCTGTCTACATTAGTAGGCTGGTTGTAAAAAATGAGGGGGCACACTTTTTTAAAATTATTTATTTAAATAATTACAAAAATCAGAGTGGGGGCCCTTCTATTCATGATGACCAGCCTTGCTGAAGCTGACAGCTGTCAGTTTTGCCTGGCTGGTTATGAAAATACAGGGGAACCCATGCCATTTTTTTACATTTTTTATTTACAGCTCAGGCACTGGCTGATGAATACTCCCATCAGCCGCTCCTGCTTTCACTGTTGTTAGCGGCAGCAGGTTTAGGTTGATGGAAGCAGTAGTCCAGTGACTGGAGGTAAAGTTTACACCTACGATCATAGCTGCAGGCTCACGCTATTATTTGACAGTGTGGGAACCGTGGCTGTCTGACCGGCAGTGATGCACAAAACACGTGACATACCTCCGGTGTTCAGGGGGGCAAACCCAAACAGTAAAATGGACTTCCTGTGTTTGGTGTCCATGCCCGAACAGTAGGTTTTCAGTATGGGTGCAGAACTTTACTGTTCGGATTCACCCATCTCTAGCCATAACCCTAACAGGCTAATTAAGGTCTGAAACTTTAGTCGAAGTTATGTGAGCACACAAATCTCCTAGAGTGGCCAAACTTTTACATCAGCCCATATTCCTTTTTGTCATTTTTAAAATATAAACAATAGCTGAAGAGCCCGGCGCTGCCCGGGCATAGTAACTAACTGTGGTTAGTTATAACAAATTATAATAATCCTCCATCCCATAGTCCCGTGCCCATATACCCATCACACATCCACCATCCCATAGGCCCATGCCCATATACCCATCATACATATCCTCCATCCCATAGTCGAGTGCCCATATACCCATCCTCCATCCAATAGTCCCATGCCCATATACCCATCATACATATTCTCCATCCCATAGTCCCATGCCCATATACCCATCATACATATCCTCCATCCCATAGTCGAGTGCCCATATACCCATCATACATCCTCCATCCCATAGTCGAGTGCCCATATACCCATCACACATCCTCCATCCCATAGTCCCGTGCCCATATACCCGTCATACATAGCCTCCATCCCATAGTCCCGTGCCCATATACTCGTCATACATATCCTCCATCCCATAGTCCCGTGCCCATATACCCATCATGCATATCCTCCATACCATAGGCCCGTGCACATATACCCATCATACATATCCTCCATCCCATAGTCCCGTGCCCATATACCCATAATACATATCCTCCATCCCATAGTCCAGTGCCCATATACCTGTCATACATATCCTCCATCCCATAGTCCCGTGCCCATATACCCCTCATACATATCCGCCATCCCATAGTCCAGTGCCCATATACCCGTCATACATATCCTCCATCCCATAGTCCAGTGCCCATATACCCCTCATACATATCCGCCATCCCATAGTCCAGTGCCCATATACCCGTCATACATATCCTCCATCCCATAGCATGCCCATATACCCGTCATACATATCCTCCATCCCATAGTCCAGTGCCCATATACCCGTCATACATATCCGCCATACCATAGTCCTGAGCCCATATACCCGTCATACATATCCTCCATCCCATAGTCCAGTGTCCATATACCCATCACACTTCCTCCATCTCATAGTCAACCATTATGACATCATAATGAGCGGCGGCAGGGCTTGCAACCTATGATGACATCAGCGTCGCCATGGCAACCATTGTGACATCATAATGAGGGGCGGGGCTTGATGCGCACACGCTGCTTCCCCATTATGTAGATAGGGGCATTATGACATCATAATGAGGGGCGGGGCTTGACGCGCGCACACTTTTTCCCCAGTATGTAGATGGGGGCAAAATTGTTTGGTGAATTGGAATGCGCGGGTTTAAAATTTCGCCTCACAACATAGCTTAGGACGCTCTCGGGGTCCAGATGTGTGACTGTGCCAAATTATGTGGCTGTAGCTGCGACGGTGCGGATGCCTATCCCGGACATACACACATACACACACACATACATACATACACACTTTGAGCTTTATATATTAGATGACGATATGTATATTTTTGCCTAAAGTACAAAGAAAGTGTGTCATCTTTAACTTTAGGCCTTTTAAAGATCACTTAATTCTCAACTTACTTAACTGTTCACAAAAACAGTAATATTGACCAGGTATGCCCAAACCTTTACATTCCACTGCATCTACAGTATTTGAAACAATGCCAAATTTGTTGTTGCCTTTTCACCAAGCTGCTTGCCTATTGTCCTGTATCCCATCCCATCCTTGTGCAGGTCTACAATTTTGTACTTATACTATCTGGATGGGAAGATTGGGCCCTGTCTTTTTAGACAAGTCCACAGCTTTTCCAGAATTGGTGCATCAAATGAGAGGCACCAGTTTGGGTGATTTGCCTAGATCTTTCCAATTGCCCTGGTGCTGTGGCAGTGAGGGTAATGGTAGTTGGATTTGATGACTGCTGTGATTTGTCAGAAACATGCAGCTCCATTTCAGCTGCTTTTGATCTGGTCGCTAAAGCTTCCTATGAAACTCTGTCGTGCCAGTGAAAACTCTGCTTCCTTGCTCTTAGGAGGCACTGTGCGGAATAGGCATTGGTTGCGGCTATTGGAGGTTTGTCTTCCTGTGCTTTGTCCTACAGCTAAGTAGTTGAACTTTGAAGCTGGAGTTGTGGTACTTGGTAGTTTGCTGTTGTATGTGTGTGTTTATCTCCTGGCCCCTTAGTTATTGACCCAGCTCCAGGGACAGTTGGAGGCTCCTCCTCAATACTGAAGACTGTCATAGAGTGAAAATCGTTCACATATTTAGTAAAATAAAAAATAAAAATCCATGTGAGTCCGAAGTAATCCAACAAATCTGAAGTAGTCCAGAAAAGGATATCTGAAAGACATAAAAAGACAATAGACAATCCCTCATTCACTGACTTATTACCCAAAATGGTTCCATGCAGGGCTAGTGTAGTCCACATTCCTCAATTCTGTCTCTGGCATCTGTGAATAGCAGTAAAGTTCTTGCTCCGGGTTAATCTCTCTATATATAAGTGAATGTATGTATGTATGTATGTATGTATGTATGTGTGTGTATCACCAACCAATCACGAAGCATCTTTCATTTTACCAGAGCTTTTCAAAAAAAAGCTGAGCTGTGATTGGTTGCTATGAGCAACAGTTTTCCTTGCAACCAATCACTAAGCAGCTCTCATTTCACCAGAGCTGGTTAAAAGTAGCTGAGCTGTGATTGGTTGCTATGAGCAAGTTTTCCCACTTGACAACACCTCAGCAGACACTGACATGGTGGGAGAAATCTAGCATCTTCGGGAACATAAGCTCCGAGCCATTGTCTGCCCCCCTGAAAGGAGCAGAAAGCACATGACAGAAATGAATCCCCCCTCACTGCCCATATCCCCATCACACATCCTCCATCCCGTAGGCACATCTTCCCTCTTAAAGGGATCATTGGTATGGAAGTCAGAGCAAATCCATCCAGGGCTTTGGTTTTGACCGCTGGCCTCTCTTAAAGGGATCCTGGTATGGAAGTTAGGACCGTTCCACTCAGCTCTGTGGTTCTGAACCCAGAGTCTCTTAAAGGGATCATTGGTAAGGAAGTTAGGGCAAATCCACTCTGTGCTTTGGTACTGACCCCAGGCCTTTCTTAAAGGAATCTCCGGTATGGAAGTCAGGGCAAATCCATCCAGTGCTTTGGTTCTGACCCCAGGTCTCTCTTAAAGGGATCCCTGGCATGAAAGTTAGGACCTGTTACCACGGCTGGTCAGGAGACAAATCTCCAGGAGTGGACTCTCTGGACCATGGCACCGAGGGGCCCCGGGCGAGCTGCCAGGTGGAGCCGACCCCTATACAGGGATCATTAGGAGCAGGCCCAGAGGTTTGGGTACCTCGATAGCCGGTACCGAGAGGGGCGGCTCAGGACAGACTGGAGTAGGAGTGCGGGACTGAAGCGTAGACAACAGAGAGGGATCACTGCAGACTAGACCAGAGTACGACTGCAGGACTGGAGCATAGACAACAGGACGGAGCAGGAACACGGGAGGCAGGACTGGAGTAGGACTGTAGGACTGGAGTGTGGATAGCAGGATGGAGCAGGAACACCGGAGGCAGGACTGGAGTAGGACTGAAGGACTGGTGTGTGGATAGCTGAATGGAGCAGGAACACCAGAGGCTGCGAGCCTGTCAGAAGGGACTGCCGTGGCTGTCGGGCGGTGGGGGGCTGCGGCGTGGGAGCGGAGGCCGGGTGAGTATGCGGAGGTGGCGTGACAGTACCTTCTCCCCTAAGCCGCCCTCCCCTGAGATTAGCAAAAAATCTCTTGAGGATACGGTGGGCATTGATATTCTCCCGAAGATCCCAGGATCTCTCCTCCGGACCAAAGCCCGTCCAGTCAATATAAGAAAAAGAGTCCTACCTCTAACCTTCTTCATGGTGATGATCTCCTCCACCTCAAAGACATCATCGGCACCAACCTGCTGAGAACCAGGATCAGACACGGAATGGAGGCGATTCAGTACCACAGGTTTCAGGAGAGAGACGTGGAAGGTGTTCGGGACCCGGAGCGAAGCAGCCAACCTCAATTTGTAGGTGACTTCATTGATACATCCAAGAATTTCAAACGGACCGATGTAGCGTGGACCCAACTTGTAAGAAGGCAGTTTCAACCGGATAAATTTGGACGAGAGCCAGTCTTTGTTCCCGACACGATACGGTGGGGAATCCAATCTCTTCTTGTCAGCATAATTCTTCATCCGATCAGCAGCCCTCTTGAGTGACGTGTTGGTCTCTGCCCAGATCTTGGAAAATTCAGAGGACAAGGCGTAGGCCACAGGTACCTCGGAGGCAGGGGTTATCGGAAGGGGAACACCAGGATGTCTGCCAAACACAATGAAAAACGGAGACTTTGCCGAGGACTCGCCAGCATGGTTGTTGTAGGCGAACTCTGCCCAGGGGAGTAAGTCAACCCAGTCGTTCTGGTGGGTGTTGGAGAAATGCCCATTGGACTGTGGATGGTAGGCAGAGGAGAAGTCAAGGGAAACATTCATAAGCTTGCAAAGTGCCCGCCAGAACTTGGAGGTGAACTGAACCCCTCGGTCAGACACAATGCGTTGAGGTAGTCCATGGAGTCTGAAGATCTGATGGATGAAAACTTAGGCCAACTCAGGAGCCGAAGGGAGACCGGGCAGAGGGACGAAGTGGGCCATCTTGGAGAAACGATCCACCACCACCAAGATGACTGTACAGCCAGAAGAACGGGGTAGGTCGGTGATAAAATCCATGGCAATGTTTTCCCAAGGAACCGCAGGGAAGTGCAATGGAAGCAACAAGCCGGATGGAGGTCGTCGTGGCACTTTGTTTTTTTGCACAGGAGGGACAAGAGGCCATGAAATCGAGCACATCTTGGCAAAACGTGGGCCACCAGTAGTGACGCGTGATAAGGGCAAGGGTCTTCTTAGTTCCGGCATGGCCGGCCAGTCTGGAGGAGTGCCCCCATAGAAGAACCTTTAGCTTGAGGTTTTCGGGCACAAGAGTCTTGCCAGGAGGTGGAGGAAGCCAGTTCACTGGAGCCACTGTGATGATTCTAGAGGGGTCAATGATATGCGAAGGTTCCTCCACTGTTTCGTGTGGCTGCAAGACCCTGGACAGAGCGTCAGCTTTGGTATACTTGTTGCCGGGGCAAAAACGGAGCTCGAAGTCAAATTGGGCAAAAAATAAGGACCATCTGGCCTGACGAGGGTTGAGTCTCTGGGCAGACTGAAGATAGGCCAGATTCTTGTGATCCGAGAAGATTACAAAGGGATGGACAGCCCCCTCCAGGAGATGACGCCATTCCTCTAAGGCCAACTTTATGGCCAGGAGTTCCCAGTCGCCGATCGAGTAGTTACACTCGGATGGAGAGAAGGCCTTAGAGAAGAAGCCACAGGGGTGCAGACAACCGGAGGCAGATCTCTGGGACAATACTGCCCCGGCACCTGTCGAGGAAGCGTCCACTTCGAGTACAAAGGGTCACTTGCTCTCGGGACGATGTAGCACCGGGGCCGTGGAGAAAGCCCGTTTTAGGGTCTGAAAGGCTTCCTCCGCCTCAGGAGTCCAATCATTGGGAGTAGAGTTGAGTGAAACGGGTCTGTCAAATTCATAAGTCGCCGACTTTTGCTAAAATCGGGTTTTATGAAACGAAACCCGACCATAGCGTGAGGTCGGCCATGAGGTCGGCGACCATAGCGCCAAAGTCGCGTTTCAAATGATGCTTCCAGCGCCCTTTTTCAGCCAATGATGGAGGACACACTGTGGGCAACGCGATGACATGGGCAGCGGTCACCACAATCTTTGAGAAGGGCATGCAAGTGATTGGCTCGCTTTGTCTGGCGTCACACGGGCTATAAAAGGGCGTACACGCCAACCGCCATCTTACTTCTGCCGATCTTAGCATAGGGAGAGGTTGCTGCTGCTGATTCTGAATAAGGGAGAGCGTTAGGCAGGGAAGAAGAACAAAAAAACTGCTTCTGCTGGTAGCGATTTTCACTGTACAACACAACAGTTTGTGTGCAGTGAGAGGGGAGGCTATATTTTTGTGCATCAGCTCTGTTGGTTATTAGGCTGCCTTATAAGGCTCCCTGATAGCTGTATTGCTGTTTGCACACTGCTGTGCAAACTGCTTTTTTAAAAGCAAAAATACTTTTCTTCCTCTTTTCTGCACAGTTACCAAGCGTTCATTTTTCCACACTTTTGTGTGCAGCAGTCCTGCTTATTAGGCTGCCTGCTGCCATACTTGGACTGAGAGCATCATTGCCAGCCTCCTAAAATCTCTAGGGAGGTTCAAATTCTCCCCAATACTATTTACCCACCTTGTACTTTGACATACACCAGCCAATTTCAGCCTGTTAAATTGAGGTGTAATCTATAGTGGGCCTGAGATAATAGTTCAGCCTCCTAAAATCTCTAGCGAGATTCAAATTCTCCACAATACTATATACACTTTGTACTTTGTCATACACCAACCAATTTCAGCCTGTTAAATTGAGGTGTAATCTATAGTGGGCCTGAGATAATAGTTCAGCCTCCTAAAATCTCTAGGGAGGTTCAAATTCTCACCAATACTATATACATATTGTACCTTGTTTTACAGTACCATATAGCTGGTGATATTTTGGGTACATTTTCCCAAAAAAGAGGAAGTATGGTGGAAGAGGCTGTGAACGTGGGCGGGGGTTGCCTGCTGGTACTGATGGTGGTGGTGCATCTGCTGGGAGTGGCAAAAGCACAATAGCACCTAAGGCAGGAGGTGTTGAGCCTGCGTCATCGTCTGGCTCCACAAGGCCTCGAAGACTCCCTTTTCTGGGAGTAGGAAAACTGCTTTTAAAGCCGGAGCTTCAGGAACAAGTTTTGGCTTACATTGCTGACACAGCCTCCAGCTCTATCGCCTCCTCTTCTGAGGTTTCAAAAAATAAAAGCACTGAGTCGTCAGTGGAGGCTCCTGTCCTTCACCCCTATGAAAAGTGAAGGATGCGGCAGGCCACACTACAGATTATCAAGTCAAATCGTGTATTCCCCAGTCCAAGATTAATCTGACATGGAGTGCACTGATGCACAGCCACTGCTAGATTTTTCTGCTGGTACATTCACTCAGAGTACTACATTGTCCTCGCAGTGTACTGAACCAGAATCTGACCCTGATGAAACTCAGGTGCCCCTTCCCGCATACTATACCAACTTACACTTCCTGGCGCCGCTGGAGTGGCAGCCTGTTACAGTAGCTCCTTCTTTGCTCTCCTTTTTTCTACTTTTTTTTTTCTTTCTTTCTTTTATTGTTACTCCAAAGGGACATTGCAGTATGGAAAACCATAAGAGGACCTGGACCTTTGACGGACTTTTTACCTTGTTTTTACTAGGATCTATTGTGTTGGGAAATCCAGGAACTGAACAAGACCCTATTGTCTACTCCAGAGAAGCTAAACTGCTGCTTAGGGATACAGCAAGGCAACATGCTGCTAATAGACCAGAGGACATTTCACCAGAAATAAGGAATACTAAGAGAAGAGGTTGCAGAGCTGGAGCCCTCAGGAAAGCTAGAAGAAGGCGCTATAGACCTGTTCTTCCCTCCTTCATTATGGGCAATGTGAGATCATTCGGGAATAAGATGGACGAACTGTCGGCGCTGACCAGACATCATCGGGAATTAAGGGAGTGCAGCATGTTGCTGTTTACAGAGACCTGGCTCACCGAAGGTACTCCGGACACTGTTGTCTCGTTGGATGGCTTTAAACTCATTCGGGTGGACAGGACAAGGGAGAGCGGTAAGAGGAAAGGCGGAGGCCTGGCGATATTTGTGAATGATAGATGGTGTGACTCTAGGCACATCGTGGTCAAAGAGCAAACATGTTGTAAGGACATTGAGCTATTAGCAGTGGGCATGAGACCTTTTTATTTACCAAGGGAACTATCGCATGTAATCATGATAGCTGCATATGTCCCCCCTTCTGCGAAAGCTGATGCCGCCACTGAGGTCCTACAATCCACAGTGAGCATGATGCAGTCCCTTCACCCCCAAGCACTCATTCTGGTTTCGGGAGACTTCAATCATGTGTCTCCAGCATCCATACTACCCAGTTGCACACAGTATGTTACCTGCCTGACTAGAGACAACAAAACATTGGACTTGTTCTTTGCCAATGTGAGAGGGGCATATGCCTCGTCAGCCCTACCGCCCCTTGGAAGATCGGATCACATCCTAGTGCACCTCCAACCCGTGTACAAGCCACTTGTACAGAGAGAACCTGCTGTCACTCGCACAGTGAGGATATGGACTGAGGAGAGTGATGATGCTCTGAGAGACTGCTTTGAAACAACCACTTGGGAAGTGTTGCAAGATTCCTATGGTGATGACATGGATGGTCTCACACACTGTATAACGGACTACATTAATTTCTGTGTAGACAACACGGTACCCACAAAAGTAGTGAGGTGCTTCTCTAACAACAAACCATGGATCAGCCCCGGAATAAAGGCTCTTCTCAAAGAGAAGAAGTTGGCCTTCAGATCAGGTGACAAGGGCAGGCTGAGAGAGGTGCAGAAAGATCTGAAGAATCTAATCAGGCAGGGAAAGGCTAATTATAAGAGAAAGATTGAACTGAAATTGTCACAGAAAAGGATCCATGAAGTCTGGGAGGGTCTAAAGTCTATATCTGGGCATGGACAGACTGTCTCCAGGATGGTAGTAGATAAAGAGGGGCTTAATGAACTTAATCTATTCTTTAACAGATTTAATCACACACTGGCTGCTCCTTCCCCTGCATACCATTCACACCTCTCTGCTACAATAACCTCACCCCCTGCTGCAACTTGTCAACTGAGCCAGGGTTTGTTCTTCACAAGTACCCAGGTTGCAAAGGAACTGAATAAGATCAAAGTTTTGAAGGCTTCAGGTCCTGACGGCATCAGTGCAAGGCTAATCAAAACCTGCGGACACCAGCTGAGTGAGATCATTACATATCTGTTCAATATGAGCCTGAGAATGGGTATAGTACCACAACTGTGGACATTATCGTGTGTGGTACCAGTTCCGAAGAAACCTTATCCTAAAGACCTTAATGACTATAGACCTGTAGCATTGACATCACACCTGATGAAGGTATTAGAGAGATTGGTTCTCACACGTCTCCGTCCTCTAGTGAGCTCGGATATGGACCCTCTCCAGTTTGCCTACAGGCCGGGCATTGGTGTGGATGATGCCATTATCCACCTTCTAGATAGGACTCTCTCTCACCTGGAGAAACCTGGGAACACTGTGAGAATTATGTTCTTCGATTTCACTATTGCTTTTAACACCATACAGCCAGGTCTACTGAGAGACAATCTGGGCCTTGTTGGTGTGGACCTCCAACTCTCCACCTGGATCCTTAACTACCTCACGAACCGACCTCAGTTTGTAAAGGTTTGGGACAGTGTGTTAGACACGGTGATCTGCAAAACAGGGGCACCTCAAGGTACAGTTCTTGCCCCTTTTCTCTTCACACTGTACACTGCGGATTTTAGGTGCAACTCATCTAGCTGCTACTTGCAGAAGTATTCTGATGACTCTGCAATAGTAGGCCTCATCACAGGAGGAGATGGAAGAGAGTACAAAGATACTAACCAAGCTTTTGTGGAGTGGTGTCAGAGGAACCACCTTAGGATTAATTCCGGGAAGACCAAGGAATTGGTGGTGGACTTTCGCAAGGGCAAAAATCCACCAGTAGTCGTGAACATTCAGGGAAATGACATTGAGATAGTCGACACCTATAAGTACCTTGGTGTGATCCTCAATAATAAGCTTGACTGGGCCCATTACTTGGATGCAGTGTACAGGAAGGGACAAAGCAGGCTTTATCTGCTCAGAAGGCTGAGAGCCTTCGGAGTTAGCGGGGCACTCCTTGCATTCTTCTTCAACTCTGTTGTGGCATCAGTCATCTTCTTTGGTGTGGCGTGCTGGGGTAGTGGCATATTAACCAGGGATAGGAATAGGCTGGACAAACTGATTAGAAGGGACAGCTCTGTCCTGGGATGCCCCCTTGACCCAGTTCAGGAAGTAGGCGACAGGAGGATACTGGCCAAGGTGAGCTACATGGTGCAGAATGATTCCCATCCCATGCATGAGACCGTGACAAAGATGTGCAGTACTGTCAGTGACCGGCTACTTCATCCTAAATGTGAGAGGGAGCGCTATCGAAAGTCCTCCCTTCCTGCTGCGGTTAGGCTGTATAACCAGCACTGTCCAAAACGGAAAATGACCCAAACAGAGAACTGATAGATCCAAAGCTGTGATAGTCCGGTTACATCTTTTTTCGTATATGTACCTACCTACAGTCAATGTAAGGCCTTTATGCATCTGTATCTGTACTTGTTCCTGCCTTACTGCAGTAATGCTCTGAATTTCCCCATGGTGGGACAATTAAAGGATTATCTTATCTTATCTTATCTTATACGGTGACACAGAGGAAGGTGCACATGAAATTGAAGAGGAGGTGATGGATGACCCAGTTATTGACCCAGATTGGCATCCATTGGGGGAAGAGGGTGCCACTGCCAATAGCTCAGAAGAGGAGGAGGAGGATCCGCAGCAGGCATCGACATCGTAACAGCTGTTATCTGGCAGGCCCATAGCAGTCCAAAAACGGGTTACAAAAACCAAAAGAGTTGCAGGACAGCTTGGCCAGATGGTCAAATTAGCACAACGTGCAAGGCCTCAAAATGTCTTCCATAGTAGGAAGAGTGCAGTGTGGCACTTTTTTGAACAAAATCCTAATGATCAGGCAAAGGTTATCTGTAAGAAGTGCGCAAAGACCTTTAGCCGAGGGAAAAATCTGAGAAATTTGAATACCAGTTGCATGCTTAGACATTTAAGCACCATGCGCATGCAAGCATTGACGGACTACCAAACCTCACGTACCACATGTGCACCTGCTCCGAATGAAGGTAGTCAGCAATGCTGCATCGCTTCCCCCACTGTAAGCCCACCGGTTAGCACACCACCAGCAGCAAATGTTGAGGTGTCGTCGCAAGGCAAAAGCAGTCAGGGAATCACAATGTTATTGCTACGAAAGTCTGAAACTAGGCCATCAGCAAGACCACCAACACCATCACCATCACCAACCCTTTCTCAGTCCGCCATGTCCACCGCTAGTTCCACCATATGCAGCTCTCAAGTCCAGCTCACCCTACCAGGGACTCTGAGTTGGACAAGAAAGTACTCATCCTCTCATCCGCGTACACTGTGTTTGAACACCCATATTGCCAAACTAATGTCGTTAGAGATGATGCCCTACCGGTTGGTTGAAAGCGAAGCTTTCCACGAGCTCATGGCCTATGCAGTACCATGCTATGACCTACCTAGTCGGCAGTTCTTTTCTCAAAAAGCCATCCCAGCCCTCCACCTGCATGTGAAAGACCGCATTGTCCATGCACTCAAGCAATCAGTGAGTGGAAAGGTGCACCTCACAACAGATGCATGGTCCAGTAGGCATGGCCAGGGCCGTTACGTGTCCATCACTGTGCACTGGGTTAATGTGGTGGATGCAGGGTCCACAGGGGACAGCGGCGATGGGACAGTGCTGCCTAGCCAATGGTATAGGAAACAGTTGGCTGTAGGCGTTTGACCCTCCTCCTTCTCCAGAAGTGAAAGCTCGTCCACAGAGCGCAATCGCATGAGTACTCCATCCGCAGCTGCCAGTGTTGCACACGAGGTGTCCCACTATCGAACAGCTAGTGGTAAGCATCAGGAGGCTGTGTTGAAGATGATGTGTTTGGACGACAACAGACGCACCGCGGAGGTACTGGCTAACTACATGCAGCGACAAACTGAGTCATGGCTGGGCAGTCTACATCTTGAGGCAGGCAAGGTAGTTTGAGATAACGACCGGAATTTTGTGGCAGCCATAGCCCTTTCAAAACTCAGACACATACATTGCCTCACTCACACCTTGAACCTGGTGGTGCAGTACTTCCTCAATAATTATCCGGAGTTAACAGCCCTGCTCCAGAAGGTGCGAAGACTGTGCTCGCACATCCCCCGGTCACCTGTACACTCCAGTCGTATGCAGAAGCTGCAGTGATTGCTCCACTTTCCCAAGCACTGCCTAATTATCGACGTCCTTCAGTGTTTTGAGGAATGCACATGGCTGGTAAGCGCAGACGACGCCATCATAAGCATGAGCATCCCACTTATGCGTCTGCTCATGCAAACTTTGATGCACATTAAGGAGCAGGCATCTGTGGAAGAGGAGGAAGAGGAGGAGGATTAGGAGGATGATGGGGATGATTATTTAGGGGAGGAGGATGCTTCTCAGGGGGTAAGAGAAAATGTTGGCATGGCAAGGTCAGGTACAGGGTTTGTGCGTGACTTGGAGGGATGTGGATTTGCCAGAAAGTGCTCCTCCGCCCAGCACTCGTAGTGCATCATTGACACCTGGAACATTGGATCACATGTGTGATTATGCCTTGCAGATCCTAAAAAGGGACCCCTGCATTGCCAAAATGATGAACGATGATGACTACTGGTTGGCCAGCATCCTGGATCCACGCTGTAAAGTCAAATTCCAAAACATCATGCCACAGGAGAACTCAGAGCTAATATTTGCTAACAAATAGAGTTGAGCGAAACGGGTCGAAAAATTTAAAAAGTCGCCGACTTTTAGCAAAGTCGGGTTTCATGAAACGAAACCCGACCCTAGGATGAGGTCGGCCACGAGGTCGGCGACTTACGCGCCAAAGTCGCGTTTCAAAAGTTTGTTTTGCGCTCTTTTTCAGCCAATCAGGATCCACGGACACTGTGGGCAATGTGATGACATAGGCAGGGGTCACCACCATCTTTCAGAAGGGCATGCAAGTGACTGGCTTGCTTTGGTGGGCGTCACAGGGGGTATAAAAGGGCGTGCACGCCGACCGCCATCTTACTTCTGCCGATCTCAGTATAGGGAGAGGTTGCTGCTGATTCTGTAGGGAGAGCGTTAGGCAGGGAAGAAGACCAAAAAAACTGCTTCTGCTGCTAGCGATTTGGCCTGCACAACACACCAGTCACAGTGTGTGCAGTGCAAGGGGAGGCTATATATTGGTGTATCAGTGGTGTTGGTTGTTGGGCTGCCTTCTAAGGCTTCCTGACATTCCTGCATTGCTGTTTACCCACTGCTCCGCAAACTGCTTTTTTAAAATCAATCCCAATTTTTTTTTTTTGTCCTGCTGAGAAGAAAAAAAAACTGCTTCTGCTGCTAGCGATTTGGCCTGTACAACACACCAGTCACTGTGTGTGCAGTGCAAGGGGAGGCTATATAGTGGTGTATCAGTGGTGTTGGTTGTTGAGCTGCCTTCTAAGGCTTCCTGACATTCCTGCATTGCTGTTTACCCACTGCTCCGCAAACTGCTTTTTTAAAAGCAATCCCAATTTTTTTTTTTTGTCCTGCTGAGAAGAAAAAAAAACTGCTTCTGCTGCTAGCGATTTGGCCTGCACAACACACCAGTCACTGTGTGTGCAGTGCAAGGGGAGGCTATATTGTGGTGTATCAGTGGTGTTGTTTGTTGGGCTGCCTTTTAAGGCTTCCTGACAGGCTGGCATTGCTGTTTACCCACTGCTCTGCAAACTGCTTTTTTAAAAGCAATCCAATCTCCCTTATCCTCTAGTCACTTTTGTCACAGCTGTGCCATCGAGCCTGTGACATAGCGCTCAGATATCAGTGGGCCTCACACAATCCAAAAGTGTCCAGTGTCCACAAGTGTCTGCAGAAATTCAAAATCTCCTTTATCCTCTCGTCACTTTTGTCACAGCTGTGCCATCGAGCCTGTGACATAGCGCTCAGATATCAGTGGGCCTCACACAATCCAAAAGTGTCCAGTGTCCACAAGTGTCTGCAGAAATTCAAAATCTCCCTTATCCTCTAGTCACTTTGGTCACTGCTGTGCCATCGAGCCTGTCACATAGCGCTCAGATATTCATTGTGCCTCACACAATCCAAAAGTGTCCAGTGTCCACAAGTGTCTGCAGAAATTCAAAATCTCCCTTATCCTCTAGTCACTTTGGTCACAGCTGTGCCATCGAGCCTGTGACATAGCGCTCAGATATTCATTGGGCCTCACACAATCCAAAAGTGTCCAGTGTCCACAAGTGTGTGCAGAAATTCAAAATCTCCTTTATCCTCTAGTCACTTTGGTCACAGCTGTGCCATCGAGCCTGTCACATAGCGCTCAGATATTCATTGGGCCTCACACAATCCAAAAGTGTCCAGTGTCCACAAGTGTCTGCAGAAATTCAAAATCTCCCTTATCCTCTAGTCACTTTGGTCACAGCTGTGCCATCGAGCCTGTGACATAGCGCTCAGATATTCATTGGGCCTCACACAATCCAAAAGTGTCCAGTGTCCACAAGTGTCTGCAGAAATTCAAAATCTCCCTTATCCTCTAGTCACTTTGGTCACAGCTGTGCCATCGAGCCTGTCACATAGCGCTCAGATATCAGTGGGCCTCACACAATCCAAAAGTGTCCAGTGTCCACAAGTGTCTGCAGAAATTCAAAATCTCCCCTGTCCTATAGACACCTTGTACCTTGTTTTACATTACTATATAGTTTGTTGGATTTTGTCTACATTTCTACCAAAAATGAGGAAGGCTGGAGGAAGAGGCCGTGGAATTGGGCGGGGGTTGGCAGCTGGTAATGATGGTGTTGGTGGTGGATCAGATGGTAGTGGCAAGAGCAAAATAGGACCGAATGCAGGAGGTGTTGAGCCTGCATCATCGTCTGGCTACATAAGGCCTCGAACGCTTAGTTTTCTAGGAGTTGGCAAACCGCTTTTAAAGCCAGAGCATCAGGAAAAAGTTTTGTCTTACATTGCTGACTCAGCCTCCAGCTCTATCGCCTCCTCTTCTTCAGTTGTAAAAAGTAAAAGCACTGAGTCGTCATTGGAGGCTCATGTTCATGAACCACACCTTTCCTTGTGTCCTTCACCCCAACCAAGATTGAAGGATGACGCAGGCCATACTACTGATTACTCCATGGAGCTGTTTTCACATACCATGCCTGGATTATCAAGTCAAATGGTGAATTACCCAGGCCAAGATGAATCTGACATGGAGTGCACTGATGCACAGCCGCTGATGGATGATTCTGCTGGTACATTCACTCAGAGCACTACATTGTCCTCGCAGTGTACAGAGCCAGATTCTGACCCTGATGAGACTCAGGTGCCCCTTCCCGCACACTATACCACCATACACGGTGACACAGAGGAAGGTGCACATGACATAGAAGAGGAGGTGATGGATGACCCAGTTGTTGACCCAGATTGGCATCCATTGGGGGAAGAGGGTGCTGCTTCCAATAGCTCAGATGAGGAGCATCCACAGCAGACATCGACATCGCAACAGCTGTTATCTGGCAGGCCCGTAGCACTCCAAAGACAGGTTCCAAACATCAAAAGAGTTGCTGGACAGCTTGTCCAGAGGGTCAAAAGATCACAGCGTGCTAGGCCGCAAAATGTCTGCCAAAGTAGGAAGAGTGCAGTGTGGCACTTTTTTGAACAAAATCCTCATGATCAGGCCAAGGTTATCTGTAAGAAGTGCGCAAAGACCTTTAGCCGAGGGAAAAATCTGAAAAATTTGAATACCAGTTGCATGCTTAGACATTTAACCAGCATGCACTTGCAAGCGTGGACACAACACCAAACCTCAAGTGCCACATGTGCAACTGATCACAACGAAGGTAGTCAGCAACGCTACATTGTTTCCCCCACTGTAAGCCCACCGGTTAGCACAGCAGCAAATGTTGAGGTGTCGTTGCAAGGCCACAGCAGTCAGGGAATCCCACTGTTATATCAACGAAAGACTGATTCTAGGCCATCAGAAAGAACACCAACTCCATCACCATCATCAACCCTCTCTCAGTCCGCCCTGTCCACCGCAACTTCCACCATATGCAGTTCTCAAGTCCAGCTCACCCTCCCAGACACTATGAGTAGGTCAAGAAAGTACTCAGTCTCTCATCCGCGTACACTGGGTTTGAACGCCCACATTGCCAAACTAATCTCGTTTGAGATGATGCCCTTTCGGTTGGTGGAAAGCACAGCTTTCCGCGAACTCATGGCCTATGCAGTACCACGCTATGACCTACCCAGTCGCCACTTCTTCTCTCGCAAAGCCATCCCAGCCCTCCACCTTCATGTGAAAGACCGCATTGTCCATGCACTCAAGCAGTCAGTGAGCGGAAAGGTGCACCTCACAACTGATGCATGGTCCAGTCGGCATGGCCAGGGCCGTTACGTGTCCATCACTGCGCACTGGGTTAATGTGGTGGATGCAGGGTCCACAGGGGACAGCGGTGGTGGGACAGTGCTGCCTAGCCCACAGTATAGGAAACAGTTGGCTGTAGGCGTTCGACCCTCCTCCTCCTCCAGAAGCGAAAGCTCGTCCACAGAGCGCAGTCGTACGAGCACTCCATCTGCAGCTGCCACTGTTGCACACGATGTGTCCCCCTATCGAGCAGCTAGTGGAAAGCGTCAGCAGGCTGTGTTGCAGATGATGTGTTTGGGCAACAGACACACCGCCGAGGTGCTGGCCGAGTACTTGAAGCGACAAACTGAGTCATGGCTGGGCAGTGTACATCTTGAGGCAGGCAAGGTAGTTAGTGATAACGGCCGTAATTTTGTGGCAGCCATAGCCCTTTCAAAACTCAGCCATATACCTTGCTTGGCTCACACCTTGAACCTGGTGGTGCAGTGCTTCCTCAAAAATTATCCGGAGTTAACAGCCCTGCTCCAGAAGGTGCGAAGACTGTGCGCGCACATCCGCCGGTCGCCTGTACACTCCGTTCGTATGCAGAAGCTGCAGCGATTGCTCCACCTTCCCAACCACCGCCTCATTATCGCCATTGCAACAAGGTGGAACTCCACCCTGCACATGGTGGAGCGGCTGTGCGAGCAGAGGCAGGCCATAATGCATTTGTGGGAGGATACACGGCCAGGCACTTTGAGAGCAGACATGGAGTTGACAGGTGTGCAGTGGTCGAAGCTGAAAGACGTCTGTAAAGTCCTTCAGTGTTTTGAGGAATGCACACGGCTGGTAAGCGCAGACGACGCCATCCTAAGCATGAGCATCCCACTTATGCATCTGCTCATGCAAACTTTGACGCACCTTAAGGAGCAGGCGTCTGCAGCCAATGTTGATGAGGAGGAAGAGGAGGAGGGAATCCTTGATGACATTCAGCCATTGTCTGCTCAGGGACCTCTTCTGGACGAGGTGGAGGAAGAAGAGGAGGAGGATGATGGGGATGATTACTTAGGGGAGGAGGATGCATCTCGTGGGGCAAGTGAAAATGTTGGCGTGGCAAGGTCTGGTACAGGGTTTGTGCGTGACTGGAGGGATGTGGATTTGCCAGAAAGTGCTCCTCCAACCAGCACTCGCAGTGCATCATTGACACCGGGAACATTGGCCCACATGTCAGATTATGCCTTGCAGATCCTAAAAAGGGACCCCCGCATTGCCAAAATGATGAACGATGACGACTACTGGTTGGCCAGCATCCTGGATCCACGCTATAAAGGCAAATTACAAAACATCATGCCACAGGAGAACCTTGACCTAATATTGGCTAATAAACAAGCAACTCTGGTAAATTGGTTGCTTGAGGCATTCCCAGCACACAGCAGCGGTGATGGTTCTCACACGAGCCGTACGGGCCGGGGGCAGCTTGGCAGAGGTGTTCGTGGTGCACACAGCAGAAGTGGCGTTGGAGACAGGGGTTTCATGACAATGTTGTGGACTGATTTTTCAAATACCGCTCACACAACTGGTAATACTGCATCGATGGAAAGTGACAGGAGACAGCAGTTGTCAACTATGGTTACAAACTACTTTTGCTCCCATATCGATGTTCTCCCACACAGGTCATTCCCCTTTGACTATTGGGCCGCTAAACTGGACACCTGGCCTGAATTGGCCCAATATGCCTTACAGGAGCTCGCTTGCCCAGCTGCAAGTGTGCTATCGGAAAGAGTCTTCAGTGCAGCTGGATCAATCCTGACAGAAAAAAGGACCCGTCTGTCAACCCAAAATGTGGATGATCTAACCTTCATTAAAATGAACCATGCATGGGTTTCCAAGGATTTTGTCCCACCTTCCCCTGATGACACATAGGGTGACAGAAAAATGGCTTGCTTTGGTCCACCTCTTCCTGGGACTTCACCTATTTCGCCTTTTGCATCAGCTGAATGTCCAACATCAACATATGCCACTTTCTAAAACTCCCTAACTGTGCTGCCTCCCCCCCCATGGCCGGGGTCACCACCTAGCGCACGACACCGTGCGAGTGCCGTTGCCCTGGACAGGTGGGTAGGCCGACTCTTGGGTGCGGGCACTGGCACAGGGTCCCTCATAGTGCAATCAAGTGTCTCTGACGGTGGTGGTGCACACCCGCCGTCAGACACACCGCCGTACTATGAGGGGCCCAGTGCCAGTACCGATGCCCACGAGTGGGCCCCCCTTGCTTTGGCAGGGCCCCAGCATTTGCAATCTTTACCTCTCCCTGCTCCTCCGCTGTGTAATCTGGGCCGTCAAATCCATACTGTGCCTGACACCGTCTGAGCCTGCCTAATGATGTACAGACATATATTTTGAATGTGTACGCTATCCATACATGTTATCCGGGGATACGGTACCCTTTCTAACCTTTGTGCAATCACGTGCAATCCATACTGGGCCTAACACCGTCTGAGCCTGCCTCCTGATGTAAAAACATATATTTTGAATGTGTACGCTATCCATACATGTTATCCGGGGATACGGTACCCTTTCTAACCTTTGTGCAATCACGTGCAATCCATACTGGGTCTAACACCGTCTGAGCCTGCCTCCTGATGTACAGACATATATTTTGAATGTGTACGCTATCCATACATGTTATCCGGGGATACGGTACCCTTTCTAACCTTTGTGCAATCACGTGCAATCCATACTGGGCGTGAGAACGGCTGGCGAGCTGTTAAGCAAGCTACAGCACCTGTGGTTTGCACACGTAAGTTTTTCATTTTTTCAGGAATGACGGTTAGGCCTAATTCCGGAACTGCGGTTGACCTGCACTTACTGGGAAATCATTGTTCGCGGGTAATAATTGTCATCAGTGATCCCCATCACTAACGTTGTTCAGCGGGTTATCTGCACCTGTAAGCGACAAACGCTGGCCTTTTCAGTGTAGCGCACATGCAGCCACGGGCATGTAATGGCATGACACACCAGTTATTGACCAATCTCATGTGCCAGAGCCTCACGTGTCCCTCTAGTAAGCCGGACTCGGACCGCGGGGCATGACGGAGTCTCGTTCGTTAACGGAATTAAGCTTGCAATGTGTGCATCTGTTCTGTAGCTGGCATGGTTGAGGTTTCCCAGGTGGAGTCGAATTTAACTGTAGGCTCCACTCCTGGTGGTGCCCTTCTGGACATTCCTTTAAGGTTCAGCTTTGCAACCATAATGCCCACGTAAAACAAACACTTTGCCTTCATGAACGCTGTTTGGAGGGTCATGACTCGTGGGAATAACGCCGCCCAATCAGTTAAACTGCTAGAGAGATCGTTCGTTGCTCCCAAGCATGACATCACACTCCCTAGGAAGAAGGTAATGCCACTGTGGCGACCGTACTCCTGGGGGCGACACAAGTGCACTGATGCCCAGCCACTGCTCGATGAATCTGCTGGTACATTGACCCAGACCACTACATTCCCCTCGCACGCTACACGGCCTGAATCTGACCCTGATGAAACTCAGGTTACCCTTCCCATATACAGTTCCATCTTACACGGTGACAAAGAGGAAGCTGCAGATGAAAGTGCAGGTTCGGCCCACCCGCCATCAGACACACCACCGTACTATCAGGGGCCCTGTGCCAGTGCCGTCGCCAACGAGTGGGCCCCCCCCCTGCTTGCTCAGGATCACAGCACTTGCAAAGTTGAAATACTGTGCAGTGAGATGGAAGATGGGGACGACGAGGAGTCCAGACAAGTACAGGGATTCCCTAGCGAGGAGACTTATTTGATTGTTTTCAATGTTGGGACAGCAATTTTTGGGGAGCACTATACTCTGGAGAATGATAGATGGTGCCCACCATACACTGGAACATTCCAAAGGTGGACATCAGACACTGGAGCAGCATTTACAGGGCCCATTATACACTAGAGCATTAGAAATGGGGCCCATTATGTTTGGAGCATTATTTGGGCCCATAAGACAGTGGAGCTTCATCCATGGGGACCAACATATACTGTAGCATTATGTGGAGCTCATCATATACTGTTTCAAACATTATATGGGACCAATGATTCTGTATGGAGAAATAGATGGGCCTCGTCATGAGATGTAAAAAGTGAAGTATTTTTCATTGTACTATACCGCTATTTCTCTGCCGTATCGGAGCATGATGAGTTGTGGTATGTGTTAAAGGGGCGCTCTTTCGCCCAGGGCACATGAAAACCTGGAGCCAGCCCTACCCCCCCACAACTTTAGCCAAATAACCCCCATTTTTCAGTGCGTAACTTGTATTATGAAGTTAATTAAGGTTGACAAGCTTAAGTAAGAAGAATTGATGCTTTTGGCATTCAAATGGGCACTGTAGGTGTGTTTCCTGTCCTCCTCTCACTGCCGACTTTTATTCCCCATTGACTTACATTGGGTTTCGTGTTTCGGGACGACCCCGACTTTTCCCTATAATCGGACGATCTTGCTCGACCCGACTTTTGGAAAAGTCGGGTTTCACGAAACGAAACGCGACCCTAAAAAACCAAAAGTCGCTCAACTCTACTAACAAACAAGCAACACTGGTAAACCGTTTGTTTGAGGCATTCCCAGCACACAGCAGCGGTGATGGTTCTCACACGAGCCGTAGGGGCAACATGGAAGAGGTGTTCGTGGTGCACACATCTGAAGTGGCGTTGGAGACAGGGGTTTCACGACCATACTGTGGACTGATTTTTCAAGTATCACTCACACGACTGGTAATACTGATCGATTGAAAGTGACAGGAGACAGCAGTTTTCAACTATGGTTACAAACTACTTCTCCTCCCATATCGATGTTCTCCCTCACTGGTCATTCCCCTTTGACTATTGGGCCTATAAACTGGACACCTGGCCTGAAATGGCACAATATGCCTTACAGGAGCTCGCTTGCCCTGCTGCTAGTATCCTATCCGAAAGAGTCTTCAGTGCTGCTGGATCAATCATGACAGAAAAAAGGACCCGTCTGTCCACCCAAAATGCTGATGATCTAACCTTCATTAAAATGAACCATGCATGGGTTTCAAAAGATTTTGTCCCACCTTCCCCTGCTGACACATAGCTTGCCAGAAAAATGGCTCGCTTTTGTCCTCCTCTTCTCGGACTTCTTCGATTCTTCCATTTGCAGCTGCTGAATGTCCAACATCAACATATGCCATTTTTTCAACCTCCCTAACTGGGCTGCCTCCCCCCCAGGGCCGGGGTCACCACCTGGCGCATGCACCCGTGCGGGTGCCGTTGCCCTGGACAGGTGGGTGGGCCCACTCTTGGGCGACGGCACTGGCACAGGGTCCCTCATAGTACAATCAAGTGTCTCTGATGGTGGGAGTGCACACCCGCCGTCAGACACACCGACGTACTATGAGGGCCCTGTGCCAGTACCGCCGCCCACGAGTGGGCGCCCCTGCTTGCTCAGGGCCCCAGCACTTGCAATACTTACCTCTCCCTGCTCCACTGCTGTGTAGTCTGGGCTGTTAAATCCTTCACTGGGACTGCCACTACAAATTTGGTGAACTGATATATGATGGTTAAGACGTAGCTTTGCCCTGTCCTGCTGGGCTCTATCTTCAGATGATCAATGGCTTCCAATTGTTATGGACGTCGACTCTGAGATGCAGTGGTGGTTTATCATCAGCTTTCACAGTTTTCCTACTCACAGACGTGTGACATTCCTTCCCACATTTTTAAATGTGTCCTCTCATGCCAATCCAATAGAATCGCCTACGGCCTGTGGCTTCTGTCTTTTGCACTCCAAAGTTACCTGACAGATCATGATAGGCAGAGAGGACCATGTCTACATCTCTCCCTGTGATCACAATTTGATGGAGATGAGTAACCGTCATGGGATCCACGGTACTGCGATACAGCAACCCTTTCTTCACAAAGAACTGTTTTCGCTGTCTCCACAGACAAAGTAATTGAGGGTCAGCATCGCCTCTGAGAATTCTCCCAGGAGTTTTTCCCATGATTAGTAATTCCAAAATTTCGGCAATCACTTGACTTTCCGTCTGTACTTGTATCCATCTTGCTTCCTCTTGCGGAGAGTCTGGTCTGTCTTGCTGAGGCTGAAATATATATGAAGATTTAAAAATACCCCAACAGTGCATACTGGTGTACCCTTCGAATACATTACCCTTTTTTCTACTTTTTAGATTCTTGTCTTATCCATACTGAGGCTGTGAGTGTCTTTGTCGGACTCCGGAAACATACACAGAGATTTTTAATGTTTAAACTATGCTATATATACCTGTTATCTGGTGATACTGTACCCTTTCTCAACTTTCTACAATCTTGTCGAATCCATACTGGGCCTGAGACCGTCTGAGTCTGCCTCCTGATATATACACATAGATTTTTAATGTGTAAACTATGTTATATATACCTAGTATCCGGTGATACTGTACCCTTTCTCAACTTTCTACAATCTTGTCGAATTCATACTGGGCCTGAGACCGTTTGAGTCTGCCTCCTGATTAGAGATGAGCGGTGTTCGAGTGGAACTGTTCGCCAAGTTCAAATTCGAGCTGTTTTGGGCGGTGTTCGAGCCGTTCGTCGAACTCGAACACTTTGCTTAAAATTCGGCTGTTCGAGGTTCCGTTCGAGAACGGTTCATTCACCAAAAGCGTAACTTTATTTTCACATTAATAATGGTTTTCAATGTTAATAGACTGTTTCATGGCATAGTAGCGGTGTCTGGTAGCCAGCGGTGTAGTACACCTGTCAAGGAGCTACACCGTGTGTGTTTCTAATAATTTTTTACCGCATCTTGTCCAGAAAATCCTTTTAGGCCTTGTAGCACTGTCTGTTACTCAGCAGAGGAGCCCACCCGTGAACCAAGCTGTGCCGCCTGTTTATGTAAGAACCATTTTTTAACTCCATTTAGCCCAGTCAATACTTTGGGTCTAGTACCTGTGTCTACTGCTCAGCAGAGGAGCCCACCCGTGAACCTAGCTATGCCGCCTGTTTATGTAAGCACTGTCTGCTACTCAGCAGAGTTGCCCACCCATGAACCAAGCTATGCCGCCTGTTTATGTAAGAACTGTGTGCTACTCAGCAGAGGAGCCCAGCTGTTAAGCAAGCTACAGCACCTGTGATTTGGACACTTAATTTTTGCACATTTTTTCTGGAATGCCAGTTAGGCCTAATTCCGGAATTCCAGTTGACCTGCACTTACTGGGAAATCCTCGTTCGCGGGGAAGAATTGGAATCCCAGATAACCATCACTAATGGGATTCAGCGGGTTATCCGCACCTGTAAGCGACACACGCTGGTCCTTTCAGTGTAGCGCACGTGCAGCCCCAGACATGTAAGGGCATGACAGACCTGTTATTGCTCGATCTCGTGTGCCAGAGCCTCACGTGTCCCTCTAGTAAGCAGGACGCGGACCACGGGGGCATGCCGGAGTCTCGTTCGTTAACGGAATTAAGCTGACAAATCACTAGCACAACTAAAAACGGCCATGCACCACCACCCACAGAATCGAGAAAGCTTACAATCTGTCCATCCTTTCCGTGGCTGGCATGGTTGAGGTTGCCATTGTGGAGTCCAATTAAGCCGCAGGCTCCACTCCTTGTCGTGGTGCCCTTCTGGACATTCCTTTAAGGTTCAGCTTTGCAACCATACTGCCCCCATAAACCAAACACTTTGCCCTCATGGACGCTGTTCGGAGGGTCGTTGGAATAACGCCGCCCGATCGGCAGTTGGCATAATTTATGGTGGGAAGTCCGACGGTATATGATCATCTTCGATGTTAGAATATTAGAATTTTTTTGGTATTTTAGATTTTTATTCCAGCCTTTCTTGACTTTATAAGGGCATGACATGCCTATATCTGTGTCTCCTGCTCCTCCTTTTACTCCTCCACCTCTATTCTATGTGTAGTTGCCCTTTTCCATATGTTATTTGTGTCTTCTGAGCTTTTTGTCTGCTTTGCTTTGGGACACCTTTTAAGGTGTTTTGTATGTGTTTTCTATGTGTTTTCTATGTGTTTCTGTTTACCTGCCATTGTTTTCAATGGGGTTCGACGGTGTTCGCCGAACATTCGACGAACTTGCCTCCTGTTCGACGAACCGAACCGAACTCGAACACTAGCGGGGTTGCTCAACACTACTCCTGATATATAGATGTACATTTTTAATGTTTAAACTATGCTATATATACCTGGTATCTGGTGATACTGTACCCTTTCTGCCAGAAAGTCCTCCTCCACCCACCACTCTAAGTGTGTCATTGACTCCTGGAACATTGGCCCACATGTGTGATTATTTCTTGAGGATCTTCTTTTTATATTGTGGTGTGATCCATCCTGAGCGTGTGAGAGTCTGTGAGTTACTCCTGCAATTTATATGTAGATTTAAAAATTACCCCAACACTCTATACAGTTCTACGCTTGTGATACATTACCTATTTACTGGTTTTTATATTCTGGTCTAATCCAAACTGACCAAGTGAGAGTCTGTTTCTGACTCTGGAAATAAATACTGAAGATTGACAATGACCCCTACACTGTATACAGCTGTACGCTTCAGATCCATTATCATTTTACGGCTTTTTATATTGTGTTGTAATCCATACTGAGCCTGAGAGCATCTGTGTCTTCCTCCTGAAATATGTACGAAGATTTAGAATGTTTAAACTACACTATATATACCTGCTATCTGATGATACTGTACTCTTTTTCTACTTTTTATATTCTTGTCTAATCCATACTGAGTCTGTGAGCGTCTCGGTGTGACTCATGAAATATATACAGAGATTTACAATTATCCTTTGACTGTATACAGCGGTACGCTTCTGATACAGTACCATATATCTGATGTTATTTTGGGTACATTTTCTCCAAAATTTGGAAGTATGGTGGAAGAGGCCGCTGATGTGGGGGGGCCAGCTGGTACTGATGGTGGTGGTGCATCTGCTGGTAGTGGCAAAAGCACAATAGTAGCTAAGGCAGGAGGTGTTGAGCCTGCATCATGGTCTGGCTCCGGAAGGCCTGGAAGGCTACCTTTTCTGGGAGTAGGTTAACCGCTTTTTAAATCGGAGCATCAGGAACTGATTTTGGCTTACATTGCTGAAACAGACTCCAGCTAATATGCCCTCCTCTTCTGAAGTTTCAAAAAATGCAAGCACTGAGTTGTCAAGTGCTGGCTCCTGGTCAGGAAGAACCCCTTTCCTTGTGTCCTTCACCCCCACCAAAAGTGAATGATGCAGCAGGCCACACTTCACATTAGTCCATGTAGCTCTTTCTCACATACCGTGCCTGGGTTATCAAGTCAAATCGTGAATTCCTCAGTCAAAGATGAATCTGACATGGACTGTGGGTCGCCAGCCAGGGCAGTGGGGTTAATCGGTACCGGGCCGGTGTCTCAGAGGGATGTGTCACGGTGGTGGTGACCCGGTCCGTGGCCCTGGGCGTCCATGCAAAGGGGTGAATAACGTTTATAGGTGAATGATACGTGACGCCACCTGTGGTTTCTGATCAGATTGACCCACGCTGCAGTGTCGCTTCTCTGGGACAGATGTTGTGGTGCAGCTAAGCTGTAGAAGCCCTGCACAGGTAGGGCTATAGGCGCAGGGCAAATGAAAGAGTTGGTAGATGGTGTGCAGTGCAGGATGTAGCAGAGCCGTGCGCCAGGCGCAGGAGAAAGATGACAGACACAGTCGTGCAGCTCCTTTACCTGTACTTGGTAAGTGCCGTCCAGGACCCAGAGTACAGATGGAGAATGAAGTGCCCCCTGTTGACTCTCTTTTGGAACTTTCTCGTATGGCAGGCAGCCATAGCCTTTTCCTTCTGGCTCACACACGTCGCTGCTGGGTCCTCCGAGCCTTAGTTGGGAACAGAGCATTTACAGCTGCTACTTCCTCCGGTTTCTGCTGCAGGACCGTCAGTGTCCCTACAAACTCGGAGACCGGAATCCCGACCATGAGCTCCAGCTAGGAGTGAGCCTTAACTCTGCTCATCCTCCAGCTCCCCTTCTCATGTCCACACACTTCCCCTTCCCTTCACAAACTGCCCTAACTTCCCTCCTCCCTACCACAGAGAGCAGTTCCTCAGCAGTCAGGTTCAGAGCTCTCCCTGCTGACCTGGAGTGGGAACTGTGTTGTGTGTTGGTTTAACTGCTAGAGAGATCCTTTGTTTCTCCCTAGCATGACATCTCACTCCCTAGGAGGAAGGTATTGCCACTGTGGCGACCATGCTCCTGGGGGTGCCACAAGTGCACTGATGCCCAGCCATTGCTAGAGGATTCTGCTGGTACATTGACCCAGACCACTACATTCCCCTCGCACTCTACACAGCCAGAATCTGACCCTGATGAAACTCAGGTTCCCCTTCCCGCATACTATACCACCTTACACGGTGACAAAGAGGAAGGTGCTGATGAAAGTGCAGGTTCCTTGAGCAGGTGGGGGGGCATACTCATGGGCGACGGCTCATCTGTAATCGGGAGTAGTCTCTTTATGGGTGAGAGCAGAAATAGGTCTGGTTATTGCGGAAAAGTGAGAGATGAATTGCCGATAATAATAGGCGAATCCGAGAAATCGTTGTATCGCCCTTACTCCGATGGGGTGAGGCAATTTGAGAATGGCAGTCAGCTTCTCGGGATCCATCCTTAATCCAGCGTCTGAGATAATGTATCCCAGAAACGGCAGAGAGGTCTGTTCAAAGAGACATTTCCCTATCTTAGCATACAGGTGATTCTTCCAAAGATGCTGTAACACCAGACGGACACTCTTTCTGTGGGACGAGAGATCCGGAGAGAAGACGAGGATGTCGTCCAAGTACACGACCACACAGGAGTACAAGAGGTCCTGGAAGATCTCGCTGACGAACTCTTGAAACACTGCAGGAGTATTGCAGAGACCAAAGGGCATGACCAGGTACTCATAATGGCTGTCTCGAGTGTTGAAAGCCGTCTTCCACTCGTCACTTGCGCGGATACGGACCAGATTATAGGCTCCCCTGAGGTCTAGCTTGGAGAAGACCTGAGCCCCTCTGAGGCTGTCAAACAGCTCCGGAATAAGTGGAAGAGGGTACCTGTTCTTGATGGTAATCTTGTTCAAGCCCCTATAGCCAATGCACGGTCGTAGAGATTCTTGACGAAGAAAAACCCGGCTCCTGCAGGCGAGGACTTCCATATAAAGTCTTTGGCGAGGTTCTCCCGGACGTACTCGGACATGGCTACGGTCTCTGTGGGAGACAGGGGGTAGATTCTGCCCTTTGGAGGGGTTGAACCAGGGACTAGTTCAATTGGGCAGTCAAAAGGCCGGTGTGGAGGAAGAACCTCTGCTTCCTTCTTATCAAAGACATCAGCATAGGAACTGTAGGCTGACAGAAGGCCTGGAAGGTCTGGGGGTGGCCGAGGAGTGTCCGCTAGATAGACAGGAGTCAGACAGTGAGCTTGGCACGGATGCCCCCAGCGGAGTATCTCCCCTGAAGACCAGTCGAGAACAGGCTGATGAGTCCTTAACCATGGAAGACCGAGTAGAATTGCATGGGAGAGCTTGAGCAGAACGTAAAAGGCTATCTTCTCTCGATGTAAGGCTCCGACTTGCAACTCCACTTCCTCAGTGACCAAGGTGACGGTCTCCTGTAGCAGTTTGCCATCCACTGCGGCAATCAGGCAAGGATTACAATCTGGTATTTGTCCACCTCTTCACGCCGGATGAAGTTACCTGCCAATCCCGAATCCGCATAGGCCACCTCGGACCCATGACTCTCCCCTGAAACCAAAATAACAGATATAGTAAGAGGTTGAGAGGAATCATTAGCACCTAGGGAGGCCTCTCTTACCTGACCTAGGTGGAGGAGTTTCCCTGTTTCTCAGGACAGGTATGGACAAAGTGTGACGAGCCTCCACAATAGAGGCATAAACCTTGTGCCCGCCTCTCTCTCTGACACAGCTCGGCCAACTTAAGGTAATCTACCTGCATGGATTCGACCGAGGAGCGAGACGAGGACCCGGCAGGACGAGGACTGACAGACCGGATGGAAAAGGACGCTGGCCTAGTGGACCTCCTGTCTCTCGCTGACTCCTGGGCATGCTCCTGGAAGTGTAGGTCAATGCGGGTGGCCAGCGAGATAAGGTCCTCCAAGGTGGTCGGGGTATCCCGACCCGCAAGTTCATCCTTTATTCTGCTCGAAAGGCCGCGCCAGAATACCCCTACCAGCCAGCTAGAAGTGGCTCATTGTAACACTTACAGACAATGGCGTTTACCATCTGTGTGCAGAGCTAAAGTAAAGAAAAAAAGCTGTAGGAGATCGATATCTATCTATCTCATCTGTAGGTTTCTCTTTTTTTTAACTGTTCAATGCTGCAGATTGATGGCTACACCAGGGGCCCCAATATCTGATTTGGAGAGCAGATTTTAAAGCACATTTTCAGTGTGGGGCAGTTATTGGGGTTCTCAAACCTCAACAACTGCCAAGCAGAAGGTATTAAGCAAACTAAACTTGGCAGGAATATTGTCCAGGATGCCACCTACACACAGAGACATCACTTGTCCCCCTGCTCCCCAGAAAATTTGAATTCAGGGGGATAGAGCGTGGCTGTCCATGGATAAAAATGGTCCTGGTGGTGCAGGCTTAAGGAGGCACAAATGCCCAACAGAGCAGCACACTGGCCCAAGAACTGTTCCCTCACCTCAGTCTGGTAATTAGCTTTCAAATGACACCCCAATATCCCCTCATGCTTTACCAGAAGTCCCAAGAATTGCGCAAAACAGGTTTGGCAGTGTAAAATACAATGTACAATGCAACATTGTGTCACACAAACGCACACTGCACAAGGTAGGAAGCACATCTAGTAATTTAAAAACATTTGGGGCAGTATTGTCATGTGCACAGAATTGAGCGAAACAAGTTTGGCGCAGCAAAATCATACGAGAAAGGCTGGAGTCACACTGGCGATTAAAACGGACCAATGCAATGCAATAAAAAATCGCATTGCATTCGAACCCATGTTATTCTATGGGGCAGCTCACATCATGCGATTTTTTTTATCGCATCCGATTGTCGGACCGAGACAATCGCAGCATGCTGCGATTGTCACCGATTTTCGGATCGGATTCGACAATGCAAGTCTATGGATGCGATAAAAAAACGCAATGGAAAACGCACCACACGTGTGACTTGCGATTAAATCGCAAGATTTCTCCTGGGCAACAGGAAAGAGCATCAGGCATTGACATTGGATGTCAATTTGATGCTTAGATGCGAATAAAATCGGTTCATCTCCGGAAAATGGGATGATAGACAGATCCCTGGGCAAGAATTCTTTGTGCGATTTCGTACCGTTAAAATGGGACCGATTTTTTAATGGTTGTGTGTGACTCCAGCCAAACTCAACTTTGTATTACATAATTGCACACTGCACAGGGAAAGAAACATATTCATCAAGTTTAAAATATTTAGGGCAGTACTGTCATGTTTACGGAATTTAGCGAAACAAGTTTGGCGCAGTAAAATATCAGAAACTCAACTTTGCATTGCATAATTGCTCACTGCACAGAAAGAAAACACATTCATCAACTTGAAAACATTTAGGGCAGTAATGTCATGTGTACGGAATTGTGCAAAATAAGTTTGGCGCGGTAAAATCATATGCAAAACTCAACTTTCCATTGTATAATTGCACACTGCACAGGGAAGGAAACACATTCAACTTTAAAAAAACATTTCGGGCAGTACTGTCATTTGTATGGAATTGCGCAAAACAGGTTTGGCACTGTAAAATCCAATGTACAATGCAACATTGTGTCACACAAACGCACACTGCACAAGGTAGGAAGCACATTTAGTAATTTAAAAACATTTGGGGCAGTACTGTCATGTGCATGGAATTGAGCGAAACAAGTTTGGCGCAGCAAAATCATATGAGAAACTCAACTTTGTATTACATAATTGCACACTGCACAGGGAAAGAAACATATTCATCAAGTTTAAAATATTTAGGGCAGTACTGTCATGTTTACGGAATTTAGCGAAACAAGCTTGGCGCAGTAAAATGATATCAGAAACTCAACTTTGCATTGCATAATTGCTCACTGCACAGAAAGAAAACGCATTCATCAACTTGAAAACATTTAGGGCAGTAATGTCATGTGTACGGAATTGCGCAAAATAAGTTTGGCGCAGTAAAATCATAAGCAAAACTTAACTTTCCATTGTATAATTGCACACTGCACAGGGAAGGAAACACATTCAACTTTAAAAAAACATTTGGGGCAGTACTGCCATATGTACGGAATTGCGCAAAACAGGTTTGGCACTGTAAAATCCAATGTACAATGCAACATTGTGTCACACAAACGCACACTGCACAAGGTAGGAAGCACATTTAGTAATTTAAAAACATTTGGGGCAGTATTGTCATGTGCACGGAATTGAGAGAAACAAGTTTGGCGCAGCAAAATCATACGAGAAACTCAACTTTGTATTACATAATTGCACACTGCACAGGGAAATTGTCACGTCGCTGTCATACTCAGGGCCTACTGTCCCGACCTCGGCCACTAGGAGGCGCCGGACTGTCCCATCACCGTCTGACTCAGGGCCTGCCATTCCGACCTCAGCCACTAGGAGGCGCCATGGCTCGCGCCCGAGTGATGGCGGCGGCAGTGGAGGGGCTTCTGCGCAGGTGTCTAGTGGACGCAGACTCCACTCCGCTGTCAGTCGTGAAGGGGTTGGTGCATCATCAGGTCTGGTCCTAGGGGCGGTCCTGATGACATCATCAGCCCGGGAGCCTGTGAGGGATGACCTGATCCCTCAAATACCTTGGGACTGGGCTTGCAAGCCGTTGGATATATTCTTGGTTCCCCTGTGTGAATTGCTATAGTTGACTGACTCTGACCTTGGCCTTGACTTCTGACTCTGCTTCTGCCTAATGATTCTGTACCTCTGCTGCCCTCCTGGTTTGTGACTCTGACCTTGGCCTGAATCTGACTCTGCTACTGTCTACTTGTTTTTGTGCCTTGCTGCCCGACTGGTTTAGACCTGGATACCACTACGTTTTTGTCCTGTATTGGAACACCTTTCTGGTGACCGTCCTGCTCTGGCCACTGCTCCTATTCAGACAGCGCCTCCTGGGCTCTGCTATAAATCCAGATCCCTGTATAGGGGTAAAGGGTATCAGTGTTTCTCGGGGTGTTGTCTGGCTGCAGCCCAGACCGCAGACGGATGTCACATTATACCCGGCCCAACAAAACTGCTTTTTGTGTATATGTCCATCATATATAAAAGCAGTCTCCTGAATTTTTTTTTTTTTTTTTTTTTCTTTCTTCTTCTGACTGAGCTGATTTCCTGGCCTAACACCTGCTCCAGAGCACAGCCTGAAGGAACACTCCCATCTTCCTACACCAGCATGCTGCAGCCTGGAGGCTTCAAGGGAAATGCTGAGCGTCAGAAATCCACATTCCTGGGACGTCGGCCTCTGGGCATCTCTGGTCGTGCTGTCCCAGAGGCTCAGGTATTGCCCGCAAATGCGGCTAAACTTTTGTTACCCGTCTCTCTCTCGTTTTCTAATAAATCTCTGTGTGTGAAGGCCTATGTGGATTGTGGTTCCACAGGCTACTTCATGGATTTTTTGCTTGCAAAGAATCTTGGTGTATCTCTGCTGAGACTTAATGCCCCTATTCAGACCACTGCGATTAATGGTACATCCATTATCCAGGGTGGAGTGGAATTTGTTACTACAGACATTGCTATGTCAGTGGGGGCATTACACAACGAACAGATGTCATTTTTTGTTATACATAATTTATCAAATCCAGTTGTGTTAGGCATGCCATGGTTGCACCAGCATAATCCGGTTATTGACTGGCGCATAGGTGATATCGTGCGCTGGAGTCCACGGTGTCAGAGTAACTGTATGTCACTGTCAGTGAACCAAATTAAAATTAAAAACCCCTCTATTCCATATGCATTCAGAGATTATGAAGATGTCTTCTCCATAGTGGAGTCTGAGAAACTACCTCCTCATAGAGAGTACGACTGTCCTATAGACTTGGTCCCAGGTGCCCGTCTCCCTAAGGAGAATATTCAACCTCTCTGGTCCTGAGCGTGTAGCCATGAAGGAATACATAGCAGACAGTCTATGAAAAGGCTTTATTAGACCTTCCACCTCACCTGTAGGAGCTGGGTTTTTCTTTGTAGAAAAAAAAAGATGGTGGACTCAGACCATTCATTAATTATCGTGAGCTGAACGCTATTACTGTAAAAAATCAGTATCCGCTTCCACTCATTCCTGATCTGTTTAATCAGCTACTGGGAGCCCGCTGGTTTACTAAACTTGACCTCCGGGGGGCATATAATCTGGTCCGCATAAGAAACGGTGACGAATGGAAAATGGCCTTTAATACACCTCTTGGTCACTTTGAGTACCTTGTAATGCCGTTCGGACTCAGTAACGCACCTGCAGTATTTCAACACTTTGTCAATAATATTTTCAGAGACATTTGTGGGGTGTATGTCGTCGTGTATCTTGATGACATTTTGATTTACTCTGCTGACCCTGTGACACATGCTCAACATGTCCGTTCGGTACTGCAGAGACTGCGAGAAAATTCTTTGTTTGCGAAACTAGAAAAATGTGTTTTTTTGTGTCTTTTTTTTTTTTTTTTGCTGAAGAGGTACAGTTTTTAGGATGCATGGATCCTGCCAAGATTCAACCCATTAACCCCTTTCTGACATGAGACGTACTATCCCGTCCATGGGACCCGGGCCCCTATGCCCATGGACGGGATAGTACGTCTACCGCGATCAGCGGCGCCCACGTGGTGAGCGCCGCTGATGGCGGCCGGGTGTCAGCTGATTATCACAGCTGACACCCGGCACAATGTGTCAGGGGCGGTCACGGACCACCCCCGACACGTTAACCCCTTGCACACCGCGATCAAACACGATCGCAGTGTACCGGGGGTTAAAGGGAAGCATCGGCAGGGAGGGGGCTCCCTCCGTGCTTCCCTGAGCCCCCCACGGCAGCGCAATGTGCAGCGCTGCTGCGGGGGGCTCCTTTCCTGCAGGCCCCCGAATCCAAGATGGCGCGACGGGGGCCTGCAGGAAGCTGGCTTCCTCAGTGCCTGCAAAGCGCAGGCAAGAGGAAGTCTTCTTCAATGCCTGTGACAGATTGCTGATCTGTCACAGTGATGTGACAGATCAGAGATCTGTCACAGGACAGTGATGTCCCACCTGGGACTATGTAATAAAGTAAAAAAAAATTAAAAAAAAGTGTAAAAATATTTTTAAAAAAATCGCCAAATAAATTAGGAAAAAAAAAAAATATTCCCCCAAATAAATCCATTTTTTGGAAATAAAAAAAATAAAATAAAAGTACACAAATTAGGTATCGCTGCGTCCATAACGACCCGCCCTATAAAACTGTCCCATTAGTTAACCCCTTTAGCGAACCCTTTAAAAATAAAAAACGAAGCAAAAAATAATAATTTATTATCATACCGCCAAACAAAAAGTGTAATAACGCGCGATCAAAAAGACGCATATAAATATCCATGGTACCGCTGAAAACGTCATCTTGTCCCGCAAAAAACGAGCTGCCACACAGCATCATCAGCGAAAAAATAAAAAAGTTATAGCTCGCAGAATAAAGCGATGCAAAAATTATTTTTTATATAAAATAGTTTTCATTGCCTAAAACCGACAAAACATAAACGACCTAAATGAGGTATCGCTGTAACCGTACTGACCAGAAGAAATAAAACCGCTTTATCAATTTTACTGCACGCGGAACGGTGTAAACGCACTCCCCCAAAAGAAATTAATGAAACGATGGTTTTTGTTCATTCAGCGTCCCAAAAATAGGAATAAAAAGCAATAAAAAAATGTCACGTGCCCAAAAATGGTTCCAATAAAAACGTCAACTCGTCCCGCAAAAAATAAGACCTCACATGACTCGGTGGGTCAAAATACGGAAAAATTATAGCTCTCAATATGTGGTGATGCAAAAACTATTTTTACAATAAAAAGCGTCTTTTAGCGTGCGACAGCTGCCAAACATAAAAACCGCCATAAATAGTAAATCAAACCCCCCCGTTATCACCACCTTAGTTAGGGAAAAATAATAAAATAAAAAAATGTATTTATTTCCATTTTTCCGTTAGGGTTAGGGGTGTGTTGGGGTTCGGGTTGGAGTTAGAATTGGGGGTTTCCACTGTTTGGGCACATCAGGGGCTCTCCAAATGCAACATTGCGTCTGATCTCAATTCCAGCCAATTCTGAGTTGAAAAAGTCAAATGGTGCTCCTTCCCTTCCAAGCTCTGCCATGCGCCCAAACAGTGTTTTACCCCCACATGTAGGGTATCAGCCTACTCAGGACAAATTGCAAAACAATTTTTGGGGTTCAATTTCTCCTGTTACCCTTGGGAAAATAAAAAAATTGGGGACTAATTGATCATGTTTGTGGAAAAAATACGATTTTTTTATTTTCATGCCCTGGCATTATAAACTTCTGTGAAGCCCTTGGGGGTTCAAAGTGCTCACCTCACATCTAGATAAGTTCCTTAGTGGGTCTAGTTTTCAAAATGGGGTCATTTGTGGGGGGTTTCCACTGTTTAGGTACATTAGGGGCTCTCCAAAGGCAACATGCCACCAGCAGACCATTCCATCAATGTCTGCATTCCAAAACGTCACTACTTCCCTTCCGAGCCCTGACGTGTGTCCATACAGTAGTTTTCTCCCACATATGGGGTGTCAGCGTACTCAGGACAAATTGGACAACAACTTTTGGAGTTCAATTTCTCCTGTTACCCTTGGGAAAATAAAAAAAAATTGGGGATTAATTGATCATGTTTGTGGAAAAAATACAAATTTTTTATTTTCACGCCCGGGCGTTATAAACTTCTGTGAAGCACTGGGGGTTCAAAGTGCTCACCACACATCTAGATAAGTTCCTTAGGGGGTCTAGTTTCCAAAATGGTGTCATTTGTGGGGGTTTCCACTGTTTTGGTACATCAGGGGTTTTCCAATCGCGACATGGTGTCTGATCTCAATTCCAGCCAAAAACGTCAAATGGCGCTGCTTCCCTTCCAAGCTCTGCCATGCGCCCAAATTGTGGTTTACCCCAACATGTGGGGTATCAGCATACTCGGGACAAATTGCACAATAACTTTTAGGTTCCTGTTACCCTTGGGAAAATAAAAATTGGGGTGAAAAGATCATTTTTGTGGAAAAAATGATTTTTTAATTGTACCGCTGTACATTATAAACTTCTATAAAGCCCTTGTGGGTTCAAAGTTCTCACCACATATCTAGATAAGTTCCTTTGGGGGGTCTAGTTTCCAAAATGGGGTCACTTGTAGGGGGTTTCCACTGATTAGGTACATCAGGGACTCTCCAAACGTGACATGGCGTCCGATCTGAATTCCAGCCAATTTTGCATTGAAAAAGTCAAACGGCGCTCCTTCCATTCTGAGCTCTGCCATGCGCCGAAACAGTCGTTCACCCCCACATATCAGGTATCGGCGTACTCAGGACAAATTGCACAAAAACTTTTGCAGTCCAATTTCTCCTGTTACCCTTGGTAAAATAAAAAAAAATTGAACCTGAAGTATTTTTTTTGTGAAAAAAATTTAGATGTTCATTTTTTTTTTTTTTTTTTAAATATTCAAAAAAATTCCTGTGATGCACCTAATGGGTTAATAAACTTCTTGAATGTGGTTTTGAGCACCTTAAGGGGTTCAGTTTTTAGAATGGTGTCAATTTTGGGTATTTTCTATCATATAGACCCCTCAAAGTGGCTTCAAATGTGATGTGGTCCTAAAAATAAAATGGTGTTGTAAAAATGTGAAATCGCTGGTCAACTTTTAACCCTTATAACTTCCTAACAAAAAAAATTTTGGTTCCAAAATTGTGCTGATGTAAAGTAAACATGTGGGAAATGTTACTTATTACGTTTTTTTGTGTGCCGTATCTCTGTGATTTAAGGGCATAAAAATTCAAAGTTGGAAAATTACGAAACTTTCAAAATTTTTGCCAAATTTGTTTTTTTCACAAGCGCAAGTTATTTGAATGAAATTTTACCACTAACATGAAGTACAATATGTCACGAGAAAACAATGTCAGAATCACCGGGATCCATGGAAGCGTTCCAGAGTTATGACCTCATAAAGGTACAGTGGTCAGAATTGTAAAAATTGGCCCGGTCATGAACGTGCAAACCACCCTTGGGGGTGAAGGGGTTAAGGCTTGGGTGCAACCCAAATCACTGAAAGCGCTGCAGCAATTTTTGGGATTTGCAAATTACTACCGCAAGTTTATCAGGGGTTTCTCGGAGATTGCCAAGCCACTCACGGACCTTACCCGAAAAGGGGCGGACGTGACTAATTGGAATCCTGAGGATATTCAGGCTTTTTCCACACTAAAAGAGTGCTTCGTGGCCAACCCGGTTTTGATTCAACCGGACTTAGACCGCCCGTTTATTGTAGAAGGATGCCTCCGAAGTCGGAGTGGGAGCAGTGCTATTGCAAGGCACTGCATCCCTCACTTAGCTTCGCCCATGTGCTTTTTTTCTCCCGCAAATTCTCTGCCACGGAGAGAAACTATGACATCGGGAATTATTGGCAATCAAATGGGCCTTCGAGGAATGGCGCCACTTCCTCGAAGGTGCCAAACACAAGGTCACTGTTATTACAGACCACAAAAACCTAACCTACCTAGAGTCCGCTAAAAGAATAAATCCCAGGCAGACTAGGTGGGCCTTGTTTTTCTCCAGGTTTGATTTAAATTGATTTTTAATCACCTTTCGCCCCGGTACTAAAAATGTGACGGCAGATGCCCTCTCTCGCAGTTTTTGCCCCACACAGACCGAGGACTGTGAACCAGTCCCAATATTGGCTAATGGAATCGTCGTGTCGGCAGTGTCTTTGGACCTTCTGGAGGAGATCCGTAGGTCTTCAGAGCAAGTTCATGACACTACGCCCCCCCAAAAAAATTGTTTGTTCCGGCTAACCTTCGTCTGCAGGTTCTAAAAGAATCACACGACTCTGTCCTGGCAGGCCATCCTGGTCTCAATAATACCACCAGGCTGGTAACTAGGAACCTTTGGTGGCCAACGGTGGTCAAGGACTATGTTTCAGCGTGTGAAGTCTGTGCCCGCGCCAAGTCCCTCCATAATCGCCCTGCTGGCTGGCTACAGTCCTTGCCCACCCCTGAGAGTCCATGGACCCACATCTCCATGTACTTCATTACAGACCTGCCGCTCTCAGATGGGAAAACTTGTATCTGGGTGGTGGTAGACAGGTTCAGCAAGCAGTGTCATTTTATTCCCCTGTCTGGGATGCCTAACTCTGAAACTTTAAGTAAGTTGTTCGTTCTGCACATTGTACGTCTGCACGGTGTTCCGACAAATATTGTGTCCGACAGGGGTACCCAGTTTGTCTCGACGTTCTGGAGGGCGTTCTGTAGACGTATTGGTGTGGAGTTATCCTTCTCCTCGGCATACCATCCCAAAACCAATGGTCAAACTGAGCGTACTAACCAAGCTCTGGAACAATACCTCCGCTGTTATGTGTCAGAACATCAGTCTGATTGGGTGGAACATCTGCCTTTGGCTGAGTTTGCCCTCAATAATCGATATCAAGACTCCATTAAAACTACCCCCTTTTTCTGTAACTTTGGACTACATCCGCGCTTTGGGTCATTTTCGGCCAGGATGTCGGAGCTCCCTGGGGTTGAGCAAAATATACATCGGCTGAAAACGATTTGGTCTGAGGTTAATGCAAATTTGAAAGGGGCTCAGGTTAGACAGGCTTCGGCTGCAAATAGACGACGATCTAAGGGGCCGCACATGGGAGTTGGAGACAAGGTTTGGCTCTCTACAAAAAACATCAAGCTTAAGGTACCGTCTGCCAAACTAGGTCCCAGGTTTATCGGCCCATACGAAATTATCAAGGTGGTTAACCCAGTAGCCTTCCGCTTAAAACTTCCACAGTCATTTAAATTGCTTAACGTATTCCACAGGTCTCTCTTCAAACCTTATCGTTCTCCCATTCACCCTGTCCAGTCCCCTCCTCCTCCTGTTTCGGTCGGGGGAGCTTTGGAGTATGAAGTCCAGGGTATCCTTGACTCCCGCCTTGTGAGGGGCTCAGTACAGTATCTGGTATACTGGAAAGGCTACGGCCCAGAGGAAAGGTCCTGGGTTCCTGCGGGGAATGTCCATGCCAAGGTATTGATTAGGAGATTTCATCTCCTCCACCCTGACAAACCAGGTTTTGAGGGTCCGGAGGCCCCTCTTGGAAAGGGGGGGTACTGTCACGTCGCCGTCAGACTCGGGGCCTGCCATTCCGACCTCAGCCACTAGGAGGCGCCATGGCTTGCGCCCGAGTGATGGCGGCGGCAGTGGAGGGGCTTCTGCGCAGGCGTCTAGTGGACGCAGACTCCGCTGTCAGTCGTGAAGGGGTTGGTGCATCATCATTAGGTCTGGTCCTAGGGGCGGTCCTGATGACAATCAGCCTGGGAGCCTGTGAGGGATGACCTGATCCCTCAAATACCTTGGGACTGGGCTTGCAAGCCACCGGATATATTCTTGGTTCCCCTGCGTGTTACTGTGTGAATTGCTATAGTTGACTGACTCTGACCTTGGTCTGGACTTGTGACTCTGCCTAACGATTCTGTACCTCAGCTGCCCTCCTGGCTTATGACTCTGACCTTGGCCTGAATCTGACTCTGCTACTGTCTACTGTTTTTGTGCCTTGCTGCCCGACTGGTTTAGACCTGGATACCACTACGTTTTTGTCCTGTATTGGAACACCTTTCTGGTGACCGTCCTGCTCTGGCCACTGCTCCTATTCAGACAGCATCTCCTGGGCTCTGCTATAAACCCAGATCCCTGTATAGGGGTAAAGGGTATCAGTGTTTCTCGGGGTGTTATCTGGCTGCAGCCCAGACCGCAGACGGACGTCACAGAAAGAAACACATTCATCATGTTTAAAATATTTAGGGCAGTACTGTTATGTGTACGGAATTGCGCAAAATAAGTTTGGCGCAGTAAAATCATATGCAAAACTCAACTTTCTATTGTATAATTGCACACTGCACAGGGAAGGAAACACATTCAACTTTAAAAAAACATTTGGGGCAGTACTGTCATTTGTACGGAATTGCGCAAAACAGGTTTGGCACTGTAAAATCCAATATGCAATACAAATCCTGAAAAATTTTCTAAGTCCCAAAATATGGTTTTTCATCCATAATTCGACTTTCCCCCGTAAACCACACACTCTACCCCCATCTGAGGCACTCTCCCTCGGGTCCCCACAACATATGGACGCCCCAGAGTGGTGGGAGAAGGGAAAATCTGATTTTGAACAAAAATCCAAAAATCGCTCTAAGTCCAAAAATCTTGGAAATTTTTCTAAGTCCCAACGATTCTTTCTGAAAAGTGTACCCAGGCTCCTGGAAGCCTGCTGGGTACACCTTCTGAGACGCCCCCCTGCCTGGAAGTCTGTCTCATCTCGAAATTTTTCTAAGTCCCAAAATTCGGTTTTTCACCCAAAATTCAACCTTCTGCCCAGGATCCAGAAATTTTACCCCCAGTTTGGGGCCTCTCTTGGGACACGCTCAGACATATATTTCACTCTCTGACTTCCATCCACTGCTCACAGGGCGAATATTAAGCCTGCCAACCGACTGCTACAGGGCGAATATTAAGCCCACCAATCGACCATTAAGCCCCCTTCCGAATCTACTCAGTGTGGGTCTGAGCTGGGGGTCGGGAGTTCGCAGCCCAGCCGCGGCCAAAGTGCTCCACCTCGTTCATAGTTGTCCCGCCGAAAGAAACAGATGTTTTGTTCTGGCCGGGGAAGATTTGGGCCAGGGCCGGCAGCTGTTCGGACGAAGGGTTGATCAGGCCCCTGGGCGTGCAGCCGTCGGTCCCGCACCCTGGATGGAGTTCCCGTCTTCCCCCCCTGCGCCGGCGAGTGGGACTACGGTCAACCTCAACAGGGTCTTCTTTGCCCGCTGATTCCGCCAAGCCCGTTCTCTTGGCTGTGGTTTCGCTAGATAGTAGGTAGGGACAGTGGGAATCTCGTTCATCCATTCATGCGCGTCACTAATTAGATGATGAGGCATTTGGCTACCTTAAGAGAGTCATAGTTACTCCCGCCGTTTACCCGCGCTTCACTGAATTTCTTCACTTTGACATTGAGAGCACTGGGCAGAAATCACATCGCGTCAACACCCGTCTCGGGCCTTCGCGATGCTTTGTTTTAATTAAACAGTCGGATTCCCCTGGTCCGCACCAGTTCTAAGTCAGCTGCTAGGCGCCGGCCGAGGCGAGGCACCATCTGGCCCGGCTCCCCCGCCGCGCACCACCGGGGGTGAACCCGGCGACACGGGAAGGGGGCGGTGGAGAGGCGCCCGCCACAGCCGGGGCGATCCATGGGAAGGGCCCGGCGCGCGTCCAGAGTCGCCGCCCACCTGGGTTCATCCCGCAGCACCAGTTATGCTTACCAAAAGTGGCCCACTGGGCGCGCACATTCCACGCCCGGCTCCAGGCCAGCGAGCCGGGCTTCTTACCCATTTAAAGTTTGAGAATAGGTTGAGATCGTTTCGGCCCCAAGACCTCTAATCATTCGCTTTACCAGATAAAACTGGGTCTCTGGAGCGCGCCAGCTATCCTGAGGGAAACTTTGGAGGGAACCAGCTACTAGATGGTTCTATTAGTCTTTCGCCCCTATACCCAAGTCAGACGACCAATTTGCACGTCAGGACCGCTGCGGACCTCCACCAGAGTTTCCTCTGGCTTCGTCCTGCCCGGGCATAGTTCACCATCTTTCAGGTCCTATCGCGCGCGCTCGTGCTCCACCTCCCCGACGGAGCGGGCGAGGCGGGCCGCTGGTGCACCCGCCATGTCAACCTCTCGGAGCGGGCGGCGGGATCCCACCTCGGCCGGGGCGCCCCGGCCTTCACCTTCATTGTGCCACAGGGTTTCGCTTCGAGCCCTCGGATTCGCACGCGCGTTTGACTCCTTGGTCCTTGTTTCAAGACGGGTTGGGTGGGTCGCAGACATCGCCGTGGACCCCTGGCGACCGGTCCCGGCCCCAAAGGACTAGGGCGGTGGGCCCTCCTGCCTCGGCGGCACGGCGTGGTCAGGGCGCACTGAGGACAGTCCGCCCCGGTTGACAGCCGTGCCGGGAGCAGGGGGCCCCCTTCCCCCGTCGCCGACCCCCGCCTCTGACCGACGGCCCCCCTCGCGGGAGGTGACGCCGGGCAGGCGACGGGGAGGGCGGAGCGGTTCCGGAGGAGGTCGCGGAGGCAGTAGTCTCCCTCGGCCCCGGGCGACAGTGACTGCTGCCGAGAGGGGGATGTAACGCCGGGAGGGCGTGAGCCCTGCGCCCGAGAGCGCGGGCGCAACCGCCCGGCCACCTTCCTCCCCCGAGGCCTTCACAGCTGGCCCGGAGCGGTCGCGGCGCACCGCCGCGGAGGAAATGCACCCTGCGGGGGCCAGAGCCACATGGGCCGCGTCCGCCCCCAGCGCCCGCTGAACCGGCGGCGCCCACCCTCCACGCACCCGGAAGGGGGAAGAGGGGAAGGCGGCCGCCGGGGCGAGCCAGGGTGGGAAGTAGCGCGGGACCTGAGACGGCCGACGACTAACCCGCCTGGCTGAATTCTCCGGGCGGACAGCACGGACCCCACCCGTTTACCACTTAGCGGTTTCACACCCTCTTGAACTCTCTTCAAAGTTCGTTTCAACTTTCCCTCACAGTACTAGTCCGCTATCTGTCTCACGCCGGTATTTAGCCTTAGATGGAGTTTACCACCTGCTTTGGGCTGCATTCACAAACAACCCGACTCCAGGGAGACCGGGTCCCGCTGCACCGGGGGCCGCTACCAGCCTACCACCGTCCGCGGGCTGGGGCCACTATTAGAAGGACTCGGGCCCCGAGCGACGTCGGGGTCCCGTACGCCACATTTCCCGACGCCCGCCGGGCGGACGGGGATTCGGCGCTGGGCTCTTCCCTCTTCACTCGCCGTTACTGAGGGAATCCTGTTTAGTTTCTTTTCCTCCGCTTAGTAATGTGCTTAAATTCAGCGGGTCGCCACGTCTGATCTGAGGTCTTTAGTCGAGTCTTGCAGCCGGGGCTTCCGGCACACGTCAGTTCCCATCCACACCGCTCTCTTCCTCCCGTCGCCGGGAGCTCCGGAGGCATCCCTGTGTCTCCACAGACAGCCTTTTGGCGCGCTCCGGGGGTGACTGAGAAGGGTAACCCCGTCGGGTGGGCACCAGGCGGGTGGGTCTGGCCTTGGGGTGACTTAAGGGAGGAAGCCGCCGGGGCACGGAGCCTCGGGCCTTCCTCCGCTGCGAACCTTTGCGACGGGACCCCCAGATGCACCACGGAGGCGATCGATGGGTGGGCGACCCTCAGACAGGCGTAGCCCTGGGAGCAACCCAGGGCCGCAAGGTGCGTTCGAAGTGTCGATGATCAATGTGTCCTGCAATTCACACTAATTCTCGCAGCTAGCTGCGTTCTTCATCGACGTGCGAGCCGAGTGATCCACCGTTAAGAGTCGCGCTTCTGGTTCTGCGGACGCTCGGAGGCACCCTTCGCTCGTGTCGGCCGCAAAGGTATACACGGGGGTTGTGCCGTTGGGAGGAGGGGGGCTTTCCTCTCTCGGCCCTGTTGCCCCGGGCTTCTCGACCTACCGACCCCGGACCCGCAGCCCCAGGGAGGGGGGCATACGGGACTCAAGGGGGAATGGTACCTGGGATGGCCTTTCGCATGGGAGTTTTTTCCTGGGTGGGTCACAGCAGGGCAGAACATCGTCGACACGAGGACGGGCGTCTTTCTGGACGATGGATCGAGAGGGGCTCACCAACACCCTCCCTTCATCATCTGCCCGGCACGAACCTCGCGTGCCCTCGCTGCCCCACCGGTACGGAGTGCGCCAGCGAAGAGGAAGGATCCCCACCGCCACAGTCGGCCTGCAGGGGACGGGTCGGTCGGTGCGGGGGGGGGGGGTTTATCGGCTTCCAGCTCCGCGCCTCATCGGATTCGCCACCGTTAATGATCCTTCCGCAGGTTCACCTACGGAAACCTTGTTACGACCTTTATTTCCTCTAGATAGTCAAGTTCGATCATCTTCTCGGCTCTCCGCCAGGGTCTTGGCGGACCCCGGCGGGGCCGATCCAAGGACCTCACTAAACCATCCAAAGGGCAGGGACTTAATCAATGCGAGCTTATGACCCGCACTTACTGGGAATTCCTCGCTCACGGGGAAGAATTGCAATCCCCGATCCCCATCACGAATGGGGTTCAGTGGGTTACCCGCACCTGTCGGCGAAGGGTAGACACGCTGGTCCGTTCAGTGTAGCGCGCGTGCAGCCCCGGACATCTAAGGGCATCACAGACCTGTTATTGCTCAATCTCACGTGGCTGAGCGCCACTTGTCCCTCTAAGAAGCTGGACGCGGACCGCGGGGGGGTCGCGTAGCTAGTTAGCATGCTGGAGTCTCGTTTATTATCGGAATTAACCAGACAAATCACTCCACCAACTAAGAACGGCCATGCACCACCACCCACAGAATCGAGAAAGAGCTGTCAATCCTTTCCGTGTCCGGGCCGGGTGAGGTTTCCCGTGTTGAGTCAAATTAAGCCACAGGCTCCACTCCTGGTGGTGCCCTTCCGTCAATTCCTTTAAGTTTCAGCTTTGCAACCATACTCCCCCCGGAACCCAAAGACTTTGGTTTCCCGGACGCTGCTCGGCGGGTCATGGGAATAACGCCGCCGGATCGCCAGTTGGCATCATTTATGGTCGGAACTACGACGGTATCTGATCGTCTTCGAACCTCCGACTTTCGTTCTTGATTAATGAAAACATTCTTGGCAAATGCTTTCACTTTGGTTCGTCTTGCGCCGGTTCAAGAATTTCACCTCTAGCGGCGCAATACGGATGCCCCCGGCCGTCCCTCTTAATCATGGCCCCAGTTCCGACAACCAACAAAATAGAACCGGAGTCCTATTCCATTATTCCTAGCTGGAGTGTTCAGGCGTGGCTGCCTGCTTTGAACACTCTAATTTTTTCAAAGTAAACGCTTCGGGCCCCCGGGACACTCAGTCAAGAGCATCGGGGAGGCGCCCCAAGGCAAAGGGGCTGGGACTGGCGGTAGCACGCCTTGCGGCGGATCCCAAGATCCAACTACGAGCTTTTTAACTGCAGCAGCTTTAGTGTACGCTACTGGAGCTGGAACTCAATTTTTTACAAAAAAAAAAAAAAAAAAAAATCAAAGACATAACAAACATTCCAGAAAGAAAAACATACATTAACCAAAATACCAACAGTAACTAACATTAAGGACATACAAAAACCTGTGCAATATCAGCAGTTCACTTAAGTCCTCAAGCTTTGCAGCTCAGGGGACCCCCAGCAAAACCTTAGGCCTTCAAAAAAATTTTTTTTTTTTTTTTTTTTAAAAATAAACAAACACTTCATCCCCATTCGTTCCCTTTCACTCCCTTACGCACTCCCATCCACTCATTATATACCCTATGTACACTTACTTAGAAAAGGAAAAATAACTCCTCTGGCCCATACTGCCAAAAATAACTACCCGCCAATTCGGCAAAACCCTCACCAATATTGCAATACACCTGAAAATTTTTTTTTTTTTCCCTTTCCTCCCCACCACACCTCAGGTCCATCAGTTCATGGCCCATCACTCTTTAAGGTCCACTCAACGTCCGTGGCCTGTCACGTCTATTTGGGCGGACAAAACTTTATGCCACCCAAAAACCCTCCATCCAAAAAAACCGTGCTATTACTTATTTCCTTTCACGTGGTCCTTTCCTTTTTCCACGCTTTGTCCATCCTTTGGTTTAGGGTCATCTTTCTCCATACTTTCACCCCCCTCCCAACCTCACTCCACCCCCCATGCATTCTAACTAAAAGGGGACACAAATAGAATACAAATATAATACAACATGCAAACAATATACCAATATATACAACATAAACATAGTTTTCACCTTACCATACTGATTTACCTATGCAACCTTTATTTTGCAGGCCCAAGATCAGTGTCCGCAAGCCCAATATCCATTACATATTACACATCTTCAAAACAAAAAGCTACCTTGGCATGTATTAGCCCACCACCCGGAAGGGAGTTCTTGAGGCCCCATCCCTTGCTAACACATTCACCCTGTCCCTCAACAACTAAAAACTGTCCCTACCTGTCCCTATGCTGCCTAACTTGGCATAACTAATTCTCTATCTGTCACTCAGTGCCTGTCCCTCCCTGTCCCTAACACACCCAAGTGCAACTTATGCTGTCCCTACTTCATTCACATGGGCCTAGCTCTCCCTAGAGTGCGCTTTTAAAAGGAAAGACCCCTCCAAAGTTGAGAGGCCTTCCTCGCACCAAACCTCTCTAACTCCAAAGAACGAACTTTCACCAAGTCACCCAAAATGTTGGCTACAACCTCATCCTTTGGGAGCGATTTCTGCTGCGTCGACACTAGACACCGTGCGTTCCAAGTGTAGAACCTGACCACTACACTAACTAGGAATAACGTGCATGGGTCCCGGCCACCCAGGGTTCTGAATGCCCCATAGGCCCACTCAGCATAGGAGAGGGATGCTAGCCGCGGCCAACGTATGGAAGCACCCACCCTGTTGTAAACCTCTGTATTAAAGGGAGAATGAAGCAGGAAGTGTTCCATGCTTTCCAGCACGTCGCCACACTCCTCCCGGGGACAACCCCGATCATCAGAGTTCCTGTACTTCAGGTTGTCCCTTACATACAGTCTCCCGTGAAAGCAGCGCCAGGCCAAGTCCCAAAACTTCATGGGGATCCGTTTGGAATTTAAAAACCCCAGCCTGACCTCCAGATCCCGGCCCGGGCAATCCTTAAGGGCCAGGGGCTTCTGGAAATGGGTCAACAGAACCCTCCTGTCAAGGCATTGCCTCGACATGGTCCTGATTTTCCACATTCCCAGACCCCACCGGCGGATCACCTTCAGAACCGGGGTAGCGTAAGCCGGGAGATGCCCATGAGGTGTGCACAGGTCCTTCACTCGCCCTCCTGTCTCCCATTCCTGGAAGAAAGGCCAAAGCCAACCCCAACAGGAGACTACCCACAGAGGAGCCCTCTCTAGCCAGAGGTTGGAGATGTTGATCTTAATAAAGGTGTTCACTAGTAACACCACTGGGTTGACCATACCCAACCCACCTAGTCTCCTCGTGTGGTATGTAACCTCCCTCTTAATTAGGTTGAGCCTGTTCCCCCATAACAGTTGGCAGAACAGGCTGTAGACCCGTGTCCAGAGGGGTTCTGGCAAGATGCAGACGCTGCCCAGGTATATTAACAAAGGTAGCAAATAGCCTTTGGCCAGGGCAACCCTTTCCCTCAGGGTTAAGGTCCAACCCTTCCACTTGTCCACCTTTTGGGCGGCGATCTTCAGTCTGCCCTCCCAATTTAGCTGGGGGTAGTCCCCGGGGCCAAAATGGATGCCTAGAATTCTGGCGGTGGCCTGGGGCCCTGGAAGGGTGTCTGGGAGACCAATACTAGGATCTCTCCCTACCAGCCGGAGACTTTCACACTTGTCCCGGTTGATCATGGATCCGGATGCCTCAGAGTAGCACACCACCTCCGACATAACCCAGTCCGCCTCCCCTCTCGAGGACACGAAAAGGGAAACATCGTCGGCGTACGCCACCACCCTCAGAGAGGACCCAGAGCCCGTCTGGTCCATCCCGACTCCCGCCATCGGTCCACGATCGACCCTCCTCAGGAAGGGATCGATCGCGAACACGTATAAAAGCGGGCTCAGCGGACAGCCCTGACGGACCCCAGAACCCACCTCAAAAGGGCGACCCGACCAACCGTTCACCAGCGGAAAAGTCTCAGCCCCTTGGTACAATGTCTCTAACCAATTTACGAACCTCCCAGGCAGACCATACCTCAAATGGACGGACCAGAGGTACTCGTGGTTGACCCGGTCAAAGGCTTTCGCCTGGTCTAAGGACAATAGGTACCCCTTCCAGTGGCCTGCCCTACCCTGCTCCACTGCCTCTCGGTCACCGAGTACAGCACTAAAAGTACTGCGGCCTGGAACAGAGCAGTGCTGGGCCCCCGAAAGGAGCCGGGGTGGGAACTTCACCAGCCGATTAAATAGCACCTTGGCCAGAACCTTCCGGTCCGTATCGAGAAGCGCTATGGGACGCCAATTCTCGATACGGGACGGATCCTTACCCTTTGACAAAATAATGAGGGCTGACTTCCTCATTGACTCGGGAAGAGTGCCCGAGGAAAGACACTCATTAAATACCCCTGTCAAGAGGGGGACCAAGGAGTCCCTAAAAGTATTGTAAAACTCGGATGTTAAGCCATCCGGGCCTGGCGATTTCTTGGGCCGGAGCCCATCAATGGCCAGTCTAACTTCCTCTTCCCTGATTTCTTCTGCCAAAACATCAAGAGAGGGATCACCCCCTGGCTCAGGGACGGCTTCAGCCAGGAAAGCCGACATCCTGTCCCGATCCAGATCCTTCTTTTCCAAGAGGTGAGAGTAGAAGGATCTGACCACCTCCAGGATCCCTGATTTGGATCTGTTCAGGGACCCCGTACTGTCAATCAGTCCTGTTACCATCTTACAATTCACTGACATCTGACAGTTTCTGTAAGGGTCGGGCGAGCGGTACTTCCCGAAGTCCCTCTCAAAAACCAAAGATGTGTGCCTATCGTACTGACACCTCTTGAGCAAAGATTTCACCCTGGAGATTTCCTCGCGGTCACCTCCAGATGAGACAAGCTGCTCGAGTTTCCTCCCCAGGGCCTGGTACAAGCGGTGCCTGTTCAGACACCTGAGGCTCGAGAGCTGGCGGAAGAACCCCGCCACCCGCTTTTTAAAGATCTCCCACCTCTCTGACTTACTACTACAGAGATCCAACAGCGGTACCTGGCTCTGAAGAAAGTCCTCGAAGGATTCTCACCTCCGCTTCTTCCAGCAGGGACGAATTGAGCTTCCACAGCCCTCTTCCCATCCGAGTTGTCTCTGCAACATTCAGAGAAAAGAAAATCAGACAGTGGTCGGAGAACTCCACCTCAACGGCGGACACAGCAGAAAAGATGGCGTCCTCCTTTTAAAAAAAAAAAACCTGTCTATCCTAGACCTACAGCTACCCCTATGATAGGTGAAACCCCCGTGACCTGGGGTGCGCCGGATGTGGACATCCACCAGGCGAGCTTCACTGGCTATGCTATTCAACGCGACGCTATCATAAGCCAGGCGATCTCCGGGACCCCCCCGGTCACGGGACCTCGTAATGGTATTGAAGTCCCCACCGAAGACCACCTGTCGGCTCGTAAAAAGAGCTTGATCCTCATGAAGAGACACTTACGGTCCCACTTTGACTGTGGGCCGTAGATGTTTGAGCCGAAGCTCTTTTCCCCTCATGAAGACATAAAGGATCAGGCACCTCCCCATTTCCAACTCGGTAACCCGTCTGCATTCCACCTCTGCGGTTTTAAAAAGGACCGCCACCCCGCTATACGGCTCGGCCGCAAGAGACCAGTATGAGGGCCCGCACCTCCACTCCCTTCGTGCTTTATGGATGGCCCCCATGTCAGTTAGTCTGGTCTCCTGCAAAAATAAAATTTCTGCCTCCACTCGGGAGAAAAAATCAAAGGCCTTGAAGCGAGCCGCATCTGATTTTATGCTGGCAACATTAATAGATGCCAGCGTCAACGGGGCGAGTTCAGCCATCATGGGTGATCGAGTTGGATGGCCATTTTCTTACCCACCCCGCTATCACCTCCACCTGGGGAGGGGTCGGACACCTTCCTTTTCAAAGAAGCCCCCGATGTGTCCATCCCACCCCCCTCAGGCGTCCTCGCCCCCGGGTTCCAGGTCTGTCCCCCCCCCCCCCCCCTCAGTGCCCCCTGAGGGACGGACTCCACCATCCTCTGAAGGACCCTCCGGTGGCGCCCCCGGCCCAGCATCCTCGTCTTGCGGCTCATCGCCCGAGCCTCCGAGGACGCTGAACCGGTTGGAGAGACTGATCAGAGGGGGGTCAGCGGGCCCTTCCGTACGCACCTTGATGGTCGGGGGGATTCCGAGGGCTTGCCAGCCTTCCTCCCCCCCCCCCGGTTTACGGTTGGCACGCTTGTTCCTGCCACCCGATGTTGTAGGCTGCTCCTGGACCTCCTCATCAATACTTTCATACTGCGAGGACCCGTCCGAGTCAGCCGCTATATCCTCCCTCTCCATCCTCCTGATCTCCTCTCTCACCTCGCTCTCCCTCAGGACCTCAGAGGCTTTTGCCACGGGCCTGGAGGGAGGAGCAGGCATCGACCCGGTTGCCCGAGTCTCCACCCGCCCATTGCCCCCCGGCGTTTTATTTGCCTCCGCTCATATGCGGGGCCCCTCTTAGCAGCTTTGCCCTTCCTCACTGGTCCCTCAGCCACCTCCCCTCCGCCACCACCTGCCACAGCAGGTGGAACACTGCCAGAGGTTTCTCCCTCACGGTGTCCCTCCGCCGGGCCTGCGGCGGCATTGGAGGAGGAGCGAGGGCAGCGACTGAGAGGGTGACCTAGGTCACCACACAGGTGACAGCGAATATCCTTACACAAGGCAGCGAGATGACCCACCCCACCACACAAGGCACATTTCTGTACCTTGCAGCTTGCGCTGAAGTGAGTGGGGTCGCCGCACTTGTGGCAGACCTTCGGCTGCCCCTGGTAGAAGACCAGGATCCTGTCCCTTCCCAGGAACGCCGAGGAAGGGATGTGGGTGACCGTGCCGCCGGAAACCTTCAACTTAACCATGAAGGTCCAGCCCCCCAACCAGGTGCCGAACTCGTCCCGATTTTTTTTTTTTTTGGGACCTCGGTGACTTCCCAATAACGGGAAAGCCACGTCATTATGTCCACGCCGGCGAGTGACTCGTTACACGTAACCACGGTCACTCGCTTAACGGAGTTTTGGCGAGACACCGCTTGTGCAACGAAGTCTCGCCATCCGGGCTCTTCTCGCACCAGCTCGTAGTTCGACCAGAAGAGCTCAAGCCCCTCCGGCCGCACGAAGCTGACGTCGAAGAAGCGGGACGCCGAAGGGTGTATCAGGGCGAAGATGTCATTTGCCCCGAAGCCCATCTTAAGGAGGAGCTCTACCACCCTACTCCTAGGCGGGCAAGCATCACTGCCCCCCCACCTAAGACGGACCACATTCCTTCTTGGCGGCCCTTGCCCGGCTGTGGGGAGAGACCAAACAGTCCCTCCCTCCCTTTGGTTTTGGAAGGCGGCCAGGCCATGTCTCTCTATCCAGAAAGACAGGTCCACCGACCTCCCCTCTACGATTATCGATCGTTCCCCTTTTTTGAGAGCCTCCAGGAAACGGCGGTGCAAAACGCCGTCCCTGGATCCCGGAGGCGAGGAGACACCCCCCCCCCACCCCCCCCCCCCCCGGAACCGCCCTGAGGACCACCCCGACCCCGAGCCGCGGCCCCCGCATAAATACGTTGGGACCTTGCGGCTGGGGGGGGGCAGACGGGCCAGCCCTCCCACCACTACCACCACTTGCGCTCGCACCCTTATTCACCCTCCCAGCCACTCTCCCATTCGCTCCTTTATTATTGGCATTCACCCTGGCATTCACTCCAGCATTCACCCCTGCCCTTTCAGACCCATTCACACCCGCACTCACTCCCTCATCCATGTCACTCACATCTCCACTCACATCCGCAAACAACTCTTCAAAAATGTCACTTTCATACTCACTCTCACTTATGCTTGCACCCGTGACACCATTATTAACATTGCTATTTATATTATTTACATTTTTAACCTTGCACTTCCCCTCCCCGCCTGCTGGGGGCCCTCTCACCCGGCTGCTCTGTGTCAGTCCTGGGCCAGTGTCTTTGCTGGCCAGGAGTGCCGCTGCCCTTTTAAGAGCCTCCATGTACTGGAGGCTCAGTGTGTTGCTCTGACTGTTTCTGGGAGCAGCAGCAGCTCCTGGGCCCAGCTCATTTTTTTTACTTTGATTGTCGTCGTCATTATTTTCCTTGCTCTGGGCAGGGACGGCCTCTGGCACCGCTCCCTGCCCTGCTCCTTCTTTCTTCGCCCCCGCCGCTGGCACCACAGGAAGCGCCGGAGCCCCCGCACCCCCAGATGACTGTAGGTAGGCCGGGGACCCCGACAACTCCCCACCAGCTTTGGGGGCTAACTGCACGTTGCTGGGAAGGGTGGGTGGGACAGAGGGCCGCGGGCCCGCCGTGGCCACGCCCCCCCGCCGGCTGCAGCCCCTCCAGGTTGGGCAGCGACCTCATGCGAGGCCCCCCCCGGGTGACGTCAGCGCAGCGGGCGGAGCTGCGACCGCCGAGGCCACGCCCCCCGCCAGCCACCACAGGCAGAGCAGCGGCCCCTTGCGAGGCCACGCCCCCCAGGTGACGCGGGTTTAGCGGGCGGGACTATGGCCGAGGAGGACACGCCCCCCGCATGCCGCAGCCTTTGCAGGCTGGGCAACACTCGGAGGCCACGCCCCCTTCACAGACCACCGCTGCCAATCTGTGCCCACCGCTCAAGGCGGGCAAGGCCGGCCACTCCCCCACGTCACCCAGTGGCAGCGGAGCCCCCTGCACGGACCCATTTTTGGGTCGACGCGCCGGAGACCCCGCTCTTACCACGGGTGCCGACAGGGGAGCTACCAGCACCTTACACCGCCTGAGCTGGGTTTTAATTTGCTCTCCCTTTTTAGGCTTCTGGACCCCCATCAGCGATCCAGACTTAAAGGATCCGTGCGTGGGGGGCCCAGAAGCCCCAGCACTCGCCGCCGGAGGTGCGGCCCTGGCTGTACCTGGCGCCGGGCCAGCCCCCCCTGCCACCGGGGGCTGAGCCCGGACACCACCAATACACATACCGCCAGCGGCTTTTACCCCGCTGGCACCAGCACCGACCTCCATGTCGCTGCCTGAACTCCCACTGCCACCACTAGATGCGACAGCTAAATCCAGGCATACATCACTCTGCCCGCTCCCTTGCTGTGGACCCACCACAGGGCCCGAGCCGGGGTGGGCAGCGGGTTCCATACAGCGGGATAGGGGGGCCCCGGGAAGAGGGGCAAACACCAGCTTTGTGGTTTTTTTTTTTTTTTTTTTTTCCTCCTCCTCCCGGTTGCCTCGTCCTCTGGGCAGACCTCATCCCCAAACAGCAGCGTGCCAAACCGCGCTGGGGACTCGATCTGCCTCGCTTGCTGCAGGACGAGGCAGCCCCCCTCACTGCTACTACCACTTCCACCTTCCTCCCCCTCGCACCCACTTTCCTCCGAGTAACTGGAGTCCAGTGGGGGAGCCACCTGCCCAGGGGAAATCCCGCTATGTTACCTGGGATCCGCTGTTGCTCACCAGGTCTTCAGGTGGGGCTGGCGCTGATGGTCCGCCATCTTCCTCCTCCTCCTCATCCTCCACCTGGGCAGAGCCTCCTGACCCCCCAGGAGACCCACCGGTTTGGGCCCTAAACCGGTCATCGTTCCTGAGCTTCTCGAGGAAGGGACCGCTCCGTCCAGGATGGCCGCTCTCCTTGTCTCCAGGGCCTTAATCTCCCTCTTTAGGTTTTTTATCATGGCGGCCACTCCAGTTCTCTGCTCTGCAGGGAGCCGATTTTTGGAGATGACCCGGGCTCCCTGCAGCTCCCCCCGGAGCTTCACCAGGTCATTACCGGCCTCCTTGTACTCACAGAGGTGAGCGTGGATGTGGGAGGCATAGACCGTGGCTGGCTCTCCCGCTACCCTGGAGCCCCAGATGGTACGGGGGGCTCCCGCTGCACCCCTGCTGGCTGAGGCCATACCTCCGGGGGGGGGCCTGCCATGACGCTGCCCTTGGGGGACATGGTCCCTGGAGCCTCTTGCGGCCTCCCTGGCTTCCCCTTTTTCCCATCCCTGGGACTGGCTGGATGGTATACAGATGGTAAAAGGGCCCCCCACCCCCAGCAGGCTTGCCGGGGGGTGGGAGCCAGGGGCTCAGCCCCGAAGCTCAGTCCCAGGGAAGTCTCTCCTTGCCTGGGAAGGGGGCAGTGAATCAGTCCAGATGAAAAAAGTCCTCCCTTCCCAGGAGAACACAACAGCGATCCCACAGCCTCTCCACCAGCAGCGCAGCTCCTCCTCTTCCTGCACAGGTGGAGCTGGAACTCTATTTTTATTTATAAAATTACAAAAACATAAATATAAAACCAAATACATTACACCACATAACAGACAAAAACTTTTACAAAACAAAAATTGCCCCAACAAAGGCAGGCTTTCCAGCCCGAAGGGCCCCCGCAGGAACCCTCCCCACCTAAACCGACTTTAAATAAATTGCAAAAAATTTTTTTTCCCTATAACGCATTCACTGCCACATACACTCTTTCACACCCCATTCATACTTTCTCCCGCGCATACCCCAACTATATACAATTTTAAAGGAAAAATTATGTTCAGGCCCATTCTGCCACAAAAGAAAACTTAGCCTTACTTGGCAAACCCTCACCAACCCAAAAAATCTTTAAATTTTTTTTTTTTTTATTTTTTTTTTATACTTTGTTACCCATCACCACACCTCAGGTCCATCAATATTCGTGGCCTATCACTTCTATTCCCTGAACAAAAGTTTATGTTCCTGGGAGAAAACCCCCACCAACACCCAAAACCTTCCTTCCACGTGGTCCATGCCTCCACGATTTGTCCTTGTTCTTCTTTAGAAGTTTCTTGTATCTTTTTGTTTTCCTTTTCACGCCCCATTCACCCCCCACCCAACCTCACTGTACCCCCCCATACACTTCTAACTAAAAAAAAAGTAGCACACTACTGAAAAATAAACTATACAAATGTGTAACCTAGTATCTTAACAACCTATGAAACAACATACCATAACAGCATAACAATACAATTGCAACTTACCACACCTTACTCTTGCAGACCCAAGTTCAGTGCCTGCAAGCCCAATATCCATTCGAGGTACCATACAAAACAAAAAGCTACTGTGACATGCACCAGCCCACCACCAGGAAGGGAGTTCTTGAGGCCCTCTCCCTAACTAACGCATTCACCCTGTCCCTAAAAGAATACTAAAAACTGTCCCTACTACTGTCCCTAAAGAAACTGTCCCTATCTGACCCTCCCTATCCCTATTCTACCTAACTTAACATGGCTAAACCCTCTCTATCTGACCCTCAGTGCCTGTCCCTCCCTGTCCCTATCTGCCCCTACTTCTGTCCCTATCACACCCAGGTGAGATTATGCTGTCCCTACTTCATTCACACGGGCCTAGCTCTCCCTAGAGTACGACCTTAAAAGGAAAGACCTCTCCAAAGTTGAGAGGCCTTCCTCATACCCAACCTCTCGAACTCCAGAGAACGGACCTTCACCAGGTCACCCAAGATGTTGCCTACAACCTCGTCCCTTGGGAGGGATTTCTGCTGCGTCGAAACTAAACACCGTGCATTCCAAGTGTAGAACCTAACCACTACACTAACTAGGAATAAAGTGCACGGGTCCCGGCCACCCAGGGTTCTGAATGCCCCATAGGCCCACTCTGCATAGGAGAGGGACGCCAGCCGCGGCCAGCGTATGGAAGCACCCACCCTGTTGCAGACCTCTGTATTAAAGGGACAATGAAGCAGGAAGTGCTCCATGCTTTCCAGCACGTCGCCACACTCCTCCCGGGGGCAACCCCGATCATCAGAGTTCCTGTACTTCAGGTTGTCCCTTACATACAGTCTCCCGTGAAAGCAGCGGCAGGCCAAGTCCCAAAACTTCATGGGGATCCGTTTGGAATTCAACAACCCCAGCCCGACCTCCAGATCCCGGCCTGGGCAATCCCTAAGGGCCAGGGGCTTCTGGAAATGGGTCATCAGGACCCTTCTGTCAAGGCATTGCCTCGACATGGTCCTGATCTCCCACATTCCCAGACCCCACCGGCGGATCACCTTCAGAACCGGGGTAGCGTAAGCCGGGAGATGCCCATGAGGTGTACGCAGGTCCTTCACTCGCCCTCCTGTCTCCCATTCCTGGAAGAAAGGCCGAAGCCAACCCCGACAGGAGACTACCCACGGAGGAGCCCTCTCTTGCCAGAGGTTTGCAATATTAATCTTGACAAAGGTGTTTACCAGGAACACCACTGGGTTGACCATACCCAACCCGCCTAGTCTCCTCGTGCGGTATGTGACCTCCCTCTTAATTAGGTTGAGCCTGTTCCCCCATAACAGTTGGAAGAACAGGCTGTAGACCCGTGTCCAGAGGGGCTCTGGCAAGATGCACACGCTGCCCAGATAGATTAACAAAGGTAGCAAATAGCCTTTGGCCAGAGCAACCCTTTCCCTCAGGGTTAAAGTCCAACCCTTCCACTGGTCCACCTTTTGGGCGGCGATCTTCAGTCTGCCCTCCCAATTTTGCTGGGGGTAGTCCCCGGGGCCAAAACTGATGCCTAAAATTTTGGCGGTGGCCTGAGGCTCTGGGAGGGTGTCCGGGAGACCAAAACTAGGATCTCCCCCTCCCAGCCAGAGACTTTCACACTTGTCCCGGTTGATCATGGATCCGGATGCCTCCGAGTAGCGTACCACCTCCGACATAACCCAGTCCGCCTCCCCTCTCGAGGATACGAAAAGGGAAACATCGTCGGCGTACGCCACCACCCTCAGAGAGGACCCAGAGCCCGCCTGGTCCATCCCGACTCCCGCCAACGGTCCACGATCGACCCTCCTCAGGAAGGGATCAATCGCGAACACGTATAAAAGCGGGCTCAGCGGACAGCCCTGACGGACCCCAGAACCCACCTCAAAAGGGTGACCTGACCAACCGTTCACCAGCGGAAAAGTCTCAGCCCCTTGGTATAAGGTCTCTAACCAATTTACAAACCTCCCGGGCAGACCGTACCTCAAAAGGACGGACCAGAGGTACTCATGGTTGACCCGGTCAAAGGCCTTCGCCTGGTCTAAGGACAGCAAGTACCCCTTCCAGTGGCCTGCCCTACCCTGCTCCACTGCCTCTCGGACACCGAGTACAGCACTAAAAGTACTGCGGCCTGGAACAGAGCAGTGCTGGGCCCCCGAAAGGAGCCGGGGTGCAAATTTCACCAGCCGATTAAAAAGCACCTTGGCCAGAACCTTCCGGTCCGTATCGAGAAGCGCTATGGGACGCCAATTCTCGATACGGGACGGATCCTTACCCTTTGACAGGATAATGAGGGCTGACTTCCTCATTGACTCGGGAAGAGTGCCCGAGGAAAGACACTCATTAAATACCCCTGTCAAGAGGGGGACCAAGGAGTCCCTAAAAGTCTTGTAAAACTCGGATGTTAAGCCATCCGGACCTGGCGATTTCTTGGGCCGAAGCCCATCAATGGCCAGTCTAACTTCCTCTTCCCTGATTTCTTCTGCCAAAACATCAAGAGCGGGATCACCCCCTGGCTCAGGGACGGCTTCGGCCAGGAAAGCCGACATCCTGTCCCGATCCAGATCCTTCTTTTCCAAGAGGTGTGAGTAAAAGGATCTGACCACCTCCAAGATCCCTGATTTGGATCTGTTCAGGGACCCTGTACTGTCAATCAGTCCAGTCACCATCTTACAATTCACTGACATCTTGCAGTTTATGTAAGGGTCGGGCGAGCGGTACTTCCCGAAATCCCTCTCAAAAACCAAAGATGTGTGCCTATCATACTGACACCTCTTGAGCAAAGATTTCACCCTGGAGATTTCCTCGCGGTCACCTCCAGTCGAGACAAGCTGCTCGAGTTTCCTCCCCAGGGCCTGGTACAAGCGATGCCTGTTCAAGCACCTGAGGCTCGAGAGCTGGCGGAAGAAACCTGCCACCCGCTTTTTGAAGATCTCCCACCACTCTGACTTACTACTACAGAGATCCAACAGCGGTACCTGGCTCTGAAGAAAATCCTCGAAGGATTGTCTCACCTCCGCTTCTTCCAGCAGGGACGAATTGAGCTTCCACAGCCCTCTTCCCATCCGAGGAGTCTCTGCAACATTCAGAGAAAAGAAAATCAGACAGTGGTCGGAGAACTCCACCTCAACGGCGGACACAGCGGAAAAGATGGCGTCCTCCTTTAAAAAAAACCTGTCTATTCTAGACCTGCTGCTACCCCTATGATAGGTGAAACCCCCGTGACCTGGGGTGTGCCGGATGTGGACATCCACCAGGCGAGCTTCACTGGCTATGCTATTCAACGCGACGCTATCATAAGCCAGGCGATCTCCGGGACCCCCCCGGTCACGGGACCTCGTAATGGTGTTGAGGTCCCCACCGAAGACCACCTGTCGGCTCGTAAAAAGAAAGGGCTTGATCCTCAGGAAGAGACACTTGCGGTCCCACTTTGACTGTGGGCCGTAGATGTTAATGAGCCGAAGCTCTTGTCCCCTCATGAAGACATCAAGGATCAGGCACCTCCCCATTTCCAACTCGGTAACCCGTCTGCATTCCACATCTGCGGTCTTAAAAAGGACCGCCACCCCGCTATACGGCTCGGCCGCAAGAGACCAGTATGAGGGCCCGCACCTCCACTCCCTTCGTGCTTTATGGATGGTCCCCATGTCAGTTATTCTGGTCTCCTGCAAAAATAAAATTTCCGCCTCAATCCGGGAGAAAAAATCATAGGCCGTAAAACGAGCCGCATCAGACTATATGCTGGCAACGTTAATGGATGCCAGCGTCAACGGGGCGAGTTCAGCCATCATGGGTGATCGAGTTGGATGGCCAATTTTTTACCCACCCCGTTATCCCCTCCACCTGGGGAGGGGTCAGACACCTTTCTCTTTAGAGATGCCCCTGATGTATCCATCCCCCCTCCCCCAGTGTCCTCGCCTCCGGACTTCGCGTCTGTCCCCCCCCTCAGGAGGAACAGTGCCCCCCGAGGGACGGACTCCACCATCCCCTGAAGGACCCCCTGGTGGCGCCCCCGGCCCAGCGTCCCCATCTTGTGGCTCCTCACCTGAGCCTTCGAGGACGCTGAACCGGTTGGAGAGAACAATCAGAGGGGGGCCAGCGGGCCCTTCCGTGCGCACCTTGACGGTCAGGGGCGGGGGGAGATTTTGAGGGCTTGCCAGCCTTCTTCCCCCCCGATTTACGGTTGGCACGCTTGCCCTTGCCACCCGATGATGTAGGCTGCTCTTGGACTACCTCATCAACACTTTCATATTGAGAGGACCCATCCGAGTCAGCCGCTTTATCCTCCCTCTCCATCCTCCTGATCTCCTCTCTCACCTCACTCTCCCTCAGGACCTCAGAGGCTTTTGCCGCGGGCCTGGAGGGAGGAGCAGGCATCGACCCGGCTGCCCGAGTCTCCACCCACCCCTTGTCCCCCTGGCGTTTTAACTGCCTCCGCTCATAAGCGGGGCCCCTCTTAGCAGCATTGCCCTTCCTCACTGGTCCCACAGCCACCTCCCCCCCCACCACCACTTGCCACAGCAGCCGGGGCACCGCCAGAGGTTTCTCCCTCACGGAGACCCCCCGCTGGGCCCGCGGCGGCGTTGGAGAAGGAGCGAGGGCAGCGACTGAGAGGGTGACCCAGGTCACCACACAGGTGACAGCGAATGTCTTTACACGAGGCGGCAAGATGACCCACCCCACCACACAAGGCACATTTCTGCACCTTGCAGCTTGCGCTGAAGTGAGTGGGGTCGCCGCACTTGTGGCAGACCTTCGGCTGCCCCTGGTAGAAGACCAGGATCCTGTCCCTTCCCAGGAACGCCGAGGAAGGGATGTGGGTGACCGTGCCGCCGGAAACCTTCAACTTAACCATGAAGGTCCAGCCCCCCGACCAAATGCCGAACTCGTCCCGATTTTTTTTGGGGACCTCAGTGACTTCCCCGTAACGAGAAAGCCACGTCATGATGTCCACGCCTGCGAGAGACTCGTTACATGTCACCACGGTCACTCGCTTGACGGAATTTTGGCGAGACACCGCTTGCGCTAAGAAATCTCGCCATCCGGGTTCTTCCCGCACCAGCTCGTAGTTCGACCAGAAGAGCTCAAGCCCCTCCGGCCGCACGAAGCTGACGTCAAAGAAGCGGGACGCCGAAGGATGTATTAGGGCGAAGATGTCTTTTGCCCCAAAGCCCATCTTAAGGAGGAGCTCAACCACCCTGCTCCTAGGCGGGCAAGCATCATTGCCCCCCCACCTAAGACGAACCACATTCCTTCTCGGCGGCCCCTGCCCGGCTGTGGGGAGAGACCAAACAGTCCCTCCCTCCCTTTGATCTTGGAAGGCGGCCAGGCCATGTCTCTCTATCCAGAAAGACAGGTCCACCGACCTCCCCTCTACAATTATCGATCGCTCCCCTCTTTTGAGGGCCTCCAGGAAACGGCGGTGCAAAACGCCGTCCCCGGAGCCCGAAGGCGAGGAGACCACCCTGGAACCACCCTGAGGACTACCCCGACCCGCAGCCCCCGCATAACTACGTTGGGGCCTCGCGGCTGGGGGGGCAGACGGGCCAGCCCTCCCACCACTACCACCACTCGTGCCTGAACCCTCATTCACTCTTCCAGTCGTTCTCCCATTCACTCTCCCATTTATTCCTTCATTATTGACATTCACCCTGGCACTCATTCCTGCATTCACTCCAGCATTCCCCCTAGTCCTTTCAGGCCCATTCACACTCGCACTCACTCCCTCATCCATGTCACTCACATCCCCACTCACGTCTGCAAATAGTTCTTCAAAAATATCACTCTCATACTCACTTTCACTCAAACTTACACCCGTGACACCGCTATTTACATTACTACCATTACTATTTACATCATTATTTACATTTTTATTTTTGCAGTTCACCCCCCCACCTGCTGGGGGCCCTCTTTGTGCCAGTCCTGGGCCGGTGTCCTTGCTGGCCAGGAGTGCTGCTGCCCCTTTAAGAGCCTCCATGTATTGGAGGCTCAGAATATGCTCCTGGCTGGGTCTGGGAGCAGCAGCAGCTCCTGGCTTCTCCAGCTCTTTTTTTTTTTTTTTTTTCTCTTCGTCATCATCATCATTTTCTAGGGCAGGGACGGCCACTGGCACCGCTCCCTGCCCTGATCCTCCTCGCTCCACCCCCGCCGCTGGCACCACAGGAAGCGCCGGAGCCCCCGCACCCCCAGATGACGGTAGGTGGGCCGGGGACCCCGACAACTCCCCACCAGCATTGGGGGTCTGCTGCACGCTGCTGGGAAGGGTGGGCGGGACAGAGGGCCGCGGGACCGCCGAGGCCACGCCCCCCCGCCGGCCTCAGCCACTCCGGGCTGGGCAGCGACCTCTTGCGAGGCCCCGCCCCCCGGGTGACATCAGCACAGCGGGCGGAGCCGCGACCGCCGAGGCCACGCCCCCCCGCCAGCCACAGCCACCACGGGCAGAGCAGCGGCCCCCTGCGAGGCCACGCCCCCCCAGGCGACGCGGGCTTAGCGGGCGGGACAGTGGCCGAGGAGGACACGCCCCCCCCGCATGCCACAGCCTCTGCAGGCCGCGCAACACTCGGGGAGGCCACGCCCCCCCCCACGGACCACCGCCACCACTCTGCGCCCACCGCTCGAGGCGGGCAAGGCCGGCCACTCCCCCATGTCACCCAGTGGCGGCGGCGCCCCCCGCACGGACCCCTTTTTGGGGCGATGCGCCGGGGACCCCGCTCTAACCACGGGCGCCGATAGGGGAGCCACCAGTACCTTACACCGCCTGAGCTGAGATCTTACTAGTTCGCCCTTTTTAGGCCTCTGAACCCCCATAAACGATCCAGACTTAACGGATCTGTACGTGGGGGGCCCAGAAGCCCCAGCACTCGCCGCCGGAGGTGCGGCCCTGGCTGTACCTGACGCCGGGCCAGCCCCCCCTGCCACCGGGGACTGAGCCCGGACATCACTACATATACCGCCAGCGGCTTTTACACCGCTGGCACCAGCACCGACAACCTCCATGTCGCTGCCTGAACTCCCGCTGCCACCACTAGACATGACAGCTGAGTCCAGGCACACATCACTCTGCCCGCTCCCTTGCTGCGGACCCACCACAGGGCCCGAGCCGGGGTGGGCAGCGGGTTCCATACTGCGGGACAGGGAGGCCCCGGAAAGAGGAGCAAAAACCAGCTTTTCAGCCGGTTTAGCTGTAGTGTTTTTTTTTTCTCCTCTTCCCGGTTGCCCCGTCCTCTGGGCAGACCTCGTCCCCAAACAGCAGCGTGCCAAACCGCTCTGGGGACTCGATCTGCCTCACTTGCTGCAGGACGAGGCAGCCCCCCTCACTGCTATTACCACCACCGTCCTCCCCCTCCTCGCACCCACTTTCCTCCGAGTAACTGGAGTCCAGTGGGGGAGCCACTTGCTCAGGGGCAATCCCGCTATATGTTACCTGGGATCCATTGCTGCACACCAGGTCTTCAGGTGGGGCTGGCGCCGATGACCCGCCATCTTCCTCCTCCTCCCCCACCTGGGCAGAGTCTCCTGATCCCCCAGGAGGCCCACCGGTTTGGGCCCTAAACCGGTCATCATTACTGAGCTTTTCCCGTAAGGGACCGCTGCCGTCCAGGATGGCCGCTCTCCTCTCCTCCAGGGCCTTGACCTCCCTCATCAGGTTCTTCACCATGGCGGCCACTCCAGTTCTTTGCTCTGCAGGGAGCCGTTGTTTGGCGATAGCCCGGGCTCCCTGCAGCTCCCCCCGGAGCTTTATCAGGTCGCCACCGGCCTCCTTGTATTCGCCGAGGTGAGCGTGGATGCGGGAGGCGAAGGTTGCAGCCGACTCCCCCGCAATCCTGGAGCCCCAGATGGTAGGGGGGGCTCCCGCTGCACCCCTGCTGGTGGAGGCCTCACCTCCGGGGGGGGGGGGCCGCCATGTCGCTGCCTCCGGGAGGCTTGGTCCCTGGAGCTTCCATCTGGCCACCCTGGGTCCTTCTCTTCCCCATCCCTGGGACTGGCTAGGTGTTGTTTGATGGTAAGAGGGGCCCCCCACCCCCAGCAGGCTTGCTGGGGGGGGAGCCAGGGGCTTAGCCCCGACGCTCAGTCCCAGGGAGGTCTCTCCTTGCCTGGGAAGGGGGCAGGTGAAAGAGTCCAGGTAGAAAATCCTCCCTTCCCAGGAGAACTCAGCAGCGATCCCACCAGCAGCGCGGCTCCTCCTCTTCCTGCACAGGTGTGGAATTACCGCGGCTGCTGGCACCAGACTTGCCCTCCAATAGATCCTCGTTAAAGGATTTAAAGTGTACTCATTCCAATTACAGAGCCTCGAACGAGTCCTGTATTGTTATTTTTCGTCACTACCTCACCGGGTCGGGAGTGGGTAATTTGCGCGCCTGCTGCCTTCCTTGGATGTGGTAGCCGTTTCTCAGGCTCCCTCTCCCGAATCGAACCCTGATTCTCCATTACCCGTGGTCACCATGGTAGGCACAGAAAGTACCATCGAAAGTTGATAGGGCAGACACCCGAATGGATCGTCGCCGTCACGGGGACGTGCGATCGGCTCGAGGTTATCCAGAGTCGCAACGCTTACGGGGAGAGCGCGGCAGGGGGGGAGGCCGCGGAGGACCATCCCGACGCCGCGCCCGGGACCCCGGATTGTTTTTGGTCTGATAAATGCACGCATCCCTGGAGGTCAGCGCTCGTTTGCACGTATTAGCTCTAGAACTCTTTTTTAATAAAATGTAAAAAAAACAACAAATACATTATGTTACAGTGCATTACCACAACACATTCCGTGCTGTACAAAGCTTAAATCAGTTCCGTTATATACACAAAAAGAAATTTTTTTTTTTTCCCATACCTGCTTGACATCAATCATTCTTCATCCAACCGCTCCAATCTTTCACCCTTACTGATTCCGTCCTACCATAATAACATGTAATAACATGAATATGCATAACTTGCAAAACCCCTACATAAACAAAACATGACAAACTTTTTGTTTCCAAGCAAAGAATACAATTATTATTTTTTTTTTTTTTATAAAAAACCCCAAGTCCCCAATGTTTTTCCCCCAGTTCGGGGCGTACCCCAGATAGTCCAGTCTTGTGCAGTCCATCAGGCCCTTTAGACACCTTAGACCTCCCAAACCCATCAAAAAGGAGACCACCCACGCCCAAACCCTATGACTATACCACAAAACTATTCAATATATATTTTTTTTTTTTTTTTCCCTAACATATTCATTAAGTACTTATACTCCTAAACCCTTCCCCAAAAGCTCTTCCCCCTGCTGTGGTTCAGTGCTTGCAAACCTTTTCATCAGATTTCCAGGTTTTCCAAAACAAAATACTAGGGTGAGAGCTTAGCCCACCACCAGGAGGCTTGGAGTAATCCAGAACTAAGGCACCTGGAAGGAGAAACCTCTCCAAAGATGAGAGGCCTCCGGCGCTCCCAGCCTTTCATACTCCAAGGAGCGCACCTTCACCAGGTCACCAAAGATGTTACTACACACTTCACCTACTGGGAGGATTTTACTGCCCGTCGTCACTAGGCACCGTGCATTCCATGTGAAAAACCTGATCACTATGCTAACTAGAAAAAGCGTGCCCCGGTCCCGACCACCAAGGTCTCTGAAAGCCCCATAGGCCCACTCAGCATAGGATAGACCCACCAGCCTAGGCCAGCCCATGGAAGCGCCCACCCTACTGTACACCTCTGTATTAAAGGGACACCGAAGCAGGAAGTGCTCCATGCTTTTAAGCGTGTCAGAACAACTCTCACGAGGACAATTCCTATCCTCGGAGTTCCTGTACTTCAAGTTGTCCCTCACATACAGCTTACCCTGGAAGCAGCGCCAAGTCAAGTCCCAATACTTCGCGGGGATCCGTTTTGAATTTAAAAGACGCAACCCCACCTCCAGATCCCGACTTGGGCAGTCCTTGAGGGCCAGCGGACTCTGGAAATGGGTCGACAAGATCCTCCCCTCGAGTAATTTCCTCGTGAGAGTCCTCACCTCCCACACTCCCAAACCCCACCCGCGTATCACTTTCAAAACTGGGGTAACATAAGCCGGGAGATGTCCATGCGGTGTGCGGAGATCCTTCACTTGCCCCCGTGTCTCCCATTCCTGGAAGAAAGGCTGCAGCCACCCCCTACAGGAGAATACCCATGGAGGAGCCCTCTCTTTCCAGAGGTTTGATATGTTTATCTTAAAAAAGGTGCATATCAGAAACACCACAGGGTTGACCATATTTAACCCTCCTAGTCTCCTCGTACGGTAAGTAACCTCCCGCTTGACTAGGTTCAGCCTGTTTCCCCATAACAGTTGAAAAAAACAGGCTGTAGACCCGCGTCCACAGAGACTCTGGCAAAATGCACACACTGCCCAGATACATTAGTAACGGGATCAGGAAACCTTTGCACAGGCTTACCCTTTCCCTCAAGGTTAAAGACCAACCTTTCCACTGGTCCACTCTCTGGGCGACAGTTTTAAGTCTACCTTCCCAGTTTTTGCTTGGGTAATCACCCTGGCCAAATTCAACGCCTAGGACCTTGGCGTATTCCTGGGGCTCTGGAAGGGTGTCCAGGAGATCAAAACAAGGACCCCCTCCTCCCAGCCAGAGACTCTCACACTTGCTCTGATTGACCATGGATCCAGAGGCCCTGGAGTAGCCCTCCACTTCAGTCATCAATGCCCGCACCTCCTCTTCCGAGGAGATGAAGACAGAGACATCATCAGCGTAGGCCACTACCTTCAGGGTGGCTTCCTGCTCGCCCGCCTGGCCCATCCTCACCCCCACTATCGGTCCCCGACTCGCCCTCCTCACGAAGGGATCAATCGCGAACACATACAGCAGGGGACTGAGGGGACACCCCTGACGGATGCCGGAGTTCACCCCAAAGGCCCGTCCAATCCAACCATTCACAAGCGGGAAACTCTCTGCCCCTCCGTATAATGTTTTTAGCCAGTCCACAAACCCTCCCAGCAGACCGTACCTCAGAAGAGTGGACCACAGGTACTCATGATCAACCCGGTCAAAGGCTTTTGCCTGATCCAGGGACAGTAAATACCCCTTCCAGAGGCCAGCCCTACCCTGCTCCACGGCCTCCCGGACACCCAGAACAGCACTAAAAGTGCTACGGCCAGGAACACTGCAGTGCTGGGACTCCGAGAGGAGTTGTGGCGCAAATTTCACCAACCTGTTGAAGAGCACTTTAGCCAGAACCTTTCTGTCCACATTGAGAAGTGCTATGGGCCTCCAATTCTCAATGTGCGATGGATCTTTCCCCTTGGAAAGAAGGATCAAAGCTGACCTCCTCATTGATCTCGGAAGAGTGCCTGAGGAAAGACTCTCATTAAAGACCTGAGTCAATGAGGGGACTAAAAGGTCCTTAAAGGTCTTATAAAATTCTGACGTTAAGCCGTCAGGGCCCGGCGATTTTTTTTTTGAGCTGAAGCCCATCAATCGCCAGTCTGACTTCCTCTTCTTTGATCTCTGCCACTAAGACATCAAGCGAGGGGTCTACCCCTGATTCAGGATCGGCTTCAGCCAGGAAAGCCGATGTCTCATCCCAATCCAGCTCCTTCCTCCCCAAGAGATGCGAGTAATAAGATCTGACGACCTCAAAGATCCCTGATCTGGACCTGATCAGGGACCCTGTACTGTCCTTCAGACCCGTCACCAACTTACTACTCACTGACATCCTGCAGTTTCTGTAAGGGTCGGGTGAGCGGTACTTCCCGAAATCCCTCTCAAAAACCAAGGATGTGTGCCTATCATACTGGCACCTCTTGAGCAAGGCTTTCACCCTGGTGATGTCCTCTCGGTCACCCCCAGCCGAGACAAGTTCCTCGAGTTTCCTCCTCAGGCACTGATACAGGAGGTCCCTGTTCAGGCTTCTGAGGTTAGAGAGCTGGCGGAAGAATCTCGACACCCGATGCTTGAAGATCTCCCACCACTCTGACTTGGTGTTACTAAGGCCCAGCAACGGTACCTGACTTTGAAAGAAGTCCTCAAAAGACTGTCTTACAGCCGCTTCCTTCAGGAGTGATGAATTCAGCTTCCAATAGCCTCTTCCCATCCGAGGGGTCTCTGCAACATTCAGAGAAAACATAATCAAACAGTGGTCGGAGAACTCAACCTCCACCACCCCTAAGGGTGAGGAGACTGCATCCTCCTTCAAATAAAACCTGTCTATTCTCGACCTAGTCTGACTCCCTCTGAAAAAGGTGAATCCCGCGTGGCCCGTGGGGTTCCGGATGTGGACATCCACTAGGCGAGCCTCACTGATTATGCTATTCAGAGCGACGCTGTCGTAGGCCAACCGGTCTCTGGAACCTCCTCTGTCCTGGGGCCTCGAGACATTATTGAAGTCCCCTCCAAAGACCACCTGTCGGCTACAAAACAAAGGGTTTAATGCTCATAAAAAGACATTTGCGGTCCCACTTTGATTGGGGTCCATAAATATTTATCAACCTCAGCTCTTGTCCCCTTATGAGCACATCCAAGATCAAGCACCTCCCCATTTCCAACTCGATAATCCGTCGGCATACTACATCTGCGGTTTTGAAAAGGACCGCCACCCCGCTATACGGCTCAGCCGCAAGAGACCAAAAAGAAGGCCCATATACCCACTCCCTTTTTGCTTTTTGCAAAGACGTGAGATCTGCCAACCTGGTCTCTTGCAAAAACAAAATGTCGGCATCAAAACGGCCGAGAAAATGAAAGGCTGTAAACCTAGCCACATCAGACTTTATGCTGGCAACATTAATGGTTGCCAGCGTCAACGGGGTGAGTGCCGCCATCATAGATGATTGAGTTGGATAGCGAGCTTCTTCACACCCCCTTTTTCCTGCTCATGCGCAGCCCCCTCCTCTTGAGAAGAGGACATCTTACCCCTTTTGAGGCTTACTGACAGATCCATTTTGGCCTCAGGCACCCCTTCTTTATCAGACACACAGCCCGCCTCCGACTCCTTCACACTGGGCTCCTTATTACCTTTATCAGGCATACCCTTTCCTTTGTCAGGTGGCCCCGGGGTGACCCCCCCTGCCCCCCCCCCCAACCAGCGGCCCAGTTCCCTCGGCCCCTGATGCTGGAGGCCCAGCGCCCCCTGCCGCCCCGGTCACCTTGTCCGCAGCCATCAGCACCAGACCCTCCTCCTCCTCCCCTCCCCCCCCCCCCCCCCCATCCGGAGAACACGGGGGCTCACCCAGGGCCTAGTACTGATTGGAGAGCTCCACCGGAGGTAAGGTAGCCGAACCTTCCTTTGATATCTGGCCTCAAGGGGGTTTCCCCTTTTTATTCTGCCTCTGGTCACTTTTTTTTTTTTTTTCTTTTTATCCTTTTTTTTTTCCTTTGCTGTACCCACTCATTTTCCCCATCCCCCAACCAGACCTTCACTGGATGAGGACAGAGAAGCAGTGGCCTCCTCCTCTCTGACCATCCTCCTGACCTCCTCGTTCAGTACACTGTCCGGGACCTCAGCTGCAAGCTCCCCCGAGCTGGGGACCAAAGACATCACCCCTTGAATGGGAATAACACCGCCGGATCGCCAGTTGGCATCATTTATGGTCGGAACTACAACGGTATCTGATCGTCTTCGAACCTCCGACTTTCGTTCTTGATTAATGAAAACATTCTTGGCAAATGCTTTCACTTGGTTAGTCTTGCGCCGGTCCAAGAATTTCACCTCTAGCGGCGCAATACGGATGCCCCCGGCCGTCCCTCTTAATCATGGCCCCAGTTCCGACAACCAACAAAATAGAACCGGAGTCCTATTCCATTATTCCTAGCTGGAGTGTTCAGACGTGGCTGCCTGCTTTGAACACTCTAATTTTTTCAAAGTAAACGCTTCGGGCCCCCGGGACACTCAGTCAAGAGCATCGGGGAGGCGCCCCAAGGCAAAGGGGCTGGGACTGGCGGTAGCACGCCTTGCGGCGGACCGCCAGCTCGATCCCAAGATCCAACTACGAGCTTTTTAACTGCAGCAGCTTTTAGTGTGCGCTACTGGAGCTGGAACTCTTTTTAATTATATCAAAATACAAAAACATACAGAAACATACAAAACCAAGACACAATACATGAACATAAATAACCATAAGGAACATACAAAAACTTGTGCAAAATTGCCTAAACTTCGCCCGAGTCCGGAAGTTCGTGCTTCTCCTTAAGCTTTCCAGCCTAAGGAACCTCCTAAAACCTATTAACAGAAAAAACCTTCACCCCTCACTCTTTTTCATCCGCACACATACCCTTACATACTCCATTCACACTTTCCATCCATGCATATGTACAGATATTTACAACAAATTAAAAATCATACACCGGCCCATTCTGCCAAAAGAAATCAGCCTTACTCAGCAAAACCTCTACCAATTTTAACCACCAAAAATTTTTTTTTTTTTTTTTTTTCCCCCCCCACACTCACCCAAGGTCCATAAATGTTCATGGCCTATCACTCCTTTAAGGTCCATCTTATGTCCATGGCCTATCACATCTATGCAGGAACATGAAAGTTTATGTTCCTGAAACCCTTTCACCAATACCTCTTGCGTAGTTTACTCTCTTCACATGGTCCTTTTCCACGGTTTGTCCTTTTTTCCTTTTGCATTTTCCCCCATTCACCCTCCTCCCAAACCTTACTACACCCCACGCGCACCCCGCATGCTAACTACACGCCTAAAGGGGAAAAAAAAAAACAAACTTAACATGTAATCAAACATAGTAAGTAAACACAGAACATGTTACAAATTTTACTTTTTTAAACATTACTTTACTCACTACTACACCACATCCCATATCTTCAAATATTTCCCTTTTCTTGCAGGCCCAAGTTTAGTGCCTGCGAGCCCAATATCCATTATGACCTGTTTCTCAAAACAAAAAGCTAGAAGTGGCATGCTTCAGCCCACCACCAGGAAAGGAGCTCCAGAGGCCCGTCCCTCACTAACTCATTCACCCTGTCCCTCATGAAACTAAAGCTATCCCTACTTCTCTCCCTAGAGAAACTGTCCCTATCTGTCCCTTCCTTACCCTACCTAACTTAACATACTAACTCTCTACCTGTCCTTCAACATCTGTCCCTCCCTGTCCCTATCTGCCCCTATTCTGTCACTAATACACCCATGTGAAACTTATGCTGTCCCTACTTCATTCACACGGGCCTACCTCTCCCTATAGTGCGCTCTTAAAAGGAAAGACCCCTCCAAAGCCGAGAGGCCTTCCTCGCACCCAGCCTCTCGAACTCCAAAGAACGGACCTTCACCAGGTCACCAAGATGTTTCCTACAACCTCATCCCTCGGGAGGGATTTTTGCTGCGTCGAAACTAAACACCGTGCTTTCCACGTGTAAAACCTAACCACTACGCTGACTAGGAATAACGTGCACGGGACCCGGCCACCCAGGGTTCTGAATGCCCCATAGGCCCACTCAGCGTAGGAGAGGGACGCCAGCCGCGGCCAGCGTATGGAAGCACCCACCCTGTTGTAAACCTCTGCATTAAAGGGACAATGAAGCAGGAAGTGCTCCATGCTTTCCAACACGTCGCCACACTCCTCCCGGGGACAACCCTGATCATCAGACTTCCTGTACTTCAGGTTGTCCCTTACATACAGTCTCCCGTGAAAGCAGCGCCAGGCCAAGTCCCAAAACTTCATGGGGATCCGTTTGGAATTTAACAACCCCAGCCCGACCTCCAGATCCCGGCCTGGGCAATCCTTAAGGGCCAGGTGCTTCTGGAAATGGGTCAACAGGACCCTCCTGTCAAGGCACTGCCTCGACATGGTCCTGATCTCCCACATTCCCAGACCCCACCGGCGGATCACCTTCAGAACCGGGGTAGCGTAAGCCGGGAGATGCCCATGAGGTGTACGCAGGTCCTTCACTCGCCCTCCTGTCTCCCATTCCTGGAAGAAGGGCCGAAGCCAACCCCGACAGGAGACTACCCACGGAGAAGCCCTCTCTTGCCAGAGGTTTGCAATATTAATCTTAACAAAGGTGTTCACTAAGAACACCACTGGGTTGACCATACCCAACCCGCCTAGTCTCCTCGTGCGGTATGTGACCTTCCTCTTAATTAGGTTGAGCCTGTTCCCCCATAACAGTTGGAAGAACAGGCTGTAGACTCGTGTCCAGAGGGGTTCTGGCAAGATGCAGATGCTGCCCAGGTATATTAACAAAGGCAGCAAGTAGCCTTTGGCCAGAGCAACCCTTTCCCTCAGGGTTAAAGTCCAACCCTTCCACTGGTCCACCTTTTGGGCGGCGATCTTCAGTCTGCCCTCCCAATTTTGCTGGGGGTAGTCCCCGGGGCCGAAATCGATGCCTAGGATTCTGGCGGTAGCCTGGGGCCCTGGAAGGGTGTCCGGGAGACCAAAACTAGGATCTCCCCCTCCCAGCCAGAGACTTTCTCACTTGTCCCGGTTGATCGTGGATCCGGATGCCTCCGAGTAGCGTACCACCTCTGACATAACCCAGTCCACCTCCCCTCTCGAGGATACGAAAAGGGAAACATCGGCGTACGCCACCACCCTCAGAGGACCCAGAGCCCGCCTGGTCCATCCCGACTCCCGCCAACGGTCCACGATCGACCCTCCTCAGGAAGGGATCAATCGCGAACACTTATAAAAGCGGGCTCAGCGGACAGCCCTGACGGACCACAGAACCCACCTCAAAAGGGCGACCTGACCAACCGTTCACCAGCGGAAAGTCTCAGCCCCTTGGTATAAGGTCTCTAACCAATTTACAAACCTCCCGGGCAGGCCATACCTCAAAAGGATGGACCAGAGGTACTCGTGGTTGACCCGGTCAAAGGCCTTCGCCTGGTCTAAGGACAGCAAGTACCCCTTCCAGTGGCCTGCCTTACCCTGCTCCACTGCCTCTCGGACACCGAGTACAGCACTAAAAGTACTGCGGCCTGGAACAGAGCAGTGCTGGGCCCCCGAAAGGAGCCGGGGTGTGAACTTCACCAGCCGATTAAACAGCACCTTGGCCAGAACCTTCCGGTCCGTATCGAGAAGCGCTATGGGACGCCAATTCTCGATACGGGACGGATCCTTACCCTTTGACAAAATAATGAGGGCTGACTTCCTCATTGACTCGGGAAGAGTGCCCGAGGAAAGACACTCATTAAATACCCCTGTCAAGAGGGGGACCAAGGAGTCCCTAAAAGTCTTGTAAAACTCGGATGTTAAGCCATCCGGACCTGGCGATTTCTTGGGCCGGAGCCCATCAATGGCCAGTCTAACTTCCTCTTCCCGGATTTCTTCTGCCAAAACATCAAGAGAGGGATCACCCCCTGGCTCGGGGACGGCTTCAGCCAGGAAAGCCGACACCCTGTCCCGATCCAGCTCCTTCTTTTCCAAGAGGTGAGAGTTGAAGGATCTGACCACCTCCAGGATCCCTGAATTGGATCTGTTCAGGGACCCTGTACTGTCAATCAGTCCTGTCACCATCTTACAATTCACTGACATCTTACAGTTTCTGTAAGGGTCGGGCGAGCGGTACTTCCCGAAGTCCCTCTCAAAATCCAAAGATGTGTGCCTATCGTACTGACACCTCTTGAGCAAAGATTTCACCCTGGAGATCTCCTCGCGGTCACCTCCAGTCGAGACAAGCTGCTCGAGTTTCCTCCCCAGGGCCTGGTACAAGCGATGCCTGTTCAGACACCTGAGGCTCGAGAGCTGGCGGAAGAATCCTGCCACCCGCTTTTTGAAGATCTCCCACCACTCTGACTTACTACTACAGAGATCCAACAGCGGTACCTGGCTCTGAAGAAAGTCCTCAAAGGATTGTCTCACCTCCGCTTCTTCCAGCAGGGACGAATTGAGCTTCCACACCCCTCTTCCCATCCGAGGAGTCTCTGCAACATTCGGAGAAAAGAAAATCAGACAGTGATCGGAGAACTCCACCTCAACGGCGGACACAGCAGAAAAGATGGCGTCCTCCTTCAAAAAAAACCTGTCTATTCTAGACCTGCTGCTACCCCTATGATAGGTGAAACCCCCGTGACCTGGGGTGTGCCGGATGTGGACATCCACCAGGCGAGCTTCACTGGCTATGCTATTTAACGCGACGCTGTCATAAGCCAGGCGATCTCCGGGACCCCCCCGGTCACGGGACCTCGTAATGGTGTTGAAGTCCCCACCGAAGACCACCTGTCGGCTCGTAAAAAGAAAGGGCTTGATCCTCAGGAAGAGACACTTGCGGTCCCACTTTGACTGTGGGCCGTAGATGTTTATGAGCCGAAGCTCTTGTCCCCTCATGAAGACCTCAAGGATCAGGCACCTCCCCATTTCCAACTCAGTAACCTGTCTGCATTCCACAACTGCGGTCTTAAAAAGGACCGCCACCCCGCTATACGGCTCGGCCGCAAGAGACCAGTATGAAGGCCCGCACCTCCACTCCCTCCGTGCTTTGTGAATGGCCCCCATGTCAGTTATTCTGGTCTCCTGCAAAAATAAAATTTCTGCCTCAATCCGGGAGAAAAAATCATAGGCCGTGAAGCAAGCCGCATCTGACTTTATGCTGGCGACATTAATGGACGCCAGCGTCAACGGGGCGAGTTCAGCCATCATGGGTGATCGAGTTGGACGGCCAACCTTTTCCCAGTGTCACCTCCACCTGGGGAGGGGTCGGACATCCTTCTCTTTAGCGATGCCCCAGACATATCCATCCCCCCTACCCCGGTGTCTCCTCGCCCCCGGGTTCCAGGTCTGTCCCCCCCTCAGGAGGAACAGTGCCCCCTGAGGGACGGACTCCACCATCCCCTGAAGGACTCTCCGGTGGTACCCCCGGCCCAGCATCCCCATCTTGTGGATGCTGAACCGGTTAGAGAGAGTAATCAGAGGGGGGTCAGCGGGCCCTTCCGTACGCACCCTGATGGTCGGGGGTGGGGGAGGTTCTGAAGGCTTAACGATGTCCCGGACATATCCATCCTCCTCAGGAGGAACAGTGCCCCCTGAGGGACGGACTCCACCATCCCCTGAAGGACTCTCCGGTGGCACCTCCGGCCCAGCATTCCTGTCTTGCGGCTCATCATCCGAGCCTCCGAGGACGCTGAACCGGTTAGAGAGAGTAATCAGAGGGGGGTCAGCGGGCCCTTCCGAACGCACCCTGATGGTCGGGGGTGGGGGAGGCTCTGAAGGCTTATTAGTCTTCTTCCTCCCCTTCTTACTGCGCTTGGCACGTTTGGGCCTGCCACCCGGTACTGTAGGCTGCTCTTGGACATCCTCCTCAACACTTTCATATTGTGAGGACCCGTCCGAGTCAGCCGCTTTCTCCTCTCTCTCCATCCTCCTGATCTCCTCTCTCACCGCACGCTCCCCCAGGACCTCAGAGGCTTTTGCCACTGGCCCGGAGGGGGGAGCAGGCATCGACCCGGATGCCCGGGACACCACCTGCCCCCCGCCCGCATGGCGCCTTGCCTGCCGCCGCTGGTATGCGGGGCCCTTTGCCTTGGCAATGCCTTTCCTCACTGGTCCCTTAGCCCCCTCCCCTCCGCCACCACCTGCCACAGCAGCAGGGACTCCGCCAGGGGTTTCTCCCTCACGGCTTCCCTCCACCGGGCCCGCGGCGGCATTGGAGAAGGAACGAGGGCAGTGGCTGAGAGGGTGGCCTAGGTCACCACACAGGTGACACCGAATGTCCTTGCACGAGGCGGCTAGATGACCTACCCCACCACACAAGGCACATTTCTGCACCTTGCAGCTTGCGCTGAAGTGGGTGGGGTCGCCGCACTTGTGGCAGACCTTTGGCTGCCCCTGGTAGAAGACCAGGATCCTGTCCCTTCCCAGGAACGCTGAGGAAGGGATGTGGGTGACCGTGCCACGGAAACCTTCAACTTCACCATGAAGGTCCAGCCCCCCGACCAGATGCCAAATTCGTCCCGATTTTTTTTTGGGGACCTCAGTGACTTCCCCATAACGGGAAAGCCACGTCATTATGTCCACGCCTGCGAGCGACTCGTTACATGTGATCACGGTCACTCACTTGACGGAATTTTGGCGAGACACCGCTTGCACAACGAAGTCTCGCCATCCGGGCTCTTCCCGCACCAGCTCATAGTTTGACCAGAAGAGCTCAAGCCCCTCTGGCCGCACAAAGCTGATGTCAAAGAAGCGGGACGCAGAAGGGTGTATCAGGGCGAAGATGTCATTTGCCCCGAAGCCCATCTTAAGGAGGAGCTCTACCACCCTATTCCTAGGCGGGCAAGCATCACTGCCCCCCCACCTAAGACAGACCACATTCCTCCTCTGCGGCCCCTGCCCGGCTGTAGGGAGAGACCAAACAGTCCCTCCCTCTTTCTGTTCTTGGAAGGCGGCCAGGCCATGTCTCTCTATCCAGAAAGACAGGTCCACCGTCCTCCCCTCTACCATGATCGACCGCTCTCCCCTTTTGAGAGCCTCCAGGAAAAGGCGGTGCAAAACGCCGTCCCTGGAGCCCGGAGGCGAGGAGACCCCGACCCCCGGCCGCGGCCCCCGCATAACTACGTTGGGGTCTCGCGGCCGGGGGGGCAGACGGGCCAGTCCTCCCACCACTACCACCACCACTCGCGCCCGCGCCTTCATTCACTCTCCCAGCCACTCTCCCAGTCACTCTTTTATTATGTACATTCACCCCTGCACTCACACCCATATTCACACTAGCACTTCTTTCAACCCCATTCACACCTCCACTCACTCCCTCATCCATGTCACTCATATCCCTATCCACATCCTCAAACATCTCTTCAAAAATATCACTCATGCTCTCATACTCACTTTCACACTCTATATTTTCCTCAGCCTCTTTACTATTAATATTTACATTATTATTTACAACACCATTTGAAAAACCACCACCATCTCCCCTGCCGTTCACCCTCCCACCTGCTGGGGGCCCTCTGCTGCCTGGTGCATCCTGACTGGCTTGCTGGCCAGTGCTGCTGGCCAGGGGTGCCGCTGCTCCTTTAAGGACCTCCATTTTGTCCTCACTGGTATTGTTGCTGGGTCTGGGAGCAGCAGCAGCTCCTGGCTTCTCCAGCTCTTTTTTTTTTTTTTTCTTTCGTCATCACTATTATTATTTCGGGTAGGGACGGCCACTGGCACCGCTCCCTGCCCTGCTCCTCCTTTCTCCACCCCCGCCGCTGGCACCCCAGAAAGCGCCGGAGCCCCCGCACCCCCAGACAACGGTAGGTGGGCCGGGGACCCTGACAACTCCCCACCAGCTTTGGGGGTTTCACACTGTACTTTGCTGGGAAGGGTGGGTGGGACAGAGGGCCGCGGTCCCGCCGTGGCCACGCCCCCCCGCCGGCCGCAGCCCCCCCAGGTTGGGCAGCGACCTTTTGCGAGGCCCCGCCCCCCGGGCGACATCCGCATAGCGGGCGGAGCCGCGACCGCCGAGGCCACGCCCCCCCGCCAGCCACAGCCACCCCGGGCAGAGCAGCGACCCCTTGCGAGGCCACGCCCCCCGCGACACGGGCTTAGCGGGCGGGACTATGGCCGAGGAGGACACGCCCCCCCGCATGCTTCAGCCTTTGCAGGCCGGGCAACACTCGGGGAGGCCACGCCCCCCTCACGGACCACCGCCGCCACTCCGTGCCCACCGCTGAAGGCGGGCAAGGCCGGCCACTCCCCCTCATCACCCAGTGGTGGCGGAGCCCCCTGCATGGACCCACTTTTGGGTTGACGTGCCTGAGACCCCGCTTTCACCACGGGCGCCGACAGGGGGGCTACCAGAACCTCGCACTGCCTGAGCTGTTTAGATGTTGCTACTTGTTCACCCTTTTTAGGCCTCTGGACCCCCACCAGCGATCCAGATTTAACGGATCCGTATGTGGGGGGCCCAGAAGCCCCAACACTCGCCGCCGGAGGTGCGGCCCTGGCTGTAACAACTTTGGGTGCCCGGCCAGCCCCCCCTGCCACCAGGGACTGAGCCTGGACACCCCCATTACCAGTACCAGCACCGACCTCCATGTCGCTGTCCTGGTCTGACCTGCCACCTGGCGTGACAGCCAGGTCACAACAGCTACTTATCTCCCCGCTCCCTCGCTGCGGACCCACCACAGGGCCCGAGCTGGGGTGGGCAGCGGGTTGCGTACAGTGGGACAGGGGGGCCCCGGAAAGGGGGACATACACCAGCCTATCCACTGTGACATTAGCTGGGGGTTTACGCTTGTTTTTCCCCCTCCCGGTTACCTCATCCTCCGGGCAGGTTTCATCCCCAAACCGCAGTGTGCCAAACCGGGCTGGGGATTCCACCTGCCGCACTTGCTGGAGGATGAGGCAGCCCCCCATCCTCCCCTTCCTCACTCCCGCATCCCTCCGTGTCACTAGAGCTTAGCGGGAGGGCCACTTGCTCCGGGGGTATCCCACTGTACGTTACCTGGCTCACGCTGCTCTTACCTGCCAGGTCTTCAGGTGGAGGCGGCCCGGGTGTAGCATGGGCTCCTTTCTCCTCTTCCTCCTCGCTCTCCTCCACCTGGGTGGGGTCTCCTGACCCCCCAGGAGACCCACCGGTTTGGGCCCTAAACCGGTCGTCGTTTATAAGCTTCTCCTGGAAGGGACCGCTGCCATCCAGGATGGCCGCTCTCCTCGTCTCCAGGGCCTTGATCTCCCTCTTCAGGTTCGCTATCATGGCGGCCACTCCGGTTCTCTGCTCTGCAGGGAGCCGATTTTTTTGAGATGACCCGGGCTCCCTGCAGCTCCCCCCGGAGTTTGACTAGGTCACTCCCGGCCTCCTCGTACTCGCAGAGGTGAGCGTGGATGCGGGAGGCATAGGTTGTGGCCGGCTCTCCCGCAACGCTGGAGCCCCAGATGGTAGGGGGGGCTCCCGCTGCACCCCTGCTGGCTGAGGCCTTACCTCCGGGGGGGGCCCGCCATGACGCTGCCTCCGGGAGACTCGGTCCCTGGAGCCTCCTTGCGGCCTCCCTGGGTTCTTTTCCTTCCCATCCCTGGTACTAGCTGGATGTTGTGTAGATGGTAACAGGGCCCCCCACCCCCAGCAGGCTTGCCGGAGGGTGGGAGCCAGGGGCTCAGCCCCGACGCTCAGTCCCAGGGAAGTCTCTCCTTGCCTGGGAAGGGGGCAGGTAACAGAGTCCAGGTAGAAAATCCTCCCTTCCCAGGAGAACACAGCAGCGATCCCACCAGCAGCGCGGCTCCTCCTCTTCCTGTTCAGGTGCTACTGGAGCTGGATCTCTTTTTATTATAAAACTATCAAAACACAATACAAAACACAATACAAAACCACATACAATACAGCACATAACAAAAAAAAGGACAAAAACACGTTCCAGACATAAATTTTTGTGCAAAAACCGTTCCAACTAAGGCAGACTTTTCAGTCTGAAGGGCCCCCGCAGGAACCTTCCCCACCTACACAAACTTTAAGTAAATTCTAACATAACGCATTCACCCCACGCACACTTTCACCCTCCATTCACACTTACTCTCATGCATACCCTACCTATCCACTATTTACAATAAAGAAAAACCATGCTCTGGCCCATTCTGCCATAAAGAAAATCAGCCCTGCTTGGCAAAACCTCCACCGAGAATTTTTTTTTTTTTTTTTTTTTTTTCCTTCTCCACCCATCACCACACCTCAGGTCCATCAATGTTCATGGCCTATCACCTCTATTCCCTGGAAACAGTTTATGTTCCCGGGGAAAAAACCCCAACCAGCACCCAAAACCTTTAATTTTCCTCCACGTGGTCCATACTTTATTTTCTTCTTTACTTTTCCACGGTTTGTCCATCTCCTTTAATGAAGTCTTGTTTCTTTCCCTTTCACGTCCCATTCACCCCCCTCCCAACCTCACTGTACCCCCCCATGCACTTCTAACTAAAAGAAAATAGCACACTACTGCAATAACGAAAATACAGATACAAACACACAAATATATACAAATATATACAACACCTTGTACCAATAACCCATGACTACATCACCATACCTTTATTAACATCATTAACACTTTTCCTTACTTTACCCTTGCAGACCCAAGTTCAGTGCCTGCAAGCCCAATATCCATTTGAAATATCTTCAAAACAAAAAGCTACTGTGACATGCACCAGCCCACCACCAGGAAGGGAGTTCTTGAGGCCCTCTCCCTAACTAACACATTCACCCTGTCCCTAAAAATACTAAAAAACTGTCCCTAAAGAAACTGTCCCTATCTGACCCTCCCTGTCCCTATTCTACCTAACTTAACATGACTAACTCTCTATCTGACCCTCAGTGCCTGTCCCTCCCTGTCCCTATCTGCCCCTACTCCTGTCCCTAACACATCCAAGTGCAAATTATGCTGTCCCTACTTCATTCACACGGGCCTAGCTCTCCCTAGAGTACGACCTTAAAAGGAAAGACCTCTCCAAAGTTGAGAGGCCTTCCTCATACCCAACCTCTGAAACTCCAGAGAACGGACCTTCAGCAGGTCACCCAAAATGTTGCCTACGACCTCGTCCCTTGGGAGGGATTTCTGCTGCATCGAAACTAAACACCGTGCATTCCAAGTGTAGAACCTAACCACTACACTGACTAGGAATAAAGTGCACGGGTCCCGGCCACCCAGGGTTCTGAATGCCCCATAGGCCCACTCAGCATAGGAGAGGGACGCCAGCCGCGGCCAGCGTATGGAAGCACCCACCCTGTTGTAAACCTCTGCATTAAAGGGACAATGAAGCAGGAAGTGCTCCATGCTTTCCAGCACATTGCCAAACTCCTTCCGGGGACAACCCCGATCATCAGAGTTCCTGTACTTCAGGTTGTCCCTTACATACAGTCTCCCGTGAAAGCAGCGCCAGGCCAAGTCCCAAAACTTCATGGGGATCCGCTTGGAATTCAAAAACCCCAGCCCGACCTCCAGATCCCGGCCTGGGCAATCCCTAAGGGCCAGGGGCTTCTGGAAATGGGTCATCAGGACCCTTCTGTCAAGGCATTGCCTCGACATGGTCCTGATCTCCCACATTCCCAGACCACACCGGCGGATCACCTTCAGAACCGGGGTAGCGTAAGCCGGGAGATGCCCATGAGGTGTACGCAGGTCCTTCACTCGCCCTCCTGTCTCCCATTCCTGGAAGAAGGGCCAAAGCCAACCCCGACAGGAGACTACCCACGGAGGAGCCCTCTCTTGCCAGAGGTTTGCAATGTTAATCTTAACAAAGGTGTTCACTAAGAACACCACTGGGTTGACCATACCCAACCCGCCTAGTCTCCTCGTGCGGTATGTGACCTCCCTCTTAATTAGGTTGAGCCTGTTCCCCCCATAACAGTTGGAAGAACAGGCTGTAGACCCATGTCCAGAGGGGCTCTGGCAAGATGCACACGCTGCCCAGGTAAATTAACAAAGGTAGCAAATAGCCCTTGGCCAGGGCAACCCGTTCCCTCAGGGTTAAAGTCCAACCCTTCCACTGGTCCACCTTTTGGGCGGCGATCTTCAGTCTGCCCTCCCAATTTTGCTGGGGGTAGTCCCCGGTGCCAAAACTGATGCCTAAAATTTTGGCGGTGGCCTGAGTCTCTGGAAGGGTGTCCGGGAGACCAAAACAAGGATCTGCCCCTCCCAGCCAGAGACTTTCACACTTGTCCCAGTTGATCATGGATCCGGATGCCTCCGAGTAGCGCACCACCCCCGACATCACCCAGTCCGCCTCCCCTCTCGAGGACCCGAAAAGGGAAACGTCATCGGCGTGCGCCACCACCCTCAGAGAGGACCCAGAGCCCACCTGGTCCATCCCGACTCCCGCCAACGGTCCACGATCGACCCTCCTCAGGAAGGGATCAATCGCGAACACGTATAAAAGTGGGCTCAGCGGACAGCCCTGACGGACCCCAGAACCCACCTCAAAAGGGCGACCTGACCAACCGTTCACCAGCGGAAAAGTCTCTGCCCCTTGGTATAAGGTCTCTAACCAATTTACAAACCTCCCAGGCAGACCATACCTCAAAAGGACGGACCAGAGGTACTTGTGGTTGACCCGGTCAAAGGCCTTCGCCTGGTCTAAGGACAGCAGGTACCCAATCCAGTGGCCTGCCCTACCCTGCTCCACTGCCTCCCGGACACCGAGTACAGCACTAAAAGTACTGCGGCCTGGAACAGAGCAGTGCTGGGCCCCCGAAAGGAGCCGGGGTGTGAACTTCACCAGCCGATTAAAGAGCACCTTGGCCAGAACCTTCCGGTCCGTATCGAGAAGCGCTATAGGATGCCAATTCTCGATACGGGACGGATCCTTACCCTTTGACAAAATAATGAGGGCTGACTTCCTCATTGACTCGGGAAGAGTGCCCGAGGAAAGACACTCATTAAATACCCCTGTCAAGAGGGGGACCAAGGAGTCCCTAAAAGTCTTGTAAAACTCGGATGTTAAGCCATCCGGACCTGGCGATTTCTTGGGCCGGAGCCCATCAATGGCCAGTCTAACTTCCTCTTCCCTGACTTCTTCTGCCAAAACATCAAGAGAGGGATCACCCCCTGGCTCAGGGACGGCTTCAGCCAGGAAAGCCGACATCCTGTCCCGATCCAGATCCTTCTTTTCCAAGAGGCGTGAGTAAAAGAATCTGACCACCTCCAAGATCCCTGATTTGGATCTGTTCAGGGACCCTGTACTGTCAATCAGTCCTGTCACCATCTTACAATTCACTGACATCTTGCAGTTTCTGTAAGGGTCAGGCGAGCGGTACTTCCCGAAATCCCTCTCAAAAACCAAAGATGTGTGCCTATCATACTGACACCTCTTGAGCAAAGATTTCACCCTGGAGATCTCCTCGCGGTCACCTCCAGTCGAGACAAGCTGCTCGAGTTTCCTCCCCAGGGCCTGGTACAAGCGGTGCCTCAAGAGCTGGCGGAAGAACCCCGCCACCCGCTTTTTGACGATCTCCCACCACTCTGACTTACTACTACAGAGATCCAACAGCGGTACCTGGCTCTGAAGAAAGTCCTCGAAGGATTGTCTCACCTCCGCTTCTTCCAGCAGGGATGAATTGAGCTTCCACAGCCCTCTTCCCATCCGAGGAGTCTCTGCAACATTCAGAGAAAAGAAAATCAGACAGTGCTCGGAGAACTCCACCTCAACGGCGGACACAGCGGAAAAGATGGCGTCCTCCTTTAAAAAAAACCTGTCTATTCTAGACCTGCTGCTACCCCTATGATAGGTGAAACCCCCGTGACCTGGGGTGTGCCGGATGTGGACATCCACCAGGCGAGCTTCACTGGCTATGCTATTCAACGCGACGCTATCATAAGCCAGGCGATCTCCGGGACCCCCCTGGTCACGGGACCTCGTAATGGTGTTGAAGTCCCCACCGAAGACCACCTGTCGGCTCGTAAAAAGAAAGGGCTTGATCCTCAGGAAGAGACACTTACGGTCCCACTTTGACTGTGGGCCGTAGATGTTTATGAGCCGAAGCTCTTGTCCCCTCATGAAGACATCAAGGATCAGGCACCTCCCCATTTCCAACTCGGTAACCCGTCTGCATTCCACATCTGCGGTCTTAAAAAGGACCGCCACCCCGCTATACGGCTCGGCCGCAAGAGACCAGTATGAGGGCCCGCACCTCCACTCCCTCCGTGCTTTATGGATGGCCCCCATGTCAGTTATTCTGGTCTCCTGCAAGAATAAAACTTCTGCCTCAATTCGGGAGAAAAAATCGTAGGCCGTGAAGCGAGCCGCATCTGACTTTATGCTGGCGACATTAATGGACGCCAGCGTCAACGGGTCGAGTTCAGCCATCATGGGTGATCGAGTTGGATGGCCATTTTTTTTTTACCCACCCCGTTATCACCTCCACCTGGGGAGGGGTCGGACACCTTCCTCTTCAGCGATGCCCCAGATGTATCCATCCCCCCCCCCCCAGTGTCCTCGCCTCCGGACTTCGGGTCTGTCCCCCCCTCAGGAGGAACAGTGCCCCCCGAGGGACGGACTCCACCATCCCCTGAAGGACCCTCCGGTGGTGCCCCCGGCCCAGCATCCCCATCTTGCGGCTCATCATCTGAGCCTCCGAGGACGCTGAACCGGTTAGAGAGAACAATCAGAGGGGGGTCAGCGGGCCCTTCCGTGTGCACCCTGACGGTCGGGGGAGATTTTGAGGGCTTGCCAGCCTCTCCCCCCCCCCCCCCGATTTACGGTTGGCACGCTTGCCCTTGCCACCTGATTTTGTAGGCTGCTCTTGGACCTCCTCATCAACATTTTCATATTGAGAGGACCCATCCGAGTCAGCCGCTTTATCCTCCCTCTCCATCCTCCTGATCTCCTCTCTCACCTCACTCTCCCTCAGGACCTCAGAGGCTTTTGCCGCGGGCCTGGAGGGAGGAGCAGGCATCGACCCGGTTGCCCGAGTCTCCACCCGCCCCTTGTCCCCCTGGCGTTTTAACTGCCTCCGCTCATACGCGGGGCCCCTCTTAGCAGCTTTGCCCTTCCTCACTGGTCCCACAGCCACCTCCCCTCCGCCACCACTTGCCACAGCAGCTGGGGCACCGCCAGAGGTTTCTCCCTCACGGAGACCCCCCGCCGGGCCCGCGGCGGCATTGGAGAAGGAGCGAGGGCAGCGACTGAGAAGGTGACCTAGGTCACCACACAGGTGACAGCGAATATCCTTACACAAGGCGGCGAGATGACCCACCCCACCACACAAGGCACATTTCTGTACCTTGCAGCTTGCGCTGAAGTGAGTGGGGTCGCCGCACTTGTGGCAGACCTTCGGCTGCCCCTGGTAGAAGACCAGTATCCTGTTCCTTCCCAGGAACGCCGAGGAAGGGATGTGGGTGACCGTGCCGCCGGAAACCTTCAACTTAACCATGAAGGTCCAGCCCCCCGACCAAATGCCGAATTCGTCCCGATTTTTTTTTGGGGACCTCAGTGACTTCCCCATAACGGGAAAGCCACGTCATAATGTCCACGCCCGCGAGCGACTCGTTACATGTAACCACGGTCACTCGCTTGACGGAGTTTTGGCAAGACACCGCTTGTGCAACGAAGTCTCGCCATCCGGGCTCTTCCCACACCAGCTCGTAGTTCGACCAGAAGAGCTCGAGCCCCTCTGGCCGCACGAAGCTGACGTCAAAGAAGCGGGACGCCGAAGGATGTATCAGGGCGAAGATGTCGTTTGCCCCGAAGCCCATCTTAAGGAAGAGCTCAACCACCCTGCTCCTGGGCGGGCAAGCATCATTGCCCCCCCACCTAAAACGGACCACATTCCTTCTCGGCGGCCCTTGCCCAGCTGTGGGGAGAGACCAAACAGTCCCTCCCTCCCTTTGATCTTGGAAGGCGGCCAGGCCATGTCTCTCTATCCAGAAAGACAGATCCACCGACCTCCCCTCTACAATTATTGATCGTTCCCCTCTTTTGAGGGCCTCCAGGAAACGGCGGTGCAAAACGCCGTCCCTGGAACCACCCTGAGGACCACCCCGACCCCCAGCCGCGGCCCCCGCATAACTATGTTGGGGCCTCGCGGCTGGGGGGGCAGACGGGCCAGCCCTCCCACCACTACCACCACTCGTGCCTGAACCCTCGTTCACTCTTCCAGTCGCTCTCCCATTTGTTCCTTTATTATTGACATTCACCCTGGCACTTACTCCAACATTCACTCCAGCATTCACCCTAGCCCTTTCAGACCCATTCACACTCGCACTCACTCCCTCATCCATGTCACTCACATCTCCACTCACATCTGCAAACAACTCCTCACTTTCATACTCACTCTCACTCAAGCTTACACCCGTGACACCGTTATTTGCATTGCTATTTACATTATTAACATTTTTACTATTCACCTCCCCGCCTGCTGGGGGCCCTCTCTGTGCCAGTCCTGGGCCAGTGTCCTTGCTGGCTAGGAGTGCTGCTGCTCCTTTAAGAGCCTCCATGTATTGGAGGCTCAGAGTGTGTTCCTGGCTCTTTTTTTTTTCCTTTTTTTTTCCTCTTCATGTCATCATCACTATCTTCCAGGGCAGGGACGGCCACTGGCACCGCTCCCTGCCCTGCTCCTCCTCGCTCCACCCCCGCCGCTGGCACCACAGGAAGCGCCGGAGCCCCCGCACCCCCAGATGACGGTAGGTGGGCCGGGGACCCCGACAACTCCCCACCAGCTTTGGGGGTTTGTTGCACGCTGCTGGGAAGGGTGGGTGGGACAGAGGGCCGCGGGACCGCCGAGGCCACGCCGCCCCCGCCGGCTGCAGCCCCATCAGGTTGGGCAGCGACCTCTTGCGAGGCCACGCCGCCGGGTGACGTCAGCGCAGCGGGCGGAGCTGCGACCGCCGAGGCCACGCCCCCCCCGCCAGCCACAGCCACCACAGGCAGAGCAGCAGCCCCTTGCGAGGCCACTCCCCCCTGGGCTTAGCGGATGGGACTATGGCCGAGGAGGACAGGCCCCCCCCGCATGCTGCAGCCTCTGCAGGCCAGGCAACACTCGGGGAGGCCACGCCCCCCTCACGGACCACCGCCACCACTCTGTGCCCACCGCTCAAGGCGGGCAAGGCCGGCCACTCCCCCATGTCACCCAGTGGCGGCGGAGCCCCCCGCACGGACCCCTTTTTGGGGCGACGTGCCGGGGACCCCGCTCTAACCACGGGCGCCGATAGGGGAGCTACCAGCACCTTACACCGCCTGAGCTGGGTTCTCACTTGCTCTCCCTTTCTAGGCTTCTGGACCCCCATCAGCGATCCAGACTTAAAGGATCCGTGCGTGGGGGGCCCAGAAGCCCCAGCACTCGCCGCCGGAGGTGCGGCCCTGGCTGTACCTGATGCCGGGCCAGCCCCCCCTGCCACCGGGGACTGAGCCCGGACATCACCACTACTTGTACCGCCAGCGGCTTTTACACCGCTGGCACCAGCACCGACCTCCATGTCGCGGCCCGAACTCCCACTGCCACCACTAGACGTGACAGCTGAGTCCAGGCACACATCACTCTGCCCGCTCCCTTGCTGCTGCCCGAGCCGGGGTGGGCAGCGGGTTCCATACAACGGGACAGGGAGGCCCCGGAAAGAGGAGCAAAAACCAGCTTTTCAGCCGGTTTAGCTGTAGTTTTTTTTTTTTTTCCTCCTCTTCCCGGTTGCCCCGTCCTCTGGGCAGATCTCGTCCCCAAACAGCAGTGTGCCAAACCGCTCTGGGGACTAGACCTGCCTCACTTGCTGCAGGACGAGGCAGCCCCCCTCACTGTTAATACCACCACCTTCCTCCCCCTCACACCCACTTTCCTCCGAGTAACTGGAGTCCAGTGGGGGAGCCACTTGCTCAGGGGCAATCCCGCTATATGTTACCTGGGATCCATTGCTGCTCACCAGGTCTTCAGGTGGGGCTGGCGCCGATGGTCCGCCATCTTCCTCCTCCTCCCCCACCTGGGCAGAGCCTCCTGACCCCCCAGGAGACCCACCGGTTTGGGCCCTAAACCGGTCGTCATTGACAAGCTTTTCCTGGAAGGGACCGCTGCCGTCCAGGATGGCCGCTCTCCTTGTCTCCAGGGCCTTGATCTCCCTCTTAAGGTTGGTGATCATGGCGGCCACTCCAGTTCTTTGCTCTGCAGGGAGCCGATTTTTCGAGATGACCCGGGCTCCCTGCAGCTCCCCCCGGAGCTTCACCAGGTCGCCACCGGCCTCCTCGTATTCGCTGAGGTGAGCGTGGATGCAGGAGGCGAAGGTTGTAGCCGGCTCTCCCGCAACCCTGGAGCCCCAGATGGTAGGGGGGGCTCCCGCTGCACCCCTGCTGGCTGAGGCCTTACCTCCGGGGGGGGGTCGGCCATGACGCTTCCTCCGGGAGACGCGGTCCCTGGAGTCTCTTTGCGGCCTCCCTAGGTCCTCCTTTTCCCCATCCCTGGGACTGGCTGGATGTTGTCCGATGGTAAAAGGGCCCCCCACCCCCAGCAGGCTTGCCGGGGGGGGAGCCAGGGGCTCAGCCCCGACGCTCAGTCCCAGGGAGGTCTCTCCTTGCCTGCGAAGGGGGCAGGTGAAACAGTCCAGATGGAAAAACCTCCCTTCCCAGGAGAACACAGCAGCGATCCCACCAGCAGCGCGGCTCCTCCCTTTCCTGTCACAGGTGCTACTGGAACTGGAACTCTTTTTTTATTAGAAAAAATAGAAACCACAATACAATACATAACACAATACACTACATGACAAACTAGACAATACATAACAAACCAAACAATACCACATTCCAGACATTCATTTTGTGCAAAAACCCGCAATAAACGTTTTCCTTCTCAGAAAAGTGAGCCAGACTTTTCAGCCTAAAGGGCCCCCGCAGGATCCCACTATACCTATCCATATACAAACTTAAGAAAAACCCTTAGCATGACGCATTCACCCCACACACACTCTTTCATCCTCCTTCACACCCCATTTTTCACTCATGCATACCCTAACTATATACATTATATACAATAAAAGAGAAACCATATCCTGGCCCATTCTGCCTTATAAGAAAATTAGCCTTGCCTTTGCAAAAACCTACACCCGAAAAAATGTTTTGTTTTTTTTTGGAAATTTTTTTTTTTTTTTTTCCCCTCACCGCACCTCAGGTCCATCAATGTTCATGGCCTATCACTTCTAACGCGTAGAACAACAGTTTATGTTCCCGGGAAAAAAAAACCCTCACCCAGCACCCAAATCTTTACTTTAATTTCCTTCCACGTGGTCCATCTTTATTTTCTTTCTTTGCTCTTTTTCCACGATTTGTCCCTTTCTTGAAAGTCTTCTTTTCCATCCCTTTCACGCCCCATTCACCCCCCTCCCAACCTCACTACACCCTCCCATGCATACTTCTAACTAATAAAGAAAGTATATACACACTTTACATAGTAACCAAAAACCTTCCAAATTATGTACAAGCATCAACATCACCTTCATATACCAACATAGCCTTATACTTTTTTCCAACACAACCTTCTTCCCTTCTTTGCAGACCCAGGATCGGTGCCTGCAAACCCAATATCCATTAATTCAACGTATCCAAAACAAAAATTCTACAGTGACATGCAATAGCCCACCACCAGGAAGGGAGTTCTCGAGGCCCCATCCCTAACTAACACACTCACCCTGTCCCTCAAAGAAACTAGAGACTGTCCCTACTTCTGTCCCTAAAGAAACTATCCCTACCTGTCCCTCTCTGCCCCTATGCTACCTAACTTAACATTCTAACTCTCTATCTGTCCCTCAGTGCCTGTCCCTCCCTGTCCCTACCTGCCCCTACTTCTGTCCCTTACACACCCAGGTGAGACTTATGCTGTCCCTACTTCATTCACACGGGCCTAGCTCTCCCTAGAGTACGACCTTAAAAGGAAAGACCTCTCCAAAGTTGAGAGGCCTTCCTCGTACCCAACCTCTCAAACTCCAGAGAACGGACCTTCACCAGGTCACCCAAAATGTTGCCTACGACCTCGTCCCTTGGGAGGGATTTCTGCTGCGTCGAGACTAAACACCGTGCATTCCAAGTGTAGAACCTAACCACTACACTGACTAGGAATAAAGTGCACGGGTCCCGGCCACCCAGGGTTCTGAATGCCCCATAGGCCCACTCAGCGTAGGAGAGGGACGCCAGCCGCGGCCAGCGTATGGAAGCACCCACCCTGTTGTAAACCTCTGCATTAAAGGGACAATGAAGCAGGAAGTGCTCCATGCTTTCCAGCACGTCGCCACACTCCTCCCGGGGACAACCCCGATCATCAGAGTTCCTGTACTTCAGGTTGTCCCTTACATACAGTCTCCCATGAAAGCAGCGCCAGGCCAAGTCCCAAAACTTCATGGGGATCCGTTTGGAATTTAACCACCCCAGCCCGACCTCCAGATCCCGGCCTGGGCAATCCCTAAGGGCCAGGGGCTTCTGGAAATGGGTCATCAGGACCCTTCTGTCAAGGCATTGCCTCGACATGGTCCTGATCTCCCACATTCCAAGACCCCACCGGCGGATCACCTTCAGAACCGGGGTAGCGTAAGCCGGGAGATGCCCATGAGGTGTACGCAGGTCCTTCACTCGCCCTCCTGTCTCCCATTCCTGGAAGAAGGGCCAAAGCCAACCCCGACAGGAGACTACCCACGGAGGAGCCCTCTCTTGCCAGAGGTTTGCTACATTAATCTTAACAAAGGTGTTCACTAAGAACACCACTGGGTTGACCATACCCAACCCGCCTAGTCTCCTCGTGCGATATGTGACCTCCCTCTTAATTAGGTTGAGCCTGTTCCCCCATAACAGTTGGAAGAACAGGCTGTAGACCCGTGTCCAGAGGGGTTCTGGCAAGATGCAGATGCTGCCCAGGTATATTAACAAAGGTAGCAAGTAGCCTTTGGCCAGAGCAACCCTTTCCCTCAGGGTTAAAGTCCAACCCTTCCACTGGTCCACCTTTTGGGCGGCGATCTTCAGTCTGCCCTCCCAATTTTGCTGGGGGTAGTCCCCGGGGCCGAAATCGATGCCTAGGATTCTGGCGGTGGCCTGGGGACCTGGAAGGGTGTCCAGGAGACCAAAACTAGGATCTCCCCCTCCCAGCCAGAGACTTTCGCACTTGTCCCGGTTGATCATGGATCCGGATGCCTCAGAGTAGCGTACCACCTCCGACATAACCCAGTCCGCCTCCCCTCTCGAGGATACGAAAAGGGAAACATCATCGGCGTATGCCACCACCCTCAGAGAGGACCCAGAGCCCGCCTGGTCCATCCCGACTCCCGCCAACGGTCCACGATCGACCCTCCTCAGGAAGGGATCAATCGCGAACACGTATAAAAGCGGGCTCAGCGGACAGCCCTGACGGACCCCAGAACCCACCTCAAAAGGGCGACCTGATCAACCGTTCACCAGCGGAAAAGTCTCAGCCCCTTGATATAAGGTCTCTAACCAATTTACAAACCTCCCAGGCAGACCATACCTCAAAAGGACGGACCAGAGGTACTCGTGGTTGACCCGGTCAAAGGCCTTCGCCTGGTCTAAGGACAGCAGGTACCCCTTCCAGTGGCCTGCCCTACCCTGCTCCACTGCCTCCCGGACACCGAGTACAGCACTAAAAGTACTGCGGCCTGGAACAGAGCAGTGCTGGGCCCCCGAAAGGAGCCGGGGTGCGAACTTCACCAGCCGATTAAACAGCACCTTGGCCAGAACCTTCTGGTCCGTATCGAGAAGCGCTATGGGACGCCAATTCTCGATACGGGACGGATCCTTACCCTTTGACAAAATAATGAGGGCTGACTTCCTCATTGACTCGGGAAGAGTGCCCGAGGAAAGACACTCATTAAATACCCCTGTCAAGAGGGGGACCAAGGAGTCCCTAAAAGTCTTGTAAAACTCGGATGTTAAGCCATCCGGACCTGGCGATTTCTTGGGCCGGAGCCCATCAATGGCCAGTCTAACTTCCTCTTCCCTGATTTCTTCTGCCAAAACATCGAGAGGGATCACCCCCTGGCTCAGGGACGGCTTCAGCCAGGAAAGCCGACATCCTGTCCCGATCCAGATCCTTCTTTTCCAAGAGGTGAGAGTAGAAGGACCTGACCAACTCCAGGATCCCTGATTTGGATCTGTTCAGGGACCCTGTACTATCGATCAGTCCTGTCACCATCTTACAATTCACTGACATCTTACAGTTTCTGTAGGGGTCGGGCGAGCGGTACTTCCCGAAGTCCCGCTCAAAAACCAAAGATGTGTGCCTATCGTACTGACACCTCTTGAGCAAAGATTTCACCCTGGAGATTTCCTCGCGGTCACCTCCAGTCGAGACAAGCTGCTCGAGTTTCCTCCCCAGGGCCTGGTACAAGCGATGCCTGTTCAGACACCTGAGGCTCGAGAGCTGGCTGAAGAAACCTGCCACCCGCTTTTTGAAGATCTCCCACCTCTCTGACTTACTACTACAGAGATCCAACAATGGTACCTGGCTCTGAAGAAAGTCCTCAAAGGATTGTCTCACCTCCGCTTCTTCCAGCAGGGACGAATTGAGCTTCCACAGCCCTCTTCCCATCCGAGGAGTCTCTGCAACATTCAGAGAATAGAAAATTAGTGATCGGAGAACTCCACCTCAACGGCGGACACAGCAGAAAAGATGGCGTCCTCCTTCAAAAAAAACCTGTCTATTCTAGACCTGCTGCTACCCCTATGATAGGTGAAACCCCCGTGACCTGGGGTGTGCCGGATGTGGACATCCACCAGGCGAGCTTCACTGGCTATGCTATTTAACGCGACGCTGTCATAAGCCAGGCGATCTCCGGGACCCCCCCCGGTCACGGGACCTCGTAATGGTATTGAAGTCCCCGCCGAAGATCACCTGCCGGCTCGTAAAAAGAAAGGGCTTGATCCTCAGGAAGAGACACTTGCGGTCCCACTTTGACTGTGGGCCGTAGATGTTTATGAGCCGAAGCTCTTGTCCCCTCATGAAGACATCAATGATCAGGCACCTCCCCATTTCCAACTCGGTAACCCGTCTGCATTCCACATCCGCGGTCTTAAAAAGGACCGCCACCCCGCTATACGGCTCGGCCGCAAGAGACCAGTATGAGGGCCCGCACCTCCACTCCCTCCGTGCTTTATGGATGGCCCCCATGTCCGTTAGTCTGGTCTCCTGCAAAAATAAAATTTCTGCCTCAATCCGGGAGAAAAAATCGTAGGCCGTGAAGCGAGCCGCATCTGACTTTATGCTAGCGACATTAATGGACGCCAGCGTCAACGGGGCGAGTTCAGCCATCATGGGTGATCGAGTTGGATGGCCAATTTCTTACCCACCCCGCTATCACCTTCACCTGGGGAGAGGTCGGACACCTTCCTTTTTAGGGAAGCCCCCGATGTGTCCATCCCACCCCTCCCGGTATCCTCGCCCCCGGGTTCCAGGTCTGTCCCCCCCTCAGGAGGAACAGTGCCCCCTGAAGGACGGACTCCACCATCCCCTGAAGGACTCTCCGGTGGCACCTCCGGCCCAGCATCCCCGTCTTGCGGCTCATCATCTGAGCCTCCGAGGACGCTGAACCGGTTGGAGAGACTGATCAGAGGGGGGTCAGCGGGCCCTTCCGTATGCACACTGACGGTCGGGGGCGGGGGAGATTTTGAGGGCTTGCCAGCCTTCTTCCTCCCCGATTTATGGTTGGCACGCTTGTTCCTGCCACCTGATGTTGTAGGCTGCCTCTGGACCTCCTCATCAACACTTTCATACTGTGAGGATCCGTCAGAGTCAGCCGCTTTATCCTCCCTCTCCATCCTCCTGATCTCCTCTCTCACCTCGCTCTCCCTCAGGACCTCAGAGGCTTTTACCGCGGGCCTGGAGGGAGGAGCAGGCATTGACCCGGTTGCCCGAGTCTCCACCCGCCCCCTGTCCTCCTGGCGTTTTGCCTGCCTCCGCTCATATGCGGGGCCCCTCTTAGCAGCTTTGCCCTTCCTCACTGGTCCCTCAGCCACCTCCCCTCCACCACCACCTGCCACAGCAGCCGGAACACCGCGAGGGGTTTCTCCCTCATGGTGTCCCCCCGCCGGGCCTGCAGTGGCATTGGAGAAGGAGCGAGGGCAGCGACTGAGAGGGTGACCTAGATCACCACACGGGTGACAGCGAATGTCCTTACACAAGGCGGCGAGATGACCCACTCCACCACACAAGGCACATTTCTGTACCTTGCAGCTTGCGCTGAAGTGAGTGGGGTCGCCGCACTTGTGGCAGACCTTCGGCTGCCCCTGGTAGAAGACCAGGATCCTGTCCCTTCCCAGGAACGCCGAGGAAGGGATGTGGGTGACCGTGCCGCCGGAAACCTTCAACTTAACCATGAAGGTCCAGCCCCCCGACCAAATGCCGAACTCGTCCCGATTTTTTTTGGGGACCTCGGTGACCTCCCCATAACAGGAAAGCCACGTCATTATGTCCACGCCGGCGAGTTACTCGTTACACGTAACCACGGTCACTCGCTTGACGGAGTTTTGGCGAGACATCGCTTGTGCAACGAAGTCTCGCCATCCGGGCTCTTCTCGCACCAGCTCGTAATTTGACCAGAAGAGCTCAAGCCCCTCTGGCCGCACGAAACTGACGTCGAAGAAGCGGGACGCCGAAGGATGTATGAGGGCAAAGATGTCATTCGCCCCGAAGCCCATCTTAAGGAGGAGCTCCACTACCCTACTCCTAGGCGGGCACGCATCATTGCCCCCCCACCTAAGACGGACCACATTCCTTCTTGGCGGCCCTTGCCCGGCTGTGGGGAGAGACCAAACAGTCCCTCCCTCCCTTTGATTTTGGAAGGCGGCCAGGCCATGTCTCTCTATCCAGAAAGACAGGTCCACCGACCTCCCCTCTACGATTATCGATCGTTCCCCTTTTTTGAGAGCCTCCAGGAAACGGCGGTGCAAAACGCCGTCCCTGGATCCCGGAGGCGAGGAGACACCCCCAGAACCACCCTGAGGACCACCCCGACCCCCAGCCGCGGCCCCCGCATAACTACGTTGGGGCCTCGCGGCTGGGGGGGCAGACGGGCCAGCCCTCCCACCACTACCACCACTCGTGCTTGAACCCTCATTCACCCTCCCAGCCACTCTCCCATTCGCTCCTGTATTGTTGGCATTCACCCTGGCATTCACCCTGACATTCGCTCCAGCATTCACCCCAGCACTATCAGACTCATTCACACCCGCACTCACTCCCTCATCCATTTCACTCACATCTCCACTCACATCCGCAAACAACTCCTCAAAAATGTCACTTTCATACTCGCTCTCACTCACGCTTGCACCCGTGACACCATTATTAACTTTACTATCACTATTTACATTACCACTATTTACATTTCCACCTTTACCATTATTTACACTGCCCTTCCCCTCCCCGCCTGCTGGGGGCCCTCTCACCTGGCTGCTCTGTGCACTCAGTTTGTTGGCCAGGAGTGCCGCTGCTCCTTTAAGAGCCTCCATGTACTGGAGGCTCAGTGTGTCCTGACTGTGTCCGGGAGCAGCAGCAGCTCCTGGGCCCAGCTCATTTTTTTTTCCTCTCCCGTCATCATCATCATCATTTTTCTTAGTTTCACTTTTGCTCTGGGCAGGGACGGCCTCTGGCACCGCTCCCTGCCCTGCTCCTCCTCTCTTCACCCCTGCCGCTGGCACCACAGGAAGCGACTGAGCCCCCGCACCCCCAGGTGACGGTAGGTGGGCCGGGGACCCGGACAACTCCCCACCAGCTTTGGGGGTTAACTGCATGTTGCTGGGAAGGGTGGGTGGGACAGAGGGCCGCGGCCACGCCCCCCCACCGGCTGCAGCACCACCAGGTTGGGCAGCGACCTCTTGTGAGGCCCCGCCCCCGGGAGACGTCGGCGGAGCCGCGACCGCCGAGGCCACGCCCCCCCACCAGCCACAGCCACCACAGGCAGAGCAGCGGCCCCTTGCGAGGCCACGCCCCCCGGGTGACGCGGGCTTAGCGGGCGGGACTATGGCCGAGGAGGACACGCCCCCCCGCATGCCGCAGCCTCTGCAGGCCGGGCAACACTCGGGGAGGCCACGCCCCCCTCACAGACCACCGCTGCCACTCTGCGCCCACCGCTCAGGGCGGGCAAGGCCGGCCACTCCCCCATGTCACCCAGTGGTGGCGGAGCCCCCCGCACGGACCCTTTTTGGGTCGACGTGCAGGAGACCCCGCTCTCACCACGGGCGCCGACAGGGGAGCTACCAGCACCTTACACCGCCTGAGCTGGGATTTTACTGTCTGCTCTCCCTTTTTAGGCTTCTGGACCCCCATAAGCGATCCAGACTTAACGGATCCGTACGTGTGGGGCCCAGAAGCCCCAGCACTCGCAGCCGGAGGTGCGGCCCTGGCTGTACCTGGCGCCGGGCCAGCCCCCCCTGCCACCGGGGATTGAGCCCGGACATCACCACTACACGTACCGCCAGCGGCTTTTACACCGCTGGCACCAGCACCGACCTCCATGTCGCTGCCTGAACTCCCACTGCCACCACTAGGTGCGACAGCTAAGTCCAGGCACACATCACTCTGCCCGCTCCCTTGCTGCAGACCCACCACAGGGCCCGAGCCGGGGTGGGCAGCGGGTTCCATACAACGGGACAGGGAGGCCCCGGGAAGAGGAGCAAACACCAGCTTTTCAGCCAGCATTGAGGTGTTTTTTTTTTTTTTATTCTCCTCTTCCCAGTTGCCCCGTCCTCTGGGCAGATCTCGTCCCCAAACAGCAGCGTGCCAAACCGCGCCGGGGACTCGATCTGCCTCACTTGCTGCAGGACGAGGCAGCCCCCCTCACTACTACCACCACTACCGCCTTCCTCCCCCTTGCACCCACTTTCCTCCGAGTAACTGGAGTCCAGCGGGGGAGCCACTTGCTCAGGGGCAATCCCGCTGCATGTTACCTGGGATCCGATGTTGCTCACCAGGTCTTCAGGTGGGGCTGGCGCCGATGGTCCGCCATCTTCCTCCTCCTCCACCTGGGCAGAGCCTCCTGACCCCCCAGGAGACCCACCGGTTTGGGCCCTAAACCGGTCGTCGTTCACAAGCTTCTCCTGGAAGGGACCGCTGCTGTCCAGGATGGCCGCTCTCCTCGTCTCCAGGGCCTTGATCTCCCTCTTCAGGTTCACTATCATGGCGGCCACTCCGGTTCTCTGCTCTGCAGGGAGCCGATTTTTTGAGATGACCCGGACTCCCTGCAGCTCCCCCCGGAGTTTTACCAGATCACTACCGGCCTCCTCATACTCCCTGAGGTGAGCGTGGATGCGGGAGGCATAGGTTGTGGCCGGCTCTCCCGCAACCCTGGAGCCCCAGATGGTAGGGGGGGCTCCCGCTGCACCCCTGCTGGCTGAGGCCTTACCTCCGGGGGGGGGTCCGCCATGACGCTGCCTCCGGGAGACTCGGTCCCTGGAGCCTCCTTGCGGCCTCCCTGGCTTCTCCTTCTTCCCATCCCTGGGACTGGCTGGATGGTACACAGATGGTAAAAGGGCCCCCCACCCCCAGCAGGCTTGCCGGAGGGTGGGAGGCAGGGGCTCAACCCCGACGCTCAGTCCCAGGGAAGTCTCTCCTTGCCTGGGAAGGGGGCAGGTAACAGAGTCCAGGTAGAAAATCCTCCCTTCCCAGGAGATTAGCAGCAGTCCTTTCCCACACAGCTCCCACCAGCAGCGCGGCTCCTCCCTTTCCTGTCACAGGTGCTACTGGAGCTGGAACTCTTTGTTTATTTTATAAAATTATCAAAAACATACATGACATACCAGAAAGAAACCAAGAACAAAAATACCAACAATAATCAACATTATTATACAAAACATGTGCAAATCCGCAGTCCTTTTAAGTAGTCCCAGAGCTTTGCAGCTCAGGGGACCCCCAGCAGGATCCTATCCACCACCTTTACATAATTAAAGAAACCAAACTAATAAGGAAATACTACAATTCATTCACCCTCATACACCCCCTTCCTTACATCATTCACACTGCTCACTCATTCCTATACAAAAATGAAAAAGAACATTTCCCAGGCCCTTCTGCCTATAACTTAACCAGCCACTTACTCGGCCTTTTTAACCAACACCTTCCTATCACCCCTAAAAAAAAAAAAAAAAATAATTTTTTTTTATATTTTATTTTATTTTTTGTATTATTATTATTACCCCCCACCATCCACCAAGGCAACATGTCCGTTTAACCTTTCCCCCCAAGGCAACATGTCCGTTTAACCTTTCCCTTTACCAAGGCAACATGTCCGTTTAACCTTTGCATAGCACCTCAGGTCCCACACTGTCCGTGGCCTTTCCACTGCACACAAGAAAAACCTTGACTCTGTAGTTTTCAGAGTCTCCATTTGTTTCCTGGCGTCCTTTTGGGGTCCTTTTTCCTCTTTTCTTCTTCTTTCTCTCCAGCCATCCATCCTCCATCCACCACCCCCATACACCCCCCTCCCAACCTCACTATTACCCCCCATGCATATCTAACTAAAGAAAAGAAACATATATACGTATGAAAAAAAAATACACAGTAATTCAAAAAACAATATTCACATATTTACAATATCTCATCAACATATACCTTTACATGCCTCATCAACCAACTCTCGCAGGCCCAAGTTCAGCGCCTGCAAGCCCAATATCCATTATACACTTACACCTAAAACAAAAAACTACCGTGGCATGCATTAGCCCACCACCAGGAAGGGAGTTCTTGAGGCCCCATCCCTAACTAACACATTCACCCTGTCCCTCAAAGAAACTAAAAGCTGTCCCTACTTCTGCCCCTAGAGAAACTGTCCCTATCTGTCCCTCTCTGCCCCTATGCTACCTAACTTAATGTAACTAACTCTCTCTGTTCCTCGGTGCCTGTCCCTCCCTGTCCCTATCTGCCCCTACCTCTATCCCTAACACACCCAGGTGAAAACTTATGCTGTCCCTACTTCATTCATACGGGCCTAGCTCTCCCTAGAGTATGACCTTAAAAGGAAAGACCTCTCCAAAGCTGAGAGGCCTTCCTCGTACCTAACCTCTCAAACTCCAGAGAGCGGACCTTCACCAGGTCACCCAAGATGTTGCCTACTACCTCGTCCCTTGGGAGGGATTTCTGCTGCGTCGAAACTAAACACCATGCATTCCAAGTGTAGAACCTAACCACTACACTGACTAGGATTAAAGTGCACGGGTCTCGGCCACCCAGGGTTCTGAATGTCCCATAGGCCCACTCAGCATAGGAGAGGGACGCCAGCCGCGGCCAGCGTATGGAAGCACCCACCCTGTTGTAGACCTCTGCATTAAAGGGACAATGAAGCAGGAAGTGCTCCATGCTTTCCAGCACGTCGCCACACTCCTCCCGGGGGCAACCCCGATCATCAGAGTTCCTGTACTTCAGGTTGTCCCTCACATACAGTCTCCCGTGAAAGCAGCGCCAGGCCAAGTCCCAAAACTTCATGGGGATCCGTTTGGAATTTAACAACCCCAGCCCGACCTCCAGATCCCGGCCTGGGCAATCCCTAAGGGCCAGGGGCTTCTGGAAATGGGTCATCGGGACCCTTCTGTCAAGGCATTGCCTCGACATGGTCCTGATCTCCCACATTCCCAGACCCCACCGGCGGATCACCTTCAGAACCGGGGTAGCGTAAGCCGGGAGATGCCCATGAGGTGTACGCAGGTCCTTCACTCGCCCTCCTGTCTCCCATTCCTGGAAGAAGGGCCGAAACCAACCCCGACAGGAGACTACCCACGGAGGAGCCCTCTCTTGCCAGAGGTTTGCAATGTTAATCTTAACAAAAGTGTTCACTAGGAACACCACTGGGTTGACCATACCCAACCCGCCTAGTCTCCTCGTGCGGTATGTGACCTCCCTCTTAATTAGGTTGAGCCTGTTCCCCCATAACAGTTGGAAGAACAGGCTGTAGACCCGTGTCCAGAGGGGCTCTGGCAAGATGCACACGCTGCCCAGATAGATTAACAAAGGTAGCAAATAGCCTTTGGCCAGGGCAAACCTTTCCCTCAGGGTTAAAGTCCAACCCTTCCACTGGTCCACCTTTTGGGCGGCGATCTTCAGTCTGCCCTCCCAATTTTGCTGGGGGTAGTCCCCGGGGCCAAAACTGATGCCTAAAATTTTGGCGGTGGCCTGAGGCTCTGGGAGGGTGTCCGGGAGACCAAAACTAGGATCTCCCCCTCCCAGCCAGAGACTTTCACACTTGTCCCGGTTGATCATGGATCCGGATGCCTCCGAGTAGCGCACCACCTCCGACATAACCCAGTCCGCCTCCCCTCTCGAGGATACAAAAAGGGAAACATCGTCGGCATACGAAACCACCCTCAGAGAGGACCCAGAGCCCGCCTGGTCCATCCCGACTCCCGCCAACGGTCCACGATCGACCCTCCTCAGGAAGGGATCGATCGCGAACACGTATAAAAGCGGGCTCAGCGGACAGCCCTGACGGACCCCAGAACCCACCTCAAAAGGGTGACCTGACCAACCGTTCACCAGCGGAAAAGTCTCAGCCCCTTGGTATAAGGTCTCTAACCAATTTACAAACCTCCCGGGCAGACCGTACCTCAAAAGGACGGACCAGAGGTACTCGTGGTTGACCCGGTCAAAGGCCTTCGCCTGGTCTAAGGACAGCAAGTACCTCTTCCAGTGGCCTGCCCTACCCTGCTCCACTGCCTCTCGGACACCGAGTACAGCACTAAAAGTACTGCGGCCTGGAACAGAGCAGTGCTGGGCCCCCGAAAGGAGCCGGGGTGCAAATTTCACCAGCCGATTAAAAAGCACCTTGGCCAGAACCTTCCGATCCGTATCGAGAAGCGCTAGGGGACGCCAATTCTCGATACGGGATGGATCCTTACCCTTTGACAGGATAATGAGGGCTGACTTCCTCATTGACTCGGGAAGAGTGCCCGAGGAAAGACACTCATTAAATACCCCTGTCAAGAGGGGGACCAAGGAGTCCCTAAAAGTCTTGTAAAACTCGGATGTTAAGCCATCCGGACCTGGCGATTTCTTGGGCCGAAGCCCATCAATGGCCAGTCTAACTTCCTCTTCCCTGATTTCTTCTGCCAAAACATCAAGAGAGGGATCACCCCCTGGCTCAGGGACGGCTTCAGCCAGGAAAGCCGACATCCTGTCCCGATCCAGATCCTTCTTTTCCAAGAGGTGTGAGTAAAAGGACCTGACCACCTCCAAGATCCCTGATTTGGATCTGTTCAGGGACCCTGTACTGTCAATCAGTCCTGTCACCATCTTACAATTCACTGACATCTTGCAGTTTCTGTAAGGGTCGGGCGAGCGGTACTTCCCGAAATCCCTCTCAAAAACCAAAGATGTGTGCCTATCATGCTGACACCTCTTGAGCAAAGATTTCACCCTGGAGATTTCCTCGCGGTCACCTCCAGTCGAGACAAGCTGCTCGAGTTTCCTCCCCAGGGCCTGGTACAAGCGATGCCTGTTCAAGCACCTGAGGCTCGAGAGCTGGCGGAAGAAACCTGCCACCCGCTTTTTGAAGATCTCCCACCACTCTGACTTACTACTACAGAGATCCAACAGCGGTACCTGGCTCTGAAGAAAGTCCTCGAAGGATTGTCTCACCTCCGCTTCTTCCAGCAGGGATGAATTGAGCTTCCACAGCCCTCTTCCCATCCGAGGAGTCTCTGCAACATTCAGAGAAAAGAAAATCAGACAGTGATCGGAGAACTCCACCTCAACGGCGGACACAGCGGAAAAGATGGCGTCCTCCTTTAAAAAAAACCTGTCTATTCTAGACCTGCTGCTACCCCTATGATAGGTGAAACCCCCGTGACCTGGGGTGTGCCGGATGTGGACATCCACCAGGCGAGCTTCACTGGCTATGCTATTCAACGCGACGCTATCATAAGCCAGGCCATCTCCGGGACCCCCCCGGTCACGGGACCTCGTAATGGTGTTGAAGTCCCCACCGAAGACCACCTGTCGGCTCGTAAAAAGAAAGGGCTTGATCCTCAGGAAGAGACACTTGCGGTCCCACTTTGACTGTGGGCCGTAGATGTTAATGAGCCGAAGCTCTTGTCCCCTCATGAAGACATCAAGGATCAGGCACCTCCCCATTTCCAACTCTGTAACCCGTCTGCATTCCACATCTGCGGTCTTAAAAAGGACCGCCACCCCGCTATACGGCTCGGCCGCAAGAGACCAGTATGAGGGCCCGCACCTCCACTCCCTTCGTGCTTTATGGATGGCCCCCATGTCAGTTATTCTGGTCTCCTGCAAGAATAAAATTTCTGCCTCAATCCGGGAGAAAAAATCGTAGGCCGTGAAGCGAGCCGCATCAGACTTTATGCTGGCAACGTTAATGGATGCCAGCGTCAACGGGGCGAGTTCCGCCATCATGGGTGATCGAGTTGGACGGCCAGCCTCTTCCCAGTCTTGTCACCTCCACCTGGGGAGGGGTCGGACATCCTCCTCTTGAGCGATGCCCCTGACATATCCATCCCCCCTCCCCCGGTGTCCTCGCCCCTGGGTTCCAGGTATGTCCCCCCCTCAGGAGGAACAGTGCCCCCTGAGGGACGGACTCCACCATCCCCTGAAGGACTCTCCGGTGGTACCCCCGGCCCAGCATCCCCATCTTGTGGATGCTGAACCGGTTAGAGAGAGTAATCAGAGGGGGGTCAGCGGGCCCTTCCGTACGCACCCTGATGGTCGGGGGTGGGGGAGGTTCTGAAGGCTTAACAGTCTTCTTCCTCCCCTTCTTACTGCGTTTGGCACGTTTGGGCCTGCCACCCGGTACTGTAGGCTGCTCCAGGACATCCTCCACAACACTTTCATACTGTGAGGACCCGTCCGAGTCAGCCGCTTTCTCCTCCCTCTCCATCCTCCTGATCTCCTCTCTTACCGCACGCTCCCCCAGGACCTCAGAGGCTTTTGCCACGGGCCTGGAGGGAGGAGCAGATATCGACCCGGTCACCCGGGACACCACCTGCCCCCCGCCTACATGACGTTTTTCCTGCCGCCGCTGGTACGCGGGGCCCCTTACTTTGGCAATGCCTTTCCTCACTGGTCCCCTAGCCCCCTCCCCTCTGCCACCACCTGCCACAGCAGCAGGGACACCGCCAGGGGTTTCTCCCTCACGGTCTCCCCCTACCGGGCCTGTGGCGGCATTGGAGAAGGAACGAGGGCAGCGGCTAAGAGGGTGGCCTAGGTCACCACACAGGTGGCACCGAATGTCCCTGCAAGAGGCGGCTAGGTGGCCTACCCCACCACACAAGGCACATTTCTGCACCTTGCAGCTTGCGCTGAAGTGGGTGGGGTCGCCGCACTTGTGACAGACCTTCGGCTGCCCCTGGTAGAAGACCAGGATCCTGTCCCTACCCAGGAACGCTGAGGAAGGGATGTGGGTGACCGTGCCGCCGGAAACCTTCAACTTTACCATGAAGGTCCAGCCCCCCGACCAGATGCCAAACTCGTCCCGATTTTTTTTTGGGGACCTCAGTGACTTCCCCGTAACGGGAAAGCCACGTCATAATGTCCATGCCGGCGAGTGACTCGTTACACGTAACCACGGTCACTCGCTTGACGGAGTTTTGGCGAGACACCGCTTGCGCAAGGAAGTCTCGCCATCCGGGCTCTTCTCGCACCAGCTCGTAATTCGACCAGAAGAGCTCAAGCCCCTCTGGCCGCACGAAACTGACGTCGAAAAAGCGGGACGCCGAGGGATGTATGAGGGCAAAGATGTCATTCGCCCCGAAGCCCATCTTAAGGAGGAGCTCCACTACCCTACTCCTAGGTGGACACGCATCATTGCCCCCCCACCTAAGACGGACCACATTCCTCCTTTGCAGCCTCTGCCCGGCTGTAGGGAGAGACCAAACAGTCCCACCCTCTCTCTGCTCTTGGAAGGCGGCCAGGCCATGTCTCTCTATCCAGAAAGACAGGTCCACTGTCCGCCCCTCTACCATGATCGACCGCTCTCCCCTTTTGAGAGCCTCCAGGAAACGGCGGTGCAAAACGCCGTCCCTGGAGCCCGGAGGCGAGGAGACCCCCCCCCCCCGACCCCCGGCCGTGGCCCCCGCATAACTACGTTGGGGTCTCGCGGCCGGGGGGCAGACGGGCCAGCCCTCCCACCACTACCACCACCACTCGCGCCCGCGCCTTCATTCACTCTCCCAGTCACTCTCCCAGTCACTCTTTTATTATGTACACTCGCCCCCGCACTTACACCCGTATTCACACTAGCACTCCTTTCAGCCCCATTCACACCTCCACTCACTCCCTCATCCATATCACTCATATCCCTATCCACATCCGCAAACATTTCCTCAAAAATGTCACTCATGCTCTCATACTCACTTTCACACTCACTATTACCCTCGGCCTCTTTTACATTATTATTTACATTATTATTATTTACATTATTAATTACACCGTCATCTCCCCTGCCACTCGCCCTCCCACCTGCTGGGGGCCCTCTGCTGTCTGAAGCACCCTCGCCGGCTTGCTGGCTGGTGCTGCTGGCCAGGAGTGCCGCTGCTCCTTTAAGGACCTCCATTTTGTTCACAGTACCATTACAGCTGGGTCTGGGAGCAGCAGCAGCTCCTGGCCTCTCCAGCTCTTTTTTTTTTTTTTTTTTTTTTTTTTTTTTTTTCTCTTTCTTGTCATCATCATTATTTTTTCCTTTTTCTTTTTCCCGGGCAGGGACGGCCTCTGGCACCATTCCCTGCCCTGCTCCTCCTCTCTTTACCCCCACCGCTGGCACCACAGGAAGCGCCGGAGCCCCCGCACCCCCAGGTGACGGTAGGTGGGACGGGGACCCCGACAACTCCCCACCAGCATTGGGGGTTTGTTGTGTATATTTGCTGGGAAGGGTGGGTGGGACAGAGGGCTGCGGGTCCACTGTGGCCACGCCCCCCCGCCGGCCACAGCCCCCCAGGTTGGGCAGCAACCTCTAGCGAGGCCCCGCCCCCCGGGGTGACATCAGCACAGCGGGCGGAGCCGCGACCGCCGAGGCCACGCCCCCCCGCCAGCCACAGCCACCACAGGCGGAGCAGCGGCCCCTTGCGAGGCCACGCCCCCCCGGGTGACGCGGGCTTAGCGGGCGGGACCATGGCCGAGGAGGACACGCCCCCCCGCATGCCGCAGCCTTTGCAGGCCGGGCGACACTTGGGGAGGCCACGCCCCCCTCACGGACCCCCTACTGCCGCCACTCTGTGCCCACCGCTCGAGGTGGGCAAGGCCGGCCACTCCCCCACGTCACCCAGTGGCGGCGGAGCCCCCTGCACGGACCCATCTCTGGGCCGGCGTGCCTGAGACCCCGCCTTCACCACGGGCGCCGATAGGGGGGCTACCAGCACCTTGCACTGCCTGAGCCGTGTAGATGGTACGCCCTTTTTAGGCCCCTGGACCCCCACCAGCGATCCAGATTTAACGGATCTGTACGTGGGGGGCCCAGAAGCCCCAGCACTCGCCGCCGGAGGCGCGGCCCTGGCTGTAACAACTTTGGGTGCCCGGCCAGCCCCCCCTGCCACCGGGGACTGAGCCTGGGCACCCTCATTACCCATACCAGCACCGACCTCCATGTCGCTGTCCTGGTCTGGCCTGTCACCTGGCGTGACAGCCAGGTCACAACAGCTGCTTATCTCCCCGCTCCCTTGCTGCGGACCCACCACAGGGCCCGAGCTGGGGTGGGCAGCGGGTTGCGTACAGTGGGACAGGGAGGCCCCGGAAAGGGGGACATACACCAGTCTATCCACTGTGACCTCAGCTTGGGGTTTGCGCTTGTTTTTCCCCCTCCCGGTTACCTCATCCTCCGGGCAGGTTTCATCCCGAAACCGCAGTGTGCCAAACCGGGCTGGGGATTCCACCTGCCGCACTTGCTGGAGGATGAGGCAGCCCCCCTGGGTCCTATCACCATCCTCCCCTTCCTCACTCCCGCATCCCTCCGTGTCACTGGAGCTCTGCGGGAGGGCCACTTGCTCCGGGGGTATCCCACTGTACATTACCTGACTCACGTTGCTCTTACCTGCCAGGTCTTCAGGTGGAGGCGGCCCGGGTGTAGCATGGGCTCCTTTCTCCTCTTCCTCCTTGCTCTCCTCCACCTGGGCAGAGCCTCCTGACCCACCAGGAGACCCACCGGTCATGGCCCTAAACCGGTCATCATTCTCTAACTTCTCCTGGAAGGGACCGCTGCCGTCCAGGATGGCTGCTCTTCTTGCTTCCAGGGCCTTGATCTCCCTCTTCAGGTTTGCGATCATGGCGGCCACTCCGGATCTCTGCTCTGCAGGGAGCCGTCTTTTCGAGATGACCCGGGCTCCCTGCAGCTCCCCCCGGAGTTTCACGAGGTCACCTCCGGCCTCCTCATACTCACAGAGGTGAGCGTGGATGCGGGAGGCATAAGCTGTTGCTGGCTCTCCCGCAACCCTGGAGCCCCAGATGGTAGGGGGGGCTCCCGCTGCACCCCTGCTGGTGGAGGCCTTACCACCGGGGGGGGCCCGCCATGCCGCTGCCTCCGGGAGACTTGGTCCCTGGAGCCTCCTTCTGGCCACCCTGGGTCCTTCTCCTTCCCATCCCTGGGACTGGCTAGATGGTTTGTAGGTGGTAACAGGGCCCCCCACCCCCAGCAGGCTTGCCGGGGGGGGAGCCAGGGGCTCAGCCCCGACGCTCAGTCCCAGGGAGGTCTCTCCTTGCCTGGGAAGTGGGCAGGTGAAACAGTCCAGATGGAAAAACCTCCCTTCCCAGGAGAACTCAGCAGCGATCCCACCAGCAGCGCGGCTCCTCCCTTTCCTCCTCAGGTGCAACTGGAGCTGGAACTCTATTTTATTTATAAAAATACAAAACCAAAAACACTACACCACATAACAGACATAAATTTTGTACGAAACTTTGCAAAACAAAAATTGTCCCAACAAAGGCAGGCTTTCCAGCCCGAAGGGCCCCCGCAGGAACCCTCCCCACTTAAACAGACTTTTAAATAAATTGCAACATAACGCATTCACTGCCACATACACTCTTTCACACCCCATTCACACTTTCTCTCGTGCATACCCTAACTATTTACAATTTTAAAGGAAAATCATGTCTTGGCCCATTCTGCCATAAAAAAAAAAAGCTTAGCCTTATTTGGCAAACCTCCACCAACCCGGAAAATTTTTTTTTTTTTTTTTTCCCTCCACCCCACCCAAGGTCCATAAGTTTATGGCCCGCAAACTTAGGTCCACAAAAGTCCATGGCCTTATCACATCTATTTGGGTTGAACATTAGTTTATGCTTCCCCCCAAAAAAACCCTCCGCCACACCAAACCGTACTGTTACCCTTATCCTTCTTCCACGTAGTCCGTACCTTTCTACGATTTGTCCTTTTTGCGTCTTCAGTTTTTTTTCCAGCTTTCATCCACGCCCGCCATTCACCCCCCACCCAACCTCACTGTACCCCCCCATGCACTCCTAACTAAAAAAAAAAATAGTGCACTGTACAATGCAATAACAAAAGTATACAAATATATACAATATGACAAAATAACCACAATACTGATATTTTATTCATGTACCAATACCACATACCATAACTTTTCCTTTATTATCATACTACCCTTTGCAGACCCAAGTTCAGTGCCTGCAAGCCCAATATCCATTTACTTATCATCAAAAACAAAAAGGCTACTGTGGCATGCACCAGCCCACCACCAGGAAGGGAGTTCTTGAGGCCCTTTCCCTAACTAACACATTCACCCTGTCCCTAAAAGAATACTAAAAACTGTCCCTACTACTGTCCCTAAAGAAACTATCCCTATCTGACCCTCCCTATCCCTATTCTACCTAACTTAACATAACTAACTCTCTATCTGACCCTCAGTGCCTGTCCCTCCCTGTCCCTATCTGCCCCTACTTCTGTCCCTATCACACCCAGGTGGACTTATGCTGCCCCTACTTCATTCACACGGGCCTAGCTCTCCCTAGAGTACGACCTTAAAAGGAAAGACCTCTCCAAAGTTGAGAGGCCTTCCTCATACCCAACCTCTCAAACTCCAGAGAACGGACCTTCACCAGGTCACCCAAGATGTTGCCTACGACCTCGTCCCTTGGGAGGGATTTCTGCTGCGTCGAAACTAAACACCGTGCATTCCAAGTGTAGAACCTAACCACTACACTAACTAGGAATAAAGTGCACGGGTCCCGGCCACCCAGGGTTCTGAATGCCCCATAGGCCCACTCTGCATAGGAGAGGGACGCCAGCCACGGCCAGCGTATGGAAGCACCCACCCCGTTGTAGACCTCTGTATTAAAGGGACAATGAAGCAGGAAGTGCTCCATGCTTTCCAGCACGTCGCCACACTCCTCCCGGGGGCAACCCCGATCATCAGAGTTCCTGTACTTCAGGTTGTCCCTTACATACAGTATCCCGTGAAAGCAGCGCCAGGCCAAGTCCCAAAACTTCATGGGGATCCGTTTGGAATTTAACCACCCCAGCCCGACCTCCAGATCCCGGCCTGGGCAATCCCTAAGGGCCAGGGGCTTCTGGAAATGGGTCATCAGGACCCTTCTGTCAAGGCATTGCCTCGACATGGTCCTGATCTCCCACATTCCCAGACCCCACCGGCGGATCACCTTCAGAACCGGGGTAGCGTAAGCTGGGAGATGCCCATGAGGTGTACGCAGGTCCTTCACTCGCCCTCCTGTCTCCCATTCCTGGAAGAAAGGCCGAAGCCAACCCCGACAGGAGACTACCCACGGAGGAGCCCTCTCCTGCCAGAGGTTTGCAATATTAATCTTGACAAAGGTGTTTACCAGGAACACCACTGGGTTGACCATACCCAACCCGCCTAGTCTCCTCGTGCGGTATGTGACCTCCCTCTTAATTAGGTTGAGCCTGTTCCCCCATAACAGTTGGAAGAACAGGCTGTAGACCCGTGTCCAGAGGGCCTCTGCCAAGATGCACACGCTGCCCAGATAGATTAACAAAGGTAGCAAATAGCCTTTGGTCAGAGCAACCCTTTCCCTCAGGGTTAAAGTCCAACCCTTCCACTGGTCCACCTTTTGGGCGGCGATCTTCAGTCTGCCCTCCCAATTTTGCTGGGGGTAGTCCCCGGGGCCAAAACTGATGCCTAAAATTTTGGCGGTGGCCTGAGGCTCTGGGAGGGTGTCCGGGAGACCAAAACTAGGATCTCCCCCTCCCAGCCAGAGACTTTCACACTTGTCCCGGTTGATCATGGATCCGGATGCCTCCGAGTAGCGTACCACCTCCGACATAACCCAGTCCACCTCCCCTCTCGAGGATACAAAAAGGGAAACATCGTCGGCATACGCCACCACCCTCAGAGAGGACCCAGAGCCCGCCTGGTCCATCCCGACTCCCGCCAACGGTCCACGACTCTCCTCAGGAAGGGATCGATCGCGAACACGTATAAAAGCGGGCTCAGCGGACAGCCGTGACGGACCCCAGAACCCACCTCAAAAGGGTGACCTGACCAACCGTTCACCAGCGGAAAAGTCTCAGCCCCTTGGTATAAGGTCTCTAACCAATTTACAAACCTCCCGGGCAGACCGTACCTCAAAAGGACGGACCAGAGGTATTCGTGGTTGACCCGGTCAAAGGCCTTCGCCTGGTCTAAGGACAGCAAATACCCCTTCCAGTGGCCTGCCCTACCCTGCTCCACTGCCTCTCGGACACCGAGTACAGCACTAAAAGTACTGCGGCCTGGAACAGAGCAGTGCTGGGCCCCCGAAAGGAGCCGGGGTGCAAATTTCACCAGCCGATTAAAAAGCACCTTGGCCAGAACCTTCCGGTCCGTATCGAGAAGCGCTATGGGACGCCAATTCTCGATACGGGACGGATCCTTACCCTTTGACAGGATAATGAGGGCTGACTTCCTCATTGACTCGGGAAGAGTGCCCGAGGAAAGACACTCATTAAATACCCCTGTCAAGAGGGGGACCAAGGAGTCCCTAAAAGTCTTGTAAAACTCGGATGTTAAGCCATCCGGACCTGGCGATTTCTTGGGCCGAAGCCCATCAATGGCCAGTCTAACTTCCTCTTCCCTGATTTCTTCTGCCAAAACATCAAGAGCGGGATCACCCCCTGGCTCAGGGACGGCTTCGGCCAGGAAAGCCGACATCCTGTCCCGATCCAGATCCTTCTTTTCCAAGAGGTGTGAGTAAAAGGATCTGACCACCTCCAAGATCCCTGATTTGGATCTGTTCAGGGACCCTGTACTGTCAATCAGTCCAGTCACCATCTTACAATTCACTGACATCTTGCAGTTTCTGTAAGGGTCGTGCGAGCGGTACTTCCCGAAATCCCTCTCAAAAACCAAAGATGTGTGCCTATCATAATGACACCTCTTGAGTAAAGATTTCACCCTGGAGATTTCCTTGCGGTCACCTCCAGTCGAGACAAGCTGCTCGAGTTTCCTCCCCAGGGCCTGGTACAAGCGATGCCTGTTCAGACACCTGAGGCTCGAGAGCTGGCGGAAGAACCCCGCCACCCGCTTTTTGAAGATCTCCCACCACTCTGACTTACTACTACAGAGATCCAACAGCGGTACCTGGCTCTGAAGAAAATCCTCGAAGGATTGTCTCACCTCCGCTTCTTCCAGCAGGGACGAATTGAGCTTCCACAGCCCTCTTCCCATCCGAGGAGTCTCTGCAACATTCAGAGAAAAGAAAATCAGACAGTGATCGGAGAACTCCACCTCAACGGCGGACACAGCGGAAAAGATGGCGTCCTCCTTTAAAAAAAACCTGTCTATTCTAGACCTGCTGCTACCCCTATGATAGGTGAAACCCCCGTGACCTGGGGTGTGCCGGATGTGGACATCCACCAGGCGAGCTTCACTGGCTATGCTATTCAACGCGACGCTATCATAAGCCAGGCGATCTCCGGGACCCCCCCGGTCACGGGACCTCGTAATGGTGTTGAAGTCCCCACCGAAGACCACCTGTCGGCTCGTAAAAAGAAAGGGCTTGATCCTCAGGAAGAGACACTTGCGGTCCCACTTTGACTGTGGGCCGTAGATGTTTATGAGCCGAAGCTCTTGTCCCCTCATGAAGACATCAAGGATCAGGCACCTCCCCATTTCCAACTCGGTAACCCGTCTGCATTCCACATCTGCGGTCTTAAAAAGGACCGCCACCCCGCTATACGGCTCGGCCGCAAGAGACCAGTATGAGGGCCCGCACCTCCACTCCCTTCGTGCTTTATGGATGGCCCCCATGTCAGTTATTCTGGTCTCCTGCAAGAATAAAATTTCTGCCTCAATCCGGGAGAAAAAATCGTAGGCCGTGAAGCGAGCCGCATCTGACTTTATGCTGGCGACATTAATAGACGCCAGCGTCAACGGGGTGAGTTCCGCCATCATGGGTGATCGAGTTGGACGGCCAGCCTCTTCCCCGTCTTAACACCTCCACCTGGGGAGGGGTCGGACATCCTCCTCTTTAAAGATGCCCCTGACATATCCATCCCCCCTCCCCCGGTGTCCTCGCCCCCGGGTTCCAGGTCTGTCCCCCCCCCTCAGGAGGAACAGTGCCCCCTGAGGGACGGACTCCACCATCCCCCGAAGGACTCTCTGGCGGCACCCCCGGCCCAGCATCCCCGTCTTGTGGCTCATCATCTGAGCCTCCGAGGACGCTGAACCGGTTAGAGAGAGCAATCAGAGGGGGGTCAGCGGGCCCTTCCGTACGCACCCTGATGGTCGGGGGTGGGGGAGGCTCTGAAGGCTTGTTAGTCTTCTTCCTCCCCTTCTTACTGCGTTTGGCACGCTTGGGCCTGCCACCCGGTGCTGTAGGCTGCTCTTGGACATCCTCCTCAACACTTTCATATTGTGAGGACCCATCCGAGTCAGCCGCTTTCTCCTCTCTCTCCATCCTCCTGATCTCCTCTCTCACCGCACGCTCCCCCAGGACCTCAGAGGTTATTGCCACGGGAACGGAGGGAGGAGCAGGCATCGACCCGGTTGCCCGGGACACCACCTGCCCCCCGCCTTCATGGCGCTTTGCCTGCCGCCGCTGGTACGCGGGGCCCCTTACCTTGGCAATACCTTTCCTCACTGGTCCCACAGCCACCTCCCCTCCGCCACCACCTGCCACAGCAGCCGGGGCACCGCCAGAGGTTTCTCCCTCACGGAGACCCCCCGCTGGGCCCGCAGCGGCATTGGAGAAGGAGCGAGGGCAGCGACTGAGAGGGTGACCTAGGTCACCACACAGGTGACAGCGAATATCTTTACACGAGGCGGCGAGATGACCCACCCCACCACACAAGGCACATTTCTGTACCTTGCAGCTTGCGCTGAAGTGAGTGGGGTCGCTGAAGTGAGTGGGGTCGCCGCACTTGTGGCAGACCTTCGGCTGCCCCTGGTAGAAGACCAGGATCCTGTCCCTTCCCAGGAACGCCGAGGAAGGGATGTGGGTGACCATGCCGCCGGAAACCTTCAACTTAACCATGAAGGTCCAGCCCCCCGACCAAATGCCGAATTCGTCCCGATTTTTTTTGGGGACTTCAGTGACTTCCCCGTAACGGGAAAGCCACGTCATGATGTCCACGCCTGCGAGAGACTCGTTACATGTAACTACGGTCACTCGCTTGACGGAATTTTGGCGAGACACCGCTTGCGCTAAGAAATCTCGCCATCCGGGCTCTTCCCGCACCAGCTCGTAGTTCGACCAGAAGAGCTCAAGCCCCTCCGGCCGCACGAAACTGACGTCAAAGAAGCGGGACGCCGAAGGATGTATCAGGGCGAAGATGTCGTTCGCCCCGAAGCCCATCTTAAGGAGGAGCTCAACCACCCTGCTCCTAGGCGGGCAAGCATCATTGCCCCCCCACCTAAGACGGACCACATTCCTCCTTTGCGGCCCCTGCCCGGCTGTAGGGAGAGACCAAATAGTCCCTCCCTCCCTTTGCTCTTGGAAGGCGGCAAGGCCATGTCTCTCTATCCAGAAAGACAAGTCCACCGTCCTCCCCTCTACCGCGATCGACCGCTCTCCCCTTTTGAGAGCCTCCAGGAAACGGCGGTGCAAAACGCCGTCCCTGGAGCCCGGAGGCGAGGAGACCCCCCCCGACCCCCGGCCGCGGCCCCCGCATAACTACGTTGGGGCCTTGCGGCCGGGGGGGCAGATGGGCCAGCCTTCCCCCCCACTACCACCACCACTCGCTCCAGCGCCTTCATTCACTCTCCCAGTCACTCTTCCGGTCACTCTTTTTTATTATGTGCACTCACCCCCGCACCTACACCCACATTCACACTAGCACTCCTTTCAGTCCCATTCACACCTCCACTCACTCCCTCATCCATATCACTCATATCCCTATCCACATCCGCAAACATTTCCTCAAAAATGTCACTCATGCTCTCATACTCACTATCGCACTCACTATTGCCCACAGCCTCCTCACAATTTTCACTATTATTTACATTACTATTATTATTTATATTTCTAGATAACCCATCACCTTTTCCCCTGCCATTCTCCCTCCCACCTGCTGGGGGCCCTCTGCTGCCTGAAGCGTCCTGGCTGACTTGCTGGCCAGTGCCGCTGGCCAGGAGTGCCGCTGCCCCTTTAAGGACCTCCATTTTGTCCTCCATAGTGTTCCTGCTGGGTCTGGGAGCAGCAGCAACTCCTGGCTTCTCCAGCTCTGTTTTTTTTTCCTTTCTGTCATCATCATTATCTTTCTTCAGGGCAGGGACGGCCACTGGCACCGCACCCTGCCCTGCTCCTCCACTCTTTACCCCCGCCGCTGGCACCACTGGAAGCGCCGGAGCCCCCGCACCCCCAGATGACGGTAGGTGGGCCGGGGACCCCGACAACTCCCCACCAGCATTGGGGGTTTGAATACTTTTGCTGGGAAAGGTGGGTGGGACAGAGGGCCGTGGGCCCGCCGTGGCCACGCCCCCCCCGCCGGCCGCAGCCCCCCCCAGGCCGGGCAGCAACCTCTTGCGAGGCCCCCCCCGGGGTGACGTCAGCGCAGCGGGCGGAGCCGCGACCACCGAGGCCACGCCCCCCGCCAGCCACAGCCACCACAGGCAGAGCAGCGGCCCCTTGCGAGACCACGCCCCCCCGGGTGACGCGGGCTTAGCGGGCGGGACCATGGCCGAGGAGGACACGCCCCCCCGCATGCCGCAGCCTTTGCAGGCCTGGCGACACCCGGGGAGGCCACGCCCCCCCCACGGACCCCTACCGCCGCCACTCTGTGCCCACCGCTCGAGGCGGGCAAGGCCGGCCACTCCCCCACGTCACCCAGTGGTGGCGGAGCCTCCTGCACGGACCCATTTCTGGGCCGGCGTGCCTGAGACCCCGCCTTCGCCACGGGCGCCGATAGGGGGGCTACCAGCACCTTGCACCGCCTGAGCTGTCTTGATGGTATGCCCTTTTTAGGCCTCTGGACCCCCACCGGCGATCCAGATTTAAGGATCCGTTCGTGGGGGGCCCAGAAGCCCCAGCACTCACCGCCGGAGGTGCGGCCCTGGCTGTAACAACTTTGGGCGCCCGGCCAGCCCCCCTGCCACCGGGGACTGAGCCTGGGCACCCTCATTACCTATACCAGCACCGACCTCCATGTCGCTGTCCTGGTCTGACCTGTCACCTGGCGTGACAGCCAGGTCACAACAGCTTTTGCTTATCTCCCCGCTCCCTTGCTGCGGACCCACCACAGGGCCCGAGCCGGGGTGGGCAGCGGGTTGCGTACAGTGGGACAGGGAGGCCCCGGAAAGGGGGACATATACCAGTTTATCCACTGTGACCTCAGCTGGGGGTTTGCGCTTGCTTTTCCCCCTCCCGGTTACCTCATCCTCCGGGCAGGTTTCATCCCCAAACCGCAGTGTGCCAAACCGGGCTGGGGATTCCACCTGCCGCACTTGCTGGAGGATGAGGCAGCCCCCCTGGGTGCTATCACCATCCTCCCCTTCCTCACTCCCGCATCCCTCCGTGTCACTGGAGCTCTGCGGGAGGGCCACCTGCTCCGGGGGTATCCCACTGTACCTTACCTGGCTCACGTTGCTCTTACCTGCCAGGTCTTTAGGTGGAGGCGGCCCGGGTGTAGCATGGGCTCCTTTCTCCTCTTCCTCCTCGCTCTCCTCTACCTGGGCAGAGCCTCCTGACCCCCCAGGAGACCCACCGGCCATGGCCCTAAACCGGTCATCATTTAGCAATTTCTCCCGGAAGGGACCGCTGTCCTGTCCTGCCGTCCAGGATGGCCGCTCTCCTCTCCTCCAGGGCCTTGACCTCTCTCATCAGGTTCCTCACCATGGCGGCCACTCCAGTTCTTTGCTCTGCAGGGAGCCGTTGTTTGGCGATAGCCCGGGCTCCCTGCAGCTCCCCCCGGAGTTTCTCTAGATCTTTTCCTGCCTCCTCATATTCACAGAGGTGGGCATGGATGCGGGAGGCATAGACTGAGGCCAGCTCTCCCGCAGCTTTGGAGCCCCAGATGGTAGGGGGGGCTCCTGCCGCACCTCTGCTACTGGAGGCCATGCCTCCGGGGGGGGGGCCCGCCACGGCAACCCCCTTGAGGGTCTCGGTCCCTGGAGCCTTGCTGCCCTCCTAGCTTCTTCGATTTTTCCCCATCCCTGGGACTGGCTAGGTGGTAGGTAGATGGTAACTGGGCCCCCCACCCCCAGCAGGCTTGCCGGGGGGGGGGAGCCAGGGGCTTAGCCCCGACGCTCAGTCCCAGGGAGGTCTCTCCTTGCCTGGGAAGGGGGCAGGTGAAAGAGTCCAGGTAGAAAATCCTCCCTTCCCAGGAGAACTCAGCAGCGATCCCACCAGCAGCAGCGCTCCGCCCTCTCCACTTCCTGTCTGGGAGGAGCTGGAATTACCGCGGCTGCTGGCACCAGACTTGCCCTCCAATAGATCCTCATTAAAGGATTTAAAGTGTACTCATTCCAATTACAGAGCCTCGAACGAGTCCTGTATTGTTATTTTTCGTCACTACCTCACCGGGTCGGGAGTGGGTAATTTGCGCGCCTGCTGCCTTCCTTGGATGTGGTAGCCGTTTCTCAGGCTCCCTCTCCGGAATCGAACCCTGATTCTCCGTTACCCGTGGTCACCATGGTAGGCACAGAAAGTACCATCGAGAGTTGATAGGGCAGACACCCGAATGGATCGTCGCCGTCACGGGAACGTGCGATCGGCTTGAGGTTATCCAGAGTTGCAACGCTTACGGGGAGAGCGCGGCAGGGGGGAGGCCGCGGAGGACCATCCCGACGCCGCGCCCGGGACCCCGGATTGGTTTTGGTCTGATAAATGCACGCATCCCTGGCGGTCAGCGCTCGTTTGCACGTATTAGCTCTAGAATTACCACAGTTGTTCGAGTCAACGGTTTGGAGCGATCAAAGGAACCATAACTGATTTTAATGAGCCATTCGCAGTTTCACTGTACCATCCGTGTGTACTTACACGTGCATGGCTTAATCTTTGAGACAAGCATATGCTACTGGCAGGATCAACCAGGTAGCTCCCCAACACGACTGGACCACGTTGAGGCGAGGGAGAGGTCCGAGAGACGAGAGAGAGGAGACCCCCCCCCTCGGTGGAAAGCGGGGTGCCCGGAGAAACATCGTCATCGGCATCGCGCAGGGGTGTACCTGCGGGGTTTCGGGAGGGCGTCGGGCCGACCCTCGGGGCAGGGGGAGCCCATAGCGGAGCGCGGGGGCGTCGGAAGAGCAGCTCGCTGTACGGTGCAGAGCCCGAAGCTGAAGGCGTCTGGAATACACCCCTTGCACGGGTAGTGGCAAGGTGACTGGCCTACGAAGACACCACAGCCGCCCTGCCACATGACCCGACGCTCCTGTGGCAACACACAGTCGCTGGGGAGCGGGGCCGGGGCGCGGGGGCCTTTGCGGCACCACCGTCTGGCTTAGACCTGCCTCAATCGCGGGGGGTCATCGACCGACCAGCGGATAGGCGCGAGGATTGGGAGAGGGGGTTTGGCCGTCGGGGTCCACCGCGGCTCCGGCACAAGCCCCAGCGACACAGAGGTCGCACGGGGCGTAGTCGGCCTGGCAGTATCGGCGTCGCCCTCCAGCATAGTCCTGACTCTCCCTAGAGTGCGTTTCTAAAAGGAAAGACCTCTCCAAAGCGGAGAGGCCCTCCTCGCACCCAGCCTCTCAAACTCCAAAGAGCGGGCCTTCACCAGGTCACCCAAGATGTTACCTACAACCTCGTCCCTTGGTGTATTGTAAGGGTTCCAATGGATTGTGATGAATAAGAAAATGCTCACACAAGAATTGAATTTCCTAAACTGATTTACTTAATAAATGATAAGATTAAATAAACAATATAAAACTATAAATACAAATGCATTAATCAGAAACAAGCATTATTCATACGTTGCATTATTCATACGTTACATTATTCAGATAGATGTCGACCAGTTGTCCTCCAGGAGCCAAGAGAGAGTGAGCACCTGTGTCCTAGTTCTTTTAAATGTCCAGCTAAAAGGTGTGTCCAGCCCCACCATGTGGGGAATGATGTCACAAGACTATTGTCCATTGGCTATAAACACTTCCCCTCAATACCTGTTTTAACCAGTATATAATGCAAGAAGCTAGAGGAGGGGGCATCCTGTGTGCCACATAGCAGAAATACAGCAAGCTGGAGGAGGGGCTTCAGAGCACAAGATAGCAACATCCTTGGGAAAGTTAACACACCCAATCTAATTATGGCAACGAAGGTCCTTTGTTGGTAGATAAGTGTAAGCCAGTTATTTGCTCTGCTTGGACAATTTGGCCATCTGGTTGAAACAAGTTTCAATGACCTTCTAGGAAGATTCAAAGAGCGGAGTATAACTGATTGAAACTATATCTATAGTTGGTATTAATTGGAGTATTGAAACTATATAAAAATAACTCATAGTATACAAGCTCCAAAATGTCAGCTCCAGTACCATACAATACAGCAGTCAACTATGAAAAGCTAGTAGTATAATTTTTGATAGAGCTGGGAGTCCACCATGAGGCATGCTACCAGCAGGCAATATAAAAATTTCACCCACAGACCATGGATCAGAGTATTCCCACAGAGTCAGCTTACAAATTTCACCCACAAAGAATGAGGCACAGTATCCTCACAGAAGATGATTACAAATTTCACCCACAGAGGGCATGTGTTCACATTTCCACCTAATAGCCAAACTTTTATCTTCAGTAGCGTACAGTAGAGCAGCCGCAGATGAAAAGCTCGTAGTTTGATTCTGGATTTAACGGTGGTCAGCCGCAAGGCTTGTTACCGGCAGTGCCAGCCCCCCTTTACCTTTGGACTCCTTCCCAATGCTGTTGCCTTAAGGTCCTTGGGGCCCGAAATGTTTCCCCTGAAAAAAATATTGTTCAAAGCAGGCAATCATGCCTGAATACTTCAGATATGGATAATGAAATACTACTCAGATTTTATTTTCCTGTTTTATGGAACTGGGACCATGATTAAGAGGGGACTCTGCGTAACTCAAAACGCAGGAACTGGAGGCACTCTCAGCCATCCAATATCAAACCGCCTCTACTTGTACTGCTCCTCACTATTAGTACAGCGGTACTTGTGCCTACTAAATTATGCAGAATGTAAACATTGCTTAGTGCATACATGATTTTGTCCACAACATTACCATGGAGCAGAGTAATCCCAAAGAAGCTTATTAAAAATATCACCCCCAAACAATGGGTCACAGTACCACCACAGTGGCATTGCAGAATACACTCAGTGGCTTTTAGCAAAAGTACACCCACAGGTAGGCTTGCATAGTACACTTGGCGGTTAAAGGCGCAGTACTCTCACAGGCAGCTGCGGAGTACACACAGATGCTATTTGGCAGAGTACGCGAACAGATATGGGTGCAGAGTACACACAGTAGATTTTTGGCACAGTACTAATGTAAGGGATTCTAAAGCCATGATATACATGCCTTTTATTTGTTATGCATATTTAATGTTGATTAATGTCCACTAGAGATGAGCAATTTTGCCTTTTTTCGGGTCGAGTCTGGTGTCATGAAACCCGAGTCTCTCAAAAGTCGGGTCTAACGAAATCTGCCGATTATCGTGAAAAGTCGATGGCTGACTGAAACATAAAACCCAATACAAGTCAATGGGGAACCAAGGTCGGCAGGGAGTGGAGGACAGGAAACACACCTACAGTGCCCATTTTAATGCCTAAAACATCAATTCTTATTACTTAAGCTTGTCAATAGAATTGAGCGAAATGGGTCGAAAAATTTCAAAAGTCGCCGACTTTTGGTAAAGTCGGGTTTCATGAAACAAAACCCGACCCTAGGGTGAGGTCGGCCACGAGCTCGGCGACTTTAGCACCAAAGTCGCGTTTCAAAAGTTTGTTTTGCGCTCTTTTTCAGACAATCAGGATCCACGGACACTGTGGGCAACGTGATGACATAGGCAGGGGTCACGACCATCTTTGAGAAGAGCATGCAAGTGATTGGCTTGCTTTGGGGGGCGTCACAGGGGGTATAAAAGGGCGTGCACGTTGACCGCCATGTTACTTATGCTGATCTCAGAATAGGGAGAGCTGCTGCAGCTGCTGATTCTGTAGGGAGAGCGTTAGGCAGGGAAGAAGACACCAAAAACTGCTTCTGCTGCTAGCGATTTTGTCTGTACAACACACCAGTCACTGTGTGTGCAGTGCAAGTGGAGGCTATATTTTGCTGGATCAGCTGTGTTGGTTGTTAGGCTGCATTATAAGGCTTCCTGATCGCTGCATTGCTGTTTTCCCACTGCTCTGCAAACTGCTTTTTTTAAAAGCAGTCCAAATTTTTTTTTTTTTTGTCCTGGTGAGGTACTGAGCGTGCATTTTTTCACACCATACAGCGGTGTACGCTCCTCACATAGTACCGTGTAACGGCTGTTATCACGGCCACAGTGAAGCTATCTGTGTGTGACTCTGTAAGGATAAGTCAAGGACATGTTCCGTTCTTACAGACCTCCACCTTCTAGTTTTGTCTGGTTTTCAAACAGTTAAGTATATTTGCTGTTTGATCACATTCAAAACTATAGAAAGACAGCGTGTCAGTCCGTATACTTAAAAAACACGGAGCTTGACAATTTTACGGACACCGGACAGCGGTGTACGTGCACGCTCCCCTCTCAGTACCGTGTAATGGCTGTTATCACGGCCACAGTGAAGCTATCTGTGTGTGACTCTGTAAGGATAAGTCGAGGACATGTTCCGTTCTTACAGATCTACACTGTAGGGAGATTCCTATTCTGCCCAATTCTATATACACCTTGTAGTTTGTCATACACTAGCCAATTTCTGCCTGTGACATGGCGGTGTGATATTCACTGGGACTCACACAATCCAACAGTGTCCACAAGTGTGTTCAGAAATTCTACATCTCCCCTGTCCTATATACACCTTGTACCTTGTTTTACATTGCTATATAGTTTGTGGGATTTTGTCTACATTTCTACCAAAAATGAGGAAGGCTGGTGGAAGAGGCCGTGGAATTGGGCGGGGGTTGCCAGCTGGTAATGATGGTGTTGGTGGTGGATCGGATGGTAGTGGCAAAAGCAAAATAGGACCGAATGCAGGAGGTGTTGAGCCTGCGTCATCGTCTGGCTCCACAAGGCCTCGAAGGCTTAGTTTTCTAGGAGTTGGCAAACCGCTTTTAAAGCCAGAGCTTCAGGAAAAAGTTTTGGCTTACATTGCTGACTCAGCCTCCAGCCCTATCGCCTCTTCTTCTGAAGTTGTAAAAAATAAAAGCACTGAGTCGTCATTGGAGGCTCATGTTCATGAACCACACCTTTCCTTGTGTCCTTCACCCCAACCAAAATTGAAGGATGACGCAGGCCATACTACTGATTACTCCATGGAGCTGTTTTCACATACCATGCCTGGGTTATCAAGTGAAATGGTGAATTACCCAGGCCAAGATGAATCTTACATGGAGTGCACTGATGCACAGCCACTGATAGATGATTCTGCTGGTACATTCACTCAGAGCACTACAATGTCCTCGCAGTGTAATGAGCCAGATTCTGACCCTGATGAGACTCGGGTGCCCCTTCCCGCATACTATACCACCATACACGGTGACACAGAGGAAGGTGAACATGACATTGAAGAGGAGGTGATGGATGACCCAGTTGTTAACCCAGATTGGCATCCATTAGGGGAAGAGGGTGCTGCTTCCAATAGCTCAGATGAGGAGGAGGAGCATCCACAGCAGACATTGACATCACAACAGCTGTTATCTGGCAGGCCCGGAGCACTCCAAAGACAGGTTCCAAAAATCAAAAGAGTTGCTGGACAGCTTGTCCAGACGGTCAAAATAGCACAGCATGCTAGGCCACAAAATGTCTTCCAAAGTAGGAAGAGTGCAGTGTGGCACTTTTTTGAACAAAATCCTTATGATCAGGCCAAGGTCATCTGTAAGAAGTGTGCAAAGACCTTTAGCCGAGGGAAAAATCTGAAAAATTTGAATACCAGTTGCATGCTTGGACATTTAACCAGCATGCACTTGCAAGCGTGGACACAACACCAAACCTTAAGTACCACATGTGCAACTGATCACAAAGAAGGTAGTCAGCAACACTATATTGTTTCCCCCACTGTAAGCCCACCAGTTAGCACAGCAGCAAATGTTGAGGTGTCGTTGCAAGGCCAAAGCAGTTAGGGAATCCCATTGTTATATCAATGAAAGACTGAATCTAGGCCATCAGAAAGAACACCAACTCCATCACCATCATCAACCCTCTCTGTCCGCCCTGTCCACCGCTAGTTCCACCATATGCAGCTCTCAAGTCCAGCTCACCCTCCCAGAGACTGAGTAGGTCAAGAAAGTACTCAGTCTCTCATCCGCGTACACTGGGTTTGAACGCCCACATTGCCAAACGAATCTCGCTAGAGATGATGCCCTATCGGTGGGTCGAATGCGCAGCTTTCCGCGAACTCATGGCCTATGCAGTACCACGCTATGACCTACCCAGTCGCCACTTCTTCTCTCGCAAAACCATCCCAGCCCTCCACCATCATGTGAAAGACCGCATTGTCCATGCACTCAAGCAGTCAGTGAGTGGAAAGGTGCACCTCACAACAGATGCATGGTCCAGTCGGCATGGCCAGGGCTGTTACGTGTCCATCACTGCGCACTGGGTTAATGTGGTGGATGCAGGGTCTACAAGGGACAGCGGTGGTGGGACAGTGCTGCCTAGCCCACGATATAGGAAACAGTTGGCTGTAGGCGTTCGACCCTCCTCCTCCTCCTCCAGAAGCGAAATCTCGTCCACAGAGCGCAGTCGTATGAGCATTCCATCTGCAGCTGCCACTGTTGCACACGAGGTGTCCCCATATCGAGCAGCTAGTGGAAAGCGTCAGCAGGCTGTGTTGCAGATGATGTGTTTGGGCGACAAACACACCGTGGAGGTGCTGGCCGAGTACTTTCAGCGACAAACTGAGTCATGGCTGGGCAGTATACATCTTGAGGCAGGCAAGGTAGTTGGTGATAACGGCCGCAATTTTGTGGCAGCCATAGCCCTTTCAAAACTCAGCCACATACCTTGCTTGGCTCACACCTTGAACCTGGTGGTGCAGTGCTTCCTCAATAATTATCTGGAGTTAACAGCCCTGATCCAGAAGGTGCGAAGACTGTGCGCGCACATCCGCCGGTCGCCTGTACACTCCATTCGTATGCAGAAGCTGCAGCGATAGCTCCACCTTCCCAACCACCGCCTCGTTATCGACATTGCAACAAGGTGGAACTCCACCCTGCATATGGTTGAGCGGCTGTGCGAACAGAGGCAGGCCATAATGCATTTGTGGGAGGATACACGGCCAGGCACTTTGAGAGCAGACATGTAGTTGACAGGTGTGCAGTGGTGGAAGCTGAAAGACCTCTGTAAAGTCCTTCAGTGTTTTGAGGAATGCACATGGTTGGTAAGCGCAGACGACGCCATCCTAAGCATGAGCATCCCACTTATGCGTCTGCTCATGCAAACTTTGACGCACCTTAAGGAGCAAGCGTCTGCAGCCAATGTTGACGAGGAGGAGGGAATCCTTGATGACATTCAGCAATTGTCTGCTCAGGGACCTCTCCTGGACGAGGTGGAGGAGGAGGATGATGGGGATGATTACTTAGGGGAGGAGGATGCATCTTGTGGGGCAAGTGAAAATGTTGGCGTGGCAAGGTCTGGTACAAGGTTTGTGTGTGACTGGAGGGATGTGGATTTGCCAGAAAGTGCTCCTCCAACCAGCACTCGCAGTGCATCATTGACACCGGGAACATTGGCCCACATGTCAGATTATGCCTTGCAGATCCTAAAAAGGGACCCCCGCATTGCCAAAATGATGAACGATGACGACTACTGGTTGGCCAGCATCCTGGATCCACGCTATAAAGGCAAATTACAAAACATCATGCCACACGAGAACCTTGACCTAATATTGGCTAATAAACAAGCAACTCTGGTAAACCGGTTGGTTGAGGCATTCTCAGCACACAGCAGCGGTGATGGTTCTCACACGAGCCGTACGGGCCGGGGGCAGCTTGGCAGAGGTGTTCGTGGTGCACACAGCGGAAGTGGCGTTGGAGACAGGGGTTTCATGACAATGTTGTGGACTGATTTTTCAAGTACCGCTCACACAGCTGGTAATACTGCATCGATGGAAAGTGACAGGAGACAGCAGTTGTCAACTATGGTTACAAACTACTTTTCCTCCCATATCGATGTTCTCCCGCACAGGTCATTCCCCTTTGACTATTGGGCCGCTAAACTGGACACCTGGCCTGAATTGGCACAATATGCCTTACAGGAGCTCGCTTGCCCAGCTGCAAGTGTGCTATTGGAAAGAGTCTTCAGTGCAGCTGGATCAATCCTGACAGAAAAAAGGACCCGTCTGTCAACCCAAAATGTGGATGATCTAACCTTCATTAAAATGAACCATGCATGGGTTTCCAAGGATTTTGTCCCACCTTCCCTTGATGACACATAGGTTGCGAGAAAAATGGCTTGCTTTGGTCGTCCTCCTATTCCGCGAACTTGACCTATTTCGCCTTTTGCAGCAGCTGAATGTCCCTCATCAACATATGCCACTTTGTAAACCGCCCTAACTGGGCTGCCCCCCCCATGGCCGGGGTCACCACCTAGCGCACGAAACCGTGCGAGTGCCATTGCCCTGGACAGGTGGGTAGGCCGACTCTTGGGCGCGGGCACTGGCATAGGGTCCCTCATAGTGCAATCAAGTGTCTCTGACGGTGGTGGTGCACACCCGCCGTCAGACACACCGCCGTACTATGAGGGGCCCAGTGCCAGTACCTACGCCCATGAGTGTGCCCCCCTTGCTTTGGCAGGGCCCAAGCATTTGCAATGTTTAACTCTCCCTGCTCCTCCGCTGTGTAGTCTGGGCTGTCAAATCCTTCACTGGGAGTGCCACTACAAATTGATTGAACTGAAAGATGATGGTTAAGATGTAGCCATGCCCTGTCCTGCTGGCCGGGCTCTAGCTCCAGATGATCAATGGCTTCCATTTCTTATGGACGTCGACTCACAATGACATGAAGTGGTGGTTTATCATCAGCTTTTACAGTTTTCCTACTCAAAAACGTGTGACATTCCGGCGCACATTTTAAAATGTGCCCTCTCATGCCAATCAAATAGAATCGCCTACGGCCTGTGGCTTCTGTCTTTTGCACTCCAAAGTTACGTGACATATCATGATAGCCAGTGAGCACCATGTTTACATCGCTCCCTGTGATAAAAATTTGATTGAGATGAGTAACAGTGATGGAATCAACGGAAGTGCGATACAGCAAGACTTTATTCACAAAAAAATGTTTTCACTGTCTCAACACACAAATTAATTGAGGGTCAGCATCGCCTATGAGAATTGTGACGGAAGTTTTTCCCGTGAATAGTAATTCCTAGATTTCTGCAATCACTAGCCTTTAGGTCAGTAATTGTATGCATCTCCTTTCCTATTGCGGAGAGACTGGACTGTATTACTGAGACCAGAAATATATATGAAGATTTAAAAATAACACCAAAAGTATATAGTTGTGTACGCCTCAAATGCATTTCCTTTTTCCAGGACGTCCACCTGACAGCACCATGGAGGACGTCCTCCTCCTCCTTACAGGGACAGGAAACACACGAGAGGTTAAAGGTCACGTCCCACCCCCTCTTCCTCAGTGTTTTTCCTGTCCCTGCACGGAGGGACACACGAGAAGCTACCGGAGGGGCTCAGGGGATCGTACGGCCAGTCCAAGCCTTCCCCTGTCAAGAGGTCCCGGGGCCGAAACTCTCCAGGGGGGAGTCCCTTTGCCCCAAAGGCCAGGAGCAGGACGACGGCTCCAAAGACTCACCGCATGGCAGGTGATGGTCGGCTCCCCGCAGGCTGCAGGCGGGGCGGGCACTGACGGACAACCGGCATAGCGGCATTGGGAGGCAGGAACGAGGCCCCCGCAGTCCGCCATTGCAGGTGAAGAGGCCGGAGCGGCAGTCTGACACTGACAGATGAGGGTTGGCTCCCCACGGCGCAGGACAGAGGAGGCCGCCATAGTCGCGCGCAGAGCAGGAAGTGGGGGAGGCGGCCTAGCGCGAGAGGCCGCGCGTCACATCCGGTGACGTCAGACGCCGCCCCCTGAATCCCGGCGCGCGCTTCTGACAGGCCACTGAGCGCTCGCCTCTGAAGGCCAGACAGCGCTCGCTATTGAGACTCGCCACTGAACCACACACCGCTCGCCTGGGGGTCCACATCGCGTGCTCCTAAAGGCAGAGCGCGCTTCTGGAGAACCAGGGAGCAAGCTTCGGTGACTGCGCCAGGATGGAAGGGGTCGCTCCAGCAGGTGGAGGGGTATGTGCGCATAGCGCAGACCACCCTCCCCAGCCCATTACCACAACCCAGATCTGAATAGGTGCCCCTTCTGTATTAGGAGAGGGGAGCCCCGACAGAATCCCCCTCGGGAACGAAGGACCCGGCAAAGGCCACCTCCAAATCGGTCAAGTGCCCAGTATGCAGGGTAAAGCTGCCAGACGCATATAACAAGACCCTATGCGGACCCTGTACCTCAAGGGTCGTAGGCGAGGAACAGCCATCCCTCCTAGCCGAAATGAGATCGTTGATAAGGGAGGAGGTTCGGGCTTCTACATCCAGCCTCGTACGGCGTCAGTCTCCCAGCCCAGGGCCGAGTCGCAAACGTCCAAGGTGGGAAGCGGACCCATAGTCGGAAGAAAGCCCTATTGAGGCGTCCGAATTCCGGGATTCGGATCAGGAAGAAGGCGAGATCCGGGGGGATAGACAGGATCAGAGCAGGAAATACCTATTCAGACTGGAGGACACAGACGGGTTGGTCCAAGCAGTCAGAAATACTATGCAGATAGAGGAGGTCCCTAAACCACAGTCCAGACAGGACTTAATGTTCGGAGGACTGGTGGCCCGGAGACAGGTAGTGTTCCCTGTAAGTGAACACATAAAAACGATGGTCCAGGAGGAGTGGAAGGAGGCAGAGCGTCGACTGACACTCTCCCGAGACTTTAGAAGCAGACTGCCTTTTGATCCTGAGGAAACCCGGGCATGGGAGGAAATTCCTAAAATAGACGTCCCAGTCGCTAAAGTTACCAAAAAGACGGCTATCCCATTCGAGGACTCATCAGGTCTTCGAGACCCGATGGATAGGAAGGCAGACGTCTTCCGAAAAAGAGCGTGGGAAACGTCGGCGGCTCTTATTAGGGCCAACATAGCAGCCACCTCGGTGGCCAGATCTATGTTTTTGTGGATGGGGCAGTTGGAAGAGCATCTAACCAACAAGACCCCTAGATCAGACATCCTAGCATCCCTGCCGCTCATGAAATCGGCTACGGCGTTTCTATCAGATACGTCGGCCGAATCGGTAAGATTTGCAGCCAGAAACAGCTCCCCCTCCAACGCGGCCCGAAGAGCAGTCTGGCTCAAATCCTGGTCGGGGAACAACGCTTCAAAAACTAAGTTATGCGCCATCCCCTTCTCGGGCCTGAGGGTATTCGGGCCAGCCCTAGATAACATTCTAGAGTCGGTGTCCGATAAAAAGGGATTCCCGGAGGAAAAACCCAGGCGGCCCCAGCCCTTTCGGAGAGGCCCCTTTCCTAGGAGGCAGACCGAGTTCAAGGGTCGGGCAAGGTCCAGTAGAGGTTCCTATAAAGGCTCCTTCAGCCAGACCGGAAGGGACAGAGGTCCCCCATTCTCATCAACCTCTAGATCAAGGAGGCAATGACGCAATAGGTATTGGGGGGAGACTTTGCCACTTCGCAACAAACTGGTCCCGAGTTACCCACAATCAGTGGGTCCTCAAAACCATCACGGAAGGCTACAACATAGAACTTTATTCGCCTCCCCCCGAAAGATATATTACCCCCACTGTCCTGGAAGACTCCGCAATGTGGACGGATCTTCAGGACATGGTAAAATCAAAGGTCATAGTACCAGTTCCCCCGTCAGAAAGAGGGAAAGGGCACTATTCGTCCCTGTTCTCGATCACAAAACCGTCCGGCGAGGCCCGTACCATCATAAACCTGAAACCACTGAATGCCTGGGTCAGGTACAAGAGATTCCGGATGGAATCGGTCCGATCCGCAACCCTGCTGATAGATCGGGACGCCGTCATGTGCACCCTAGACCTAAAGAAGGCCTACTACCAGGTCCCTATCCATCCCTCATCCCAGAGGCTGCTAAGGTTTGCGGTCAGTTTACCAGCCCGGACCTGCCACTTCCAGTTTCAGTGTCTTCCATTCGGGTTGGCCTCAGCTCCCAGAATCTTTACAAAGCTGGTGGGAGAAGTAGTGGCCTACCTGAGAGATCAGGGTATTGTGATCATACCCTATTTAGATGACTTCCTTCTGGTGGCAAGATCCAGGGAAGCGCTCGTTCGCGACAGAAACCGAGCGACTACGGTAATGGAGTTCCTTGGATGGGTGATCAATTGGGAGAAGTCGAACATCAGGCCAGAAACCAGGAAAATATTTCTCGGGGTCCTCCTAGACTCAACCGACAGAATATCCTGGCTACCCGAACAGAAGCAGAGGATTATTCAGACCAGAACCAGAGACCTGCTGAGACGTCAGTGCTCCATAAGAGAGGCGATGGTGGTCCTGGGCCTCATGACGGCCTGCATCCAGTGCGTCCGATGGGCACAATTCCACTCAAGATCACTGCAGAAAGAGATCCTTGCGAGGTGGGACAGAAGTCAGGCCTTGCTAGACAGACCCCTAAGGCTGCCAGAACAAGTAAGAGAGTCCCTTCGGTGGTGGACACGGTCCAGAAACCTTCAGGTGGGCGTACTTTGGACAGCCTCTCCATACGTGGTAGTCACCACGGACGCCAGTGTGTGGGGTTGGGGAGCCCACATAGAAGAGAGAATCTTCCAGGGGAAATGGCCAGTAGATATCAAGACCAGATCCTCCAATTTCAGAGAACTCTACGCGGTCTGGGAAGCGCTACGGCGGAACCGGTCGATACTAGTGAATCGTCACGTCCGTATACTATCCGACAATATGACGACGGTGGCATTCCTGAAGCACCAGGGAGGGCCCAGACATCAACCACTACAGGACCTAGCGGAAAAGATATTCGCTTGGGCAGAAAGAACAGTCCAATCAGTGACCGCGGTACACCTAGAGGGTTCCCAAAACAAAGTAGCAGACTACTTGAGCAGACAACGGATCCGCCCGACGGAATGGGAACTGAACGAAGAGATCTTCAACCATCTCTGTCAGCGTTGGGGGACCCCCAACATAGATCTCTTCGCAAGCCGAAAGAATTCAAAAGTCCCCAGGTTCTATTCCCTGAATCCGACGGACCACCCAGAGGGCGTGGATGCCCTGAGTCAGACCTGGGGAGAATCCCTCTCCTACGCATTCCCGCCACTGGCCCTCATACTGGCAGTGCTCCGGAAAATACGCGAGGACCACGCACGAGTGATGCTGATCGCTCCATACTGGCCGAAGAGAAGCTGGTTTCCCCTTCTAGGAGCCATGGCAGTCGGAAATGCAGTCGAGCTACCCCTGTGAAAGAACATCATCCACCAGGGCCCGATCTACCATCCAAACCCAGCAAGACTTCATCTATCGGCTTGGATCCTGAGAGGGACATCCTGAAGTCAAAAGGATTGTCGGACCAGGTCATATCCACCCTACTGGCCAGTAGGAAACCGGTGACATCCGCAATCTATAGAAGGATATGGAAAAGATTCTGTCTGGAGGGTGGCAGGTCTGATCTCGTGGCAGGCAGCCCCGACCTCCCTAGCATACTAAGTTTTTTTTGCAGGCAGGTTTTAATAAAGGCCTTAAGCCTAGTACTCTAAAGGTCCAGATTTCAGCCTTAAGCGCCTTCTTCGATTACCAGCTAGCTTCACATCCCTGGGTAATAAGATTTATAAAAGCCACGCAGCGCCTGCGCCCCACGATTAGGCAGTTCACCCCGCCTTGGGACCTGGGCCTGGTACTCAGGTTTCTCTGTACAGACCCCTATGCTCTAGACGAGAAAATAACCATCTCTGCCCTCACCCGTAAAACGGCCTTCCTAGTAGCCATTACCACGGCCAAAAGAATAGGGGAGATCCAGGCCCTGTCCACTAAGGACCCATATTTACAGATAAGAGAGGATAGTATAATCCTAAGGTTGGACCCGGCATTTACCCCGAAGGTAGTCTCCTCAAAGAATCTAAACCAGGAGGTAGTGTTACCATCGTTCTGCGACAATCCCCGTAATAAAAAAGAACAGCGCCTTCACTCGCTGGACGTGAGGCGCGCGGTGCTAGACTATCTAGAAGCCACCAATAGCTGGCGCATCGACCCAAACTTGTTCATCCTCTTTGGGGGTAAAAATAAGGGGAAGAAGGCCTCTAAGGGGTCTATCGCACGCTGGATTACCTCGGTAATCTCTGACGCCTACCAAGCCGAAGGCGTTAGCCCGCCAGGGTCCATAAAAGCCCACTCTACAAGGGCGGTATCAGCCTCATGGGCTGAACGGGCGGGGGCCTCGGTTGACCAAATCTGTAGAGCAGCAACCTGGGCCAATCTAAATACATTCTGCAAGCACTATAAGCTTGACGTGTTGGCTGGTCAGCAGACCGCATTCGGGAGAAAAGTTCTCCAGGCGGTAATCCCACCCTGAGGAGGTGCTTTGGTACTCTCCATGGTGCTGTCAGGTGGACGTCCTGGAAAATAGCTATTAGACCTACCGGTAATGATGTTTCCAGGAGTCCATCCTGACAGCACGGGTAGTTCCCTCCCTGTTATGTTATGCTATGTTGTATTTTGATATGTCATATGCTGTAATATGATTATTTCATTAAACTGTTATTAGCATCATCCACCTTGCGGTACTTGTCAAATCACTGAGGAAGAGGGGGTGGGACGTGACCTTTAACCTCTCGTGTGTTTCCTGTCCCTATAAGGAGGAGGAGGACGTCCTCCATGGTGCTGTCAGGATGGACTCCTGGAAACATCATTACCGGTAGGTCTAATACCTATTTTTCCACTTTTTAGATTGCTGTGTAATCCATACTGAGAACACGGAGATTTTACATGTTTAATGCTATATATACCTGCTATCCAGTGATAAAATACACTTTCTCAAGTTTGTACAATCTGGTCAAATCCATACTGGGCCTGAGAACATCTGAGTCTGCCTCCTGATCTATAGACATATATTTTTAATGTGTAAACTAGGCTACATATATACGTGTTATCCGGTGAAACTGTACCCTTTATCAACTTTCTACAATGTTGTTGAATCCATACTGGGCCTGAGAACGGCTGCCGAGCTGTTAAGCAAGCTACAGCACCTGTGGTTTGGACACGTAATTTTTTCAGGAATGATGGTTAGGCCTAACTCCGGAATTGCGGTTGACCTGAACTTACTGGGAAATCATCGTTCGCGGGGAATAATCTGAATCCCAGATCCCCATCACTAACGGAGTTCAGCAGGTTATCTGCACCTGTAAGCGACGAAAGCTGGTCCTTTCAGTGTAGCGTGCATGCAGCACTGGACATGTACGGGAATGCTAGACCTGTTATTGCTCGATCTCACTTGCCAGAGCCTCGCTTATCCCTCTAGTAAGCGTGACGCGTACTGCGGGGGCATGCCGGAGTCTCGGTTGTTAACGGAATAAAGCTGAGAAATCGCTAGCACAACTACAAACACACATACCACACCACACACAGAATCGACAAAGCTTTCAAAGTGTGCATCTTTTCTTTAGGTGGCCTGGTTGTGGTTTCCCGGGTGGAGTCCAATTAAGCCACAGGCTCCACTCCTGGTGGTGCCCTTTTGGACATTCCTTTAAGGTTCAGCTTTGCAATCCTAGTGCCCCCGGAAGCCAAAAACTTTGCCTTCATGGACGCTGTTTGGAGGTTCGTGGGAATAACGCTGCCCGATCAGCAGTCGGCATATGTGTCGCCCTCCCAGGGCTGTGGGGTACTCGGTACCGGGCCGCTGTCAGTGGGATGTGTCACAGCAGCGGTGACCCGGACGGTGGTCTCCGAGCCTTAGTTGGGTACAGAGCATTTATAGCTGCTACTTACCCCGGTTTCTGCTGCAGGAACGTCAGTGTCCCTACAAACTCAGAGACCGGAATCGGGACCATGAGCTCCAGCTAGGAGTGAGCCTTAACTCTGCTCATCCTCCTGCTCCCCTTCTCACATCCACACACCTCCCCTTCCCTGCACAGAGTGCCCTAACTTGCCTCCTCCCAACCACAGAGCAGCTCCTGAGCAGTCAGGTTCCGAGGTCTCCCTGCTAGCCTGGAGTGGGAAATGTGTTGTGTTGGTTTCACTGCTAGAGAGATCCTTCGTTGCTCCCAAGCTTGACAACACACTCCCTAGGAGGAAGGTAATGCCATAGTGGCGACCGTACTCTTGGGGACGCCACAAGTGCACTGAGGCCCAGCCACTGATGGATGATGCTGCTGGTACTTTGACCCAGACCACTACATTCTCCTCGCACTCTACACTGCCAGAATCTGACACAGCGGAAACTCAGGTTCCCCTTCCCACATACTATACCACCTTACACGGTCACAAAGAGGAAGTTGCAGATGAAAGTTCAGGTTCCTTGAGCAGGTGGGGGGGGGCATACTCATGGGCGATGGCACTGGCACAGGGCACCGCATAGTACGCTAAAGTGTCTCTGCCGGTGGGAGGGCCTAAACAGCCAAGTGCAGTGAGAAGGAAGATGTGGACGACAAGGAGTTCAGAGTAGTGAAGGGATTCCCTAACAAGGAGACTTATGTAATTGTTTTCAATGTTGGGACAGCAATTTTTGGGGAGCACTATACTCTGGAGAATGATATATGGGGCCCACCATACACTGGAGCATTCCAAAGGTGGACATCAGACACTGGAGCAGCATTTACAGGGCCCATTATACACTAGAGCAGTAGAAATGGGGCCCATTATATATGGAGCATTATTTGGGCCCATAAGACAGTGGAGCTTCATCCATTGGGAGCAACATATACTACAGCATTATGTGGAGCTCATCATATACGGTTTGAAACATTATATGGGATCAATGATTCCATATGGAGAAATATATGGGCCTCATTACTCTGTATAGTGCACTAAGCGCTGGCCATAATACTGTATGGAGTTATATACTGTCCGTTTTTGGAGGTATTGGAGAATTTAAAATGGATATCAGTCATGAGATGTAAGAAGTGAAGTATTTTTCATTGTACTATACTGCTATTTCTCTGCTGTATTGGAGCATCATGAGTTGTGGTATGTGTTAAAGGGGAGCTCTTTGGCCCTGGGCCCACGAAAACCTGGAGCCAGCCCTTCCCCCCCCCCCCCCCCCACAACTGTAGCCAAATAACCCCCATTTTTCAGTGCGTAACTAGTATTATGAAGTTAATTAAGGTTGACAAGCTTAAGTAATAAGAATTGATGCTTTTGGCATTCAAATGGGCAATGTAGATGTGTTTCCTGTCCTCCTCTCACTGCCGACTTTTATTCCTCATTGACTTACATTGGGTTTCGTGTTTCGGTCGGACCCCCGACTTTTCCCTATAGTCGGCCGATTTTGCTCGACCCGACTTTTGGAAAAGTCGGGTTTCATGAAACGAAACTCGACCCTAAAAAATCAAAAGTCGCTCAACTCTACTTGTCAACCTTAATTTACTTTATAATAATAGATAGGCATTGAAAACTGGGGGTAATTTGGCAAAAGTTGTGGGGGGGGGGGAGAGCTGGCTCCAGATTTTCGTGGGCCCTGGGCCAAAGAGTGTCACTGGGCTCTTTTAACACATGCCACAATTCATGATCCTCTGATATGGCAGAGAAATAGTGTTATAGTACAATGAAAAATACTTCACTTCTTACATCTCATGACTGATATCCATTTTAAATTCTCCACTATCTCCAAAACCGGACAGTATATTACTCCATACAGTATTATGGCCACCGCATAGTGCGCTATACAGAGTAATGAGGCCCATATATTTCTCCATACAGAATCATTGGTCCCTTATAATGTTTGAAACAGTATATGATGAGCTCCAGATAATGCTACAGTATATGATGGGCCCCATGGATGAAGCTCCACTGTTATGGGCCCAAATAATGCTCCATATTTAATGGGCCCCATTTCTAATGCTCCAGTGCATAATGGGCCCTATAAATGCTGCTCCAGTGTCTGATGTCCACCTTTAGAATGCTCCAGTGTATGGTGGGCCTCATATATCATTCTCCAGAGTTTAGTGCTCCCCAAAAATAGCTGTCCCAACATTGAAAACAATAAAATATGTCTCCTCGCTAGGGAATCCCTGTACTAGTCTGGACTCCTCGTCATCCCCATCTTCCATCTGACTGCACTTGGACTGTTTAGGCAGAGGACATACAGACGTGATGTCATCGAGCTCTCTGACCAGAATGTTACTGTCAGGATATGCGGAAGACGTCACGGCGGTTGAGCAGGGAGAAGTAAGTATTACAACTTTGCAAGTGCTGTGATCCTGAGCAAGCGGGGGGGCCCACTCGCTGGCGACAGCACTGTCACAGGGCCCCTCATAGTACGGCGGTGTGTCTGATGGCGGGTGGGCCCTCTCACTGGCAGAGACACTTTTGTGTACTATGAGGGGCCCTGTGCCAGTACTGTCACCCATGAGTATGCCCCCCCACCTGCTCAAGGAACCTGCTTTCATCTGCAACTTCCTCTTTGTCACCGTGTAAGGTGGCATAGTATGCGGGAAGGGGAACCTGAGTTTCATCAGGGTCAGATTCTGGCTGTGTAGAGTGCGAGGGGAATGTAGTGGTCTGGGTCAATGTACCAGCAGAATCCTCTAGCAGTGGCTGGGCATCAGTGCACTTGTGGCGCCCCCAGGAATACAGTCGCCACAGTGGCATTACCTTCCTCCTAGGGAGTGTGATGTCATGCTTGGGAGCAACGAAGGATCTCTGTAGCAGTTAAACCAACACACAACACAATTCCCACTACAGGCCAGCAGGGAGAGCTCTGAACCTGACTGCTGAGGAGCTGCTCTCTGTGGTCGGGAGGAGGTAAGTTAGGGCAGTCTGTGAAGGGAAGGGGAAGTGTGTGGATGTGAGAAGGGGAGCTGGAGGATGAGGAGAGTTAAGGCTCACTCCTAGCTGGAGCGCATGGTCGGGATTCCGGTCTCCGAGTTTGTAGGGACACTGACGGTCCTGCAGCAGAAACCAGAGGAAGTAGCCGCTGTAAATGCTCTGTTCCCAACTAAGGCTCGGAGGCCCCAGCAGCGACGTGTGTGAGCCAGAATTTTCCTATGGCTGCCTGCCATACGAGAAAGCTCCAAAAGAGAGTCAACAGGGGCAACTTCAGTGAACTCAGTACTGCGAGTACCTCAGATAAGCGCTAGAATGGAGGCCACACTACCTATCTGCAGAGAGAATTCCTAATTTGCTTCCAGGCTGACCAACTCCTCCTCCATCTGTACTCTGGGTCCTGGATGGCACTTACCAAGTACAGGTAAAGGAACTGCACGACTGTGTCATCTTTCTCCTGCGCCTGGCGCACAGCTCTGCTACATCCTGTACTGCACACCATCTACCAACTCTTTCATCTGTCCTGCGACTATGGCCCTACATGTGCAGGGCTTCTACATCTTGGCTGCACCACAACATCTGTCCCAGAGAAGCGACTCTGCAGCACGGGTAGGTCTGATCAGAAACCACAGGTGGTGTCGCGTATCATTCACCTATAAAATTTATTCACCCCTTTGCATGGATGCCCAGGGCCATGGAACGGGTCATCACCACCAACGTGACACATCCCTCTGAGACACCGGCCCGGTACCGATTAACCCCACTGCCCTGGCTGGCCACCCACACTCCATGTCAGATTCATCTTGGAAAGGGGAATTCATGACTTGACTTGATAACCCAGGCATGGTATGATAGAAAGAGCTACATGGACTAATGTGAAGTGTGGCCTGCTGCATCATTCACTTTTGGTGGGGTTGAAGGACACAAGGAAAGGGGTTCTTCCTGACCAGGAGCCAGCACTTGACAACTCAGTGCTTGCATTTTTTGAAACTTCAGAAGAGGAGGGCATATTTGCTGGAGTCTGTTACGGCAATGTAAGCCAAAACTAGTTCCTTATGCTCCGGCTTTAAAAGCGGTTAACCTACTCCCAGAAAAGGTAGCCTTCCAGGCGTTCCGGAGCCAGACCATGACGCAGGCTCAACACCACCTGCCTTAGCTGCTATTGTGCTTTTGCCACTACCAGCAGATGCACCAGCTGGCCCCCCCACGCCCACGTCCGCGGCCTCTAACACCAAACTTCAAAATGTTGCAGGAAATGAACCCAAAATAACATCAGATATATGGTGCTGTATCAGAAGCGTACAGCTCTATACAGTCAAAGGATGATTGTCAATCTCCCTATATATACCATCAGTCACACAAACGCTCACAGGCTCAGTATGGATTAGGCAAGAATATAAAAAGTAGAAAAAGTGTACAGTATCATCAGATAGCAGGTATATAAAGTATAGTTTAAACATTCTAAATCTCCGTAGATATTTCAGGAGGCAGACACAGACGCTCTCAGGCTCAGTATAGATTACAACACAATATAAAAAGCCGTAAAACGGTAATGGATCTGAAGAGTACAACTGTACACAGTGTAGGGGTCATTGTTGTCAATCTCAGTATTTATTTCCACAGTAAGAAAATAACGCTCACTTGGTCAGTTTGAATTAGACAAGAATATAAAAAGCAGTAAATGGGTAATGTATCACAAGCGTAGAGCTGTATACACTAGTGTTGGGGTCATTTTTAAATGTACATCTAAATTGCAGGAGTAACCCACAGACTGTCACACACTCGGGATGGATCGCACCACAATATAACAAGAAGATCCTCAAGAAATAAACACATGTGGGACAATGTTCCAGGTGTCAATGATACACTTAGAGTGGTGGGTGGAGGATGACTTCCTGGAAGAAAGGGTACAGTATCACCAGATACCAGGTGTATATATAGCATAGTTTAAACATTAAAAATGTACATCTATATATTCAGGAGTAGTGTTGAGCCACCCCGCTAGTGTTCCAGTTCGTTTTGGCTCGTCGAACACGAGGCAAGTTCGTCGAATGTTTGTCGAACACAATTGAAAACAATGGCAGGCAAACACAAACACATACAAACACGTAGAAAACAATTACAAAACACCTTAAAACGTGTCCCAAAGCAGACAAAATGCTCAGAATACAAAAATAACATGGAAAACGGCAACTACATATAGAAAAGAGGTGGAGGAGTAAAAGGAGGAGGAGGAGACACAGATATAGGCATGTCATGCCCTTATGAAGTCAAGAAAGGCTGGAATAAAAATGTAAAATACCAAAAAAACAGTAAAAATCTGAAATCGAAGACGATCATATACCGTCGGACTTCCCACCATAAATTAGGTCAACTGCTGATCAGGCGGCATTATTCCCACGAACCTCTGAACAGCGTGCATGAAGGCAGTGTTTGGTTTCCGGGGGCAGTATGGTTGCAAAGCTGAACCTTAAAGGAATGTCCAGAAGGGCACCACCAGGAGTGGAGCCTGCGGCTTAATTCGACTCCACCCGGGAAACCTCAACCATGCCAGCTACAGAAAAGATTGACAGATTGCAAGCTTTGTCGATTCTGTGGGTGGTGGTGCATGGCCGTTTTTAGTTGTGCTAGCGATTTGTCAGCTTAATTCCATTAACGAACGAGATTCTGGCATGCCCCCGCAGTACGCGTCAAGCTTACTAGAGGGACAGGTGAGGCTCTGGCACGCGAGATCGATCAATAACAGATCTGTCCTGCCCTTACATGTCCGGGGCTGCATGCGCGCTACACTGAAAGGTCCAGCGTGTGTCGCTTACAGGTGCAGATAACCCGCTGGGCCCCGTTAGTGATGGGGATCTGTGATAACAATTCTTCCCCGCGAACAAGGATTTCCCAGTAAGTGCAGGTCAACTGGAATTAGGCCTAACCGGCATTCCAGAAAAAATGAAAAATAAGTGTCCAAACCACAGGTGCTGTAGCTCGCTTAACAGCTGGGCTCCTATGCTGAGTAGCACACAGTTCTTACATAAACAGGCCGCATAGCTTGGTTCACTGGTTGGCTCCTCTGCTGAGTAACAGACAGTGCTACAAGGCCCAAAAGGATTTTCTGGACAAGATGCGGTAAGAAATAATTAGAAACACACACGGTGTAGCTCCTTGACAGGTGTAGTACACCGCTTGCTACCACACACCGCTACTATGCCATGAAACAGTCTATTAACATTGAAAACCATTATTAATGTGAAAATGAAGTTACGATTTGGTGAATGAACCGTTCTCGAACGGAACCTCAAACAGCCGAATTTTAAGCAAAGTGTTCGAGTTCGACGAACGGCTCGAACACCACCCAAAACAGCTGGAATTTTAACTTGGCGAACAGGTTGACTTGAACACCGCTCATCTCTAATCAGGAGGCAGACTCAGACGTTCTCAGGCCCAGTATGGATTCGACAAGATTATAGAAAGTTGAGAAAGGGTACAGTATCACCAGATAACAGGTATATATGTAGCATAGTGTACACCTGAAAAACCTATGTATATATCAGGAGGCAGACTCAGAGGGTCTCAGGCCCAGTATGGATTTGACGTGATTGTACGAAGTTGGGAAAGGGTACAGTATCACCAGATAGCAGGTATATATAGCATAGTTTAAACATTAAAAATCTGCATGTATATTTCCAGAGTCCGACAAAGACACTCACAGCCTCAGTATGGATTAGACAAGAATCTAAAGTAGAAAAAGGGTTATGTATTCGAAGCGTACACTGTTGTGAGTTCATTTTTCCCTTCACCATTGAGGTCTGATGAACTCCCTCCTCTAGTGAAGGAAGGTAGTGAGACTGATTACCAAACACCTGGGCAGCTAGATGACTGGGTGGCTGGAATTGAGGACTGGATATAAGGCTGCCGACGCCCTTCTTCCTGGCTGGTGATTTTCCTGCTGGATTCTTGGAGACCAGTCTGATTCCTGCATCTCAAAGCTAAGTTTTTCTGCTCTGCTTTGTACTCTTCAGTTTTGTTTTTGTTTTGCCTTGTATTTTGGGAGTTCTACCATCCCCGGCCGGGGGTGAGCTGAATTCCATTTTTGTCTCTGATCTGTTGATATTTTGCTCTGTCTTCAGAATATACCTGAGTGCTGATATAGTCTTTTGAAGCCTAGCGACTTCAGGGCCTGTTTTTCCTATCAGTCGGTTGGCTCATTTTGATAGGGTTTTTGCGGATGGCAGACAGCAGCTTTCCTATCCTGTCCTATGTAGTTAGCTTGGGCCCCATCATTTGCTCAACCTATCTTTCTATCTGTGTTAGTGTTTTCATCTTGCTTCACCATCATTATATGTTGGGGGCTGCCTATTGCTTTGGGGTCTGCTCTGGGGCAGTTTAGTTTTTCCCTTTCTGTCTTTAGGCTATATAGTTCTCCGGCTGTGATCGAGGGGTCTAGGGCACCGTAGGAACCCCCCACGGCTACTGCTAGTTGTTGTGGATAGGTTCAGGGGTCTGCAATCCGATAGCTGCCAACCTCTCTGGTTTTTCTGGACTTAGCTGGTATTTTGTTTTTTCCTCCTTCGGTGACTCATCATAACAGTACACCAGTATACACTTGTCGTAGCTGCTTTTGTTCTGACCAAGCGTCAGCTGTCCAGATCACCAGTGAGTCCGAATCGTGAGGGTTTTTCGCCCTTTCTGTTCACAAGCGCTTGGAGACAAAGTGACACACACACACTGGTCGTGGCTAAATCACTTTATCTGACGTAATGAAATATAAGACATGTTTTTATACCATTTACAACAATATGTGACTCTGGAGCTCATTTGGCCCCCACGATCACCTCAGGGTCGTACGTACCTTGTTTACAATATACCCAGAACACATTGAGAGCAAATATGATAACAAGTATAGTTTCCTTGAAGACAGAGACTACTAGTCTACATAAGAATAATTCTAGCAATAATAAGGCAAAAGGCAATTGAAGTCTTAAAAGCATTTAAAGGGATATAAAAGCAAACCATTAACTCTTCTATATCAATTTCCCCCTTTTGTAAATGGTATAACCTTTGCCACAGGGTCAGGTGATGTCCACAAAGGAGCTACTGTCTCATGGGTCTAGTACCCATAAGGGGGCTTCATACCTGCTTCGCCCATCCACCCTCAGTGTGGACACTCACCTTCCCCATCAGCAATGGCCACCTGGGGTCTATGATACACTACAGAAGGTTCAGCCTTAGATTTTTTTTTTTCCACACATACATTATTCAGTAGCTTAAGGAATACATATATTAGCGCTTTTACGGCTACATAAAACAATAAGCAAAACAACAACATTTGCATACAAGTCTGCAAAATGCCAAAAATCCATCCTGCTAAGCCATTAAACCAATTTGCTGGATTTAGGAAAGAGAATGTGTTACCTCACCAGGAGTCACTGTTTGCACTGTGTTGCTTTAACCATTGGTCTCTACGTTCACCTATTTTGTCTATACCGGCCCTGATCTGGAGATTGCCAGCAGGGTCGATATAATTACAACAGGTGGGACCAATTATCTGACACATTCCTCCTTCTTTTGCTGTCAGGTAATCTAGTACTCTAGTATGTTGGTTAGTAACTATGATTAATTGTCTCTGTATTGTATTAGTCGCATTTAGAACTTCAAGAATCTGGAAAATCTGATCGTCCAGGTAGTCGGTACCTTCCACTAATTTATCCCACAGTTGTGTTATGAAGGGGTATGTTAGCATACTACTGAATATTTTGTTATCCCCATCTCTACTAGATGCGGCTTACCATTTGGCTGGGGCTTATTGTCTGCAGCCCTTCTATACAAAGTGTGAATTGGGACTGCTGCTGTGTCTATTTTACTATGAGGAACTATGAAAGTGGCTGGTGTCAGTTTAGCAAGAGTGCAGACCCCTCTTATGGCTGGCCTTCCCACCTGTAGGCTCGATGTCCGCAAACCAAGAATACTCCTTCAGGGAGAACACAAACATGACCAGGGGTCTGTATACATTGGTATAAACTCAAAAGTCCTGACCTAATGCAGGCTTATGGGCACACCAAGTATTATTCATTGGTTTTCCCCTTATACCAGATGTACATTTACCCCTTTCTTTCCTTATTATTTTACCCGTAGATGCTCTACAGCCTTCAATACCATCCTGGTACATCGTCTTATTAACCTGTGTTTGATCATGAGTGTATATGCGGAAGCAATTATTGTCCTCACCACAGGTGTCTGCTCCAGTGTGTTGAAGACTGAACCACCGTCCATCATTGGGAATAGGGTCTGAGTGAGGGATTTCAGTCCTCCTCCTGGCGACCATATTTCCGACATCTGAATCATATTCCCGCCACCACATTTGTACCTTTTAGGCCGCGTTATATTAAACTGAAACCAGGGATTAGCGGCCCATTCGACTATAGCCAATGAGGCAGATATATCACGGGGCACACCTAGATTGAGTCCAAGTCTCATTGTGTATTCAGTGTGGGGTTAATACTTCCCATAGCTCCAGAGGTAAGGCTAAGAACGGCATAGTCCTCGCGGATACAGAGCTGTGTGTACAGATCCAACAGTCTTTCGGTTTCTGTCCTTCCATGTCCTTTATAAGAAGAGCATGATGCCGAATAAGTTTGTTGCCCCAATCAGCATTTAAGAGTTTGTCCTGTGTCTCTGTAGAGTGCAGTAACCCTGTCACTGCCAGCAAGGTGATGAGGAGAACAGTCATTCTGCTGTTGACAGGACCTTCTTGCAGTGACTGGCGTGGATCCAGGTGGACTTTCCCTCAAGTTTTACTGAAGTGGATGTGGTCAGCTGGACTTGGAAGGGGCCGTCAAATCGTGGGTCCCGGATCCTTCTCGCGTGTCTGCGTATAACCACCCAATCACCTGGATTCAGCTGATGCACATCTGCACTGGCATTAGGATCTGGAATGTATGAGAACACATGTTTATGCACCACATTAAGTCTTTCCTGCTAGGCCTGGGCATACAACCGTGTTGCATTTGTAGCACCTGTGGGAAGTACAGACCAGTCTTTGGTGCACTACTAAACAGGACTTCAAAGGGAGACAAGCCTGTCTTTCTATTTTGGAGTGTGTCTAACTGAAAAGAGTGCAAGAGGCAAGCACTCTACCAAGCTCTTTCCTGTGTCTGCCATGGCCTTTTCAATTTTCAGTTCAAGTGTCCCATTTAGTCTTTCCACTTTCCCACTACTTTGTGGCCTATATGGTGTATGAAATGTTTGCAGTACACCCAGGGCCTGCATGACTTCCCTCATTATTTCTCCCGTGAAGTGTGTACCCCTTTCTGTTTCTGTGGCTTCTGGGACACCATACCTGCAGATCAGTTCTTTCATCAGTTTGTCTGTAGTCCTTTTAGAATTTGCACATTTTACCAGATAGGCTTCCGGCCAACCAGAGAAGAGATCTACACATACTAGGATATTTGCATACACTCCTACCTTGGTAGCTGTATGTCGTCAATCTGCAGTCTCTGAAACGGGTGGAGAGGCCTAGATGTCGCTTTCTTAGGGACTTTTACTGTTTTACCTGGGTTGTGCTGTGCACAGATGAGGCATGATTGTACAAGTTTCGCTGCGTAACTGACACCAGGAGCGATCCAGAAGGCATCTACGATGGCACACATGTGACTTTTTGAGGTGTGAGTGGGGCCATGTGCTGCTTGCGCCATGATTGGGAACAGGGACTTTGGTGGGCACATTTTATCCTTATTCTCCCATACTCCATTTGAGTTCAGCTCAGCTCCCAGTCTCCCCCGGTGTACCTTCTCTGTTTGGGCAGCCTTTTGCCGGAGGGATTTCAGGACATCTAGACCCAATGTGGCTGGAATACGCTGACTCCCCGCCACCGTCCACTGCTCTCTCTAGGCCGCCTTGTGCTATTTTAGCAGCCTCGTTCGCCCTTCTATTGCCCTCTACCTCCACGGAGTCACCTTTGTGTGTGCTTTTACCTTGACAATGCCAACCTGGACTGGTAACATCAATGCCTCCATCAATTGTTTCACCAGCTCTGCATTTTTAATGGGCTTCGAATCTGTGAAAATATTAGCGACTTTACCTGCAGCGGCTCTACACGCCTCAGTGAGTGCCTTCAACTCTGCCTCCTGCGCCGACATGTGAGGAGAGAGTGGTTCCGCTCGGATTACCTCATGTGAGGATACTACTGCATATCCAGTGTAGAATCGTCCATCCTGGTGGTATCTGGGGCCATCTACAAAAAAGAAACTCAAAGTCTGCATTAGGAACAGGTTTTTCATGAACGTGTGCAAACCCAACTGTCTCCTGACTCATCAGTTCTTATGCAGACATGTTTATGCGTCATGTCAAAGTATCCTTCCTCACTCACTAATACTGTCACCAATTCCCCCTTTTCTGAATCCACAGGCAGGAGGGTGGCTGGATTCAGAACGTTACATCTTTTGAGGGTATTGCAAAAAAAGGGGGAGACAAAAAAGCGCAATAGGGTCTTATCCACGTTACAAAAGACAGTATATCATGAAATATGCTCACCTGGTTAGGATGAGATAAGAGCGTGTAGGTAGCGGCTGCTGCAGATCCACAGGTCTTCAGTGACCAAAGAAATGATGAATCCAAAGGGAGTTTGTAGCTATATTCCGCGCTGCCGCTTTAGACAAATTCCAGGAGAATGCTGTATGATTGCAGTGGTTTTATTCTACGCGTTTCAGGGGTCTCATGCCCCCTTCATCAGGAAATACCACAAATACATACAGGTATCACAGACATAAATAGGTTTGGAAGGATGCTGGATTTCAAAAAAATGAGCGCCAACAAGTCAGATGATGCAGTGTCAAAGTTCAATGACACCACATGGTTAACAGTTAACCTAAGATATATTACAAAAGAATACATATTTTAAAAGATTTTTTGATTAAATTTTCGTTTACAAAACAGATAATAAAGTCAAATTTACGATTTAAACAAAAAAAAACAAAAAAACAAAAAAAAAAAAAAAAAAAAAGGGGAAGGGGGGAGTTTATTCCTGTTTAGAGGTGGATACCTTACAAGTGGACTATCGTATGGAAACAGCAAACCGCTTTTTTTTCATTGAAAGCATTGCAATCTTTATACAAAAAGGGGAAAAAAGTAAAAACATAATTTTAATTCTTTACCAATAAAAAATCTTTTGAGGGTGACATACTCAGGAATTAGTAGAGCACACTCAAGTCGGAGCTGTCTGGCCATAGACAGATGTTTTGGTTGAACTTGTACGAGTATGGCATGGATGTCATGTGGGGAATAGATTGTCAAAAGAAACATCAGTGTGATCTCACATGCCTTTCCTAGTAGTAGTGCAGCTGCTCCTACCGCACAGACACAATCAATTGCATTTTGTGTAAGGTCCTGGGTCTGATGACAAGCAGTCATAAAGTGGTTGGAATATTTGTGAAGCGGACCTTATCCAAGGCCTACTATAGGTCACTAAACCTAGGAAAGTGCATAGATGCTGATGTGACCTGGGTAGAGGGAGATCTTGAATTGCCTGTTTCCTGTCAGGTGTGTGGTACCTTCGGCAATACAATGTCCCAACAAATGTCACCTTTTGTTTGTAATACTGTAATTTGTCACGTGAGACCTTGCAACCCTTAGGGTCATCCACGTACTGTAATAGTACAATCAGCGGATGAGGTGATTGCCACTACTCAAGGATCCCTGCCATTGCTGCTGAATAGATGGCAGGGGATTTCTTTCCCCCTTTGTGGGAGGACTGTCCAACAATATTGTTCACTTCTATGAGTAAAGGAGAAAGACACTGACAGTCAGCGTGCAGGGGTACAGAGAAGAATGCACCTGCTAAATCAATGACTGTGAAACATTCTGACATTACTGGGATCTGTGACAGTAGTGTGTGTATGTGTGTGTGTGTGTGTTAGGGACGATTGAGGTCACACTCACTGTATCATCATTAATAGCCCTTAAGTCATGAACCTTTCTGTAAGTGTCAGCAAACCCTTGAGTCCTTTTTTTCCTAATGGGATACAAAGAGGTGTCGCAGGGGGAAGATCTTTGCAGTCCAGGGGGGGTTTGTTTGCACCAGAACCCCTGCCTTAACATACTCTCTAATATCTCTGCTCGGGGTAATTGATTTGGCTAGACTCAAGGGGTATTGCTTAAAACAATTCAATCATGACAGGGGGAATGGGCAACCGACCCACATCATTTTTTTTCCCCCCTTGCCCAAACAGTGTCTGGCACCTGTCCCATTTCCTCATCCTCAGGCATTTTGGTGTCAGGTGTTAGTTTCACCGCTTTTGTCATATACACCATTGCCGCAATCTTACACAAATGTTTGTCTGAGAGGGGACTTGTGACTGTAATACCCTCAGGAGAGTACTGTATGATGGCCGGGATCGCAGTCAGCACATCTGCTCCCAGTAAATTCATAGGGGTATTGTCACTAACAATAAGTTTTGTAAGTACCACAATTCCAGCACCTCACTGTTTCTAGGTCCTTAGGTCCCTTATTACGTCTCCACTTTTTTCCTTGTACTCCAGCATACAAGACAGGTCGTCTTATTGTCCTTGTTTGCTCAACTTCTTTAGCTACCTTAAGGAGGTCTTTTCGGATCTACATATCTCCATTCAGGTCTGGCTGTATGTACTGCGTCTCGTAAGTCTTTGTTCATACCGTCAATGAATGCATTCACCAATATTCTAACATCAAGTGGGTTTATGCAAATGTACCCCATGTCTGCCCATTTCAGCTGTAACTGTCCAAAGTACATCTCTACCCTCTCTCCTTTTTGCTGTGTCACATTAGTCAGGAGTACGGACTGCTCTGATTGTTTCACTATAGCCCATTGTTTTAGTGACTCACAGTACGTCTCCCCAGATTGTGCAGATTTATCATCCATGCCCCAAGCCGGATTCTTTGCCACATCTGTGTGTGTCTTAATTATATGTCCTAGTGCGTCACCTGCCTTTAAACTCCCCAACCTCTCTAGGTCTGCCCAGGTACACTTATATGTCTGCTGTACTCCCTTTATGTGTCTGTAAAACGGGAATGGTTGGTCTTCAGGGTCAGGCAGCTGCTTCAGCAAAGCTAGCTGGTCAGAGGGGCTCCAGGGATAATACACCTGCATCTTTCTTATTCTAGACGCACTTCTAGGTCCTGATGGGGGTTGGCCGTCTGATGTCTACTGTCAGCTTACTCCTCAAAGGTCAATGTCCCCACTACCCACTATCCACACTATTATGTCAGCTTCTTATAATCTTGTCTGGACAGGATCTAGCGCAACTCGCTTAGGTCAGTAGCACAGGTCACACAAGTAGCTATTCAGTCTGGGTTTGTCTGAGTCTGATCACAGTGTTTACAAGTCCATCTGTTTTGTCTGGGTCTCTGGTTACACTTTGTCAATCAAAACATTCATAATACACCTTCCACACTGCTGCACATTCATTCTCAAGCATCATTTATTCACTTGCTATTTTCTTCCCTTGTCTGTGCCTTTTTGTACATCCAAACATTCACACCCTGGTATTTTTGCCTTTTTCAATATTTGTCCAACCTACCTGTTTCACTGCTTCCTTTCTGCTCTGTCTTTTACAATTTGCATAGCTGTCTTGGATCTCATTGGGGGCACCGACTGTACACAGAAAAAGTTGCCATGGCTTCAACCTTTTTCTGCCGACAGCTCACCTTTCTTCTGAAATGCCCTCCCAGTGTGCCTGGACCTCTGTCTTACAGGCCACACTTAGCAAGTCAGAGAGAGCCTGCCAAGGTGTAGCGGGAAGGCTCCTTGCCTCTCACCCGGTAGACCTACAGGATGTAACGGGAAGGCTCTCTGCCTCTCACCCGTTAGATCAGCTGGCTAGAATAGGATCAGGCCTGAATCCTTCCAGCCCAGCTCCATGGATTGTTGTGGGAAGGCTATTTCAACTTTAGACAGCTCACCTTTCTTCTGAAATGCCCTTCTGTGTGTCTGGACCTCTGTCTTACAGCCCACACATAGCAAGTCAGAGTGAGCCTGCCAAGGTATATCCAGAGGGCTCCTCGCCCTCGCCTCTCACCCACAACAAAAAACCCGCTGACTAAAGTAAGAAGGCCTAGGTGTGATAGGCCTCTGACCTACTTTATCAGCCGGACAGTCGGCTACCTCCTCTGTTAATACACAATTTGCTATACAAATCAATCACACAACTAGAAGCAGGTTCAAACACATTAATGACCAAACGATCACTTAAACTTACAATTCCCTTATAATTAGGCACCATATCTTACTTTTAACTTCCAACTTCAATTAAGTACTGTTGCTTTAAAATGCACAAATCTTTCAGCGCGTACCTTACGGATAGAATTACAGAGAATTTTGAGCACAGCTCACACTCGGCAGAGATAAGAGCGAAGGGAAAGGAAAAATTGCACATAAGAGCGTCCTTCACAAAGTTCCGTAGTTCTTTAGACTTATCAAAATCAATTTCGACAAAGAAAACTTAAATTCACGGGATTTCACTGTAAGAGCAGATAACTGTATAATGAGATTAACCATGCCTTGCCCTTTTTCTGGCCAAATGCATTCAGGAAACTTTACAATGTAATGCCACATATAACACAAGCTATATCATTACTCAATTCATTCAGTCTCAGATGTAGATTTGAAATATCTATAACGCATCTGTCCGGGATTCCACCACAACTAGAAAGGTAACAAATCTCTTGACACAAAAATGTGTGATGATTCATTCATCACATTCAGGGACTTTTTTATACTCAATTACTCATCTCTCATCTTATTCAGAGGTTCTCATAGACATAAATAACAGCCTGACTATCTAGCACTTTGGATTTGATTGACACTTTAACCTACAGCAGTGTCCACTGACACTCCGAGAACACCAAAGCCAACTTCTTACACAAGAATCATTGAAAACCAGAGCAACCAAAAACTACAGCCTTATACAAATTTACTGGCAATCCAAAATAACTACTGCAGAGTCTATCCCAGACTCCGTGCTACACAGTACACCAGTACACAACCAGTTAGTATATTAGTATATTGCCAGGACAGTTTAACAGATAATAAAAATGACAATTATTATCTTATTACTCTATTATTCAACTCTCATACAGACATACTCACCACTCACTGGTGATGTGGGTTCTTTTGAACCGTGCTGTTAGTCTTACCCAGAGATATGTAGACATCCTTAGAAAGGTTGCAGATGCAGAATCAATGTAAGAATAAACGTTTTCACCTGCTGCAGCCTGGATTCTGCATTTTCAACCTTCCAGGAAGCTCCCACATACGGATTCCGAATAGACTGGTTTCCACGGTCCCCGTCGGGCGCCAAAACTGTCATAGCTGCTTTTGTTCTGACCAAGCGTTAGCTGTCCAGATCACCAGTGAGTCCGAATCGTGAGGTTTTTCGCCCTTTCTGTTCACAAGCGCTTGGAGACAAAGTGACACACACACTGGTCGTGGCTAAATCACTTTATCTGACGTAATGAAATATAAGACATGTTTTTATACCATTTACAACAATATGTGACTCTGGAGCTCATTTGGCCCCCACCATCACCTCAGGGTCGTACGTACCTTGTTTACAATATACCCAGAATACGTTGTTGAGAACAAATATGATAACAAGTATAGTTTCCTTGAAGACAGACACTACTAGTCTACATAAGAATAATTCTAGCAATAATAAGGCAAAAGGCAATTGAAGTCTTAAAGGCATTTAAAGGGATATAAAAGCAAACCATTAACTCTTCTATATCACACTGTTGGGGTATTTTTCAATCTTCATATATATTTCAGTCTCAGTAAGACAGTCCAGACTCTCCGCAAGAGGAAACGAGATGGATACAAGTACAGATGGAAAGTTGACTGATTGCAGAAATTTTGGAATTACTAATCACGGTAAAAACTCCCGGGAGAATTCTCAGAGGCGATGCTGACCCTCAATTACTGTCTGTGGAGACAGCGAAAACAGTTCTTGTGAAGAAAGGTTTGCTGTATCGCTGTACAGTGGAACCCATCACCGTTGCTCATCTCCATCAAATTGTGATCACAGGGACAGATGTAGACATAGTCTTCACTGCCTATCATGATCTGTCAGGTAACTTTGGAGTGCAAAAGACACAAGCCACAGGCCATAGGCAATTCTATTGGATTGGCATGAGAGGACACATTTAAAAATGTGGGCAGGAATGTCACACGTCTGTGAGTCGGAAAACCGTCAAAATCTGATGATAAACCATCACTGCATCTCATTGTGAGTCGACGTCCATAGCAAATGGAAGCCATTGATCATTTGAAGATAGAGCCCAGCAGGACAGGGCATAGCTACGTCTTAACCATCCTCTATCATTTCACCAAATTTGTATTGGCTGTCCCAGTGAAGTATTTAACAGGCCAGACTACACAGTGGTGGAGCAGGGAGAGGTAAGTATTGCAAGCAGGGGGGGCCCACTCGTGGGTGGTGGTACTGGCACAGGGCCCCTCATAGTACGCTGGAGTGTCTGATGGCGGGTGTGCACCCCCACCATCAGAGACACTTGATTCTACTATGAGGGACCTTATGCTAGTACTGTTGCCAAAGAGTGTGCCCACCCACCTGTCCAGGGCAATGGCACTCGCACTGGTGAGTGCGACAGGTGGTGACCCCGGCCCTGTAGGGGGAGGCAGCCCAGCTAGGGAGGTGGGAAAAAATGGCATATGTTGATGTTGGACATTTAGCAGCTGCAAATGGATTAATTGGAGAAGTCCACGGAAGAGGAGGACAAAAGCAAGCCATTTTTCTGGCAACCTACGTGTCAGCAGGGGAGGGTGGGACAAAATCCTTTGAAACCCATGCATGGTTCATTTTAATGAAGGTTAGATCATCAACATTTTGGGTCGACAGACGGGTCCTTTTTTCTGTCAGGATTGATCCAGCAGCACTGAAGACTCGTTCAGATCACACACTAGCAGCAGGGCAAGCGAGCTCCTGTAAGGCATATTGTGCTAATTCAGGCCATGTGTCAAGTTTACTTGCCCAATAGTCAAAGGGGAATGACCGGTGAGGGAGAACATCGATATGGGAAGAGAAGTAGTTTGTTACCATAGTTGACAACTGCTCTCTCCTGTCACTTTCGATCAATGCACTATTACCAGTCGTGTGAGCGGTACTTGAAAATCAGTCCACAACATGGACATGAAACCCCTGTCTCCAACGCCACTTCGCCTGTGTGCACCATGAACACCTCTTCCATGTTGCCCCCTACTGCTCGGAAAAACATCACCGCCGCTGTGTGCTGGGAATGCCTCAAACAAACGGTTTACCAGAGTTGCTTGTTTGTTAGCCAATATTAGCTCTAGGTTCTCCTGTGGCATGATGTTTTGGAATTTGCATTCATAGCGAGGATCCAGGATGCTGGCCAACCAGTAGTTGTCATCGTTCATCATTTTGGCAATGCGGGGGTCCCTTTTTAGGATCTGCAAGGCATAATCAGACATGTGGGCCAATGTTCCAGGTGTCAAAGATGCACTGCGAGTGCTCGGTGGAGGAGCACTTTCTGGCAAATCCACATCCCTCCAGTCACGCACAAACCCTGTACCTGACCGTGCCATGCCATCATTTTTTCTTGCCCCCTGAGAAGCATCCTCCTCCCCAAAACAATCATCCCCATCATCATCATCCTCCTCCTCCTCCTCCTCCTCTTCCTCTTCCTCTTCCTCTTCTTCCTCCACCTCGTCCACGAGACTTCCCTGAGCAGACAATGGCTGACTGTCATCAAGGCTTCCCTCCTCCTCTTCCTCCTCAGCTGCAGACGCCTGCTCCTTAATGTGCGTCAAAGTTTGCATGAGCAGACGCATAAGAGGGATGCTCATGTTTAAGATGGCGTCGTCTGCGCTTACCAGCCATGTGCATTCCTCAAAACACTGAAGGACTTTACAGAGGTCTTTCAGCTTCGACCACTGCACACCAGACAACTCCATGTCTGCCTGCAAACTGTCTGCCCGTGTATCCTCCCACAATTGAATTACAGCCTGACTCTGTTCGCACAGCCTCTGAACCATGTGCAGGGTGGAGTTCCACCTTGTTGCAACGTCGATAATTAGGCGGTGCTTGGGAAGGTGGAGCAATCGCTGCAGCTTCTGCATATGACTGGAGTGTACGGACGGCCGGCGGATGTGCGAGCACAGTGTTCCCACCTTATGGAGCAGGGCTGTTAACTCCGGATAATTATTGAGGAAGCACTGCACCACCAGGTTCAAGGTGTGAGCCAGGCAAGGTATGTGTCAGAGCTTTGAAAGGGCTATGGCTGCCATAAAATTCCGTCCGTTATCACGAACTACCTTGCCTACCTCAAGATGTAGACTGCCCAGCCTTGACTCAGTTTGTCGCTGCAAGTAGTCAGCCAGTACCTCCGCGGTGTGTCTGTTGTTGCCCAAACACATCATCTTCAACACAGCCTGCTGACGCTTACCACTAGCTGTTAGATAGTGGGACACCTCATGTGGGACACTGGCAGCTGCGGATGGAGTGCTCGTGCAACTGCGCTCTGTGGATGAGCTTTCGCTTCTGGAGGAGGAGGAGGGTCGAACACCTACAGCCAACTGTTTCCAATACCATGGGCTAGGCAGCACTGTCCCACTGCCGCTGTCCCCTGTGGACCCTGCATCCACCACATTAACCCAGTGCACAGTGATGTACATGTAACAGCCCTGGCCATGTCTACTGGACCATGCATCTGTTGTGAGGTGCACCTTTCCACTCGCTGATTGCTTGAGTGCATGGACAATGCGGTCTTTCACATGCACGTGAAGGGCTGGGATTGCTTTTTGTGAAAAGTGCCGACTGGGTAGGTCATAGCGTGGTACTGTGTAGGCCATGAGCTCGCAGAAAGCTTTGCTTTCAACCAACCGGTAGGGCATCATCTCTAACGAGATTAGTTTGGCAATGTGAGTGTTCAAAGACAGTGTACGCGGATGAGTGGATGAGTACTTTCTTGTCCTACTCAGAGTCTCTGGTAGGGTGAGCTGGACTTGAGAGCTGCACATGGTGGAACTAGCGGTGGACATGGCGGACTGAGAGAGGGTTGGTGATGGTGTTGCTGATGGCCTAACAATAACATTGTGATTCCATGACTGCTTTGCCCTTGAGAAGACACCTCGACATTTGCTGCTGGTGGTGTGATAACCGGTGGGCTTACAGTGGGGGAAGCGATGTAGCGTTGCTGACTACCTTCATTCGGAGCAGGTGCACATGTGGTACGTGAGGTTTGGTAGTCCATCCACGCTTGCAAGTGCATGGTGGTTAAATGTCTAAGCATGCAACTGGTATTAAAATTTCTCAGATTTTTCCCTCGGCTAAAGGTCTTTGCACACTTCTTACAGATAACTTTTGCCTGATCATTAGGATTTTGTTCAAAAAAGTGCCACACTGCACTCTTCCTACTATGAAAGACATTTTGAGACCTTGCACGCTGTGCTAGTTTGACCGTCTGACCAAGCTGTCCTGCAACTCTTTTGGTTTCTGTGACACGTTTTTGTACTGCTACGGTCATGCCAGATAACAGCTGTTGCGATGTTGTTGCCTGCTGCGGATCCTCCTCCTCCTCCTCTTCTGAGCTTTTGGCAGCGGCACCCTCTTCCCCCAGTGGATGCCAATCTGGGTCATCCTTCACCTCCTCTTCAATTTCATGTGCACCTTCCTCTGTGTCACCGTGTAAGGTGGTATAGTATGCGCGAAGGGGCACCTGAGTTTCATCAGGGTCTGATTCTGCCTCAGTACACTGCGAGGACAATGTAGTGCTCTGAGTGAATGTACCAGCAGAATCATCTAGCAGTGGCTGTGCATCAGTGCTCTCCATGTCAGATTCATCTTGGACTGGGGAATTTACGATTTGACTTGCTAATCCAGGCATGGTATGTGAAAAGAGCTCCATGGAGTAATCGGTAGTGTGGTCTGCCACATCCTTCACTTTTGGTAGGGGTGAAGGACACAAGGAAAGGTATTGTTCCTGACCAGGAGCCTCCACTGACAACTCAGTGCTTTTATTTTTTGAAACTTCAGAAGAGGAGGCGAGAGAGCTGGAGGCTGTGTCAGCAATGTAAGCCAAACCTTGTTCCCAAAGCTCCGGCTTTAAAAGTGGTTTACCTACTCCCAGAAAAGAGCGCCTTCGAGGCATTGTGGAGCCAGACGATGACACAGACTCAACACCTCCTGCCTTAGGTGCTATTGTGCTTTTGCCACTACCAACAGATGCAACACCACCACCACGATCGGGACCAGCTGGCAACCCTCTCCCACTTCTGTGGCATCTTCCACCATACTTGCTCATTTTTGTGTAAATGTACCCAAAATACCACCAGCTATATGGTACTGTAAAACAAGGTAGAAGGTGTATCTACTATTGGTGAGAATTTGAATCTCACTATATAGATTTGAGGATGCAAAACTATTGTCTCAGGCCCAGTAGAGATTACACCTCAATGTAACAAGCTGAAATTGTATGGTGTATGACAAGGTGGAGGGTGTCTATAGGATTGGTTGAGATTTTGAATCTCACTATAGATTTGAGGACGCAAAACTATTGTCTCAGGCCCAGTAGAGATTACACCTCAATGTGTCACGTGCCCCGTCCTGAGTGACACAGCCAGCAAGCTGGTAACTGATACAACAGGACGCGACACGTGTAATTCTCCTATGTGACGCGACCCGCAGGCCGGTAACTAATACAATAAGACAAGGGAATAGGGAAAACATGGGTAACAATAACAATGGTGGCCCTGTGATGGGGAATGGGGAAGTGGAGACCTCCTGCACTCACCTGAGTCAGTGTCTCTACACTCCTAACTTTCCCTAGGCCAGTTCCGCATCGGGCGCCAATCAGGAACCTAAAAACCCTGACTCGCCCTGCACCTAAACCCGCACTAGGGAATTGGTCGGTGCGGAAACTAATCCCACCACTGCACTAAACACACATAAGGAAAAGTGACAAAACAGGGGAACACCACTTAGCTTTGCTCTGTTGCTTACGCTCCCAGCAACAGAGCCCACCACCTGCGTGCATCTTTTCCTCCACCGAGTCCAACATCTGGGTGCACTGTCCAGCAATGGGGTTCAGCACCTGAGTGCAGCTGTACACCATAGCTGCCATTCTACCAAGCTTTCCACGAACTCCTCGCTGACACCATAGCTGCCACTCCAGGACTCTGACTGAGTTGTCCTGGACTCTTGTCAGCACCATAGTGCAGCCTTGCAGCAAACAGAGTCCACACCTGCGTGCAGCTTTCCAGAAACAGAATCCAGCAAATGAGTCCAGCTTTTCTGCCAAAGAGTCCAACATTTTGAGTCCAGCCTTCCGCAACCAAGTCCAACATCCTGAGTGCAGCTCTACACCATAGCTGCCACTCCACCAAGCAATGCCAGCCCTCCTTGTAGACACCATAGCTGACACTCCACCAATCCATGCCAGACCTCCTTGCAGACACCATAGCTGCTACTCTGGCACTCTGACTGGGCTGCCAGTGACTCCTTTCAGCTCCATTCTTTACCCAGGCTTGCTTGCAAATGAGGAACTTATCACCAACAGTGATTGACACACCTGACACTCTTTTATAGAGCAATCACACCTGTTACATAATCACGTGCACAAACTAAGGTAACCAGAGTGCAATGATGCTACTGGCCACTGGGGGGCAAAACTACAACTGAAACCACCACAGTGCAATGACCCTAATGGCCACTGGGGGCAAAACCACCTTTGGCACAGCCAAAGGAAAAAAAAGGTTACTTTGTGCATTTAATCTGTCAGATCCAACCTGGATCCTGACACAATGTAACAGGCTGAAATTGGATGGTGTATGACAAGGTGGAGGGTGTCTATAGGATTGGTGAGAATTTGAATCTCACTATAGATTTGAGGACGCTGAACTATTGTCTCAGGCCCAGTAGAGATTACACCTCAATGTAACAGGCTGAAATTGGATGGTGTATGACAAGGTGGAGGGTGTCTATAGGATTGGTGAGAATTTGGATCTCACTAGAGATTTGTGGACGCTGACAATGATGCTCTCAGTCCAAGTATGGACGCAGGCAGCCTAATAAGCAGGACTGCTGCACACACAAAAGGGTGGAAAAATGAACGCTTGGTAACTGTGCAGAAATGAGGACGAAAAGTATTTTTGCTTTTAAAAAAGCAGTTTGCACATCAGTGTGCAAACAGCAATGCAGCTATCAGGGAGCCTTATAATGCAGCCTAATAACCAACAGAGCTGATGCACAAAAATAGAGCCTCCCCTGTCACTGCACACAAAGTGTTGTGTTGTAAGTGGAAATCGCAAACAGCAAAAGTAGTTTTCTTTGTTCTTCTTCCCTGCCTAAGGCTCTCCCTTATTCTGAATCAGCAGCAGCAACCTCTCCCTAATGCTAAGATCGGCAGAAGTAAGATGGCGGTCGGCGTTCATGCCCTTTTATAGCACCTGTGATGCCTCACAAAGCAAGCCAATCACTTGCATGCCCTTCTCAAAGATTGTGGTGACCGATGCCTATGACATCGCGTTGCCCACAGTGTGCGTCCTCCATCATTGGCTGAAAAAGGGCGCTGGAAGCATCTTTTGAAACACGACTTTGGCGCTCTGGTCGCCGACCTCGTGGCCGACCTCATGCTATGGTTGGGTTTCGTTTCATGAAACCCGACTTCAGCGAAAGTCGCTGACTTTTGAATATGACCTACCCGTTTTGCTCAACTCTAATGTCCACTGTATAATTCTCTGTATGCTTTGCTATTATCGTATTTATGTAGGGCAAGCGTAGTTCCCTAGTAGGCCCACAAGATGAGGATATAGTTATGCTCAGAATGTAAATAGTTAATGTAGGAGGGGCTAACTATGTTTAAGTCGGGGAGCATCTGGCATTTTAGTCAGTTGGGCTAGGTAGCCCTGACAGGGCAGTTAGCCCTGTAACGGTTGAGGAAGATCCCAGCCATCCATAGCACAGGTCAGGGCAATAACAGGCCAGGAAAACAGCAAGATAGAGCTACAGCAGTGTGGTACAGAAGCTGAAGGAAAGGCCAGGAGAGTACAGGGACACAGTAGACTCCATGAAGTGGCAGCTTATTATATGGACTGATGCCCTCAGTACTGGGGCTAAACAGCTGAGGGAGACCCCAACAGCAGTAAGTATGAGCACAGAGGATGCTACATTACTGTTAAAGATGGTAGGTCCCTGTAATGTGCTGAAGGCCATAGAAAGTACCTCAGGAGAAGCTAAGATGGTACAGAAGGGCAGATCACTCGCCATGTGGCAACTGACTTCATGTACAGATGATCTGATGTCTGGGGCGAAACAGACAGAGGAGTGTCTGTGTTAGACGTCGGGTTCCAGTCACTGCACAACAGGAATCACGAGCCTTGCATTCAGCAGTCTCCCATTCCTCTCCGGCCACACAGGAGGCTGCTCAGCAGACTCGTCGATCCAGGCGCTCTGCTCAGACCAGCTCTGTGGGTTTAGTTGCTGCTGCCACCTCTGGTCCAGCTATAGCAACTCAGGCTGGTCAGCAGAGAGCTACTCCAGGGACTAAATCCTCCTTTCGGTCCACTGAGCATGCCCGTGGGACGATCTCTCATTGGAGATCGAAGGTCACATGCTCAGGTCCTTCTCCAGCTCAGATTGGACAATCAGGAAGGTCCTGGAAGGACGCAGCTATAAAAGGTTCACATGGCTGCTCGGTCATGCGCTAGTATAGACTGCATTATCAGACTATGAGGAGTGAGTGTCGTATGCATGTATGAATGTCTCTGGTGAATGACTCATTAAGAAACCCCTACCCTTGGTACGCATGTGTTGTGCAGCCTAGCTTGTTAAGTGCCCAGGCTTAGGTGTAGGTAGGACAGAGTCTGAGACAGGCATCAGTGTCCATCTGTGGCTCTGCACGCCACAGTGCACGTGATCGACACTCCATAGTGGCGTCTGCAGGTGCGACGCCGCGCGCTCAGGAGGTCTAGATGGACTCTGACCCCGTGTCCTTGGGGCAGAGTTCTGTGACCACATTTTGAGCATCCCCTTGCAGAGCTCTGTGAGTGATAACAGCCTCCGGCATTTAAGTTTCACGGTACTGTGGCTCTGTGACGTAACAGACCACTCCTGTTCACACCGGGTGAAGTTAACCCACGTATGACCTTTGTATACTGCTATATACATCCGCCATTACTAAGCAGCAGTTTACCACCTCAGCACGGTTGACCCCGGGCTGCGAACGCACCTACTATCATAATATTATTTGGTGCATTCCGCCAGCCCATAACACTATCCATGGCAGAGGCAAACAGGGAGGATGCTAATAGACCGACTGTTATGGTCCGACCCCGGTACATGCTGAGTAGCCATGAGGGAAGTGCAAGGAAAGTTGAAGATATATGTATTGTGCAATCTGATAAACGCTGTGGAGTACAAGGTTGTGCTGTGTAAAAATCTATTAAAGTCGTCCAGTTAAAAGTTGCAATGGACCGTGCCTCAGTTTGTGTGAAATCGTATGGAGAGAATACCCGCAGCAGAGAGGAGACAGAGTATGCTGACTGAGTGCTGTCATGTCTGTGTGAGGGAAGACCAGGGCGTGTCTGAGCTGTTTACCTCAGCCACGACTACCGCTCTGGCCGACCCTTACACTATCACTGACATGAGTGCATAAGATTTGAAAAATTTGTTTGTATGCACAGTTTTATCACAGATATGGGTGAATAATAGAAGAAAAGATTTCCTCACCCCAGGTATTATTTTAATTAGTGTAACAGCGCCACCATGACAATGCCTGTAGTTTACTTAGCAAAATCTGCTGATTGGTCGGCTATAAGGAAGCCTTTGGGCTCTAACTGTGTCTAAACTGCAATTTTTTCCCACTATGAAGCTTGGGGAAAATATGCTTGCTAATAAGGTTATGGAAAAATAAAATCCCTCCAATAGAATCCTCCCACTGAGAACTCACTGCTAGAGTTGAGCGAAACCGGTCGGTCAGATTCAAAAGTCGCCGAGTTAAGCCAAAGTCGGGTTTCGCTGAGCGAAACCCGACCATAGCGTAAGCATAGCGTGAAGTCGGCTATGCGGTCGCCGACCTGAGCGCCAAAGTCGTGTTTCCCATAATGCTTTCAGGCGCCTTTTCTCTGTCAATGAGCAATGGCGTCACAGTGGCTATAAAAGCCCTGATCGCCGACCGCCATTTTACTTTTATGTTAGCATAGGGAGAGGTTGCTGCCGCTGTTTCTCAATAGGTAGAGTGTTAGGCAGGAAAGAGAACAGATAGGTAGGAGAGAAAAAACATTCTGTGCTTCTGCTGATAGCAATTGTGCTGCACAGTTAGTGTTCAGTGACAGGGGAGGATTTTTTTGTGTGCAGTAGTGCTGGTTATTAGGCTGCCTGATAGCTGCATTGCTATGTGCACACTGCTGTGCAGACTAATTTTTACACAGCACTCATACTTTTATTCTTTTTCTCGGCCCCGTTACATAGCGCTCATTTTTTCCCACACCATCTAGAGCTGTACGCTCCTCACACACTGCCGTGTACTGGCTGGTATCACAGACAAATACATGCTATCTGTGTGTGACTTTGGAAATAAATATGCAGAGATTTACATTTTTTCCATACACCATATAGAGCTGTCCGCTTCTGATACAGTACCGTATATCTGCTGTGTGAATTACGGTCAAATCCATACTGAGACAGCATGTGTGTGTGACTCCGGAAATAAACATATGGAGATTTACATTTCCCCCTACACCATATTCAGCTGTCCGCTTCTGATACAGTACCGTATATCTGCTGTTTGGAATACGGTCAAATCTGTTATGATGTGTCACCGAAGGAGGAAAAAACAAAATTCTAGCTAAGTCCAGAGAAAACCAGAGAGTTTGGCAGCTATCGGATTGCAGACCCCTGAACCTATCCACAACAACTAGCAGTAGCCGTGGGGGGTTCCTACGGTGCCCTAGACCCCTCGATCACAGCCGGAGAACTACATAGCCTAAAGACAGAAAGGGAACTCTAAACTGCCCCAGAGCAGACCCCAAAGCAATAGGCAGCCCCCAACATATAATGACGGTGAAGCAAGATGAAAATACTAACACAGATAGAAAGATAGGTTGAGCAAATGATGGGGCCCAAGCTAACTAAATAGGACAGGATTGGAGAGGAACAAATTGTGGTTTATAATTCAAAAGAAACAGAGGATTCAGTTACTAAACTTAAATATCTTTATAATAAAAGGACTCGTTTGTGGTGGAATAGGGCCTTCCTGGAACGGTATCTCACTAAAGGATTGATACCACGTGGCCTGAGGATTCAGGTGTTTCCCTCCTTCAATATAGAGGATGAGGATTTCAAAAGGCAGTGGGAAGATATTTCAACCACCTGTTCTAAAGGGTTCATGGAGATGTTAATTAAATCTAACACGACTTCCCTGCATGATATTGAGGGAGAGATTAATTCAATCCAGGATAGAGCTTTTGAGAATATGTCCTCGGAATCCATTTTGAAATTCAATAAGGATTTGGAATCAGTTTACAAAATGGGAGAAGGAGATTGTGGCCTCCAAATCTAAAAAATATCAAAGAGATGTATCTGATTTTAAGACGAATCATGTGTATAGATGGAGTAGGAATCACAAGAAACAATTGGGCCCACAAAATAGGACACATAGGAATTCATTTTCATCAATGTCCTCGGTTGATGAAGAGGGTGCTTCCAGTAGCCATCTGAGTATGATGCAAAATGCTAGGATGGGCCACAATAGATCTGGTACACAACGTCAGAAGACTCAAAATGACACCACCCCAATCATTGGAAAAGAAGTAAAAAAATAATTGGAGGTAATCAACCTGTCAAGTCACAATCTGACAGAGGCACAATTAGATCTTTTGGGGTTGGGTTTGACTTTTGTCCCCTCTAACAGGTTTGACTTTTTTGCAGCAATGAAGGACTTACAGCCCTTTCTAAGAAAGATAGTCCTCCGGAAACTACATATGAAAACTTCTAATAATTTGGGTCTGAACTCAACTGAGGAACAGGAGGCTTTATCCATTTTGGAAGAATTGGAAAGAGAGTTCCCTCAACACACCAGGTACTTTCCCTACATCAATCTGTCCGAGATCCACCACTTTTCCCCCCTTCTCTTTATGTCCACAGGTGGAGATTTTCAACCAACTTGTGCTGGATGATTTTCGCCCAATTCCCAATCAGTGGAGGGGTGATAATCTCACCAAGAGACAGAGAGAAGCCCTAAGACAACTAAAAGATCTACGTGATGTAGTAATAAAACCGGCGGACAAGGGGGGAAACGTGGTGGTCTGGCCGACAGTGAAGTATGAAAGGGAAGTCTATAGACAATTGAGGGATCGGGAATCCTATACACTCCTCCCGAATAGCCCTATGAAGGAATTTTCGGGGGCTATTCTGGACATTGTGGAGAGGGCATTTTTCCCAAGGAATCATTCCTAAAAAAGTTCGTGATGGGTTGTTGGTGACTAATCCGGTGGTTCCCACCTTCTATTTATTACCCAAAATTCACAAAGATCCGATTGAGCCCCCGGGGCGTCCCATTGTCTCTGGCATGGGAGGGCTTTGTGATCCAATTTGTAAGTTTATTGAATATTATTTACATCCCATTGTCAAGACTTTGCCCTCCTATGTCATGGGCACTACGGACGTCCTGAGGAAAATAGATGGGTTAATATTGGAGCCAGATATGTTTTTGGTGACGGCCGACGTCGAGTTTCTGTATACCAGCATCAATCATGTAGACGGACTGGAGGCTGTACACTTTTTTTCTGGGTATGGGTGATTTGGAACTATCCCTGCGTTCCTTGGTCATGGAGCTGCTCGAATTTATCTTGGTACATAGTACCTGTCCTTAAATGTAAAGAAATTATCTACAGAAGCGCGGCACAGCCATGGGGGCGGCATGTGTGCCATCCTACGCCAATCTTTCTCGGTCACTGGGAGAGGGAGCTGTTCAGGGATGGCGTGTGTGCCGCTTCCCATGTGCTGTGCTGGTACAGATATATTGACGACATCTTGTTTGTATGGCAGGGTCCCGAGCATGCTCTTCACGAATTCATCAGTAATCTCAATAAGAACAATCTAAATATAAAACTAACATATAAATGTTCCAGGGAAATCATTGATTTCCTGGACATTAAAATTATAGTTTCCGAGGGTGGCTCAGTGCTTACCGACGTCTTCCGTAAGGAGACCTCGGTCAATGCAATTTTACACGCAACATCTGCATATACGTCTTCTACGATTCATGCCATTCCAATTGGCCAATTTTTGAGAGTAAAACGTATTTGTGCTACTGATATGATTTTTGAGGAGCAGGCTCATGACCTTTCCCAGCGGTTCTGTGACCGGGGTTATAGCAGGAGATCAATCAAAAGGGGCTACCTACGGGCCAAGCGAACCCCACGGAGTAAACTATTTGGGGGGAAACGTAAATGGGTGAATGGGAATCAACCCATTAGATTTATATCTACCTTTAATAATCATTGGTCCAAAATACGGGAAATTATGACTCTACACTGGCCGGTTTTAAGATCAGACCCGTTACTCAGAACAATCCTGCCAGAACGTCCCCTTTTAACAGCTAGAAGACCACAAAATCTGCGGGATATCTTAGTGAGAAGCCACTATGTGGCCAATCCTCCGGACCCTTTTGGTGCTGGTATACAGAGACAGGGCTGTTACCCATGTGGCTCCTGTTTGGCCTGTAAGAATATCCTTCGGGCTACCTCTTTTTCTAATACTGAGGGAGGTGGGTGCCATCGGATTACCAGCTATATATCATGCAGTACATGTTACGTGATCTATCTCGCTACATGTCGATGTGGATTGAGATATGTCGGTTTGACTTCGCGGGAATTTCGGGTTCGTGTTAGGGAGCACATTAGAGCTATCAGGGCAGCTGAAGAAATCGTGGACCCTGTGATGCTTAAGACGGTCCCTCGACACTTCAAGCTGCGCCACAAGTGCAACCCCACAGGCCTCAAATTCATAAGCATTGACCGTGTACGTGGGGGTATTAGAGGTGGAGACCTCAAACGCACATTGGCGCAGCTTGAGTGTCGATGGATTGTCACCCTACAAACCATGGCACCTAAGGGCCTTAATGAAAAATTATCCTTTGCATGTTTTTTGTAATTGGATTCCTGACACCCCTTTTTTCCTTTCTTTTCCTCTGTTCTCTTTTTTTTATTTTTTAATGTATGGTGTGCTGTTTTTAATTTTTATTTCTTTTTATTTCACAATTGTCATAGTGACTGTTCATGATGATCGCATTCTGTCCATGAATGATTGATGACAGCTGATGGTCTCGGCTCCGGTGGATTAGCTCTTTAATCTGAGGAGGATGAATCATACATTGGAAGACCTATTTTGGACATACTAATCCCCTTACCCGTTTGTGTGATTCTAGAGCTTTGGTTATATGTATAGTGTGACTTTCATAATATATGTAATGTTAACATTGCTTAATGTATAATTGTTTATTTGCCTTGTGGATTATCTTTTCATCCAAAGTTTTTTTTAGGAAGGTTGAAGTTAATTATCTATACTAGATGCAATGGGCGTTGTGTTTCTTCTCTGTTTTGGTACCGTTTGGGGGCGACATCCAACTTTCTATATTATGCAGGTGGCGTCTATACATATTTTCTAACATCTCTGTTTCAGAGATTTAGGTAGTTATGGGACGTATTTCTGAAATTGTTAGTTACCTCCCTTTCTGGGCCCCTCCCCCTTCCCTTCTGTATCTCCCCCCTACTTTTTTCCCTTTTCTCCTTTTTTCCTTTTTGTTTTTTCTTTTCTTATTTGCTCTCTTCCTTTTCTTTTTCACCTCTGTTTCCTTGCATCGCCTCTCATACTATACATTTTATTATTGATTTATGTGTTCCACTAGTAAGGTCATATTCGGCCGCATACCGGACACTGTTGCACATCTGTTTGCCAGAAACCAAGATGTCCGCCGTGGAGGTACGCATGCGCAGGCGACTCCACAGTCTCGCGTTGCCCAAGGCCTCCTTATGTGACTGCGCTGGGTACTGACGTCATTGGAGATTTCTCCTGACCAGCGCCGCCATTGGAGGGCCGGCGGTGACGCGTTGCCTGTGCTAGCTCCGCCCCTCATGCGCCGCGTCCTCATGGCTGATATCACGCACCTGTAGGCAGGGCTATTTATATGTGGCTAGCACACCTATCCACATTGCCCCCCGAGGAAGCCAGATAGGCGAAACGTGTGTCGGGGCACGTTCCTGGAACTTAGATATTCACCCATATGGGTAAGCACGATATGGCACTTTGATTTGCACCGTCACTTTATTTAGAATAGAAGGTACAGCCCCATAGGTGGGCGTCTCCATGCATGCTAGCCACAGTGCTGTCTCACTAGTAGTCTCTTTACTCTGTATTTGGACATTTATGTGATTCATAGAGACTTGTGCTTGCATGCATGGGGTGAGGATATGACATGGGCACCCTACTGCCCTCCTTCTTTTTGGAAATTTTCCTCATGGTGCACTTCGTTTGTGCCTAGGCTATGAATTAGTTCTGGGGAATCTGTTTTTGTTTCCCAAACACTGATTTACTATTTACTATTACTATGATTTTGTGGTTTTATGTGATGTTCAATAAAAGGATTTTTTAATCTAATTCTTTCTGATGTTCATTTACATTGGGCAGCATGCTCTTCCCCTGTGTGAATTTTGTATTATGTTTAGAGTGGCCCATCCCCTTTGGGGACTATGGAAATTGTTGATCACCCATAGTATCTGTTATATCAAACTAAATAGGACAGGATAGGAAAGCTGCTGTCTGCCATCCGCAAAAACCCTATCCAAAATGTGCCAACCGACTGATAGGAAAAACAGGCCCTGAAGTCGCTAGGCTTCAAAAGACTATATCAGCACTAAGGTATATTCTGAAGACAGAGCAAAATATCAACAGATCAGAGACAAAAATGGAATTCAGCTCACCCCCAGCCGGGGATGGCAGAACTCCCAAAAAACAAGGCAAAACAAAACTGAAGAGTACAAAGCAGAGCAGAAAAACTTAGCTTTGAGACGCAGGAATCAGACTGGTCTCCAAGAATCCAGCAGGATCACCAGCAAGGCAGAAGGGCGTCGGCTGCCTTATATCCAGTCCTCAATTCCAGCCACCCAGTCATCATCTAGCTGCCCAGGTGTTTGGTAATCAGCCTCACTACCTTCCTTCACCAGAGGAGGGAGTTCATCAGACCTCAACGGTGAAGGGAAAAATGAACTCACAACACAAATCCATACTGAGACAGCGTGTGTGTGTGTGACTCCGGAAATAAATATACGGAGATTTACATTTTTCCATACACTGTATAGAGATGTCCACTTCTTATATAGTGCCGTATATCTGCTGTTTGGATTATGATCAAATCCATACTGAGACAGCGTGTGTGTGTGTGTGTGACTTTGGAAATAAATATACGAAGATTTACATTTTTCCATACACCGTATAGTGCTGTACGCTCCTCACACTACCGTGTACCGGCTGGTATCACAGACAAATACATGCTATCTGTGTGTGTGACTCCGGAAATAAATATACGGAGATTTATATTTTTACATACACCGTATTCAGCTGTCCGCTTCTGATACAGTACCGTATATCTGCTGTTTGGAATACGGTCAAATCCATACTGAGACAGCGTGTGTGTGTGACTCTAGAAATAAATATACAGATATTTACATATCCCCCTACACCGTATTCAGCTGTCCGCTTCTGATACAGTACTGTATATCTGCTGTTTGGAATACGGTCAAATCCATACTGAGACAGCGTGTGTGTGTGACTCTGGAAATATACATACAGAGATTTACATTTTCCCCTACACCGTATTCAGCTGTCCGCTTCTGATACAGTACCGTGTATCTGCTGGTTGGATTACAGCCAAATACATACTGGGAGAGCTTCTGTGACTAAGGAAATATATACGGAGATTTACGTTTTTCCTTACAATGTATACAGCTGTACGTTTCTGATACAGTACTATATATCTGCTGGTTGGATTATGGTCAAATACATACTGGGAGAGCGTCTGTGAGTAAGAAAATATATAAGGAGATTTAAATTTTTCCTTACACCATATACAGCTGTACGTTTCTGATACAGTACCGTATATCTGCTGGTTGGATTATGGTCAAATACATACTGGGAGAGCGTCTGTGACTAAGGAAATATATACAGAGATTTAAATTTTTCCTTACACCGTATACAGCTGTACGCTCCTCATATAGTACCATATATCTGCTGGTATTTTTGGTACATTTTCCCAAACATGAGGAAGTATGGTGGAAGAGGCAGCTCACGTGGGCGGGGGGGCAGCTGATACTGATGGTGGTGCATCTGCTGGTTACGCCAAAAGCACAATAGCAGCTAAGGCAGGAGATGTTGAGCCTGCGTCATCGTCTGGCTCAAGAAGGCCTGTAAGTTTCTGGGAGTAGGTAAACCACTTTTAAAGCCGGAGCATCAAGAACAGGTTTCTTACATTGCCGAAACAGTCTCCAGCTCTATCGCCTCCTCTTCTGAAGTTTCAAAAACTGCAAGCACTGTCGTCAGTGCAGGCTTCTGGTCAGGAACAACACCCTTCCTTGTGTTCTTTACCCCCACCAAAAGTGAAGGATGCGGCAGGCCATACTTCAGATTACTCCATGGAGCGCTTTTCACATACTATGCCTGGGTTATCAAGTCAAATCCTGAATTCCCCAGTCCAAGATGAATCTGACATGGAGTGCACTGATGCACAGCCACTGCTAGATGATTCTGCTGGTACATTGACCCAGACCACTACATTGCCCTCGCAGTCTACTGAGCCAAAATCTGACCCTGATGAAACTCAGGTGCCCCTTCCCGCATACTAAACCACCTTACACGGTGACACAGAGGAAGGTGCAGATGAAATTGAAGAGGAGGTGATGGATGACCCAGTTGTTGACCCGGATTGGCATCCATTGGGGAAAGAGGGTGCCGCTGGCAATAGCTCAGAAGAGGAGAAGGATCCGCAGCAGGCATCATCATTTCAGCAGCGGTTATCTGGCAGGCCCGTAGCTGTCCAAAAACTTGGTAAAAAAACTAAAAGAGTTGCAGGACAGCTTGGCCAGACGGTCAAATTAGCACAGCGTGCAAGCCCTGAAAATTTATACCATAGTAGGAAGAGTGCAGTGTGGCACTTTTTTGACCAAACCTTTGCCTCATCAATAGGATTTATCTGTAAGAAGTGCGGAAGGACCTTTAGCCGAGGGAAAAATCTGAGAAATTTGAATACCAGTTGCATGCTTAGACATTTAACCACCATGCACTTGCAAGCGTGGATGGACTACTAAACCTCAGGTAGCACATGTGCACCTGCTACGACTGAAGGTAGCCAGCAACGCTCCATCGCTTCCCCCACTGTAAGCTCACCAGTAAGCACACCACCAGCAAGAAATGTTGAGGCATCGTCGCAAGGCCAAAGCAGTCAGGGAATCACAATGCTTTTGCAACGAAAGACTGAATCTAGGCCATCGCCATCACCACCATCACCACCATCACCAACCCCCTGTCAGTCCATCAGGTCCACCGCTAGTTTCCCCATATGCAGCTCTCCAGTCCAGCTCACCCTACCAAATACTCTGAGTAGGACAAGAAAGTACTCATCCTCTCATTCACGTACACTGGATTTGAATGCCTACATTGCCAAACTGATCTCATTAGAGATGATGCCCTTCCGTTTGGTTGAAAGCGAAGCATTTCGAGAGCTCATGGCCTACGCTGTCCCATGCTATGACCTACCCAGTCGGCACTTCTTTTCTAGAAAAGCCATCCCTGCCCTCCACCTGCATGTGAAAGACCGCATTGTCCATGCACTCAAACAATCAGTGAGTGGAAAGGTGCACCTCACAACAGATGCATGGGCCAGTAGGCATGGCCAGGGCCATTACGTGTCCATCACTGTGCACTGGGTTAATGTGGTGGATGCAGGGTCCACAGGGGACAGCGACAGTGGGACAGCGCTTCCTAGCCCACGGTATAGGAAACAGTTGGCTGTAGGCGTTCGACCCTCCTCCTCCTCCAGAAGCGAAAGCTCGTCCACAGAGCGCAGTCGCACGAGCACTCCATCCGCAGCTGCCAGTGTTGCACACGAGGTGTCCCACTATCGAACAGTTAGTGGTAAGCGTCAGCAGGCTGTTTTAAAGATAATATCTTTGGGTGACAACAGACACACTGCGGAGGTACTGGCCGACTACTTTCAGTGACAAACTGAGTCATGGCTGGGCAGTCTACATCTTGAGCCAGGCAAGGTAGTCAGTGATAACGGCTGTAATTTTGTGTCGGCCATAGCCCTTGCAAAACTCAGAAACATACCTTGCCTGACTCACACCTTGAACCTGGTGGTTCAGTGCTTCCTAAATAATTATCCGAAGTTAACAGCCCTGCTCCATAAGGTGCGAAGACTGTGCTCGCACATCCGTCGCTTGCCCATAGACTCCAGTCATATGCAGAGGCTGCTGCGATCGCTCCACCTCCCCAAGCACTGCCCAATCATAGATGTTGCAATAAGGTGGAACTCCACCATGCACATGGTTGAGAGACTATGCGAACAGAGGCAGGCTGTAATGCATTTGTGGGAAGATACACGGACAGGCAGTTTGAGGGCAGACATGGAGTTGTCGGGTGTGCAGTGGTCGAAGCTGAAAGACCTCTGTAAAGTCCTTCAGTGTTTTGAGGAATGTACACGACTGGTAAGCGCAGACGATGCCAGCATAAGCATACCACCTATGCATCTCCTCATGCAAACTTTGACGCACATTAAGGCTCAGGCGTCTGCAGAGGAAGAGGAGGAGGGAAGCCTTGATGACAGTCAGCCATTGTCTGCTCAGGGAACTGTCCTGGATGAGGTGGAGGAAGATGGGGAAGAGGAGGAGGAGGGGGATGATTATTTTGGGGAGGAGGATTGTTCTCGGGGGCAAGAGAAAATGTTTGCTTGCCAAGGTCAGGTACAGGGTTTGTGCGTTACTGGAGGGATGTGGATTTGGCAGAAAGTGCTCCTCTACCCACCACTGTCAGTGCATCATTGACACCTGGAACATTGGCCCACATGTGTGATTATCTCTTGCAGATCCTAAAAGGGACCCCCGCATTGTCAAAATTATGAAGGATGACGACTACTGGTTGGCCAGCATTCTTGATCCATTCTATAAAGGCAAATTACAGAACATCATGCCACAGGAAAGCCTAGAGCTAATATTGGCTCACAAGCAACTGTGGTAAACCGTTTGTTAGAGGCATTCCCAGCACACAGCAGCGGTGCAGGTTCTACCACGAGCCGTACTGGGCCAAATGGAAGATGTGCCCATGGTGCACACGGCCGAATTGGCGTTGGAGACAGGGGTTTCATGCCCATGTTGTGGAATGATTTCTTGAGGACCGCTCGCACGACTGTTAATACTGAATCGATTGCAACAGACAGGACACAGCAGTTGTCAATTATGGTTCAAAATTACCTCTCCTCCCCTAACGATGTTCTCCCTCACAGTTCATTCCCCTTTGACTACTGGGCCTCTAAACTGGACACCTGGCCTGAATTGGCACAATATGCCTTACAGGAGCTCGCTTGCTCTGCTGGTAGTGTGCTATCAGAAAGAGTCTTCAGTGCTACTGGATCAATCCTGACAGAAAGAAGGACCCATCTGTCGACCCAGAATGTTGGTGATCTCACCTTCATTAAAATGAACCATGCCTGGGTTTCAAAGGATTTTGTACCACCTTCCCCTGATGACACATAGGTTGCCAGCAAAATGGCTCGCTTTGTCCTCCTCCAACTTCTGTAATTCCTCCATTTGCAGCTGCTGAACGTCCAGCCTACACCTCAACATATGACAGTTTTTCCACCTCCCTAACTGGGCTGTTCCCTCCCCCAGGGCCGTTGTCAGCACCTGGCGCACCCGGGCAAGTGTCGGGGCCCTGAGCAGGTGGTGGGGCCCACTCGTGGGTGACGGCACTGGCACAGGGCCCCTCACAATACGCAAAAGTCTCTGATGGTGGGGGGCCCACTCGCCATCACAGACACCGTTGTACTATGAGGGGCCCTGTGCCACTGCCGTCGCCGACGAGTGGGCCCCCCCTGCTTGCTCAGGGCACTAGCACTTGCAATACTTACCTCTCCCTGCTCCACCGCTGTGACCTCTTCCGCGTTTCCTGACAGTGACATTCATATCAGAGAGCGCGATGACATCACGTCTGTACGCCCTCTGCCTGAACAGTCCAAGTGCAGAGAGCTGGAAGATGGAGACACTGAGGAGTCTAGAGTAGAGTAGTGCCCAGCAAGGAGAGGTATTTCATTTTTTTAATGTTTGGAGCAATATATGGGGAGCATTATACACTGGAGAATTATATATGGGGCCCATCATACACTTGAGCATCATAGATAGGGCCCATTATACACTGGAGCATCATATGGGGCCCCTTATATATGGAGCATTATATGGGCCCATCATACACTGGAGCATTATAAATGGGGCCCATCATACACTAGAGCATCATCCATGGGGCCCATCATACACCTGCGCATTATAAATGGGGCCCATCATACACCGGAGCATTATAAATGGGGCCCATCCTACACTGGAGCATTATAAATGAAGCCCATCATACACTGGAGCATCATATGGGGCCCCTTATATATGGAGCATTATATGGGCCCATCATACACTGGAGCATTATAAATGGGGCCCATCATACACTAGAGCATCATCCATGGGGCCCATCATACACCTGCGCATTATAAATGGGGCCCATCATACACCTGCGCATTATAAATGGGGCCCATCCTACACTGGAGCATTATAAATGAGGCCCATCATACACTGGAGCATCATACATGGGCCTATTATACACTGGAGCATTATTAATGGGGCCCATTATATATGGAGCATTATACACTGTTTGCATAATTATTATTAGGCAAGTTGTTTTTGAGAGGATTTTTTTTATTATTGAACAACAACTATGTTCTCAATCAACCGAAAAGACTCATAAATATCAAAGCTTAATATTTTTGGAAGTTGGAGTGGTTTTTTTTTTAGATTTGGCTATCTTAGGAGGATATCGGTTTGTGCAGGTAACTATTACTATGCAGAATTATTAGGCAACTTAATAAAAACCAAATATATACCCATCTCACTTGTTTTTTTCACCAGATAAACCAATATAACAACACAAAATGTAGAAATAATCATTTCTGACATTCAAAACCAAAAAAAGGGACCAACATAGCCACCTTTCTTTACGATGACACTCAAAAGCCTTCCATCCATACATTCTGTCAGTTGCTTGATCTGTTTACGATCAACATTGCATTCAGCAGCCACCACAGCATCCCTGACACTGTTCCCAGAGGTGTAATGTTTTGACTCCCTGTAGATCTAACATTTTATGAGGGACCACAGGTTTTCTATGGGGTTCAGATCAGGTGAACAAGGGGGCCATGTCATTATTTTTTCTTCTTTTAGACCCTTACTGGGCAGCCACGCTGTGGAGTATTTGGATGCATGTGATGGAGCATTGTCCTGCATGAAAATCATGTTTTTCTTGAACGATACCGACTTCAACCTGTACCACTGGTTGAAGAAGGTGTCTTCCAGAAACTGGCAGTAGGTCTGGGAGTTGAGCTTCACTCCATCCTCAACCCGAAAAGGTCCCACAAGTTCAACTTTGATGATACCAGCCCATACCAGTACCCCACCTCCACCTTGCTGGCATCTGAGTCAGAGTGGAGCTCTCTGGCCTTTACTGATCCAGCCTCGGGCTCATCCATCTGGCCCATCAAGAGTCACTCTCATTTCATCACTCCATAAAACCTTACAAAAATCTGTCTTAACATATTTCTTGGCCCAGTCTTGACATTTTATCTTATATTTACTGTTCAAAGGTGGTAATTTTCCAACCTTCCTTACCTTGTCCATGTCCCTGAGTATTGCACACCTTGTGCTTTTTGATACTCCAGTAACGTTGCAGCTTTGAAATATGGCAAAACTGGTGTCAAATGGCATCTTGGCAGCTTCACGCTTGATTTTCCTCAATTCATGGGCAGTTATTTTGAGCCTTTTTTTATCAACACACTTCTTGCGACCCTGTTGGCTATTTGCCATGAAACGCTTGATTTTTCAGTGATCACACTTCAAAAGTTTGGCAATTTCAAGACTGCTGCATCTCTCTGCAAGACATCTCATAATTTTTGACTTTTCAGAGTCCGTCAAATCTCTCTTCTGACCCATTTTGCCAAAGGAAAGGAAGTTACCTAATAATTAAGCACACCTTATATAAGGTGTTGATGTCATTAGAGCACACCCCTCCTCATAACAGACATTCAAATCACCTGATTTACATAATTGGCAGTTGGCTTTCAAGCCTATACTGCTTGGAGTAGGACAACATGTATGAAAAGGATGATGTGATCAAAATACTCATTTGCCTTATAATTCTGCACACAGTGTATAGGCCCATCATACACTGGAGCATCATCCATGGGGCCCATCATGTACTGCAGCATCATATGGGGCCCATTATATATGGAGCATTATATAGGCCCATCATACAATGGAGCATCATCCATGTGGCCCATCATATACTGGAGCATCATATGGGGCCCATCATATACTAGAGCATCATATGGGGCCCATTATATATGGAGCATTACATAGGCCCATCATACAATGGAGCATCATCCATAGGGCCCATCATATACTGGAGCATCATATGGGGTTCTTTATCTATGGGGCATATAGAGTATGGAGCATTATATGGAGCACATATGGGGCCTATTCAGTATGGAGCATTATATGGAGCCCTCTGTATAGAGCAATATATGGGGCACATCATATACTGTATGGAGCTTTATATGCGACTCATTATACTGTATGGAGCAATATGTGGGGCTCATTCTACTCTATGGGGACCGTCCTATACTGTATGGCACATTATATGGGGACCATCCTATACTGTAGCATTATGTGGATCTCATCACATACTGTATGGAATATTATATGGAACCAAATATTCTGTATGGAGCAATATATGGGGCTCATTATTCTGTATGGCGCACTATGTGGTGGCCATAATACTGTATGGAGGAATATACTGTCCGTTTTTTTGAGCTATTGTAGAATTTAAAATAGATATTAGTCATGCAATGTAAGAAGTGAAGTATTTGTCATTGCACTATACCAATATTTCTCTGCCGCATCGGAGCATCATGAATTGTGGTATGTGTTAAAGGGGCCCACTGACACTCTTTCGCCCAGGGCACATGAAAACCTGGAGCCAGCCCTACCCCCCCCACAACTTTAGCCAAATAACCCCCAGTTTTCTATGCGTAACTATTATAAAGTAAATTAAGGTTGACAAGCTTAAGTAATAAGAATTGATGTTGTTGGCATTGAAACGGGCACTGGACGTTCATCCACTCAATGCCGACTTTTATTCCCAATTGACTTGCATTGGGGTCGGGTTTCGGACGAAACTCCGACTTTTTTGCCCTAGTCAGACCAGTTTCATCTGAAACGAATTTTGTTTCATGAAACCCGATCCGACTAAAGTCGCTCAACTCTAGTGGCGGCAATTGTTCCTTATGTAACTTTAGCAAGGAGCGAATAAATGACATAATTGGATTTTGAACATAAATATACCAAATTTGCTTTGATGCTAAAACTCTTAGATTTCACTTTCCTTTAATAAGGATCTTGTTTTGTTTTATGTTTTTTTGTACGGTAAGCATCCCATATTTGGTAAGTAATTGTTGCATCGTTGCATCTCCTTTCCTTCAGCACACAATATCTTCATCTTCCCTACATCTTCAATGGGGCTTCAGGCATGAAGAAAGTTTCTGATGTCATGTTGGGTAAGATGCTCAAGCAAGGTTGGCGTGGGTGAGATTCGGTTCCCACTTGTTTTGGCATCCTACAGATAATTGTGGGTACTGGCTGGGTGTTTGTGTTATGAGGGCCTTGTGCCCATGCAGTCCACCAGTAGCCAGTTGTATTGGCTGGCCAGGTCCATGAGTTCCACAGATTAGTAACGGAGACTTCTGTACAAACATGGGAACTTTACTGAACTTGATGAGGATAATATAGAATGGGATAGCAAGTACACAGTCTTAAAGGGAACCTGTCAACAGGATTATGCAGAGTAACATACAGACAGTGCCAGTTTGGCACTGTTATACTGATTAAAATGATGCCTTGATTAATGAAATCTGTCTTGTGGTTGTTGTTTAATCTTTATTTTCAGTTTTGAATTAATGATATGCTCGTGTTCCAGGGCGGTCTGTTGGGGTCCTCATGTGGTGCTCTGATTAGGTATTCATACTGATGGCTTATGACAGGTTACTGATCCCTCAGTGACCTTCCCCCTATTTTACATACTGATTATTATATGTATTGAAAAACAATCACCTTCAGCAGGCTGGTACCGGCGCTGCTGCATGATCGTAAGCATAATGTGAATTAAATTATTTTATTTTGTCATAAACATTGATTCTAAAAAAAAAAATCTTTCTCAAAATGGTGCCTGCGTGGCATCTATCAGCAATCCAATATATGCTACTGCACAGGTGCCAGTTGCACCATTTTGCTAGAGAAAGAAATGTCTCTACCAAAATGGCGCTGGCGGCACCAGCGCAGTAGCATCTGTCGGCGATCAGATGCTACTGCGCATTTGCCACAGGCGACATCTTGGTAGAGACTTTTTTTTCCTCTAGCAAAATGGCACTGCCGATGCCTGTAGAGTAGTAGTCAGATCGCCGACAGATACTACTGCGCAGACGCGGCCGGCGCCATTTTGAGAAGTATATATTTTTTCAGAATCAATGTATATGACAAAATACATCACAACACAGAGCCAGACACCAATCAGACAACAATAAAACTTTCACACTCCTTATCTACGAACTGTTTCAATATTTATGGCCACAACTGTTTATCCCTGTTCCATAATGATAGTTCAGCTTCATGTCACTTGTATTTTCGATTGCATTATTTCTTTCTGTTCTGTGTTGTGTATAAATATTCTTCAGATTTTGTATTAGTCTATGCCTGATGAAGATACCTGAGTAGTCTTGAAAGCTTGCAATTTGTTAGCATCTTTTCAATTAGCCATTAAAAGGTATCAACCACTGAGGACTCTCAATTCCAAATATTTTTCTGACAAAATTAAACAATTTAATGCACATTATACATGCAATATTGATGCAGTGCAGGCGCCACTGTTGGCGCCTGCCTGATGAAGGTAATTTTTTCAATACATATAATAATCAGGGTGCACAATCCTGCTTACAGTTTCCCTTTAAGCATTTTTCATTTACAGCAAGAAGCTTTTGCACAGACATCATCCTTTCACTCAAAATCATAAGTTCAAACGTACAAAATAAGCATTAGGCACTTCAATGATTCATCAGAAAAATAAAAGGCAGGTGCGGAGTAAATCTACCTGATAACGAGAGATTCCAAACATTTGAAAATTACAACAATCTATTCTATTATTTTTAAAGACTGTTTTTCGGTGATTACTTTGTATCTCTGTTCATACTGCACCCACGCACACAAATGATACACAATTTGAAAAGTAAACTTGCCCCCTTCAGCAAGAAAATAACCAAACAAACCACACATCCACGATTTGATCACAAAATACAGTTTAAACATTAATTTTCATAAACCTGCAGTAAGGAAAAATGACCTGCAGGTGGCACCACAGTACCCCAAAGCACACTACCACAAAGCTGCTTGAAGACATCACAAACAAATCCAAACATTGCCTTGGGGGCTTTCCAGCTTGACAAACTGCTTGCCCAGTCTATTTTAGTCAAATTGGAGGATTGCACACTTCACTGCAGGTGAGGCACATATGCAAACACATTTGTATACATGCACTACTTTTTCGGCGATAACTTCGCCTGACACACACAAATGGTGAGTCACATATGCAAACACATTAGTAAACATGCACTGCTTTTTCTCTGATTACTTCGCCCACACACAAATGATACACCATTTGAAAGGTACACTTGCTCCCTTCAGCAAGAAAAGAGCCATCATCTCATGAATTACATTTACATTTGACCAGCTTGCTTTTTCTGAAATTGCCTGTGCCCTGACGACCAATGTGCGAAAATTTCACACGGGCCAAGCTAGTATTTTTATTAATACAAAAGATTAAAACCATTTAAAAAGACAGGGGTTACAACCTCCAAAGGGGGGGGAACTACTGCAAGCCAATGGATAACCTGTTAATAATGGGGAGAGTAATGGGGACTTCTGTGCTGTAATACCTCTTACTTTGCCACCCCGTGTTTCAGGAGGTCCACTCTGCTTTTCCTCACTTCTGGATGAAGGACGCTGGCTCGAAAAGGCTTTGTAACATGGGAACATATAAAAGATCACTGCTTCTCCACATATTTCCAGTGTGACAACATTTTACTCACCGGTCTCAGAATATATATACATACAGAGGACAGGACAATCAATATGTGGCGGGCCAGTAGATAACAGGCTCCAATTAAGACACCACATGTACATTACAATAGCCGCAGGTGGCCGGCGACCCCCGATCATTTACTGTGGGATTTACAAAGGTAGGGGGAGGTCTGAAGTGGGATATCTCGTTTACCTCTGCCCAGGGGTCACAGCCGGCCGGTTGCTGCATTAGGGGTATGCATCTCACATTGCACCTATCATACATGCATCTCCTATTCGGGGTGCTGGGGGGTTCTGTAACACGGCTCCCCCTTTTCAGCAACGCGATCGTCATACACAGTCTGATCCTTAACGGATCAGCTTGTGGAAGACCGAAGTCTATGGGGTTGGTACAAGTTCCATTCATCGACTTAGTCCATCGGCGTTACCATTTTGTTTGCCGGGTCTTTAGTGGATGGTGAAGTCTAGAGGTTGTAGGGCTAAACTCCACCGCAGTAATCTGGCGTTGTCTCCAGAGACCCGATTAAGCCACACTAGGGGATTATGGTCCGTTAGGAGGGAAAACTGTCTTCCATACAAATATGGTTGTAACTTCTTGAGTGCCCATACTACTTCCAGACACTCCTTCTCGAAGGCCGCATAGCTTACTTTGCGGGGCAGTAGTTTCCGACTCAGGTAAGCTACCGGTGGTCTTGACCGTCAGGCCCGACTTGGCTCAGCACTGCCCCCAGTCCAAACATAGAAGCGTGTTGTGAGTTCATTCTCCCCTCCGTCACTGAGGCCTGGTGAACTCCCTATTCTAGTGAAGGAAGGTAGTGAGCCTGATTGTCAGGCACCTGGTACTGGTGAGGACGATTGGCTGAGTGGAGTCACTGACTGGATTTAAGGCAGCCTATGCCCTTTCTGCCCTGCGGATGATTTCTCTTTGAACTCTTGGACACCAGTCTGATTCCTGCTCTCCTAAAGCTAAGTTTTCTGTTTTGCCTTTTTGCATTTAAGATTTGTTTTTGTTTTTCTTGCTTTTTGGATTCTGCCACTCCCTGCTGGAGTGTGCAGTGTTCCATTAGCTCTGTCTTCTGAAAGTACCTGAGTGCTGATTTAGTTTTTGAAGCTTAGTTGCTTCAGGGCCATTTTTATATCAGCTTGTTGGCTTTTGTCTCTGATAGGGTTTTGGCAGATTGCAGACAGCAGCCTTCCTATCCGTTCCTATATAGGTAGTTTTTGGGCCCCGTCTTTGCTCAGCCTGTCTTTCTGTCTGTGTAAGTGTTTTCATCTTGCTTCACCGTCATTATATGTGGGGGGCTGCCTATTGCTTTGGGGTCTGCTCTGGGGCAGTTAGATTTCCCCTTTCCTTCTTTAGGCCTATGTATCTCTCCGGCTGTGAACGAGGGGTCTAGGTCATCGTAGGAACCCCCCACGGCTACTGCTAGTTGTGTTGATAGGTTCAGGGGTCTGCAATCTGATAGTTGCCAACTTCTCTGGTTTTCTGGACTTAGCTAGCATTTCTGTTTTTGCCTCCTACGGTGACTCAATCATAACAGAAGCGTCTGTGTGAACAAGAAAACGTTTAGTTGGATCGGGTGCGGCCAATACGGGGGTATTTGTGAGGGTGTCCTTTAGCTGGCGAAAGGCTTCCTCACACTCGGGGGTCCAGGTTACCTGGTGGGGGAGGTTCTTACAGGTCAGATCAGTGAGGGGCTTGGCTATGCTGCTGTAATTGGGGACAAATTTCCTATAATACCCTGCTGTCCCTAGAAACGCCATGACCTGGGTTTTAGTGCGTGGGGTGGGCCATTTGGCTATGGCCTCAATCTTGGCTGGTTCTGGTCGCTGTTTCCCATTTCCCACCCAATGTCCTAAATACTGAACCTCTGCTTTGCCCAACGTGACACTTGTTGGGGTTCAAGGTGATTCCGGCCTTGTGGATCCTGTCCAATACTGTCTCTAGGTGATTTAGATGCTCATCCCATGTCGCGCTGTAGATGGCGATGTCATACAGGTAGGCACAGGCATAGTCCTGGAGACCATCCAGAAGCCGGTCAGCCAGCCTCTTGGAGGTCGCAGGTGCATTCTTCATCCCAAATGACATAACTTGAAACTGGAATAAGCTGAACGGGGTGACAAATGCAGACTTGGAAATAGCGTCAGGACTTAGGAGGATCTGTCAATAGCCTTTGCATAGATCGATGGTGGTCAAATACTTTTCCCCCGCCAGCCGGTCTAACAACTCATCCACACACAGCATGGGATCCGCATCTGTCACCGGTTTCTCATTTAGCTTGCGATAGTCTACACAAAACCGGGTAGTCCCATCCTTCTTGGGTACTAACACTACGTGGGATGCCAATGGACTATCTGACTGTTCAATGACCCTTAAACTCAACATCTTTTGTAGCATCCCTTCTCGTAAAGACTCAGGGACGCGGAAGGGGGGTTGTCTCAGGAGGGTCTGATCCTGGGTCTCAACCTTGTGTTGTGCCAGCCGGGTGTACCCCGGTCTCTCTGAAAACATCCTCTGTCACAGCCTCAACAACGCCTCCGCGTGCTGGCCCTAGGTTTTCTCCCATGTTTTAGACTGAATCCTCTCCCCTAAGACATCAGGCAAGGGGAGTCCTGCTAAATCCTCTGCTTCGGGTGCACAGATGGCCATTACCTCTTCAGGGCGCTGTCGGTAGGACTTCAGCATATTCACGTGGAACACGTGGATAACCCTGGAGCCGTCACAATCGGCGACATTGTAGGTGGTGTCGTCTATTTTCCCCACTACCTGGTAGGTCCCCGGCCATGCAGATTTGAACTTGTTCTGCCTAGTTGGTTCTAACACCAGGACCTTCTGTCCTATCTCAAAGGTGCGCTCTCTGGCCCTCCGATCGTACCACACACGCTGGCGCCATCGGGCCACCTGCATGCTCCCACGTACAGCCTGAGTCAGCTTCTGTAGGCGGTCTCAGAATTCCAGCACATAGGGCACAATAGGTATCCCTTCTATCGTTCCCTCCCCTTCCCAGTGTTCTCGCACTAAGTTTAGGGGTCCCCTTACCCGCTTCCCGTATAACAGTTCGAATGGGGAGAACCCCGTGGATTCTTGGGGCACCTCCCAATAGGCAAACAGGAGGTGTGGCAAGAATTTCTCCCAGTCCCTGTAGTTCCTGGTAAAAGTCCCAATGAGTTGTTTTAATGTTCCGTTAAATCGTTCACACAACCCATTGGTTTGCGGGTGGTATGGAGCGCTTCTAATGGACTTTACGCTGCACAGCTTCCACAGTTGGTTGGTCACCTCTGCTGTAAACTGGGTACCCTGGTCTGAGATAACCTCCCGGGGAAATCCAACCCGTGAGAAAACCAGGAGCAGGGCAGCCACCACCTTCTCTGCCAGTATGTTAGGTAATGCAACCACCTCTGGATACCGTGTGGCATAATCTACCACTGTAAATAGATACTTTTCCCTGACGGACTGGGTTTGGCTAACGGCCCTATCAGATCGACCGCTACTCGGCTAAATGGCTCCTCCACAATTTGGGAGGGGGTGTAATTTGGCCTTGCAGCGATCTCCCCTCTTGCCAATGCGCTGGCAACTGTCACAGGTCTGGCAGTACTGACGAACATCATAGGTTACCCCCCAGCCAAGAGAAGTTTTGTGTCAGACGATGCCTGGTGCGACTGACGCCGAGGTGGCCGGCCAAGGGTATGTCATGAGAGATTCGCAGAAGCTCCTGCCTATACTTCGTGGGCACTACCAGCTGTCAATTTACAGTGGGGCTCGTCCCTGTGTGGCGCTGCTCTGTAACCCGGTAGAGGAGTCCATGATGCCATACAAACTGTTCCCCTTCCAGTACTCCTTTCCCCTCCAGTGCCTTCCCACGACACCCCTGTAATGAGGGATCCTCAAGTACCTCCCTTTTAAACTCAGCTGGGGTGGCCCAAGAAATGTGTCTGGCTATGGGAATACGTGTAGGGATGGGGTGTCTTACCTGGGCCTCCTCTGAGTGTGATTCCGCCTCCGCAGCTCAAGCTTGTCTCCGGGTGGTCACAGGATAGGTCTCAGCCAGAGGGGTGACCGAGAATGCAGACAACATGGGCCCCAAGTCATTTCCCAGCAAGACGTCTGCAGGCAAATCCTCCATCAGGCTGACCTCAATAAGGCCATCCTGTTGTGAGTTCATTTTTCCCTTCACCATTGAGGTCTGATGAACTCCCTCCTCTGGTGAAGGAAGGTAGTGAGGCTGATTACCAAACACATGGGCAGCTAGATGATGACTGGGTGGCTGGAATTGAGGACTGGATATAAGGCTGCCGACGCCCTTCTTCCTGGCTGGTGATTTTCCTGCTGGATTCTTGGAGACCAGTCTGATTCCTGCATCTCAAAGCTAAGTTTTTCTGCTCTGCTTTGTACTCTTCAGTTTTGTTTTTGTTTTGCCTTGTTTTTTGGGAGTTCTGCCATCCCCGGCCGGGGGTGAGCTGAACTCCATTTTTGTCTCTGATCTGTTGATATTTTGCTCTGTCTTCAGAATATACCTGAGTGCTGATATAGTCTTTTGAAGCCTAGCGACTTCAGGGCCTGTTTTTCCTATCAGTCGGTTGGCTCATTTTGATAGGGTGTTTGCGGATGGCAAACAGCAGCTTTCCTATCCTGTCCTATGTAGTTAGCTTGGGCCCCATCATTTGCTCAACCTATCTTTCTATCTGTGTTAGTGTTTTCATCTTGCTTCACCGTCATTATATGTTGGGGGCTGCCTATTGCTTTGGGGTCTGCTCTGGGGCAGTTTAGTTTTTCCCCTTTCTGTCTTTAGGCTATATAGTTCTCCGGCTGTGATCGAGGGGTCTAGGGCACCGTAGGAACCCCCCACGGCTACTGCTAGTTGTTTTGGATAGGTTCAGGGGTCTGCAATCCGGTAGCTGCCAACCTCTCTGGTTTTTCTGGACTTAGCTGTATTTTATTTTTTCCTCCTTCGGTGACTCATCATAACAGAATCACCAGCCATACCGCAGATCCTAGGGTACTCAATAGCAGGAGAGAATTGTAAAGGAAGGAATAAGAAAAAAAAATAAAAAATGAAGTGTCAGAATTTTTTTTTTTTTTTTTGCGTGCATATTTTTTCCTCTATATCTCTGAGGCCGTAGGAGGAATTTTTCTCTCAATGGAGATGAAGCAATTGTCTGATCGTGTGGAGCAGCTCGCTGCTGAAGTGTGGGGAATTTCCGCCTATCTTGCTCATTCACATGCTGCTGAACCAAAGATTCCTACTCCTGATGTATTTTTGGGGGATCGATCTAAATTCTTGAATTTCAAGAATAATTGTAAATTATTTTTTGCCTTGAAGCCTAACTCGTCGGGGAACTCCTCGCAGCAGGTTAAAATTGTCATCTCTTTGCTGCGCAGCGATCCCCAGGATTGGGCGTTTTGTTTGAAACCTGATGATCCTATTCTGAATAATGTGAACGCATTTTTTCAAGCCTTGGGGTTGTTGTATGATGAACCTATTGCTATTGATCGGGCTGAAAAGGCCCTGTTGGCATTGAGCCAGGGTCGGGATTCGGCAGAGTTGTACTGTCAAAAATTCCGAAAGTGGGCGGTCCTTACTACCTGGAATGATGGTGCCTTGGCAGCCCTCTTTCGGAAGGGTTTGTCAGAAACTGTAAAAGATACTATGTTGGGATTTCCTGTTCCCTCTGGTCTTGACGATTCTATGTCATTAGCCATTCAGGTGGATCGGCGTTTACGTGAACGCAAAACTACACGAGAGATGTTGCCACCTGTTGAACAAATGTCTGAACCTATGCAATGTGATAGAGTTTTGTCTAGGGCGCAATGTCAGGAGTTCAGAAGGCGTAATAAGCTGTGTTTTTTTTGTGGAGATGCCTCGCATATTATTTCTGTCTGCCCTAAACGAGAGAAACGTTGTGCACACACGTTTTCTGTGGGTGGTGTTCAACCCAAGTTTCTTCTAGCAATTACTCTGATCTGCTCCCTGTCCACATTTTCCGCCAAGGCTTTTGTGGATTCAGGAGCAGCTCTTAACCTGATGGACTTGGATTTTGCTAAACGTTGTGGATTTCCTATGACACCTCTGCGGACGCCTATTCCTTTGAGGGGTATTGATGCTACTCCTTTGGCAAAGAATAAACCTCAGTTTTGGACCCAGGTGGTAATGCGGGTCGCCCCAGACCATCAAGAAAATTGCAGATTTTTGGTGTTGCATAATTTGCATGATACCATTGTTCTGGGGTTTCCCTGGTTGCAAATTCATAATCCAGTTCTGGATTGGAAATCTTTGTCTGTGGTGAGTTGGGGTTGTCCGTGTGCCCTTAGTGATGCTCCTGTTTTCTCCACCTCTCCCCAGTCGCATGATGTTCCTGACTATTTGGCTGACTTTTATGATGTATTTAGTGAGAATGAGTCTGCGTCTTTGCCTCCTCATAGGAGTTATGACTGTGCAATTGAGCTGAACCCGGGGTGTAAATTCCCCAAGGGTCGGCTTTTCAATTTATCTGTACCCGAGCACGAGGCTATGCGATCCTATATTAAGGAGGCATTGGAGAAGGGTCATATTAGACCATCTTCTTCACCCTTAGGTGCTGGTTTTTTTTTCGTGGCTAAAAAGGATGGTTCATTAAGGCCTTGTATTGACTATCGTGCCCTAAGCAAAATTACTGTTAAATATCAGTATCCGTTACCCCTGATTTCTGATCTATTCTCTAGAGTTAAAGGTGCTTGCTGGTTTACCAAGCTTGACCTCAGGGGGGCGTATAATCTTATTCGCATTAAGCATGGGGATGAATGGAAGATGGCGTTTAATACTCCGGAGGGACATTTTGAGTACCTGGTGATGCCTTTTGGGCTCACTAATGCCTCTTCTGTCTTCCAGTGCTTCATGAACGATATATTCCGAGTCTTTGTGGATAAATTTTTGATTATCTATCTGGATGATATTTTGATCTTCTCCAACAATTGGGACTCTCATGTGGAACATGTTCAGACTGTGTTCCGGATTTTGAGGGAGAATTCCCTGTATGTCATGGGATCGAAATGCCTTTTTGGGGTACAGAGGATTTCATTTTTGGGATTTATTTTGTCTCCGTCAGCTATTGAAATGGACCCGGCCAAGGTACAGGCCATTTATGATTGGGTTCAGCCCACTTCTTTGAAGGCCCTCCAGAAGTTTTTGGGTTTTGCTAATTTTTATCGGAAATTTATAGCTAATTTTTCTGGTATTGCCAAGCCATTGACGGATTTGACTAGGAAGGGTGCTGATGTGCTGAATTGGTCTCCGGAGGCTGTTTCTTCCTTTCAGGAGCTGAAGCGAAGATTCACTTCTGCTCCGGTTTTGCGGCAACCTGATGTCTCACTCCCGTTTCAGGTGGAGGTGGACGCTTCTGAGATTGGTTCAGGAGCGGTGTTGTCCCTAAAAGATCCTGTGACATCTAAAATGAATCCTTGTGCTTTCTTTTCCCGAAAGTTCTCCCCATCCGAACGTAACTATGATGTGGGGAATCGGGAACTGTTGTTGGCCATGAAATGGGCATTTGAGGAGTGGAGACATTGGTTGGAGGGAGCCAAACACCAAGTCGTGGTCCTTACTGACCACAAGAATTTGATTTACCTGGAGTCGGCCAAGCGCTTGAATCCTAGACAGGCTAGATGGGCCTTGTTTTTCACACGTTTTGATTTTGTGGTCTCTTTTCTTCCGGGCACTAAGAATGTCAAGGCAGACGCCCTCTCTAGGAGTTTCCTTGCTGATTCTCCTGTTGTGACTAAGCCTGCTACCATCTTAGGCGAGGGGGTAGTTCTTTCTGCCATCTCGCCCGATTTGAGACGTGCTCTGGAAGAGTTTCAGGAGGACAAACCTGAGCATTGTCCCAGTGGAAAGTTGTATGTTCCTGACCAGTGGAGGAAGAGAGTGATGTCTGAAGTTCATTGCTCTGCATTGGCTGGTCATCCAGGTATTTTTGGTACTAGATATCTGGTGAGTCGGTCTTTTTGGTGGCCCACCTTGTCTCATGATGTCAGGAATTTTGTGCAGTCCTGTGGGACTTGCTCCCGGTCTAAACCTTGTTCTCGCTCTAGTGGCTTGTTGATGCCTTTGCCGGTGCCCAGGAGGCCATGGACCCATATTTCAATGGATTTTATTTCTGATATGCCTGTCTCTCAGAGAATGACTGTTATTTGGGTGATTTGTGATAGATTCTCTAAGATGGTCCATCTTGTACCACTCCCTAAGTTGACATCTTCCTCTGAGTTGGTGCCCTTGTTTTTGCAACAGGTGGTTTGCTTACACGGGATTCCTGAGAACATTGTATCTGACAGAGGAGTTCAGTTTGTGTCTAGATTTTGGAGGACTTTCTGTTCCAAGCTGGGAATTCAGTTGTCCTTCTCCTCTGCGTTTCACCCTCAGATCAATGGGCAGACGGAGAGAACAAACCAGTCTTTGGAGTCGTATTTGAGATGTTTTATTTCTGCCGATCAGGATGATTGGGTTTCATTTTTGCCCTTGGCCGAATTTGCTTTAAATAATAGAGCTAGTTCTGCCACTTTGATGTTACCTTTTTTTGTAACTTTGGTTTTCACCCTCGATTTTCTTCAGGGCAGGTGGAGCCTTCTGCCTGCCCAGGTGTTGACACTGTGGTGGAGAGAATGCACCAGATCTGGGACCAAGTAGTGGATAAGTTGTCTCTCTCCCTGAAAAAGGCCCAGCGGTTTTCCAACCAGCGTAGGACCGTTGGTCCCCAGTTTAAGGTGGGTGATATGGTTTGGTTGTCATCAAAAAATATCGCTATGAAGGTGGCTTCTCCTAAATTTAAGCCTAGATTTATTGGACCTTACAAGATTTTGGAGATTATTAATCCGGTCTCTTTTCGGTTGGCTCTTCCTGTCACATTTAAAATTCATAATGTGTTTCATAAGTCCTTGTTGAAGAGGTTTGTTGAACCAGTAGTTCCTGTGGTGGCACCTCCTGACCCTATTTTGGTTGAAGGTAACATGGAATATGAGGTAGAGAAGATACTGGATTCCCGTCTGGCTAGACGGAGACTCCAATATTTGGTTAAGTGGAATGGTTATGGTCAGGAGGATAATTCCTGGGTCTCTGCCTCTGATATTCATGCCGAAAGATTGGTGCGTGCCTTTCATCGGGCTCACCCGGATCGCCCTGGTGGCATGGATGAGGGTTCGGTGACCCCTCCTCAAGGGGGAGGTACTGTTGTGAGTTCATTTTTCCCTTCACCATTGAGGTCTGATGAACTCCCTCCTCTGGTGAAGGAAGGTAGTGAGGCTGATTACCAAACACCTGGGCAGCTAGATGATGACTGGGTGGCTGGAATTGAGGACTGGATATAAGGCTGCCGACGCCCTTCTTCCTGGCTGGTGATTTTCCTGCTGGATTCTTGGAGACCAGTCTGATTCCTGCATCTCAAAGCTCCATTTTTGTCTCTGATCTGTTGATATTTTGCTCTGTCTTCAGAATATACCTGAGTGCTGATATAGTCTTTTGAAGCCTAGCGACTTCAGGGCCTGTTTTTCCTATCAGTCGGTTGGCTCATTTTGATAGGGTGTTTGCGGATGGCAGACAGCAGCTTTCCTATCCTGTCCTATGAAGTTAGCTTGGGCCCAATCATTTGCTCAACCTATCTTTCTATCTGTGTTAGTGTTTTCATCTTGCTTCACCGTCATTATATGTTGGGGGCTGCCTATTGCTTTGGGGTCTGCTCTGGGCAGTTTAGTTTTTCCCCTTTCTGTCTTTAGGCTATATAGTTCTCCGGCTGTGATCGAGGGGTCTAGGGCACCGTAGGAACCCCCCACGGCTACTGCTAGTTGTTTTGGATAGGTTCAGGGGTCTGCAATCCGATAGCTGCCAACCTCTCTGGTTTTTCTGGACTTAGCTGTATTTTGTTTTTTCCTCCTTCGGTGACTCATCATAACACCATCCCCGACTCCCCAGTTCAGGTGAAACCTGGCAGTGGGCAGTCGATGTATGGCTCCCCTGGCTACGTGGAGGCCACTGTCTGGTCCATCTTCTCTTGGTCCTGGATGAGATGAGGCTTCACAAGGGTCAAAGTTGCTCCGGAATCTTTCTCCCTGCACATGTTTCCCATTAACCCACATTGCCTGTCGATGCTGTTGTCGATTATCTGCCCGGGCTGCCTGCACGGGGTCTACTTCATGCAGCACTTTCTCCATCTCTTGCATCCCCGGTTTAGTCCTAGCCCCCAATGCTGGGTCAGCTTTGCCTTGGTAGTAGTGTACAGCGGCCGGTTGACTGTAGCTGTTCCTGCCTTTGGCCACTGGGTACACTGAGTTCAGTTGGGACATTGTCTTTGCAAGTGCCCCAGCTGATGGCAGGTGTAGCATCGCGCCCCAGGGGGACTCCGGTAGGCCAGGGTTTTAGCTGGTCCCCCGACAATCTTCTGTGGTTTAGAGGCCTCCAGACCCATGGGAGGGCCCCAAGTGACAGTCTTTGATCCTGGCAACAGAGACCTCCTGGCATCATAATGTTCATCGGCCAGACGAGCGGCCTCCTCAAGAGTCATTGGCCGTCTGTCCCGAAGCCATTCTTGTGTTTCGGGGTTTAGTCCAGTAAAGAATCACTCTAACAAGAAGAGCTGGAGGACGTCCTCCGTAGTGGTTGCTTGGCTCCCTTGTACCCACTGTTGCCGTGACCGCCGTAGTTTACAGGCCCATTCAGCGTGGGTATCTGTTACCTGTTTTATAAGTCCGCCGAACTTTTGGCGGTATGCCTCTGGTGTCAGCGCATACCGGGCCAAGATCACTTCTTTGATCCGCTCATAGTCCATGCAGTTCTCATCAGGTACCGAGCGATAGGCGTCCGCTGCCCGGCCTGTCAGCTTGCTGGCCAGAACCTGAACCCAACACTCTGGCATCACTTGATGAAGAAAAAAAAAGGGGGAGACAGGGAGCTTCCAATGCGTAGGTCTGTATGGAAAGTAGATGAGTGCACAGCAAGTGTTAGGCTTACCTGATAGGGTTGTGAGAGTCACGACACCTATAATCGCATAAAACAGCTGCAACAGTCTGCACGAGGTCCAAGGACTTGGCACAAAGAGAAGGCTGGTAGTGCAATAAGAGACTGCGCTGCTGTGGTAGAATTCAAGATATCTTTACTGCCAACGCATTTCCTGAGCCAGTCCCAGCTCACTTCATCAGGGCATCATGATGCCCTGATGAAGTGAGCTGGGACTGGCTCAGGAAACGCGTTGGCAATAGATATTTTGAATTCTACCACAGCAGCACAGTCTCTTATTGCACTACCAGCCTTCTCTTTATCACTTGATGAAGGGCACACTGCCGCTCAAAGTCCTGCAGAAAGCCATCAATGTCTTCCTCTGCCTCCCCCAACTGTTGGAAGGCATTATACTGGATTTTTTTGTGGCTTACTGCTGACGGTACCTGGGCAGAAGCCAGAGCTCCCCCTGCTCGCTGACTCTCCTCTCTCCGCTCTGCCATCTCCATCTTGGCTAGTTATATCTTGGATAGCTCTATTTTGGTCCGCTCTGCCATCTCCATCTTGGCTAGCTCTATCCTGGTCTGTTCTGCCATCTATTCCTTCGGATCAGTACGCACATCAGCCATCACCTCTCATACGATCTCTACTGCAGGGTTTGGGCCATAGAACGCCAGTCTGCTCTTTACCTCCCTCCCCTCTGGAATTCAGTCTCTTCCACGTTCACATTGGGAGGTGCTGCGCTGTCGTGTTCCATGATGGCTGCTATCAAATCCGCTTTTGTTTTGTTGCTGGCGATTAACCCTCGAGCTTCCACCAGGTCTTTTAATGTATTCCTCTTTAACTTCTGGTAGTTGTTTTCCATTCAGGGGACTTCTGTGCTGTAATACCTCTTACATTACCACCCCGTGTTTCAGGAGGTCCACTCTGCTTTTCCTCACTTCTGGATGAAGGACGCTGGCTCGAAAGGCTTTGTAACATGGGAACATATAAAAGATCACTGCTTCTCCACATATTTCCAGTGTGACAACATTTTACTCACCGGTCTCAGAATATACTGTATATACATACAGAGGACAGGACAGTCAATATGTGGCAGGTCAGTAGAAAACAGGCTCCAATTAAGACACCAGACGTACATTACAATAGCCGCAGGTAGCGGCGACCCCCGATCATTTACCGTGGGATTTACAAAGGTGGGGGGAGGTTAGAAGTGGGATATCTCGTTTACCTCTTCCCATGGGTCGCAGCCGGTCGGTTGCTGCATTAGGGGTATGCATCTCACATTGCACCTATCATACATGCATCTCCTATTCGGGGTGCTGAGGGGGTTCTGTAACAGGTAGGTAAAGACATGAAAAGCAAGAGGGGAAGGGGGGTTGTAAAATAAGACTGTGTGTTTAAAGCAAGTAAATAAGCCTATTAAATGCCATGCAGTCCTTTATAGGGCTCTGCAGAATGTGCAAATGCTGTTGCTTATCACCTCAAAAATTCCCATAAATATTGAGTAGAAACAATCCCTTCACTCAGTGGTGCATACCAGGCTATAAAAGCATACAATGGTTGTTATTTACATCCACAGGGATGGTGGTGCGGTCAGGATGCCGTGCGGTGTTCCCCTCACACCCGACGGGCACAGTTTCGCTATTGCTTCTTCCAGGGGTGTGTCTAATGGGGAAAACTCAGTGTGTATAAGTATCCTGGGACAGTAGTGTATCTGGCCATGATAGGCTGGTGGGACATCCATCTGTAGTGCTTAGATCGTGAGCCCGCCTCCCAGCTAAAAGGGACTTCCGGAATAGTACTTTGGTGGCCCCCAAGGAAGTAAGAGTTGGAGATGGACTTGGGCGACGAAAAGACCAGGTGAAGGTGGAGTCCCAAATGTTCAGTGTGCCTGAAGGGGAGAAGGGTGGCGAGGGGGCTAAGCGCAATATTGGTGTGTAAAGAGGAAAGAGCAATATTTCAGGAAGTGATCAGTGATGTCCATTAGGGGAAGATGACACTTGGTGTGAATGTAATCAGGAGTGGAGAAAGAAGAGGAGCTGGTGGGGGGGAATAGATAAGGAAGAGGGGAAGTGAACAGCAATGACCAGTGATATATTGTGAGGGAATAAAGTGAATCCTAAGGGATCACATGTTGGCATTTTTGCACAAACGGAGGAGTGGGTGCTGATGGAGATTTTGCACAAGGGACAAAGAAGAAGTTACAGGTCTGTGAGAGCCAGAAATATTGATTGCTTGTTTCTGACCAAATACTTATTTTCCACCATAATATGCAAATAAAATGAAAAAAAAAACAGACAATGTGATTTTCTGGATTTTTTTTTCTCAGTTTGTCTCCCATAGTTGAGGTCTACCTATGATGTAAATTACAGACGCCTCTCATCAAGTGGTGGAGCTTGCACTATTGCTGACTGACTAAATACTTTTTTGCCCCAGTGTATATATGCTTAATTAAAAGTCCATGAGTGCTAGATGAGAGGTAATTGAAAAACAATATACAGTACATGTAAGAAGACTGATATAAAGTGCTTTAATATAACATGCCTGTAAAAAAGTGCATAAGTGCCAAGGGGAAGAAGGAGGGTGGAAGGGGGGAGGGAATCATCTCTTAATGGGTGAATTCAATGAAGAAATCCAACCAAGGTAGGGCGCCGAGAGGAAATGAAGTGAATAAGTAGACGGGGTATTTATACCATGCTCCAATTCAGACGTGATGCCAGAAGTATACAACAATCCAAATAGGCAGTGTATTCTGCATAGTTCGGGAGTAGACGGGGGTGAGGGGGGGGGGTCAGGATACCGAGCCAGGAAGGGCTGAGATCAGACAATGCTTGTTGGAAGGTTCATAGTTTGTGTAGTGCTCCCAATAAGTAACTCATGTGTAGTCCAGGAGAAATAGGGAGGCTTAAGGGAAGGATAAAAGGGGTGTGGGGATCCATGAAGAGGGAGACCGAAAATGGTTGAGGCAGAAGTGCCCGTAGCATGGGTTAAGGGTCTTTAGGTCTCGTTGCAGTGAAAAGAAGGAAAGTATGACTCAGATTTCATTCCTTTGCTGCCACGGCCCGGTTCCAGCCTCCAGTTCTGAAGGCAGTTCAGACCATGATCCATCCAGAGAGGGACCAATGAGCCCAGGAGAGGAGAAAATGTGCATTATAAGATAAGTATAAAGAGCCATACATTAAAATCAATTAAAAACATATTAAAGGGTAATATAAAATTTAAAAGGTCCTGGGTTAACCCGAGAAGGGGGGGGGGACCCAGAATATAGCTTTGCTTACAGGACAGAGCTGAACCCAAAAGGTTACGTTTAGGATATAATTACAGGAAGCAGTCATAGTGCCCAGATGGTAGATCCACAGAGTTTCGCATTGTGCTAGAGATCTGCCTAGGTTGCCTTCTCTGGTGCCCATGTCCAGTTGGTCAATGCCCACCACCACTATAAGGTCCCTAGGATTGCAATTATGGACCATTTTAAAATGTTGTGATAATGGCTTGAGAAGTGAAACATCTTCTATTTTTATGGCCTTCTCTATGTCCCTGACATGTTCTCTAACCCTTACCTTCAGTTCTCGAGTTGGAAGTCGTATATAAATCAATTGTCAAGAGCATTTGGCATAATAGATGACTCCACGAGAGGCACACTTTACGTGCTTTCTGATGTTGTATTTTTTGGTACCATCAAAGTTGTGGAAATGTTGGGCTTTTTTAAGGTTAAGGCACCCTTTACAGAGGCCACATGAAAAAAAATCCTTGTTGTGGGGGCTTCGTTGATTATTCTTTTTTCAGGTCATAATGACTGTGGACTAGCATGTCTATTAGGTTCTGGCTACGTCTAGTCACCAATGTTGGGTGGGAGGGGATGATCTTCCGAAGGATGGGGTCCATCATGAGGATGTGCCAATTTTTTCCCAAGATTTCTTTCAGTTCTGCCCATTAGTTGTGAGTGGAGATGAAATGGACATGTCCATCTCTATCTTGTCACTGATTTTTGGTATGGGTAGGGTAGATTAACCCTTCTCTGGGGGCTCTCGTGCAGTTGTTATGACACGTCAGCCTGATGCACAATCAGCGACGTCGTCACTGTCTCCGCCCTTATACGAATTGAACACGAAGAGGAAGTCCAGGCTGCAGATGCTCTCTTGCTTCCTCTTCATGTTCAATTCGCGTGAAGGTGGGGGACAGTGATGCCAGCACTGATTGGGTGCCAGGCTTACGTGTCAAAACAACCATATGAGAGCACAGGGAACATGAGTGACAACACTGCTGAAACGACGCGACACAGGAGGTAAGTATAAGCTTTTTTATTTTATCTGGACTGAGAGTGGGGTATGAGAATGGGTTGTCCAAGTAGTGGACAACTTCTTTAAGTTAGTGTAAGTTCTGCTGAAATATTGCAGTGTTAGTGCTTTTGGAATTTGCAGCTCTAAGGCTGGTTTCACACTAGCGTTTTTTAGCGCAGCGCATCATGCGCCATGCTCCCCTATGTTTAACATGGGGGCGCATGGTCTAGCGTTTGCATGTGTTTGTATGCATTTTCGTGCGCATTTTTAGCTCAAAGCAAAATCATTGATTGCTCGATAACATAGCATGTAGACACATTTATGTCATAAGAGGCACATTGTTTGAAGTTTTTATTTTAGACCCCACTGACAACTGACTCCTCTGATTTCAATACCGTGTTTTTGTAACCCAAGAGCAGTCCTTCACATTAAGAGAAAAAAACAAATGACTGTTGACATGTTAATTCCCAGAAACCACCACAGATAGTTCATTAATAGAAAAAAGAATCACTATTGTGAAGCAGCGACTGGTGTTACATGTAAGGGTCACTGTATGTTTCCCTCTGGATGTACTCGGAGGCATATTGAGGCCATGAGAGTGCATTGCAGTCACAGGCATAGCTATGGTTGCAATGCAGACTAAACTGAGTATAGGTCTTGGACATGCTGGTTGTCCAAGGTAGATTTAGGGAAAACCTGCTCTGGGTTTTGGTGCTTTGAAACAGACTGCAGATGGTAGTGCTGCAGTCTGTTTCATTCCCGGCCTGGGTTTTCCATGAGGCCCATGGCCCCAGATTCTAGTTATAAACCCTGCAATAAAGGGTTTGGATGTGTCGGGGTTAGGATCAGTGTCAGTCTGGTGTTTGCTAGAGTGCAGAGCAGTCAGCCCTCCACAGCTCCACCTGTGTGAGGCAACACAGGCAAGCAGAGCCACACAGCCAAGGCAGCTGAATAGCTTGGCACCCACAGCGTACAGAGCAACTAGTCTCAGGAGGTGGACTGGCGTGTTTATTGGCTGTAACCCAGAGGATATGGTTCCTGGCTTTCATCCTTGTGGATATTGTGTGCTGTTATTTGTGAGTTAAACATTAAAAAGACTTTTGCTTTGAACTTTGCTGGGTCACTGCCTCATCACTAGGGATGAGCTTTCCGGTATTGAAATATCGGAAATCGGCCCGATATTTGCGATATCGGAATTCCGATATTTTTTTCACATCAGAAATCGGAAATCCTATAATCCTTCAGCCTCTGAGCGCTCCGTGGAGCCAATCAGGAGCTGATGAATTGCTGACAACATTGTGTAACTCCCCTAAGCTTGGTAGGAGGCGTCCAAACTTGCTAGCTAGGGGCTGCGCTGCGATTGGTTGGCTGGATGGTGTGATCAGGCAGTATAAAAGGCTGCACCTGCCATTTTAGCCTCACTCTACTGTGAAAGCAGATAGGGATAGGTTGCTGTTGGAGATAGGGAGAGATCTCGGATCTAATAGCGATAGAAATTGTTTTTCAGCGACTGTAACAGCCCCTGTGTGTTACAGAAGCAGTCTTTTTCCTCACTGACCCCGCTCAGTTTCATTTTTTGTGCTGTGCAGGCTCTCAGTGAGGTGCTTAGTGAGACAGTGCAGAGCACATTCACTGCAGCTGCTGCAGCTCCTCTTGTTGCAGCACTGTGTGGTGTGTGTCTCACTGCCTTTTCTTTTCATCCCTTAAATCCCCTTCCCTATTTTTTCCTAAAAGTTAAACACTATATAGGGATTGTGCTGTGAGGGACCCAAACAACCTCTGTGGCTGGTGCCTCACAGCACCTGGCCCAGTCCCGGAGAATCCTTTTTTTGGTATCACAGCAGTGTCATTTACTGCGCTGTGACATCCGACCTTAACATCTTTGTGTAGGCCACACTAGATTCAAATAATCAGACACACCATCATCATACAGTGCCAATAGTGTTTCTTATACCTGTTTGTAGTCCTACAGGAATAAGCACACTAATTCCTAATAATTACTTTCTTGCCGTTCTGAATCCATCAATAGAGATGAAGAAGGCAAGGAGAAAGGGACGTCCCCGCGGTGGCCGCGGAAGAGGTGCATCAGCAGCTAGACATGGTGCACATCCAGGGCAAGCAGCAGGCCCAAGTCACTCAGCACCTACTTTCCCCCGGCAGCAGTCATTTTTGCGCAGCTTGTTAGGAGCACAGGGCCATAGGCTGATAAGAGAGGATCAAGTAGAAACCGTTGTTGGTTGGATGGCAGCTGAGGAATCCACTTCAATGAGCACAGCATCCTCCCAGGACCTCTCCACCACATCAGATCAGGCCACTGAAGAGCAGCACCCATCTGCTTCTTCACTGCCCACTAAATTGCCCAGACATTCAGAGGGCCAGGAGCCAACCTTAGTCCTCTTCTCAGAATCTGTTGCCTTGGAATCTGTGTGCCATCCAGACAGCATTCCTGCAGCTGAAGAAGAGGTAGTGTGCACAGGTGCGCAACCACTGTGTCCGTCTGAGGAAGAAGTGGAGGGTGGGCCAGTGCCCACAGTGACCAGACCCCAGTCAGCAGATGATGATGAAACTCAGCTGCCAGTTTCTGCTGACAAAAGTGATTTGGATGACGAGGTCCTTGACCCATCATAGCATGCTGAGGGGCAGCAAGCAAGTGGGGATAGCTCAGAGGAAGAGCTTGCAGGTGTTGCGCAGCGTGGCCGTCCACGTGGGAGAGGAAGAGGGAAAAATTGGTTGTCGGCTCCCTCAACTTCAGCACTCGTTAGGAGCAGGGCTCTTTTAAAGAACACAAGGGGTGCGCCCAAGAGTTGTGGTGCATGGGCCTTTTTCTACCAAGTTGCAGATGATGTTACAGTAGTCAGATGCAAGCTTTGTCGACAAACTGTGCGGAGAGGGAAGAACCTTAATACCACCAATATGTTGACGAATGTCAGGAAGAGGCACCCTGTGGAGTGGCAGCATCACACCCAAGATGATTCGCCACCTGCAGCTGGTTCCCCACCTTCCACTTCTTCAGCCACAGCGGCCACCTCTTACTACAGCTCGCAAACGCTGCTCCCGCTTCCTCGCCAGAATGCCAGGGTGCATCTGCAGGCAGAGTTATACGGCGGCACACTGTCTGTACTTCGTCAGCATCAGCATCCCAATCGCTGGCATCCTCACACTCCCAATCCAGTGTGCAGCCATCTGTCACACAGGTGTGGGAGAAAAGGCGCCCGTACTTGGCAAACCACCCACGAGCACAGGGCATGAATTCTCGCATTGCCAAACTGCTTGCAGTGGAAATGCTACCATTCTGGCTGGTGAGCAAGCCAGCCTTTATCGATATGTTGGGGTTGGCAATCCCACAATACAGCGTTCCCAGCTGCTTCTACTTCAGCAGGCAAGCCGTCCCCGCCATGCAACAGCATGTGGAGCGTAAAATTAAGCATGCGCTACAAAATGCAGTTAGTAGCAAGGTCCACCTGACCACCGACGCGTGGACTAGTCAGCATGGCCAGGGACGCTACATTTCCATCACCGCCCATTGGGTAAATGTAGTTGAGCCTGGGACTGAAGTAGACAGTGCAAGTGCCCAGGTCCTGCCAACTCCACGAATTGCAGGCCTCTCCTCCGTACAGATTGACTCCTCCTCATACTCCTCGTCAGACTCGCCTGCACCCAGACGTACCACAACAACCGATTTCAGCACTGCATTGGCCAAACATCAACAGGCTGTGTTGAAATTGATTTATCTGGGTGATGTTAGCCACACCGCAACCGAGCTGTGGAACACGCTCAAGGAGCAGAGCGACGTGTGGCTTGCGCCGCTCAACCTCCAGCCAGGTATGGTGGTGTGTGACAACGACCGAAACCTGGTCGCGGCTGTGGGCCTCGGTGGTCTGACTCACATTCCATGCCTTGCCCATGTCCTAAACTTGGTGGTGCAGAGTTTCCTTAGGAACTATCCTGACCTTGAGGAGCTGCTGCACAAAGTCAGATATGAGTGCTCTCATTTGCGGCGCTCAAGCATGGCTGCATCGCGCCTTTCAGCCATGCAGCGCAGATTGGGCCTGCCCGAGCACCGCATCATTGTTGACCTCCCCACCAGGTGGAATTCGACTTTGCATATGCTGCAGAGGTTGTGTGAGCAGCAACCTGCAATTATGGAGTTGCAGCTGCAGCAGGCGCAAAGTAGGCGACACACATCTCAGCCCTCCCACTTTACAACAACAGAGTGGGCATCCATGAAGGACATATGCACCATTTTGAAGTGCTTCGAGGACTCCACTCTGATGGTGAGTGCGGATGCTGCCCTACTCAGCCTGACTATTCCCCTTATATGCCTTATAGAATCATCACTTAAAGGACTAAGGGATGAGGTTTCTCTGGAGGAGGAGGAGTATGATGAGACACTTGCACCAACCAGGCAATCTTCATCGGTCCGGTTGGTACAAAGCTCTGTGGGTGCCTCACAAAGGTCCAGGCAGGACACAGCAAGCGAGGAGGATGAAGAGGACTATGAGGATGAGCCAGAGGAGGAAAGTACACAGTGCTCTACTAGTAGTCACCAGCTAGAGCGTGGATTGGGTGATGCAGAGCAGCCAGAGCACATTCCTCCAGCTGGTGACAGCGATGCATGGCCAGTTGGCAGCCTTCAGCACATGAGTGACTTCATGCTGCAGTGTCTGAGAAACGACCAACGCATGGCTCGTATTCTCAACACAAATGACTACTGTGTGGCCACCCTCTTAGATCCACGTTACCAGGACAGACTTCAAAGCCTAATTACACCGTTGAACCGGGCGCATAAAATGCAGGAGTACCAAGATGCACTGGTTAATTCACTCATGTATTTTTTTCCACCGCATAGCAGTGATGCGCGTGCACTAGCAGGCACCTCAGTGCGTCCTGGGCCCAGCGGAATCCGTTCAGAAGCCGGTAGCAGAAGCAGTACAACTGCTACTGACAGGTTCAGTATACCCAAGGGCATGGGTACCTCCTGCTCCAAACCGTGTTTCGACAACGCTCGCTGTTACATGGTTGTGTCCGCTGCACTGTTCCATGCCCCCGCCGTACATCATTCCGGCTCAGTTTGCTGCTATCCGTGGTGTTGGCAGTGTAGGAGCTCCCTACGTGGACTCCGGGACCTGGCGCTCAAGGCTGGTCTCGACAGTGCCAGTAGGCCCTCCTCCTCCCCTGCTGCGACTGTGGAGTAAAGAAGACTGTGTCCGGGTTGCGGGGGCAAATGTGGCTCTTCCACCTTCTGCCGAGAAGACATTACTTCAGTAGAAGACCCAAGACAGGAAGACAGATGCAGAAGACCCAAGACAGATGCAGAAGACCCAAGACAGATGCAGAAGACCCAAGACAGATGCAGAAGACCCAAGACAGATGCAGAAGACCCAAGACAGATGCAGAAGACCGATAGAGATGTCCCCGGACTCCTGTCTTTTTGCTCTTGAACTTGCGTCTTTGTGGGGTTTTTTTGGGCTTCTCGGCAGTGCGTTTGGCTTATGTCACTACTACATTGTGGTATCCGGGCTACAGCAATGTCAGCTGTTGCCCAGTACAGCCACTGGCACTTTTACCTTCTGCTGCTTATCTGGGTTCCAGTAACGTCAGCTGGTTCTCAGTAGAGTCAATGGCTTTGGTCCCTCCTTTGTGGTATCTGAGTTCCAGTAACGTCTGCTGGTCCTTGGTAGTGCATTCTGGCACAGGTTACCTCCTGCTTAGTTATCGGCCTCCGGTAACGTCAGCTGGTGCCCGTTAGTTCCATTGGCTCTTATGCTGATTTCTGCTGCCTATATGGGTTCCAGACTCACCAGCTGGTTCTCTCAAGTTCCTGTGCCTACTGATACTTCTGCGTATTTCCTCTGGGTGTGGGACATTCTGCGACCAGCCAATAGCAGGATAACCATAGACAGAGGTTTAGGAAGCAGTAGGAGCAGATGTACATGAACCAAAAGCAGAATATCAATATGCAGAATTACTGAATAACAGTAATATAATCAGCAGAAGACTAAGCATGGTTTAAAGGGAGTGTATCCGTTCCTCCACGTGGTGCTCCTGGAAACTCCCTGCAAAGCAAGGTGAGCTGAACGCGGACACATGTCAGTCAAAGGGCATATTGACACCACCACCGGCAGTTTTAATTTAATAATGTAAAATCACTAACCCTAACTATCCCTAACCCCTAACCGTTACCCTAACCCTTACCCTACTAGCCATAAACCCTAACCCTACCCCAACTAATCCTAACCCAAAGAAAAAACACCGCTGTTAAGAAGATGGCGACCAGTTTTCCTGCTACAGCTTTCGCTCTGTGGATTTTTCTAGCGATTTTTTTTGCTCCTCTGCCTCAGCAAACTCCTTCCCCATTATCCTGAGGTGTTTCCCCTCCATTTTATCCATTATATAGCACTGTAGTGGTCATTTTGTAATTCCGATTTTTTTCTCCCATTGACTTGCATTGATATCGGAAATCGGAAATTCCGATATCCGATATTTTTTCAATATCGGAAATCGGAATTCCGATACGATATCAAGCAATACCGCTCATCCCTACTCATCACTGCATCCGGTGTTACCGCTGCACTACATATGGTGGAGAATGCGGGAAATTTGAACTGAGGCATACCTCAAAGCGTGCTGCTTGTCAGTGATTAAGCCTGCAATGCTACAGCTCAAGCAGGCTGATAAAATGAAGGCGCTTTTGAAGCAGTTGGTCCTCGCTCAGTAGTGGCATCAGCAAGAGGCATTGCAGTTGTGGCAGAAGCATCAGCAAGAGGCGCTGCAGTGGCAGAGGCAGCAGAATGAGCAATTGCAGTTACAGTGGAGGAGCTGGAGCAGTACAATAATCAGCAGCAGGCAGCAAAAGACTGTTGAGCTGATTCTGCAGCAGGTTGCAGCCATGCAAGAGGTACCCTCCACAGTGACCCCGATTTGTTCTGAGGCCAGGTACAAAGTCTGGACAGCGCTGAGTAGTGTTGAGCGAAACAGGTCGGTCAAATTCATAAGTCGCCGACTTTCGCTAAAGTCGGGTTTCATGAAACGAAACAGGACCATAGCGTGAGGTCGGCCATGAGGTCGGCGACCAGAGCGCCAAAGTCGCGTTTCAAATTATGCTTCCAGTGCCCTTTTTCAGCCAATGATGGAGGACGCACACTGTGGGCAACGCGATGACATGGGCAGCGGTCACCACCATCTTTGAGAAGGGCATGCAAGTGATTGGCTTGCTTTGTGTGGCGTCACAGGGGCTATAAAAGGGCGTGCACGCCGACCGCCATCTTACTTCTGCCGATCTTAGCATAGGGAGAGGTTGCTGCTGATGATTCTGAATAAGGGAGAGCGTTAGGCAGGGAAAAAGAAAAAAAAACTGCTTCTGCTGGTAGTTAGTGTTGAGCGACTTGGTTTTTTAGGGTCGAGTTTCGTTTCATGAAACCCGACTTTTCCAAAAGTCGGGTCGAGCAAAATCGGCCGACTATAGGGAAAATTCGGGGTCGTCACGAAACCCAATGTAAGTCAATGGAGAATTAAAGTCGGCAGTGAGAGGAGGACAGGAAACACACCAACAGTGCCCATTTGAATGCCAAAAGCATAAATTCTTGTTACTGAAGCTTGTCAACCTTAATTAACTTCATAATACTAGTTACGCACTGAAAAATGGGGGTTATTTGGCTACAGTTGTGGGGGGGGAGGGCTGGCTCCAGGTTTTCGTGGGCCCAGGGCCAAAGAGCGCCCCTTTAACACATACCACAACTCATGATGCTCCGATACGGCAGAGAAATAGCAGTATAGTACAATGAAAAATACTTCACTTCTTACATCTCATGACTGATATCCATTTTGAATTCTCCAATACCTCCAAAAACGGACAGTATATAACTCCATACAGTATTATGGCCAGCGCTTAGTGCGCTATGCAGAGTAATGAGGCCCATATATTTCTCCATACGGAATCATTATTCCCATATAATGTTTCAAACCGTATATGATGAGCTCCACATAATGCTACAGTATATGTTGGTCCCAATGGATGAAGCTCCACTGTCTTATGGGCCCAAATAATGCTCCATATATAATGGGCCCCATTTCTACTGCTCTAGTGTATAATGGGCCCTGTAAATGCTGCTCCAGTGTCTGATGTCCACCTTTGGAATGCTCCAGTGTATGGTGGGCCCCATATATCATTCACCAGAGTATAGTGCTCCCCAAAAATTGCTGTCCCAACATTGAAAACAATTACATAAGTATCCTTGCTAGGGAATCCCTGCACTACTCTGAACTCCTCGTCGTCCCCATCTTCCATCTCACTGCACTTGGCTGTTTAGGCCCTCCCACCGGCAGAGACACTTTTGCGTACTATGCGGTGCCCTGTGCCAATGCCATCGCCCATGAGTATGCCCCCCACCTGCTCAAGGAACCTGCACTTTCATCTGCACCTTCCTCTTTGTCACCGTGTAAGGTGGTATAGTATGCGGGAAGGGGAACCAGAGTTTCCTCTGGGTCAGATTCTGGCTGTGTAGAGTGCGAGGAGAATGTAGTGGTCTGAGTCAATGTACCAGCAGCATCATCCAGCAGTGGCTGGGCCTCAGTGCACTTGTGGCGTCCCCAAGAGTACGGTCGCCACTGTGGCATTGCCTTCCTCCTAGGGAGTGTGTTGTCAAGCTTGGGAGCAACGAAGGATCTCTCTAGCAGTGAAACCAACACACAACACATTTCCCACTCCAGGCAAGCAGGGAGACCTCTGAACCTGACTGCTGAGGAGCTGCTCTCTGTGGTCGGGAGGAGGTAAGTTAGGGCACTCTGTGCAGGGAAGGGGAAGTGTGTGGACGTGAGAAGGGGAGCTGGAGGATGAGTTAAGGCTCACTCCTAGCTGGAGCGCATGGTCCGGATTCCGGTCTCCGAGTTTGTAGGGACACTGACGTTCCTGCAGCAGAAACCGGGGGAAGTAGCAGGTATAAATGCTCTGTACCCAACTAAGGCTCGGAGGCCCCAGCATCGATGTGTGTGAGGCAGAAGGAAAAGGCTACAGCTGTCTGCCATACAAGTAAAGTCTGAGGAACATCTGTTAGACAGGAGGCGTTTCAGTGAACCACGGTCCTGTGAGTGCTTCCCCCACAAGCGCTAGAAAGGAGACGTTCAGGAAGGTACATGTTGGCGGAGTGTTGGAAGGGAGCTTTCCATTCTGGTCCCGGAGGTTGGCAGAGGTCCTGACCCGGAGGACACAGCACGGAGGCAGGCATCTGTGTAACCTGCAGACTGTGAGTAAAGCTTTGGAACTGCACGCTCTGGTATCCTACAGTTATTCCAGCACCGCTACATCTGGGTACCAGCACCTACACCACCTGTGCCTTTCCCCCATCACTACATCTACACTTCCCTGGGACTCCAGCTCCACCTGTGGGGAGCTTCACCATCTTTGCTGCACAACACCATCAGTCCCAGAGGATCTGCATGCAGCGTCGGCCTAACATCTATGTTGCCGAACACCACAGGTGGCATCAAACTATATAAACTCTTTACCATTATACCACGCCATTTACATGGGCGCCCAGGGCCACCGTCTGGGTCACCGCTGCTGTGACACATCCCACTGACACCGGCCCGGTACCGAGTACCCCACAGCCCTGGGAGGGCGACCCATATGCCGACTGCTGATGGGGCGGTGTTATTCCCACGAACCTCCAAACAGCGTCACTGAAGGCAAAGTTTTTGGTTTCCGGGGGCAGTATGATTGCAAAGCTGAACCTTAAAGGAATGTCCAAAAGGGCACCACCAGGAGTGGAGCCTGTGGCTTAATTGGACTGCACCCGGGAAACCACTACAATACAAGCTACAGAAAAGATGGACAGATTGCAAGCTTTGTCGATTCTGTGTGTGGTGTGGTATGTCCGTTTGTAGTTGTGCTAGCGATTTCTCAGCTTTATTCCGTTAACGACCGAGACTCCGGCATGGCCCCGCGGTACGCGTCAAGCTTACTAGAGGGATAGGCGAGGCTGTGGCACGTGAGATCGAGCAATAACAGGTCTAGCATTCCAGTACATGTCCGGGGCTGCATGCATGCTACACTGAAAGGACCAGCTTTTGTCGCTTACAGGTGCAGATAACCTGCTGAACTCCGTTAGTAATGGGGATCTGGGATTCAGATTATTCCCTGCAAACGATGATTTCCCAGTAAGTTCAGGTCAACCGCAATTCCGGAGTTAGGCCTAACCATCATTCCTGAAAAAATTACGTGTCCAAACCACAGGTGCTGTAGCTTGCTTAACAGCTCAGCAGCTGTTCTCAGGCCCAGTATGGATGCAACAACATTGTAGAAAGTTGATAAAGGGTACAGTTTCACCGGATAACATGTATATATGTAGCCTAGTTTACACATTAAAAATATATGTCTATAGATCAGGAGGCAGACTCAGATGTTCTCAGGCCCAGTATGGATTTGACCAGATTGTACAAAGTTGAGAAAGGGTACTTTATCACTGGATAGCAGGTATATATAGCATTAAACATGTAAAATCTCCGTGTTCTCAGTATGGATTACACAGCAATCTAAAAAGTGGAAAAAAGGAAATGCATTTGAGGCGTACACAACTATATACTTTTGGTGTTATTTTTAAATCTTCATATATATTTCTGTCTCAGTAATACAGTCCAGCCTCTCCGCAATAGGAAATGAGATGCATACAATTAGTGACATAAAGTCTATTGATTGCAGAAATCTAGGAATTATTATTCACGGGAAAAACTTCCGTCACAATTCTCATAGACGATGCTGACCCTCAATTAATTTGTGTGTTGAGACAGTGAAAACATTTTTTTGTGAATAAAGTCTTGCTGTATCGCACTTCCGTTGATTCCATCACTGTTACTCATCTCAATCCAATTTTTATCACAGGGAGCGATGTAAACATGGTGCTCACTGGCTATCATGATCTGTCACGTAACTTTGGAGTGCAAAAGACAGAAGCCACAGGCCGTAGGCGATTCTATTTGATTGGCATGAGAGGGCACATTTTGAAATGTGCGCCGTAATGTCACACGTTTGTGAGTAGGAAAACTGTGAAAGCTGATGATAAACCACCACTGCATGTAATTGTGAGTCGACGTCCATAAGAAATGGAAGCCACTGATCATCTGGAGCTAGAGCCCGGCCAGCAGGACAGGGCATAGCTACATCTTAACCATCATCTTTCAGTTCAATCAATTTGTAGTGGCAGTCCCAGTGAAGGATTTGACAGCCCAGACTACACAGCGGAGGAGCAGGGGGAGGTAAATATTGCAAATGCTGGGGCCCTGCCCAAGCAAGGGGGGCACACTCGTGGGCGTCGGTACAGGTACTGGGCCCCTCATAGTACTGCGGTGTGTCTGACAGCGGGTGTGCACCACCACTGTCAGAGACACTTGATTGCACTATGAGGGACCCTATGCCAGTGCCCGCGCCCAAGAGTCGGCCTACCCACCTGTCCAGGGCAACGGCACTCGCACGGTTTTGTGCGCTAGGTGGTGACCCCGGCCATGGAGGGAGGTTTACAAAGTGGCATATGTAGATGTGGGTCATTCAGCTGCTGCAAAAGGTGAAATAGGTCAAGTTCGCGGAATAGGAGGAGGACCAAAGCAAGCCATTTTTCTGGCAACCTATGTGTCATCAAGGGAAGGTGGGACAAAATCCTTGGAAACCCATGCATGGTTCATTTTAATGAAGGTTAGATCATCCACATTTTGGGTTGACAGACGGGTCCTTTTTTCTGTCAGGATTGATCCAGCTGCACTGAAGACTCTTTCCGATAGCACACTTGCAGCTGGGCAAGCGAGCTCCTGTAAGGCATATTGTGCCAATTCAGGCCAGGTGTCCAATTTAGCGGCCCAATAGTCAAAGGGGAATGACCTGTGTGGGAGAACATCGATATGGGAGGAAAAGTAGTTGTTAACCATAGTTGACAACTGCTGTCTCCTGTCACTTTCCATCGATGCAGTATTACCAGCTGTGTGAGCGGTACTTGAAAAATCAGTCCACAACATTGTCATGAAACCCCTGTCTCCAACGCCACTTCTGCTGTGTGCACCATGAATACCTCTGCCAAGCTGCTCTCGGCCCGTACGGCTCGTGTGAGAACCATCACCACTGCTGTGTGCTGGGAATACCTCAACCAACTGGTTAACCAGAGTTGCTTGTTTAGTAGCCAATATTAGGTCAAGGTTCTCCTGGGGCATGATGTTTTGTAATTTGCCTTTATAGCGTGGATCCAGGATGCTGGCCAACCAGTAGTCGTCATCGTTCATCATTTTGGCAATGCGTGGGTCCCTTTCTAGGATCTGCAAGGCATAATCTGACGTGGGCCAATGTTCCCGGTGTCAATGATGCACTGCGAGTGTTGGGTGGAGGAGCACTTTCTGGCAAATCCACATCCCTCCAGTCACACACAAACCCTGTACCAGACCTTGCCACGCCAACATTTTCACTTGCCCCACGAGATGCATCCTCCTCCCCTAAGTAATCATCCCCATCATCATCCTCCTCCTCCTCTTCTTCCTCCACCTCATCCAGGAGAGGTCCCTGAGCAGACAATGGCTGAATGTCATCAAGGATTCCCTCCACCTCTTACTCTTCGTCAACATTGGCTGCAGACACCTGCTCCTTAAGGTGCATCAAAGTTTGCATGAGCAGACGCATAAGTGGGATGCTCATGCTTAGGATGGCGTCGTCTGCGCTTACCAGCCGTGTGCATTCCTCAAAACACTGAAGGATTTTACAGAGGTCTTTCAGCTTCGACCACTGCACACCTGTCAACTCCATGTCTGCTCTCAAAGTGCCTGGCCATGTATCCTCCCACAAATTCATTATGGCCTGCCTCTGCTCGCACAGCCGCTCAACCATGTGCAGGGTGGAGTTCCACCTTGTTGCAATGTCGATAATGAGGCGGTGGTTGGGAAGGTGAAGCAATCGCTGCAGCTTCTGCATACGAATGGAGTGTACAGGCGACTGGCGGATGTGCGCGCACAGTCTTCGCACCTTCTGGAGCAGGGCTGCTAACTCCGGATAATTATTGAGGAAGCACTGCACCACCATGTTCAAGGTGTGAGCCAAGCAAGGTATGTGGCTGAGTTTTGAAAGGGCTATGGCTGCCACAACATTACGGCCGTTATCACTAACTACCTTGCCTGCCTCAAGATGTACGCTGCCCAGCCATGACTCAGTTTGTCGCTGAAAGTACTCGGCCAGCACCTCAGCGGTGTGTCTGTCGCCCAAACACATCATCTGCAACACAGCCTGCTGACGCTTTCCACTAGCTGCTCGATAGGGGGACACCTCGTGTGCAACAGTGGCAGCTGCAGATGGAGTGCTCGTACGACTGCGCTCTGTGGACGATCTTTCGCTTCTGGAGGAGGAGGAGGGTCGAACGCCTACAGCCAACTGTTTCCAATACCGTGGGCTAGGCAGCACTGTCCCACCACCGCTGTCCCCTGTGGACCCTGTATCCACCACATTAACCCAGTGCGCAGTGATGGACACGTAACGGCCCTGGCCATGCCGACTGGACCATGCATCAGTTGTGAGGTGCACCTTTCCACTCACTGACTGCTTGAGTGCATGGACAATGCGGTCTTTCACATGATGGTGGAGGGCTAGGATGGCTTTGCGAGAGAAGAAGTGGCGACTGGGTAGGTCATAGCGTGGTACTGCATAGGCCATGAGTTCGCGGAAAGCTGCGCTTTCCACCAACCGATAGGGCATCATCTCTAACGAGATTAGTTTGGCAATGTGTGCGTTCAAACCCAGTGTACGCGGATGAGAGACTGAGTACTTTCTTGACCTACTCATAGTGTCTGGGAGGGTGAGCTGGACTTGAGAGCTGCATATGGTGGAAGTAGCGGTGGACAGGGCGGACTGAGAGAGGGTTGATGATGGTGATGGAGTTGGTGTTCTTTCTGATGGCCTAGATTCAGTCTTTCGTTGATATAACAGTGGGATTCCCTGACTGCTGTGGCCTTGCAATGACACCTTAACATTTGCTGCTGTGCTAACCGGTGGGCTTACAGTGGGGGAAACAATGTAGCATTGCTGACTACCTTCTTTGTGATCAGATGCACATGTGGTACTTGAGGTTTGGTGTTGTGTCCACGCTTGCAAGTGCATGCTGGTTAAATGTGGTTGAAAGACTAGAGGTAGACTGAGATCTGGATTGTGGTTTAATTCGTTTATTAGATTGTCTAGACTGCCAGCGGTATACTCTTTTAAGCTGATAATCCTCAAGATCACGCTGATATTTTTTAGTCTTATTGTTCTGAATTTCTAGCTCCCACTTATTCAGATCATCCTCAAGGGCTGTATCAAATTTTTTAATTTCGTCACCTGAAATCAACTCGTGGATTTTTTCACGTAATAATTCAATTTCTTTTTCCAAAACTTCAAGTGTCTTTTTGTCAGCACCTATGAGTAGTTCTAATAGTGTTCGTGAACATTTAGTGAGTGTATCTTCCCACTTATTAACAAAGGATGAATCGTCTGTGTCTAATGTTGGAAACAGTTGCACCCGCAGACCTCTCGGGATAATATCCTTTTGTAGGTAATTTTCTAGTGCAGCCTTATTCCACCAGGTTTTTGCTCTTTTTTTAATGAGCTCTCTGATCTTCAGCTTCAAATCCTTAATATCAACCGTTTCCCTGTCCTTTGGTTGATTCTCACCAAACACAGCCCCAAGCTGAGCTACCCACGTTTTGTCACGTTTCTTGTAATCCATCAACCCTATAGGGAGGTCTGTAAACACAATAAAATAGTTATATAACCAAAACAAAATTCCACATGGTCAAATGGAAGAAAGCCTCTAGACCACGAACATAGAAAACCAAAAAAGGGAGAGGACCCTGAAGGTCAGAGGGGAATCAAGGGTAGACGTAGTTATGGTAAGGAGGAAGGATATAAATATCTATGAAAATTATCAGTAATACCGCAAAAATAAATATCCTTCATCTATTAATAACCATAAATATAGATGTATAATAACTAGTGTTGAGCATTCCGATACCGCAAGTATCGGGTATCGGCCGATACTTGCTGTATCGGAATTCCGATACCGACTTCCGATATTTTTTCAATATCGGAATTCGGCATCGGAATCGGAAGTTCAGTTGATTGACGGCCTGACGTCATCATGATGCGCGGTGTGTGCGCATCATGATGCGCCGTCATTTTGGGCCTTCCGGGGGTCTCTGCCGGCCTGCCGGGGGGCTGTGCCGGCCTGCCGGGGGGCTGTGTGGACTGCCCGGGGTCTGTACCGGCCTGCCGGGGGGCTGTGCCGGCCTGCCGGTGGTCTGTGCACCCTGTGGGGGTCTGTACCGGCCTGCCGGGGGGCTGTGCCGGCCTGCCGGGGGGCTGTGCTGATGTCCGGGGGTCTGTGCAAGCATCGTCCGATGGGACTACAAGTCCCATCGGGCGATGCCTGCTACCATGACAGTGATTGACACATTAGCCAATGATGGGACAGTAGTAGTCCCATCATCCGGCTAATGTGTTAAATGTTAAAAAAAAAAAAAAAAAAATACTACATACATACTACATGCATGCTACATACATACTACATGCTACATACATACTACATACATGCTACATACATACTACATACATGCTACATACATACTACATACATGCTACATACATACTACATACATGCTACATACATGCTACATGCATGCTACATACATACTACATGCATGCTACATACATACTACATGCTACATACATACTACATGCATGCTACATACATACTACATGCATGCTACATACATACTACATATATACTACATACATACTACATACATGCTACATACATACTGCATGCTACATACATACTACTTACATACTACATACATGCATGCTACATGCATGCTACATACATACTACATGCTACATACATACTACATGCTACATACATACTACATACATACTACATATATACTACATACATGCTACATACATACTGCATGCTACATACATACTACATACATACTACATACATACTACATGCATGCTACATACATACTACATGCATGCTACATACATACTACATGCATGCTACATACTACATGCTACATACATACCACATACATACTACATACATACTACATACTACATATATACTACATGCATGCTACATACATACTACATGCTACATACATACCACATACATACTACATGCATGCTACATACATACTACATACATAATACATATATACTACATGCATGCTACATACATAATACATACCACATACATACTACATACATACTACATACATGCTACATACATGCTACATACATGCTACATACATGCTACATACATGCTACATGCTACATGCATGCTACATACATACTACATGCTACATGCATGCTACATACATACTACATGCTACATACATACCACATATATACTACATACATACAATACATTCATACAATACATACATAGACATACAGTACATATAACATAGAGTAACATACTTACCAATACTTGTCACATTGTTCCCCGAAGCCATTGTCTTTTCCGGAATAAATATTAACATAACAAACCACAAAAATACTCACCCACGATCCGAAGCAGTCCACGAGTGTGTCCCACGACGATCTTGGGTAGAGAACTGCAGCATCAGATGATGCTGCCGTTCTCTACGGGCTGCAGGAATCCAATGACGGAAGGTAGGTATCCTTCCGCACTGTATTCCTCCGCCACACAGCAATGGCATAAAGTGAGACTAGGGACTTTTTTTTTTTTTAAGTGGCGGAGGAATACAGTGCGGAAGGATACCTACCTTCCGTCATTGGATTCCTGCAGCCCGTAGAGAACGGCAGCAACAGCTGATGCTGCAGTTCTCTACCCAAGATCGTCGTGGGACACACTCGTGGACTGCTTCGGATCGTGGGTGAGTATTTTTGTGGTTTGTTATGTTAATATTTATTCCGGAAAAGACAATGGCTTCGGGGAACAATGTGACAAGTATTGGTAAGTATGTTACTCTATGTTATATGTACTGTATGTCTATGTATGTATTGTATGAATGTATTGTATGTATGTAGTATATATGTGGTATGTATGTAGCATGTAGCATGCATGTAGTATGTATGTAGCATGCATGTAGTATATATGTAGTATGTATGTAGCATGTAGTATGTATGTAGCATGCATGTAGTATGTATGTAGCATGCATGTAGTATGTATGTAGCATGCATGTAGTATGTATGTAGTATGTATGTAGCATGTAGTATGTATGTAGTATGTATGTAGCATGCATGTAGCATGCAGTATGTATGTAGCATGCATGTAGTATATATGTAGTATGTATGTAGCATGTAGTATGTAGCATGCATGTAGTATATATGTAGTATGTAGCATGTAGTATGTATGTAGCATGCATGTAGTATATATGTGTTATGTATGTAGCATGTAGCATGCATGTAGCATGCATGTAGTATGTATGTAGTATATATGTGGTATGTATGTAGCATGCAGTATGTATGTAGCATGCATGTAGTATATATGTAGTATGTATGTTGCATGTAGTATTTATGTAGTATGAATGTAGCATGTATGTAGTATGTAGTATGAATGTAGCATGTATGTAGTATGCATGTTGTATGTATGTAGCATGTAATTTTTTTTTTTTTACATTTAACACATTAGCCGGATGATGGGACTACTACTGTCCCATCATTGGCTAATGTGTCAATCACTGTCATGGTAGCAGGCATCGCCCGATGGGACTTGTAGTCCCATCGGACGATGCCTGCACAGACCCCCGGAGCCTGCACAGACCACCGGCAGGCCGGCACAGCCCCCCGGCAGGCCGGCACAGCCCCCCGGAGCCTGCACAGCCCCCCGGCAGGCCGGCACAGCCCCCCGGCAGGCCGGCACAGACCACCGGCAGGCCGGCACAGACCACCGGAGCCTGCACAGACCCCCTGGCAGGCCGGCACAGCCCCCCGAAAGGCCCGTACAGACCCCAGAGAGGCTGTACAAGGGCAGGAAAGGGTTTTTCTTATTCCGATACCGGAAGTCCCATAGACTTGAATGGGACTTCCGGTATCGGAATCGGCGATACCGATACTTTTTTTAAAGATCGGCCGATACCATCCGATACGATACTTTGAAGTATCGGACGGTATCGCTCAACTCTAATAATAACATTACTCCTTGATACAGTAGAGGCTCCATAAACAATAGGTAATTAACATAAGAAGTTTTTTTTTTTTTTTTTTTTTAAATTTTTATTAGACAAAAAATATGAATAGTGACAACATGGAAGCAAACAGAACTCGGGACAGTGAAAATATGAATAAAATAATCATAAATAACCAAAACAAGGAGAAAAGCATAAGTCCTGTGTGTACAGCCGTGTGCCAACACACAGCAGATGAATGCACAAAATATTCACGACAAAGTACGGACTTAAATAGCTGATTGCTTACCTCTATATGCACAATGTAAAAAGGACAAATGTCTCCCTGTGCAAAATAAATAGGGAAGGAGGGGAAACTGTCACACACTGCCTAGCATGATAGCTACAGCCACTCTCAATAGTGCAAAGAACTCCCCTTTTACCATATCTAACGCAGCCACAATGAAAAACCTAGGTAAAGTAATGGCTGTGTAATAGGCAATATAGCATAGGTGGCATAGACGGGAGCAAATAGATAGATATATTATTATGTTAGATACCTTCAGTCATGATGTAACAGAGAGTTGGTGCAGCGGGCACGTGTGGGACACCGGGAGCCTCGACGCGCGTTTCGCCTATGGCTTCGTCGGAAGGCGTGGCTAGTTCAAGGAGGCATGTGCTTTTTAAATACAAAGGCTGAAATTTCAGCCAATCAAGGTTCATCATGTATAGGGGTCCGCCCATAAAGGGGAGGCGACAAAGCGCATTCCAACAAATAGAAAAGAGGGCCGTGACATCGCTGAACGGTGTCACAGCGACGTACACATCCCCCAAAAGGGGCGGTACTAAGATGTCTCGCCGTGGCAATGCAAGTACAAGGGCAAGTCCGGGTATGTCGGCACGCATCCTGTGTGATGCGCACGTCCGTGCTGCAAGGCGGCGGGCGCACGCCTCGGCGATGGAGGGGGGGATAACGTCATCTCCATCCATCGCCAAGGCTCCCGTCAAACCAGGGGAAGAGTCTTGAGGAGATCATTTGCATATTCCCAGTGCCGTCTGGGATAAGTGAAGAGTCTCCGCGAGCTCAACGATCACTGGGTTTTGGCCGTTGCAGCTGAAAAGAAGAAATCGGAAAACCAGGGGAAGAGACTTGAGGAGATCATTTGCATATTCCCAGTGCCTTCTGGGATAAGTGAAGAGTCTCCGCGAGCTCAACGATCACTGGGTTTTGGCCGTTGCAGCTGAAAAGAGGAAATTGGAAAATCGGCGCGCGAAATTTGGCTCATCTTTCATCGTTTTTAAGAAATCTCAAGATGGAAGAGGCCAGGAGCCATTTGGTGAGCTGCATTTCTTGCTACATGTTCACAGATTTACCAGTGGAAAAGCCAAACTTCACATGCCACAAATGCAAGCTTGTGTCCCTGTTGGAGGAAAAGTTGCAAAATCTCGAAGAGAGGTTAGCTACGTTGAAGATCATTAAGGAAGGTGAAGAGTTCTTGGACAGAGCAGAATTATCTCTTCATGTTACAGAAAGAGAAGAAATTCGAAGTGCACCTGAAGAAACAGAGGAATGGAGACATGTGACCCAGAGAAGCAGGAGGATCAGGAGGCAGTCAGCACCCATACTGCTCAGGAACCAGTACCAGGCTCTCACGCAGGAAAACGATGAAGAAATACATCAGGATAAGACTTTGCCAACAAACAGCAACCTTGTACGCCCTCAGAGTCCTCCTGGATGGAGAAAGAAAAATGTTGTGAAGAAGAAACGGAGAGTGGTGGTCATGGGGGATTCCCTGCTGAGAGGAACAGAGGCCGCTATCTGCAGACCGGATATAACTACAAGAGAAATGTGCTGTCTTCCAGGTGCAAAAATTAAAGATGTGTCTGACAGGATATCAGGACTCTTCAGACCTACAGATGACTACCCATTCCTGCTACTACATGTGGGGACAAATGACACCGCAAGAAACGACCTGGAAATCATCTGCAGAGACTTTGAAGACTTAGGCAAGAAAGTGAAAGAACTGGGAGCGCAGGTGGTCTTCTCTTCCATCCTCCCAGTGGATGGCCATGGAACAAAGAGGTGGAATAAGATTCTGCAGGTGAACAACTGGCTACGTCGATGGTGCCGTCAGCAACGATTTGGATTTCTGGATCACGGAGTGAACTACTTATACGATGGACTACTTGCTAGAGATGGGGTGCACCTTACGAAGACTGGAAAGCATGTATTTGGAAGTCGCCTTGCTACACTTGTAAGGAGAGCTTTAAACTAGAACAACATGGGAAGGGAAGCAAAAGACCAGAAAAAGCCATACACCTGACAAATGCTATTGAGAACTCTGCTATTAGAAGTGGAAAGGAAGAACAAAGACGAAAGAATCTAATTACTAAAAATATTGGAGAAAGAGAAACCAATCACAAACTAAAATGTTTCTATACTAATGCACAAAGCATGGGCAACAAACAAGGAGAATTGGAACTACTAACACAGGAACAGAAATATGATGTAATTGGAATCACTGAAACTTGGTGGGACAATACACATGATTGGAATACAAGACTAGAAGGATACAACTTATTTGCAAGAAACAGACTTGATAAACGAGGAGGGGGTGTCGCATTGTATGTTCGAAACGCGTATATCTGCACAGAGATTGAAGCTTCAGAGACTGGGAGTTCTGTGGAAACTGTTTGGGTAAGAATACAAGGACAGAACAATGGAAAGGACACCATTGTAGGCATTTACTACAGGCCGCCTGTGCAAGCCGAAGATATAGATGAACTCTTTATGCATCAGATGGCCAAGTTCTCCAAAAAATATGACATAGTTGTCATGGGAGATTTCAACTATCCAGACATTTGTTGGGAATCTCTCTCAGGCAAAACTAACAGGTCAAGGAAATTCTTATCCTCTCTTGCTGACAACTTTATCTTCCAAAAGGTAAGGGAGAAAACAAGGGGAACTGCTACCTTGGATCTAATCCTTATAAACAGGGAGGAAATGGTTGAGGAGGTAAAAGTGGCTGGGACCCTAGGAGGTAGCGACCATGCTATTTTAGAATTTTGGATTACTAGAGGTGGAAGACCTGTGAAGACTCAGACGTCAAGGTTAGATTTCAGAAAGGCAGATTTTAAGGGATTCAGAAAGAGAATTGGAGGGATCCAATGGCTGGATATCCTTAAAGACAAAAATGTCCAGGAAGGATGGGAAATCTTGAAAAATGAAATTCTCAAAGCACAGTTGTTAACAATTCCGAAAAGAGGGAAGAATAGGAAGCATTTAAGGAAACCAGGATGGATGAACACAGAACTTAAGCACATGCTAAAAAGGAAGAAAAAAATGTTTATAAAATGGAAAGAGGGAGGCATATCTAAAGAAGAATATAATGCTGTCTGCAGAACCTGCAGGGCACAAATCAGATTAGCTAAAGCTGAAAATGAACTGAGGCTTGCAAGAGATGTCAAACGCAATAATAAAGGATTTTGGGGATATGTCAAAAGTAAAAGAAAAGTCAAAGATGCTATAGGATTTTTACAGGATGAAAATGATGAAATGGTAAGACAGGATGTTGAGAAGGCTGAACTTTTAAATTCCTATTTTGCATCTGTTTTCTCTCAGAAAGGAAATGCAACATCAACTGTTATTCACTGTCCTATTAAGGGAATAGAAGAATCCAGGATATCTATAAACAGAAAGATAGTGAGGAAACACTTAGCTAACCTAAATGAATTCAAGTCTCCAGGTCCAGATGAATTACACCCCAGAGTACTGAAGGAGATAGCAGAAGAAATTTTTGAACCCCTCTCCATAATCTTTGAAAATTCTTGGAGAACAGGAGAAGTGCCAGAAGACTGGAGAAGAGCAAATGTTGTTCCTATCTTCAAAAAGGGGAAGAAGGTGGACCCAGGCAACTATAGGCCGGTGAGTCTGACTTCTATACCAGGAAAGATCTTTGAACAAATTATTAAACAACATGTATGTCAATACCTGGATAAGAATGAAGTGATTAAACAGAGTCAGCATGGGTTTCTAACTAATAAGTCATGTCAGACTAACTTAATTTCCTTCTATGACGGTATCACTGATTGGGTGGATCAAGGAAATGCTGTAGATATATTATATCTTGACTTCAGCAAAGCATTTGACAAAGTCTCTCATACAATCCTTATTGAAAAAATGACTAAGTATGGAATGGACAAGGCAACTGTTAGGTGGATTCATAACTGGCTTAGTGATCGGACCCAAAGAGTGGTCGTAAATGGCTGCACATCCAGTTGGAAGAATGTCTCAAGTGGGGTACCACAGGGCTCTGTCCTGGGCCCTGTATTGTTCAACATCTTTATCAACGATTTAGATGAAGGAATTGAGGGTAAACTGATTAAATTTGCTGATGACACAAAGCTAGGAGGGATAGCTAATACTAGAGAAGAGAGAGAGAGGATTCAAAAAGATTTAAATAAACTGGAGAAGTGGGCAGTAACTAACAGAATGGTTTTTAACAGGGAGAAATGCAAAGTACTACATCTGGGCAATAAAAATGAAAAAAGCATATACAGAATGGGAGGAATAGGGCTAAGTGACAGCACATGTGAAAAAGACTTGGGTATACTAATAGATCACAGACTGAATATGAGTCAACAGTGTGATGCAGCAGCAAAAAAGGCAAATGCAATTCTAGGATGTATTAACAGAAGCATACAGTCTAGATCACGTGAAGTCATTATTTCCCTCTACTCCTCTTTGGTCAGACCTCATCTGGAATATTGTGTCCAGTTTTGGGCACCACATTTTAAAAAAGACATCAACAAACTGGAGCAAGTTCAGAAAAGAGCGACCAGAATGGTGACCGGTCTGCAAACCCTGTCTTATGAGGAAAGGTTGCAGGATTTGGGAATGTTTAGTTTGCAAAAGAGAAGACTGAGAGGAGACTTAATAGCTGTCTACAAATATCTAAAGGGCTGTCACATTGTAGAAGGATCAACTTTATTCTCATTTGCACAAGGAAAGACTAGAAGCAATGGGATGAAACTGAATGGGAAGAGACACAGATTAGATATTAGAAAAAACTTTTTGACAGTTAGAGTGATCAATGAGTGGAACAGGCTGCCACGAGAAGTGGTGAGTTCTCCTTCAATGGAAGTCTTCAAACAGAGGCTGGACAGACATCTGACTGGGATGATTTAGCGAATCCTGCGTTGAGCATGGGGTTGGACCAGATGGCCCAGGAGGTCCCTTCCAACTCTACGATTCTATGATTCTATGATTCTAAAGGCAATGCGCACACCACCCAGACACCACAGGACGAGCGCAGCGCACACATAGAGCGCGTCTGCACCAACAGAATGGGAGTAAGATAAAAAAGCTAATGCCCGTATATTACGTTCAAAAAAAAGGAAAAACAAATATATGTACTAACCATCCTATAGGCTAAATAGAGTGTAGGTATCACATATTGTAAAAGCATATATACGGAACAGGCACATGAAATCATTATTCGAAACAAGGGGATGAAAAATAAATTTATAACAGACTTGTACCAACACATATCCCCGATTTCTCAATGCCTAATGTTAACCCATACAGATATCAAAAAGGACTAGTTCCAGTACTGTAATCGAAAAAAGATACTGCAATAGTCACATAGAAACAGAAGGTAATGTCCACTAATGTTAGATAAATATACACAAATTGTATATAAACATCAGTGGCAACAGCATCCGCATAATGACCACGAGCCAGGATAATCTTCGTCCGCCTTTGCTATATGTAATTGTGTATAATCTTGCTGAGATGATCCTAAGAATACTGGATACAGAGAACGGGGACGGAGAAAATCTATGATAAAGAAAAAATTAATTAATAAGGGAACAACACAAAAAAAATAAAAAGAAAGAAAGCCACATACCATTATAAAATATTTAAAATAAAAAGAATTTTATAAAAAGGATTTGAAGCTGACGGATTCATTGAGACCCATAGGGGCCACCGTATCAAGGATAGTGATCCATCGAGTTTCCTTTTGAAGTAATTTCTGTTTGAGATTTCCACCACGAATTCCTATATATATGCGGTCAATGCCACATACCTTCAGGCCTTTCGTATCGCATTTGTGGACCTCAAAAAAAATGTTTCGGGATAGTTTTCAAAAGATGAGGTTCGGTGCAATCTCGAGCATTTTTAATGTCCCTAATATGTTCTTGAATATGAACTTTAAGGGACCTAGTAGTCATGCCGATGTATATGAAATCACAAGGGCAGCATGCATAATATATCACTGCTTCTGTTTTGCATGTGATATGACACCAGGCTAGCAGAGAGGTTATCCAAAACAAAACATGACATATGCTCCTGGTGAAGGGCCCCCACCCTGAGGGTGAATTCTTCAGAAACAAAATGGAGACCATCCTTGGTGAGAGGTGTAGAATCAATGGCCATTATTTTTATAGGAGTCTCCAACCTAACTGTCCCTAATCTACACCTGGCTACCAGCTTGGAGTCAATCAGGTTCAAGGATGACCCACAGTCCACAAAAGCCGGAGTAGGGAAAAAGCAATTCTTAACACCAAGTTCCACCTTTAACTGTATCTTAGAAAATGAAGAAAGGGGTACCTGAGAGTCTGAGTGACCTCCAAGATGATCACCCAGACTCAGCCGCTTGTTAGTCAGTGGGCAGGAGGGACAGTTCTTCTTCCAATGTCCATAATCACCGCAGTAAAAACACAGTTTTCCTAAGCGCCGTTGTCTCCTTTCTTTCTCTTTGAGGTTGATGGTTCCCATCTCCATGGTCTCCAATGTAGGACTGGCTCCCCTTCCTCGGGAGAATAACGGGGTCTCAATCTGCATCACTCCTCTCGCCTGTAGCCTGCGATCCATTCGGATGGCCTGTATCATAGCATCGTCCAGAGAATCAGGCGGAGGGTGAAGTGCCAAGGCATCTTTCAGATGTTCAGACAGTCCTCTAGGGAACAAGCCCCGGAGGCGGCATCATCCCAAAAGACCTCAGCAGCCCAGCATCTGAACTCTGAGCAAAACCACTCAGCTGAGTGCTTCCCCTGACATACTCATCACCATGTCCTCAGCCATACGCTCCCGATCAGGCTCATCATAAATATGCCCCAGGGCCTCAAAAAATGCATCCACTGACATACTCTCAGGGGCAGTGGTAGGAAGGGAGAAAGCCCAGGCCTGGGGGGCTCCCCTTAACAGAGACATAATGACCCCCACTTTCTGACTTTCATCCCCAGAAGAGTGCGGTCTTAATGAGAAAAAAAGCTTACAGCCCTGCTTGAAAACTTTAAATTCCTTTTTATCTCCAGAAAAGGTATCCGGCAATTTAACCGGGGACTCAGGGAAAACTAATGTAACATCCTGATCCCCTGATGATAAAGCCCCCTGCACAGTGTCAGTGATCAGCTGCTGAGACTGAGCCAGGACTCGTTGGTCTCCAATGAGTTTCTGAGACATCTGAGTCAGGTGCTTTACCTGCTCAGAAAGAGCGTGCATAGGATCCAGGAGAGAAAAAAAAAAAGGTAACGGTCAGTTATAATGTCAGGATCCTGTCAGCGTCGGCAAGCTGCCATGGCTGAGCAGGGTGACTTAACCACACTACGGGAGGGCCCGGGGTCCGATACTGCAGGGAAAGTTCAGGCAGACAGGACCTGCGACTCTGAAAGTAGTAAAGAGTACAAGGACCTATGATCATGTGACTGCAGGGGGTGGGGCTTAGCATCCTACTGCTGCAGATGATGTAATATACTTACTACAGGGATACTGTAGTAAAGGAGAGCGAAACTCAGGTCAGACAAGCAGAGGTCGTACACGGAGAGGACGGCGTGGTACCAGAGGGATGAGCAGAGAGTTGTCAGGTCACAGGCAGAGAGTCATACACAGAGAGGGTAGCACAGTACAAGAGAGACAGGCAGAACTCATAACAGGGATGGAACCGGATCAAAACCGAACAAGCAACAAGTTATCACGCACAAGGCACACATACGCAAGGGGTCAACTACTGAGGGCAGGAGTATAACTGACACCGGACGTAGGTAGAGTGGCCACTAAATAGCCGCCCTCTGCCAGAGAGAGGCAGAAACTAAACCACTTCCTGGATCATGACAACTTCCTTGCACAACTGTAACAAACTGCAGGTGTTGGGTGTGTCACCACGGAACAGAGGGACCAACAGTTAAAGGGTTTATTTACAGGGATGTAATCTGACAATATAACAGTGCGAGTATTAGCAGAGTGAAACAGGTTATCAGATAGGCAAGCAGTATGAACAGTCATAAACGGTATCTCTTGGAAAGAACTCAACAGTCTGACGAGGACTTGCTTGCAGGGTCGAACTTCTCCCACGTTGGCGCCGAACAGCGGCACTTGTCGTCTCTAGTCTCTGTGAACTCTGTGGTCTTTAATAATCCCCAGCCGGGGTTTCAGGGGTTACTGCAGGAGCCATAGGGGGTACGAGGCAAACAGGGTCCCCTCTGCTCTGGGTCCTTCGCTTCAACACTACAGTTAAGTCTCTCCACAGGAATCAGGGGCTCTGCACTAACACCGCAGGCACCGGGGCTTTGCGCAAGGGCCACTGTCTCTGCATGGGTCACTGTCTCTGCATGGGCCGCTGTCTCTGCACGGGCCGCTGTCTCTGCACGGGCCGCTGTCTCTGCACGGGCTGCTGTCTCTGCATGGGTCACTATCTCTCCATGGGCCGCTGCCTCTGCATGAGCTGCTGTCTCTGCACGGGCCACTATCTCTGCACGGGGGTCAGGACTCACCTCTACTGTCACTGCAGACTCCAGTTCCACGTAGTCACGAGATGCAGTCTTTCTGTGCAGTTCCCCGGTATTTGCCTTCTGAACGGGAGTCCTCTCTCCTCCCCGGAGCATGGCTGCGTCTTGTCTTGACCGCTGCCCAAGCTGCTCTGAGGTCTGCACGCACGCTTTTCACGCTCTCTGCCCGGCTTCCTTCCTGTGCAGCACCACTTCCTCCTCCCCACTACTACTGACAGGCCCATGATTCAGTCGGTCCAGGTCCAATAGTCTTCCCCCTGGCAACCCTACTGCGCAGCTATATGGTTCCGGGCATGGAGCAGAGGAGGTAATCCCTTTCTTGTCCTTCTAATACTTCAGCCCCTTACACAACCACCACCAGGAACTTGGTGCACCTGACAGTCGAACTCCTGCAATAACAGCCAGGGTCAGTGCCCATATCATCCCTGGCTGATAAACCCTCCTGATGCCATGATCGATAGTGATGCGGCATTTAGAAAGTTGTGAGAGGGAGTGGGCTCCCTTTCTTACCCCCAACAACATTCCCTTGACAAAATCACAGGAAGTTGATGGTTGTCATGGCACCCAGAGATTAAATAATGACTTTGTGGTGTTCCAGGTATGGTCGCTTGTGAAACCCAGCAATAGACAGGGTCTAACAGGCAATCTTCCTATGTAATATATCACAGGTTTCATGTAGAGATGAGCGACTTTGCCTTTTTTCGGGTCGAGTCGGGTTTCATGAAACCCGACTTTCGCAAAAGTCGGGTCGAACGAAATTGGATGATTATTGTGAAAAGTCAAAGGCCGACTGAAACACGAAACCCAATGCAAGTCAATGGGGAAGAAAAGTTGGCAGTGAGTGGAGGACAGGAAACACACCTACAGTGCCCATTTTAATGCCAAAAATATCAATTCTTATTACTTAAGCTTGTCAACCTTAATTTACTTTATAATAATCGTTAGGCATTGAAAACTGGGGGTTATATGGCTAAAGTTGTGGGGGGGTAGGGCTGGCTCCAGATTTTCGTGGGCCCAGGGCCAAAGAGTGTCAATGGGCTCCTTTAATACATGCCACAATTCATGATCCTTTGATATGGCAGAGAAATATAGGTATAGTACAATGAAAAATACTTCATTTCATACATCACATGACTGATATCCATTATAAATTCTCCAATAGCTCCAAAAACGGACAGTATATTACTCCATACAGTATTATGGCCACCGCATAGTGCGCTATACAGAGTAATGAGGCCCATATATTTCTCCATACAGAATCATTGGTCCCATGTAATGTTCCATACAGTATATGATGAGCTCCACATAATGCTACAGTGATATGTTGGTCCCCATGGATGAAGCTCCACTGTCTTATGGGCCCAAATAATGCTCCATATATAATGGGCCCCATTTCTAATTCTCCAGTGTATAATGGGCCCTGTAAATGCTGCTTCAGTGTCTGATGTCCACCTTTGGAATGCTCCAGTGTATGGTGGGCCCCATATATCATTCTCCAGAGTATAGTGCTCCCCAAAAATTGCTCCCAACCTTTAAAACAATTAAATAAGTCTCCTCGCTAGGGAATCCCTGTACTAGTCTGGATTCCTCGTCGTCCCCATCTTCCATCTCTCTGCACTTGGACTGTTTAGGCAGAGGGCATACAGACGTGAGGTCATCGCGCTCTCTGACCAGATTGTCACTGTCAGGAAACGCGGAAGACGTCACGGCGGTGGAGCAGGGAGAGGTCAGTATTTCAACTTTGCAAGTGCTGTGATCCTGAGCAAGCAGGGGGGCCCACTCGTTGGCGACGGCGCTGGCACAGGGCCCCTCATAGTACAGCGGTGTGTCAGATGGCAGGTGGGGACCCCCACCCCCCTACCGGCAGAGACACTTTTGCGTACTGCGTACTATGAGCGGCCCTGTGCCAGTGCCGTCTCCCATGAGTATGCCCCCCCACCTGCTCAGGGAACCTGCACTTTCAGCTGCATCTTCCTCTTTGTCACCGTGTAAGGTGGTATAGTATGCGGGAAGGGGAACCTGAGTTTCCTCAGGGTCAGATTCTAGCTGTGTAGAGTGCGAGGGGAATGTAGTGGTCTGGGTCAATGTACCAGCAGAATCATCTAGCAGTGGCTGGGCATCAGTGCACTTGTGGCGCCCCCAGGAGTACGGTCATCACAGTGGCATTACCTTCCTCCTAGGGAGTGTGATGTCATGCTTGGGAGCAACGAAGGATCTCTCTAGCAGTTAAACCAACACACAACACAGTTCCCACTCCAGGCCTGCAGGGAGAGCTCTGAACCTGACTGCTGAGGAGCTGCTCTCTGTGGTCGCGAGGAGGGAAGTTAGGGCAGTCTGTGAAGGGAAGGGGAAGTGTGTGGACGTGAGAAGGGGAGCTGGAGGATGAGCAGAGTTAAGGCTCACTCCTATCTGGAGCGCATGGTCCGGATTGCGGTCTCCGAGTTTGTAGGGACACTGACTGTCCTGCAGCAGAAATCGGAGGAAGTAGCAGCTGTAAATGCCCTGTTCCCAACTAAGGCTCGTAGGCCCCAGCAGCGACTTGTGTGAGCCAGAAGGAAAAGGCTACGGCTGCCTGCTATATGAAAAAGTTTCAAAAGAGAGTCAACAGGGGGAACTTCAGTGAACTCAGTACTGCGAGTACCTCTGATAAGCGCTAGAGCAGAGGCCACACTACCTATCTGCAGAGAGAGAATTCCTAATTTGCTTCCATGCTGACCAACTCCTCCATCTGTACTCTGGGTCCTGTACGGCACTTACCAAGTACAGATAAAGGAACTGCACGACTGTGTCTGTCATCTTTCTCCTGCGCCTGGCGCACGGCTCTGCTACATCCTGCACTGCACACCATCTACCAACTCTTTCATCTACCCTGCGACTACGGCCCTACCTGTGCAGGGCTTCTACAGCTTAGTTGCACCACAACATCTTTCCCTCAGAAGCGACACTGCAGCGCTGGTCAATCTGATCAGAAACCACAGGTGGCGTCATGTATCATTCACCTATAAACGTTATTCACCCCTTTGTATGGATGCCCAGGCCCACGGACCGGGTCACCACCACTGTGACACATCCCTCTGAGACACCGGCCCGGGACCGATTAACCCCACTGCCCTGGCTGGCCACCCACACTCCATGTCAGATTCATCTTGGACTGGGGAATTCACGATTTGACTTGATAACCCAGGCATGGTATGTGGGAAAGAGCTACATGGACTAATGTGAAGTGTGGCCTGCTGCATCATTCACTTTTGGTGGGGGTGAAGGACACATGGAAAGGGGTTCTTCCTGACTAGGAGCCAGCACTTGACGACTCAGTGCTTGCATTTTTTGAAACTTCAGAAGAGGAGGGCATATTTGCTGGAGTCTTTTTCGGCAATGTAAGCCAAAACCGGTTCCTGATGCTCCGGCTTTAAAAGCGGTTAACCTACTCCCAGAAAAGGTAGCCTTCCAGGCATTCCGGAGCCAGTCCATGACGCAGGCTCAACACCTCCTGCCTTAGCTGCTATTGTGCTTTTGCCACTACCAGCAGATGCACCACCACCATCAGTACCAGCTGGCCCTCCCACGCCCACGTCCGCGGCCTCTTCCACCATAATTCCAAATTTTGGAGAAAATGTACCCAAAATAACATCAGATATAAGGTACTGTATCAGAAGCATACAGCTCTATACAGTCAAAGGATATGTCATGATCCAGGACGGGGTTTCGCTTTGGCCCGTCCTGGTCTGATTGGGGGTTAATTATTCCGCCTCTCCCTGGCAGAGGGCGGCTATTTAATGCTCACTGGACCTAGGTCCGGTGTCAGTTATACTCCTGCCCTCGGCTGAGTTAGTTGACCTTGTGCGTATGTGTGCCTTGTGCCTGATATCTTGCTTGCTTGTTAGGTTTTGATTCGGTTCTGTCCCTGTTACGAGTTCTGCCTGTCCCTCTTGTACTGCGCTACCTCTCGTGTATGACTCTCTGCTTGTGACCCAACTTCTCTCTGCTCGTCCCCTTGGTACCGTGTCGCCCTCTTGTGTATGACCTTTGGCTTTGTCTGACCTCCGGTCTGTTTACCCCTTCTGTACCTCGCTGTCCGTACTGTGAACGACCTTCGTTTTGCCTGACACTGAGTTTGCTGTCTTCTGTGAAAGCAGGATGCTAAGCCCCGCCCCCTTGCAGTCACATGACCGTAGGTCCCGTGCCGGCTTACTAAACTGCATCACTAAGGTCCTGTGCACCTATACTTTCTGGCTATTCTGGTCCCCAGGGGTCCCTACAGTACAGGTGAGTTCCTGCTCAGCGGAGGCTGTACGCCGGCGCTGTCAGCATCCTGATATTATAACTGACCGATACCATTTTTTTTCCTCTCTGCTTCCATTCACCTGTGTGTGGGATGGATCCTATGCACGCTCTTTCTGAGCAGGTTAAACACCTAACCCAGATGTCTCAGAAACTCCTTGGAGAACAGCAAGTCCTGGCTCTGTCTCAGCAGCTGATCGCTGACACTGTGCAGGGGGTTTTTTCATCGGGGGCTCGGGATATTACATTAGTTTCCCCTGAGTCTCCAGTGAAGTTACCAGATACCTTTTCTGGAAATAAAAAAGAGTTCAGAGTTTTCAAGGAGGGCTGTAAGCTTTTTTTTCCCTTAAGACCACATTCTTCTGGGGATGAAAGTCAGAGAGTGGGGGTCATTATGTCTCTGTTAAGGGGAGCCCCCCAAGCTTGGGCTTTCTCCCTTCCGACCAAGGCCCCTGAGCGTATGATGGTAGATGCATTTTTTAAGGCCCTGGGGCATATTTATGATGAGCCTGATCGCATGCGTATGGCTGAGGACATGGTGATGAGTGTGTGCCAGGGAAAGCACTCAGCCGAGTGGTTTTGTACAGAATTCAGACGCTGGGCAGCGGAGGTCTGTTGGAATGATGCCGCCCTTCGGGGTTTGTTCCGTAGAGGCCTGTCTGAACATCTGAAAGACGCCTTGGCTTTCCACCCTCCGCCTGATTCCCTGGAGGAGGCTATGACACAGGCCGTCCGAATGGATCGCCGGCTACGGGCGAGGGGAGTGATGCAAAGTGAAAGACCGTTACTATCCCAAGGAAGGGGACCTAGTCCTATTTTGGAGATCGCGGAGATGGGAACCATCGACCTCAAGGAAAATGAAAGGAGACCACGGCGCGTGGGAAAAGACCGTTTTCACTGTGGCGATTCTGGACATTGGAGAAAGGATTGCCCCTCCCGTCCACTAACCAAGCGACTGAGCCCGGGTGATTGTCGTGGAGGTCACCCAGGCTCTCAGGTACCCTTTTCTGCCTTCTCTAAAATGTTGTTGCAGGTGGAACTTTGTTGTGGGAGTGTCTCCACATCCACTTCTGCCTTCGTGGATTGCGGATCAACATTTAACTTTATTGACTCTGATTTGGTATCCAGGTGTATGTTAGGGACAGTTGGGTTGGAGACTCCTATTCACCTTGTGGCCATTGACAAAACACCACTGGTAAAAAATGACATGTTTCGTACTGAAGAGTTTCTCCTTAAAGTGAGTTCCTTGCACCAGGAACGTATTTCATGTTTTGTGATGGACAACCTGTCAGCGGGACTGGTGTTGGGGTTCCCCTGGTTACAATTGCATAATCCTGTAATTAATTGGGAATGTCGAGACATTGTTAAATGGGGCCCTTATTGTTCTGAGAAATGTCTTGATACTGTGTCTGTGTCGTCCATGGATCTGGAAGGTATTCCAGAGTGCCTGATAGACTATACGGACGTTTTCTTCGAAAAAGAGGCTGAGGTTTTGCCACCACACCGCCCATTTGATTGTGCCATTGACCTGGTTCCAGGTGCTAAATTGCCCAAGGCCCGCTTGTATAACCTTTCGGGTCCAGAACGGGCTGCGATGAAGGAGTATATTTCCGAAAGCCTCCGTAAGGGACACATTCGTCCTTCTGTTTCTCCTATGGCAGCGGGGTTCTTTTTTGTAAAGAAAAAAGACGGTGGTTTACGCCCATGCCTCGATTTTCATGAGTTAAATAAGATAACTGTGAGGAATACGTATCCCCTTCCACTTATTCCTGATTTATACAACCAATTGTCCAGAGCTAAGTGGTTTTCAAAATTAGATCTACCGGGAGCATATAACCTTATCCGAGTCCGAGACGGAGATGAATGTAAAACCGCTTTTCACACTACTGAAGGATTGTTTGAAAATCTGGTCATGCCTTTCGGCTTGACGAATGCTCCAGCGGTCTTCCAAAACTTCATAAATCACGTGTTCTCTGATTTTATTGGACTTTTTTTGGTGGTATATTTGGATGACATATTAATCTATTCTCCTGATAAAAAGACTCACATTGGTCATGTTCGGGCAGTTCTCCAAAGGCTTCGGGAGAACTGTCTCTTTGCTAAACTGGAAAAATGTTTGTTTTTGTTCAGGAACTGTCATTTCTGGGGTTCATCGTGTCTGCTGAAGGGTATCGCATGGATCCTAATAAGGTGCAGGCCATTGTCGAATGGGTTCAACCTTGTGATTTGAAGGCCCTGCAGCGTTTCCTGGGATTTGCCAATTACTATCGCAAATTCATAAAGGGGTTCTCACAGGTGGTTAAACCCCTCACAGACATGACTCAAAAGGGGGCCGATATTAAGAATTGGTGAACCGCATCGGTAGCGGCATTTCAGTTTTTGAAAACATGTTTCATGTCGGCCACAGCTCTTGTTCAACCGGACCCATCTGAACCATTTATTGTTGAGGTAGATGCCTCAGAGGTGGGGGTGGGGGCGGTATTGTCCCAAGGACCCGCCACTTTGACCAATTTAAGCCCTTGCGCCTTTTTCTCAAAGAAATGCTTTCCTGCGGAGAGAAACAATGATGTGGGAAATCGAGAACTTCTGGCCGTTAAGTTGGCCTTTGAAGAATGGAGGCATTTTTTGGAGGGGGCTGTCCATCCGATAACCGTAATTACGGACCACAAAAACCTAGCTTATATTGAGTCAGCTAAGAGGTTGACTCCTAGACAGGCTAGATGGTCACTTTTTTTTCCCGATTCAACTTCTCGATCACTTTTCGGCCAGGATCTAAAAATGTCAGAGCAGATGCCTTGTCACGCAGTCTAGATCCGGTGTCCCCCCCGGAACCTCCATCCTCCATTCTTCAGCCTGGGGTGGTGGTGGCAGGTATTTTGAATATGTTGGAATGAGAGATTCGGGAAGCCCAGTCTCTTGCACCGCCGGCTAAGACGGTGGACAAACTTTTTGTGCCAGCTCAGCTTCGCCTCCGGGAGTCCCATGACTCAGTTCTGGGTGGACATCCAGGGATCTCGGCTACCCGGAAGGCCATTGCTAGAGTATTCTGGTGGTCTGCTTTAGCCTCTGATGTTGGGGAATATGTGTCTGCGTGTGATGTTTGTGCCCGTGCGATAACCCCCCATAACCGGCCGTCCAGGGAATTGGTACCACTGCCAATTCCTGAGAGACCATGGACGCATTTGTCCATGGATTTCATCACCGACCTTCCCCCCTCCAAGGGTAATACAGTCGTCTGGGTTGTGGTGGACAGGTTTAGTAAACAGGCACATTTTGTACCTTTGGCAGCTCTACCTAATGCGGAAACATTGTCCAGATTGTTTGTTGAGCATGTGGTGCGGTTGCATGGGGTACCCTTGAATGTGGTGTCTGATAGAGGAGTGCAATTTGTTTCCAGATTTTGGAGGGCTTTTTGTAAAAGGTTGGGTATTGGTCTGTCCTTTTCATCCACTTATCATCCAGAGACTAATGGGCAGACCGAGCGGACCAATCAGTCTCTGGACCAAATTCTGCGTTGCTTGACTCCAGACCGACAAGATAATTGGTGTTCTGTGTTACCGGTGGCTGAGTTTGCATTTAACAACCGTGTTAACCAGTCTACGGGTACATCTCCTTTTTTTTGCAATTATGGGTTTCATCCTAATTTTGGAGAATTTTCCCATTTGAATTCTGGGTGTCCTGGGGCGGATGAGATGATCCAGCGGTTAGGGGAGGTATGGCGAGAGGTCCAGAGTAATATTACGAAGGCCCAGGACAAATTGAAATTTTTTGAGGACAAAAAACGATCCGCGGGACCGGTGTTTCAGATTGGGGATAAGGTATGGTTGTCCACCAAGAATATAAGACTCAAGGTCCCCTCTGTGAAGCTTGGACCCAAGTTTATCGGTCCCTATGAAATTACCGAGCAGTTAACCCGGTGGCTTTTCGGTTGCGTCTCCCGCCATCTCTGCGGATCCCAAATGTTTTTCATAAGGCCCTTTTGAAACCTGTGAGGTCCGCTGGGGAGGGATCATCAGCTTCCCCAACACCGGTTTTGGTAGGCGGGCAGTCGGAGTACGAGGTGGAACGAATTGTCGACTCCAGGTTGGTCCGTCGTGCCCTTCAATATCTGGTACATTGGAAAGGCTACGGTCTTGAAGAACGCTCGTGGGTTCCGGCTCAATCGGTTCATGCAGATCGGTTGGTGCGGGCCTTTCACACCAAGTACCCTGAGAGACCTGGGGGTCCAGTGGCCCCCCATTGAGAGGAGGGTACTGTCATGATCCAGGACGGGGTTTCGCTTTGGCCCGTCCTGGTCTGATTGGGGGTTAGTTATTCCGCCTCTCCCTGGCAGAGGGCGGCTATTTGATGCTCACTGGACCTAGGTCCGGTGTCAGTTATACTCCTGCCCTTGGCTCAGTTAGTTGACCTTGTGCGTACGTGTGCCTTGTGCCTGATATCTTTCTTGCTTGTTCGGTTTTGATTCGGTTCTGTCCCTGTTACGAATTCTGCCTGTTCCTCTTGTACTGCGCTACCTCTCGTGTATGACTCTCTGCTTGTGACCCGACTTCTCTCTGCTCATCCCCTTGGTACCGCGTCGCCCTCTTGTGTATGACCTTTGGCTTTGTCTGACCTCCTGTCTGTTTACCCCTTCTGTACCTCGCTGTCCGTACTGTGAAAGACCTCCGTTTTGCCTGACTCTGAGTTTGCTGTCTTCTGTGAAAGCAGGACGCTAAGCCCAGCCCCCTTGCAGTCACATTATCGTAGGTCCCTTACTAAACTGCATCACTAAGGTCCTGTGCACCTATACTTTCTGGCTATTCTGGTCCCCAGGGGTCCCTACAGTGCGGGTGAGTCCCTGCTCAGCGGAGGCTGTGCGCCGGCGCTGTCAGGATCCTGATAGGATAATTGTCAATCTCCCTATATATTTCATGAATCACACAGATGCTCACAGGCTCAGTATGGATTAGACAAGAATATAAAAAGTTGAAAAACGGTACAGTATCATCAGATACCAGGTGCATATATAGTATAGTTTAAACATTCTAAATCTCCGTATATATTTCAGGAGGCAGACACAGAAGCTCTCAGGCTCAGTATGGTTTACAACACAATATAAAAAGCCGTAAAACGGTAATGGATCTGAAGCGTACTGCTGTACACAGTGTAGGGGTCATTGTCAATCTCAGTATTTATTTCCACAGTCAGAAACAGACTCTCACTTGGTCAGTTTGGATTAGACCAGAATATAAAAAGCAGTATATGGGTAATGTATCACAAGCGTAGAGCTGTATATATTGTTGGGGTAATTTTTAAATCTACATATAAATTGCAGGAGTAACCCACAGACTCTCACATGCTCAGGATGGATCACACCGCAATATAAAAAGAAGATCCGCAAGAAATAATCACACATGTGGGCCAATGTTCCAGGAGTCAATGATACACTTAGAGTGGTGGGTGGAGGAGGACTTCCTGGCAGAAAGGGTACAGTATCACCAGATACCAGGTATATATAGCATAGTTTAAACATTAAAAATGTACGCCTATATATCAGGAGTAGTGTTGAGCCACCCCGCTAGTGTTCGAGTTCGGTTCGTCGAACAGGAGGCAAGTTCTTCGAACACCGTCGAGCCCCATTAAAAACAATGGCAGTCAAATACAAATACATACAAACACATAGAAAACAATTACAAAACACCTTAAAAGGTGTCCCAAAGCAGACAAAATGCTCAGAGACACAAATAGCATATGGAAAAGGGCAACTACATATAGAAAAGAGGTGAAGGAGTAAAAGGAGGAGGAGGAGACTCAGATATAGGCATGTCATGCCCTTATAAAATCAAGAAAGGCTGGACTAAAAATCTAAAATAAAAAAAAAATCTAAAATTCTAAAATCGAAGAAGATCATATACCGTCGGACTTCCCAGCATAAATTATGCCAACTGTCGATCGGGCGGCTTTATTCCCACGACCCTCCGAACACCGTCCATGAAGGCAAAGTGTTTGGTTTCCGGGGGCAGTATGGTTGCAAAGCTGATCCTTAAAGGAATGTCCAGAAGGACACCACCAGGAGTGGAGCCTGCGGCTTAATTGGACTCCACACGGGCAACCTTAACCATGCCAGCCACGGAAAGGATGGACAGGTTTCAAGCTTTGTCGATTCTGTGGGTGGTGGTGAGTGGCCGTTTTTAGTTGTGTTAGCGATGTCAGCTTAATTCCGTTAACGAACGAGACTCTGGCATGCCCCCGCGGTCCGCATCCAGCTTACTAGAGGGACACACGAGGCTCTGGCACGCGAGATCGAGCAATAACAGGTCTGTCATGCCCTTACTTGTCCGGGGCTGCATGCGCGCTACACTGAAATGACCAGCGTGTGTCGCATACAGGTGCGGATAACCCACTGAACCCCGTTAGTGATGGGGATCTGGGATTCCAATTCTTCCCCGCGAACGAGGATTTCCCAGTAAGTGCAGGTCAACTGGATTTCCGGAATTAGGCCTAACCGGCATTCCAGAAAGAATGTGAAAAAATTAAGTGTCCAAACCACAGGTGCTGTAGCTTGCTTAACAGCTGGGCTCCTCTGCTGAGTAGGACGCAGTTCTTACATAAACAGGCGGCATAGCTTGGTTCATGGGTGGGCAACTCTGCTGAGTAGCAGACAGTGCTTACATAAACAGGCAGCATAGCTAGGTTCACGGGTGGACTCCTCGTAGCAATAACATTGTGATTCCCTGACTGCTTTGGCCTTGCGACAACACCTTAACATTTGCTGCTGGTGGTGTGCTAACCGGTGGACTTACAGTGGGAGAAGCGATGTAGCGTTGCTGACTACCTTCATTCGGACCAGGTGCACATGTGGTACGTGAGGTTTGGTAGTCCGTCCATGCTTGCAAGTGCATGGTGGTTAAATGTCTAAGCATGCAACTGGTTTTCAAATTTCTCAGATTTTTCTCTCGGCTAAAAGGTCTTTGCGCACTTCTTACAGATAACCTTTACCTGATCATTAGGATTTTGCTCAAAAACATGACACACCGCACTCTTCCTACTATGGAAGACATTTTGAGGCCTTGCACGCTGTGCTAATTTGACCGTCTGGCCAAGCTGTCCTGCAACTCTTTGGGTTTTTGTAAACCGTTTTTGGACTGCCACGGGCCTGGCAGATAACAGCTGTTGCGATGTCGATGCCTGCTGCGGAATCCTCCTCCTCTTCTGAGCTTTTGGCAGCCGCACCCTCTCCCCCCAATGGATGCCAATCTGGGTTAACAACTGGGTCATCCATCACCTCCTCTTCAGTTTCATGTGCACCTTCCTCTGTGTCACCGTGTAAGGTGGTATGGTATGCGGGAAGTGGCACCTGAGTTTCATCAGGGTCAGATTCTGGCTCAGTACACTGCGAGGACAATGTAGTGCTCTGAGTGAATGTACCAGCAGAAAAATCTAGCTGTGCATCAGTGCACTCCATGTCCGATTCATCTTGGACTGGGGAATTCACGATTTGACTTGATAACCCAGGCATGGTATGTGAAAAGAGCTCCATGGAGTAATCTGTAGTGTGGCCTGCCACATCCTTCACTTTTGGTAGGGGTGAAGGACACAAGGAAAGGTGTTGTTCCTGACCAGGAGCTTCCACTGACGACTCAGTGCTTTTATTTTTTGAAACTTCAGAAGAGGAGGCGATAGAGCTGGAGGCTGTGTCAGCAATGTAAGCCAAAACTTGTTCCTGAAGCTCCGGCTTTAAAAGCGGTTTACCTACTCCCAGAAAAGAGAGCCTTCGAGGCCTTGTGGAGCCAGACGATGACGCAGGCTCAACACCTCCTGCCTTAGGTGCTATTGTACTTTTGCCACTACCAGCAGATGCACCACCACCCCCACCACCATCAGTACCAGCTGGCAACCCCCGCCCACTTCCACGGCCTCTTCCACCATACTTCCTCATTTTTGGAAAAATGTACCCAAAATACCACCAGCTATATGGTACTGTAAAACAAGGTACAAGGTGTATATAGTATTGTGGAGAATTTGAATCTCCCCAGAGATTTTAGGAGGCTGAACTATTATCTCAAGCTCACTATAGATAACACCTCAATTTAACAGGCTGAAATTCGCTGGTGTATGACAAAGTACAAGGTGTATATAGTATTGGGGAGATTTTGATTCTCCCTAGAGATTTTAGGAGGCTGACAATGATGCTCTCAGTCCAAGTATGGCAGCAGGCTGCCTAATAAGCAGGACTGCTGCACACAAAAGTGTGGAAAAATGAACGCTTGGTAACTGTGTAGAAAAGAGGAGGAAAAGTATTTTTGCTTTTAAAAAATCAGTTTGCACAGCAGTGTGCAAACAGCAATGCAGCTATCAGGGAGCCTTATAAGGCAGCCTAATAACCAACAGAGCTGATGCACAAAAAATATATCCTCCCCTGTCACTGCACACAAACTGTTGTGTTGTACAGTGGAAATCGCTAACAGCAGAAGCCCTTTTTTTGTTCTTCTTCCCTGCCTAACACTGTCCCTTATTCAGAATCAGCAGCTGCAACCTCTCCCTATGCTAATATCGGCAGAAGTAAGATGGAGGTCGGCGTGCATGCCCTTTTATAGCCCCTGTGACGCCACACAAAGCAAGTCAATCACTTGCATGCCCTTCTCAAAGATGGTGGTGACCGATGCCCATGTCATCGCGCTGCCCACAGTGTGCGTCCTCCGTCATTGGCTGAAAAAGGGCGCTGGAAGCATCATTTGAAACGCGACTTTGGCACTCTGGTCGCCGACCTCGTGGCCGACCCCACGCTATGGTCGGGTTTCGTTTCATGAAACCCGACTTCAGCGAAAGTTGGCGACTTATGAATTTGACCAACCCATTTCGCTCAACTCTAGTCTCATGCATTGCAGTGATCAGAGCAATAAAAGTTAAAGTCCCATAGAGGGACTAAGTAAAAATGTAAAAATAAGTTAAGAAGTTTGAAAAAAATATTAAAAAACAATAACAAAAAAAAACTGAAAATAAAGAACAACAAATATTACACCAATAAATACACATTATTATGTAAAAATAAAATAGAAAAGAAAAAGTATAATAGAAAAAATTTGGAGTCTGGCTCAACAGGACTGGATTTTCCTTTTCTTTTTCAAAAGAAATAATAGTGCATACAAATGAAAAATGTACATGGCCGACATGACCCAGTCGACACTTTTCGACTGCGCTAAGCATTCTTAAGGCCCCTTTACATTTAGAGATGCACCAGCGATCCCGACAACCATACGACCCGGTCAGAATCGCTGCTGCATCGCTAAATGGTCGCTAGTGAGCTGCCACACAGGCAGATCTCACAGCGATGCATCAGCGATACAGCGGTCGTTACTTACCTTTCAGACGTTGCGATCCTGACGTCCTCCCGCCCGCGTCGCTCGTCGGCGCCAGCAGGAAGCCCAGCAGGAAGCGCCTGACGAGAAATGGAGCTGCGCGATCTTGCGCGATCAACGACAGACAGCGGGGGAGCCGGTCGGAGGTAAGTATCACACATAGCGATATCACTAGCGATATCGCTGCTGCGTCACCAAATCGGTGATGCTTTAGCGATATTGCTAGTGATATCGCTATGTGTAAAACCCCTTCACTCATATACCACCATCGGTTTGTATTTTGTTTTGATTACCTTCGTATGTACCTAAGACTGAGTGCTTATGGACGAAGCCGTGCTAGACATGGCGATACGCTTGGGGTCTGTCTCTGCCTGCTTTACCCTATAGGATGCCTTTCCTAACCTCATTACTTTACAGTCTAATACATGCAGGTGCGCTTTTACACTGCTTTTCTTTCTTACCTTACCTCCTTTCTTATTGTATGGTATTCCTTAGGTAAGGGGTCCACAGTAAGTGGAATTGTGTTCTCAGGGCTCTTGCAAGTTGCTACTATCTTGGACCATATATGGGACGGGTCTATCATCTATGTGCAGATATAGATATAATTTCTTATTATTGCTAATACCGAGGTATTTTTCCATATAATATTATATTCCCTGGGTATTAGGCATTTTAAGGTGTTGTATGGCATGATTTACTATCTACCTGTCCTTAGAGACATATTGTTATTAACAGGAGACTTTATGCTAAAAATATTGGTGGTTCATATGTTAGGGATTCTGCGTGGAACATTCCTTTTCATTCATGTCTATTGGGTTTTGGCAGGGCTATTTGTTATTTTAAATGTGCTTAAATGTTTGTCCATTTTTGCCTCAATACATATTTTACATATTTTTATGATTATTCAGGTATGCACATTGTTTTGTAGGCCTTCCCCCTTTCTTCTTCTTGACGATGGCTATTTTACTAAATTATGTACTACTATTTCTATTACTACACCCTCCGAATTATTGTGTTGGATATATCTCCAGAGCGCTCTGGAAATATTTTCAGTTTTTTAAATGGTGTCACTTTTGGGTATTTTATGTCATGTCGCCTCTCAAAGTCACTTTAAATGTGATGTGGTCCCTAAAAAACAGGTTTTGTAACTTTTCTTGGAAAAATGGAAAATTGCTAATAAACTTTTAACTTCTTTACAAAAAATGTGTAAAAAATGTTGCTTATGTGAAGTATACATATGGGAAATGTTATTTATTAACTTTTTTGTGTGGTATGAAAAATGGTCTTAGGGCATAAAAATTCAAATTTTAAAAATTGCGAAATGTTCAAATTTTTTGTCAATTTTTCAATATGCTCATAGACGCAAATCTTATCGATCAAAATTTACCACTAACATGAAGTACAATTTTTCATGAAAAATCATTTTTGAGAATTACCGGAATACATTGAAGCTTTCCAGAGTTATTACCACATAACGTGACGCTGGTCAGATTTTAAAAATGAGGATGGGTTATAAATGTACAAAGTGACTCAGTCCTTTAGGAGTTAAAAAATTGTTTGGCAACAAAGAAAAAAAATCTGTGAAGATTATTAGGATTCCTTGATGGTAGAATAGTTCTTAACTCATTACAAAGACTTACATGGTGCTACGAGCTTGATGGTTCCAACCATCTTACAGGAGGCAACTACCTGACTTGGACTATACTGTTGGTATTTTAAATTTTGTGCTGGCACCTGTTACACTTTATCACACACAGCCTGCTGCCAATCTCTTCAGGAGCTCCCTATCTATACAGCACAGCAATATCAGTGCTTTTCACAGATCTTTCCCTTTCAGTCACCTCTCTTGGCAGTAATATCCTACAGTATGTCAACTTTCCTAGCAATTTGGACACTTGTGGGATCTACTCACATATTTACCGTGTCTTAATCCCTCATACACATGGGCATGTTGGTTCACTATATGGTATGACCAGGCAACCACAGTGTACACTCAAGCAAATGCATAAATTCTATATTTATGAAAAAATTCTAAGAAAAATCAATAAACAATCAATATAGAATTAAAAAGGTGCCTCACACTTTGAGGGACATTAAAATAGACATGCTTATTTCTACATAAAGCCCCATTACCCACAGACCATATAGTTTACATGCACTATATAAAAAGACACCATGGTACCAAATACTAATGAAATGTATGTAAACTTTTGGCTTTTCAGTAAGTAATAAAAATGCCTTAAAACATTCTCTCTCTCTCTCTCTTTATTCTGACATTTGGCAAATGTTAATAATTCTTGTAATCCTAACTGACCTACAACGGGGAAGGTTTATTCTGATTTCATGTCAAATATTAGAAAAACATGCATATGTGTCTTTTTATATAGTGTGTGTGTAAACTTCTGCTTTCAACTGTATATCCTAATACAAACCTCTAAAGGAACATAAGAGTCACAATGCTTAGCAACATCTAAGTATTAATATAATACAGAGTTCTACATTTACTTGGATAAAGCACACGAGATAAAGAAAATACCGAGCAGCTGTAAACAATGTCTAGCAGTAATAACACGGTAACCTGATAGAGAGTAGCACTGTTTCTTATATAAAGTGCATGAAACTTTAGCCAGTGCAAAGCAGCAGGATAGTAAGTGATATAATTACCTTCTAAATAAGGTGCGTGAATTTGGGCTAGTGCAGCACAGCCTTAATGTCTCTCCACCCTGTTAATGTCGCAATGCATGGTGTTAAAGGGAACCTGTCACCCTTTTTTTTTTTGACTATCAGCTGCTGGCATTGACATCAGGGGCTTATCTACAGCTTTCTCTAATGCTGTAGATAAGCCCCCGATGTAACCTGAAAGATAAGAATAAAGAGATTATACTCACTGGAGGGGGCGGTCCGGTCCGATGGGTGTCAAGGTCCGGTCCGGCGCCTTCCATCTTCATAAAATGCCATCCTCTTCTTTCCTTCCTGTAGTGGCTCCGGCACTGGCGCACTGCTCTGCCGTGTTGAGGGCAGAGCAGAGTCCTGCAGTGCGCAGGTGTCGGGAGAAGTCTGGCGCCTGCGCACTACAGTATTCTGCTCTGCCCTCAACAGGGCAGAGCAGTGCGCCTGCGTCAGAGCCACTACAGGAAGGAAAGAAGTGGATGGCATTTTATGAAGATGGGAGTCGCCGGACCGGACCGCGACACCCATCGGACCGGACCGCCCACTCTGAGTATAATCTAACATGTTTTTCTTATCTTTCAGGTTACATTGGGGGCTTATCTACAGCATTACAGAATGCTGTAGATAAGCCCCTGATGTCAATGCCGGAAGCTGATAGTCCAAAAAAAGGGTGACAGGTTCCCTTTAATTAATTTTGTGATCTACTTTTTTCTGAACAGAATACTTTTTTATCTTTACAACAGTTGCAATCAGAAAATGAGGATTTTCATATGATCAGAAATGAGGAAGTTTTTATAAAAAAATAGAATCCATCATATTGTCCCCTGGAATCTAAAACTACAGTCTCTAGTTAAAATGGATTAAAAACTTTTGCATGATGAAATTGCGAAACAAACCAAGCAAAAAAATCTCGCTAAAAATCAGTCTGAAGCAATACATGAATTGCATTCCAACAAAGAACTGGTAATACGACTATCGGACACATCTGTTTGCAAAGTAGTCATGGATGCCTCCCTCATGGGCAGACACACCGCATGTACAGCTGCACAGGGGCCCAGAGGCCCCGGGGGGCCCCTGTAGGGCAGCTAATAATGAGGGCAATCTGGCCTGTTTATCCGGCCTCGAGGCTCGGTGGGCCCCTGGCCAAACTGCCCTCATGAGCTGCGGGCAGGGAGAGAGCCTTGCAGCTCCACTGCCTACAAGAGAAAATGACAGCGGAGCTGCAGCGATCCGTCCTGCTCCCTGCCCGCGCTTCCTGTCTCCGTCACAGCAGTCAGCAGCGAGGCTGGATGACGTCATCCAGCACCGCGGCTGACGGCTGTGACGTAGACAGGAAGCTGCAGTGCAGGTGAAGGTGATGCTGCGGGAGAGAGTGCGGTGAGGTGAGTGAGTGAGTAGGAGAGGGGAATGATGGGGGGTGATTGCGGAGAAGGCAATAATTGGGTGGTGGGGAGGAGGAAATGATGGCCAATATGCATAAAAAGAACATTTCATATTCTGGTGCTGCCAATCATTTTGTCGCTTCTAGAGTTGAGCGACTTTGGTCGGATCGGGTTTCATGAAACAAAATTTGTTTCAGATGAAACTCGTCCGACTAGAGCAAAAAAAGTCGGAGTTTCGTCCGAAACCCAACCCCAATGCAAGTCAATGGGGAATAGGTTTCGGACGAAACTCCGACTTTTTTTGCCCTAGTCGGACGAGTTTCATCTGAAACAAATTTTGTTTCATGAAACCCGATCCGACCAAAGTCGCTCAACTCTAGTCGCTTCACATAACGGAGACATCACACATTTCCTATTTTATGGCATTGAGAGGGTTTAATGTCATGCCAGAGGAGGTAGCTTGCAAAGACATCTCAGCTTATGTGACGCTTTTTAGATTTTGACTTTGGATACAAAGTTTCCAAAACGTATGAACTTCAGAAATGATCATTTTATATATACTAATGCATTTCTTTTTCTGCATTTGTAATTTTGATGCCAATGTTATATTTCCACATTCTGTGACACGTGTTTTCAATGGTGCTTTTTCCTGATTGGATGCTGTAAGTTACAACCATGATTGAACGTGATTGATTCATAGTTTTGGTAAAACTAGAGCTCATGGATATGTTTGACAAACTATGATTAAGGGTGCTGAGTGTACCAGAAACGTGTCAGTTGTTTAATCTCTCCGCTATTTTTATTTGTTTTTAATGACTGAATAAAGCTATTTTTATCAGTTCTCAGATGGATGTGCTGAATATCTTTCCTTTTAGCCTATTACTGCTGTGCTCCTCCAGTTGATTCAAGCACCCTCTGGTTCTACCATCCCTGGCTTCTCTGTCAATTGGCAGGCATGGGTGAGCTTCTTTCATTTTCTCTACTCCAGAGGATTGTAAATTCTCAGACAAGTTGAGGCTTGTCTGGTCTGAAGTCAGAGAAAACCTGAGAGGGGCATAGAGGAGAAAGACCTCTTCTGCTAATAAGGAGTGCATGGACGGGCTGAGCTTTGCTATTGGGACAAGGTGTGGTTATCTACTAGAACTATCAAACTTGCGGTCCCCCTAAAAATAGGCCAGCCTCTCTGGACGCTCAAAGGGTGAGGGGTTCTAGAACTCACAGGACGGTTTCATGAAAACCAAGGTAGGAGTTGGCTTAAAAAAAATTGAAAAAAAAAAAAGAAAAATTAATAAGAATAAATAAATAAAGGACTAGTTTTAGTAACTAGTATAAGTCCATAGTCTACACAAAACCTATAAGTGTGACCAATAAAACTAGAACCAGAAGAAAGAAAGCTGTCCCAAATATATAAGCTGTGCATTGTGCTAGTTAATAGGAATCACTATTGGAAAACCTCTAAGATACTATAGTGTTAAGCCCCCCGTCACACAAAGCGATCTCAAGTTTTGTGACGCAACAGTGATCTCACCAGCGCGATCGCTGTGTGTGACAGCTATCAGCGACCGGCCCCCTGCCAGGTATCGCTGATTGTGCTGGAATGGCCAGGACTTTTTTTGGAACGTTGGTCTCCCGCTGGCCAGCACGCATCGCTGCGTGTGGCAGGCGGGAGACCAGCGATCAGCGAGCTGGACGCTGGTATCCAAGGTAAACAGAGGGTTTCTAGAAACCATGTGTGTACCTTAGCTACCAGCGCGCTGGTGCAGGGAGCTTGTAACCAAGGGAAACAGTGGGTTTCTAAGTGCCGCACGGCACTTAGAAACCCGCTGTTTACCTTGGTTACCAGCTCCCTGTAAATAAAGTACACAGCGACGCAAGCGCTCGTCGTCGCTGGTGCTGATCGCTAGTGAAGCTGCCTGTTTGGCAGCTCACCAGCAATCAAGTAGCGACACACCAGCGATCCTGACAAGATCATATCGTTGTCGGGATCGCTGGTGAGTCGCTATGTGTGACGGGGCCCTTACTGAGTGATCCAGACCCTAGTTAAATCTATATAAATTCGTAAATAACAATAATATGGTGCATGTGTGTATTACCTTGTAGTGCTCGACGCGCGTTTTGCCGTTGATTCTTCCTGGAATGTTATCATTCATTTTTTATCTTGTTTGTATGTTTTATATATTTATTTAATATATTTTTTATTTTTATACATATGTGGTCACACTTGTAGGTTTTGTGTCATGGTGCTGATGATTACCACCATTACCTTGCATTTATTATTTCACTGGCCCACTGGTTTGCTACCAATTCTGTAGGTTATATAAATCCAAAGTCTATGTCAGAAAACTACAGGAATAAACACCGTTTCCACATTAAAACTCATCAGCAAGTTTATTCCGAGGAGGAAATAAGAACTAGTTCTGGGAGCTAGGGGATTAACCTCTTTGTTAAATATGTATGAATATTTATATTGTAATTTTGTTGTCACATTGTTTAGGGTCATTAATCAGTGTCTAAATGTATGTTATATCAACAGTGTTTTAGTCAAGTCCTCAGAGACTGAATAAATGGGCCAGTTGCTTGGGTGTATGCCGTAAAAACAGGCTGGCTGTTATTGAAAATTCACCTATTGGGTCAGTTGTTTGAATGAATGCCATACAAATTGACTGATACACCAATTTGTATTGTATAATAATTCACCAAGGGTGTCTGAATGTAATGGTAGGGAGTGATTGAGAGAACAAGAGGCTAAAGAACAGTCCCAGATTGATGAGGCATCCTTGTCAGGCTGTGTGAAAGGAATATAACCAACCTCCTCAAGGCAGGAGAACTAAGCTGGGGACACAATTTAGACATGGAAAATGATGAAGCAACCTACCTTGATGAAGAATGTCGAATGAGACTGCATCCTGGATACACCACGGTTTTGTTGTGTGGCGACTGAATCAAATGTGATGCCAAGTATAGAAGTCAGAGTGACATGAGTAACATTTTTGGTTATCAGAGTTATTGAAGCTATGTTTATATTGACTGTGTTAAGAGATTTTTTATAATCTTAGTCTTTTTGAATATATATGGACTTTGCCTGTGTTACTTAGTCTGGAAAGATCAATAAAGGGAATATGCAACATTGAGACTACCTTAGATGAGGTGATTTGTGGAAATTTGTCCATGTGTATTTATTGTGTATATACAGTATACATACACATACAGTAAATATACCAAATATTACCCTTTGTGATTAATCAGAGACCTGTTGAGCGAGGTTGTTTTACTAAGTTTGCGTGTCATACTGTAGCCCCATTTTCAGCAATTAGAAGACGATGGGAGGAAGATGAATTGCAGTTGGGACATAGCTTGTGACATAGTGTGGAGGGTGAAGAACTAAAGTGGATAACTAGAGATGAGCAAACCTATTTTAGGCTATGGCCACACTATCAGTATTTGTTCAGTATTTTTTCTCAGCATTTGTAAGCCAAAACCAGGTGAGGAACAATCAGAGGACAAGGTATAATAGAAACAAGTGCACCAATTCTGCATGTTTGACCCACTCTGGGTTTTGGCTAATACTGATGTGAAATACTGGCTAAATACTGATAGTGCGGCCTTAGCCTTAAGGTTCAGTTCAGCGAATGTCCCGATGTTCGCCAAACGGTTTATTGAACATAACCGAAAACCATTGAATTCAAAGGAAGGCAAAACCTTAAGTGGGGCCAAAAAACTTCACAAACACCTCAAATTAGGGTCAGGCACCAGGAAAAGTGGTATCAATGAACCCAGAGTACAAATAGTATAATTGCGCAACATGGATGCATGGGACAGGGCCTGAGACAGGGCTTTGACCAGCATTTCTAGCTTAAACAATGATCAGTAACAGGTGGAGGAGTGACAGGTGAGGCCTGGTGCTCAGAGAGCCCTGTCAACTTCAGGCAACACACAAGAAGGATACCCAAGTTGTAGTCCAAAAAATATTAAAAATTAGGGGCAGACACCAGGAAAAGTGGCATCAATTTACCCACAGCAGAAATTTGATAATGGCACAACAGCAGTCAGCCATGTGCCATGCATGAGGTATCAGGGTCTGGACCAGCATTTACAGCTTTGAATTGAAGTTTCAATGAAGATGAGGTGGATGAGGGACCAGTGTAAGCCTTATGTGCTCGGAGCCCTGATACCTCATGCAACAGTTGAAACTGGATTTTTCCTTAGCCACACTCAGGTGGCACAAATATTGGCTTGGTAGACCACAAATGTTAGAAAAATGTAAGAATAGTATCACAGGCAGCTGACTGATCAATTTTCCCACTGTAGAAATTTGATAATGGCACAATAGCAGTCAGCCATGTGCCATGTATGAGGTATCAGAGTCTGGCCAGCATTTAGAGCTTTGAATTGAAGTTTCAATGACAACGAGAAGGGTGGGGGATTGATGTAAAACTTATTTGCTGGGATCCCTGATACCAGAGTCATCAATTTCCCCAGAGTAGAAATAGTATAGTGGGTCTTTGACATCTCTTTCACTACAGGAAACCCAAAAGATGGTGTTCCGAGTTTGAGTCTCCACATTTCCAAAAATTATTGCCACACGTCACTAAAGTGGCATCACTTTCCTCAGAGTAGAAATAGCATAATGTTGATCTGAGACCCCTTTCACCACAGGCAACCCAACAGATAGAGACCCAACTTTCAGTCTCCACATTTTTGAAAAATTGTTTGCAACATCAACAGCAGTAGCAACAGAAGACACAGAAGCCATGACAAAGATGCCACAGACTGTAATAACACAAGATCAATGCATCACCCTACAAACAACACCATCGCCTAGTCGGCATAGTCTGCTAATGGGGTGCAAAAGTCATTGGAGGTCCATAACTTGTTCATCTTGATGAAAGTTAGGTGGTCTACGCTTTCAGGGGGCAGCTGGATGCTTTAATTCATCAGGACACCACCCGCAGCTCTGAATACACATTTTAAGTGAATGCTGGCTCCCGGGCATGACAAAACCTCCAAGGCGTAACAGGCAAGCTCTTCCATTTTTGAAGACCAAAATGCAAAAGGGTCTAAATTCCTCCTGATGGCATTGATATTGTGCTTGAGATTCTCCTTCATTATTCTCTCCAGTCGTTCACAACATGTCAGACTTGTACTGTTCTGCTGGTGCATGGGCTGTTAAAAAAAAGTGTGAAACCACGCACAGAAATTGATTATGCCACTTACACTACTGCTGCTAATGTCTTTGTACTGACGAATCGACGTTCCTGGCACTGGACATCTATAACTGTGATGCACACTGTGTGTCTCACTGCTGTCTTGGGCAAAACCACTCTTAAGATTGTGTACAAGCGTGTTTCCATGCTCCAGCATGCTCTTGTCTCTTACCGGGGGGGGGGGGAGGAAGCTGGTTAAATGTATTCTTGTACCATGGATCTAACAGAGTGGCAACCCAGTAGTGAGCACTATTTCTAATCCTAACAATCTGGGCATCATATTCCACATAGTGCAGCAAGAAGGCGCTCATGTGTTGGGTGCTTCCATGAGGTCTAAGTCCATGATGCATTTGTGGAGGGATAACACTCTAGCTTGCTTCCTCCGTCCCCTCCTGCCAACCATGGACAACAGAGAGGGGATCATTATCCTCCTCATCTCTTGATAGTTGCATGCCCTTCACCTCTTACTCCTCATCCTCCTCCATTTGTTCTTCAGCTCCTGCACCTTTACTAACAGTTTGTCTGGTACAATGAGTCAACTCCCTTGATTGCTGTAAAGCACCCTCCCATGGCACCCACCTGTGTGATGACAGTCCAGAACTTAGAGATATTGTTATCCCTTCTGCATCCTCCTCTGATTCCACCACCTCCTCCCGCAGACTATTCAAAGTGTGCTCCAGCATGTAGGTGACCGGAATAGTGATGCTGATGATGCTATTGTAGAAAAGGTGACCTGACGGATGGACGGACTTGTCAGAATAGAGAAGGGAAGATTTGCACAGTTTAGACAGGTGTCAGTTACTACAGTGGGGAGACAGCTGAGAAAGTGTAGTGGACGTGCAGTACCTTGGGTTGACCATTAGAGGGCAGGGAGGAGTGTGAGCAAAGGACTTGACATCAGCTTAGGGCTTAGGAAACCGTTGGTCATGGGGGAGTAGTTATAGGGAGCCAGGAAAGATATAAATTTGAAGGAGGGTTCCAGAAAGTTCCAGTCCCCAGGGGGAGCTCCAGTGACAGGAGGACTACGACAGTTTGTGCACTGTGAGGAAAACCAAACTAGGGGGACTGAGGAGAGAGAACGTCAGGGGGGTGGTCCTGACAGGAAGAACCGCAGTATAGACGAGGCACGGGGTGAAGGACACCGTATTTGGAACGACGAAACTGACCAGTAAAGTGCCGATGGTGTACGGGCCTAAGGCGGCCACAGTGACTGAGCTGACAGGATCGTCACAGAGTGAAAAAGGGGCGGTACGTATAGATACGTCCCTGGTGTAAAGTACGGTGTGTGAAGCGGCCCTGGACACGGAGGGCCGTGAGAAAGATATTGTGGTGTGCTGTGAGGGCCGTCAGTTGGACGGTGGAAAATAAACTTGGACCTGTCGCACCCGAAACTTGCCTCTATCTTGTGTCTGTACGTCACTGCGCGGTATACAGAGGGACCACCCCCCAGCCCAGCCCACGACTCTACACTATCATCAGCGCTAACCATCTTAGTAACCATTTTGAAACTGTGTAGAAGGGTGCAGAGGTCCTTCATCTGTTCCATTTCGCAAGCATGATTTGCACCGTGTCTGTACTGCATGGACCCAGGCTTTACATAAGGACATACTGCACCAGGTGTCATTGCTGCTGCCACAGTCGCTGCGACATGTACAGAGTAGAATTCCACAGTTTCAGCACATCGCATATCAAATGGTTAACTGGTATGCCAAAAGACCTCTGCAGCGATGGACGTCAATGACTTGTGGTGAGCGAAAAACGGAAGAGAGCACACAGCCACTGTGTTATCTGCAGCAACGCATACATGTCGGGATAGTGGTGGAAAAATGACTACCACCAAATTGAAGATGTGAGCCATGCAAGACACATTTGTGAGGTTGCCCCAGCATAGGGCTGCCACCAGATTTGCACCATTATCGCACATGGGGAGTGGTTGAGGGTGCAGGTGGAGGCCCTAGAGGAGGAGGAGGAGGCAAAAGCAGTGGAGAAAGTGTTAGATACAGAGGTTTCAAATCTTATGGAACTTATTTTTGGACTTCCATGCACTGCTTATAATACACGATTGCAGTTATAATAGAAGATTAATAATTTATTCCAACGGGTTTCGAAGTAAGAACTACTTCTTCCTCAGGGATGACAGACAGAGATGTCTGTCATCCCCTGAGGAAGAAGTGGTTCTTACTTCGAAACGCTTTGGGAATAAATTAATAATCTTCTATTATAACTGCAATTGTGTATTATGTCAAGCAGAGCATGGAAGTCCAATAATAAGTTCCATAAGGGGTTCCATTTTGGCACCCCTGAGGTTCAGTCGCCACAGAGGTACTGCACCTCCTCCTGAGGTGTGGTATCCCACCATCCAGGTAAGGTGGAGACTCCCAACCACACTCCAACACCAGCACCCCACACCACAAAGTAATGTAGCAAAGCACCTTCGGCGGCTCCCTGCTTGGAGTATAGCAAAGCACCCATTGGTGGCTCCCTGCTTGGAGCATGAAATGTGCTGGGAGGTGGGTGGAATTAGTTTACATTACAAGGAGCAGGAAGAGTTTAGGATTAGAGGTCAGTTGGTTAGAGAGTTGGAGAGAGGAACATCCCCGGAGAGATGGATAGATGGATGGAAGTGCTGCAGCAGATCCCAGTGACCTGGGTCTGCTGGCATGGGAAAGGAAGAGAGAGAGCAACATAGACTGAAAGCCTGATTCTCCATAGAAAGAAAGGATTAGTACAGAACGTGAGGAGTAAAAGAGAACAGAAGACGTGGGTTAGAGGAAAACTCCTCCTAGAAGTTCTAAGAGCAAGGCCGGGGCCCGGTCCCCGAGGTTGTATGGATACTAATGGTCCTGCAGCAAACACCGGAGGAATAGAAGTAGTGACCACTTTATTCCCACACAAGACTTGGGGGCACAACAGCAACTGGATAGTGTGCCGGGACTTAGTAGCAAGGAGTCCCCGAAGCAGGCTACAGCTGTCTGCTGTACAAATAGAGTTCATAGGAACATCGGACAGGAGGAACTCCAGTGTTACTCAGTACTAGGAGTACTTCATCTAAAGGCGCTATAAGAGGAGACGTTCAGAAAGGCACATGTTGGTGGAGTATTCCATCTGGCCTGGAGGTTGACTGAGTCCCTGACTCAGAGGACACGCACGAAGGAAGGCACCTGTTTGCACAACAGACTGAGTAAAGCTTTGGAACTACATGCTCTGGTGTCCTCCACTTATTCATGCGCCAACACACCCGGCACTGCTACATCTTGGTGCTCGACATTGCCTCACCTACACCTTCCCTTGACCTCTACATCTACACTGCCCTGGGGCTACAGCTCCACCTGTGGGGAGCTATAACATCTTTGCTGCGCCATACCATCAGTCCCAGAGGATCTGCATGCAGCATCGGCTTAACACCTCCCTTGCCGAACACCATAGGTGGCGTTAGGAACTATTCATTTCAACTACATTTCACCATTCAATCTCCCTTTTACTTGGGCACCCAGGGCCACAGACTGGGTCACCGCTGCTGTGTGTTACACCGTTCCTGCGTACTCACCCGGCCATCGCTCCCACGCCGCAGCCCCCCGCCGCCCGACATCCACGGAGGTCGCCTCTGGCAGGTGCGCGGTCGGCGGCGTCCCTGCATGCAATGCGCATGCGCCATAGGCCGCGGCCGCGCCTCCCTCCAGCTCCTTGTGCTCTGGCAGCCTCTCAGTCCTGTCTCCGGTGTTCCTGCCATCCTGCTCCAGTCCTGCCGTCCTACTCCAGTCCTGTCTCCAGTGTTCCTGTTCCATCCTACTCCAGTCCTGCCGTCCTACTCCAGTCCTGCCTCCAGTGGTCCTGTTCCATCCTGCTCCAGTCCTGCCGTCCTACTCCAGTCCTGCCTCCAGTGTTCCTGTTCCATCCTACTCCAATCCTGCCATCCTACTCTAGTCCTGCCTCCAGTGTTCCTGTTCCGTCATCTATACTTCTATCCCACAGTCCTACTCCAGTCCATCCTGAGCCGCCCCTCTCGGTACCGGCTACCGTGGTACTCGAACCCCTGGGCCTGCTCCTAACGGTCCCTGTATAGGGGTCGGTTCCACCTGGCAGCTCGGCCGGGGCCCCTTGGTGCCACGGTCCAGAGGGTCCACTCCTGGAGTTTCCAGCTCCAGACTACCCACGCTAACAGTACAATCAGGCCATGGATCCCGCCGGTACCACAGCTGCCACCCAGAAAGAGTTACTCTTCCTGCGGGAAAATCAGGGACGCATTATGTCCATCATGAAGTCCATGGACACCCGTTTGTCGGCCCTGCAGGTGACCGATCCTGGAACTGCCACGTTACTGACCAGTCTTCAACAGGAGCTGGTCCAGCAACAAGATACCCAAGCCCATATTTTGTCTCTCATGGCCTCCTTTGATAGCCGCCTGTCGGCCCTATGTTCTGCCGCCGCAGCTCTGACTCCTCCCCCCGCTCCTACAGCTCTCCCAACACCCCACCTCGCCAAACCGCCTTGCTTCACTGGGGATCCTAAGCGCTGCAGGGGGTTCTTAAATCAGTGTAGTCTCCACTTTGAATTTTTGCCGCAGCAATAACCTTCTGACCGGGCCAAAGTAGCCTTCATTATGTCCCATCTCCGAGCTCGGCTGGAATAACACGGCTTTGGTAGGGGCGTTCTGGCGCGGTCTTTCAGGCAGAATAAAAGATAAACTCGCAGGTCGAGAGACCCCGAACTCCTTAGAGGACCTTATTTCGCTGGCTACCCGCATTGATCTACGCTTCCAGGAGCGCGCTCGGGAGTCAGCGAGAGAGAGGAGATTCACCAGGCCAGTCCCCTTTTGCATCCGTTCTGCCAGTCCTCGGTCAGTCAAGCCCATACAGATTGACCGTCTCAACTTGACCGAGTTACATCAGCAAGAGAGGCGGGCACAAGGTCTGTGCCTCTATTGCGGAGCTTCATCGCATTATATCCGCACCTGTCCTAAGAGACAGAGAAACTCCTCCGCCTAGGTCAGGTAAGAGAGGCCTCCCTAGGCGACGATGGTCCCTCTCAACCTCTTACTATTTCTGTGCTTCTGGTTTCAGGGGAGAGACGTGGGTCCGAGGTGGCCTATGTGGATTCGGGTTCGGCAGGTAACTTCATTCGGCCAGAAGAGGTGGACAAATACCAAATTCCCGTGGTTTCCCTATCTAACCCTCTCCAGATTGCCGCGGTGGATGGCAAACCGCTACAGGTGACCGTCACCTTGGTCACTGAGGAAGTGGAGTTGCAAGTTGGTGCCTTACATCGAGAGAAGATAGCCTTTTACGTTTTGCCTAAGCTCTCCCATGCCATTCTACTCGGTCTCCCATGGTTAAGGACTCATCAGCCTGTCCTCGATTGGTCTTCTGGGGAGATACTCCGCTGGGGGCACCAGTGCCAAGCTCGCTGTCTGATTCCTGTCCACCTGGTGGCCGCTCCTCGGCCGCTCCCAGACTTTCTGGGTCTTCCTCCAGCCTACAGTTCCTACGCCGATGTCTTTGATAAGAAGGAAGCGGAGGTCCTTTCTCCACACCGGCCTTTTGACTGCCCAATTGAACTTGTTCCTGGTTCAACTCCCCCAAGGGGCAGAATCTACCCCCTGTCTCCCGCTGAGACCACAGCTATGTCCGAATACGTTCGAGAGAACCTCGCTAAGGGTTTTATACGGAAATCCTCGTCACCCGCGGGAGCCGGGTTTTTCTTCGTCAAAAAGAAGGACGGAGCTCTACGGCCGTGCATTGACTATAGGGGTCTGAATGAAATTACCATTAAGAACAGGTACCCCCTTCCACTCATTCCGGAGCTGTTTGATTGTCTTAGAGGAGCCCGGGTCTTCTCCAAGCTGGACCTCAGAGGAGCCTATAATCTGGTCCGCATCCGGGCTGGAGACGAGTGGAAGACGGCTTTCAACACTCGAGACGGCCATTACGAGTACCTGGTCATGCACTTTGGCCTCTGCAATGCTCCTGCGGTGTTTCAAGAGTTCGTCAATGAGATCTTCCGGGACCTCTTGTACTCCTGTGTGGTCGTATACTTGGACGACATCCTCGTCTTCTGGCCGGATATCTTGTCCCACAGAAAGAGTGTCCGCTTGGTGTTACAGCGTCTTCGGGAGAACCGCCTGTATGCGAAGATTGAGAAATGTCTCTTCGAACAGACCTCCCTGACGTTTCTGGGATACATTATCTCCGACGCTGGACTAAGGATGGATCCCGAGAAGCTGTCTGCCATTCTCAAGTGGCCTCGCCCCGTTGGAGTAAGGGCAATTCAACGATTTCTCGGATTCGCCAATTATTACCGGCAATTCATCTCTCACTTTTCCGCCATCACAAGACCTATTTCTGCTCTCACCCGTAATGGGGCTACTCCCAAGGATTGGCCTCCAGAGGCTGAAGAGGCCTTTCTGACCCTAAAACGGGCCTTCTCCACAGCTCCGGTTCTGCATCGCCCCGAGAGCAACCAACCTTTTGTACTCAAGGTGGACGCTTCCTCGACAGGTGCCGGGGCAGTATTGTCCCAGAGATCCGCCTCCGGTCGTCTGCACCCTTGTGGCTTTTTCTCGAAGGCCTTTTCTCCATCCGAGTGTAACTACTCAATCGGCGACCGGGAACTCCTGGCCATCAAGTTGGCTTTGGAGGAGTGGCGTCACCTCCTGGAAGGAGCTGTCCATCCCTTTGTCATCTTCTCGGATCACAAGAATCTGGCCTATCTCCAGTCTGCCCAGAGACTTAACCCTCGTCAGGCCAGATGGTCCTTGTTTTTCGCCCGATTTGACTTTGAGCTCCGTTTCCGTCCTGACAACAAAAATACCAAAGCCGAAGCCCTGTCCAGGGTCTTTCAGCCACACAAAACCACGGAGGAACCCTCGCATATCTTTGACCCCACTAGGATCATTACAGTGGCTCCAATGAACTGGCTTGCCCCTCCTCCTGGCAAGACGCTTGTGCCTGAGAACCTCAAGCGAAAAGTCCTCCTATGGGGGCACTCCTCCAAACTAGCTGGCCATGTCGGGATCAAGAAGACCCTGGATCTTATCTCGCATCACTATTGGTGGCCCACAATTCGCCAAGATGTACTCGATTTTGTGGCCTCTTGTCCATCCTGTGCAAAAAACAAAGTGCCACGAAGACCTCCATCCAGCTTGTTGCTGCCGTTGCCCGTTCCTGCGGTCCCTTGGGAAAACATTGCCATGGATTTCATCACTGACCTCCCCTGTTCTTCTGGCTGCACAGTCATCTTGGTGGTGGTGGATCGTTTTTCCAAGATGGCCCACTTCGTCCCTCTGCCCGGTCTCCCCTCGGCTCCGGAGCTGGCTAAAGTCTTTGTCCACCAAATCTTCAGACTCCATGGACTACCTCAACGCATAGTGTCGGACCGAGGGGTTCAGTTTACCTCCAAGTTCTGGCGATCGCTTTGTAAGCTCATGAACATTTCCCTTGACTTCTCCTCAGCCTACCATCCACAGTCCAATGGGCAGGTGGAGCGCACCAACCAGACGTTGACTGGGTACCTACGTCATTTCTCCAACGCACACCAGAGCGATTGGATTGACTTACTTCCCTGGGCAGAGTTCGCTTACAACAACCATGCCGGTGAGTCCTCGGCCAAGTCTCCGTTTTTCATTGTGTTCGGCAGACATCCTGGTGTTCCTCTTCCGATAACTCCTGCCTCCGAGGTACCTGCGGCCAACGCTTTGTCCTCCGAGTTTTCCAAGATCTGGGCCGAGACCAACACGTCACTCAAGAAATCCGCTGATCGGATGAAGAACTTTGCCGACAAGAAGAGATTGGATCCTCCACCCTATCGTGTTGGGGACAAGGTCTGGCTCTCATCCAAATTCATCCGGTTGAAACTGCCTTCTTACAAGTTGGGGCCACGCTACATCGGTCCGTTTGAAATTCTTGGACTTATCAATGAAGTCGCCTACAAATTGAGGTTGCCTGCTTCGCTCCGGGTCCCGAACACCTTCCATGTCTCTCTCCTGAAACCTGTGGTGCTGAATCGCTTCCATTCCTTGCCTGCCTCTGGTCCTCAGCCGGTGGGTGCCGATGATGTCTTTGAAGTGGAGGACATTATCGCCATGAAGAAGGTTAGAGGTAGGACATTTTTCCTTGTTGACTGGAAGGGCTTTGGTCCTGAGGAGAAATCCTGGGAGCCTCAGGAGAATATCAATGCTCCCCGTGTCCTCAAGAGATTTCTTGCTAATGTCCGGGGAGGGCGGCTTAGGGGAGGGGGTACTGCTACACCGTCCCTGCGTACTCACCCGGCCATCGCTCCCATGCCGCAGCCACCCGACATCCACGGAGGTCGCCTCTGGCAGGTGCGCGGTCGGCGGCGTCTCTGCATGCAATGCACATGCGCCATAGGCCGCGGCCGCGCCTCCCTCCAGCTTCTTGTGCTCTGGCTATGCCCTGACCTGGAAGCACCTCCCTGACCAATGGCAGACCAGACAGGAGCATATCAGGCCGCTTCCCCCTGTGGGAGGTGCCTGATTGTTGTGTTTCCAAGCAAACTGGCCTTGCTGCATCGTATGCTCTCAGCTCCTGCAGTTCTGTTCTTGCCTGCTCTCCGCAGCAGCCTCTCAGTCCTGTCTTCGGTGTTCCTGCCATCCTGCTTCAGTCCTGCCGTCCTACTCCAGTCCTGTCTCCAGTGTTCCTGTTCCATCCTACTCCAGTCCTGCCATCCTACTCCAGTCCTGCCTCCAGTGGTCCTGTTCCATCCTGCTCCAGTCCTGCCGTCCTACTCCAGTCCTGCCTCCAGTGTTCCTGTTCAATCCTACTCCAGTCCTGCAGTCCTACTCCAGTCCTGCCTCCAGTGTTCCTGTTCCGTCATCAAATTGAACAATCGAGCCTTAGGTAACTTGGCTCCAGGTACTAAATCAATGGCACAATCGTAGGGTCTATGTGGTGGCAGCGCCTCAGCCTCACTTTCGGAAAAAACGTGGGCAACAGGATAAAATGGATCCTAAAATTTGTTGGGCAATTTTTCCTGAGTACACCGATACCTCATATGTGGTTATAAACCATTGTTTGGGTGCACGGCAGGGCTCAGAAGGGAAGGAGCACCATTTGACTTTTTGAATGGAAAATATGTTGGAATATTTAGTGGTTGCCATGTAGCGTTTGGAGAGCCTCTGTGTGCCTAAATTCCAAGACTTGTGGAGCAGCCCCTTGCCCGCCTGCCTGCAAAACCACCAGAGTCACCCAGTGCCCAGTGAGTGAGAAAGTAACACCCATGCTCATGTTTGCTCATCCAGGTGTCAGTGGCGAAATGCACCATGCCAGACAGATTTTTTCAGGGAACGGGTGATGTTGCTTGCAACATGCTGATATAGCACAGGCATAGCTTTCGCAGAGAAGTATTGGGCAACTGGTACTGGGGAACTGTGACAGCCATTAGCTTTCAGAAACCGTCTGTATCCACCAGGTGGAAAGACAGCATTTCCATGGCCAACAGATTAGAGATGGTGGAGTTCAAGATTAGGAGGAAGTATCCTTTTACGTGACCACAACTGCAGGACCGATGGCTGGTTGCTGTTCTTAACCCCTTCATGACCCAGTCTATTTTGACCTTAATGACCTGGCCATTTTTTGCAAATCTGACCAGTGTCCCTTTATGAGGTAATAACTCAGGAACGCTTCAACGGATCATAGCGATTCTGAGATAGGTTTTTCGTGACATATTGGGCTTCATGTTAGTGGTAAATTTAGGTCAATAATTTTTGCGTTTATTTGTGAAAAAAACAGAAATTTGGCAAAAATTTGATAATTCGCAATTTTCAAATTTTGAATTTTTATTCTGGTAAACCAGAGAGTTAGGCTGGTTTCACATTAGCACATTTTACATGCAGCACACGGCGCCGCTAAGCCCTGCCCCCTGCCCACTCCATGCCCGCCCCATCTGGTCATCGCCTCCTACTCTCGCACACGGCTGCATGCGATCTGCGCACCCTATCTTTAGCATAGGGTGCGCAGACCGTGCGCTGGCCGTGCGCTAGTAGGATTTTGGCGTGCGCTGAGCACTTTTGAAGGTGCGCCGGTGTGTGTCGAATGCACCATGTTGCATTTTGGCGCGCTCGGTGCACCTTCAAAAGTGCGGAGCGCACACCAAAATCCTACTAGCTAAAGATAGGGTGCGCAGATCGCATGCAGCCGTGTGTGATAGTAGGAGGCGATGATCGGATGGAGCGGGCATGGAGCGGGCAGGGGGCGGGGCTTAGCGGCGCCATGCGCTGCATGTAAAATGCGCTAATGTGAAACCAGCCTTAGGTGACACAAAATAGTCAATAAATAACTTTTCCCACATGTCTACTTTACATCAGCACAATTTTGGAAACAAATTTTTTTTTGTTAGGAAGTTATAAGGGTTAAAAGTTAACCAGCGATTTCTCATTTTTACAGCAAAATTTACAAAACCATTTTTTTAGGGACCACCTTACATTTGAAGTCACTTTGAGGGGTCCATATGGCAGACAATACCCAAAATGACACCATTCTAAAAACTGCACCCCTCAAGCTACTCAAAAGTACATTCAGGAAGATTATTAACCTTTCAGGTGCTTCACAGGAACTAAAGCAACGTGGAAGGAAAAAATGGACATTTTAATTTTTCCAACAAAAATTTTCTTTTAGCATCATTTTTTTCATTTTCACATGGGCAACAGGATAAAATGGATCCTAAAATTTGTTGGGCAATTTTTCCTGAGTACACCGATACCTCATATGTGGTTATAAACCATTGTTTGGGTGCACGGCAGGGCTCAGAAGGGAAGGAGCACCATTTGACTTTTTGAATGGAAAATATGTTGGAATATTTAGCGGTTGCCATGTAGCGTTTGGAGAGCCTCTGTGTGCCTAAATGTTGGAGATCCCCCTCAAGTGACTCCATTTTGGAAACTAGACCCCCCAAGGAACTTATCTAGAATTGTGGTGAGCACTTTGAACCCCTAGGATCGTCTGTGGGTCTATTCACAAGGAATGGGTCGCCCACTCCATCGTAGGGCATCAGCCTGTCAGGAACACCGCACTGAACTTGCCCACTGAGCCAGTGCGCGTGTCCTGAGTAAAGCAACTGTGCTCAAAGTTACCTGTGGAGCGGGCCGCAGCCGAGTAGGTGCGCACTTCAGAATAGCAGGACCTGAAGCACGTGACTGTTGGGGGCGTGGCCTAAACTCCAGAGAGCTAGGAGCTGCAAGAGAACTCCTAGCAGGGTAACTGCGAGACAAAATTACCAAGGGGCATAGACAGGGAGGATAGTCAGGACATAGCCAATGAGTCATACACAGAGATAGCTGCAAGGTACAAGAGGGGCGAGCAGAGAGTAGTCAGATCACAGGCAACGAGTCATACACAGAGAGGGTAGCGCAGTACAGAATCAACAGGCAAACTCACAAAGGGGAACAGAACTGGGTCAGAACCATATAAACAAGCTATAACAACGAACAGGCACACAGAGGTCACCACACTCGGCCAAAGGCAAAAGTATAACTGACAGAGATTGGAGCTTCCCAGGGGTTTAAGAAGCTCTCCCAGAACCAAAGAGAGGCCACAATCATTAACCCCAGGTGTACAGGTCAAAACCTGCACTGAGTTCCAGACATTAACCCCTGACGTGCAGCTCAAAAACCTGCACTGGGATCATGACAGTACCCCCCTCTCAACGGGGGGGCCTCTGGACCCCCAGGCTACCCCGGGTACTTGGCATGGAAAGCCTGAACCAGGCGATCTCATGTACATAGCGAGCAGGGACCCATGAGCGCTCCTCTGGTCCATATCCCTTCCAGTGGACCAGGTACTGCAAAGAGAGGCACACCCACTGAGAGTCCACAATATGTCCGCCTCATACTCCAACTGACCCTCCACTAGCACTGGAGGAACAACAGGCTCGGAGTCCTCTTTGACAGACCCTACAGATTTCAACAGAGATTTATGGAACACATTGGATATTTTTAAGGAGGCAGGGAGATACAACCTATATGCCACTGGGTTGGCCATCTCCATAATCTCGTGCAGACCAGTGAACTTTGGTCCAAACTTAGCTGATGGTACCTTTAAGTTGATGTTTCGTGTGGAAAGCCAAACCTTCTCTCCCACCTGAAACATGTCTCCCGAGGCTCTCTTTTTCTCAGCAAAATATTTGTACCTCCCCTGGGCCCGAGAGATATTACGCTGGACTTCAGCCCAGAGGTTTTTTTAACCATTGAATGGACCCCTCTACCCCTGGACAACAGGAATCCACAGTGAAAACTCCCCAAAATGCGGATTAAACCCATAGTTAATCAGGAATGGGGACATGTTGGTGGACTGACTCGTCCAGTTGTTAAAAGCGAATTCCGTCAACGGTAATGCATCACACCAATCCTCCTGTCTGGCGGAGGTCAGACACCTGAGAATTTGTTCCAGGGATTGATTGGTGCGTTCTGTCTGACCATTACTCTCCGTGTGATATGCCGACGAGAAGGAGAGTGAGATGCCCAATTTCATAAAGAACGCCCTCCAAAATTTGGCCACAAACTGCACACCTCTGTCAGACACCACATTCAGGGGTACCCCATGCAATCGGACCACATGCTGCACAAACAACCTTGACAATGTTTCTGCTGAGGGTAATGCTGCCAAGGGAATGAAATGGGCCTGTTTAGAAAATCTATCCACCACCACCCAGATCACGGTATTGCCCCTGGAAGGTGGAAGGCTGGTAATAAAATCCATGGAAAGATGAGTCCATGGCCTATCAGGAACCGGTAAAGGTATGAGTTCCCCAGCCGGCCGGTTATGCGAGCTTTTGGAACGGTCACACACACCACAAACAGAAACAAATTTCTTGACATCGGACCTTAGTGAAGGCCACCAAAAACCCCTGGCTACGGCCTCTCTAGTGGCCGTGATACCTGGATGAGCACTCAGCCTAGACTCATGAAACTCCTGCAGAAGTCTAGGCCTCAATAAATCTGGAACAAACAATTTATCCCCTGGCCTGGTTGCCGGAGCTAGGGCCTGAGCCCTTTGAATTTCTTGTTCCAACTCAGATGAGACCCCTGCCACTACCACCCCTGAGGGAAGAATGGAGGATGGCTGCTCGGGGGGAGACACCGAGTCAAAACTTCTGGACAGGGCATCCATGGAGAACTTAAATCGTGAAAAAAAGAGTTACCATCGGGCTTGTCTAGGAGTAAGCCTCTTAGCAGATTTAAGGTATGCCAAATTTTTGTGATTCGTGACAACCGTGATAGGGTGAGCCGCCCCTTCCAAAAAGTGCCTCCATTCCTCAAACGCCAGCTTGACCGCAAGAAGTTCTCTATTGCCTACATCATAGTTTCTCTCAGCTGAAGAGAACTTCTTGGAGAAGAAGGCACTGGGTCTGAGATTGGTAAGGGTGGCCGGACCCTGGGACAGCACTGCCCCCACCCCTACTTCAGAAGCATCCACCTCCACAATGAATGGTTTGGACGGGTCTGGTTGGACCAACACTGGGGCGGACATGAAACATTTCTTAATAGCTGAGAAGGACTCCTTAGCGAGTAGAGACCAATTTTTTACATCAGCGCCCTTCTCGGTAAGATCCGTGAGTGGTTTAACCACTTGTGAGAAACCTTTAATGAATCTCTGATAATAGTTAGCAAATCCTAAAAAGCGCTGGAGCCCCTTGAGATCTTGAGGCTGAACCCAGTCAGCGATCGCCAGCACCTTCTTAGGATCCATACGAAACCCCTCACCGGACACAATCAACCCCAAAAAAGACAGTTCCTGTACAAAAAAACGAACATTTTTCCAATTTAGCGAACAATTGGTTCTCTCTGAGTCTCTGGAGAACTGTCTGTAGATGTTGCAAGTGAGATTGGCTGTCCGGGGAATACACCAAAATGTCAGCCAAATAAATAATAACAAAATGGCCTATCAGGTCAGAAAACACCACATTGATGAAATTCTGGAAAATAGCGGGCGCATTAGTTATCCCAAACGGCATTACCAGGTTTTCAAAGAGTCCTTCTGATGTGAGGAACGCAGTTTTCCACTCGTTCCCTTCCCGAACTCTTATCAGATTGTAGGCCCTCCGGAGATCTAACTTGGAGAACCATTGGGCCCCAGCTAACTGGTTACATAAGTCTGGGATGAGAGGAAGCGGGTAAGTGTTCCCAACCGTTATCTTGCTCAGTTCCCGAAAGTCGTGGCATGGCCGCAAACCACCATCTTTCTTCTTCATAAAGAAGAATCCTGCTGCCACAGGTGACACAGAAGGCCTGATATGCCCTTTGTGGAGACTCTCAGCTATGTACTCCTTCATGGCTTGGTGCTCAGGCCCAGACAAATTGAACAATCGAGCCTTAGGTAACTTGGCTCCAGGTACTAAATCAATGGCACAATCATAGGGTCTATGTGGTGGCAGCGCCTCAGCCTCACTTTCGGAAAAAACGTCTTAGAAATCCTTCAGCTACTCCAGAATACCTTCCAGACCAACAGACGACACAGATACGGATTTAACAGCGTTAACAAGGTGTCCCAGGTTACCACATTTATCCTTGCATCCCCATTGAGTGATCTCCCCTGTAACCCAATCAACAGTAGAATTATGGCGTTGAAGACAAGGCATCCCCAGTACCAGTTCTGCAGGCAAGTTATCTAGCATAAGACAACTTAGTTTTTCAACATGAGTGAAACCCACCTTTAGAGAAAAAAGTTCAGACCTGCAACGGATACCGTCCTGGGTAAGAGGGGACGAGTCAATTGCCGCAAGTTTAACAGGATCCTGAAGCCTGACTGTCCCTATCTTATTAAGAGTCATAATTTTGGTATCAATCAGGTTTATAGCAGAAACACAGTCAACAAAAGCAGTAGTCTGAACCGGACCATTACCAAGTTCCAGTTCCACCTGCAGCACCATTTTTGCACGTGAGGAAAATTGTACCTGAAGGTCTGGGTAGCCTCCTCGACTACTACCCAGACCTAGTTGTTTCCCGCCATCTTGGAGGATGACGGACAGGAGGGGCAGTCTTTCTTCCAGCGTCCAGATTCCCCATAATAGAAGCACAACTGCTTCTCCTGGCGGTGTCTTCTTTCCTTTTCCTCACAGGTGACAGCGCTCACCTCCATAGCCACAGGAAGAGTCCGAGTCTCATCTTCACTGAAGAATAATGGTGTTTACAGTTGCATAGCGCCTCTAGCCCGTAGTCTGCGATCCATGCGAACCGCTTGGGTCATGGCATCCTCCAGGGAGTCAGGTGGAGGATGGATTGCCAAGGCATCCTTCAGACGTTCACACAGGCCTCTATGGAACAGCCCCCAAAGGGCGGCATTACTTCAAGAAATCTCGGCTGCCCAACGTCTGAATTCAGTAAAGAACCACTCGGCCGAGTGCTCCCCCGGACAGACACTCATCACCTTGTCCTCAGTCAAACGCACTCTATCAGGCTCATCATAAATAAGCCCTAAGGCTTCAAAAAACGCATCCACAGGCATTCTCTCTGGGGCAGAAGAGGAAAGCAAAAATGCCCAGGCTTGTGGGGACCCCCTAAGCAGGGACATAACCACCCTCACTCTGTGTTTCTCATCCCCAGAGGAGCGGGGTCTCAAAGAGAAAAAGAGCTTACAGTCCTCCTTAAACGCTCTGAATTCATCTTTGTTACCAGCAAACGTATCTGGCAAATTAACCAGGGATTTGGGTGGGACTAAAATGACATCTCTATTCCCCACCTGCTGAAAGCCTGCGGAAAGCACCCCCTGAACTGAGTCCTCATCCCGCCGTTGGGACTGAGCCAGAGTTTGGTGTTCCAAACTAAGCTTCTGCAGCGACTGAGTCAAGCATCTCACCTGCTCAGATAAAGCACACATTGGGTCCATGCTTCAGAATTGAGGAGAGAAAAAAAAAATTCAGGGTCAGTTATAATGTCAGGAACACCGCACTGAACTTGCTCACTGAGCCAGTGCGCGTGTCCTGAATAAAGCAAACTGTGCTCAAAGATACCTGTGTAGCGGGCAGCAGCCGAGTAGGTGCGTACTTCAGAACAGCAGGACCTGAAGCACGTGACTGCTGGGGGCGTGGCCTAAACTCCAGAGAGCTAGGAGCTGCAAGAGAACTCCTAGCAGGGTAACTGCAAGACAAAATTACCAAGGGGCATAGACAGGGAGGAGAGAGTAGTCAGATCACAGGCAGCGAGTCATACTCAGAGAGGGTAGCACAGTACAGAATCAACAGGCAAACTCACAACGGGGAACAGAACCGGGTCAGAACCATATAAACAAGCTATAACAACGAACAGGCACAGGCACAGGCACACAGAGGTCACCACACTCGGCCAAAGGCAAAAGTATAACTGACAGGGATTGGAACTTCCCAGGGGTTTAAGAAGCTCTCCCAGAACCAAAGAGAGGTCACAATCATTAACCCCAGGTGTGCAGGTCAAAACCTGCACTGAGCTCCAGACATTAACCCCTGACATGCAACTCAAAAACCTGCACTGGGATCATGACACAGCCTAGTCGCAGTGCAGGGTCAGTTTTCCCCCTCCTACCCTAGTCCTGTGCTGCAGAACCGTAACACCAAGTGCTTCACAGAAGTTTATAACGCAGAACCGTGAAAATAAAAAATCATTTTTTTTCTACAAAAATATTTTTTTAGCCCCCAATTTTTTATTTTCCCAAGGGTAACAGGAGAAATTAGACCCCCCAAGTTGTTGTGAAATTTTTCCAGAGTATGCTGATACCCCATATGTTGCGGTAAACCACTGTTTGGGCACACATCGGGGCTCAGAAGGGAGAGAGCACTGTTTGACTTTTTGAACGCAAAATTGGCTGAAATCAATGGTGGCGCCCCTGATGTGCCTTAATAGTGGAAACCCCTCAATTCTAACTCAACCTTAACCCCAACACACCCCTAACCCTAACCACAACCCTAACCACAAGCATAACCCTAATCCCAACCCTAACCCCAACACACCCCTAACCCTATTCCCAACCCTAACCATAACCCTAATCACAAGCCTAACCCTAATTCCAACTCTAACCCCAACACACCCCTAACCCTAATCTTAACCCTAATTCCAACCCTAACCCTAATTCTAACCCTAATGGGAAAATAAAAATAAAAATATTTTTTTATTTTATTATTTGTTCTTACCCATGGGGGTGATAAAGGGGTATTTACTATTTTTTTTATTTTGATCACTGTGATAGGGTCTATCACAGTGATCAAAATGTACCTGGAGGGAATGAATGAATCTGCCTGCCAGCAGATTCAGCGGGTGCACTGCATATGCACCTGCCATTTTGGAAGATGGCATCACCCATGGAGGAGGGAGTATGGAAACCAGGAGGGACACCGGAACTTGGGCGGTACCGGTGGGGGGAGGTGGGGTGATCGGAAGGCGGGGGGAGTGTAGGGCAGGGGAGGGGGAGCAGATACTGATGGCGGTGGCAGATCACCGCCATCAGTTGTGGGGGGGTCAGATTATGGTCTCCAGTCATGGCGGATGATATTGCAGCATCAGCCATGGCTGGATTGCAATATTTCACCAAGTTTCATTGGTGAAATATTACAATCACTCTGATTGGCTGTTTCACTTTCAACAGCCAATTAGAGCGATCATAGCCACAGGGGGTCAAAGCCACCCCCCGGGGTGAAGTACAAGTCTCCCAGTAACTACAGGTCGGGTGACCTTTCATTGACCCTGGTCACCCGACCCGCAGGAATGCGATCTCCCCATGATGCCACATAGGCATCACAGGTTGAATTGGCACTGACTTTCATGATGCCTACGTGGCATCAAAGGTCGGGAAAGGGGTTAAAGAGAGTGGAGTAGGGTGAACACAACAAACTGCTGGATTATGTGTGAAGTGCAGATGGAGATGTTATGCTGGATTGAGAAAGATGTGGTGTGATTGGTGAAGCAAAAACAACAGGCATCTCCACTTCCATAACAGCTGACAGGCTCTCACTCACCCCGACTGCAGATGGTAAAGAAGTTGAGGTTCTGTGGCTGGAGATCTGTGTGAGAACACTTGCCATGGTGACAAAGGAAGAAGAAGCAGGAGATGCGGTTGATGGGATAGCCGGTGGTTGGCGAGGCCCTCTAGTCCATATTTTATCACAGTGAGATTCCCAGACTAAAGCACATTGTTCAAGAATGTACTGTTTCATGCATGTTGTTGTCAAATTATCACAATTTGTGCTTCTACTGAGTCATTTTTTGCAAAGATAGCAGAAAATGTGAGTTGAGTCATCCTTTGCGTTCTACAAAAAGGCCCAGGCTAGACATCCCTTGATGTCCCTGCGAACTGCTTACTCGCGACTGCTGCTTGACACAGCCGGAGTTGTGGATGAGGATGCAGTGCTTGTAGTGGTTTCATCACTCCATGTCTGTGCGGCAAGCTGCATCATAACCTCCTCATCTTCTTTCTCCTCCACCTGCTCTGCTGAGCTACCCACCTAAAGTTGAAACCAGATGCCTTAAAACCCACTCTCTCTCTTTCATTATTCTGGCATTTGGAAAATATTAATAATTATAGTAATCCTAATTGACCTAAAACAGGAAAGGTTTATTCTGATTTCATGTCAGATATTGAGAAATACATGCATATGTTTCTTTTTATATAGTGTATGTAAACTTCTGGTTTCAACTATACATGACTTTGTGTTCACATCAAGTGAGATCTATAACCCCATCGTCATCCTCACTGTTCTCCCATTCCTCGCCCTCAGAGCCACCCTCCTCCTCTTCCTGCCCTGACAACACAGTATAGTGCGCGTGCGCCTCAGGTATCTGTCTGTCATCAGGATCACATCCACCCCCCCGGAAGTTAACGTCTGGTGACGAGGGTCTGGATCCTGCTCAGACTCTACTTCGTTGAGCCCCGGATCCAACAGGAAAACATTTTGGGCATCGGTGCAGTTGCTTTCCTCCTCTAGATTCTGTCAATCTTTGGAGCAGACCTCTGAAGCCTATGGAATAGAATGTGTGAACAGTTCTGCAGACTTGCTCGTCAGTTGGGCGGTTGGAAAGTTGTGATGAGGGGGAGAACAAGGGTAATTGGGGTTTCAGCTCTGAGGATTGTACTCTGTGTGATGTTAAGGTAAAGGAAGAGAAGGAGAGGCCACTTGATGCAGGGCTTGCCATCCACTGGAGAACATGCTCTTTATGGCCCTCATCTACAAGGCGTACCACTGTGCAGCTGCCAAAGAAAGGGAGTCGAGTAGCCCTTCCAGTAACAGATGTTGTCAGTTATCTTTGGATAGGATGAGCTAGTGTTTGTTTACTAGAGCTTTCAGTAACATTACCACCTAACCCACGTACACTTTGATCACCAAGCCTATATCACCTTTGACCATAACCTTGCTTGTTCCCACTTATGTTGTAATAGCCCAAACAATTTTACTTAGGAAAAGGGGCCTGATGCATACACACCAATCTTAGCTCTACCGATCGAGAACTGAAAATGGGGCCTGGTGCCTACACCCTAATTTTAGCCCAAATGATTTTGATTAGTAAATGTGACCTCCTGAGTGTTGACTGCAACGCAGTATTAGCCCAAATGATTTGGACTAGGAAATGTGGCCTCCTGCCTGTACAACACTAATAGCACAAACTAGTTTGATGCTGGAAGGTCGATTTCACATGGGACCGGACCCTATCTCTATGACAACTTGCAGCAGCTGCAGGAGCAACCTCTCTGTGCTGTTATGCTGACAAAATGGCACCATCAAAACAACATGTCCACTTTTTATATGGAAAGGGACCTGTGAATTTGGCAGCCAATGACAGAAGCTCTTATGTCTGGACGTTGTGGATGGTTTCGGCGTCTTGATTGCCTGCAGAAATGTACACACATTAAGCTAATTGAAAAAAAATAAATTACACTCCACCACTCCACTGATCTATACACACCCCCTCCCCTCATAAAACACCCCCCCGCTCATTATACAGCACCACTATCCTAGATAAAGTACTAACAAAAGCATTAGTGGAAACACAATCATTTACCAAACTGTGGTCGAATTTTGCTGACTTTGAAGGAAAATGCTTGGGAATCCAAACATGAATCCGAATGAGCTACGTTCATGCCGAATTTGACAATTACGAACCTTTTCTGAACAAGTTCGCTCATCTCTATGGATAACCAAACATCTAAAAAATGAGTGTATTATTGGGGATGCCAAATTTATGCATCAACAGGATCTCTTAAATATAAACACACCCTCAGGGAATCAATTCTGGAAAAAGGAGGCCTAGATGCAAAGTTAACAAAATTGAATTTTTAATGAGACATATGTACTAAAAATTAGACTTCCAATTCAAGCAAGAAAACTATGAGTAGCATGCTACAATAGACAACTATCTCAGCATAAATTAGCATATATCACGATGGTAATGCAGTATAATGACAGTGAGTCCACATAAGATTGGGTTAACCCGGTCACACCAAAGTTTTAGTGATTAAGTGAAATGTCACTTATATATATAGAAATCCATAATGGAAAAAAGTTACGAAGTTCAAGTACTTATAAGTGTTAATATGGATTATTTTTTAGCACAATTGGTATTGACCTGGGCAAAACAATATAAGGTGGTTATAGTAAGACCAATGTTGCTTAGTATCTAACAAAAAATGAGACGCAAAATCGCCATAAATTGCACAGAGGATATACTTACAAAGTGACCAGTGCCTCGTCTGTGTATGTAGCAAGTCGTTTCGCCTAAGCTTTTTGCAAGGGGCGTTAGCGGCCTTGTTTTACTAAGTTTGCGTGTCATACTGTACCCCCATTGCAAGCAACTGGAAGATGGTGGGAGGAAGTTGAATTGCAGTTGGGACATCGATTGGGACATAGTGTGGTGCTATGTGTGGTGGAACTAAAATGTATGACCGAACATCTAAAAAAATGAGTGTATGACAAATTTCTGCATCAATAGGATCTCATAAATGTAAAGTATTTTTAGAAGTGGCAAGAAAATTAAGACATGATGACACAATAAACAATATGAATATTGTTATATTAGAAGGCAAATTACAAAAAACAGATTTGTGAACAAAAATTTATGACAATTTTAAAAATGCTGAAGAATCTGCTCCTGAGACAATGAAGGCACCAGGTCTCTGATTTAACATGAATTTTGGGACAATAAAACTATTTGTTAGCCTTTAAAAGGTGTAACTTCAATATTAATATTTTGCTTGTCCCACTGAGAACAATTTCTTTTTCTGCTGGCTAACATGGTACCAAAACCTTTTTTTTTCTTTTCACCCAAAACTGATCCCTGAACTGAGATTTGGCCAGGGAGAAATATACAGAAGAGTAAATCTTTATACGGGAATGACTTTTGAGGGAAACCCTACATGCATTCCATTCAGATGACTGCGAAAACTTATAGCAAAAAGAGGATTCAAGGGCTCCATTGTGTGTCCATATAGTGTATTATCTTTTGAAGAAGGAGCTAATACAGATAAGGGCTTTGTAGAGGATTATTGGATGTAATATCTAATATCCTTTAAAAAACAAACTAAAGAAGGGTTTTCACGACAAAATATGTTGCTGAAACACCCGGGATGGTTAACTGGACCTCTCTGTGATCTGACTGTAAAGACCTTCCAAGGAACTGCTGAAAAAAACAGTAAAAAAACCCATTGTGTTACACAGCGTTCCAGTGTTTTCTGTTGGATCGCGATAGGTATGTAGTGGTGTTTCAAAACCATTCTTATTGAACTTTTGCCACTGTTTGAATTTTTGTGTGTACATCTTGTGGTCTATTACATATTTCAATGTGTCTTTAGATGTTTAATTAGTAGTGATTAGTGAACGTGCTTAGATAATGTGTGTCTTCGGCGTGCTTGAAAAATATGTTGAATTCTGCATGTCTACTATTGAATGATGAAGACCCCGACATAGAAGTGACCATTGATGGGAAAAGGATGTCCCCCTGTTTGACTCAGGGGCATCGAGAACAGTGGTGTATCCTCAGAACATACCCCATTTGCGAAAATCTAGAGCAAGCATATGTATAAGAGGGCCCAACGGTCAAATGCATAGGGAAAAATTATTCATACTAGTAAATATACAGGACAAATATGTGCCTGATGAGCGAATCTCTCATATTTATGTTATCAAGGGGTAGATAGAACATCTATCAAACTTACAGTTACCAAGCTTATAATATTGAAAATTCATGATGCTGTATCCACTGTCACTAGAGTTTTGGTGAGCACTGATTGTCAACATAATTTGTTGGGTACTGATGTACTCAGTGCCACGAAGGTATCCATTGATATCTCTTCAGGTACGCCTCAAATTGTGTCCCTAATACCTAAAGAGACATTGTGTACAGCCAAATTTAGAGCTCTGTAAAAGTGAGAGTAACTCTCCGGACATGAGGGAGGCAGCGGTGGCTAGTGTGCATATAAGAGAATGACTTAGCTATAACTGAAAGTAACTTTCAATGCATGAGGAAAAACTCCTCCTGTGATGATGGGTCAAAATAGAGATTGAATAAATCTACTGGACGAATACAGGTAAATTTTCAGTACATGTCAAAGGGAGTCTTGTGTTTCAGTGACAGGAAGCTATGGATCTATCTCTGAGTTTGGATCGAGAAGCCATGTAGGGGGTACCCAACACTTTCTAGTCAAAAGTTGCAGAAGATGTGTGATTAACAATAGGAATCCAAATGGTTGAAATCACTCCAAAAACTTAATTTAGGCCTTCTTAAAGAGAGTACCCCCTCAAACCAGAAGCTGAAGAGGACATTCAAACCATAATTCTGGATCTGTCAAGAGCAGGAATTATTTTAGTTTCCAGATACACCCGGCAATGCTCCATTTGTTCCAGTAAAGAAGATGGCACATTAGCAAGGATGGTAGTTGGTCCAGGATTTACTGGTCGTAAACAATGGAGTTGTGCCACGGACACAAACTGTTCCTGATTCACATACCTTGCTCAATGGCCTAAGACCAGAAAACTCATATTTCTCAGTGGTAGATATCAGTAATGACTTTTTTAGCGAACCTCTGCATGGCAACAGCCAGTTTGGGTTGGCATTCACATGGGACAAGTCATGTCTCAACAGGAGGAATGGTACGAATCATATCTAAAGTATTTACAGTATACAGATTCAAGAATTACACAGATGTTTTTGACTAGCATGCCATATTTGTGCTAAACATAATTCAGAATTCCTCTCCCCATTTTTTCCAAAAAGGATGTAGCACTCAGCACTTTTTAGGAGACACCACTGTAAGATACTCCTATAGAGGACACGTGCAACTTTTTGTAACTCAGTACTAGAGTTGAGCGAAACGGGTCGAAAAAATTCAAAAGTCGCCGACTTTTGGCAAAGTCGGGTTTCATGAAACGAAACCCGACCCTAGGATGAGGTCGGCCACGAGGTCGGCGACTTACGCGCCAAAGTCGCGTTTCAAAAGTTTGTTTTGCGCTCTTTTTCAGCCAATCAGGATCCACGGACACTGTGGACAACGTGATGACCTAGGCACGGGTCACCACCATCTTTCAGAAGGGCATGCAAGTGATTGGCTTGCTTTGGTGGGCGTCACAGGGGGTATAAAAGGGCGTGCACGCCGACCGCCATCTTACTTCTGCCGATCTTAGTATAGGGAGAGGTTGCTGCTGATTCTGTAGGGAGAGCGTTAGGCAGGGAAGAAGACAAAAAAACTGCTTCTGCTGCTAGCGATTTGGCCTGCACAACACACAAGTCACTGTGTGTGCAGTGCAAGGGGAGGCTATATTGTGGTGTATCAGTGGTGTTGGTTGTTGGGCTGCCTTTTAAGGCTTCCTGACACGCTGGCATTGCTGTTTACCCACTGCTCCGCAAACTGCTTTTTTAAAAGCAATCCAATCTCCCTTATCCTCTAGTCACTTTTGTCACAGCTGTGCCATCGAGCCTGTCACATAGCGCTCAGATATCAGTGGGCCTCACACAATCCACAAGTGTCCAGTGTCCAAAAGTGTGCGCAGACATTCAAAATCTCCATTATCCTCTCGTCACTTTGGTCACAGGCAGCTGTGCCATCGAGCGTGTCACATAGCGCTCAGATATCAGTGGGCCTCACACAATCCACAAGTGTCCAGTGTCCAAAAGTGTGCGCAGACATTCAAAATCTCCATTATCCTCTCGTCACTTTGGTCACAGGCAGCTGTGCCATCGAGCCTGTCACATAGCGCTCAGATATCAGTGGGCCTCACACAATCCACAAGTGTCCAGTGTCCAAAAGTGTGCGCAGAGATTCAAAATCTCCATTATCTTCTCGTCACTTTGGTCACAGGCAGCTGTGCCATCGAGCGTGTCACATAGTGCTCAGATATCAGTGGGCCTCACACAATCCACAAGTGTCCAGTGTCCAAAAGTGTGCGCAGAGATTCAAAATCTCCATTATCCTCTCGTCACTTTGGTCACAGGCAGCTGTGCCATCGAGCCTGTCACATAGCGCTCAGATATCAGTGGGCCTCACACAATCCACAAGTGTCCAGTGTCCAAAAGTGTGCGCAGAGATTCAAAATCTCCATTATCCTCTCGTCACTTTGGTCACAGGCAGCTGTGCCATCGAGCCTGTCACATAGCGCTCAGATATCAGTGGGCCTCACACAATCCAAAAGTGTCCACTGTCCACAAGTGTGTGCAGAAATTCTAAATCTCCCCTGTCCTATAGACACCTTGTACCTTGTTTTACATTACTATATAGTTTGTTGGATTTTGTCTACATTTCTACCAAAAATGAGGAAGGCTGGTGGAAGAGGCCGTGGAATTGGGCGGGGGTTGGCAGCTGGTAATGATGGTGTTGGTGGTGGATCTGATGGTAGTGGCAAGAGCAAAATAGGACCGAATGCAGGAGGTGCTGACCCTGCGTCATCGTCTGGCTACATAAGGCCTCGAACGCTTAGTTTTCTAGGAGTTGGCAAACCGCTTTTAAAGCCAGAGCATCAGGAAAAAGTTTTGTCTTACATTGCTGACTCAGCCTCCAGCTCTATCGCCTCCTCTTCTTCAGTTGTAGAAAGTAAAAGCACTGAGTCGTCATTGGAGGCTCATGCTCATGAACCACACCTTTCCTTGTGTCCTTCACCCCAACCAAGATTGAAGGATGACGCAGGCCATACTACTGATTACTCCATGGAGCTGTTTTCACATACCATGCCTGGATTATCAAGTGAAATGGTGAATTACCCAGGCCAAGATGAATCTGATATGGAGTGCACTGATGCACAGCCGCTGATGGATGATTCTGCTGGTACATTCACTCAGAGCACTACATTGTCCTCGCAGTGTACAGAGCCAGATTTTGACCCTGATGAGACTCAGGTGCCCCTTCCCGCACACTATACCACCATACACGGTGACACAGAGAAAGGTGCACATGACATAGAAGAGGAGGTGATGGATGACCCAGTTGTTGACCCAGATTGGCATCCATTGGGGGAAGAGGGTGCTGCTTCCAATAGCTCAGATGAGGAGCATCCACAGCAGACATCGACATCGCAACAGCTGTTATCTGGCAGGCCCGGAGCACTCCAAAGACAGGTTCCAAACATCAAAAGAGTTGCTGGACAGCTTGTCCAGAGGGTCAAAAGATCACAGCGTGCTAGGCCGCAAAATGTCTGCCAAAGTAGGAAGAGTGCAGTGTGGCACTTTTTTGAACAAAATCCTCATGATCAGGCCAAGGTTATCTGTAAGAAGTGCGCAAAGACCTTTAGCCGAGGGAAAAATCTGAAAAATCTGAATACCAGTTGCATGCTTAGACATTTAACCAGCATGCACTTGCAAGCGTGGACACAACACCAAACCTCAAGTGCCACATGTGCAACTGATCACAACGAAGGTAGTCAGCAACGCTACATTGTTTCCCCCACTGTAAGCCCACCGGTTAGCACAGCAGCAAATGTTGAGGTGTCGTTGCAAGACCACAGCAGTCAGGGAATCCCACTGTTATATCAACGAAAGACTGATTCTAGGCCATCAGAAAGAACACCAACTCCATCACCATCATCAACCCTCTCTCAGTCCGCCCTGTCCACCGCTACTTCCACCATATGCAGCTCTCAAGTCCAGCTCACCCTCCCAGACACTATGAGTAGGTCAAGAAAGTACTCAGTCTCTCATCCGCGTACACTGGGTTTGAACGCCCACATTGCCAAACTAATCTCGTTTGAGATGATGCCCTTTCGGTTGGTGGAAAGCACAGCTTTCCGCGAACTCATGGCCTATGCAGTACCACGCTATGACCTACCCAGTCGCCACTTCTTCTCTCGCAAAGCCATCCCAGCCCTCCACCATCATGTGAAAGACCGCATTGTCCATGCACTCAAGCAGTCAGTGAGCGGAAAGGTGCACCTCACAACTGATGCATGGTCCAGTCGGCATGGCCAGGGCCGTTACGTGTCCATCACTGCGCACTGGGTTAATGTGGTGGATGCAGGGTCCACAGGGGACAGCGGTGGTGGGACAGTGCTGCCTAGCCCACGGTATAGGAAACAGTTGGCTGTAGGCGTTCGACCCTCCTCCTCCTCCTCCTCCAGAAGCGAAAGCTCGTCCACAGAGCGCAGTCGTACGAGCACTCCATCTGCAGCTGCCACTGTTGCACACGATGTGTCCCCCTATCGAGCAGCTAGTGGAAAGCGTCAGCAGGCTGTGTTGCAGATGATGTGTTTGGGCGACAGACACACCGCAGAGGTGCTGGCCGAGTACTTTCAGCGACAAACTGAGTCATGGCTGGGCAGTGTACATCTTGAGGCAGGCAAGGTAGTTAGTGATAACGGCCGTAATTTTGTGGCAGCCATAGCCCTTTCAAAACTCAGCCACATACCTTGCTTGGCTCACACCTTGAACCTGGTGGTGCAGTGCTTCCTCAAAAATTATCCGGAGTTAACAGCCCTGCTCCAGAAGGTGCGAAGACTGTGCGCGCACATCCGCCGGTCGCCTGTACACTCCGTTCGTATGCAGAAGCTGCAGCGATTGCTCCACCTTCCCAACCACCGCCTCATTATCGACATTGCAACAAGGTGGAACTCCACCCTGCACATGGTGGAGCGGCTGTGCGAGCAGAGGCAGGCCATAATGCATTTGTGGGAGGATACACGGCCAGGCACTTTGAGAGCAGACATGGAGTTGACAGGCGTGCAGTGGTCGAAGCTGAAAGACCTTTGTAAAGTCCTTCAGTGTTTTGAGGAATGCACACGGCTGGTAAGCGCAGACGACGCCATCCTAAGCATGAGCATCCCACTTATGCGTCTGCTCATGCAAACTTTGACGCACCTTAAGGAGCAGGCGTCTGCAGCCAATGTTGATGAGGAGGAAGAGGAGGAGGGAATCCTTGATGACATTCAGCCATTGTCTGCTCAGGGACCTCTCCTGGACGAGGTGGAGGAAGAAGAGGAGGAGGAGGAGGATGATAGGGATGATTACTTAGGGGAGGAGGATGCATCTCGTGGGGCAAGTGAAAATGTTGGCGTGGCAAGGTCTGGTACAGGGTTTGTGCGTGACTGGAGGGATGTGGATTTGCCAGAAAGTGCTCCTCCACCCAGCACTCGCAGTGCATCATTGACACCGGGAACATTGGCCCACATGTCAGATTATGCCTTGCGGATCCTAAAAAGGGACCCCCGCATTGCCAAAATGATGAACGATGACGACTACTGGTTGGCCAGCATCCTGGATCCACGCTATAAAGGCAAATTACAAAACATCATGCCACAGGAGAACCTTGACCTAATATTGGCTAATAAACAAGCAAGTCTGGTAAATCGGTTGCTTGAGGCATTCCCAGCACACAGCAGCGGTGATGGTTCTCACACGAGCCGTACGGGCCGGGGCAGCTTGGCAGAGGTGTTCGTGGTGCACACAGCAGAAGTGGCGTTGGAGACAGGGGTTTCATGACAATGTTGTGGACTGATTTTTCAAATACCGCTCACACAACTGGTAATACTGCATCGATGGAAAGTGACAGGAGACAGCAGTTGTCAACTATGGTTACAAACTACTTTTCCTCCCATATCGATGTTCTCCCACACAGGTCATTCCCCTTTGACTATTGGGCCGCTAAACTGGACACCTGGCCTGAATTGGCCCAATATGCCTTACAGGAGCTCGCTTGCCCAGCTGCAAGTGTGCTATCGGAAAGAGTCTTCAGTGCAGCTGGATCAATCCTGACAGAAAAAAGGACCCGTCTGTCAACCCAAAATGTGGATGATCTAACCTTCATTAAAATGAACCACGCATGGGTTTCCAAGGATTTTGTCCCACCTTCCCCTGATGACACATAGGGTGACAGAAAAATGGCTTGCTTTGGTCCACCTCTTCCTGGTACTTCACCTATTTCGCCTTTTGCATCAGCTGAATGTCCAACATCAACATATGCCACTTTCTAAAACTCCCTAACTGTGCTGCCTCCCCCCCATGGCCGGGGTCACCACCTACCGCACGACACCGTGCGAGTGCCATTGCCCTGGACAGGTGGGTAGGCCGACTCTTGGGCATGGGCACTGGCACAGGGTCCCTCATAGTGCAATCAAGTGTCTCTGACGGTGGTGGTGCACACCCGCCGTCTGACACACCGCTGTACTATGAGGGGCCCAGTGCCAGTACTGACGCCCACGAGTGGGCCCCCCTTGCTTGGGCAGGGCCCCAGCATTTGCAATCTTTACCTCTCCCTGCTCCTCCGCTGTGTAATCTGGGCCGTCAAATCCATACTGTGCCTGACACCGTCTGAGCCTGCCTCCTGAGACATATATTTTGAATGTGTACGCTATCCATACATGTTATCCGGGGATACGGTACCCTTTCTAACCTTTGTGCAATCACGTGCAATCCATACTGGGCCTAACACCGTCTGAGCCTGCCTCCTGAGACATATATTTTGAATGTGTACGCTATCCATACATGTTATCCGGGGATACGGTACCCTTTCTAACCTTTGTGCAATCACGTGCAATCCATACTGTGCCTGACACCGTCTGAGCCTGCCTCCTGAGACATATATTTTGAATGTGTACGCTATCCATACATGTTATCCAGGGATACGGTACCCTTTCTAACCTTTGTGCAATCACGTGCAATCCATACTGGGCCTAACACCGTCTGAGCCTGCCTCCTGAGACATATATTTTGAATGTGTACGCTATCCATACATGTTATCCGGGGATACGGTACCCTTTCTAACCTTTGTGCAATCACGTGCAATCCATACTGGGCCTAACACCGTCTGAGCCTGCCTCCTGAGACATATATTTTGAATGTGTACGCTATCCATACATGTTATCCGGGGATACGGTACCCTTTCTAACCTTTGTGCAATCACGTGCAATCCATACTGGGCCTAACAACGTCTGAGCCTGCCTCCTGAGACATATATTTTGAATGTGTACGCTATCCATACATGTTATCCGGGGATACGGTACCCTTTCTAACCTTTGTGCAATCACGTGCAATCCATACTGTGCCTGACACCGTCTGAGCCTGCCTCCTGAGACATATATTTTGAATGTGTACGCTATCCATACATGTTATCCAGGGATACGGTACCCTTTCTAACCTTTGTGCAATCACGTGCAATCCATACTGGGCCTGACACCGTCTGAGCCTGCCTCCTGAGACATATATTTTGAATGTATTAAAAACACACATGTGACATGCACAATGTGAACAAGTCTGTTGGACGATGTTCACTCCACCCTGACTGAAACACAAACAAAAAGCACAGAATGACAAATGTGCAAAAATACCTTGCAATAAGACATAACAGTAGTCAGCAAGTGCTGATAAAAGGTAATAACAAACACAGGGTATTTAGTCGATACGTTTTTTTGCAAAAAAATGTATACCAAGCTGCCTCACCAACGTCAAGGTAACCCGTATTGAAGCAGTCCCTATCTAATGTATTTAATACCTGAACATATGAACTGTGTCTAAATGAGCAGGATTAAGACAGGCGCTTTCTGATATGGGCACGTGATGCAAGACAGCTCCTTATGTGCATGTCACACAAGAGAGGGGTGGGGTCTCTCAAATCATGCATAAGCATGAAAAAAACTGGATTAAAAACACACATGTGACATGCACAATGTGAACAAGTCTGCTGGACCATGTTCACTCCACCCTGACTGAAACACAAACAAAAAGCACAGAATGACAAATGTGCAAAAATACCTTGCAATAAGACATAACAGTAGTCAGCAAGTGCTGATAAAAGGTAATAACAAACACAGGGTATTTAGTCGATACGTTTTTTTGCAAAAAAATGTATACCAAGCTGCCTCACCAACGTCAAGGTAACCCGTATTGAAGCAGTCCCTATCTAATGTATTTAATACCTGAACATATGAACTGTGTCTAAATGAGCAGTATTAAGACAGGCGCTTTCTGGTATGGGCACGTGATGCAAGACAGCTCCTTATGTGCATGTCACACAAGAGAGGGGTGGGGTCTCTCAAATCATGCATAAGCATGAAAAAAACTGGATTAAAAACACACATGTGACATGCACAATGTGAACAAGTCTGTTGGACCATGTTCACTCCACCCTGACTGAAACACAAACAAAAAGCACAGAATGACAAATGTGCAAAAATACCTTGCAATAAGACATAACAGTAGTCAGCAAGTGCTGATAAAAGGTAATAACAAACACAGGGTATTTAGTCGATACGTTTTTTTGCAAAAAAATGTATACCAAGCTGCCTCACCAACGTCAAGGTAACCCGTATTGAAGCAGTCCCTATCTAATGTATTTAATACCTGAACATATGAACTGTGTCTAAATGAGCAGGATTAAGACAGGCGCTTTCTGGTATGGGCACGTGATGCAAGACAGCTCCTTATGTGCATGTCACACAAGAGAGGGGTGGGGTCTCTCAAATCATGCATAAGCATGAAAAAAACTGGATTAAAAACACACATGTGACATGCACAATGTGAACAAGTCTGTTGGACCATGTTCACTCCACCCTGACTGAAACACAAACAAAAAGCACAGAATGACAAATGTGCAAAAATACCTTGCAATAAGACATAACAGTAGTCAGCAAGTGCTGATAAAAGGTAATAACAAACACAGGGTATTTAGTCGATACGTTTTTTTGCAAAAAAATGTATACCAAGCTGCCTCACCAACGTCAAGGTAACCCGTATTGAAGCAGTCCCTATCTAATGTATTTAATACCTGAACATATGAACTGTGTCTAAATGAGCAGGATTAGACAGGCGCTTTCTGGTATGGGCACGTGATGCAAGACAGCTCCTTATGTGCATGTCACACAAGAGAGGGGTGGGGTCTCTCAAATCATGCATAAGCATGAAAAAAACTGGATTAAAAACACACATGTGACATGCACAATGTGAACAAGTCTGCTGGACCATGTTCACTCCACCCTGACTGAAACACAAACAAAAAGCACAGAATGACAAATGTGCAAAAATACCTTGCAATAAGACATAACAGTAGTCAGCAAGTGCTGATAAAAGGTAATAACAAACACAGGGTATTTAGTCGATACGTTTTTTTGCAAAAAAATGTATACCAAGCTGCCTCACCAACGTCAAGGTAACCCGTATTGAAGCAGTCCCTATCTAATGTATTTAATACCTGAACATATGAACTGTGTCTAAATGAGCAGGATTAAGACAGGCGCTTTCTGGTATGGGCACGTGATGCAAGACAGCTCCTTATGTGCATGTCACACAAGAGAGGGGTGGGGTCTCTCAAATCATGCATAAGCATGAAAAAAACTGGATTAAAAACACACATGTGACATGCACAATGTGAACAAGTCTGTTGGACCATGTTCACTCCACCCTGACTGAAACACAAACAAAAAGCACAGAATGACAAATGTGCAAAAATACCTTGCAATAAGACATAACAGTAGTCAGCAAGTGCTGATAAAAGGTAATAACAAACACAGGGTATTTAGTCGATACGTTTTTTTGCAAAAAAATGTATACCAAGCTGCCTCACCAACGTCAAGGTAACCCGTATTGAAGCAGTCCCTATCTAATGTATTTAATACCTGAACATATGAACTGTGTCTAAATGAGCAGTATTAAGACAGGCGCTTTCTGGTATGGGCACGTGATGCAAGACAGCTCCTTATGTGCATGTCACACAAGAGAGGGGTGGGGTCTCTCAAATCATGCATAAGCATGAAAAAAACTGGATTAAAAACACACATGTGACATGCACAATGTGAACAAGTCTGTTGGACCATGTTCACTCCACCCTGACTGAAACACAAACAAAAAGCACAGAATGACAAATGTGCAAAAATACCTTGCAATAAGACATAACAGTAGTCAGCAAGTGCTGATAAAAGGTAATAACAAACACAGGGTATTTAGTCGATACGTTTTTTTGCAAAAAAATGTATACCAAGCTGCCTCACCAACGTCAAGGTAACCCGTATTGAAGCAGTCCCTATCTAATGTATTTAATACCTGAACATATGAACTGTGTCTAAATGAGCAGGATTAAGACAGGCGCTTTCTGGTATGGGCACGTGATGCAAGACAGCTCCTTATGTGCATGTCACACAAGAGAGGGGTGGGGTCTCTCAAATCATGCATAAGCATGAAAAAAACTGGATTAAAAACACACATGTGACATGCACAATGTGAACAAGTCTGTTGGACCATGTTCACTCCACCCTGACTGAAACACAAACAAAAAGCACAGAATGACAAATGTGCAAAAATACCTTGCAATAAGACATAACAGTAGTCAGCAAGTGCTGATAAAAGGTAATAACAAACACAGGGTATTTAGTCGATACGTTTTTTTGCAAAAAAATGTATACCAAGCTGCCTCACCAACGTCAAGGTAACCCGTATTGAAGCAGTCCCTATCTAATGTATTTAATACCTGAACATATGAACTGTGTCTAAATGAGCAGGATTAAGACAGGCGCTTTCTGGTATGGGCACGTGATGCAAGACAGCTCCTTATGTGCATGTCACACAAGAGAGGGGTGGGGTCTCTCAAATCATGCATAAGCATGAAAAAAACTGGATTAAAAACACACATGTGACATGCACAATGTGAACAAGTCTGTTGGACCATGTTCACTCCACCCTGACTGAAACACAAACAAAAAGCACAGAATGACAAATGTGCAAAAATACCTTGCAATAAGACATAACAGTAGTCAGCAAGTGCTGATAAAAGGTAATAACAAACACAGGGTATTTAGTCAATACGTTTTTTTGCAAAAAAATGTATACCAAGCTGCCTCACCAACGTCAAGGTAACCCGTATTGAAGCAGTCCCTATCTAATGTATTTAATACCTGAACATATGAACTGTGTCTAAATGAGCAGGATTAAGACAGGCGCTTTCTGGTATGGGCACGTGATGCAAGACAGCTCCTTATGTGCATGTCACACAAGAGAGGGGTGGGGTCTCTCAAATCATGCATAAGCATGAAAAAAACTGGATTAAAAACACACATGTGACATGCACAATGTGAACAAGTCTGTTGGACCATGTTCACTCCACCCTGACTGAAACACAAGCAAAAAGCACAGAATGACAAATGTGCAAAAATACCTTGCAATAAGACATAACAGTAGTCAGCAAGTGCTGATAAAAGGTAATAACAAACACAGGGTATTTAGTCGATACGTTTTTTTGCAAAAAAATGTATACCAAGCTGCCTCACCAACGTAAAGGTAACCCGTATTGAAGCAGTCCCTATCTAATGTATTTAATACCTGAACATATGAACTGTGTCTAAATGAGCAGGATTAAGACAGGCGCTTTCTGGTATGGGCACGTGATGCAAGACAGCTCCTTATGTGCATGTCACACAAGAGAGGGGTGGGGTCTCTCAAATCATGCATAAGCATGCATAAGCATATGGATACGGTACCCTTTCTAACCTTTGTGTAATCACGTGCAATCCATACTGGGCGTGAGAACGGCTGGCGAGCTGTTAAGCAAGCTACAGCACCTGTCCAGACAAGTACAGGGATTCCCTAGCGAGGAGACTTATTTGATTGTTTTCAATGTTGGGACAGCAATTTTTGGGGAGCACTATACTCTGGAGAATGATAGATGGGGCCCACCATACACTGGAACATTCCAAAGGTGGACATCAGACACTGGAGCAGCATTTACAGGGCGCATTATACACTAGAGCATTAGAAATGGGGCCCATTATGTTTGGAGCATTATTTGGGCCCATAAGACAGTGGAGCTTCATCCATGGGGACCAACATATACTGTAGCATTATGTGGAGCTCATCATATACTGTTTCAAACATTATATGGGACCAATGATTCTGTATGGAGAAATAGATGGGCCTCGTCATGAGATGTAAAAAGTGAGGTATTTTTCATTGTACTATACCGCTATTTATCTGCCGTATCGGAGCATGATGAGTTGTGGTATGTGTTAAAGGGGCGCTCTTTCGCCCAGGGCACATGAAAACCTGCAGCCAGCCCTCCCCCCCCCCACAACTTTAGCCAAATAACCCCCATTTTTCAGTGCGTAACTTGTATTATGAAGTTAATTAAGGTTGACAAGCTTAAGTAAGAAGAATTGATGCTTTTGGCATTCAAATGGGCACTGTAGGTGTGTTTCCTGTCCTCCTCTCACTGCCGACTTTTATTCCCCATTGACTTACATTGGGTTTCGTGTTTCGGGACGACCCCGACTTTTCCCTATAATCGGACGATCTTGCTCGACCCGACTTTTGATAAAGTCGGGTTTCACGAAACGAAACGCGACCCTAAAAAACCAAAAGTCGCTCAACTCTACCCAGTACTTTACTAAAATAGGGGCAATGTGCAATATACACATGCCTGTTTATTTTTCTTTTCCTTCCCCTTATATGAGTAACACTCCCCTGATGACATCTCACTATTGAGAAAAGAAACGCATCAGGAGGGATATTTTTTGTAGGGTTTGATTATAGAGCCTATTTGGATACTGTCCTTGTTAGGGAGGGAGCGAACAATCGGGGCACAACAGGGAAAATAGCAAAAAAGATCATATCTATGCTTCCCTGGAGTGCAGCAGTTGGAGACCCATCGGCTCAAATGAGTAAGATTTAAACTATTTTAATTGCACAAACACTTTCTCATTTTTGTGTTTTAGTCATAAATCATTGAGAGCGTGTTGTGCCTTTGAATATGAACTACATCTCTACCAACATGCATCTGATTTATGCTAATGGTAATCTCATAGAATTTTATTGCGTTATTAGTAAAAGTAATGTTTTAATATGTTGTCTTTCCATGCTATTTCTTATATTATCCTAAAAACTACACCCTATAAGGTTAAACAGGGGTCAGAGCTGAGTATACTAAACATAATTCCCAGTGGAATTTGAGACCTAGTGGAGGGCAATTCCCACAACCACCATACACATTCCAACACATATGCATGAATTTCAAAGAATTATATAAATGTGATGTGGAAAAATATTGCCTAGTGAATTATTGATGCACTGATAAAATAGATAGACGTCTTTCATAGTGTTAACCCAGAAGCTGAGACAGTGGCAAAAGCACTAGTGAAACAAATCATACCAAGTTTTGGGATAAATAGATTACAATATACACGGGCGCTACCTAGCTATAAAATGTAGCTCAGATGCAGCAGGTAGGGAGACAGGGCTGTGTCGGTTCCTGTTTGAAACTAAAGACTGTAGAATTGTATACCTTACCGCGCTGTACTGAGCAGATGTATGGGACCAGCAAGGTCTGTAGTAGACAAAAACAAGGGGGGGGGGGGAAGGGGTGGAAATTATAGACCAATACTTACTTTTAAATGAAGTGTTAATGAAATATTCTTAGTAAATTTAAGGCGTTTATCTAGCAGATGCCTCGCCCGTGATGTTGTATTCGTAGTTTCTTGTAGTGGTCAGTGATACTGATGAAGGAATATATTGATAAAATTAGATTATCAATAATGTTAATATCTATACTAAAAGTTAGTAGGTTGACTATATTCACTACAGTTTTCTGAATGTTGCTATTTCCAGATAGAATTGGATATAATTAATACAAGTAACCGTGATAATATGACACAGTTGTAAAAGTGCCTCTCCACTTCTATTTGTGTGGAAGACGTAAACAGGAGCAGTATCCTCCTTTATAATGGAGTTTTTTTGATGTTGCAATTTCCTTCAGATGAGTACCGTAGTGCTTGCTGGCAGCCCATTGGTACAGTGCTGAACAGGTAGAATTAGATATAGTTAATACCAATAACCGTGATAGTATGTCACAGCTGTAAAAATGCCTCTCCACTTACTTATATTGGTGTGAAAGAGGTAAACAGGAACAGTATCCTCTCATATAAGCGTTGTAATGGAGTTTTTGGCAGTAACTGCTTTTTTCACTGATGGAGTGCTTATAATAATCCCTGCTAGCTGAATAGAGTAGGAGCAAGGTTTGCTAGTTATGTCAGGCACTATAGAAAAAATAAATAAAATAAATCACTTAATATTGTAATGTTGAAGTGATCAGTTAGCCCAATTAGGGCTTTTTGATCTAACTTACTTGTGCCGTTTGCTGAGTACCGTGATCTGCCCAGGTGATAGCTGTGGCGAAATAATTGCTGTGCGCGGGGAAGATGAGACTGCACCGCACGTAGCGGGGGAGCGGGTGAACGCTAGGCACCTCGTGTGCTCCGGCCGGAAGCAGCAGCAAGGACGGGGCGCGATTGGGGGGCGGAGCTCTGTGACGTCACAAGCTAGGAAAAAAGGACGGGTGCGCAGAAGGCACAAACCTTCTGCGCACCCGTCCTTTTTTCCTAGCTTCCCCGCTCACAGCAATTATTTCGCCACAGCTATCACCTGGGCAGGGGAAGATGAGAGGAGGAGGAGCCAGCAAAAGATACAGTAAAGGAGCAATACCAGAGAGGATATATTGTAATAACATTCCAATTTTTGTAAATAAAATCATTACAGCACTGGGACAAAGTTTTAAGATAGAGCTGAAAAATCATTGTGCATATCACCCTCAGTTGGCATAGCTGTTAGAAACACATAATGAGATACTTGATACGTGAAAACAAACTCAGGAATATTATGGAAGATACAAGGAAAAACTGGGTTTTCTACAGTACCTCCCACAGGTCATTCAAAATGATGTATGGCAGACTGTATGTTATGATCAAGCTTAGACCATTTGTAAGGCACTATGAGGAAGCTGACCAAACTTTAGCAGACTATATGACAAAGAAGCTAACAAACAAGGAGGTGTCTACTTCTATTCGAGGCAAGCCGTTCCTCAAGGATTAATAGTGAAACATGGAGAAAAGAAGCATAATCCAAGATGGGAAGGACCATTCCAAGTGTTGCCAACAACTCCAACTGCAGTAAGAGTGGCTGAAAGGAACCCATGGATTCACCTTTCTCACTGAAAACTTGTAAATATTTCCCAGGGAAAGGGAGTAAAGGGACAGATAGGGAATCACTATGCTGGCAACGGATTACTCAGGATACTCTCCAAGCGTGTGACAACAGAGCTTCTTTATTCAGGAACAATCAGGAACAATATATGATAAGCTTAATAGATCAGGAATAAATCATTTGTGTGTCTCTGTAGGGAGATGGACCGGGATGGTGGTATCTCTCTCGTGTCAGGGCCGGAACTGTCGGGACTGTCACCATTGTTGCCGGGGGAAAGACTTTCTGACTGGAAGAGACCTTTGCACCTGACTGTAGGGGCCGGGTCTGATATAAAAGGACGGGGTGCGCCAGTACAGGGCCTTTAGCGGGAAGACAGTGGGTGCTACAGGAGAAGGTGGACTGCCTCTCTGCAGACCAACGCCAACGAGCAGGCCTGCTTTGCGCTCTTTCATCCCTGCGCACACAGACTGTGTACCTCCAGAGACCATCACTCCTGTTGACTAAGACAAACCGTTCTTTACCGCTGACTTTTGCTGGCCTGCGACACAGTACTTATGACGCTGAAGCGTAATCGCGGCCTCCACTTCGGGACTTCATTCACCAAACGCGGTGCTGCAGTTACCCATCCGAGCAGTACCTTGTTCCAGGACCAGGAAAGGCCAGGATACGTTGCCTCAGTTAAGAGACAGTGCTTCACCTTTCTCTGGTACCAGTTCGGGAATTTCACACGTCATCTATGGCGCCATTGTGGGATTTTCCAGCCTCCTCTGTCCGAGAACCACAGACTGATAAGTTAACTCATTATTTGAACTTCTACTATTGCTCTATTACTGCACGTGCCTTGTTCACCTATATTCCCTCAACCCCTCTCTCCCTGCATGGAGTATTCACTGTTATAATAACTCTTTATAAAAAACCTGTTAACTCTTGCTCTGCCTCCTGCTCGTCACTGCATCCTGCGTTCCTGCTAGAACCTCACATCTCTATCTGTGCAGCATCTACAGCAGGCTGCTTCTCTCATGCACAGACACAGGAAAAACAGGAAATACAGTCACATGCTATCCCTGTGTGAGCCTCTGGGAGTTTTTTTTTTGTGTGCTAACTTTACAACCAGCATACAAATCTAGCAACTGAACATTCATAGACAAGAATGGAGTTGTTGTACTGAACATATTCCAACGTCCCCCACTCAACAGCCACTTATCCTGTTAGTCCCATTGCGTTTCTGAAGTCCACAAACTTCGCTCTTGATAATGGCTTTGTCATACCATCAGCTATCATCTTGTCAGACTCACAATAAATAAACTCGATTACACTACGTTCCACAAAGTCACGTAAGTGGTGATGTTTTACATCAATATGTTTAGTCCTTGCACTAATCTTCTCACTGCTGGCAAGTTTAACAAATCCTTGGTTGTCCTCATAGATAACTGTTGGTTGAGCTAATGGCTTGCTGGAATCTTTCAAAAGTTGTTTCAATCAAATTACTTCTTGACTTGCATAAGCAGCAGACATATATTCTGCTTCTGTAGAAGATAATGCGACTGACACTTATTTTCTGCTGTACCAAGAAATTGAATTTTCTCCTAACTTGAACAAGTAACCACTTGTTGATTTCCGATCACTTGAATCTCCAGCTCAATCTGCATCCACATAAACTCTGAGAGTGAGTTCTCCTGATGCATATATCTTGAGATTTAGCCCTTGAGTTTCTTTAAGATATTGAAGAATTCTCTTAATTGCATTCCAGTCTCTTTGGCATGACTTTCTTACACGTCGGCAGAGAATTCCGACTGTGGCTGTGATATCCAGACGAGTTGTGGTTGCTATGTACAGAAGCGCCCTGTCAGGTTACCTTTTGGGCATGCCTTCCCTTTTTTAAGATGGCGCCTTTTGTTTCATGTGCCCCTTGTCTTCCTGCCTTATAACTCCACCCCATACTCTAGTATATGCACGAATATTCTGCCTGTGCTCTGTTCCTGGTGGTTTCCTGGCTTCCTGGCTGCTCCTGCAAACCTGTGTGAATATCCTGCTCCTCACTCTCTGGGGTCCTGCTCTTTTTGGGTTGCCCCCACTGACTTCACCCAGGGCTGTGGGGTACTCAGTACCGGGCCGGTATCAGGGGATGATGTGTCAGAGCAGCGGTGACCCGGTCCGTGGCCCTGGGTGCCCAATGTCAATGGCTGAGATGTTGTTTGTAATTTAGTTTATATGGAAAGTTCGTGACGCCACCTGTGGTGTTTGGCAAGTGAGGTGTTAGCCAATGCTGCGTGCAGATCCTCTGGGGCTGATGGTGTGTTGCAGCTTAGATGGTGTAGCTCCCCACAGGTGAAGCTGTAACCCCAGGGCAGTGTAGGGGCGATGGAGAAGTAGAGGCACTGAATGGTGTAGATGTTGATACCCAGATGTAGCGGTGCTGATGCGGGAATGAATGGAGGACACCAGAGCTTGCAGTTTCAAAGCTTTACTCACAGTTTGTAGTGCACACTGGTGCCTGCTTCGGTACCGTGTCCTCCGGGGCAGAGGCTCAGCCAACTTCCAGGCAAGATAGGACTCTCCCTGCCAGCACCCCACCAACGTGTGCCTTCCTGAACGACTCCTCTATTGCGCCTTTTAATGTGAAGAGCTCCAGTACCGTGGTTCTCTGAAGTTCCTCCTATCAGATGTCCCTAACGACTCCACTTGTATGACAGACAGCTGTAGCCTGCTTCGGGGACTCCCTTGTCCTGAATCCCGGCTCTCTATCAGTTCGCTGTTGTGTCCCAAGCCTTGGTTGGGAGTAGTGCATTTACAGCCAACTACTCCACCGGTGTCTGCTGCAGAACCATAAATGTCCATACAACCTCGGGACCGGGCCCTGGCCTTGCACTGAGAACCTATAGGCAGGGTTCCTATCCAACCCACTCCTCCTCTCTGTTCTCACTCCTCTTCGCTCTGTACTTGGCCTTCTCTCTCTTATGGAAATGCAGGTTACAGTTCTACGTCTCTACTTCTCTTTCCTTTCCCGTGCCAGCTGGCTCAGGTCACTGAGGGAGCTGCAGCACTCCTTCCTCCATCCCTTCTTCCAGGGACCTCTGGGACTCGCCCCAGACTCTCCTCTCTCAGACTGTCCTGAGACTCCCTCCAGACTCCACTCAGACTGAACACCTAAATGCTATCTTTCCTAGTCTCTTATACTAACTCCACCCAACTCCCAGCACATCTCGTGTTACGAAGCAGGGTTCCATGAAGGGTGCTCTGTTACTCCCAGCCTGAAGCTGCTATGTGGCCCCACTGACCTATCCTGTGTGTGGGATGCAGGTGGTGGAGTGCGGCAAGGAGTTTCCACCTTACCTGGTAGGAGAAGGTGCAGTACCTCTGTGGCGACTGAGCCTCAGGGGCGCCACATATTCATCTGTGCCAGTGTACCTTCTGCGCTTGACTGCTCTTGATTCTTCCTTAGTGCCGCTGACCTTCACCTGCAATTGCTAAACACGTAAGCTGGTAGTAGCTCAGGTTCTGCCTTTGTTTAATTATCTGCAAAGCTCAGGACTGCTCTGCTTAATTTGAGACTTCTATCAGGCCTCCCTGGATAATATAACATCTTGTTTGGACTTGCTTATCTGTGCATGGACTAGACACGGACTTACTTGTTTCCAGCCTTCTCAAGTATAGACTACGCTTCACAGATTGTTTTGTTGATTGCATTTCTCACTGAGGTTTCCAGCGGACTTGATAAGTTGTATTCAGTAGTTATTCTAAGTGTTATGGACTTCAGTTTTCTGTACACTTGTGTGAAGCACCGTGTGTTATCAATATAGAATTTTTCACCTACAAACTGTATCCTGTATTGTCTTGTTCCACGCAAAGAGACTCTTGAATCCTCCAGTATAATTATTACACGTCCAAACTAGTGTTGAGCATTCTGATACTGCAAATATCGGGTATCGGCCGATATTCCCAGTATTGGAATTCCGATACTGAGTTCCGATACTTTTAGCATATCGAATACCGGAATCGAAAGTTCCCATAATGCTATGAGCCAGTTTGATTTGATTCAGCCAATGAGGAATCCTAAGTAGTGTGGGAACATCCTGTTAGGCATGTAGGCATGTTAACTAATGGCATGGCTGTGATTGGCTGCTGAAATGATGTCACGATGCACTATAATTCAGTTAGGGACAGGACGCTACTGCTGTTCAGACTCTGAGGGACAGTTAGAGATAGCGATTTTCTATATAGTGCTTTACCCAGGCTACTTTATGAACCGCTGTAGCTTTCTTTTGCCTTGCAGCACTGTTCACAGCTGTCTGCAAGGTCTTTGTGTGTGAGTGCAGCTCACGCTGTAGTTTGTTCTGCAGCCACCTCTGGTTGTAGGCCGCTCAGTGTGCGTCACTGCCTCATACATATTTTTTTTCTTTATTGCTGCTCATTTTTACTGATTTTTCCTGTTAGTGTGCATCCATCCGTATCCATCTACATTGGTTGCAAACACTATATAAGGGTAGATAGCGGAGCCTTTCTGCAGCCTTTCAGTGCTAGTGCACAGTTCTCTGCACTGTTCACGGCTGTCTGTGAGGTCTCTGTGTGTGAGTGCAGCTCACGCTGTAGTGTGTTCTGCAGCCACCTCTGAGTGTAGTCCGCTCAGCGTGCGTCACTGCCTCATACATTGTCCTTTTTTGCTGTAGTGCTGCTTATTTTTCCTGAATTTCTCCTATTAGTGTGCTTCCATCCGTATCCAGCTAGATTGGTTGCAAACACTATATAAGAGTAGATAGAGGAGCCTTTTTGCTGGCTTGTGCCCTGCAGCCCCAGCCAGATTAGTATTAGCCTATTTTTTGGAGCCTCATCTATTGCATTGTAGGTTACCTTCCTGCATTGTAATAGCTCCAAAAAGTTTGTGATACTATCGCTTTTACATCTTTGGTCACATCTGTTTTGTTTTTTTGAAAAAAAACACGTAAATAAAGTTCACCAAACACTCCACTTTACAGTTGTGTAGGCCACATTAGATCATATTAAAGTGTAGTCCACACACTTTATAAAATTATTGTTTATTATACCTGTTAGCAGCTGTTCAGGAATAAGCACACTAAGCCCTTAGTACTTTTCTGCCTATCTTTATCAGTCTACCAAGATGAAGAAGGCAGGGAGTAAGGCATGTGGTCGTGGGCGTGGAGTTTCAGCAGGGAGAGGACGTGGGGATTCTGTGCCTGCTGCGGGCACCAGTGACTCAGCATCCCCCAGTTTTAACAGGGAACAGTCCTTTATGCGCAGCTTTGTAGGAGCTCGCCGTACCCCACTGCTGCGGGAGGAACAAATTGAAGCCGTTGTCGGATGGATGGCAGCTAATGCATCGACTTCAATTACTTCCACTTCCTCTCAGGTCCAAAAGATATTTGACTTATCTCGTACTAGAATCATGGGCATCTGTCTCTTCACCACCTGCCAAATTGCCCAGGCAGTCAGAGAGCCCTGGACAGGAGCCATCTCATTCTCTACTTCTGTTCTCTTAATCTCTTGGCTTGGAAAGAGGGGACGCCAGACAAAAATAGCAATAGATACTCCAGGCCACTAAACTCACCCTAATGGGCCCTGGCAATCCCTGCCTAACCGCGGAGGTTGGCACCCTAGTTGCAGACGATAGTGGCGCCCCCGCTCAACGTCGGTGACCCTAATACACCCTAAGAGACCCTAGTCCACGGCGAGGATACACAAAAAAACACACAAACACACAGTAACCACCCGAAAAAACCCCTGGTGGAGAGACTGTATAACGTCTCTAAGATATTTGACTTATCTCGTACTAGAATCATGGGCATATAGACCCACCCCAAATAATATCTCGTAGTAAAAAATACTGATATATGGCAGCTTATAATGACTTATCTCGTAATAAAAAGGCTTATGTTGCAAAAAATGACAGACCTGATATAGCCCCCCCCAAAAAAAAAAGGGAAAAAAAGAAAAAACGTTTATACAGTAAAAAGTGCAGCCACAAGGATGCACAATCCAAGCACTTCAGGTTACATAACCACAAGAATTATCCACCAGTTATAAATTAGTGGCATGAAAATAATATACACAACGCTTTTTAAGTCATAAATAGTGGACATAATAGTCCTACATATAAACAATGGTGGCAACAAAAAACAATCCCTGATTGCCAGGTTGCCCTAGTACAAAAACATTTTGCCATCCATCAAACAATAGGTCTGTCAGCGTTATGAAATTAGTAATACTTATCAGCCATCAGAAGATATGAGGAACAGCCTGACGCGTTTCCCCCTCCTAGATATTGAGGGTTCATCAGGGGCAAAGAAGAAAAGGGGATTCCATCCCCCTGGCCGAAAGATCAGTGCAGTGTGCGGCGTCTTTTCCGTGTCTCTGAGACTCATATTTACCGCGTTCTAGTTGTGACGTCACTTCCGGTGACGCGCCGCGATCACGTGTGGTGTAAACGATAATCTTATTGGAGGGATTTAGAAGCATGGAACACCGGAAACGTCACTTTCGCAATGATCACACATAGTGGGGAAGAGTTATGATGGACACCATCCTGCTTCCTATCCAATCATGCACCAGCGGCGTCACTTCCGGACTCGTACCCCGGAACTTGCGCTTCCTATACATCGCGTCTTGCATCACCCAAATTATATCAAAGCATAAGATGGATCCATGTAGCAGCTCATAATTTTAGATAATCGCTACAGAATGTAATATTATAATCATATGTCATTACGAGAAATATTAATAATAACTCAGTAAAAAAATTCCAGGACATCTCCAACAAAATAGAAAAATATATAAAGATATCCCTTATGGGTAGAGCATTAGTCATCATTACAGAGCCCTCAAGAGACCTCTATGTATCCAAAAGAAGAAAATAATAAATAACAAAGTAACACAATGGACACAAAAAATAGCATACTGGATTCATCGAGTACCATCTTATAAAAAGCTAGTAAAATTCAACTGCTCGTTTAAGCCATTAGGGCTTTGTGATTCAAGCCAGAAAATCCAACGTGTCTCACGTTGTAGGATTTTCTTGTCCCAATCCCCCTGTCTTGCCAGGATTTGAACTCTCTCAATAACACAGAAACCAATCTGCTTCTCGTCCCCACCATGAACCAGGTTAACATGGCGTGCTAATGGTGTATCTCTCTTATGTCTGATATCACCCAAATGTTCACCAATACGTATGCGGAGCTCACGTTTGGTTTTGCCCACATAATCTCGGGGACAAGAACATTTGCATAAGTAAACAACCCCTGCAGTTTTGCAATTCGCAAATGAATTCTTCTTGTATATCCTTTTCGTGTAAGCACTAGTAAAGGTTTTCGAGGGTATAACATACTTGCAAAAACTACAGTGTCCACATCTGAACGTTCCAACCTGCCTATTTGTTAACCATGTTCCCTCCTTCTTCTGAGGTTCAAGATGACTCTTTACCACTATGTCCCTGATAGATTTACCCCTCCTAATAGTCACTGAAGGTCTAGAAGGAATTATCTCTCTAATATCCCGATCGGTCCTGAGAATAGCCCAGTGTTTCTTCAAAATCTCCATTACTCTCTTGAGGAACAATCAGGTGATCTATGGGGTAGGTTTAGGGACAGGGGTTACCCCATCAATACTATTCAGCCAGCTTACAATCTGGCAAGACGGACAAGGAGATCATCTTTATTGGTCCCGAGAGAGAAGAAAAACCCTGACAGCCTTGTTAGGTTGATAGGCACGTTTGATGATCAGTCAGGGAGAGTAATGGAGATTTTGAAGAAACACTGGGCTATTCTCAGGACCGATCGGGATATTAGAGAGATAATTCCTTCTAGACCTTCAGTGACTTATAGGAGGGGTAAATCTATCAGGGACATAGTGGTAAAGAGTCATCTTGAACCTCAGAAGAAGGAGGGAACATGGTTAACAAATAGGCAGGTTGGAACGTTCAGATGTGGACACTGTAGTTTTTGCAAGTATGTTATACCCTCGAAAACCTTTATTAGTGCTTACACGAAAAGGATATACAAGATGAATTCATTTGTGAATTGCAAAACTGCAGGGGTTGTTTACTTATGCAAATGTTCTTGTCCCCGAGATTATGTGGGCAAAACCAAACGTGAGCTCCGCATACGTATTGGTGAACATTTGGGTGATATCAGACATAAGAGAGATACACCATTAGCACGCCATGTTAACCTGGTTCATGGTGGGGACGAGAAGCAGATTGGTTTCTGTGTTATTGAGAGAGTTCAAATCCTGGCAAGACAGGGGGATTGGGACAAGAAAATCCTACAACGTGAGACACGTTGGATTTTCTGGCTTGAATCACAAAGCCCTAATGGCTTAAACGAGCAGTTGAATTTTACTAGCTTTTTATAAGATGGTACTCGATGAATCCAGTATGCTATTTTTTGTGTCCATTGTGTTACTTTGTTATTTATTATTTTCTTCTTTTGGATACATAGAGGTCTCTTGAGGGCTCTGTCATGATGACTAATGCTCTACCCATAAGGGATATCTTTATATATTTTTCTATTTTGTTGGAGATGTCCTGGAATTTTTTTACTGAGTTATTATTAATATTTCTCGTAATGACATATGATTATAATATTATATTCTGTAGCGATTATCTAAAATTATGAGCTGCTACATGGATCCATCTTATGCTTTGATATAATTTGGGTGATGCAAGACGCGATGTATAGGAAGCGCAAGTTCCGGGGTATGAGTCCGGAAGTGACGCCGCTGGTGCATGATTGGATAGGAAGCAGGATGGTGTCCATCATAACTCTTCCCCACTATGTGTGATCATTGCGGAAGTGACGTTTCCGGTGTTCCATGCTTCTAAATCCCTCCAATAAGATTATCGTTTACACCACACGTGATCGCGGCGCGTCACCGGAAGTGACGTCACAACTAGAACGCGGTAAATATGAGTCTCAGAGACACGGAAAAGACGCCGCACACTGCACTGATCTTTCGGCCAGGGGGATGGAATCCCCTTTTCTTCTTTGCCCCTGATGAACCCTCAATATCTAGGAGGGGGAAACGCGTCGGGCTGGGCCTCATATCTTCTGATGGCTGATAAGTATTACTAATTTCATAACGCTGACAGACCTATTGTTTGATGGATGGCAAAATGTTTTTGTACTAGGGCAACCTGGCAATCAGGGATTGTTTTTTGTTGCCACCATTGTTTATATGTAGGACTATTATGTCCACTATTTATGACTTAAAAAGCGTTGTGTATATTATTTTCATGCCACTAATTTATATCTGGTGGATAATTCTTGTGGTTATGTAACCTGAAGTGCTTGGATTGTGCATCCTTGTGGCTGCACTTTTTACTGTATAAACGTTTTTTCTTTTTTTCCCTTTTTATTTGGGGGGGGCTATATCAGGTCTGTCATTTTTTGCAGCATAAGCCTTTTTATTACGAGATAAGTCATTATAAGCTGCCATATATCAGTATTTTTTACTACGAGATATTATTTGGGGTGGGTCTATATGCCCATGATTCTAGTACGAGATAAGTCAAATATCTTAGAGACGTTATATAGTCTCTCCACCAGGGTTTTTTTCGGGTGGTTACTGTGTGTTTGTGTGTTTTTTTGTGTATCCTCGCCGTGGACTAGGGTCTCTTAGGGTGTATTAGGGTCACCGACGTTGAGCGGGGGCGCCACTATCGTCTGCAACTAGGGTGCCAACCTCCGCGGTTAGGCAGGGATTGCCAGGGCCCATTAGGGTGAGTTTAGTGGCCTGGAGTATCTATTACTATTTTTGTCTGGTGTCTGTTTAAATATTACCCTAGTCCCTATGAACTGGGATTGTCCAGATTTTAAATATTGATTAAAAGTGAAGTTTTAGGGATCACTTTTTCTGTTGCTACCTTGGTTTCTTTTTTGTCTTTGATCCCAAAATATTTTTTGGAGGTTTTTTGCTTGATTAGCATGGCTGGTTTTTTGTCGGGTCCCATTGACACTAAGAGATGGCTAGATGATGCTAAAGAGGTATTCTCAGAATTAGAAACTGATTCCTTGTCTGCTACGGGTCCCTCTCTCAGGACACTGTTTTCCGATCTGCTTGAGGCATTTAAAGATAACATTAAATCCTGGTGGGAAGTACAATCATTAGAAAACTATATTAAACAAAAAATTGTTCCACGGGGGCTGAGGATTCATTTGACACCTGCCCCTAGATGTAGAACCCCAATATTGTTGAACAAGTGGGAGGAGGAACTAACTGCCTCATCCCTACGTTTAATGCAGGTGTTGCTGGATGAAGAGAAAGTCACTCTTGACAAAACCTCCCTGAAGGTGAAGGAATTGACAGAGAATGTGCTGAAATTTAAAACAACTACTGATTTTGCTACAAAGGCGGAGAATCTTAAAACTGCGGTTGAGAAGTATCAACTGTATATTAAAGAGAGGAAACATAGGAGGTTTATAAGGGATACAACAGAATTTAAAGAAAAGAGGGCATATCCTGCTCTTTCGGATAAGAAAAATTGTCCTACAGATATATCATCCTCAGAGGTTGAGTCATCAGACGCTGAGGGAAATCTGGGATATCACGGTAGAAAAAATAACTACAGAAGTAGGGGACGCAGTCGTAGAGGTGGTGGTAGAAGATGGCAGGAAACAGACAGGTTCTATGGAAGAGCACAAATGAATACTACTTCAGGGCATATAAATCAGCCCTCCTCTACGGCTGGTGCATCATCATCCCCCTCCTCCTCTTTTTTAGAACCGAAGGGTTTGGCTCCCTACAAACTAAGGGAACGTACCAAGTAGGGATGAAGAGGGGGTATAACAACCAGATTATTAATCTGTCCTCTTATGCTCCTACAAATGTGGAGATTGATGTCCTGAGTAGAGGACTCTCCTTTGTACCAACTACTAAATTTGATCCGTTTGAATGGATAAAAGACATTAATTTGTTTATACGGAAATTGAAATGGAAAAAATTTTTTGCTATGGGTGACAAGGCTAAGTGTCAGCAATTAGGTATAACATTGAAGGAATTTCCTGATGTTCTTCTTCTAACCAATTTGGCAGAGGAAGGACAACGGGAAATTGGGGCTGGACCATTTTCAGATCTGAAATTAAAGAGTAAAAGGACACCCCCGATAGGGGAGATTGGGTGCATTGACATCTTTTTCAGCTAGTTTCTGACGAGATTCGTAATATCAATCCTAAAACTGAACAGACTCAACCCATTCTCTCTTATTGTGAAAGAAAGGCCCTGGAAGGGTTGATGAACAACATGCAGATTATATTGAAGCCGTCAGATAAGGGAGGCAATACAGTTATCCTGGAAAGGGATAAATACATTGAGATGTGTCTCTCTATTCTGTCCGATCAATCGACTTATGAGACTTTGAAAGTAGATCCCACAAAGGACTTTAGTTTTGGACTGTCTAAGATCCTGATGAAAGCCCTCGAAACAAAGTTAGTTTCAAAAAATGAATTTGACTTTCTGTTGCCAAAATGGCCAGTCATTGCAACATTTTATGCATTACCAAAAATTCATAAGGGTATTGACCCACTAAAAGGGAGACCAATTGTCTCTGGGATCGACGCCCTGTGCCAAAACTCCAGTGTCTATTTGGATAAATTGTTGAGACCATTTGTGTTGGCCCTTCCCTCCTACCTTAGAGATACTATGGATCTCCTAAATAAACTAGAGGGGATCATAGTTGACCCAGGTAGTATCTTAGCAGCAATTGATGTAGAAGCTCTGTACAGCAGTATTAGACATACTGAAGGCCTAAAGGCGGTCGACTACTTTCTTAAAGGTAGGGGGGTTCATCTGGGGGCACACAATAAATTTTTGTTACAGCTTCTGGAGTTTGTACTCTGCCATAATTATTTTTTGTTTAATGGCAGATACTTCCACCAGCTCAGGGGCACTGCGATGGGGAGCCCTTGTGCCCCCACGTATGCTAATTTGCTCCTGGGCTGGTGGGAGGACACTGTGGTGTTCAGGGACGAGGATGTCGTCTGGTCCCCTAACATTGTGTTTTGGGGACGTTACATCGATGACATTCTCGTCCTATGGGCAGGAGACCGGGAGTCCTTCAAGTCCTTGGTGGACTATTTGAACAAGAATGAGATGGGTTTGTTCTTTACACATGAGATTGGGGGGGATAGCATCACTTTCTTGGATACTACAATATCCATTGAAAGGGATGGATCCCTAAAAACATCCCTGTATCGTAAACCCACATCAACGAACAGTCTTTTAAGATGGGAGAGTCATCACCCTCCCCCCTGAAATGTGGTATCCCCAGGGGGCAGTTTCTCAGACTTAGGAGGAACTGCTCTGACTGGGGTGATTTTGAGGAACAATCAGGTGATCTATGGGGTAGGTTTAGGGACAGGGGTTACCCCATCAATACTATTCAGCCAGCTTACAATCTGGCAAGACGGACAAGGAGATCATCTTTATTGGTCCCGAGAGAGAAGAAAAACCCTGACAGCCTTGTTAGGTTGATAGGCACGTTTGATGATCAGTCAGGGAGAGTAATGGAGATTTTGAAGAAACACTGGGCTATTCTCAGGACCGATCGGGATATTAGAGAGATAATTCCTTCTAGACCTTCAGTGACTTATAGGAGGGGTAAATCTATCAGAGACATAGTGGTAAAGAGTCATCTTGAACCTCAGAAGAAGGAGGGAACATGGTTAACAAATAGGCAGGTTGGAACGTTCAGATGTGGACACTGTAGTTTTTGCAAGTATGTTATACCCTCGAAAACCTTTACTAGTGCTTACACGAAAAGGATATACAAGATGAATTCATTTGCGAATTGCAAAACTGCAGGGGTTGTTTACTTATGCAAATGTTCTTGTCCCCGAGATTATGTGGGCAAAACCAAACGTGAGCTCCGCATACGTATTGGTGAACATTTGGGTGATATCAGACATAAGAGAGATACACCATTAGCACGCCATGTTAACCTGGTTCATGGTGGGGACGAGAAGCAGATTGGTTTCTGTGTTATTGAGAGAGTTCAAATCCTGGCAAGACAGGGGGATTGGGACAAGAAAATCCTACAACGTGAGACACGTTGGATTTTCTGGCTTGAATCACAAAGCCCTAATGGCTTAAACGAACAGTTGAATTTTACTAGCTTTTTATAAGATGGTACTCGATGAATCCAGTATGCTATTTTTTGTGTCCATTGTGTTACTTTGTTATTTATTATTTTCTTCTTTTGGATACATAGAGGTCTCTTGAGGGCTCTGTCATGATGACTAATGCTCTACCCATAAGGGATATCTTTATATATTTTTCTATTTTGTTGGAGATGTCCTGGAATTTTTTTACTGAGTTATTATTAATATTTCTCGTAATGACATATGATTATAATATTATATTCTGTAGCGATTATCTAAAATTATGAGCTGCTACATGGATCCATCTTATGCTTTGATATAATTTGGGTGATGCAAGACGCGATGTATAGGAAGCGCAAGTTCCGGGGTACGAGTCCGGAAGTGACGCCGCTGGTGCATGATTGGATAGGAAGCAGGATGGTGTCCATCATAACTCTTCCCCACTATGTGTGATCATTGCGAAAGTGACGTTTCCGGTGTTCCATGCTTCTAAATCCCTCCAATAAGATTATCGTTTACACCACACGTGATCGCGGCGCGTCACCGGAAGTGACGTCACAACTAGAACGCGGTAAATATGAGTCTCAGAGACACGGAAAAGACGCCGCACACTGCACTGATCTTTCGGCCAGGGGGATGGAATCCCCTTTTCTTCTTTGCCCCTGATGAACCCTCAATATCTAGGAGGGGGAAACGCGTCGGGCTGGGCCTCATATCTTCTGATGGCTGATAAGTATTACTAATTTCATAACGCTGACAGACCTATTGTTTGATGGATGGCAAAATGTTTTTGTACTAGGGCAACCTGGCAATCAGGGATTGTTTTTTGTTGCCACCATTGTTTATATGTAGGACTATTATGTCCACTATTTATGACTTAAAAAGCGTTGTGTATATTATTTTCATGCCACTAATTTATATCTGGTGGATAATTCTTGTGGTTATGTAACCTGAAGTGCTTGGATTGTGCATCCTTGTGGCTGCACTTTTTACTGTATAAACGTTTTTTCTTTTTTTCCCTTTTTATTTGGGGGGGCTATATCAGGTCTGTCATTTTTTGCAGCATAAGCCTTTTTATTACGAGATAAGTCATTATAAGCTGCCATATATCAGTATTTTTTACTACGAGATATTATTTGGGGTGGGTCTATATGCCCATGATTCTAGTACGAGATAAGTCAAATATCTTAGAGACGTTATATAGTCTCTCCACCAGGGGTTTTTTCGGGTGGTTACTGTGTGTTTGTGTGTTTTTTTGTGTATCCTCGCTGTGGACTAGGGTCTCTTAGGGTGTATTAGGGTCACCGACGTTGAGCGGGGGCGCCACTATCGTCTACAACTAGGGTGCCAACCTCCGCGGTTAGGCAGTGATTGCCAGGGCCCATTAGGGTGAGTTTAGTGGCCTGGAGTATCTATTACTATTTTTGTCTGGTGTCTGTTTAAATATTACCCTAGTCCCTATGAACTGGGATTGTCCAGATTTTAAATATTGATTAAAAGTGAAATTTTAGGGATCACTTTTTCTGTTGCTACCTTGGTTTCCTTTTTGTCTTTGATCCCAAAATATTTTTTGGAGGTTTTTTGCTTGGAAAGAGGGGACCAGCCAAGCAGCATTCTAGAATGTGAAGAAGAGGGAGCATGCGGTGATGCGTAACAGCTTTGTCCCTCTGAATCTGAAGAGGCGGGTGGGCCAGTGCCTATGGTCAGCACACGTCAGTACGCATCTGATGATGAGACTCAGGTGCCACTTTCTGGTGCGTACTGTGCTGGCGAGACTACCCAGGAGAAGCAGGTGTTTGAAGAGGGTAGTGTAGATTATGAGGTCCTTGACCCATCATGGCGTAAGGAACAGGAAGGTGGTGGGAGCAGCTCTGAGGAAGAGATTCCCCGAACGGCCAAGACAGGAGGGAGAGGGAGGGGGCAGACTTGGTTGCCTGTAGCCTCCACTTCGGCACCCATTAGGAGCATTCCTCTTCCAAAACCCAAAACGGGTGCTCCCAGAACTTGCAGTGCGTGGTCCTTTTTTGACACAGTTGCAGATGACATTTGCTTTGTCAAATGCAAGCTGTGTAATCAGAAAGTCAAAAGAGGGAAAAGTGTCAGCAACCTTAATACCACAAATATGTGGAAACATGTGCGGACCAAGCACGTGGTGGAGTTACAAAGACACACTGAAGATGTAGGCCAATCTACAGCACCACCTACCACCTCTTCTGCTCGTGTTGTAGCCTCTTCCTCCAGCTCACACACAGCTGGTTCGGCTTCCTCACAGGATCGCCATGGAAGAACCTCTGGCACTGTTGTACAGTGACCCAGTGTAATTACACCCACAGCACCACGTTCCCTGTCATCTTCACACTCCCAGGCCACTCTACAGCCATCGGTAGCACAGACATGGGAGAAAAGGCAGACATACTCGGCAAACCATCCCCGAGCACAGGCTCTGAATGCTGGCATTGCAAAACTACTGGCCCTTGAAATGCTCTCATTCAGGCTGGTGGAGACTGACACCTTCCGTAACTTCATGGCATTGGCAGTCCCACAATACAATGTGCCCAGTCGCTTTTATTTCAGCAGGCAAGCAGTCCCTGCCCTGCAAAAGCATGTGGAGGGAAAAATTAAACATGCGCTACTAAACGCCATCAGTAGCAAGGTCCACCTGACCACCGATGCGTGGACCAGTAACCATGGACAGGGACGATACCTTTCCCTCACTGCCCATTGGGTAAATGATGTGGAGCCGATTAGAGATCTTGAGAGTGGCACTGTACGTGTTCTGCCAACTCCAAGGATTGCAGGAATCCAGTCTGTACACATTGACTCCTCCTCATACTCCAGTTCCTCTGAATCAGCGCTGCAGGAGCCGTCACGGTCTACCTCCACATGGACCCGTGAATGCTTACCTGTTACGACCGATATGAGCACAGCCGTGGGCAAACGTCAACAGGCCACACTGAAATTAATTTCTTTGGGGACTCGAAGCCACACAGTGCAGGAGCTCTGGAATGCCATCAAGCAGGAGAGCGACGTGTGGGTTGTGCCAACGAATCTCCAGCCAGGCTTGGTAGTGTGTGACAATGGCCGAAATCTGGTGGCAGCTCTGGGCCTAGGCAACCTCATTCACATCCCATGTCTGGCACATGTGCTCAACTTGGTCGTGCAGAGTTTTTTGAGGGACTATCCGGATCTTGATGCACTGCTGCACAAGGTCCGCATAGAGTGCGCTCACTTGCGGCGTTCCAGCATGGCAAGATCACGCATTGCAGCTCTGCAGCGACGATTCCATCTTCCGGAACATGGCATCATATGTGACCTACCCACCAGGTGGAATTCAACGTAACATATGTTGGAGCAGTTGTGTGAGCAGTAGGCAGCAGTAATGAAGTACCAGCTGCATCAGGCACAAACAAGTCGCACTGCACGCCGTTCACACTTCACCACCACTGACTGGGCCTCTATGAAGGACAGCTGACACGTTTTGCGTGCCTTCGATGATTCCACGCGGATGGCGAGTGCAGATGATGCACTAGTCAGCATGACTGTCCCCCTTATCTGCCTGCTTCAAAAACCACTGCAAGCGCTAAAGGAGGAGGTTTTGGAAGAGGTGGAGGATGAGGAGTCACAAATGCCATCTGCTTCTGGACAGTCTGCGCAACGTGGTTCCTCACAAAGGCCTAGGCAGGGGACAGTTTGTGAGGAGGATGAGGAGGAGTCAATGGAGGAGGAAGACATCTCTCCAGAGGAGGGAGGTACACAATGCTCTAGTAGTCAGTATGTAGAGCGAGGGTGGGGTGATGCAGAGCAGGCAGAGATGACGCCTCAAGCAGGGGACAGCGTTTCTTGGCCTGTTGGGAGTCTGCAGCACATGGTTGATTTCATGCTGCAGTGCCTGAGAAACGACCGCCACATCGCCCACATTCTCAATACGGCTGATCATTGGGTGTACACCCTCCTAGATCCTCACTACTGGGACTACTTACAAAGCCTCATAACACCATTGAACCGGGAGCATAAAATGCGGGAGTACCAAGACACACTGGTGCATTTCATCATGTTCTTCATTCCACCCGAGAGCAGTGCTGCTAGTGCTTTACAAAGCAGCTCTGTGCATCGAGGCAGTGGAGGAAGCTCTTCACAAAGAAGGAGCAGAAGCAGGACTCAGCACAAGGCAAGACCAGTATGGCCCAAATGTGGCAAAGTTTTGTGTGCCCGCCACAAATGTCTACACATCACAGACGGCTCCAGTCAGCAGGAGGCAACGTTTCCATCAAATGGTGACAGACTACATGTCTTGCCCACTCAGTGTACTCCCAGACGGCTCTTCCCCCTTCAAGTTTTGGGTCTCTAAGCTGGATACATGGCCAGAGCTTAGCCAGTATGCATTGGAGGTGCTGGCTTGCCCTGCTCCTAGTGTATTATCGGAATGCGTCTTTAGTGCCGCAGGTGGTGTACTAACAGACCGTCGCATGTGACTAACCTCCGATAACGTTGAACAGCTTACTTTTCTGAAAATGAACAAGGCCTGGATCTCGCTGGAATTTGCCAGTCCTCTTCCAGATTAAATAATTGGTTCGCAACAGTATCCAGGTCTCCTGTTGTGTTCATGTTTCTACCACCTGAACTGTAATCCCTGGGCTCCAACACCGCCAGTTGCTGCTCAGAAGTGCCATCTGCACAGAGAAAAACACTAGATCCTGTGTTAGTGGGGTTCAGTAACGCCGACTGCTCCCCGGCTGTGTGTCTGGCAATATCTCCTGCTCCCTCCACATTCATCCCAACATCAGATATTAAACTTGCTCCAATTAGGCCTCAGCCTACTCCATGATTGACCCTGGGCTCCAATACCGCCAGTTGCTGCTCAGAAGTGCCGTCTGCACAGAGAAAAGCACCAGCTCCTGTGTTAGTGAGGTTCAGTAAGGCCAGCTGCTCCCATGCTGTGTGTCCGGCAATATCTCCTGCTCCCTCCACATTCACACTACAACTGATTTTAAACTTGCTCCAATTAGGCCTCAGCCTACTCCATGATTGACCCTGGGCTCCAACACCGCCAGTTGCTGCTCAGAAGTGCCATCTGCACAGAGAAAAACACTAGGTCCTGTGTTAGTGGGGTTCAGTAACATCAGCTGCTCCCCTGCTGTGTGTCCGGCAACATCTCCTGCTCCCTCCACATTCATCCCAACATCAGATATTAAACTTGCTCCAATTAGGCCTCAGCCTACTCCATGATTGACCCTGGGCTCCAACATCGCCAGTTGCTGCTCAGAAGTGCCGTCTGCACAGAGAAAAACACTAGCTCCTGTGTTAGTGGGGTGCAGTAACGCCAGCTGCTCCCCTGCTGGGTGTCCGGCAATATCTCCTGCTCCCTCCACATTCACTCTACAACTGATTTTAAACTTGCTCCAATTAGGCCTCAGCCTACTCCATGATTGACCCTGGGCTCCAACACCGTCAGTTGCTGCTCAGAAGTGCCTTCTGCACAGAGAAAAACACCAGCTTCTGTGTTAGTGGAGTTCAGTAACTCCAGCTGCTCCCCTACTGTGTGTCCGGCAATATCTCCTGCTCCCTCCACATTCACACTACAACTGATTTTAAACTTGCTCCAATTAGGCCTCAGCCTACTCCATGATTGACCCTGGGCTCCAACACCGCCAGTTGTTGCTCAGAAGTGCCATCTGCACAGAGAAAAACACCAGCTCTTGTGTTAGTGGGGTTCAGTAACGCCAGCTGCTCCCCTGCTGTGTGTCCGGCAATATCTCCTGCTCCCTCCACATTCACACTACAACTGATTTTAAACTTGCTCCAATTAGGCCTCAGCCTACTCCATGATTGACCCTGGGCTTCAACACCGCCAGTTGCTGCTCAGAAGTGCCATCTGCACAGAGAAAAACACTAGCTCCTGTGTTAGTGGGGTGCAGTAACGCCAGCTGCTCCCCTGCTGTGTGTCCGGCAATATCTCCTGCTCCCTCCACATTCATCCGAACATCAGATTTTAAACTTGCTCCAATTAGGCCTTAGCCTACTCCATGATTGACCCTGGGCTCCAACACTGCCAGTTGCTGCTCAGAAGTGCCGTCTGCACAGAGAAAAACACTAGCTCCTGTGTTAGTGGGGTTCAGTAACGCCAACTGCTCCCCTGCTGTGTATCCGGCAATATCTCCTGCTCCCTCAAAATTCACCCAACATCAGATATTAATCTTGTTTCAATTAGGCCTCAGCCTACGCCATGATTGACCCTGGGCTCCAACACTGCCAGTTGCTGCTCAGAAGTGCCGTCTGCACAGAGAAAAACACTAGATCCTGTGTTAGTGGGGTTCAGTAACGCCAGCTGCTCCCCTTCTGTGTGTCCGGCAACATCTCCTGTTCCCTCAACATTCATCCCAACATCAGAAATTAAACTTGCTCCAATTAGGCCTCAGCCTACTCCATGATTGACCCTGGGCTCCAACACCGCCAGTTCCTGCTCAGAAGTGCCGTCTGCACAGAGAAAAACACTAGCTCCTGTGTTAGTGGGGTTCAGTAACGCCAACTGCTCCCCTGCTGTGTATCCGGCAATATCTCCTGCTCCCTCAAAATTCACCCAACATCAGATATTAAACTTGTTCCAATTAGGCCTCAGCCTACTCCACGATTGACCCTGGGTTCCAACACCGCCAGTTGCTGCTGAGAAGTGCCGTCTGAACAGAGAAAAACACTAGCTCCTGTGTTAGTGGGGTTCAGTAATGTCAGCTGCTCCCCTGCTGTGTATCCGGCAATATCTCATGCTCCCTCCACATTCACACTACAACTGATTTTAAACTTGCTCCAATTAGGCCTAAGCCTACTCCATGATTGACTCTGGGCTCCAACACCCACAGTTGCTGCTCAGAAGTGTCGTCTGCACAGTCAACATATGCTCCAGTGTTATTGGGGTTCAGTAACGTCAGCTGATCCCCTGCTGTGTGTCCGGCAATTTCTCCTGCTCTGTCCACATTCACACTACTCCAGATTTTAAACTTGCTCCAATTAGGCCTCTGGCTACACTATGTTTCTACTGTAATCCCTGGGCTACAACACCGCCAGTTACTGCTCAGAAGTGTCTTTGGCACAGGTACTCCCTCCTGCCCAGCCTGGTTCCAGCACGCCAGCTGTTTCCGGGTAGTGTCAACGTCACTTTGGCACCAATACGTTGTCCTGTCGTGTTGCAGTCGGGTTAGCCGACTCTATGGTGCCCGCAGTTTATGTGCTTCCTATGTGGGCTGCGGGATCTGGCAATAAAGGCTGGCTCCGTAGTGCCAATAGGACAAGCACCCCCTGTAGGACTGTGGGTTTCGGTAACTGCGGTCGGCTCGCGGCCTTGCAACGTTGTTTTTCGGGGGTACCTTCTGCTACCCATCCGGGTTCCAGTACCGTCAGCTGGTTCTCGGCAGTGCCTTTGGCTTAGGTGCCTCCATCTCGGTATCCGAGTTCCAGTAACGTCTGCTGGTACTTGGTAGTGCTTTCTAGCACAGGTACCTCCTGCTTAGTAACTGGGTTCCAGTACCGTCAGCTGGTCCTCGGTAGTGCCATTGGCTCTTGTTCCTTCTGCTACCCCTCCGGGTTCCAGCACCGTCAGCTGGTTCTCGGCAGTGCCTTTGGCTTAGGTGCCTCCATCTCAGTATCCGAGTTCCAGCAACGTCTGCTGGTCCTTGGTAGTGATTTCTAGCACAGGTACCTCCTGCTTAGTAACCGGGTTCCAGTACCGTCAGCTGGTCCTCGGTAGTGCCATTGGCTCTTGCAGCTTCTGCTACCCATCCGGGTTCCAGTACCTTCAGGTGGTTCTCGGCAGTTCCTCAGCCTTCTTGTACCTTCTACTACATTTCCAAGTTCAAGCTTTTTGAAATGGTTTTTGGTAATCACTCTGGATCTCTCTGACGACAACCCTGAAGACCACCCCAAAGAAGACCAAAAAGATGACTCTGAAGAAGATGACCAAAAGGACAAAGAACATGAAGACAACCACCAAGATACAGAACAACAAGAGACAGAAGACCAAGAAGCAGAAGAACAAAAAGCAGAAGAACATTAAGCATAAGACTAAAAATCAGAGCAAAAGATATTATCTAAATTATAAGCAGAAGGAGACTAAGCAGTGTGTGGGGGTGAGTCCATTCTTCCTCGTGTTGCCCCTGGAAAATGCCTGCTGCTGCAGGCCAATCTGAACGCGGACAAATCCTGTTGTAAATCTTTTGTGACAGGCAGAACGGAAGGTGTAATCTTCAAACTTTTATAGATAACAACTACAGGAATGACTGTCACAAATAAGAATATGATGAAGAAGAAGAATAGGAAGAAGATGAAGAAGTAGAATATGAAGACGAATAATAGTTGAATAAGAACAATATGAAGAATGTAAAAAAAAGGAATAATAGGAAGAAGGTGAAGAAGAAGAAGATGAATAAGGTGAAGAAGAAGTTGATAAAAAAAGATGCTGCTGCTGAGGATCATGAAGGAGAAAGTGTGGGAGAGTAAAAAAGAAGGTGAAGAGCACGGAAGTAGTGAAACATACTTATCTGACAAAATATAACAAAGGTTAACATAGTCAATATCTTTGTAACTCCGAATGTCTTAAAAAAAAATTATTCCTGCTATTCCATTTGATTGGGTTAAACCTCTATGCCTTTAATGTCTCCTCCACCTCCCCCAATACATTCTACATTATTCTTAGTTGTTTTTCTTCATGTAGAATTAACCTACAAGGAAAGAAAGGGTTTATTTTAATTCCGATATTTCTGTCCCATTGACTTGCATTGGTTTCCTGTATCGGAATCGGCGATATCCGATACTTTTTGGGTATCGGTCCGATCCAATCCGATCCGATATTTCACGATATCAGAAGGTATCGCTCAACACTAGTCCCAACTGCTTGTCAGTAACTCTCATTGCTGAGTAGCAGATCTTCTTCTCCTTCCAACTTTAAGTAGGACGGATCCATTGGTGTTGACGCACCTTTGGCATCTGAAATTCCAAACTGGTTTAGGAAGTGTTCTGACCATATAAGAAAGGCGTCAAGCTGGGATACCTTTGTTTGGCTTTTCTGATCTCCTGACTGGAGGTTGACTTGTTTCTTCTGTGTCTTCCTTGGTGGCTTCAAAGCTTATCCACACTTCAGTGTTTTCGTTTTTGGCATCTGGGTTTGGTGATTAAGATTCTTGTTCTTGCTTCTTAGGTTGAATAACTGGTGTAACTTCATGGAATTTGAGTGATACAGAGTTTTCATCAATCACTACATCTCTGCTGATTGTTACTGTGTTGGTCTCTGGGTGCAGGATTCTGTATCCCTTTTGAGTTTCTCTATAGCCCACCAGGACTTCTTGCTTTGCATGTGATACACAAACGTTTTGCTTCCAAATATCCTGAGGTGCTTCAGGTTAGGCTTCTCGCAGTTCCATAGCTCATATGGAGTTTTATTTGTGGCTTTACCTGGTACTGTGTTTTGAAGATAGCAAGCTGTCATGATAGCTTCTCCCCAATACGTTGTAGGTAGATTCACATCAAACAACATACTGCTTCCACTTTCACAGAGAGTATGGTTCTTTCTCTCTACAATGCCATTTTGCTCTTGGTTGTAAGGAATGATAGTCTGGAACATGATTCCATCCTTTTTCAAAATGATTTGCAACTTACCACTTGTTTATTTGATTACATTATCTGCACTCAGGGCTGTGAACGACTGGAGAGGATGGTGCTTTTTGGTCTTCAAAAATGGAATAGTGGCCTGAGCTTGTCTATCATGCCTTGGAGGTTTTGTCATGCCCGGCAGCCAGCATTCTCTCAGAACGTGTCTTCAGCGCTGCTGGTGGTGTCCTGATGGATAAGCGCATCCAGCTGTCCCCTTAAAGGGTAGACCAACTTACTTTCATTAAAATGAACAAGACATGGATCTCTGATGACTTTTGCTTTCCAGTTGCAAATTGGGCACACTAGGCGATGGTGTCGTTTTTAGCATCATGTATTGATCTTGCATAAGTGCAGTCTGTGCCATCTTCATGTTGTCTTCTCTGCCTGCTGTTGCTACTGCTGTTGATGTTGCAAATAATTTTTTGAAATGTGGAGACTCCAAGTTGGGTCTCCACGTGGTGGGTTGCCTGTAGTAAAAGGTGTGTCAGAGGCCTATTAGGGTATGTGCACATGCTGCGGATTCTGCTGCGGTTCTCCAACGTTTTTGGCCCTGCGGATCCACAGCAGTTCTGCAGACATGGTACAGTACCATGTTATCCTATGGGTTTTCAAAACCGCTGTGCCCACGCTGCATTTTTTTCCGCGCGGTTTTGCTGCGGTTTACAAACCGCAGCATGTCAATTCTTTCTGCGGATTCCGCAGCGGTTTGGCACCTGTTCCATTGTCCAGGTGTCAAACCACAGGGGAAAACCGCAGGCAAATCCGCAGGAAAACTGCAGGTCACTTTACCTGTGGTTTTACCTGCGGATCTGCGCGGAAAAACCCGCAGGTGAATCTGCAGTGTGTGCACATAGCCTAATACTGTTTCTACTCTGTGGAAATTGATACCACTTTTGTGCTGTATGACAATTTTTTTGGAAATGTCGAGACTCCAAGTAGGGTCTCCATTTCATGAGTTGCTCATGTAAGTAGGGCTGCCAGACAGGCAGGCGTGCACTTACTTTCAGTCAACTACCTGTGTTACTTTCCTTACGTTTTTTAACCAATATTACTGTATGAAACTGATGTTTGTGCCATCTGAGTGTGGCTGGAATAAAAAAAAAAAATGGAGGTGTTCCATAAGGCATAAGGTCTCCCAGCTATGAAGGCTTACACCTTTCCGTTAACAACCAGGTCCTCATTGAAACTTCAATTTCAAGCCCTGGTATCTCATGCATGGCCCATGGTTGACTGTTTCTGTGCCATTATAACAGGTTCCACTGTATGTCAATTAAGCAGTCAACTAACTGCGTTACTATTCTTTTCTATCAAAAGTAGTCTATAAAATTGATGTTTATGCCATCTGAGTGTGGCTGGAATAATAAAAAAAAATTTGGAGGTCTTGCATGAGGTATGAGGTCTCACAGCTAAGAAGGCTTACACTTCTCCCATAACCACCACTTCAATTCCAAGCTGTAAATGTTGGGTCAGGCCCTGATACCTAATGTATTGCCCATGGCCGACTGCTGCTGTGTCATTTGCAAGTTTCTACTGTGGGTCAAATGATGCCACTTTTCATGGTGTCTGCCCCTAATTTTAGCAGTTTGGGAAGCTTTTTGTCACTCCTTTAGGTGTTGTCTATGCGTTTGGTTTTGCCTCCCATTCAATCTAATGGGGTCCGGGTACGTTCGGCAAATCGAACCTTGAATGGTTCACTCATCTCTAATAATTAGTAAAATGATGGCTACCTATTTCTGCCACTAAGGGGAACCCTTTTGAGCTTTAATTGAACTCATTAATACATAGGCCTGCAGTAAGATCCTGAAACCTTCCTGTCTCCCTAGAGCTAGCTTTGTGCAGTTAAAATATTAACTTTATGGCCTTGTGGAGGAAAGCAAAATATTCCAATCTCTGTAATCCATATAAAAAAGAATTCTGACCCATATGAAGATGTTTTATGGAATTTATTGGAATTTTACACATATATAAATTAAATATTAAGTGAGGTGTGGCTCTCCAGGTGCCAAAGCAGGAGAGGAAGAAGAGGAAGCCAGGAATATCTGGGTTTATAAAGTGTTTTAGACAGAACCAATTGCTGAATCAAAGTGTGGTGGGCAGGCACTACTTCAAGTACAAGCTGGGTGAGACTTGCTTGCATCAAAACTGTTAACGTGCCCTGCAATCAGGGGCTCTTTTATTCAGAGCTACATTACCCTCCAATTCCAAAAAAAGCCTACATGGCCTCTTTTAAAATAAATTCCATTCACGCACACCTGTCCTCAAGTATTATTCCAAATACAAGAAAAGAAAACTACTTGTCACAGAGATGACTGCAATCCTTTAAACCTGTGCATACAATTTCTCATTAAAATTCCCCATAGACGTGAAATATATCCTCTACTTTGTTACAGTCAGCAACTACCTAATCCCAACTGGCAACGTGCACCACATTTCTCCAATGCGAGACTGCAGGCATGTTTTTTTTAGCTAACGAAAATGAGTAGTGATATAGGTAGTTAACTGTAAATGCTATCCATTAAATATGTAAAATTTCAAAATATGCAAGTGTATGTGTCTTGATCATCTGTTACAATGTACAGTATATAAGGGGTCATCATACACTTTTAATTGCATGGCATAATTTAAATAGTCTTTAGGATTTGCAATTGAGTCACAAGGAGATATTTTTAACTACTTGCTGACCGTTTTTAGACTTTAAACATCCATCTGGTCCATGTTCTACTCTGCAGTGTTGTTCCAAAACATCACTGCATTGAAGAGCAGTTGCAAAAAAATGTACAGCCGAGAGAGCAGCTGAGCTTCCCATAGAGAAGGCACTGATAGTTTGTTACCGTTTCTGCCTTCCCGATCGCTGCATACACAGTGCATGCAGCATATAGGAAGCTCGATTAGCATCGTATGATTGCTGAGTGAATGGAAACTGTTGAATTCTAGGAGACCCAATCAGACGTAAACAGGCAGTATACTGCATTTCCACTGTAACTGGAGCTGAAACACCAGCCCCAGTTACAGAGGTAAATGCGGTAAAATAAAATGGATTTAAAAAAAGAAATGCCCCTCACAGGTCCTTTATGACAAATAAAATAAAAAGCAGCTTAAAATGCAAATCGTTGTAACCAGCTTCGCACCCATAAAAAAACATGCCAGATACATAAAAATAATTTTTAGAGGAAATGAAACAAATTTCTAAATGTATTTTAGTGGTCTTTTGTATTCATAAAATAAAAAAATGAAAAACAGATGCACATTTCTTTTATTTTCCCATTAATATTGCCCGATATTGACAAAAAATATAAAATACAGTAAAGAGAGTATGAAAGTAACATAACAATGTGTATCATGAAAAAATATGCAAAAATAATTTGAATATCCTCATGAGAAAAAAATGTTCCTTAAACTGCATGTATAAAAAAAATCGTAAAATGTGACTGGTCAGGAATGGATGTAATTAACCTGATCCTGCACTGGTAAATGTACCACGCTCTGCAGAGCCTGGATGCATAGTGAAACCATATGGCAGCAACTTTCATATTTCTATATGTACATACAGTTGTGGCCAAAAGTATTGACACCCCTGCAATTCTGTCAGATAATACTCAGTTTCTTCCTGAAAATGATTGCAATCACAAATTCTTTGGTATTATTATCTTCATTTAATTTGTCTTAAATGAAAAAACACAAAAGAGAATGAATCAAAAAGCAAAACATTGATCATTTCACACAAAACTCCAAAAATGGGCCAGACAAAAGTATTGGCACCCTCAGCCTAATACTTGGTTGCACAACCTTTAGCCAAAATAATTGCGACCAACCGCTTCCGGTAACCATCAATGAGTTTCTTACAATGCTCTGCTGGAATTTTAGACCATTCTTCTTTGGCAAACTCCTCCAGGTCCCTGATATTAGAAGAGTGCCTTCTCCAAACTGCCATTTTTAGGTCTCTCCACAGGTGTTCTATGGGATTCAGGTCTGGACTCATTGCTGGCCACCTTAGAAGTCTCCAGTGCTTTCTCTCAAACCACTTTCTAGTGCTTTTTGAAGTCTGTTTTGGGTCATTGTCCTGCTGGAAGACCCATGGCCTCTGAGGGAGACCCAGCTTTCTCACACTGGGCCCTACATTATGCTGCAAAATTTGTTGGTAGTCTTCAGACTTCATAATGCCATTCACACGGTCAAGCAGTCCAGTGCCAGAGGCAGCAAAGCAACCCCAAAACATCAGGGAACCTCCGCCATGTTTGACTGTAGGGACTGTGTTCTTTTCTTTGAATGCCTCTTTTTTTCTCCTGTAAACTCTATGTTGATGCCTTTGCCCAAAAAGCTCTACTTTTGTCTCATCTGACCAGAGAACATTCTTCCAAAACGTTTTAGGCTTTTTCAGGTAAGTTTTGGCAAACTCCAGCCTGGCTTTTTTATGTCTCGGAGTAAGAAGTGGGGTCTTCCTGGGTCTCCTACCATACAGTCCCTTTTCATTCAGACGCCGACGGATAGTACGGGTTGACATTGTTGTACCCCTGGACTGCAGGGCAGCTTGAACTTGTTTGGATGTTAGTCGAGGTTCTTTATCCAACATCCGCACAATCTTGCGTTAAAATCTCTTCTCAATTTTTCTTTTCCGTCCACATCTAGGGAGGTTAGCCACAGTGCCATGGGCTTCAAACTTCTTGATGACACTGCGCACGGTAGACTCAGGAACATTCAGGTCTTTGGAGATGGACTTGTAGCCTTGAGATTGCTCATGCTTCCTCACAATTTGGTTTCTCAAGTCTTCAGACAGTTCTTTGGTCTTCTTTCTTTTCTCCATGCTCAATGTGGTACACACAAGGACACAGGACAGAGGTTGAGTCAACTTTAATCCATGTCAACTGGCTGCAAGTGTGATTTAGTTATTGCCAACACCTGTTAGGTGCCACAGGTAAGTTACAGGTGCTGTTAATTACACAAATTAGAGAAGAATCACATGATTTTTCGAACAGTGCCAATACTTTTGTCCACCCTCTTTTTTATGTTTGGTGTGGAATTATATCCAATTTGGCTTTAGGACAATTCTTTTTGTGTTTTTTCATTTAAGACAAATTAAATGAAGATAATAATAACAAAGAATTTGTGTTTGCAATCATTTTCAGGAAGAAACTGAGTATTAGCTGGCAAAATTGCAAGGGTGTCAATACTTTTGGCCACAACTGTATACTGAATGACTAGTTAGTTAGGAAAAGCATCTAGTAGCATGTTGGACCTTCTTTGGTCTTCAGAAGATCAGCAATTCATCATGGCATAGATTTCACTAAGGATTAAAATCGTACTGCAGTGATATTGTCATTTGTCATATACTAGTAACATAACCTCTCACCTTTGTCACAGATTAAATAGAAGTACTGACATCAGTCTTTCATCCTCATCCCAGAAGTACCGTTAAGATCTGGAGACTGTAAAGGCTATGGAAGCAAAGAACGTTCATCATCATTTTCCTGGAATTAATTACTAAATATCTCACATAAGCAGTAGATAAAAAGTGATAAACTTGGTTGGCTACAACGCTTAGCTAAGCCATAATGTACAAATGACTGTAAATGACTGTCCAAATGTCCATCTTTAGTTATCAGCGTAGCAAGTGTAAAAAAAAGTTCCACTCCATTATTCCACTTCCAGCAGCTTATACTGTTGACTCTTGTCATGAAGTGTTCATCAGTTTTTGATGCTTGTGCCACTTTCTGACCTTCCCATCAGCATAGTGCAACATGGACTTAATTTTTATACTCTGCAGTAACTGGTACAAAGGTAATGTAGTGTCCAGAAAAGGGGTCTAGGTGTTTACCAGGCAGTTACACACAAGTAAACTTAACATCCATTGTGGGAAAACTGTTTGAGGGACCTGTAAGGCAACGATATACAGGCGTATATGTAAAAAATGACATTTTAAGTGATCACCAGCTCGGCTTTACTAAGGACATGAGCTGTCAAACTAACCTGATTAGCTAATATTAAGAGGTGAGCAGAATCCTGGACAGAAGAGTAGCTGTGGATATCGTGATTTTGGACTTTGCAAGGGTGTTTGACAGTGGCCCACATAGATGATTAATGAATAAATTAAGATTTATAGGCTTAGAAATTAAGTTTATTGATTTGAAAACAGTCTCAAAGACCTCACCCAGAAAATTGTGGTGGATGACTACGACTCTGTATGGTTTCTGGTTATCAGTGATGTACTCCAAGGTTTAGTGCTAGGTCAACTATTATTCAACTTACTAGATGGAGGTCAGATGCTATCACATCAGGAGGACGGTAATGTCTTGATGGGGGCAGGCTTTGCAGCATTGAGAATCTCTCCCCCCATGTGCTCACCCACCTATCCACTCTCTCTTTCCCCATGTGCTGACTTCTCCCGTCTGTGCTCTCTTCTTTGACCCCACAGCTCCTGGGCAGGGGAGTAAGGAAACAACAATACTGAAATTACAGCAGGAGATCGCAGAGGATACATTTTGCGAGGTAAAATATTGTTTAAAAACAATCATTGAAATATTTTACCTCACAAAATGAATCCTCTGTGATCCCCTGCTGTAATGTAATTATTGTCTATTGCTTCCTCCCCTGCCCAGGAGATGTGGTATGCTCCGTACGGTCAGACACAGACAATTTTTAAAATGAACTTTTGTTCATGGAAAAACCCCTATAACGTGACCGGCTTCCTCTGTCTGTAGACATGTCGCACATCTGCCGCCAGGATCAGCCAAATTATTCACTGCGCCTGTGCAGAATTCACGCAAGCGCAGTAAATCAGACTGCCGCCATCTTTGTGCAGACAGATAGCGGCGGTCACATTAAAACTGCGGAAGCGCTCCTCCTGTACAAAGATGGTGGTCAGTGAATCATTTGACTGATCCCGGCGGCGTGTTCGCGATGGTGTTCCGCTGATGGCACCGTGCAAGAGGCTGTGTATTGCGTATACGGTTTGTGTGTGTGTTTGTGTGTGTGGTGTGTACGGCATATACAGAGTGTGTGTGTGTGTGTGTTTGTGCGTACGGCATATACAGTTTATGTTTGTATGGTGCGTACAGCGTAAACAGTGTGTGTGTGTGTTGCGATGGTGTTCCGCTGGTGGTACCACGCAAGAGGCTGGTACCACCAGCATTTTGCATACTGAGACACCCATCACTTGGGTGTCCCAATATGGTGGTCGGTGAACTTCTGCCGCTTGGAATTCTGGGATCCGGAGATATCTGGATGGAACAGGATGTGAAGACATTACAAGGTAAGTATATATTAGATTTTAATTACACAGAAGACAGAATTATTAGCATTGTTTATATTTTTGCAGCTGAGATGACATCAAGCTATGTAGTATATTGCCGTCTATGGAAGATGTTCATAAGTTTCAAGCTGAATTGGTCAAACTGAGAGTTTAGCATTAACTTGGCAGATGACTTTTTAATGTGTAGAAATATGAGGTTATGCATTTTGACACCATATGCTTTAGTGGTCGTAAAGCTAGGATAATTATTTGTAGTAAAAGATCCAAAGTACTTGTAGATGACAAACTAAATAATAGTATTCAATGTCAATTAGCAGTTTCTAAAGCCAGCAGGATATTGTCATGAATTAAAATAGAAATATAATACTGCCTCTTTACAAAGCATTAGTGCAACCTCATCAGTAATATGCAGTTCAGTTCTTGTGACTTGTCACTGGTGCAAAGAACAAGTGTTCTGAATGGGGCTGGCACCAATTTTAGGGGCCCATGCTGGAAAATGTTTCGTCCCCTTGAGACTCCACCCTAGCTCTGCCTCCACCCCTCGAACCTTCCACAGCCCCACCGCACTCTTGGAAAAACTCCTCCAATTTTAGGATATTTGTTTTTTGTTTTTGGTTCTCTCTGTGTAAAGGTCATGTGTTTATATGCATTTACATTTTGCATACACATTAATGTACTTTTTCAGCTCAGACCTAGTTTCTCATTTAGTTCAATGTGCATATAAGGGTGTGACCGCCTTGTTTCTGAGTTGGGAAATCCATCCTGTCTTGCCTATGCTTTTACTGGTGGTTCAGTCCTTCTGTCCTTGTTCACATTTACATCATCTGACAAGTGGAAAGTTTTTAAATACAAGAGTTAGGACTGTCCCACAAGGGTTGCCTTGACGTGGCGGGATGGCTTGTACATTCTTTTGATCAAAATTATGTTTACTAATTATCCTTATTATTATTATTACCTTCATGCAGTTTTCACAATTTTTTTTTAACTTTTTTATTTTAGGATATTTGTTTTTTGTTTTTGTTTTTCTCTGTGCAAAGGTCTTGTGTTTATATGCATTTACATTTTGCATACAAATTAATTTCCTTTTTCAGCTAAACTAGTAAACCTTTCTTAAAATATTTAATAATCTTTTTGGGTACATTTTTATTTATTTTTATTTTTCTTTATTGGTATGAGTCACATACATTTTTTTAAGATAACTAATAAAGGGACAAATACCATCATACCATGGCCAGACCACATATTACTACCACATAGTAACCGAATAATACCAAATGCACAGAACAAATATCGCCACACCATGACCAGACCACACAGTGACCAAATACTATAATACTGATTATTAATTAAAAAAAACACAATACTAATATTACCATAAGTGCCATAATACACTGGAGCTCTTTATATAGTGACAAAATCGTCAGAGACCGGTCCCCAGTTTGCATCTCGGTTCTGGAGAGAGCTTTGTCGCCTGCTCAGCATTGAGTTGAACCTCTCTTCAGCTTACCATCCTGAGATGAATGGGTTGGTAGAGGGGGCCAACCAGACCCTGGTCACGTATCTGCGACATTTTGTTTCGGCCAGGCAGCATGACTGGGCATCCTTGCTACCATGGGCGGAGTTTGCGCTGAACAACGTCGTAGCCGATTCCATTGGAAAAACCTTATTCCTCCTTAACTATGGCCAGCATCCGTGGGTTCCTGTGCCGATGCCTGTGTCTTCCACTGACTCTAGGGTGGCAGTCTGGGCGGTGGAGGCACGTGACATTTGGGACCGCACACAGGATGCCATCCAAGCCTCCAATGAGAGAATGAGGGTTTACAACGATGCTCACCCTCGCCCCGCTCTGACCTCTGCTCCTGGTGACTTAGTGTGGCTCTCCGTTCGTAACATCAGGCTGCGAGTTGAGTCCACTAAGTTTGCACCTCGCTATATAGGTCCCTTCTGCATGGTGGACCCTGCGACTGCACCTTATTGACATCTTCATCTTATTTGGTGCGTTCCACCAGTCCTAACAGTACGTTTGTGCCAAATTTGAGATTGGCAAATGTTTTCCAAATGCGTTCTCTCATCTCTAGTTATAAAGCATTCATTACATTGTGGACGCAATCCTGAAGTAGCAGGGATGGTATTCTGTGTCCCTCTCCTCTTCTTACTACCCAGTTGCAGAATCTGTACTGTAGATTGAGGTGGTAGGATAGGAGTTTCTCCGGCCCAGGAAGGGAGCGAGGTCAACATGCGTCTCTACACATCGATGGTCATGCCATACCAGCTATGCATCTTTTTTCAAGATACATGTGGCTTTACTTTTATGTCATTGTTATATTCCTGTTTTTTGCTTTGTTTGCTAATATCGGGCAATATCAGTTGGATAATAAAGAACATAAGCATCAACTTTTTTCCATTTTTTTTAAATGACTACAAATAATAATACTAAAATACATTTAAAATTATGTTCCTTATTCTGTAACAATTATTTTTATATATTCAACACATTTTTTTTTACAAGGGCGAGACTGGTAACAGCAGTTTGGATCGATTGGGCATTTAAATTTATTTTATTTATTTATTTAATGATTTATTTTTTAACTTTTATTTTTTACTTTTTCATCTTATTTTTAATTTATTTTACACATTGTGCCGCCACAGCTCGTAAAAGACCTTGGTGGGGGAGCATTTCAATATTTAAATATTTTTATTTTCTATGACTATGAACCTGTTCCCTCTTTATACTCAGCGATCACATGACCACTGTGTATAGAGAACTGACATCATGGCTTCCTAATACTACAAACACAGTGCTTGTAGGTATGGCCAGGTATGGAACTACAAGCCAATTGTTGAAGATAAACTCCCTATGATTTTTTAAAGAAACTGCCATGACAAAGTTGAACAGATTTCAGACGGATATTTCATAGTTACATATACCATGAAATGTCATATTTTACGTGAAAAGGTCAACTATTACAAGCATGACTAGGCAGACACCGGCACAGACATATTGTATCTGATATTATATGTTTTGCCTGTCAGAGATAGTGAGAATTACATAGCAGCAGGCAAAAGCTAAGCATTTTTCTCTTTTTTTTCTAGCAAACCCCTGATGTTAACAATCACAGCTATACGCTCAAGTCCAGAGTTGCTGGAGCCCTTGATTGTAATAACTCAGTGCTATTTCTGTTCAGATAAAAAATGGACATTTTAGGAAGGAAAGGGATTAAGCATTACCAGAAATCATGTAAGTGTTGCGGATGTGCAGTCAATTTTAAAAGTACAAGCTAACTTTAAAATAATAAGTTTTAATACTATAACATCACGCAAAAATACCAAAAAGTAACCTGCAAAGTAAGTAATGAAGCTCCCATCATTTTAATAAAAGTCATTGACTGCTTTGGATAATCCCTTTTTGTTAGAGAGGTCCTTTGACAATGAGGTGATTGTTCTAAGTGAGAAATCTTCGTGGTCACCTGGCAGCTCAAAAGATGGCGACCAATAACATCCCTGGCACTAGTTACTCCGTTTTCCAGATCCCAGGGCTCGCCCTGGCCTTCACCGTTTAACACATATACAGGGATCTGGACTTAACAGGGACCCTAGGCTGGAGCCTTGGAGGTAGTTGTTGAAAGGCAATTAAAATGGTCAGATAGCCAGGTCAATAACAGGAGTTCAGTGCAAGGAAGGAGAGTAGTCAAAAAACAAGTCGAGATCAAAATTATTCAAATATGTCCACAGGACCAATTATAACTTGCAGTGGACAGCAGGATTTTAGTAGCTTAGATGTCTTGCAACCCCATCCAGGCCGAAGAGGAAGAAGCCAACCCCGACAAAAGTCAACTCCTGATCTCCCAGCTCAGACATAACTATAGGTCCAAGAGAATATAGATGTAGAGTTGTTGCCTTGCCTCATCTGCAACAAGAGTGCGGCGCTGCTGGTGACAGTGACAGAAAGGGCAGGTACAAGTATAGATGTCAGAATTGTTACCTTACTGGCACCATCTAGTGATCAGATGCATTCTATTAAGAAATTAGACAGTAAGTGCTCAATTTCTGTGAACTTCTATGAAAAGGGATAAAAGACACAATCCAATGCCTATTCATATCAATCATATGTTTGAATCCACAATCAGAAGAAAAAGAACCATAGCACTCACTGATCCAAATAGAAAGCCCGCTTTTATTGGCACACAATTAAAACTTCATGGCCGGGAGGCTGTGGGATAGAGTGAGCAAGCACCGATGACGGCCGTTTCGCACCCAATTGCGCTTCCACGGGTCAGTTTGTGGAAGGATGTGACAAAAAGAGGTATATACCCCATCACCACTTTGCTCCTCCCTCCACAGCTGCTGCCATAATGACATGAAATACCTTAAAAACAATTAAAAACAACTAAGTACCTGTATACAATCGTACAATTATACACATACTGTATATGTGGGAAAAAGTTTTTTCATTAACATACTAGTCGAAAGACATGAGAAAAAATACATATACATATGGAAAAAGAAACATGAAAAACAAGAGCACATATATTTTTTTTAGCAGCAAGCCACACATGATTAGTGAAATCCTACATACGTTCTCCACTAAGAAAAATTCTTTAGAAATATTTTGGAATCATTTTAATAATTTTTTAGCGATTATATATATATATATATATAAAATACCTGAGATGAGAATCCTTTTGAAATAACATATTAAATGGATACATATACTGTATGTATATATATTTTTATATATAAAATCAATCATGTGTTTGTATAATGCTGGTCAAGAGTGAACAATGCACTTTATTTGCTTTGGCCAAGTCAGTGGAGCTGACCTACAATTTTAGGCACAGCCACATGGCTAAAAACATTATTGGGTCAAGTGCCACATTAAGGCTAAGTTCACACGTAGCGGAACTCTTGCGGAAATTACCGGGAGAGTTCCTGAATTCCATTCCGCGGGAAAATCGCATTTTAAATTCCCACGATTTTCCCGCGGAAAAACTAGCATTTTGCAAGCGTAATTAGCTTGCAAAATGCTAGCGTTTTCCAAGCGATCTGTAGCATCGCTTGGAAAACTGATTGACAGGTTGGTCACACTCGTCAAACATAGTGTTTGACAAGTGTGACCAACTTTTTACTACTGAGGCCGTCTATGCAGCATCAGTAGTAAAAGATAAAATGTAAAAAATAATAAAAAAAAAAAAATGGTGTTATTCTTACCTTCCGAAGTCCCGCGCAGCCTTCCCGCCTCTCTCCACGCTCTCATTCCCAGTAATCATTTGCGAAAATGCCCGCGATGACGTACGTTCTCGCGGGATCGCGACGTCTCACGGTAATTCGCGATGACGTCGCGCGAATGACCGCGAGACTTCGCGATCCCGCGAGAATGGACGTCATCGCGGGCATTTTTGCAACGGATTACTGGGAACGGGAGCATGGAGAGAGGCGGGAAGGCTGCGCGGGACGTCGGAAGGTGAGAATAACAATATTTTTTATTTTAAATTCTATTTTTTACAGGGATATGGTATCCAAAGCCCGGAGGACAGTCTCCTCTCCTCCGGACCGTGGGTACCATCCGCAAATGTTCTGCTTACTTTTCGCATGGTGTGCACAGCCACATGCGGAAAGTAAGCAGAACAATGCATTCCTATGGGTGTGGGATCGCCGCGATTCCGCAAAATTAATGAGCATGCTGCGTTTTTTACCGCGAAGCGATTCCGCCGCGGTAAAAACCGCAGCATTGTTAAAACCGCCGCAGAAACGTGAAAAAACGCCACGTGTGAACTCAGCCTAAAGGTGGCACTTAGGTTTGTCGGCTTCCTTTTTTTCAGAACCGTGGTGATTCTGAGTTTCAGTCTCACTTTGTTCACACATTTGTGGCATATTTTTAATTTGGATATCTTTTCTTAATAACATTGTGCTACGCAATTTCAAAAGCTGTCACATTCAGTTATAAAATGAGCCATCTTTTGATGATTTTGACCTCTTGAATTCAAATTTGACCATTAAAATTTTTAGTTGTCTCTTGTTTTCTGTTATCCTTTTACAGCTATATATAATTAATGCATAAGTGTTTCAGTAATTAGAAACATTATTACTTTTTGCAAAAGATGCAGAAAATTTTGTTATGCCAATATTCTGATATTTATTTAGAGAAAACTTAGCAACAATACAAATAACTCAAACATGTCTTAACATTATTGCGAATTGTAATCAGTTAAGAAACTGCACAACAAAATTTGGTTCTCATTTAGTGACATCTCTTTTTTGCTGGTCTTTTGTACTCTTGCATCAGATTATCTCTTGCAATTGTCAACCAGTAATCTGCAAGCATTGATGGATTCCATTTTCCTTTATATCTTCTCTCCATAGCTTCAGTATCTTGGTGAAATCTCTCACTGTGCTCTTCGCTCACTGCTCCACAGTTTGGTGGAAAAAAGTCTAGATGCAAATATAATAAATAAATCTTGATGGACATGTTACAGCCAAGATCCTTATGTGTTTTGAGGATATTTTTCCACCAACTCTTCATAGTTATCTGCTCTTGCATTTACAAAAGATGAGTTACCGCTATTAATTATATACTTTAATGCTTTTGCATTTTTCCCCATTGTGTTTACAAAGTTCTTCATTAGACCCAACTTGATAGGCAATGGTGGTAACAAAATTTTATATGAGTCAACTAGTGTTGGATGCAGGACATTTTTTCTCCCAGGTTGAAATTAATGTTGGAAGGGCCAGTCTTTTTTATTGTAGCGATATTCTTTTGCACGACTGTCTCAATCACACAGAAAGCAGCAGTACTTTGGGTATACACCCAGGAAACAAATTAGGAGGGCAACCGCTTTTAAGTCACAGTGGAGGGCCCAAAAATGTTGGTCATAGTTCAGGCACGTCAACAGCTGATTCATTTTGTCACAGGTTTCTTTTATGTGGACTGCACCCTGGAATTAAAGATATGCTTGTTTTGGACCAATCAATGAAGAGCCTCCATTCCTTTTGATTATGACTTTTCTTCAGAAATTCAATTAAACTGTTGATCTTGATGCATGAAACAAACTTGCCCTCCATGAAAAAGTATTGAATAAGATCTTTATCACGGTTGTGGAATAAGGAAATCCAAACACAGCCCACTAGGAGATTCCCCTGCTGTAGCCTGGAACCTAAGAGCTCAGCCTTAATGTTGTGGAGATCCTAATCTCCAACAAGATTGTTCAGTTCACTTTGTGTTTAAGGTGTGGTTCAGTTGCGGTTGCTGAGAGAAAGTCTGGGTCGTGAGAGGAAGATGCTTCATGACACCAAGCACCTTCTTCTTCCCCACTTGACTAGACTAAAAATATTTCTGGTGCTTTTGGAACTGGCAGTTCTTCTGTATGCGATACTGGGTGTACTGTAGATGGAATGTTTGGATAATGTAAAGACTATTTCTTCCTGGAAACTGCTTTCCTAATGGGAGGCTTCATGCAGAAATAGCAATTGGAAGTGTAATTGTTTGGCTTTCTCCAAATCATTGTGTTTGCAAAAGTCATAGATTGCCTCTTGCCATGTTACCACTGGGTAAGATTAGATGCACATCTGTTGCAGCATATGTGAAGCCAAATTATTTTCTAGATCTCTTTTTCTGCAGCCAAAATACAGGTTATAGGCTTTCCTTATGGTAGTCAAGTTTTCTGCTTTTGTGACTCAAAAGTGACATCTCCGCATAGTTAGCAAAAACTATGCACTTTGGTAATGCAAGAACAAGACATTTCTCAAAAAAACATATAGAAACATGTCAATATGCTAACAAATCTTAAAACTGTATAACTTACACAGAGACCATTTATAAAAGTAGCTGATGCAACAGTAATTAGGATTACGTCATTGAAGCTGAGTTGGCGTTTTTGATTGGTCACCCTAAGATGATAGAATATTGATGACGCAATAGACTAAACAGAGGATATAATAGACTTGCTACTAACAATGCAATAATGATGGCGAAATAATAAAGACACAATTTTTTTATTAGCCTGCATGAAAGGAGTCATAAGTAGAGATGAAAAAACTCGAACAGTAAAGTTACCTTACCGAACACTTAGTGTCCATGCACAGACCCCGAACTCTAGGAAGTTCTTGTTACTTTTCGGGTTCGGAAGCCCTAACAAAACTTATTGAAAGGCCAATTAACAAGCTTTACTTTGTGGGCACTTCCGGCTCAATCACAGCCTTGTCACGCATTGGCATGACTGTGAATGACCGGCACACACTGTGGACAAAAAACAGAAAAGAAGTGCGGTCTCCTATATTTTCGATAACCAGCGCAGGCAAAACCAACAGCTGCGGGCTGAAGCCCCCAGCTGTGAGCTTTATCTTGGCTGTGTGATGGCAATGAGCTGATGTCACCGGGGGTTAAACATAGGGGCGCTGCCGGACTAAGAGGTTGCAGACTGGCTGGAAGGTTGCGCACATCGTTACCTGAAGTGTGTGCGGGGCCGAGAAAACAGGCTGAGTGCACGGTGACCGGAAAGCCAATGTAGGTGGAGCCAGCGACCTTTCGTGAGGACAGAAGCCAGCCTATGCTGCAAAGCAGAGGGGAAGAGGTCAGGATGAGCCGGGGGGTCAGGAGCCAGATGGGAGCATGGAATCCGGAGGACGAGACAGCAATGTAGTCAGAGGTAAGCCGAGGGTCAGAGGCCAGACGAGAGCATGGGATCCGAAGGGTAGGATGGGAGCATAGTCAGGAGCAAGCCAAGAGGTCAGGAAACCAGGAGAGGCAGAACGGTACCGAAGCGGAAGACAGAGATGAAAGTCAGAGAACAAACTAGGTCATAAACAGCAAAGCTCAGTCATACAGAGGCACAATGATTACAACTGAGTAACCTGGATCAGCTCTTCTTGACGAGTAAATGGAAGTATCACCGATACCGGACCCAGGAAATACCAGCATTAAATAGCTGCCCCAGAACCAGAGAGAGGTGAATTAAATTAACCGTGACCTGACCAGGATGGAGAAGGAACCACCCCCTCCTGAATCATGACAGGCTGGTTATCAAAAATACAAAGGTCCCAATGCTATTTAAAAAAAAAAAAATAAATAATTTAAAAAACTAAGTGGTTCCCCCTCATTTTTGATAAACAAGCTAAAGCGGACAGCTGGTATTCTCAGACCAGGAAGGGGCCATGGATATTTATCAGTGTGTTCAGGCTGGAGTGGAGAGTGGTCGCATCATTGATGTGACTGCTCTCCAAACCATCCGGATTGCTGCAGGACATGGCCCTTAATGAATTATCGACAGAAAAATGATTATAACTTTGATTTTTTATTTTAATTTTAGGTGAATCATGGGTAACAGAGAGTGTGGAAGTTTTCATTTCAAATAAAGGAGCCTTTGCGCTTATCTCAGATAAAGGACTTTACTCTGTCTCTGTCTTTATTACATTTGACTATGGGGTTAGCAATGGGAGTGTATGATAGATGCCGCTCCATTACTATCCCATAGGCTTGATGTCAGTGGCCATAAAACAGCTGACATCAACCCCACAACTATTACTGTACATATCACTGCACCAGGGCAAGTGGGAAGAGCCAGGAAAATCATCAGATTTGTTCCATTCTGGAGCAGCTGTGGGCTGCTATCTTTAGGCTGATGAGGGGCAATATCCATGGCACCTTCCCAGTCTGAGAATACCAGCCCCCAGCTGTCTGCTATAGCTTGGCTTGTTATGAAAAATGCAGGGGCCCCATGCTGTTTTTTATTATTTATTTAGCTGTCAGCTTTCCCTGCATTGGCTGTCATGTAAACATGTGACCCAATGCCATTTTTTATGTTATTTATTTATTACACAGGCACCGGCTGGAGAATATTCTCATCTTTGTACACATACTCTGACTGCTATCAGTGAGACCAGGTTTACAATGATGAGAGTAGCATTCTTATCAGCACATGCTTATGACCAGCGGTAACCTTTTTACCTTTGGTCACAGCTGTTGGCTCACATGCTGTCATCTGTATTACAGAATTGGAACCACAGTGCTCTGACTGGTGGTAACAAAATGGCTGTGTTTCTCGCGCTGTCATACAGATGACAGTGTGGGAAACGTCGGATGTTCGGTTCCCCATTCATTTGAATGGGGTCTCAGTTCGAGTTCAGGTACCATTCTGCTACCCAAACCAAAGTTTTTTAATATTCCGCCAAACCCGATGGACCATCAATGGATCCACCCATCACTAGTCATAAGTAATTACAACCTCCTCTGGATCTTGAAAATTTGAGCCAATTAGCAAATGTAATAGTTCTAAACCTAGCACTCAACGTAAGTGTGATAAAAAAAAGGGAGATTTATTGTAGTACGCATACAAAACATTTCGGTCAATTGCGGCCTTCTTCAGTTACTACAAAATATTAAAGTGAGAGCGCAAAATATAATACAAAAACAAAAATAAAATAACATAAAATAACATATCAAACAAAAGTATATACATAAGAGATAGTATGGTCATATAAATAGAGATATGCTAGTCACAGATAATATACACCAGTTGCAATGTACAACCTGTCATAGAGATAGTGTAGATAGAAAGAATATAATAACATCTGAATGGGATGTGTGATGTACTGTGCTGTACTAGGTATTCAGTAGGGGGTTATACAGCCCTTGAATGGTTTGTTGTGCTCATAATCTATAAAAGGATGCATATAGAGGAAGCTCAGCTAAGAGTAGCAAAGAAGCATAGATGGTGCAGGGTGGCTACTTGCAGGGACAATCTGACCATCAGCATGAGTTCACTGCAATACAAATAAGTATATAAAATTGCCATGAAGTTAGTAAATGCTAGAGAGACAAACCACTAGTTTTAAGTAAAGAGGGAGCACTGCATTACCTTAGTTTGTGGATTGATGGGGTGTATGTGCCTCCAGACATGGGATCCGCCGCAAGTTTGGCTGGGCATAGTAATTCACAGATATAAGAAGGAAGGGGGCGGGACAAACTAAGCAGCGGCCAATAGAATGCTGAGCAGCAGAGGGCAGGAGGTGTCAAAGCAGGAAGAACATGACTGTGCATTCCACACCATGCTAGTGTGCACTCCAGCATTAGAGATGAATAAAATACTGTATATTTATTAAAGAAAATGCCCAGAGGATGGCGGTTGTGTGTGGGCAATATAAGGGAGTGTGGATGAGGGAGTTTGGGCAGGGACTTGAGAAGCTCGTGCGAGGATGGTATGGGAGAGGAGTATCCACTGATTTAAAGAGACAGAGACCTAATAAGGATGATAGAGACTATTGTGAACACGTTACTGCAATAGTGAATGATTTATTTGCTGTGATTAGCCAAAAATAGGATATGTAAGAGAGAAGCAGGAATATATATACAAAATATATGTATAGTTAGTGAAGCAAGTGAATGGAATTTTTCTTTTCTTTATCCTTTTGCTGTGTGATTTCTAATAGAGTGGCTGTGACAAGAGATCCCATATAGGAGAAATAGGTTCATGGCGGTGGTGTCCATCACAATTAATTAATATAAACGGCTCTATGGGAGAGGAAAACAGCATTAGTATGAGGATCATAACACAGTTTTTACAGTATTAAAAATTATTACACATATTTCAAACATATTGGATAATAATCCAGAGAAACTGTGGAATCACTGGGAAAATATGAATTCATAACATAATTTTCAGAAATGCTGATATTTCATACTCCCTGTTGAGGCCTTTCGGGCTCATTGTTTCCAATGTATGAATCCAAAAAGCTTTCCATCTTTTTAGATTCAAGATTCTGTTACCACCACGTCTTGGAGGTAATACCTGTTCAATCACCTGAAACCTTAACTGGGAGATGGCAATTCTTACGTATAGATTTATGGATGATGAAAGCGAATGGGTGGAATGTGTGTACGAATGGTATATGGGAGAGTGTTTTCCTCCGTGGCTGGATTGGAGATTCCCATGACTCATGTAGTAAGGGGATGGGATAACCCCTTTCTACAAACTTGTTCGTTATTTCATTCAGACATTGATCTCTAATGTTAGTATATGTGACAATCCGTTTCACTCTCTGGTATTGTGATTTAGAAATGGCCTGTTTTATAGATGGGGGTGTAAACTTTGGAAATGAAGGAGGCTGTTACGGTCTGTTTCTTTGGTGTGTAAATCAGTGGATAAAGTACCATTGCTATTTTTGATGACAATGGTGTCTAAAAAATTCATACGACAGGGATCATGTCCCATGGTAAATTGGATACCAGGCCAAGACAAATTTAGGGTATTGAAGAATGCTAGAGAGGGCTCCAATGGGCCCCCCATATGCAGAAAATATCATCTATATACCGCTTCAACATGATGACATGACTTCGGAATAGGTCGTTCTTGTAGATGATACTCTCCTCGAAGTCAGCCATGTAAGCATTTTCATAGAGGGGGGCACCACGTTGGAGCCCATTGTGGTCCCGCGTATCTGGAGATAAAAGTCATCTTGAAAGAGAAAAAAAAATTGAGGTTAGTACCAACTCCAGAAGGTCCCCACAGAGTTATATTTGGTCCCTATCCATATTTGTGGAAGAGAGAAGGCGGGATATAGAATTAATGCCCTTCGCATGGGGAATAGAGGCATACAGGTCTCTTACATCTAATGTTACCCATAATGCATCCTGTGGTATGGTCTGTAATTGTTGAATCTGTTTGAGGAATGATACTGTGTCTAAGATAAAGGATTTGGTTTGTTGAATCAGAGGAATGAATATTTTTTCTAGATATCTTGCTATAGGTGACAAGATGGAGTCCGTGGAGGCTACGATGGGTCTGCCTGGTGGGTTTTCTAGATTCTTATGTACCTTTGGGAGGGTGTAGAATACTGGTGTGATTGGATTTCTACTGGTAAGGAAATTGCAGGTCTTCTGATCTAATACCCCCAAATTGGAGTGTTTGTGAAGGATAGTGTCAATTTTATGACTGATGTCATAAGTGGGATCTTTCTGTAATGGACAATATATTGAATTGTCACCCAATTGTCTCATAATTTCTGTCATATACATTGTTTGGTCCATGATGACTAATGCCCTGCCCTTATCGGCCGGTTTTATGATAATAGATTCGTCTTCCTGTAGGGATCTGAATTTGTGCCGTTCTTCTAGTGTGATGTTGGGTGGATAGAACAATGTATCCCTGTCTATATTATTCCTTAAAGTTTGGAAAGAATCCTGTACAAAGTTTATGAAGGTTTCTACTGCATGTGATGAATGGTGAGGGGAAAAAATGGCATTTAATGGGTGGAAATTACTTTTATTGAGTAGGCCCAAGCTACATGAGGACAGAAGTTTGGGGTTTGTGACTACTGGTGGGTCAACAGTGTTAGGGGCATTCGAAAAGTGGACCTTGAGTCTAATTAAATGGAAAAAACGTTGAAGGTCCATATCAAGATCGAAGATACGACACCTATATGAGAGGCAAAAAGAAAGGCCCTTCTGGAGAATGGCATATTCTGTGATATTCAAAGTTCTTGAGGAAATGTTAATTACCAAATTTTTCGTACCTTCGATCGCGTTATCCGTCCTTGTTCCCTTCTTATATTTCTGTCTCTGTCCCCGTCTTGTCTTCTTCTGTAGTTTAACCGCCTGCGTTGACATAAAAAAGGACCTGAAGTAGAGGCCGTTAGTCCCTGTTCCTGTTCTGACCCGGAAGTAGAATAGTCTGAAGAGATTGGGTGACTTGGCCTGGTATTGGATGATTTCGAGTTGTCTTTCCATTTGTTGTCTTTCCAAATTTATTCCATTTCCTGGTTTCAATGTCCCGTTTGTGACGACTTATACGTTCCTGTATCTCTGCCTTTAAAGAACTTACTTCATCTGGTGTTCCAGTTGCCGATAGCTGGGTTTCTATGACCTTGATCTGTTCTGTGCTAGTAGTTATCGCTTTCTGGAGGAATTCCACTGTCAGAGTGATGAGGTTGAGAGAACACTTATTAAGTATTTTTTCAAATTTAGCACAGAAATCAGGTGACTCCCGGAAAAGTGTAGGACGCAGAGGAACCCGGAGACCCCTAGGCATCCTTTGGACCCTTAGGTATTCAGACAGAGTGGCACAATGTAGTTCAGTATTTGCGAGAAATCTCAATTCTCGTCCCAAGTCCCTCCCACGGGTTTCACATGGGGGAATAAGTAGAAAGTTACTAGGAATATTGAATTGTGTGAGGATACTGGCGGTTTCCTCTGCGTTATATGAGAACGCAGCAGTGATCATGACCATATAGTGTGCTAACACGTAAGGGGAGACAGGTAGGAGAAAAACACCGTGAGCACAACTAGAGGGTGGTGCTAAAGGTTAGGTTCCCAAACCATATAGATAATAGTTATAAACCTAGCACTCAACTTAAGTGTGATCAAAAAAGGGAGATTAATTAAAGTACGCATACAAAACGTTTCGGTCAATTGCGACCTTCTTCAGTTACTACAAAATATAAAAGTGAGAGGGCAAAATATAATACAAAAACAAAAATAAAATAACATATCAAACCAAAGTATATACATAAGAGATAGTATGGTCATATAAATAGATATATGCTAGTCGCAGATAATATACACCAGTTGCCACGTACAACCTGTCGCAGAGATAGTGTAGATAGAAAGAATATAATAACATCTGAAGGGGATGTGTGACGAACTGTGCTGTACTAGGTATTCAGTAGGGGGTTATAAAGCCCTTGAATGGTTCTTTGTGCTCATAATCTATAAAAGGACACATATAGAGGAAGCTCAGCTAAGAGTAGCAAAGAAGCATAGATGGTGCAGGGTGGCTACTTGCAGGGACAATCTGACCATCAGCATGAGTTCACTGCAATACAAATGAGTATATAAATAGTAAATGCCCTCTGGGCATTTTCGTTAATAAATATACAGCATTTTATTCATCTCTAATGCTGAAGTGCACACTAGCATGGTGTGGAACGCACAGCCATGTTCTTCCTGCTTTGACACCTCCTGCCCTCTGCTGCTCAGCATTCTATTGGCCTCTGCTTAGTTTGTCCCGCTCCCCCTTCCTTCTTATATCTGTGAATTACTATGCCCAGCCAGACTTGCGGCGGATCCCGCGTCTGGAGGCACATACACCCCATCAATCTTCAAACTAAGGTAATGCAGCTCTCCCTCTCTACTTAAAACTAGTGGTTTGCCTCTCTAGCATTTACTAACTTCATGGCCATTTTATATACTCATTTGTATTGCAGTGAACTCATGCTGATGGTCAGATTGTCCCTGTAAGTAGCCTCCCTGCACCATCTATGCTTCTTTGCTACACTTAGCTGAGCTTCCTCTATATGTGTCCTTTTATAGATTATGAGCACAACGAACCATTCAAGGGCTATATAACCCCCTACGTCACACATCCCCTTCAGATGTTATTATATTCTTTCTCTCTACACTATCTCTAGGACAGGTTGTACGTGGCAACTGGTGTATATTATCTGCGACTAGCATTTTTGTTTTTGTATTATATTTTGCGCTCTCACTTTAATATTTTGTAGTAACTGAAGAAGGTCGCAATTGACCGAAACGTTTTGCATGCATACTACAATAAATCTCCCTATTTTTGATCACACTTAAGTTGAGTGCTAGGTTTAGAACTATTATCTATATGGTTTGGGAACCTAACCTTTAGCACCACCCTCTAGTTGTGTTTTTCTCCAATTAGCAAATGTAAGCATCATATTCGTTTTCAGCACCACAAAATTAGTACTGCCTCTGAACCAATTTGGCTGTAGAACAGCGTAATTAGCATTTTGCATTTTGATATTACTCCAATGTATCCAAATGCTCCAACTAGTCAAGTGCATCAAAGTACCTGTGTGAACAGTCTTTGTTAAGATATATCCTGCCATTTTGTGGTAGACTTTTTTGGTTAGACATTGGGACACAATTCACAGACTGTACACAGAAATAAATGTCCCAACCGACTGCAGGCCTCCATCCACATTTATAATATGCCCATGGGGCTTAAAGTTTGGGTCAGGAGGTCAGTCCAGACATTATTGCCAATAGACAAGCCATGAAATATTCACCTCTGAACCTGTCCTTATTTATGCGTAAATTCAGTTGTCAAGTCAATTAAGCAAAGCAGACAGATTCAGAACTATGGCGGAAGATAAGCAGCAAAAAGCACTAAAGTATTATAAAACTAAATTTTCATTTAAACAGACATGATAGCAGTGCAATTATAAAATCACAATAATGAAGGTGCCTCAGAAAAATAGAGGAAGGACTGACAATATAGCCCAGGCAGACCAGCCAAAAAGTGCATGAAATACTCCCCTCTGAACCTGACCTTATTTAAATCCTTTAATTATACTCACATTTTTACATTTGCATGCGTAAATTTAGCTGGTTGCATTTTTTCTTGCTTTTGCATCATTGCTTTCCTCCTGTTCACTTGCCTCAATTGCAGTTGCCTCCATATCAATCACTTCCAGCTCTTGTATTTGCTAAACACTTAAATGATACTTTATATCTTATTCTGATATATTTTAATAAACAAAGTGTATAACCTTTTCTTGGTTTTGAGAAATATATAAAACTTTAATTGCACCTCTGTCTGGAAAACTCTGCCAATTTTTGTTTTAAATGAAATTAAAGGAACTATCCCAATTTTTTATTGCAGATTTCTGAGTTTAAATCAATAGAATGACACTCTAAGGTGTAAAGATAAGCACAGTCCTGAATCTCAATCACATTATGTGTAACATAAATGGAAAGAAAATTGAATAAAAAAAATGGGCACTCTTTGAATACAAGGAAATGTTAGTTACAAAATGTTCTTTCTCCAGACAATCTGTCTGTGTACAGATGAATAACCATACCAAAAGAAGGAAACATAACCAAAAATCGAAAAAACTACCAAAGTATACCAAAACGAGAGAACACACTAATACTCAATCAATTATAATTAAATAACTGTACCACTTATTTCATTAATTATATTTATTTATTGATGCAAAAAAGTAAAAAAAACAACATATACCACATACATACTAAAACTTGAGCTAGGATAGAGAGGCAAAAAGCCATCAAAATATGATGTGAATTCAAAACAAAAAAAAACCAGCAATGGACGTCGCCCATACACACCGTTCTGCCTTCCCTAGATCTTCTCCCACACCATGTGGCATGATACACATGAGTATGTTTGATAAAGGTCTCCATTGACCAAAACATCATGTATGACACACAGTATATATTAGGACCATTAGGACACATACCCATTTATGAGAAAAAAAAAAACGGTCCGATTTCCGGACCGAAAATAAGGACAAGTGCTATGCGAGTGTCATGCGATTTCCGTGCGATTTTTTTCACAGAACATCCGTATGACATGCATATGCAATCCATGTGCAATGCGATTTTAGCATGAGCTTTTTCATACAGCAGTTCTCTCTGTGTTAAATCTCATATTAAAATAGCATTGTTAAAAAAACTGTGCACATCGTTTTAAAACAAAATAATCTCATGAGTGTAATGAGCGGCCCACGTGACCGCTGAAGACAGGAAGGGAGACAGTGGAGAAGCGAGCGAGGCTGCAGAGACCGCGGCAGGATGGGTGAATATAGTGATATTCACCTGTCCCCTGGTCCATCGCAGCTCACCGCTGTCTCTGCTGCATCCTGTGTCAGTGACGTTTAGGCAGCAGGGGGCGCGGTGACGCGGTTAGTGCACGCAGCCCCTCTGCTGGCTGAACAGTCACTGACACAAGAAGCAGCAGACAGCGGCGATGGACCCAGGAAAGGTGAGTATGGCTTTTTTTTTGCAGCATATGGGGGCATATTCTATGGAGCAGCATTAGGGGGGCATAGTCTAGGGAGCAGCATATGGGGGCATATTCTATGGGGCAGCATATGGGGGCATATTCTATGGAGCAACATATGGGGGGCATATTCTATGGAGCAACATATGGGGCATAGTCTATGGGGCAGCATATGGGGGTATAGTCTATGGAGCAATATATGGGGGCATATTCTATGGAGCAGCATATAGGGGCATAGTCTATGGATTCCACCCTCGGCTTATACACGAGTCAATAAGTTTTCCCAGTTTTTTGTGGCAAAATTAAGGGGGTCGGCTTATACACGGGTAGGCTTATACACGAGTATATACGGTGTATGTATATATATATATATATATATATATATAAAAATATGTATGTATATATATATATATTTATATACAGCTCAAAAAATAAAGGGAACACCCAAATAACACATCCTAGATCTGAATGAATGAAATATTCTCATTGAATAGTTGGTTCAAAGTTGAATGTGCTGACAACAAAATCACACAAAAATCATCAATGGAAATCAAATTTATTAACCAAAGGAGGCCTGGATTTGGAGTCACACACAAAATTAAAGTATCAGTATTGTGTGTGGCCTCCATGTGCCTGTATGACCTCCCTACTGTACAACACCTGGGCATGCTCCTGATGAGGTGGCAGATGGTCTCCTGAGGGATCTCCTCCCAGACCGAGACTAAAGCATCCACCAACTCCTGTGGTGCAATGTGACGTTGGTGGATGGAACGAGACATGATGTCCCAGATGTGCTCAATCGGATTCAGGTCTGGGGAACGAGCGGGCCAGTCCATAGCTTCAATGCCTTCATAGAATCATAGAATCATAGAATCGTAGAGTTGGAAGGGACCTCCTGGGCCATCTGGTCCAACCCCCTGCTCAAAGCAGGATTCGCTAAATCATCCCAGTTAGATGTCTGTCCAGCCTCTGTTTGAAGACTTCCATTGAAGGAGAACTCACCACTTCATCTTGCAAGAACTGCTGACACACTCCAGCCACATGAGGTCTGGCATTGTCCTGCATTAGGAGGAACCCAGGGCCAACCGCACTAGCATATGGTCTCACAAGAGGTCTGAGGATCTCATCTTGGTACCTAATGGCAGTCAGGCTACCTCTGGCAAGCACATGGAAGGATGTGCGACCCTCCAAACAAATACCACCCCACACCATTACTGACCCACTAAGTGTATGGCCATTCCAAGTGTAGGAGACCCGCTCCTTTAAACTGGGCATAGTTTTAAATCAGCCCTTCCTCCACATCTCATCATCCGCTGCCACTAGATCACCAGCGTTAACATGTTCCATGCTCCTACAGCCAGGGTCAAATTCCGAGCAAGGGTGAGTGGTTTTGCTGTGCGTAAAAGACTTGTTATGGAAAAGATTGAGGTGTACCCCACAGAGGAAAATGTTTGACAGCCAACACACTTAGGGTACTGTCACACTTAGCGATGTACCAGCGATCCCTACCAGTGATATGACGCGGTCAGGATCTCTGGTACATCGCTAAGTGGTCGCTAGTGAGCTGCCACACAGGCAGATCTCACTAGCGACATCGCTGGGGATGGGGATCGATACTTACATGTCACACCAGGTGATCCTGCGTCCTCCCGCCCGACTCCACGCGTCCAGGACGTTCTCGCGTGATCAACGATAACCAGCGGGGGGAGCCGGTCGTAGGTAAGTATCACACACAGCGATATCGCTAGCAATATCGCTATAACGTCACAAGTTATAGCGATATTGCTAGCGATATCGCTTAGTGTGACATGCCCTTTAGTGTATGGGCATTCCAAGTCTAGGACACACGCTCCTTTTTAATGGGAAATTTTTGGTTAATAGGCCCTCCTACATGTTTCATCCAAGGGGGATTGGGGTTATTGGGGTGCATATGACTTTGTAGCAGGGCATGCACTGCAGTCTATGCATAAGAAAACAGAATGGTAGTACAAAATGAATAATGTGAAGTAGATTTTCCTGTGCCCATCCAGTATGTGGTTACAAAGGCATATTGGGTGCAGATAACTTGACAGCAGGGCAGGCCTTGCAGACAATGCATAAGAAAATAGTTTGGGATTACGAAATGAATAATGTGAGGTGGATTTTCTGGTGGACATCCAGTACGTGGCTTGAAAAGCTTATTGGGGTGCATGTAACTTTGGGGCAAGCCAGGCCTTGCATTCAATGCCACATTTTTTCAGGAAGCCCTCCTGTACCTCTCATGAAAGGGGTATTGTGGTGCGTCGTAATTCTTGGCAGCCCATCCTCTCACTGCATAGGCAATAAGTTTAGGAGACCCACTGATTAATAATGGCCCTTTAAGAAGATTAATGCCGCCTGATGCCCCGGTAAAAATAGGCTCTGTGACTTTAAGAGTTCATCCTTCATAAATGAAACAAGATGTGTCTGCTTATGTGTCACACACCACATGGCCAGCTAGGGTTGTTAAATGTTACAATGGCATTTTCCAATGAATGCATTTGTATTGGTTGAAAGCAATGTTAAAGTTGAAAAACACTTCAAAAACGCTGAACATAGCCCAAGTGAGGGTGGAACATTTTGGTCTGGTAATAATTATTTTGCCTTATATACAAGTCATTAACCTGGAAAGGTTGTACCTTAACATATTTCCCAGCAAAATCCATTTTAGTTTCGTTTTGCTATGTTTTTTGGTGCACCGATAAAAATGGCATGAAACTGTGAAAAAATTGTTTAAAGTTGTGAACTAGGAGTTAGGAATGCTTCCAGCGGTGATCCCCATGATGTCCCCGTGTCATTTGAGCAGTGTTTCCATCATTTTCAGATGTTTTAAGACCTTTAAAGGACCTCCGGAAGATAGCTGTAAAAATGCTCGGGTCTCCCATAGACTCACATTGGGCTCGTTGTTCTGTCCGAGTACCCGAGTATTCCAATTTGTTCGACCTGAGCAACAACCACCCGGGCATTTTAGTGCTCGCCCATCACTAATTGTCATCTTTCTGTCTATGCACAGTGTAGGCTGAAAGCTGCCACTAAAAATGGTGGGGGTCAAGTTGAGAAGGAGATCATCAGCAAGAGGGCAAGCAGAGCTGCAACAGATAAAACTGATTTTATAACATAAAATACAGCATGAAGCCTAGTAAACAACTTCCAGCAGAAATTTGAGTCTCAGCTCCTATTTCATGCAGCCCTCAGATTGGAAAACATAAATTTAATGATAGATTTTCATTATAGGATTTGTGCAGGTTTTCAAGTTATCCCCTATAGTGAACAAGAAAACTTAATCACTGGGTATCAGAACTCTGACAAGCACAGGAACTGGGTTCTGCAAAGCTACTGCTGAAAGGAGCAGAGTTTGAGCATGTGCACCTCTGCGCTATTTACTGTCTATGGGACCACCTGAGACAGTGGACTACATCACCCAACTTGGTATAAACTCTTTATTTTCACTTTTTAATGTTTCTATTAAGAGCCGCATATCCATCTAAAATATAATTTTATATTCACTGATTAAAAGTTACCCATCCTCTTTAATTACCAAAAATAGTTTTGCACTGATAATTCATGCTCTTCTCTTTGAAAAACTCTCAAGAACATTCTATGCAAATGTGTCCTTTGAAACGTACGTGATTATGACATCTTATTTAATTAAGAAGAGCCAATCGAAGAGCATGTATTTAAATGGAAATGTAGGAATCATGTTTGGCAAATTCTGCCTTCAAGCCTATTTTGCTGTTCTCATTTGATAAGCTTGTTACTTTTGTTAAGACAATGATGACAATGAAATGAATACATAAAATGGTGTTTGAGACATATTTTATTGTCTACCCAAATTTCCACTGCTAAAAACGTATTAAAGGAATTGTCCACTTTACACAATCTTTTTTGTTAGTATAATCCAACAGCGAGCTGCCTAGAGAATGTTTTGCTGCTCCCAGCAATCTACTGTAACAGGCTGAAAAATCCAGCAGCAATTATTCTTCAGCTCTCTAACAAAAGGAAGAAAACTGTTTCTCTAGTGCCATGTATAGATAGTGTACCTGAAAGGGTATGTGCAAACAGCCTTTCAAGGTGAAGGTGCTTCAGGAGACCCCAGCTTTTTTTCCCGCGGAAGCATCTTTTCAGCATTTTTTTGTTGTTGTTTGCCAAGGTCTTTTTCAAAGGTTTAGACCGCCTACATTTTTTTAGTGTTTTTTTCCAGTGGGTTTTTTAACTGACATTTTCCAGACTCCATTCAACAATGAAGTAACTGCCAGCGGTTTTCAAGCAAAAGTGTCTGCAAAATACTCAAAAAGATGGCCAGACATCTTCCAAATGGCTCTTTAGAGCATTACCATTGACTACTCTTGTAAAGTGCAGAGAGTCTCCAAGTGGAAGTCATCTGACGGAAAGGTCTGCTCTCTTTTTTTTAATGGCTTGTCGTCTTTGGAAATTTGAACTGTTTAAAAGACTCTCAGAAGACTGAGTTTATGAACAACAAGTTTTAGGACATTGGAAAGATTACAAATTTGTCGGTAGTTTGTTTAGTTATTAAGAAATTTTCAAAACATTTGAAGAAATGTTTAGGAATAATCCAGCTCCGAAACAGCTTTGAGAGGACTGAATGTTAGAAATGCGTGTGAACTACCTGTTAAACATTGAACCTCTGAAAATATTTAAAATGAACCTTCCACCAAGTTTGACCAATATGAGATAAGACGACCATCTTTCATGCTTGATATAGCGTATTCTATAATGCAGTATATATGCCCCCAACTTGACCTGTAACACAAAAAAAAGAGCTTTTCTTATACTCTTACATATATATAAATTATGTGAGACACATGTAGTGTCAATATGATCACTGCAATCCTAGATGAATTCTGTTCTGGCACCTTAGAGGCTCTGCCAATCTGACATGGCACCATCAATCCATTCCAGCAAAATCTGAACTCCTAGATGGCGCTTCTTCCCTTCTGAGCTTTGCAGTGTGCCTCAAAAGTTGTTTTCCCTCACACATGGGGTATTGGCGTACTCAGGAGAAATTGCACAAGAAATTGTTTGGTGCAATTTCTTCTGTTACCCTTGTAAACATAAAAAATGGCTAAAATAACATTTTTGTGGAGAAAATGTGTTTTTTTATTTTCACGGCTCAACATTTTAAACTTAGGTGAAGCATCTTGGAGATCAAGCTGCTCACCACACATCTAAATATATTCCTTGAAAGGTCTTGTTTTTAAATGGGGTCACATCAGGGGCTCTCTAAACGTGACATGGTGTTTGCTAATTATTCCAGCAATTTTATATTAAAAAAGTCAAATGACTCTCCTTCCCTTCTGAGCCCTGCCATGCGCCCAAACAGTAGTTTTCTCCCTCATATAGAGTATCGGTGTACTCAGGAAAAATTGCACAACAAATTACATGGTGCAATTTCTCCTGTTACCCTAATGAAGATGCAAAATTTGGGGACAAAATACATTTTTGTGGGGAAAATGTGATTTTTTTCATTTTCACAGCTCAGCATTATAAACTTCTGGGAAACATATAGGGGTTTAATGTGCTCACCATGCCTCTAAAAAAGTTCCCTTAGGGGTCTAGTTTCCAAAATAGTGCTACTTGTGGGAGATTTTTACTGTTTAGGCACATCAGGAGCTCCCCAAACACAACACATGTTTCCAGCAAAATTTTCATTCAAAAGTACGCTCTACGCTCCCAAACTGTGGTTTTCCCCTACATATGGGATATCAGAATGCTCAGGAGAAATTACATGACAAATTTTGGGGTCCACTTTTTCCTGTTACCTTTGCAAAAATAAAAAAATTGGGGTCTAAAGTAAAATTTTTGTGAAAAAAGTTTAAATGTTAATTTTTTTTCCAAAAATTCCTGTGAAGCACCTCAAGGGTTAATAAACTTCTTGAAATTAGTTTTAGACACTTTGAGGGGAGCAGTTTTTAAAATGTTGTCACTTTGGGGCATTTTCTGTCATATGTAGACCCCTCAAAGTCACTTGTAATGTATTGTGGTCCCTAAAAAAATGGTTTTGTAAATTTTGTTGGAAAAATGAGAACTCAATGGTCAACTTTTAACCCTTATAACTTCCTAACAAAAAAATTGTTGTTTCAAAAATTGTGCTGATGTAAAGTAGACATGTGGGAAGTGTTATTTATTAATTACTTTTTGTGACATATCTCTCTGATTTAAGGACATAAGAATTAAAATTTGAAAATTGCCAAATTTTCACATTTTTTGCCAAATTTCCATTTCTTTCACAAGTAAACGCAAGTCATATCGAAGAAATGTTAGCACTATCATGAAGTACAATATGCCATGAAAAACAGTCTCAGAATCAGTGGGATTCGTTGAAGCACTCCAGTGTTACTATCTCATAACATGAGACTGGTCAGAATTGTAAACATTGGTCTGATCATTAACATGCAAACACCTTGGGACGTAAAGGGGTTACTCACCATCCTTCTGTTTAACCCCTTTGTTCTGATCCACTATCTTCATGGTATTTTGACCTCAGATCACTACCTAACTATTCTTTTGTCTCTTCCTTCTGTTTATGATGTAGCCTCGTGTCTTTTAACCTCATATTACTTCACTATCCCCACTCCACGCACTCTAGGACCTCTTAATCACCCCCAACTGTAACACCTCATCAATCTCCTGGTGCATGACGTGCTGCACCTCGTCCGAGATCTGATAGGATGTCCGCCAGATTAGGGCATGATTCCCGGTGTCCACTTCATGGACCGCTAGCTCCGTCCATCCAGGTCTGTTGGTAAACATGGCCCGAAAGGATTCCAGCATGGCTCGCAGCTGTGACAGCTGGTTTGCGGTTAGCGAGGCGCTTACCTCCACATCCTCTATGGACCCGCTGGCCTTAACTTGGACCAACATGTCCAGGAGGGGGTCTTCCTCCCCACCACGGGCAGGTTGCAGACCAGTAGGATGCAGGCTCCATGTTCTTGATGACCTTTTTCATACTGATGTGGAAGGCATTTCACCTATCCCGAGCGTGGTGGAGTGATCATGTACGTAACTGGGTGGAGATGGTGTATGATGTATGGGCCTTCCCAGGCGACTTGAAGCTTATCTTTTGCTACTGGGACCAGCACCCACACCTTCTGACCCACCTGATAGGTCCACTCCCGGGTGTTCTGGTCATACCAGTGCTTCTGGTCAGTCTGGGCCTGCACCATGTTGTCATGCACCAACTGCGTCAAGGTCTGCATCTTGTCACGGAAGCGCATGACATACTCCACGAAGGACACTTCTGAAGGGCTCGGCTCTTCTTCCCAGGATTTCCTTACCAGCCCAAGGGGTCCCCGGACTCCTCTGACATACAGGAGCTTGAAGGTGGAGAATCCTGTTGAGGCCTGCGAAACCTCTCGGTAAGTGAATAGCAGGTGTGGGAGATACCGCTCCCAGTCGCTCCCCTGGGTCTCAACCAGTATTTTTATCATCTGTTTCAGGGTACCATTGAAGTGCTCACACAAACCATTGGTTTGTGGGTGATACAAACTTGATACCAGATTCTTCACCTGCATTTTTCTACAGAGAACCTCCATTAGGCGAAACATGAATTGAGTCCCCTGGTCAGTAAGCATCTCCCTGGGAAATCCTACTTGGGAAAAGATGGCCAACAGGGCATCTGCTACCTTATCTGCCTTAGTTGAGGACATAACCACTGCCTCCAGGTACTGGGTATCATAGTTTACCACAGTAAGGATGTAGCGCTTTCCAGAGCCGCTGGATATGGCTAGTGGTCCCACAATGTCCACAGCAATCCTCTGGCAAGGCTATTTTATCACTGGCAAAGAGATCAGGGAAGCCTTGGGAGCAGGCCCTGACTTCCCCACTCTTTGACATGTGATACAGGAGCGGCAGTAGTTGGTTAAATCTGTCCCCATTTTGGGCCAATAGAAGCGTTGAGACAGCCGGGCCTTAGTTTTGCCGATTCCCAAGTATCCAGTGAGTGGAATCTCATGGGCCATCCATAACAACTCACCCCTAAATTGGTAGGGTGCGACCAGCTGTCTTTCCCTCAACCTCTCCTGTTGGGCTTTGCCGGGAACTGTCTCCCGGTACAACCTCCCTTGTTCCCAGAATACCCTCTCCTTATCAGTCTCGGAGGTGGGCTTCTCATTGAGGTTTCTCAGGGTCTCCAGGCTGGTATCTGAGTGCAGATGTCATGGTCCCTTCCTGTTCTGTTTCACGCACCTCCCAGCAAGCTCCTGCTCCCCGGCGCGTCCCCGCGCCCGGCTTCCGGGTGTCTCGGCGTCGGGCGCCTGCGCACTGTCTGACTCCTGGCGCTCAGGCTCTTTGGAACGGTGACGCACTGGCCCTGCCCCTGACATGGCGGTGCCCATCGGCTACTTATGTTCGGCGTCCGGACAGGTAAGACGCCTGTTTATCAATTGCGGTGACGTTGTCTTCTTGTCAGCGCTCTTTGTGTCCCAGGCCCTCCTCGTTCCTCTGCCTCTACTTGCGCTACCTCTGGTAGCTCTCTCCCTGCACCACCAGTCATTCCTTGTCCTTCTTAAGCTCCTGTGTCTTCCCTGTCTGGCTCCTTCCATCTACCTGTCTGGTTCTCATACTGTCCCTGTTCACCTGTCGCCTGCCTTGCTTTCCGCTCAGTGTGTTACCGGTGCCTTCTCTCTATTGCAGTCTCCAGCCAGTGCCACCCTCTGTGCCCCGGTCCTGTATGCTGCCCATTCTCCATGGTCCCTGTGCCACCCTGTGCCTTACAGCTCGGATTCTTCACTGCCTCCTTTCCAGCCTATAGCCCCAGTCATCCTTTTGGTTCCGGCTGTCGCGGTTCTATCCTCCGTGGGCCTGCCCCTAACACTCCCTGTATAGGGGGTGGCCTCACCTGGGCTGCTCGCCCTCGGGGGCTCTGGAGCCATGACCCAGAGGGTCCACTTCCAGGTTGCCCCTACGTCTCCACTCTGTAACAGCAACCATAACAGCAGAACAGCCTGGCACTCCTGGCTGGAGGCAGCCAGAAATGACGTTAAGGTTGCTTCCTCATGGGGACCCTCTGGTACCTGCTCTTGGTCCGTCTCTGGTTCAGTCATCACTTTTACTTAGGAGGGTCCAGAAAGCAGGGCATTACCTGCATTCTGGGCAATCTGACTGCGGGTGACAGGTGACAGAGACTATATAGGCCGTCTCCCGCGGGGATTACCACAGTCTCATCAGCCTGCTCTGCTATGGGTGCCACCTCCCCCATTACCTCAGGAGCAGTTATATATATGGAGGAGTTACCTTTGGCAGGACACCTTCCTTTGTGGCACTGGTCATTTGCACGGCATCACCTTCTTCATGGCTCCTGTGCCTCTCCTCATTTCCCTTAGCACCGACTCTTGCTCCTGTTAGGGGGTCCTCAGCCATATCACTCCGCAGGGTGACTTGGCTGAGAACTCCTGTTCCTCCAGATACATCATCATTATCAGGTAAAGCCTGCACATTTGCATCATTAGCATTAACATTACCCTCAGTACTAGATCGGGGAGGGGTGTCAGGGACATAATAAACAAACATCCTCCCCAAATCAGTTCCCAACAAAACGTGTGTGGGCAAGTTTTCGGACACCCCCACTTCCTTCACCCCGCTCTCAGCACCCCAATTTATAAAATACCAGGCTATCGGCAAAGGACAGCAGATTCCCCCAATCCCAGTGACAGTCAGGGTTTCTCCTGAATAATCTCTTCAGGGGCCACCAGTTCGGGTCAGATGAGGGTTCGTTTGACCCAGCTGTAATTGAGGCCTATAGTGCGCCCCACGGTGATTTTCTTCAAATTTTCACATGCCCTCCCAACCGCCCCACCCACAAAAAGAACTGCTGCATAGGCCATGAGACCTTGCCTGGGGGCTCTTCTTCTGCTTCTCCTGACAAGTGGTGCTGAGATGTCCAGTCTGACTGCACAAATAACATTTGCGGGGATCGGTTGTAGGCCTGGCGTTAGCAAGGGGGACGAGGCCTCCGGTGGGTCGACTGGTAGGAGTACTGGGGTTGGTTGATGGCTTGCCCCCTTTCCAGCTGGCGGTGACCGACTTCCACACCTCCGGTTTATGGTTGGCCTCGTAGGTGCTTTGTCCGCATCTTTTGGCTTCCGATCCATCACGAACTGTCGCACCTCAGCCGGACAAAGATGTAGAAACTGGTCTTTTACCATCAGGTCCTTCAGCTGCTCAAAGGTGATCACTAACAGTCCTTGAACCCACTGGTCAAAATGCCTTCTGAGTTCATGCACCACATCACTGTAGCTGTCATGTGGGCCACGTTGGAGGTTTCAGAACTTTTTACAGTAAACCTCAGTAGTCAGTTGGTACTTCTTTAACAGGGCCTGCTTAAAGGCCTCATAGTCTCCATCATGGTCTTGAGTGAGAGAAGCAAACACCTCCAGAGCTTTTGCTTTGAGCCAGGGGGTTAAATATCGGGACCATTGATTCTCAAGCAGCTGATACTGTCTGCAGGCTTTTTCAAATCCCTGCAAAAAAATGTTCAGCTCCCCATCCTTTTCCATCACAGGAAAATGCTTGCGGAGAATGACATGCTAAGCATGTCGAGATGAGGAGACTTAAAGCCGTAATGCTCCTCTGGGAAATATGCTAATTATGCAAATTGTCTCTTCAGAGAGGAAGATGACTAGAACTCTAGTACCATCTATTGGAAATAGCAATCCTAAAAGTAAATGTCGACCCTTTAACAAGCCTTGTTACATGACTTAGGATAAAAGCCAAGCCAGAATCTCAATTTGCAGACACTGTGTTTCGGGGTACTGCCCCTCGTCAGTGCAAAGTGTGAGATCTGGCTTGGCTGTGAGAGAGGTGTCTGACCGATATCCAAGAAGTATCATTTCTCCTTGCGGAGAATGACATGCTAAGCTCAATGGGCTGGGGGAGTTGGAGAGTACTCTTGGCAATACCCCCAGTGTATCTTGGTTAGCTACTGAGGAGGAGTTGGCCAGTTGTGGAGGTCAAGGTGACTTCACTCTTGCGAGGTCCTCTGAGGATGAGGAGCCTGGAACTTCCTGTAAGAACCCTCAGAATGTCTTCTCTCCTGACACCAATACTTTTTTAGGCATGAACAGAAGACGTGAACAGATTCAGAGAGTTGCAATTCCAGATGGAAGATGAAAACAGCTGAAGAAGTGGCGTGTTTGTCGTCATGTAAATAACACGCTCATGTTATGGCTCCCCAAGCTGGTTGGGGCATTGCATCCCTGAATGTCAGGCAAATTAGATCCAAATTCAGGCGGGCAGTCGTTCTAGATTATATTAAACAGATGAATGCTCACATCTTTTGTTTTCAGGAACGTGGGATTGTGGACTCTCCAAGCGATAAGGATTGGCCTTACGGACAGCATGCATGGTCTGGCTCATGTGTTAATAGGAATTATGGTGTAGGGATATTAATGGGTAACAGGGAGATTAATTTAGATAGCTACACGGTGGTAGTGGTGGGTAGATGTATAATTACACATGTCAGCTATAGAGGGTGGCGGGCTAGAATTATTAATGTGTATTGTCCATCAGGACACAACAGGAAAAAGGAGCATCTGGCTCTTTTGGAAAAATTAAGTTTGTTTCTTCCGGGCAAAATGCCTACAGTTTTAGTTGGAGACTTTAATTGCATCACAGAAGGGAATTATGACATAACTGGTAAACAAGTTATCCAATCTTATTTCTGATTTTTCCCTTCTAGATGCTGCTGCTCTGAAATTTGGCATCCCACCACCACCAACGTACCATGCTGATAGGGGTGGTATTGCATCCAGGATAGATAAAATGTTGTTTTCCAAAAATATGTGTATGAATTTTGAACAAAATGCTGTACCTTTTTCTGATCATGAGTGTTTGCGAGATGTGTTTAGTGCGATTGATGACCGTGTGTATGGGGTTGGGGTTTGGAAGCTGAATGTAAGATTGTTAGAAGATGAGGATGTGATGAACGAATTAAAAATAAAGTATAAAGAGTGGAGAGTATGTAAGAGGGATTTTGCATGTGTGCTGGAATGGTGGGACTGGGTTAAGGTGTGTTGCAAAAAATTCTTCAAAAAATGGGGCTATAAAAAAGCTGCTATTTATCGGAGTAGATTTAATGATTTAAACAGGCGTTTAGACTTGTGAAGGAAGTGTGGAGAAAGTGGGATAGATGTGTCTGATCTGCTGGCTGAAACAAAGAGTGAATTAAACATGTTATGGATGAAAAAGAGAAATAAATCATCTATCGCAACAAAATAGAACATCTTGAGAAAGATGAAAAGTGCACGAGGTTCTTTTTTAAGAAAATGAATGGGAGAAAGGCTGATATGGATAAAATCCTGGATAGGAACGGTTTGTGTGTGTCAGGTGAGAATGTGATAAAGGAGGTGAATAGATTCTATAGCAAGTTATATGATAAAAAATGGATTGATTCTGGTCGTTTCAGAAGTGCTGAATGGGTTAGAGAACAAGTTGGATAGTGGAGAATGTGATATTTTGAATGAGGACGTAATTATGGAAGAAGTAGAAAGCGTGATGAAGAGTGCTAAAAAGAATAAGACACCAGGTAAAGACGGATTGCCGGTAGAATTCTATGCGAAGGTGTGGGATTTTCTGGGTGCTGATTTGACTGAGATACGTAAGTATATGTGGGAGAGTGGTAAGTTGTGTGAATCAATGAAAGAGGGGGTGGTTGTGCTTGTACATAAGAAAGGTGAGAGAAAGTGTTTAGAGAATTGGAGACCTATAACGTTGTTGAATGTAGATTACAAAATCTATAGCAAATTGTTGGCGAATCGTATGCGTGAGGTGATTGGTAGTGTTGTGGATGAGGATCAAGTGTGTGTTGTGCCTGGAAGAAGTATGAGTGATAACTTATGGTTATTAAGGGATTTGATTGGAGACTGCATGGGAAGGAAATGGAAGTGTATGGTTCTGTCAATTGATTTTAAGAAAGCGTTTGAAAGGGTCTCGCATGTGTTTTTGTTTAAAGTTCTGGAGAGAATGGGATTTCCTCAAAAATTTGTGAATCGGATAATGTCTTCGTATGATTGTGTGTCAAGTGAGTTTCTTGTTAATGGGTGGTTGAGTGAGAAAGTGAATATTAAGTCTGGGGTAAGGCTGGGGTGTCCCATGTCCCCTGTCTTGTTTGTATGTGTGATTGAACCTTTGTTGTGCTTGGTGAGACGTGATAAAACGATGCGAGGTTTGTTGGTATCTGGGATGGTGGAAAGCATGTGAAAGTTCTTGGATATATGGATGATGTTGTAGCTGTGAGTGAAAGTGTTGTGTCTATGAGTAGGGTTAAGTTGCTTCTGGAGTTTTTCTGTGGTGCATCTGGCTTTAGAGTGAATTGGAATAAATGTAGTTTTAAATGTTTTGGGGATGACAGGGTTAAAATGGAGGGGGTAAAGTGTGAGGAGGGTGTTATCAAAGTGCTGGGAGTATTATTTAATAAGGATTTGGAAGGTAAAGAGAGCTGGGAGGAGTGTGGATCGTGCATAGAGCGTAAGTTAAATTGGTCTGGGGTCCCATGTAATTTAGCCGTGTGCTTGTGCTCAGGGGCCAACTGCTATCACGCCAGGTGAAGGGATGATTTCATCCATACCTCTGAGAGGAGGGGGTGTGCAGTGGTGCGATTTTGCAAATCCCAAGCTTGCAGGAATGGGTGTTTGGCGGTGTAAGGGCTCTGCCAATATTTTGTGAAGTCTTGGAGCCCTTGCACCTCCATGGTTTCAATGTTGTGGACTCTGGGGATAATGAGGCAACGTATGCAGATTGTGAACATCCCCTTCTACCAGCCTGGGATGGGACTCGCAGCATCACACCTGCTGTGACATTGTTCCACCACAGTATTCCACCTGCTGGTAAGTTACATTTGGAGTGTAAGGGCCCTGTCACACATAGCTGAGTCACAAGTTTTGTGATGCAACAGTGATCTCACCAGCGAGATCGCTGCGTGTGACACCTATCAGCGACCGACCCCTGCCGGTATCGCTGATAGCTGTTGGAAAGCCCTGGACATTTCTTTGATTGCCTGTCTCCCGCTAGCCAGCACGCATCGCTGCGTGTGACAGGCGGGAGACCAGCGATCAGCTGGTAACGAAGGTACACATCGGGCTTCTAAGGGATGTAGGGATAGCACGGTGGCTCAATGGTTAGCACTGCAGCCTTGCAGCGCTGGAATCCTGGGTTTGAATCCCACCAAGGACAACATCTGCAAGGAGTTTGTATGTTCTCCCCGTGTTTGCGTGGGTTTCCTCCGGGCACTCCGGTTTCCTCCCACACTCCAAAGACATACTGATAGGGAATTTAGATTGTGAGCCCCATCAGGGACAGTGATGATAATGAGTGCAAACTGTAAAGCACTGCGGAATATGTAAGCGCTATATAAAAATAAATATTATTTATTATTATTTATATCTCAATGGCCTGGGTTGCTGGTAATATAATTTAATATGCTGTTTTGTGTGGTATAAATTTACAACTTGTCTGTATTCTGATGTGATTTGTAACAACCCTGCTGGCATCACTGCATGGCCTCCCATCCCCCGCACACCAACTTACTTTCTGCTTCAAGCCATGCTGTGAATTCTGTCTGTTGCCAGCTCTGTGCCTCTGCTCTCCATGTTTCCAGACTGTGTGTATAGGGGGGGCGGCACCTGAACTCTCTGGTTCTTATGCAGTCAGGGTGCACCTGTGTAATATGTCCCTTACCAATCACCTGGAGCCCTTGACTATTTAGTTTCGCCACTCCCACTGAAGCATTGCCTGTGCAATGTCTATACTCAGTTAATATCTTGCTGCTGAGGAAGCCAGGCCCTGTTCTGTGTATCTCCTTCTCTGTAGGAATACTCTTTGTCTCGCTTTGTACCTTGTCCGCCTGCCAGGAGGCAGAATATCCTGGCCCTTGAGTCTTGTTCCCAGTGCCTTGTCTGTTCTCTGTCCGCCTGCCAGGAGGCAGAATATCCTGGTCCTTGTGTCTTTGTCCCTGTGTCTCTGTCTGAACTCTGTCTGTCAGTCTCCTTGTTTGTGGTTCCTTCTCTGCCGTGTCTTTCCTTGTGTCCTCCCTGTCTGTGCATCTGCACCCTCGCAGCTTTATCTGTGCATCTGCACCCTCGCAGCTTTATCTGTGCATCTGCACCCTCGCAGCTTTATCTGTGCATCTGCACTCTCGCAGCTTTATCTGTGCATCTGCACCCTCGCAGCTCTGTCTGCACGGCTCTCTAGCTGCTCTGCCTGCACGGCTCTCTAGCCGCTCTGCCTGCACGGCTCTCTAGCCGCTCTGCCTGCACGGCTCTCTAGCCGCTCTGCCTGCATGGCTCTCTAGCCGCTCTGCCTGCACGGCTACCTAGCCGCTCTGCCTGCACGACTCCCTAGCCGCTATGCCTGCCCGGCTCCCTTGGAGCCCAGCCTACTCCGCACTCCTGTGGCTCCGCCTACCTGCACCTCCTGTGTGAACAGGTCCAAACCTGTTCCTTCATATTCCACTCCTTCCTGCCTATATCCATACCGGCACCTCCTGTGTGAACAGGTCCAAACCTGTTCCCTCACATTCCACTCCTTCCTGCCTATATCTGTCAAGCTGTGGAGACTCCAAGGGTGAACCCACAGGACCGCGACGACGAACCTACCCCCGGGCGAGCAGGCCAGGTGTACCACCCCCTATACAGGGAGTGTTAGGGGCAGGCCCGGAGGAGACTATCACCAAGGAAGCTGGTACTTGGGGACAACTGGAGGAGTAGACAGGCCAACACGGAGCTGGCCGGCATGCTGGCGAGCACAGGGGAGACGGCTGCAGGACTGAACAGAGAGCAGGCAGGAGGAACAGGAGACGGCAGGAGCGGACCAGGAAGGCACACACGGGAGTTGGCAGGAACGGACAGGAAAGACGGACTCTGGAAGGGAATACAAGATGGAGAGATCAATGGAGCACACAAGGCGGGAAGGGCACAAAGCTGGGAGTTAGCGAGAGCAAACGCAGGAGCCGGAGGACCCGAGAATCTGTCGTGGAACACAATAGATAATCAGGCACGGGTCTGAAAGAGCAGCTCCCTTTTATAGGGACAGAACTTCCAGGTCAGACCTCCAGGGTCACAGGGGCGGAGAGAAGGGCTGAGCTAGACTGTGCTGAGGTCTGGGGTGAGGCGCGCATGTGTCCTGGGCTGGTCAGAGGAGCTGACCACGGGGCAGGACGCAGGAGGGCGGGCGCGCGTGCGCCTGTTACAGAGCGCACCGGGAGCGGCGGACGCGCCTGGAGTCCGTGGCCAGCGCGGGAGCAGCGGCAGGAGCCGCGGACGCGAAGGAGACGGCGGGCACGGGAGCCGCGGTAAGCATGACAATATCCATACCTGCACCTCCTGTGTGAACAGGTCTAAACCTGTTCTCTCATATACCACTCCTGCTAGCCCTGTGTCTCAAGCTGTCACCTACCTGCCCAGTGTCTCCAAGCCGTGCCCGCTTGCCCAGTGTCTCCAAGCCGTGCCCGCTTGCCCAGTGTCTCCAAGCCGTGCCCGCTTGCCCAGTGTCTCCAAGCCGTGCCCGCTTGCCCAGTGTCTCCAAGCCATGCCTGCTTGCCCAGTGTCTCAGCCTGCCTGTTAGACACACCTGTCCAAGAGACTTGTCCCCGAGTGGGATCAGCAGCCACAGCCAGACACCACCCTGGAGTGGCACCCGACAGCTACCTGACGCACAAGCCTGACCTCACCATCAGAGGCTCCAGTGAAGACCGAGGTAGCTGTCGTAGTCACGCCCCTTCCAGGGTAGTCTGGTTTGTGGCACAGTGGGGCCACAAACCCCCCGGCTCATGCCAGTCAGCCAAGGCGTGAGCGTGACATGATCATGATATATTTTTGGTTTAATATTTAATATCATCAATATTGTTTATTAGAGGTTCAGATACAAACAGCATATGGTTATGCTAGTATTTTTTGCATTAGTTGGGCTATGATAACCAGCAACTGTCTGTTTTTGTCTACAGCACACTGATTGTATGGCTTATCTGGTACTCTAAGTATTTAACTGCTTAATATTTTGACCCATTGTTTGTCGTTCGATTTATGTCTGTTTTTTCAGACTTTTTAATTAATTTTAAACAAGTGTTTTGTTTGTTGTGTCAACAAAAATAAAATAAATTTGTTGATTTTTGACTTTTTAATTTGGTGGTGATCCCTATATCTTTGCGCGTATACTTTTTTCTTGTATGTTTTTGATGTAAATTTATATGCATTAGGTGATCCCACCTTAATTGATATTTCAGATGGTGCCTGTTTACTTCATTCTTTGCTAGAGTTGAGCGATACCAGCCGATACTTGAAAATATCGGATCGGAATGGATCGGCCGATCTTAAAAAAAAGTATCGGTATCGCCGATTCCGATACCGGAAGTCCCATTCAAGTCTATGGGACTTCCGGTATCGGAATTAGAAATACCCTTTTTTTCCCACATACAGCCTTTCGAGGGTCTGTACGGGCCTTCCGGGGGTCGGTGCCGGCCTGCCGGGGGGCTGTGCCGGCCTGCCGGGTGTCTGTGCCGACTCCCCGGGGGTCTGTGCCGGCCTGCCGGGGGGCTGTGCCGGCCTGCCGGGGGGCTGTGCAGGCTCCGGGGGTCTGTGCAGGCATCGTCCGATGGGACTACAAGTCCCATCGGGCGATGCCTGCTACCATGACAGTGATTGACACATTTGCCAATGATGGGACAGTAGTAGTCCCATCATCCGGCTAATGTGCTGAATGTAAAAAAAAAAAATTACATACATACTACACAAATACATGCTGCATACATACTACATACATGCTGCATACATGCTACATACATGCTACATACATACTACATACATGCTACATACATACTACATACATGCTACATACATACTACATACATGCTACATACATGCTACATACTACATACATGCTACATACTACATACATGCTACATACATGCTACATACTACATACATGCTACATACTACATGCATGCTACATACTACATGCATGCTACATACTACATACATGCTACATACATACTACATACATGCTACATACATACTACATACATGCTACATACATGCTACATACTACATACATGCTACATACTACATACATGCTACATACATGCTACATACTACATACATGCTACATACTACATATATGCTACATACTACATGCATGCTACATACTACATACATGCTACATACATACTACATACATGCTACATACATACTACATACATGCTTCATACATACTACATACATGCTACATACATGCTACATACATGCTACATACTACATACATGCTACATACATGCTACATACTACATACATGCTACATACTACATGCATGCTACATACTACATACATGCTACATACATACTACATACATGCTACATACATACTACATACATGCTACATACATGCTACATACTACATACATGCTACATACTACATACATGCTACATACTACATACAAGCTACATACATACTACATGCATGCAACATACATATATACTACATACAATACATTCATACAATACATACATATAGAGATACAGTACATATAACATAGAGTACATACTCACCATCACTTGTCACATTGTTCCCCGAAGCCATTGTCGTCTGAGGATTAAAAATTAAAATAACAAACCACAAATATACTCACCCTTGATCCGCAGAATTCCACGTATGTCCCACGACGATTTTGTGTGGAGAACAGCAGCATCAGCTGATGCTGCCGTTCTCTACGAGCGCCAGGAATCCACTGTAAAAAAAAGGCCCGAGTCTCACTTTATGGCAAAGTGCCACAAAGTGAGACTAGGGACTTTTTTTTTACAGTGGCGGAGGAATACAGTGCGGAAGGATATCTACCTTCCGTCATTGGATTCCTGGCGCTTGTAGAGAACGGTAGCATCAGCTGATGCTGCTGTTCTCCACACAAAATCGTCATTGGACATACGTGGAATTCTGCAGATCAAGGGTGAGTATATTTGTGGTTTGTTATTTTAATTTTTAAAAACAAAGAGAAGGGGAAGTGGTAACTACTACACACATCGTATTGTCTCAGAACTAATAAACACTGAGCTCGATCCTTAAAACTTTTTGTGAAAGTTCCTTACAAACACCGTCCAGGTTTTTAGTGAGAGGAATGATTGCTCAAACCAGATCACTAATGCTCATTGAACCCACCGCTCTGCCACCAACTGTCAGAGTTTGAATGAATACAACCCAAGTTTTGTTATCACTTTCAGTTTGTTAGGCGCTGGGATTCTCCTGCTGCATGTGATGGATCTCAAGCCTTGTCTGGTGCAGTGGTCACCCATTCAGGCTCAGCCGCTGTTATGACTGTTCAGCACAGACTTCGGTCCCAGCGCCTTGCCCAGGCTCATGCTGCATGTGTAGTTGCTGCTGGCTTTCCAGCTAAGTCTATGGCGACTACTGGTTTACACATGCAGTGTTGTACTCTGGAGCCTGAGTTTAGATATCATCCTACTGAGCATGTCTGGTATGTGGCGCCTTCTGATTGATACTCGGACATCACCTGCTCTGGTTATGTGACAGCTTCTGATTGGTCCACAGGCAAGGTCCTGTCTGTCTGGACTTGAGCTGTATGTATAAGAGGTCCTCTGGAGCTCACTCCTGTGCGCTAGTATCATGTAAGTTTGGTGTGTTGGTGGCTACTTTACCACCCCGTGTGCACGTGTGCCGCTAATAGCACTGCGAGTGTTGGTCTAGGCAGGCAGTGTAGGGTGGGAACTCCTACTTGAACTTAGCATATGCAACCGGTATCCTCAGGTGCGCATGCTAAAGCACACCATGTGTCAAAGCAGGGTCTACCACCAGCTTAGCCTTTCCTAAGACTAGGGAACCCAATTAGTATTTTTCTATACGCCTGTGCAGTCTAACAGGGTATAGTCCTTTTTGCTTTGCTTCATAGTACCGCTCTGTGGTGTAGCAGAGCTTGTTACTTTTTGCTCTGGCACACTGAGTTACATTTAACTGAGTGTGCTTTAATTGTTTTCTCACAGCCTTGCTCCACCTTTGTGCTAGCTGTGGTTTCTTCATCTCCACACGGTGGACCCCAGGTTGCGAACGCACTTTATTATAATTTCTTATTTGGTGCGTTCCGCCAATCCTAACACGGTTAGGAACTTGTAGCTCTCTGGTGCCCCCTCAACATCAGGTCAGTCAGGGAACTGCACCCAGGATAAGTAGTCGCTGGAAAAGCTGGCTTGTCACGTGCTGACTATCGTGCACTCTGCAGTGAGGGCGGTGTGTATATCACCAATCCCAGGCAAGGAATACACATAAACCTCCGATCCATCACTGCCAGGGTTCCCCAATACCACCAGGATGCTATGCTGCCACCAGTTCCTCGTTTGATACTAAAACCTATATCGGGTCAGGAACCAACCCACAGGTAGCGTGTTTTGGCACAGAGTACGTGTCAGTTCAAACATAGAGCAAAAGAACGAAATTAGTAAACTTATAAGTTGACTCCAGAAAATATAGGCAGTGTTTACAAAAATACAAATACAAAGATGTTACAAAAGGAGAAAAAATGCAGTATCTACAAACAATTACAAATAAAAAGGATTAAAATAAGAAAAATAACTAGTACATCTCAGTCACTGGAATGACGTATTGATGAGGGGAGGGGAGTTCCCAAAGAAAATATTCAATCTGCAGCATGGATGTTCGTTGTCATCCCCAGGTCTGAACACCCTACAAAATGGCTGTTCCTGTTTTATAGTTTGCCCATAAACTTAGGGACTCAGTTCATGCCATGTGTCCAGCTTGGATACCCAATAATTATAAGGCACATAGGAATCACAGAGGATGTTGGTACGGTCAGCAAGGTACTCCCTCAGCATCTTCCAAATCTTTGCACTCCTTGTGAGAGTATCCCACGCCTCTGGGCCTGTGCGATGGGATGGTCTGAGAAAACTCTCTCAGAACTTTGCCTGTGTTCCCCTGTCTCTGCTGGATTGGAGTTGTGTCTCTCTCGCCTGTACTCCTTGATTGTCCAGCGAACTGTGACCTCTGCCACCAGTGTTTTCAGATGAGAATTTTTTAACAAGGGCCTCTGGTACTGCCCCATTTTAGTAGACATATCCAGCTAGTGAATAAGAGATAGAAAGTTCTCCTTGTAGCATGGGTCTAGACTCTAGAAGTGTCATCAACCACTAATGACTGTCACCCAAAATTTTGAGAACGCGAGGGTCACCGGAAAGACAGCGTAACATAAACTCAGCCATGCATGCCAGACTGCTAACAGGCAAGACTTCCATGTCCTCACCAAGAAGATGACTGACCATGCTCTCCTTCTCATCCTCCTCCCTGTCCTCATGGCATCCATGCTGAACAGACGGTATGACAGTTTTGCAGGTAGAACAATTTATAGTGCATGAAACTAGCTCCTGTTCCTCCTCCTCCTCTTCCTCCTTGTCACCCAATCTACAATGGGTTGAGATGAGGCTGGCCTGTGTGTAATCACCCTGTATGGTTCCTTGTTCCATCTCATTGTGCTCTGCCTGCAATGCATCCTCTTTGATTGTGAGCTGAGAGTGTTTCATAACACAGAGAAGCGGGATGGTGACACTAATTATAGCGTCATTGCCGCTAACCATCTTGGTACAGTCCTCAATGTTTTGGAGGATGGTACATATGTCTGACATCCATGTCCACTCCTGAGGTCTTATGTGTGGAGTCTGAACTGAATACCAACAGCCTTGTTGATGCTGGTAGTCAACAAGTGCCCTCTTCTGCTCACAAACTCGTTCCAAGGGGAGCACCCCTTCTGAGGAAGATATCCATTGAAACGCGCATCAGGGGGACCCTGGGTGATACCTCATTTTGGTAAATATAATTTACATGTAAGTTTTTTATTTTTTACGGCATGAGGTGCACTTCTTCATATCTGGGACTCTCTATTTATTCACATCATATATTATAGGTACAAGGGCTTTGGTCCCTTCCTGAGGAGACCAGATATGGTAAAAACTAGCAATACCAGCATATGATCAACTTTTTATGTGCATGATTCTGTTACAGATATTATGAATTAATATTTTTCTTCCATAATCTCTTTTTTTGCACCAGCATTTTTATGTATTTCTGTATGCTTTATCATGGATTTATATAAACATATTTGGAGATATGAGATATTTTTGCACTAAGCACTTTATGTAGTTTTCATATACAATATCTCTTTTCATGTGCTCTCTCATGTGGTATTATTTATGTAACTTTCTACCAGCTATTCATTGTGTCACCCAGTGTGTTTGTTTCTTGCTATTCAATATCTGTATGGTTTGCCGTTTCTAATTTTATTTTGTACTTATTTTGAATAAAAATACATCTTTTTAACTTTCTTTGGAGGACCTGTTCTCTTGTGGTGTTTGTATTCAGTTTCACGGTCCTCCGTGTTATAACTTATACATTTTTTGATTAATTGGCACAATTTCAGCTTGCTCACCGCCATGGCCTCGGCTTCAGCCTCTGCATGCACCATCATCATCACGTCCATGGGCCTTGGACATTTTAAATGGAGGACAATATTTTCCACGTTCACTACAAATGGCTGAATTTGGAGTGAGCTTGTATGTGATCCATGTGACAGACAAACCCCAGTTCAAAATATCTGGCGTGTAGGTAACTATTTTGTTAAGCAAACTGGTGTCAATAACTAGGCTAAGACACTGCTAAAAAAATTAAATGATTAAATGGAGGTCTGAAATGGCACAATTTTGAGTGCACTGATATGTGATCCGCGAGACGGACAAACCCCATTACATTACAGCACTAAAAATTAGTTGGATTTTTAGTGCTGTAATTTGGAAAGGATCTGGCTGTATTCTGCAGTGCCAACACGCAAATGGAGCAGAAAAATGGTGTTCACTGGATTGCTTTTAAAGAAAATAATCCGGATTAAGATCCAAAAAAATTTTTAGCAGCTGAAACATGGGGCTATATCTGCAAATATCTGTAATAGGCAGCAGCAGACAGAACTGGAATGGACCCTCCTGCTATATCTGAATTCTGCCACATACACTGTTTGCCTGCCTAGAACTGATATCTATGCAGCTTTATTAGTCCTCAGAAGTACTGTTAGTTGAGATAGATATGTGTATTAGATATGGTATACCCACACTAAGTACCAAGCAAACAAATCTCTCCCTAGCTCAGCAGCAACTCTCCCTACACTGCCTGATCCTGGTGCAGACTGGGATGAGCATGGCAGTGCCAGGTCTGATAGAGACATGATGATGCTGTGCGACCAGCCAATCACTGTAATGCCACAACCAATATAGCTGCAGCATTACAGTGTTTGGCAGACAATCTCTGCATGTTCATTGGCTCTCTAAAGAGTTCCAAACATGCAGGGCGGGGACCGAGCAACCCCAGAAATACTCAGTGAGCTCCGAGCATCGGAGGCCCCTTGTCATCACTTGGGTCACGACATTTGCCATATTGCTAGATTCACCCAAATCAAATTACAATTATATTGGATGATATCTCTGGTGATTCCACAGCGCAATCTATAGCATAATCCATAGGTAACACATATAGATATTGCTATAAAATCAAAACAGATTTACAGTGCTTTGAAAAAGTATTCATACCTCATGAAATTTTCCACATTTTTTCAAGTTACACCCACAAACTTAAATGCACTTTATCAGAATTTTAATGTGGCACACCAACACAAAGTAGCTAGTATTTGTGAAGTGTAAAGGAAATGATACATGGTTTACTAAATATTTTAAAAATATAAATTTGAAAACTGTGACTTGCATTTGTATTCAGCCCTCCCCTTCCTCCCCTGAGTCAACACTTTGTAGGATCACCTTTTGCTGCATTTACTTCTACAAGTCTTTTGTGGTATGTCTTTAACAGCTTTGCACGTCTACAGGCTTACATTTTTGTCCATTCTTCTGTGTAAACTAGTTCTAACTTAGTGAGATTCGATGGAGAATGTCTGTGTACAGCAATTTTCAAATCTCGCAAGTGTACCTGCGATAAAAGTGACAGAGCTCTCCTTTCTGTATAGGTAGGAAAACTTGAAAAATCGTCAGTGTATCAAGTACTTATTTTCCCCTCTGTAACTTGTACCATATACTATCATTCAGATAGCCTGGTCCAAACAGCAGAGTGAGCAGCCTCTTCTTATCTCAGCACCCTTAGTATCCAGAATATTAGCTCATATATATATGATGAACAGGAGTGTGAGCAGTTTCTTCTTACCTCAGCACCCTTAGTATCTCCACTATTAGATTAAAAAGACAGGGTGGACAGCAGTGTGAGTGGCCTCTTCTTACCTCAGCACCCTTAGTATCTCCAGTATTAGATTAGAAAGACAGGGTGGACAGCAGTGTGAGCGGCCTCTTCTTACCTCAGCACCCTTAGTATCTCCAGTATTAGATCAGGAAGAGAGGGTGCACAGCAGTGTGAGTGGCCTCTTCTTACCTCAGAACCCTTAGTATCTCCAGTATTAGATCAGAAAGACAGGGTGGACAGCAGTGTGAGCATCCTATTCTTACCTCAGCACCACTGATATATCATGTCTTAGATTAGACAGATGGTGTGAACAACAATGGGAGTGGCCTCTTAAGTCAGTACTCTTGGCATCTCTAGTATTAGATCAGAAAGACAGCTGTGTGAACAGCCTCTTCTAATCTCAGAATACCTGGCCTCTCCTGTATTAGATCAGAAAGACAGGGTAGACAGCACTGTGAGAAGCCTCTTCTTATCTCATCACTCCTGGACTCTCCTTTATTAGATCAGAAAGACAGGGTGGACAGTAGTGTGAGGAATCTATTTTTATCTCAGCACCCCTGGCCTCTACTATATTACATCAGAAAGACAGGGTGGACAACAGTGTGATCAGCCTCTTCTTTCCTCAGCACTCCTAGTATCTTTAGTATGAGATCAGACAGACAGGGTGGACAGCAGTGTGAGCAGCCTCTTCTTATCTCAACACCCCTGACCTCTCCTGTAATAGATCAGAAAGATAGGGTGGACAACAGTGTGAACAACCTCTTCTTATCTCAGCACCCCTGTTATCTCCTATATTTGATTACACAGTCAGAGTGGACAACACTATGAGCGGCCTCTTCTTACCGCAATATCTTCAGCAAAACAATCGAATATCCATCTTCCTATGCACAAAGGCGGTAGTTCACTTTCCTACTAAATAAGCACACAGGCACCTGTCCTAACATTCTAGGCCTCCACCATTTTAATTCTATGCTGATTAAGAACCTTGACAAAACATTTGTAATTTGCTCATAGAAGATATTTAAGAATTTATTTATAATACATTTTCCTTTAGGATAATAGTTCTCCTTTACTAGTCATTGCCTGTAAGACACATATTGTGCATTTTAACCATTTAAAGACCACAAAATTCTTCCCAAAAACCTTGCACTATGGAATATTGATCCCCGAGTTCTGCTTGTGTTCCTTATGTGTTCTCTGTGTTGAGTCAGTGATAAGGTCAGTTTTACAAATACTTTGTTGTTTCTCTGAGCTCATTTATGCCACATTCTGAAAATGAATAAAATGTACAAAATCTCCTGTTTCATTTGTGTTAAAACTGTCCACAAACTGCACAACTGAATGTCCCATTAAATGTTAAATACCCAGTATTAAATCTTTTGCGAAGTGCATAATCTGCCACACTTGCTTTGAAAATACTGTAAAGAAAGCACATTGAAGAGGCAATTAGCAACAATAAATCTTACCTTGCTCCTTAGGTTCAATAGTCTGGTAATTCAGGTCAAATCAGCGGGGTGACTTCTTTCCCTTGAAGAGGGGCAGAATTGTTAAAAGCTTCTATTTTGTACTTGAAATATCTAAGCATCCATTTCTATGCCGTCTTGCTTAGTAAAGGTTTTACATAATATAAAGAGCAAACTTTTCTTATTAAATACTTACAAAAGTCATGGTTATGGTGGTATTTCCGAAAGGTATCGAAGAAAATATTGCAGACATCCTGTCTGAATACAATAGCTAATGTTCCCCCATACAATTTTATTCTGTGGGCATGGAGGACTACAGCTCGCTATTATTCTTTGGTAAATTCATAGAGCGTTAATTACATTAAATGATTGCGAAGTCTATTGTATGTTTAATCTCTAACACCTTAATAATTTTTTTCACATCTTCTTGCATGTTCAGTACATTATTCTAAAAAGCCCATTTATTTTAGACTCTGTTGGTGTGTTCATATTTTGTGGGCGTTTTTACCTTTCATTAAATGCTAAATACGTTCAATGTTTCTCTTTAATTGCATATTAACCTGCTGGAACACATTTACAAAAGGAATGAAGTTGCTGATTATTGGGACACATGTCAGGTTACCTGAACGGATTCACAACTGTATAACCCAGAACAGCAGGTGGAAATGTATATTATCGTAATTGCATTGTGTTAGCGACTAAACATCTGCAACTAGGGTTGAAAAAAAGAGTCTTATTCATGAAGGCTAACTTTCACGACCGGCAGATAAGTTGTACTTTTCAATGGCACTATTTTGAGATATATAGCTTATTACCAGAATTTCAGGCCAAAAAAAAATCTAAAAACTCAGCCCAACAGAAACAAAGTTACCAGAAAAACAGCAAAAAAACCCCACCAGAATTACAGCCCACCAGAAACACAGTCCACAAGTGTTAAGGACTACTACTCAATAAGGCCAAGTGAAATGCAGTACAACATTGTTAGCAAAAACCATAAATGGAATGAAGGATTAATTACGGAGTGTCAAGATGGAAAGCTTGAGCAGGGGATTGCTACTCAATGCAAAAATGACAAAAATATTGACCACTGAAAGATATGACTGGGACACATTTAAGATGGATGGTGACGAATTAGAAATTGTAAAGGACTGCAACCTACTCGGATCGATGGTACTGTAATTTAAGATGGAGCGACAACATTGGAAGTCAATAGGAGAATAGCTATGGGCAAATGAAGTCAATGGACAAGATTTTTAAGTGAAGGAACATTACACTGGAAACAAAGACATGGCTCATACATAGCTTGGTCTTTTCTGTGGTAACATGCGGATGCCAAACCTGGACGATAAAGAAACATGACAAAAGACTGATCTGAAATGTGGTGTTGGAGAAGGATGCTGTCAATACCATGGATGGCAAGAAGAACAAACAAATCGATTTTGGAACAAATCAAGCCAGACATGTCATTTGAAACAAGAATCGCTAAGATACAACTTGCCTACTTTGGAGAATGGAGAAGGACATTAGTGATGAGCGAGTATGCTCGTTGCTTGGGTCTCCACTAGCATGCTTGGGTGGTCTCCGAGTATTTGCAAGCGCTCGAAGATTTAGTTTCTGGCCCCGCAGCTGCATGATTTGCAGCTACTTGACAGCCTGAATACATGTGGGGATTGCCTGTTTGTTAGGGAATTCCCACATGTATTCAGGCTGTCAAGTAGCCACAAATCATGCAGCTGCGGTAACAGAAACTAAATTTTCGAGCACATCCAAATACTCAGAGATCACCCGAGCAACGAGCATACTCGCTCATCACTAAAGGACATCATAGTTGGAAAAATTGAAGGAAGAAGGAGAAGAAGAAGACGAGCAACGCAATGGCTTGTTAATATTAAGATAGCAGAGAGAACAACTTGTACATGATCAGTCTTCCTACAGATCATTTATCTATCAAGTAGCCATGGCTCACGATCGAGCTGAAAGATGTTAAAAATAATAATAATTAGAGTTGAGTGAAATGGGTCGGTCAAATTCAAAAGTCGACAACTTTTGGTGAAGTTGGGTTTCGCCGATCGAAACCCGACCATAGCGTGAGGTCGGCCATGAGGTCGCCGACCCGCGCGCCAAAGTCACGTTTCCCATAATGCTTCCAGCGCCTTTTCTCAGCCAATGATCAATGACGCACACTGGGGGCAAAGCGATGACATAGGCAGCGGCCACCACCATCTTATATATGGGCATTGCAGTGATTGGCTGGCTTTGTGTGGCGTCACAGTGGCTATAAAAGACCGAACGCCGACCGTCATCTTACTTCTGCCGATCTTAGCACAGGGAGAGGTTGCTGCTGCTCGTTCTCAATAGGGAGAATATTTAGGCAGGAAACAAAAACATGCTATCTGTGTGCGACTCCGTACAAAGATAGACGGAGATTTTAATTTTTCCATCCATACACCGTATAGAGCTGTCCGCTTGTCAAACAGTATCCCATATCTGCTGTTTGATTCCGGTCAAATCGATACAGAGACAGCATCTGTGTGTGACTCCGTTAAAAAATAGATGGATAGTTCAAATTTTCCATCCATACACGGTATAGAGCTGTCCGCTTGTCAAACAATATCCCATATCTGCTGCTTGATACGGTCAAATCGATACAGAGTCAGCATCTGTGTGTGACTCCTTTAAAAAGTAGATGGATAGTTCAAATTTTCTGTCCATACACCGTATAGAGCTGTCCGCTTGTCAAACATTATCCCATATCTGCTGTTTGATAACGGTCAAATCGATACAGAGACAGCGTCTATGTGTGACACCATTAAAAAATAGATGGATAGTTCAAATTTTCCATCCATACACCGTATTGAGCTGTCCGCTTGTCAAACAGTGTCCCATATCTGCTGTTTGATTATGGTCAAATTGATACAGAGACAGTGTCTGTGTGTGACTCCATTAAAAAATAGACGGATAATTCAAATTTTCCATCCATACATGATATAGAGCTGTCCGCTTGTCAAACAGTATCCCATATCTGCTGCTTGATAACGGTTAAATCGATACAGACACAGCATCTGTGTGTGACTCTGTTAAAAAATAGACGGATAATTCAAATTTTCCATCCATACATGGTATAGAGCTGTCCGCTTCTCATACAGTACCATATCTCTGCTGGTACTTTTGGTACATTTTTCCAAACATGAGGAAGTCTGGTGGAAGAGGCCACTTACATGGGCAGGGGGGCGCAGCTGGTACTGATGGTGGTGGTGGGCATCTGCTGATAATTTCAAAAGCACAATAGCAGCTAAGGCACGAGGTGTTGAGCTGGCATCATCGTCTGGCACAAGAAGGCCTTTAAGGTTCCCTTTTCTGGGAGTAGGTAAACCGCTTTTAAAGCCGGAGCATCAGATACAGGTTTTGGCTTACATTGCTGAAACAGCCTCCAGCTCTATTGCCTCCTCTTCTAAAGTTTCAGAAACTGCAAGCACTGAGTCGTCAGTCCAGGCTTCTGGTCCGGAACAACACCTTTCCTTGTGTCCTTCACCCACACCAAAAGTGAAGGATGCGGCAGGCCACACTTCAGATTACTCCATGGAGCTCTTTTCACATACCATGCCAGGGTAATCAAGTCAAATCGTGAATTCCCCAGTCCAAGATGAATCTGACATGGAGTGCACTGATGCACAGCCACTGCTAGATGATTCTGCTGGTACATTGACCCAGAGCAATACTTTTGCCTTGCAGTATAGTGAGCCAGAATCAGACCCTGATGAAACTCAGGTGCCCCTTCCCGCATACTATACCACCTTACACGGTGACACAGAGGAAGGTGCAGATGACATTGAAGAGGAGATGATGGATGACCCAGTTGTTGACCTGGATTGGCATCCATTGGGGGAAGAGGGTGCCACTGGCAATAGCTCAGAAGAGGAGAAGGAACCGCAGCAGGCATCGACATCGCAGCAGCGGTTATCTGGCAGGCCCGTAGCTGTACCAAAACTTGTTAAAAAATCAAAAAGAGTTGCAGGACAGCTTGGCCAGACGCTGAAATTTGCACACCGTGCAAGACCTGAAAATGTATACCATAGTAGGAAGAGTGCGGTGTGGCACTTTTTTGACCAAAATCCTATTGATGAGGCAAAGGTTATCTGTAAGAAGTGCGGAAGGACCTTTAGCCGAGGTAAAAATCTCTGAAATTTAAACACCAGTTGCATGCTTAGACATTTAACCACCATGCACTTGCAAGTGTGGACGGACTACAAAACCTCAGGTAGCACATGTGCACCTGCTCTGACTGAAGGTAGCCAGCAACGCTACATTGCTTCCCCCACTGAAAGGCCACCGATAAGCACACCACCAGCAAGAAATGTTGAGGTGTCGTCGCAAGGCCAAAGCAGTCAGGGAATCACAATGTTTTTGGAAAAAAAGACTGAATCAAGGCCATCACCAACACCACTATCACCATCCCCTCTCAGTCCATAATGTCCACTGCTAGTTCCCCCCTATGCAGCTCTCAAGTCCAGCTCACCCTACCAGACACTCTAAGTAGGACAAGAAAGTACTCATCATCTCATCCGCGTTTACAGGCTTTGAACGGCTACATTGCCAAACTGATCTCATTAGAGATGATGCCCTTCCGTTTGGTTGAAAGCGAAGCGTTCCGAGACCTCATGGCCTATGCTGTCCCATGCTATGACCTACCCAGTCAGCACTTCTTTTCTAGAAAAGCCATCCCAGCCCTCCACCTGCATGTGAAAGACCGCATTGTCCATGCACTCAAACAATCTGCGAGTGGAAAGGTGCACCTCACAACAGATGCATGGGCCAGTAGGCATGGCCAGGGCTGTTATGTGTCCATCACTGCGCACTGGGTTAATGTGGTGGATGCTGGCTCCACAGGGGACAGCGGCAGTGGAACAGTGCTGCCTAGCCCACGGTATAGGAAACAGTTGGCTGTAGGCGTTCCACCCTCCTCCTCCAGCACGAGCACTCCATCCGCAGCTGACTCGTGTTGCACACAAGGTGTCTCACTATCGAACAGCTAGTGGTAAGCGGCAGCAGGCTGTTTTAAAGATGATGTCTTTGGGCGACAAAAGACACACCGTGGAGGTACTGGCCAATTACTTGCATCGACAAACTGAGTCATGGCTGGGCAGTCTACATCTTGAGCCAGGCAAGGTAGTCAGTGATAACAGCCGGAATTTTGTGGCAGCCATAGCCCTTGCAAAACTGAGACACATACCTTGCCTGGCTCACACCTTGAACCTGGTGGTGCAGTGCTTCCTACATAATTATCTGGAGTTAACAGCCCTGCTCAATAAGGTGCAATGACTGTGCTCGCACATCCGTCGCTCGCCCGTACATTCCAGTTGTATGCAGAAGCTGCAGCGATCGCTCCAACTCCCAAAGCACCGCCTAATCATAGACGTTGCAACAAGGTGGAACTCCACCCTGCACATGGTTGAGAGGCTGTGCGAACAGAGGCAGGCTTTAATGCATTTGTAGGAGGATAAACGGAAAGACATGGAATTGTCGGGTGTGCAGTGGTCAAAGCTGAAAGACTTCTGTAAAGTCCTTCAGTGTTTTGAGGAATGCACACGGCTGTTAAGCGCAGACGACGCCATCATAAGCATGAATATACCACTTATGCGTCTGCTCATGCAAACTTTGACGCACATTAAGGATCAGGCGTCTGCAGCAGAGGAGGAGGAAGAGGAGGAGGGAAGCCTTGATGACAGTCAGCCATTGTCAGTGAGGGCAACTGACCTGGACAAGGTGGAGGAAGAAGAGGAAGAGGAGGAGGAGGATGAGGGGGATGATTATTTTGGGGAGGAGGATGCTTCTCAGGGGCCAAGAGAGAATGTTTGTGTGCCAAGGTCAGGTACAGGGTTTGTGCGTGACTGGAGGGATGTTGATTTCCATGAAAGTGCTCCTCCACCCACCACTGGCAGTGCATCATTGACACCTGGAACATTGGCCCACATGTGTGATTATGCCTTGCGGATCCTAAAAAGGGACCCCCGCATTACCAAAATGATGAAGGATGATGACTACTGGTTGGCCAGCATCCTGGATCCATGCTATAAAGGCAAATTACAAAACATCATGCCACAGGAGAACCTAGAGATAATATTGGCGAACAAACAAGCAACTCTGGTAAACCGTTTGTTGGAGGCATTCCCAGCAAACAGCACCGGTGCTGGTTCTCCCACGAGCCGTAGAGGCCAAATTGGAAGAAGTGTTCGTGGTGCACACAGCCGAAGTGGCATTGGAGTCAGGGGTTTCATGACCATGTTGTGGACTGATTTTTCAAGTACCGCTAACACGACTGCTAATACAGAATCGATTGCAAGTGACAGGAGACAACAGTTGTCAACTATGGTTACAAACTACTTCTCCCATATCGATGTTCTCCCTCATTCCCCTTTGACTTTTGGGCCTGAAAACTGGACACCTGGCCTGAATTGGCACAATATGCCTTACAGGAGCTCGCTTGCCCTGCTGCTAGTGTGTTATCTGAAAGAGTCGTCAGTGCTGCTGGATCAATCCTGACAGAAAAAAGGACCCATCTGTTGACCCAAAATGTTGAGGATCTAACCTTCATTAAAATGAACCATGCATGGATTTCTAAGGAATTTGTCCCACCTTCCCCTGATGACACATAGGTGGCAATAAAAATGGCTCGCTTTTGTCCTCCTCTTCCTCGTACTTCTCCACTTCCTTCAATTGCAGCTGCTGAATGTACAGCCTAGACATTAACATATGGCATTTTTTCAACCTCCCTAACTGGGCTCCCCCCATTGGCCGTGGTCACCACAAGGCGCACCCGGGCAAGTGCCGTTGCCCTGAACAGGTGGGTGGGTCCACTCACCGTCAAACACACCGCCGTACTATGAGGGTCCCTGTGCCAGTACCACCGCCCACGAGTGTTCCCCCCGCTTGCTCAGGGCCCAAGCACTTGCAAGACTTACCTCTCCCTGCTCCATCGCTGTGTTGTCTGGCCAGTTAAATCCTTCACAGGGACAGGCAATGCAACTTTGCAGAACTGATCGATGATGGTTAAAACTTAGCTATGACCAGTCCTGCTGGGCTCTACCTTCAGATGATCAATGGCTACCATTTGTAATGGACGTCGACTCACAATTAGATGCAGGGGTGCTTTATTATCAGCTTTCACAGTTTTCCTAGTCACAGACGTGTGACATTCCTGCAACCATTTTGCAATGTCTCCTCTCAGGGCAATCCAATAGAATCGCCTACGGCCTGTTGTTTCTGTATTTTTCACTCCAAAGTTAACAGACAGATCATGATAGGCAGTGAGGGCCATGTGTACATCTCTCCCTGTGATCAAAATTTGATGGAGACGAGTAACGGTGATGGGATCCACGCTACTGCTAGACAGCAACCCTTTATTCACAAACAACTGGTTTCGCATTCTCCACAGACAAATCAATTGAGGGTCAGCATCGCCTCTGCGAATCCTCCCTGGAGGTTTTCCCGTGATTAGTAATTTATAAAATTTCTGCAATCACTACACTTTCCATCTGGAGTTGTTTCCATCTTGTTTCCTGTAGTGGATAGTCTGGACTGGCTTACTGACACTGAAATATATACTGAAATACGAATATTTAAAAGTACCCCAACACTGTATACTGTTGTACGCTTTGAATCCATTTCCTTTTTCTAATTTTTATATTCTGGTGTAATCCGTACTGAGCCTGTGAGAGTTTGTGTCTGACTCTTTCAAACTATAGGGACTGGGAGATTTAAAATCACACCAACACTGTATGCAGCTGCACTCTTGTAATATATTACCCTTTTTGTACTTTTTATATTCTTGCCTAATCCCTACTGAGCCTGTGAGTGTATTTTTCTGACTCCAGATATATAGATGGATATTTCCAATTACCCCTGGACTAGATACACCTTGTATCTGCTGATACAGTACCTTTTTTCAACATGTTTGAGTACGGTTAAATCCATACTGACAGAGTGAGCGGGTGTGGTTGACTCATGAAATCTGGTGGTTGGAAGAAATAATGGAAAGACATGGAGACATCAAAAAAACTTAGGTTAATATGGTGTAGGACCACCGTTTGCGGCGATTACAGCCTCGATTATCCGAGGTATGGATTCATACAAGGTGTGAATTTTTTCCAAAGGAATTGTAGCCCATTCTTCAGTTAAAGAAAAGCTAATTGGTCTGTGAGAGACAGAATTCTTGTTGGTTGGTAGGTAATCAAATACTTATTTCATGCAATAAAATGCAATTTAATCACTTAAAAATCATACAATGTGATTTTCTGTTTTTTAATTTTAGATTTCGTTTTTTCCAGTTGAAGTGTGCCTACGAAAAAAATGACAGACCTCTCTATTTTATGTAGGTGGGAACATTTGCAAAATTGGCAGTGTATCAAATACTTATTTTCCCCACTGTGTGGTACCAGCTTACGAGTTGACCCAGCACCATATCCAGCAGATAGCAGCTGTGTTACACTGTCACCATCTTATCGTTGCTATTTAACCATTTAAAAGCTGCCATCAATCACTGACAGCTGCAATTAAATTGTACAAATTGGTGCACATGAACTAGTTCCCATTGGCCCTTTTGACATTGTGAGTGGCTGGTGGGTTGTCATGTCATCTGGAGGCCTGCTGAAGATCCCTTTTACTGCAATTTTAGTTCTCCTTTGAAGTTTTGCTAGCTTGTTTAGCTTGTAGAACAAAAAAGCAGGCACTACAAGTCCTGTATGAATACTAATAAAGTTTCATTAAAAATATAAAAAAATAAAAAATATATAACTTTTTGAATAACCCTCTCTGCTCTCTTATAAAAACAATGAGTTAAAAAAATAAACACTTTTGGAATTACTATGTCCGTAAAAGTCCAATCTATTAAAATATAAAATGTGTTAACTTCTATAGTGATCTCTAAATGGAGAAACAAATTAAAAAAAACTGATTTTAAGAAAATGCACCTGCCTAAAATATGCAACAAATCGATCATACGATTATTTATATTTCAAAATAGTATTATAATTGTCAGCTCATAACACAAAAAAATAGGTCTCTCACAGATCCATTGGTGGAAAAATAAAGACGCTAAAGGTCTCAAAAAAAGACAGTAGAAATCAATTTTTACCACTAAATGAGGACTAAATGACTATTTTTTGTGCTTTTACTTTGTTTGGTGCTGCCCTCAATAATCTGCTTTTTGGATTTTTATAAATTCATCATACAGTTTCAAGATATGGGTGTTTTTAAGTTTTCATTTCGTGCTAAGTTTTATGGTCTTTAGTTGTGTGGCTCACTCAGACAGCCAAAAGACATGGCCCCAGAGATCCTGTCAGCAACTTTCCCTCAGGAAACTCCAGAAATGAACTTAAAAAATAATAGCCACTTTTTCACCTGGTGACAAAACAAAAGTAGACAAGTTTGATGTTTCCGTAATTGTACTGACTTGGAAAATCACGCTGACAGTTATTTTCACCGCACAATGAACAATGTTAAAACAAAACCCAGAAAACAAAGATGTAACTGGATTTTTTTTCACCATATCATTGTGCTCAGTAAAATTAATGGCATCATTAAAATCTACAACAAAAATGAGCCCAAATAAGGCTATGCAGATGAAAAAAATGTCTTGTAAGAATGAGAAAAAAAAAATGAAAAAATCATCCAGCCATATAAGGATTAATTAACCCCTTAATGACTGATGATACGCCCTTTAACGGCAGCAGTTAAGGATATTTATTCCTCAATGCCGCTTTTAATGGCGCTGAGAAATAAGTGTATAGCGCCCCTCAGTGTCGGAAAATCTCTGGGGTCATGACTACCTGGGGTAGCTAAGATCCCGAAGAACATGTGTCTGGTTGTTTTTTACCGTTGCAAGTGTTGCGATCGTAGACCCTATCACAGTGATCAAAATAAAAAAAATAGTTAACCAAACCCATTTATCACCCCCTTAGTTAGGTAAAAATAGTAAAATAAAAAAAATATATTTTTTCCATTTTCCCATTAGGGTTAGGGTTGGGGCTAGGGTTAGGGTTGGGGTTATGGTTGTGGTGTTGGGGTCAGGGTGGTGTTGGGGTCAGGGTTGTGGCTATGGTTGGGATGACGGTTAGGGTTGGGATTAGGGTTAGGAGTGTGTTGGGTTAGGGTTGGGGTTAGTGCTGTGTTAGGGTTGGAGTTAGAATTGGGGGTTCCACTGTTTAGGTACATCAGGAGGTCTCCAAATGCAACATGGTGCCTACCATTGATTCCAGACAATTTTGCTTCCAAAAAGTCAAACAGTGCTCCCTCCCTTCTGAGTCTTGCCATGCGCCAAAACAGTGGCTTTCCCCACATACGGGGTATCTGTGTACTCAGGAGAAATTATACAGCAAATTTTTGGGTCCATTTTCCACTGTTACCCTTGTGAAAATAAAAAAAGTTTGGGTCTAAAGTACACTTTTTGTGAAAAAAGTTGATGTAAATACTTATGTCCCCCCAAAAAAATTGAGAAAAGTATTCAAGGTGTGATACCTTTATTGGCTTACCAGAGAAAATATATTTGCAAGCAAGCTTTCAGGGCTCAGAAGGCCCCTTCATCAGGCTAATTAAAAGTGAATTACTTTACTTATCGTGAATTACTTTACGTCTCGTGAATCATCTGACGAGAAGCAACTTCTTGAGTGTGGTTTTGAGCACCTTGAGGGGTGCAGTTTTTAGAATGGTGTCACTTTTGTGTATTTTCTGTCATATTGACCCACCAAACACTTCAAATGTGAGGTGGTCCTTAAAAAATGGTTTTGTAAATTTTGTTGGAAACATAAGAAATTGCTGGTAAACTTTTAACCCTTATAACGTCCTAACAAAAAATAATTATGTTTCCAAAATCGTGCTGATGTAAAGTAGACATGTGGGAAATGTTTTTTTATTAACTATTTTGGGTGACACAAAATTTAAGGGCACAAAAATTAAAAGTTTCAAAATAGCTAAATTTTCAAAATTTTTGCTAAATTTCCATTTTTTTCATAAATAAACGCAAATCATATCAAATAAATTTTACCACTATCATGAAGTACAATATGTCACGAAAAAACAGTCTCAGAATCAGTGGAATCTGTTGAAGCATTCCAGAGCTATAACCTCATAAATTGACAGTGGTCAGAATTATACAAATTTGCTTGGTCATTAAGTACAAAATTGGCTCTGTCATTAAGGAAGTAATCAAATTTTTTTTAAATGTATCAGTACTAGAGATGAGCAGATCGATCCGTGGAGGAATGAGTCTGAGTCAAACTTCCTGAATTTTCACACAAATTTGGACACTTTGATATTTAAATTGTGGCTTGCAAAAATAAAAAATCTTGCCCAACATAATTTCCCCCACTAACTAAGCATCCAAGAGTGGTCTAATGTCTTTTCAATGGACTGTGAGGGTTTCCCCATAATACCTTGCAGCTATGACACATATCTGATTATCATACCTTGATCAGAACCTACGCCATCACAGATCAGCAATTCCCAGTGGAGCAAAGATTGTTTGCCAGCGTCGATTTCCATCTCAAAGTTCTCCTATGTGTATTTTCAGTGCAATTGCAAGCTTTCCAGTATTGAGATTAGCACAAATTTTTTAGCCACAAATTTAATGTTTGAGAGCATTTTTCAAAATGGCAAATTCAAATTTCAAAAGATCCTCTCATTTAAAATCACAACAAAAGTGCATTTAACCTCTTAATGAAGGCCAATATGCATTAAGACAACGGCCGCTAAGGGGCCTTATTCCCTCATCGCCATTTTAAAATGGAATAAGGGTATAGCACTCCCCAAACTCCAACAATCTCCATGGTTTCAGCTACTGGGGCTGAGACCCTGGACTACACAATCAGGAACAGATATTCTGATATTCTGGTTCCCGATAATGTAATTATTCAATTAATAACAACGATCATGTAAAAAAAAAAATCATTAAAATAATTTCTCTCTTCTCTGACATGTTATACATGTTCCCTCATGTTTTTTTGGGGTGTCTAACAGTTGCAAAACATGCGGGGCTGGGACTCGAGCATGTCACTCAAGCACCCGCGATACTTGGTGCATACCCAAACACCCAATGCAAACTCAAGTAGTGAGCACTTGCACTCAACACTGACAACATTTTCAATATTCATATAATTCCCTGAGGATAGGGAACATAAAAGGGACAGCACTTCGCAGGATCTAGGCGCAATATTAAAAAAACACACATAAAAGTGTAGAGCTGATGCACTCATCAGACTTTAGGTCGAAGTACCAGCGTGTTGGCCCTGGGGGAGGATCCCAAACAAGGCCCTTGTTTCTCGGTCTGCTGCCTGGCTCCTGGTCCATGAGGTGATCCTCAATCGTCCGCTGGTCGAAGTGAAAAAGTTGAGAAAATCAGCCTGATGCCTGCGCTCCTGAAGGTTGAATAGTGTGCTGTATTAGCTTAATAAAAGTTTTTTATTCTGCACATAGCCAAGTAAAAACAATGTGTTTCGGTTTGAAGAGAGCAAAATCCTTCAGCACACTATTCAATCTTCAGGAGCGCCGGCATCAGAGTGGCTTTCTCTATTTTTTCAACATATTCAATATGACAATCTAATGTTATCAAACTTTGTGCAGTAACTTAGAATTCAAAATTCTCACTATGCCCCTGGATAAAATCCTTGAGGGGTGTAGTTTAAAAAATGGGGTCAATTGTGGGGGGTTTCCACTGTTTAGGCACATCAAGGTCTCTCCAAATGCAGCATGGCATCCACTCTTGAAGCCAGCTATTTTTACATTCAAAAAGTCAAAAGGTGCAACTTCCCTTCTGAGCCCTGCTATGCACCCAAACAGTAGTTTAATCCCACTTATGGGGTTTAGGCATACTCAGGAAAAGTTGCACAACAATTTTTGGGGTTCATTTTCTCCTGTTACCCTTGAGAAAGTAAAAAATTTCAACTGAAGTAAAATGTTAATTATTTCCTTCCACATTCCATTAATTCCTAGGAAGCACTTGAAGGGTTAATTAACTTCTTGAATGAGGTTTTGAGAACTTTGAGGTGTGCAGTTTTTAGAATGGTGTCACTTTTGGGTATTTTCTGTCATATAGGCCCCACAAAGTCACTTCAAATGTGATGTGGTCCCTAAAAAAATGATTTTGTAAATTTTGTTGGAAAAATTAGAAATTGCTGATCAACTTTGAACCCTTCTAATTTCCTAGCAAAAAAAAATTCAAAAATGATGCAGATATAAATTATTTCTTAGCTATTTTGTGTGGTATAACTATCTGATTCAAGGGCATACAAAATTAAAGTTTGAAAATTGCTAAATTTCCTATTTTTTTGTCTAACGTTTCATATCTTCATGAATATATGCAAATCAAATCGACCAAATTTTACCAATTAAATGAAGTACAAGATTTCATGAAAAATCAGTCCCAAAATCAGTGGGATCCTTTGAAGCGTTCCAGAGTTATTACCACATAGAGTGAAACTGATTAGATTCCAAATTTGGCTTTGTCATTAAGGTCATAATTTGTTGTTGCACTCCAAGAGTTACAACTTTTTTTCTGTTGAATGAGACCAAATGAAAGCTTATTTTTTGTGAAACCATTTTGTGTACACACAGATTTTCAATTAACTTTTGCTATTTATTTAAAATTTGTATTTCAATTTATGGTGCATTTGTAAGGTTCAGCCAGGACCGTAGTCATGGCCGAGGATTCCGGGGCAACAGAGTCCTGGCCTCCCCTCACATAGACATGACAGTTTTCTGTCAGCAAACCTGACGCTTTCTCCAGCTCCCCCTCAGGGCTTTCTGTTATGCGCTGCACGTTCTCCTAAGATGTGGAGCAAACAGAGTCACAGTCCTGTTCAATACTTGAACAATCAACTTTAATGTTTCCTTTACACAGTGCATACATATTCACTCCAGCATCAGCATCAGGGTTGGCAATGGACATTTTCTCCTCTGTCCCTGTCTTTCCCTCTCTCCCACTAAGCTCGCTTCCAGGACGGACCGTGCTCTCCAGTCTTTCAGCATCAACTCTGCTCAGTCTTACTCCAGTAGTGGACCCTCTTAACCATTTAGCCCCGGTCTCAAGAATATCCACAGATGAAATAAGCCACCACATACTGAGTGACCAGCCCATACTGCTTAGTCTTCTTCTGGCAACTATCAGCACTTCTCCTGGTGTTACTCCCCGATGAAATCCTGGCCCGAATTCTGTATGACTGGGCTCTTGACTTTAATGCTACGGAGCCTACAGCTCTGTCAGGGCGCTCCCGCCCAACTGATTCAAATTCCGGATGTTACCTGGCTTAACAGCTGTTAGCCCCTCCTACTTTAACTATTTACAAACAGAGCATCTCTAACCTCATCTAGTGGGCAAACTAGGGTACTACACTTTCCCTATCTATATAACAGTGTCCAATGTTAAATACATATAACAGATACAATAAAAAGACATTTACGTGGCATGTACAATAAATTTCATGAAAAATCAGTCCCAAAATCAGTGGGATCCTTTGAAGCGTTCCAGAGTTATTACCACATAGACGTTAAAGGGAAAGGGTACATAACATCCGACACTAAATATATATATACACATGTATATATCTCTGTATACTTACGGACACTCTTTTGTGTCCCTTACACATTTAAGAAAGAACAGTATTTTCAACAAATTTTGCAAAAAGAAATCTTACAAGCGAATTTAAGAAGCTTTTGTAGTATGTAATTTTAGATCAATCAGGATCCTTCTCCACTTATCAGGCATGTCTTCCCCACATCCCTCCTTCTGAATTTGTCATACACTGTGAAAAACCAGCTCAAATCCATCTTGCTCAGACTAGATGGACTGCAGGCCTCAAGTAGCACAGACTAATATGCTCTATGAAGAATGGAGGAGCAAGGAGAGGAAACAGGCAGAGGGAGCTATTGAAATAATGTAGTGAATTTTTTAACAAGTACTTTACTTCACCCTATAGCTCATTCACATCTAGTCAGTACTAGACTGGTCCAGCTATCATGGTGACCAGAGAGGATGCTGGAACATTGCCGGTCAAATCTTTTTGCTAAACTTTACTTACCTTGACTAGGTTATGTACAAGTAATATTATCTATATTTCTACTAGTTTAGCTTAGTCTGTGAAGTACTATAAAATATGGTGGTGCTCTATAAGTTAAAAATAAATTGTACTGTTGTGACGGACTCAGCTACTGCTGAGCCCATTTTCCTTTTTAGAGTGGACCTTCTGGGCCGTGGCACCCACCCACCTAGGGCGAGCTGACCTTGTGAGAACCCACCCCCTGTACAGGGAGTGTCAGGGGCAAGACCAAGGGGGTGAGCCACCACGACTGCTGGGACCAGACGGCCGGCTCAGGGGGACACTACGGGAGTGTCTGACGACCAGGGACAGACAGGAAACAAGACAAGACAAGAGGTATGTGCAAGGTATCTTCATTAAGATCTTCAGGATCACATTCAGTGCAAACATGAAAACAAGCAAAACGTGCAAGGTGCGCGCGTGGACACGCCAAGGTCCATAGCATGGTACGTGCCAGGTGGCACGCCTAGGTACAGGTAAAGGCACAATGGCATCGGACTCCGGACCGCTGGCAACGATCGACATGATCAAGGCATCAGGCTGCGGACATCAGCTCCGGACATCAGGCCGCAGTCATCCAGCTTATGATCTCTGGCAGCGATTGGCAGGTTCCGGGCATCCGGCAGGCAAACCAGGGTTCAGGCAAGGAGGCACGTCAGATATCCAGGCATGGTGCGTGTTAGGGAACAAGCCAAGGTCCAAGGCTAGGTGCAAGGCTAGGTGTGTTTGTAGGGGACACGCCAGGGTTCAAGGCTAGGTGCGTGTGTAGGGGACACGCCAGGGTTCACAAAACGAGACAGAGTGCGTGTGAAGAGACACGCCAAGGCACAAGGTAACAAAGCAGAGTCCTGCACGTGCAAAGAGGCACACCAGGGTCAGGCGAGGCAGAATCCTGCACGTGCAGAGAGGCACGCCAGGGTCAGGGTTCCAGGACAGGGTTAGGGCCTGTGCGTGAAGGAGGGCACGACAGGGGACATGGCAAAGCCTGCGCGTACTTTTACAGAAGCACAGGGAGGTATACCATGGGCAGGCGAGGGCCTGCGCGTGCATTAGAGAGCACGCAGAGCACAGTGCGGAAACAGCGTGAAGTGCAAGGGAGCACAGAGGGCACCGCTGGGGCACTGGCTAGCTGATCAGGCTGTGGCCCTGACAGACGGGCAAGACTCCAGCGAACCAGACTGAGGCATGGCAGGCGACACAGCTGTCACTGACCAACAAGCACGGCTGAGGCACAAGCAGGAGGCTAGGAAGGCCAGGCGCTTGCAAAGAGCATACGAAGTAGCAAGGGAAGACAAGACAAGAAACCAGGCAGAGCTTAGACAGAGTACAGAACCAGGGACGGAAGCATAGGCAGAACCACAGAATCAGGTCAGAGCAAGAACAGAGCTAGCAGCGGAGCTTATGCCGAAGCCCAGTGCCGGGCCAAGGCAGAACCTTGGGACTAGCCTAGAAACGTGCAAGAGAGCATAATAGGAAAGAGTCTAGCAGAGGAGCGTAGGCCGAAGCCCAGCGCCGGGCCAAGGCAGGGCCTTGGGACTAGACATGGAAAAGAGCACAAAAGGAAAGAAAGGAGGGATGGTGCGTGTGCCAGGGAGCACTACAGAGCAACAAAGGAGAGAGCGAGGCAGAGCAAGCAATGACTGAGACCATAGGGAGGAACATGGCAGAGCAAGGCAAGGTACGAAACAAGGCATAGCGAAAACAGGCAAGGCAGAGAATAACAGAAGGACTACAAGTCCAAGCAGGACAAGGACAAACATGGCACAACGGACAAACATAAGACAAGGCACAGGACAAGAGACGGAGTACGAGCACGGAGCGTGTGCAGAGACGCACGACAGAGCAGAGTGCAAGGGCACAGAATAGAGGGAGCACCCCACAGACCAAGCAGCCATGCAGGGACACAACACAATACTCAGGCCCTGAGCATAGGAACGGGTGGTCTAATATAGGGCATAGCACCTCCTCTTCCGGGTCAGGACCAGTGGAGAACTTCCTAGTTCAGATGCTCCAGGATCTCAGAGCGCAGTCACATGATCAGGGTTTCAGACATGAGGAGATGATCACAGAACCAGACAGTGCAGGATCTTAGGAAAGTCACATGATCAAGGTTTCAGACATGACGAGATGATTGCAGAACCAGACAGTGCAGGATCCTAGGAACGGTCACATGATCAGAGCTTCAGACATGAGATGATTGCAGAACCAGAGAGTGCAGGATCTTAGGAAACATCACATGATCAAGGTTTCAGACATGACGAGATGATTGCAGAACCAGACAGTGCAGGATCCTAGGAAAGACACATGATCAGGGATTCTAGACATGACGAGAAGATCACAGAAGGCAAAGCAGAAACGCAGGCATCTTGCAGCTCAGCAGACATGAGATGAGTGTGCATACTGCTCTAGGGAACAAGCAGGATAGCAGACATGGGATGCACGTGCACACCGCTCCAGGGTCATGAGGCAAAACAGACATGGCGGACATAACGGACATGGCGAGCATGACAACTGTACTACTATAGGTAAAGAAACACAGAACACAATTGTTTGTTTCTACCTTCAGACAGGTAACAAAACTTTTAACTGCACAGTACAAAGTTGTGAGGTTCCAATCTATAAATTGTGCAATAAAAAGTTTCTTTTTAGTTTTTTTTATGAAGCATGCTACAAATTTTTTGCATCAATTTGGCAGAAATCCTCTATATGCCAAAGGCACAAGGGCACAGTCGGATCCAACAGAAATGTATTGGAGAGTGTAAAACTTTGTAGTTCTATGAAATCTTCATATACCTTTGTACATGAAGCCTACTGCTCATCTGACGTTCTGTATCGGGTCATCCAAATATGTGATTTTCTGTGAATATCAAATAAAACAATTTGTAATTAAAAACTGTTCAAGTTAGTACAAGTAAAGTTACTTTACATTTTTTTGCAGAAATATGGTGTGAATATAGGGTAAAATAACACTGAGAATATTCAGTATTCAAAAACATGTAAAACATAGTAAAAAAGAAGTATTACAAAGCAATCCTATTACAACACAACATATTACTAAATATTATATAGAAAATTATCTTTAGTGTGACAAGACAAGTAAATTAATGAAACATATGACTTCAGGATGTAAGAACGTAAAGCAAAATATGCTGAAAGAATGTTGAAGAATAAACATTGTATTTTAGTAGAGTAAACGAAAACACTTGATTGGAATTTGTGCAAAAGTTTAGTTGTTGTCACTGAGAAAGGACATGCATTTTCCGTATTTTCAGGATTTTATTCTAGCTATGCATCATAAACTCGGCAACCTTTTATGTGCCATCTGGTGTATGGAATACTGCTGTGTTTAGGAAATAAGCCTCCATGGGACTGCACAGTAACTATCATCATGAAGAAGAGGTTGTCAACCTTTTAAAATAACATTAAGCACTTCTACTGTACATTTACACAGTGGTAAATGAGATTTTATTTTACAAAGTCTGAGATTCTGATTAACTTATGCTTGGTAATTTGAGGAGTTGTTCATGGTTAAAACAAATCCCAAAAATAAATGTATATCTTCAAAAAACACATTTCTAAGCTTTTGCTCATTTATCCGGTGTTTGCTTATATGTTTTTGGTGTTAGCTTTACAGATGTATTTGAAATTCAGTGTTAATCTACTATTTTGATTTTATCCCTTGCTTATATACGTCTGAAGTTGTATGATCTCGTAGACTGATAAATCCAGAATAAACTTACTGGATATTGCTCTACTTAGTGTAATTCAAAAACTTACAAGGAATGTATGAAAAATTCATATATATATAAAATGATATAAAATTCAGGGATTGCATTGTATACCTTTCACTGGATGCTATTGTGTAGAATTGCACAGCTTGAAAACTGATGTTGAACACCTAATGGATGCCAAATTGGACTTCATGGGATGAATTGGGTTCTATGGTACTCTGCATGGACACATATTAAAATAACACATACTGTAGAAAAAACATTATAAAGGAGATTTACAGATCATATATATTCCTTCACTGAAATTTTTTTAGAAATCCATCAGAGTTCCTGCTTCTGATTCTGTTGTCTAACTCTAAGGTATTCTCTTCCCTTCTCTCAGTGTTAGAAATAGACGTAAGGAAGAAGTCTACAGTCTGGACGGAGAAGAAATTATCTGCAGTCTCAGAAAGGGCAGAAAAACCTGGCTTTATAAAAATGAAGATAGGATAGCATATGAAAAGGACATAAGTACAGAATAGAATGTATGCTGTTATGATGAGTCACCGAAGGAGGAAAAAAAACAAAATACTAGCTAAGTCCAGAAAAAAACAGAGAGGTTGGCAGCTATCGGATTGCAGACCCCTGAACCTATCCACAACAACTAGCAGTAGCCATGGGGGGTTCCTACGGTGCCCTAGACCCCTCGATCATAGCCGAAAAACTACATAGCCTAAAGACAGAAAGGGGAAAAACTAAATTGCCCCAGAGCAGAACCCAAAGCAATAGGCAGCCCCCAACATATAATGACGGTGAAACAAGATGAAAACACTAACACAGATAGAAAGATAGGTTGAGCAAATGATGGGGCCCAAGCTAACTAAAATAGGACAGGATAGGAAAGCTGCTGTCTGCCATCCGCAAAAACACTATCCAAAATGTGCCAACCGACTGATAGGAAAAACAGGCCCTGAAGTCGCTAGGCTTCAAAAGACTATATCAGCACTCAGGTATATTCTGAAGACAGAGCAAAAGATCAACAGATCAGAGACAAAAATGGAATTCAGCTCACCCCTGGCCGGGGATGGCAGAACTCCCAAAAAACAAGGTTAAACAAAAACAAAACTGAAATGTACAAAGCAGAGCAGAAAAACTTAGCTTTGAGACGCAGGAATCAGACTGGTCTCCAAGAATCCAGCAGGATCACCAGCAAGGCAGAAGGGCGTCGGCTGCCTTATATCCAGTCCTCAATTCCAGCCACCCAGTCATCATCTAGCTGCCCAGGTGTTTGGTAATCAGCCTCACTACCTTCCTTCACCAGAGGAGGGAGTTCATCAGACCTCAATGGTGAAGGGAAAAATGAACTCACAACAGTACCTCCCCCTTGAGGAGGGGTCACCGAACCCTCATCCATGCCACCAGGGTGATCCGGGTGAGCCCGATGAAAGGCACGCACCAATCTTTCGGCATGAATATCAGAGGCAGAGACCCAGGAATTATCCTCCTGACCATAACCCTTCCACTTAACCAAATACTGGAGTCTCCATCTAGCCAGACTGGAATCCAGTATCTTCTCTACCTCATATTCCATGTTACCTTCAACCAATACAGGGTCAGGAGGTGCCACCACAGGAGCTACTGGTTCAACAAACCTCTTCAACAAGGACTTATGAAACACATTATGAATTTTAAATGTGACAGGAAGAGCCAACCGAAAAGAGACCGGATTAATAATCTCCAAAATCTTGTAAGGTCCAATAAATCTAGGCTTAAACTTAGGAGAAGCTACCTTCGTAGCGATATTTTTTTATGACAACCAAACCATATCACTCACCTTAAACTGGGGACCAATGGTCCTATGCCGGTTGGAAAACCGCTGGGCCTTTTCCTGGGAGAGAGACAACTTATCCACTACTTGGTCCCAGATCTGGTGCATTCTCTCCACCACAGTGTCAACACCTGGGCAGGCAGAAGGCTCCACCTGCCCTGAAGAAAATCGAGGGTGAAACCCAAAGTTACAAAAAAAAGGTGACATCGAAGTGGCAGAACTAGCTCTATTATTTAAAGCAAATTCGGCCAAGGGCAAAAATGAAACCCAATCATCCAGATCGGCAGAAATAAAACAGCTCAAATACGACTCCAAAGTCTGGTTTGTTCTCTCCGTCTTACCTTTGGTCTGAGGGTGAAACGCAGAGGAGAAGGACAACTGAATTCCCAGCTTGGAACAGAAAGTCCTCCAAAATCTAGACACAAACTGAACTCCTCTGTCAGATACAATGTTCTCAGGAATCCCGTGCAAGCGAGCCACCTGTTGCAAAAACAAGGGCACCAACTCAGAGGAAGATGGCAACTTAGGGAGTGGTACAAGATGGACCATCTTAGAGAATCTATCACAAATCACCCAAATAACAGTCATGTTCTGAGAGACAGGCATATCAGAGATAAAATCCATTGAAATATGGGTCCATGGCCTCCTGGGCACCGGCAAAGGCATCAACAAGCCACTAGAGCGAGAACAAGGTTTAGACCAGGAGCAAGTCCCACAGGACTGCACAAAATTCCTGACATCATGAGACAAGGCGGGCCACCAAAAAGACCGACTCACCAGATCTCTAGTACCAAAAATACCTGGATGACCAGCCAATGCAGAGCAATGAACTTCAGACATCACTCTCTTCCTCCACTGGTCAGGAACATACAACTTTCCACTGGGACAACGCTCAGGTTTGTCCTCCTGATACTCTTCCAGAGCACGTCTCAAATCGGGCGAGATGGCAGAAAGAACTACCCCCTGACCTAAGATGGTAGCAGGCTTAGTTACAACAGGGGAATCAGCAAGGAAACTCCTAGAGAGGGTGTCTGCCTTGACATTCTTAGTGCCCGGAAGAAAAGAGACCACAAAATCAAAACGTGTGAAAAACAAGGCCCACCTAGCCTGTCTAGGATTCAAGCGCTTGGCCGACTCCAGGTAAATCAAATTCTTGTGGTCAGTAAGGACCACGACTTGGTGTTTGGTTCCCTCCAACCAATGTCTCCACTCCTCAAATGCCCATTTCATGGCCAACAGTTCCCGATTCCCCACATCATAGTTACGTTCGGATGGGGAGAACTTTCGGGAAAATAAAGCACAAGGATTCATTTTAGATGTCACAGGATCTTTTTGGGACAACACCGCTCCTGCACTAATCTCAGAAGCGTCCACCTGAAACGGGAGTGAGACATCAGGTTGCCGCAAAACCGGAGCAGAAATGAATCTTCGCTTCAGCTCATGAAAGGAAGAAACAGCCTCCGGAGACCAATTCAGCACATCAGCACACTTCCTAGTCAAATCAGTCAATGGCTTGGCAATACCAGAAAAATTAGCTATAAATTTCCGATAAAAATTAGCAAAACCCAAAAACTTCTGGAGTGCCTTCAAAGAAGTGGGCTGAACCCAATCATAAATGGCCTGTACCTTGGCCGGGTCCATTTCAATAGTTGACGGAGACAAAATAAATCCCAAAAATGAAATCCTCTGTACCCCAAAAAGGCATTTCGATCCCTTGACATACAGGGAATTCTCCCTCAAAATCCGGAACACAGTCCGAACATGTTCCACATGAGAGTCCCAATTCTTGGAGAAGATCAAAATATCATCCAGATAGATAATCAAAAATTTATCCACAAAGTCTCGGAATATATCGTTCATGAAGCACTGGAAGACAGAAGGGGCATTAGTGAGCCCAAAAGGCACCACCAGGTACTCAAAATGTCCCTCCGGAGTATTAAACGCCGTCTTCCATTCATCCCCATGCTTAATGCAAATAAGATTATACGCCCCCCTGAGGTCAAGCTTGGTAAACCAGCAAGCACCTTTAACTCTGAAGAATAGATCAGAAATCAGGGGTAACCGATACTGATATTTAACAGTAATTTTGTTGAGGGCACGATAGTCAATACAAGGCCTTAATGAACCATCCTTATTAGCCACGAAAAAAAACCCAGCACCTAAGGGTGAAGAGGTTGGTCTAATATGACCCTTCTCCAACGACTCCTTAATATAGGATCGCATAGCCTCGTGCCCGGGTACAGATAAATTGAAAAGCCGACCCTTGGGGAATTTACACCCCGGGTTCAGCTCAATTGCACAGTCATAACTCCTATGAGGAGGCAAAGACGCAGACTCATTCTCACTAAATACATCATAAAAGTCAGCCAAATAGTCAGGAACATCATGCAACTGGGGAGAGGTGGAGAAAACAGGAGAATCACTAAGGGCACACCGACAACCCCAACTCACCACAGACAAAGATTTCCAATCCAGAACTGGATTATGGATTTGCAACCTGGGAAACCCCAGAACAATGGTATCATGCAAATTGTGCAACACCAAAAATCTGCAATTTTCTTGATGGTCTGGGGCGACCCGCATTACCACCTGGGTCCAAAACTGAGGTTTATTCTTCGCCAAAGGAGTAGCATCAATACCCCTCAAAGGAATAGGCGTCTGCAGAGGTGTCATAGGAAATCCACAACGTTTAGCAAAATCCAAGTCCATCAGGTTCAGAGCTGCTCCCGAATCCACAAAAGCCTTGGCGGAAAATGTGGACAGGGAGCAGATCAGAGTAATTGCCAGAAGAAACTTAGCTTGAACACCACCCACAGAAAACGTGTGTGCACTACGTTTCTCTCGTTTAGGGCAGACAGAAATAATATGCGAGGCATCTCCACAAAAAAAAACACAGCTTATTACACCTTCTGAACTCCTGACGTTGCGCCCTAGACAAAACTCTATAACATTGCATGGGTTCAGACATTTGTTCAACAGGTGGCAACATCTCTCGTGTAGTTTTGCGTTCACGTAAACGCCGATCCACCTGAATGGCTAATGACATAGAATCATCAAGACCAGAGGGAACAGGAAATCCCACCATAGTATTTTTTACAGTTTCTGACAAACCCTTCTGAAAGTGGGCTGCCAAGGCACCATCATTCCAGGTAGTAAGGACCGCCCACTTTCGGAATTTTTGACAGTACATCTCTTCCGAATCCCGACCCTGGCTTAATGCCAACAGGGTCTTTTCAGCCTGATCAATAGCATTAGGTTCATCATACAACAACCCCAAGGCTTGAAAAAATGCGTTCACATTATTCAGAATAGGATCATCAGGTTTCAAAGAAAACGCCCAATCCTGGGGATTGCCACGCAGCAAAGAGATGACAATTTTAACCTGCTGCGCGGAGTTCCCCGACGAGTTAGGCTTCAAGGCAAAAAATAATTTACAATTATTCTTGAAATTCAAGAATTCAGACCGATCCCCAAAAAACACATCAGGAGTAGGAATCTGGTTCAGCAGCATGTGAATGAGCAAGATAGGCGGAAATTCCCCACACTTCAGCAGCGAGCTGCTCCACACGATCAGACAATTGCTTCATCTCCATTGAGAGAAAAATTCCCCCTACGGCCTCAGAGATATAGAGGAAAAAATATGCACGAAAAAAAAAATTCTGACACACTTTTTTTTTTTTTTTTCAATTCTCTCCTGCTATTGAGCACCCTAGGATCTGCGGTATGGCTGGTGATTCTGTTATGATGAGTCACCAAAGGAGGAAAAAAAACAAAATACTAGCAAAGTCCAGAAAAAAACAGAGAGGTTGGCAGCTATCGGATTGCAGACCCCTGAACCTATCCACAACAACTAGCAGTAGCCGTGGGGGGTTCCTATGGTGGCCTAGACCCCTCGATCACAGCCGGAGAACTACATAGCCTAAAGACAGAAAGGGGAAAAACTAAACTGCCCCAGAGCAGACCCCAAAGCAATAGGCAGCCCCCAACATATAATGACGGTGAAGCAAGATGAAAACACTAACACAGATAGAAAGATAGGTTGAGCAAATGATGGGGCCCAAGCTAACTAAAATGGGACAGGATAGGAAAGCTGCTGTCTGCCATCCGCAAAAACACTATCCAAAATGTGCCAACCGACTGATAGGAAAAACAGGCCCTGAAGTCGCTAGGCTTCAAAAGACTATATCAGCACTCAGGTATATTCTGAAGACAGAGCAAAAGATCAACAGATCAGAGACAAAAATGGAATTCAGCTCACCCCTGGCCGGGGATGGCAGAACTCCCAAAAAACAAAGCAAAACAAAACTGAAGTGTACAAAGCAGAGCAGAAAAACTTAGCTTTGAGACGCAGGAATCAGACTGGTCTCCAAGAATCCAGCAGGATCACCAGCAAGGCAGAAGGGCGTCTGCTGCCTTATATCCAGTCCTCAATTCCAGCCACCCAGTCATCATCTAGCTGCCCAGGTGTTTGGTAATCAGCCTCACTACCTTCCTTCACCAGAGGAGGGAGTTCATCAGACCTCAATGGTGAAGGGAAAAATGAACTCACAACAGTATGCCAAATTAATAAAAGAGACACATCATAAGAGAAAAATCTGAAACTTGCATCAAGCTGTCAAATGCATCTCAGGGACCTGAAAGTAAATGAAAAACACAGACTACAGACTTAATCTTAGCTCAATTTGATAACAGTAACATATGTAAAAAAAACAAATATTGTAAAATATGTCTACATTCATTGACTTTAATCGTTCTGTTGTGCCACATGAGACACTTCAAGAGAAAGTGACAGACATCATAAGATCTGTGAAATGTCCATCATTCTGTCCACCCTCTTATCAAACATGCTGTGCCAATTTATTCAGTCATAGAACAGTAATTTGCAATATATATTTTACTTGTGTGAATATATACTGTATATATAGCTATGTTTTGTTATGCACATGTTTATTTCCTTTGTGTGTATTGGAACAGCACATAATAACAGAGGAGAAAAAGGCAATTTGGACATAGTATCACACAAAGCTCCCCAAAATGGTCTGGACAAAATTGTTGGCACCTTTCCAAAATTGTGGGTAAACAACTTTGTTTCAAGTATGTGATTCTCGTTCAACTCACCTGTGGCAAGTAACAGGTGTGTGCAATATGAAAATCACACCTGAAACTAGATAAAAAGAGAAGTTGATTCAATCTTTGCATTGTGTGTCAGAGTTAGCCTTCTACTGTTTACTGAAAATGGAATGAAGTGAGCAAAGAAAAGAACACAGAATCTACAGTCAAATATGGTGGTGGTTCAAATTTGTTTTTGGGGTTGTTTTGTTGCCCTGGGTGCCTTGATTGTGTGCAAAGCAGCATGAAATGTGAAGATTACCAAAGGATTTTTGGTCATAATGTAATGCCCAGTGTCAGAAAGCTGGGTTTGTGTCCTAGGTCATGCGTCTTCCAGCCAGAGAATTACACCAAACATACTTCAAGAAGCACCCAGAAATGGATGGAAAGAAAGCACTGGAGAGCTCTGAAGTGACCACTAATGAGTCCGGATCTAAATCCCATTGAACACCTGTGGAGAGATCTGAAAATTGGTGTTTGGATAAGACACCCTTCAAATATGAGAGACCTGGAGCAGTTTGCAAAAAAGAATGGTCCAAATTTCCAGTTGAGAGGTGTGAAGCTTGCTGGCTTCTTGCCAGCTTCTTTAGCAATGACCTTTTATGTCTTACCCTCCTTGTGGAATGTGTCAATAACTGTCTTCTGGACATCTGTCAAGTCAGCAGTCTTCCCCATGATTGTGGAGCCTACTGAAACAGACTAAGGGTCCTTTTTTAAACACTTAGGAAGCCTTTGCAGGTGTTTTTTGTTAATTATTCTAATTTACTGAGATAATGACTTTTGGATTTTCATTGGCTGTAAGCCATAGTCTTCAATATTAACAGAAATAAACACTTGAAATAGATCACTCTGTTTGTAATGACTCTATATAATACAGGGTGGGCTTTTTATATGGATACACCAAAATAAAATGGGAATGGTTGGTGATATCAACTTCCTGTTTGTGGCACAATAGTATATGGGAGGTGGCAACTTTTCAAGATGGGTGGTGACCATGGTGGCCATTTTGAAGTCAGCCATTTTGGATCCAACTTTTTTGTCAATGGGAAGAGGGTCATGTGACACATCAATCTTATTGAGAATTTCACAAGAAAAATAATAGTGTGCTTGGATTTAATGTAACTTTATTCTTTACAAGTTTATGACCACTTATAAAATGTGTTCAAAGTGCTGCCCATTGTGTTGGATTGTCATTGCAACCCTCTTCTCCCACTCTTGACACACTGATAGCAAATGGCCGACTTCAAAATGGCCACCATGGTCACCACCCATCATGAAAAGGTTCCCACATATACTAATGTGCCACAAACAGGAAGTTGATAACACCATCTATCCCCATTTTATTTAGGTGTATCCATAAAAATGACCCACCCTGTATGTGAGTTTCACTTTTTGTATTTAAGAACTGAAATAAATTAACTTTTTGATGATATTGTAATTCAGTGAGAAGCACTTGTATGTATAACCAAGCATGTATTTGCAATAATTTTCTGGGTGAAATACTTCTTCTTCTGGGAAACGTTCAAGGGTGCCAACACTTTTGGCCATGATATATATACACATACATATATACATTATTAAACTGATGGGCCATGCAACAATAATCTATATATATTTTGTATGAATTATTCTGATATGTTTCTTAAATATTTCATTATAATTCTCTAGTGATTAAACAAAAAAAATGGCATATAATAATAGAGCTGTAAGATAACCCTCAGTCAAATAAACATAAACTCCGTTAAACGCAAAGAAATGCATTTGCAGGTTAGTATAAATTAAAAAGAGGTTTATTTAGCTAGTCAGTGGGGCATAATGAAATTTTACGCATGAAAGACTGCAGCTTCAGAAAACGGCTTATAGAAATTAGCAGTTGTAGGAGAATTTTAACATTTGCACTTCTGATTCTTTAAGGATGCACTACCTCTATGTTTGCTGATTACACTAAGTGAAACACCATTTGGGAAATGACATAATGTAACAAGCCATTCATCAAATAGTGTGATTAGTTCAAATATTCTTTACCAATAGGAAAAAAATAGTAATATACCAAGGACAATGGTGATGAATAATCAATATCTCTCTCCCTCTCTTTCTTTCCCAGCAGTCCCATGACAACTGTTCATCAGAATAGCCTTTAAAAATAAGAGAGAGAGATAAGAGAGAGAGAGTGAATGAAAGAGAGAGAAGAAGAAGAGAGCCTTTCCCAAGAAGGCTGGTTTCACATTAGCGCTTTTGTGTGCAGCGCATCGTGCGCACCCGTGCGCATGCGCACCTATGTTTACCATGACGTGCGCGTGGTCTTGTGCACACTTGCGTTTTTTCGTGCGCATGCGTTTTTTGTTTTTCGCGCCAGGCACGCCAGACGCAACATGTTGCATTTTTTGGTCCGCCCTGTCTCGTCAAAAAACGCATGCGCATGCTTGCGCACGGAATGCGCAAAAACAACACATTGAAGTCTCTGGGTGACGCATGCGTGCGCATGGTCTTGCGCACGCTTGCGTTTTTTGCGCATGTGTTTTTGAGGTAAACAAGTCTGGAATGTGGTCTAGACAATGGAAAAAATGTCACACCTAAAAACGCATGCGCATAAAAACCGCAAACGCATGCAAAAACGCATGTAAATTGAAAGCAATGCTGCGTTTTTTGACGCATCAGCGTACGCATGACGCTAAAAAAACGCACGTTTGTTTTGCGCTTGCATGCGTTTTTCTTTGCGTTTTTTATGCGCACGATGCGCTGCGCAAAAAACGCTAATGTGAAACTAGCCTTACTCTAGAAAATGTAAAAGAAATCTGCTACACAAAATTTTAAATGGGTTCACTCCCTTGGATAAAAAGCAGCCTCAAACATGATTAGTCTCAGGATGCTTTACTGTTGGGATAGCGCAGAACTCAAAAAGAGGGTGGACAAACAAAAACACAACAATCTCAAGCGCACATTAGGGAAGAATGGGTTGTCATCAGTCAACTTGACCTAGAAGCTGATATGGAGCATGCGAAGGTTAATTGTATAAGTATTGAAAAATATTGATCAACACTGTAGATATTGAATCTTTACATAAACTTGATGAATTTGTTAATGAAAGTTGAAAATCTTTTGAAATGCTAACAATTTTTGTACTTCAGTAATCATAGAAACATGTGAACATCAAACAGCAAACATCAAAATTTGTCAGTCTCAAAACTATTGACCACAAGTGTACATTAGAGCTGATATCAATCTTTTACCCTCGTTGGCTGAAGAGATAATCATACTCATTAGGTCATAGCTAGATATGAATAGTTTTAGAGTTTGCCAGCTTCTCAGAATTTTCCCCCAAACTTAGAATTGCCGCAATGCAGCAAAGCCTCTAATTGTCCAGAAAATAAGTGTATAGCACCCTGATGTCTCATAGGTTTGTTATGAACCTGTGTTGAGCTCTGTAATGCAAACTCAGCCTTTTTAATGTCTAAGTGTCCTCAACCAAGTGGCTTCTAGCTAGTGGGAAGTATATGGTAATCAGTGGTAACCAGCAAGCTATTTAACTACACGCTGCAGTTTAAGGGTGTGTTCACATGGTGCGGATTCTACCGCAGATCCACAGTGGATTTCGCCCTGCGGGTCCGCAGCAGATTCTGCTGCGCTGTACAGTACTATTAAAGTCAATGGAATTTGAAAAATGATGTGCACATGCTGCGGAAAAATCCACGCGTATTAGCTGCGAGTTTATTTCCGCAGCATGTCAATTCTTTGTGCGCATCTGCAGCATTTTTGCATCCATTGACTTGCATTGATCTGCAGCAAAATCGCAGGTCTCAAAAAGATCTGCACTTTTGCTGTAGATGAAACACTGCAGATCGGAAGGGGGGTAGAGTGTGGGTGGAGTGTGGGTGGTGACTGGGCTTGTATGTGTGTGTGGGCTATGTGTGTGTGGGGAGTCTGTGGGGCTCATCCGGCTGTCCGGGGGGGTGCGGGGTCTGTGGGGCTCATCGGGCGGTACCAGGGTGTGTGCAGGGGTCTGCGGGGCTCATTGGGCGGTCTGGGGGTGTGTGCTGGGGTCTGCGGGTCTCATCCGGCTGTCCGGAGGTGTGTGCGGGGGTATGCGGGGCTCATCGGGTGGTCCGGGGGTGTGTGCGGGGGTCTATGGGTCTCACTCGGCTGTCCGGAGGTGTGGGCGGGGGTCTGCCGGGCTCATCGGGTGGTCCGGGGGTGTGTGTGGGGGTCTGCGGGGCTCATCGGGCGGTCTGGGGGTGTGTGCGGGGGTCTGCGGGGCTCATTCGGCTGTCCCAGGGTGTGTGTGGGGGTCTACGGGTCTCATCCGGCTGTCTGGGGGTGTGTGTTGGGGTCTGCAGGGCTCATTGGGTGGTCCAGGGGTGTGTGCTGGGGTCTGCGGGTCTCATCCGGCTGTCCTGGGATGTATGCGGGGGTCTGCGGGTCTCATCCGTCTGTCCGGGGGTGTGTGCGGGAGTCTGCGGGTCTCATTGGGCTGTCCGAGGGTGTGTGCGGTGGCCCTCTGCAGGGGGCTCTGCGGTGTGTATGTGTGCATGTGTGTGTGTATGCAGACATCGTCCGATGGGACTACAAGTCCCAGCGGGTGATGCCTGCTACTCTGTCAGTGAGTGACACATTAGCCAATGATGGGACAGTAGTAGTCCCATCATCCGACTAATGTGTTGCATGTAAAAAAAACCCCACATACATTACATTCATAACATGCAAAATACAGAACCTACAACATACATAACATACCTATAACATACAACACATAACATAGAGTACATACTCACCATATACACCTAATTCCCAGAAGCCATCGATCTCCTTTAATAAACATAAAATAATAAATCAACCTATACTTACCTCTCCGCCGTAGTCCATTAATAATGAGGGTCCCACGATGATCTCCCGTGGAGAACAACCGCATCAGCTGATGCGACTGCTCTCCAGGGACTCCTGCACTGAAATGACAGGCAGAGGTATCACTCCGCCGGGAAACAGGTCCCGTAACCCTAACCCAAGCACTAGCCCAAACCTTAACCCTAGCCCTAACCCTAACCCTAATTCTCATGTAGTAATGCTGTAAAGTGAGACTCTGAACTCAGGTAACCTCAGTGATGGACTGCAAGAAGCATTATCTCCTGTCAGTTCATCACTGGGAGGCCCTATAGAGCGGTCAAATCACCTGATGTCACTGTTCTATAGGGGAGATCGTCGTGGGACCCTCGTTATTAATTGGACTACGTCAGACAGGGAGTATATGGTTGGTGTATTATTTTTCATTTTTTTCTAGGAGACGAGGGCGTCGCTTGGATCTGAGCGTGCAGTAAAAATATGAAAACTGTCGTGTTTTATTTCATTAAAATACTTTATTCTTATGTGTATGTTTTTTAACCCTTTATTACTATAAGATTAATAATGGATCGGTGCCTTATTGACGTATCTCCATTATTAATGGGGCTTAATGTCACTTTCCAATAGCAAGGTCACATTAACCCCTTACTAACCCATATTCCACCACTACACGGGAGTGGGAAGAGAGGGGCTAAGTGCCAGAATTGGCACATCTTATAGATGCGCCATTTCTGGGGCAGCTGCGGACTGGCATTTGTAGCCGGGGGGGCAATATCCATGGCCCCTTCCTAGGCTATGATTATCAGCCTGCAGCTGTCTGCGTAGCCTTTCTGGCTATAAAATATAGGTGGACCCCACGTCATTTTTTTTGGGGTCCCCCTATTTTAATAGCCAGTAAAGGCTATGCAGACAGCTGCGGGCTGATATTCGTAGCCTGGGAAGATCCATGGGTATTACCCCCTTACCAAGCTACAAATGTTGGCCCCCGTCTATCGACTTTCCCCCTCTGGTGCAGAATTTTTTTTCATTTATATGGTTATATATCTATAGATATATCTATGGCTAAATCTATAAATATCCATATATCTATCTATAGATATATCCATAGATACATCTATCTATCTACAGTGGGGAAAAAAAGTATTTAGTCAGTCAGCAATAGTGCAAGTTCCACCACTTAAAAAGATGAGAGGCGTCTGTAATTTACATCATAGGTAGACCTCAACTATGGGAGACAAACTGAGAAAAAAAAATCCAGAAAATCACATTGTCTGTTTTTTTTTCATTTTATTTGCATATTATGGTGGAAAATAAGTATTTGGTCAGAAACAAGCAATCAAGATTTCTGGCTCTCACAGACCTGTAACTTCTTCTTTAAGAGTCTCCTCTTTCCTCCACTCATTACCTGTAGTAATGGCACCTGTTTAAACTTGTTATCAGTATAAAAAGACACCTGTGCACACCCTCAAACAGTCTGACTCCAAACTCCACTATGGTGAAGACCAAAGAGCTGTCAAAGGACACCAGAAACCAAATTGTAGCCCTGCACCAGGCTGGGAAGACTGAATCTGCAATAGCCAACCAGCTTGGAGTGAAGAAATCAACTGTGGGAGCAATAATTAGAAAATGGAAGACATACAAGACCACTGATAATCTCCCTCGATCTGGTGCTCCACGCAAAATCCCACCCCGTGGGGTCAGAATGATCACAAGAACGGTGAGCAAAAATCCCAGAACCACGCGGGGGGACCTAGTGAATGAACTGCAGAGAGCTGGGACCAATGTAACAAGGCCTACCATAAGTAACACACTATGCCACCATGGACTCAGATCCTGCAGTGCCACACGTGTCCCACTGCTTAAGCCTGTACATGTCCGGGCCCGTCTGAAGTTTGCTAGAGAGCATTTGGATGATCTAGAGGAGTTTTGGGAGAATGTCCTATGGTCTGATGAAACCAAACTGGAACTGTTTGGTAGAAACACAACTTGTCGTGTTTTGAGGAAAAAGAATACTGAGTTGCATCCATCAAACACCATACCTACTGTAAAGCATGGTGGTGGAAACATCATGCTTTGGGGCTGTTTCTCTGCAGAGGGGCCAGGACGACTGATCCGGGTACATGAAAGAATGAATGGGGCCATGTATCGTGAGATTTTGAGTGCAAACCTCCTTCCATCAGCAAGGGCATTGAAGATGAAACGTGGCTGGGTCTTTCAACATGACAATGATCCAAAGCACACCGCCAGGGCAACGAAGGAGTGGCTTTGTAAGAAGCATTTCAAGGTCCTGGAGTGGCCTAGCCAGTCTCCAGATCTCAACCCTATAGAAAACCTTTGGAGGGAGTTGAAAGTCCGTGTTGCCAAGCGAAAAGCCAAAAACATCACTGCTCTAGAGGAGAACTGCATGGAGGAATGGGCCAACATACCAACAACAGTGTGTGGCAACCTTGTGAAGACTTACAGAAAACGTTTGACCTCTGTCATTGCCAACAAAGGATATATCACAAAGTATTGAGATGAAATTTTGTTTCTGACCAAATACTTATTTTCCACCATAATATGCAAATAAAATGAAAAAAAAACAGACAATGTGATTTTCTGGATTTCTTTTTCTCAGTTTGTCTCCCATAGTTGAGGTCTACCTATGATGTATATTACAGACGCCTCTCATCTTTTTAAGTGGTGGAACTTGCACTATTGCTGACTGACTAAATACTTTTTTTCCCCACTGTATCTATCTATCTATCTATCTAATGGAGTGTGGGTTGGACCAATGTAAAAGAGGTTGGACAGAAATGACATCACACATCTTTTTTTTGTTAAATAATAAATAATACATTTTTTTCCATGGTATGTTTATTTATCTTTCACACTACCACATTTGTTGTCCGTGCCACATTTTGGTTTTACACTCATTTTTGACAGAGGTTTAATGTATAATTCTTGTTCAAAAATTTGTTGTCAAATTACCACAGTTAGCCATCCCAGAAAAACATGAAATAAACCTAATATACCAGACAGGGTTCACCTGATGGACTAAAAGGTTAATTCAGTAAGACATGTACAGTACTTGTCTCCAATTTGACAATTTAAACAGTGGTAGCAAAGGACACCTGCATAAAACAATATCTACCGTATTTTCCGGCATATAAGATGACTTTTTAACCCCTGAAAATCTGCTTAAAAGTCGGGGGTCGTCTTATACGCCGGGTGTCGTCTTATACGCCGAGTGCATATGGCGGGGGAGTGTTCCCGATGAAGAAGGGAGGGTGTAGGTGGTGTTATCATCCCCTTTTACCTCATTGGTGGCAGCGGTACGGCGGCTCCTCCTTCAGCAGTGTGGCGGCTCTGTGCTGGGGGTCGTCGTCAGCGGCTCCTGTTTGTCCAGCGTGGGGGCGCTGTGCTGGGGGCGGCTGCGACGGCTCTCTGTCCAGCATCGTGTCTCCTCCGGTATTTCCCCATAGCCCGGAGGCCCAGACAGCTCCATTGCTGCTATGGGGTGGCCTCCGGGAAAATGGCCGCCGGAGCCGCGCGAGCTCAGATTCAGATCTCGTCCCGAGACCTCGGGAGACGAGAGCTGAATCTGAGCTTGTGCGGGCTCCGGCGGCCATTTTCCCAGAGGCCACCGCATTGCAGCAATGGAGCTGCCTGGGCCTCCAGGCTATGGGGAAATGCCGAAGTCCCGACGCTGGACACAGCGCCGCCGCAGCCGCCCCCCAGCACAGCGCTCTCACACTGGACAAAGAGGAGCTGCCGCCGACACCCAGCACAGAGCCGCCACAGTGCAGATGGAGGCGCCGCCGATCCCCACAGCACAGAGACCCGCAGCACCGCTGCCACCAATGAGGTAAAAGGGGGATGATAACTCCACTTACACCCTCCCTTCTTCATCGGGACCACTCCCCCGCCATATGAAGATTGCTCCGCACCCGGCATATAAGATGACACAATCGTGTAAGAAGATCCCCCGACTTTTAAGAAGATTTACTATTTTAACTGGGAAAGTTGGGGTGTCGTCTTATACGCCTGGTCGTCTTATACGCCGGAAAATACGGTACATTTTCTGTGTTAATTTGATTTGCAAATTTGGGAGGTGTAGGGATTCGCTGTGGTAGGTAATGGCAAGGCTGCAGTAACGAGGCAACAAACAGGCTTAAAGTCTAATTTTAGTGGTTTAATGTCGCTTTGCAAACAGCAGGTTAACAGAAAATAAGGGAAAAACATAAATGTACTGCAGCTTGGAGAACCACTGGTCCCAGACTCACCCCTTGCACGGGACAGGCTTAATTAAGTGGCTGCCAGGTCCTGCGGCATCCGCCAGGTGCCATTCCCAGGGTTGTTGAGAGTCTTGCTGCTATAGTCCTGCAGCACAGGGATCCTGTATACAAGTTCAGGCTAAGTCCAGCCAAGTTCCTGTAACTTCCAGACACACTCACCATGTGCCAAATACCAACCTCCATTACATAGCCCATAACCCCTCCCACCGGTGAGGTAGACATCAGATGGGCTGATCACGTAACCATGACATCATCGCAGGTCCTGTCTTTAGGGAAAAACCCAGCCAAACATTAATCTGCTGGGAGAAATGTATCTCCCATCCAGTAAAGCACCCTTTACTGTACTACATATCTCCCTCCTATGTTCAACCCTAAAGGTTTGGACACATGACATACAGTAAACTCTGGACAGGGCATCTGCATTCCCCTGTAGTCTGCCTGCCCAATGTTTACTGAAAATTTAAAATTTTGCAGGGACCACCTGGTGACTCAGGCATTCCTCTCCTTAGCTTGACTCATCCACGTAAGAGTGGAATGATCTGTCACCAACTGAAATGTTCTCCCCAGCAAATTGTAGCGCAATGACTCCAGTGCCCACTTGATGGCCAGGCACTCTCTCTCCACAACACTGTACCTGGTTTCAGCTGGGGTAAGCTTCCGGCTTAGGAAACTAACAGGATGCTCTTTCACGTTAACCTCCTGAGACAGCACGGCCCCTAGCCCTATCTCAGAGGCATCAGTCCGCACAACGAACTCTCTTTAGAAATTTGGAGTGATCAGGACTGGTGTACCACACAGTACCTCTTTTAACTTTGCAAAGGCCCCCTCTAACTGATCATTCCAGTGGACCATCACAGATTTCCTTCCATTTAAGCAGTCTTTTAAAGGTGCAGACAGGGTTGCAAAGTTGGGAATGAACCGCCTGTAATATCCCACCAAACCTAAAAAGGCTTTTACCTGTTTTGTTGTGAGAGGACGGGGCCAGTTCTGAATTGCCTCCAGTTTGTTTACTTGAGGCTTGAGAACTCCTCTCCCAATGACGTAACCCAAGTATTGAGCTTCCTCCAACCCTATGGAACACTTCTTTGGGTTGGCAGTTAGCCCTGCTTGTCGCAGAGAGTCTATCACTGTCTGTACTTTTGCTAAGTGCCTTTCCCAGTCGGTGCTGTACACAATAATATCATCTAGATAGGCTGAGGCATAGCGGCGATGGGGACGGAGAGCAATATCCATTAATCGCTGGAACGTTGCTGGTGCACCATGCAACCCAAAGGGTTACACCTTATACTGGAAAAGCCCCTCGGGCATTACAAAAGCCATTTTTTTCTTCACCGCCTCTGTTAAGGGTACCTGCCAATAACCTTTTTTAAGGTCCAGAGTTGTAAAATACCGTGCCTGCCCAAATGGCTCTATCAACTCATCAACCCGGGGCATGGGGTAGGTGTCAAACTTTGAAATGTCATTAAGCTTTCTAAAATCATTACAGAATCTTAGAGACCCATCAGGGTTGGGTATTAGGACTATTGGGCTGGCCCACTCACTTTGGGACTCTTCTATGACCCCTAACTGTAGCATCTTCCGAGATGGCTTGTCACCGGGCCTCAGGCATCTGATATGGCTTTAGTCGGACTTTGGCCTGTGGCTCCGTGACAATGTCATGTTGGATTAGGGAGGTGCATCTGGGGAGCTCTGAAAAAACATCTGTATTTCGGCTAATGAACTCCCGGACCTCCTGAACCTGTCTAGGAGACAAAGTATCTGCAATTTTGAATGTGGGTTGGGCTTCTCCTGCCTCACCCCAAGGTAACGGAGCCTTCTCCATCTGAAATGCAGGCAGCGAACTATCCCCACCAAGGTTTTCTCTATCTTTCCATGGTTTAAGCAAATTAACATGGTAAACATGTTCTGGCTTTCTCCGTCCTGGTTGGTGTACCTTGTAGTCTACTTGCCCCACCTTTTCCATGATCTCGTAGGGTCCCTGCCACCTTGCAAGGAATTTGCTATCTACGGTAGGCACAAGTATCAACACCCGATCCCCAGAGCTAAAGGTTCTTACCCGAGCCTCCCGGTTATAGAGCCGACTCTGTGACTGTTGTGCTGCCTCCATATGTTCCCGGACTAAGGACTGTCTCCATTCTTTCTTGCATTTTTGCAACATGTTCTATCACACTTTTGTGGGGGGTAGGTTGGTTCTACCAGGCCTTTTTGGCTATATCGAGTAAGCCCCGTGGATGTCTGCCATACAATAGTTCAAAGGGTGAGAACCCCCGTGAAAGCCTGAGGCACCTTCGGCACTGCAAACAACAAATATGGCAATAAGAGATCCCAGTCCTTCCCATCTTTGGAAGCTGCCTTTTTTAACATGCTTTTCAGTGTCTTATTGAACCTTTCTACCAGACCGTCTGTTTGGGGATGATAGACTGATGTGCGCAACTACTTAACATTTAGCAAACAGCAGAGTTCCTTCATAATTTTTGACATAAAGGGGGTTCCCTGGTCTGTTAAAATCTCTTGAGGAATTCCCACCCACAAAAACATAACCATGAGTTCCTTTGCTATAAGCTTAGCTGATGTGTGGCGCAGAGGAATGGCCTCAGGATATCAGGTAGCATAATCTAGAACTATCAGGATGTGTTGGTGTCCCCTTGCTGACTTATTGAGAGGCCCCACCAGATCCATTGCCACTCTCTCGAAGGGTACCTCTATAATTGGCAAAGGCACCAAAGGACTCCAAAAATGAGGCTGGGGACTGGTTACCTGGCACACTGGACAGGAATTACAGTACTGTTTAACTTCTTCATGGACCCCTAGCCAGTAGAACCACTGCAGAATTCTGTCTAGGGTTTTCTTTTGGCCCAAATGCCCACCAAGTACATGCGCATGCCTTAAGTCCATCACCAGCCTACGATATGTCTGAGGTGCGAGTAACTGTTCTACTAGTTCCCCACGTATTTTCTCCACCCGGTACAACAAATCTTGGTGTAGCTCAAAGCATGGCAGCACTGTAGCTGCCCCAGGTTGTTGGGGTTCCCTATTGACAAGCAGCACATTTTCTCTGGCCTGGGCCAAAGTAGGGTCTCAGAGTTGCGCCATACCAAAATTGTCACCTGACACATTCAAGTCTGACAACTCGGGTCCCGGTGGCAAGTCTTCCTCCGGGCCACCAGGTTCATGGCCTACTTCTAGAGAATGTAACCTGGTTGCCTCTAGTTCCGGCAGTTGCTTCTTGGGTGAGACAACAGATGGCCACAGCATAGAAAATAAAGGAAAGTCTCTTCCAATTATCACCTCATAACTAGTGTTGAGCATTCCGATACCGCAAGTATCGGGTATCGGCCGATACTTGCTGTATCGGAATTCCGATACCGACATCCGATATTTTTTCATTATCGGGCATCGGAATCGGAAGTTCAAAGTTGATTGACAGCCGAAATGACGTCATCATGATGCGCGGTGTGTGCGCATCATGATGCGCCGTCATTTCGGGCCTTCCGGGGGTCTCTGCCGGCCTGCCGGGGGGGGCTGTGCCGGCCTGCCGGGGGGCTGTGTGGACTGCCCGGGGTCTGTACCGGCCTGCCGGGGAGGCTGTGCCAGCCTGCCGGTGGTCTGTGCACCCTGTGGGGGTCTGTACCGGCCTGCCGGGGGGCTGTGCCGGCCTGCCAGGGGCTGTGCTGATGTCCGGGGGTCTGTGCAAGCATTGTCCGATGGGACTACAAGTCCCATCGGGCGATGCCTGCTACCATGACAGTGATTGACACATTAGCCAATGATGGGACAGTAGTAGTCCCATCATCCGGCTAATGTGTTAAATGTTTAAAAAAAAAAAAAAAATACTACATACATACTACATACATACTACATGCTACATACATACCACATATATACTACATGCATGCTACATACATACTACATGCTACATACATACTACATGCATGCTACATACATACTACATACATGCTACATGCATGCTACATACATAGTACATGCTACATACATACTACATACATACTACATACATACTACATGCATGCTACATACATACTACATGCTACATACATACTACATACATACTACATGCATGCTACATACATACTACATGCTACATACATACCACATATATACTACATGCATGCTACATACTACATGCTACATACATACCACATATATACTACATACATACTACATGCATGCTACATACATACTACATGCTACATATATACTACATACATACTACATATATACTACATGCATGCTACATACATACTACATGCTACATACATACTACATACATACTACATGCATGCTACATACATACTACATACATACTACATGCATGCTACATACATACTACATGTATACTACATGCATGCTACATACATACTACATGCTACATACATACTACATACATACTACATGCATGCTACATACATACTACATGCATGCTACATACATACTACATGCTACATACAGTATAAACTACATACATGCTACATATATACTACATGCATGCTACATACATGCTACATGCATGCTACATACATACTACATGCATGCTACATACATACTACATGCTACATGCATGCTACACACATACTACATGCATGCTACATACATACTACATACTACATACATACTACATGCATGCTACATACAATACATTCATACAATAGAGGGAAAAAAAGGAAAAGAGGGAAGAATAGGAAGCATTTAAGGAAACCAGGATGGATGAACACAGAACTTAAGCACATGGTAAAAAGGAAGCAAAAAATGTTTATAAAATGGAAAGAAGGAGGCATATCTAAAGAAGAATATAATGCTGTCTGCAGAACCTGCAAGGCACAAATCAGATTATCAAAAGCTGAAAATGAATTGAGGCTTGCAAGAGATGTCAAAAGCAATAATAAAGGATTTTGGGGATATGTCAAAAGTAAAAGAAAAGTCAAAGATGCTATAGGATTTTTACAGGATGAAAATGATGAAATGGTAAGACAGGATGTTGAGAAGGCTGAACTTTTAAATTCCTATTTTGCATCTGTTTTCTCTCAGAAAGGAAATGTAACATCAACTGTTATTTACTGTCCTATTAAGGGAATAGAAGAATCCAGGATATCTATAAACAGAAAGATAGTGAGGAAACACTTAGCTAACCTAAATGTATTCAAGTCTCCAGGTCCAGATGAATTACACCCCAGAGTACTGAAGGAGATAGCAGAAGAAATTTTTGAACCCCTCTCCATAATCTTTGAAAATTCTTGGAGAACAGGAGAAGTGCCAGAAGATTGGAGAAGAGCAAATGTTGTTCCTATCTTCAAAAAGGGGAAGAAGGTGGACCCAGGCAACTATAGGCCGGTGAGTCTGACTTCTATACCAGGAAAGATCTTTGAACAAATTATTAAACAACATGTATGTCAATACCTGGATAAGAATGAAGTGATTAAACAGAGTCAGCATGGGTTTGTAACTAATAAGTCATGTCAGACTAATTTAATTTCCTTCTATGATGGTATTACTGATTGGGTGGATCAAGGAAATGCTGTAGATATAGTATATCTTGACTTCAGCAAAGCATTTGACAAAGTCTCTCATACAATCCTTATTGAAAAAATGACTAAGTATGGAATGGACAAGGCAACTGTTAGGTGGATTCATAACTGGCTTAGTGATCGGACCCAAAGAGTGGTCGTAAATGGCTGCACATCCAGTTGGAAGAATGTCTCAAGTGGGGTACCACAGGGCTCTGTCCTGGGCCCTGTATTGTTCAACATCTTTATCAACGATTTAGATGAAGGAATTGAGGGTAAACTGATTAAATTTGCTGATGACACAAAGCTAGGAGGGATAGCTAATACTAGAGAAGAGAGAGAGAGGATTCAAAAAGATTTAAATAAACTGGAGAAATGGGCAGCAACTAACAGAATGGTTTTTAACAGGGAGAAATGCAAAGTACTACATCTGGGCAATAAAAATGAAAAAAGCATATATAGAATGGGAGGAATAGGGCTAAGTGACAGCACATGTGAAAAAGACTTGGGTATACTAATAGATCACAGACTGAATATGAGTCAACAGTGTGATGCAGCAGCAAAAAAGGCAAATGCAATTCTAGGATGTATTAACAGAAGCATACAGTCTAGATCACGTGAAGTAATTATTTCCCTCTACTCCTCTTTGGTCAGACCTCATCTGGAATATTGTGTCCAATTTTGGGCACCACATTTTAAAAAAGACATCAACAAACTGGAGCAAGTTCAGAAAAGAGCGACCAGAATGGTGACCGGTCTGCAAACCCTGTCTTATGAGGAAAGGTTGCAGGATTTGGGAATGTTTAGTTTGCAAAAGAGAAGACTGAGAGGAGACTTAATAGCTGTCTACAAATATCTAAAGGGCTGTCACATTGTAGAAGGATCAACTTTATTCTCATTTGCACAAGGAAAGACTAGAAGCAATGGGATGAAGCTGAATGGGAGGAGACACAGATTAGATATTAGAAAAAACTTTTTGACAGAGTGATCAATGAGTGGAACAGGCTGCCACGAGAAGTGGTGAGTTCTCCTTCAATGGAAGTCTTCAAACAGAGGCTGGACAGACATCTAACTGGGATGATTTAGCGAATCCTGCTTTGAGCAGGGGGTTGGACCAGATGGCCCAGGAGGTCCCTTCCAACTCTACGATTCTATGATTCTATGATTCTATGATTCAATACATACATAGACATATAGTACATATAACATAGAGTAACATACTTACCAATACTTGTCACATTGTTCCCCGAAGCCATTGTCTTTTACGGAATAAATATTAACATAACAAACCACAAAAATACTCACCCATGATCCGAAGCAGTCCACGAGTGTGTCCCACGACGATCTTCCCACACAGCTTTTACCATAAAGCGAGACTAGGGACTTTTTTTTTTTAAGTGGCGGAGGAATACAGTGCGGAAGGATACCTACCTTCCGTCATTGGATTCCTGCAGCCCGTAGAGAGCGGCAGCATCAGCTGATGCTGCAGTTCTCTACCCAAGATCGTCGTGGGACACACTCATGGACTGCTTCGGATCATGGGTGAGTATTTTTGTGGTTTGTTATGTTAATATTTATTCCGTAAAAGACAATGGCTTCGGGGAACAATGTGACAAGTATTGGTAAGTATGTTACTCTATGTTATATGTACTGTATGTCTATGTATGTATTGTATGAATGTATTGTATGTAGCATGCATGTAGTATGTATGTAGCATGTATGTAGCATGTATGTAGCATGTATGTAGCATGTAGTATGTATGTAGCATGCATGTAGTATGTATGTAGTATGTATGTAGCATGTAGTATGTATGTAGCATGTATGTAGTATGTATGTAGCATGTAGTATGTATGTAGCATGCATGTAGTATATATGTAGTATGTATGTAGTATGTATGTAGTATATATGTAGCATGTAGTATGTATGTAGCATGCATGTAGTATATATGTAGTATGTATGTAGCATGTAGCATGCATGTAGTATATATGTAGTATGTATGTAGCATGTAGTATGTATGTAGCATGCATGTAGTATGTATGTAGCATGTAGTATGTATGTAGCATGCATGTAGTATATATGTAGTATGTATGTAGTATGTATGTAGTATATATGTAGCATGTAGTATGTATGTAGCATGCATGTAGTATATATGTAGTATGTATGTAGCATGTAGCATGCATGTAGTATATATGTAGTATGTATGTAGCATGTAGTATGTATGTAGCATGCATGTAGTATGTATGTAGCATGTAGTATGTATGTAGCATGCATGTAGTATATATGTAGTATGTATGTAGTATGTATGTAGCATGCATGTAGTATATATGTACTATGTATGTAGCATGCAGTATGTATGTAGCATGCATGTAGTATGTATGTAGTATGTATGTAGTATTTTTTTATTTTTTTTACATTTAACACATTAGCCGGATGATGGGACTACTACTGTCCCATCATTGGCTAATGTGTCAATCACTGTCATGGTAGCAGGCATCGCCCGATGGGACTTGTAGTCCCATCGGACGATGCCTGCACGGACCCCCGGACATCAGCGCAGCCCCCCGGCAGGCCGGCACAGCCCCCCGGCAGGCCGGTACAGACCCCCACAGGGTGCACAGCCCCCCGGCAGGCCGGTACAGACCCTGGGCAGTCCGCACAGCCCACCGGAAGGCCGGCACAGCCCCCCAGCAGGCCGGCAGAGACCCCCGGAAGGCCCGTACAGACCCCCGAGAGGCTGTACAAGGGCAGGAAAGGGTTTTTCCAATTCCGATACCGGAAGTCTCATAGACTTGAATGGGACTTCCGGTATCGGCATCGGCGATACCGATACTTTTTTTAAAGATCGGCCGATCCATTCTGATCCGATATTTTGAAGTATCGGACGGTATCGCTCAACTCTACTCATAATGCAAATTAGTCACAACCCCCCCATTGAGTTTCTGAGACATCTGAGTCAGGTGCTTTACCTGCTCAGAAAGAGCGTGCATAGGATCCATCACACACACAGGAGAAGGAAAAAAAAAGGTAATGGTCAGTTATAATGTCAGGATCCTGTCAGCATCGGCAAACTGCCACGGCTGAGCAGGGTGACTTACCCACACTACGGGTGGGCCCGGGGTCCAATACTACAGTGAAAGTTCAAGCAGACAGGACCTGCGACACTGAAAGTAGTAAGGAGTACAAAGACCTACGATCATGTGACTGCAGGGGGCGGAGCTTAGCGTCCAACTGCTGCAGATGTAATATACTTACTGCAGAGATACTGTAGTAGAGGAGAGGGAAACGCAGGTCAGACAAGCAGAGGTCATACACAGAGAGGGCTGTGCGGTACCAGAGGGAAGAGCAGAAAATAGTCAAGTCACAGGCAGAGAGTCATACACAGAGAGGGTAGTGCAGTACAAGAGGGACAAGTAGAACTTGTAAAAGGGACGGAACCGGATCAAAACCAAACAAGCAATAAGTTAGCAGGCAAAAGGCACACATACGCAAGAGGTCAACTAACTCAGCCGAGGGCAGGAGTATAACTGACACTGGACCTAGGTCGAGTGGCCACTAAATAGCCGCCCTCTGCCAGAGCGAGGCAGAAACAATTAACCCCTGTCTGACCACGATGGGCCAAAGACAAAACCCGTCCTGGATCATGACACCAATTACATACATAATATCCCACTGGGCTTCACTGAGAAATGCTGATCTCGGATGACCCTGTGATGTACTGACCAGTGACCACCACTTTACAAAGCATTAAAATCCACTTGATAAAATGGGATGTAATGTCATAGTGGCTGAGCATTTTGGGGAAGCCTACTCAGCTGTGCAAAACTTGCTCTCTGATGCTTCACCAGTGTGGAAAGTGGTCTCAGTGTTTGAATTGGTGTGGAACTGCTTCTTTAAGGAAACTCAGCTTGAACTTATCCTTCATGGATCATTTCATCATCTCTAGTGGCTACACATAAGTTCATGACTGCATTATCATGTGGCAACAGCATGCAGTACGGTCTTGGTGTGTACGTCATATGGTTGATAAATGGGGCAATTAAAACAGATATTCAAAAACTTTTTAAAAGTAAAACAAAAACAAAAATAACATGGCTACATGCCCTTTGTAAAATTAAACAGGACAAGAAAAGCTAGATAGATTGTCTGACAATGCAGGAAGCAGCAAGCACACAGCCATGGATTCAAGATTTTGCTTTAGTTGCAAAAAATGGCACTGCTCTCCTTGATTTAAGTGTGTGAATAAAAATGTTGCTATTAAGGTGCTGGTACTGCAGTACATCTATGATTATTCAATTCAGTCACACTAAATGACTTTAAAGATACAGGAATCCCCTATAAATAATTTAAATCTTTGGATTGTTATTCACAAACTGAAACTTTTTCAATATGCTTGAGCACTGAAGTAGTACACCACAATCAGATTGGACCTTTTTCTATCAAAAACAGGAATGAGCTATGTGATCTGATCTCTTATCTCTATAGTGTACAACCATAAATTGGTGCTTCTTAAAGGCTCTTATGATGAACATGCACCTCGTCACCCGCCTGATGTCACTATTACATCAGAAGGATCACGTAATGCTGTCTCACCACTATCGCCAACATGACTTTCCGCACCACCTGGAGACACAAGGTCAGCTTGATACAGTTTACACAGACACCCTCTGTCCACAGAGGAACTGGGAGAGAAGTGATCTGGCCCCACACATTCACTGGCATGGCACCACACTTACTCACAACCCTAACAGGCTGAGAGGCCACTTTCACTAGCACTAGTGAAACAGAGCTCTGCCAGTCTGGTAGGACTGCCACCAGTATCAGTTTCTCGTTAGATATATGCCTGATCCTTTATCGGAATTATATCAGGCCAGAAAACAGCCCCGGTAGCACTGGAAGTTAAACCGAGATTCGGACGTGTGAATTTGTGGATCGAGACAAAAGAGCAGCCTAAGGTTAAATTATATACTGTGGTGTAGTGACCACTATGTCCACTAGGGAGTGCTGTATGGATGTCCCGGGAGAGTGGATGAATGGCAAGTTACTGAATGACCGTTATGTATCTCAAGGTGGGTGGCCTTGAGATGGACATTTATGTGTGTGTTAATCAGCAGTGATACTGCTGAGGTGCTGGTTCAATGTGTCAGGGACTAGTTACCTACAAACCCACCCAGGGGGTGTGTTTAATAACAATATTGTAAAGTGTATATGTGTGTGAAGGACCTATGATAAGGTCATAGACATGTGACCCGGTGGGCGTGGCTACGGACCATATAAGGTGGCCAGGGTAGGTCACATGGGGTGAATGCTGGGACCGGGTTGGTCCAGTGTGGAAAGTCCTGTCTGAGTGAGATGGGGTTGCCTTCTGATGGCAAGTGAAAGCTGTGTTAATGGCTGCACGTGTCTGAGAGTTCCCTGGAGGGAATGGACGTCTGCCGCATGATGGTGAAGGAACCATGAGTGACCCTGATGGGGTGAGATAACACTGAGGCTGAAGAGCCTGTGTAATGGACATTTGCACAACCTGTATGACTACAGGATAACCACAGTGAAGCTCTATAATGGACGCTATGCTGTAATGCTGTTGCATATTGCTTTGGTTTATGATGATGAATATACCTCATGGACTATGTTTGCTTTATGAAAACCCGTGCTGGATCTAGGTTTGTGGCGGCTAAGCAAGAATCCCCTAACTGAATGATAACGCTACCTCACAATTTGTGGAGAAAGCTATGGGCATTGTTGTAGCCTTGTTGCTGGGAGCAACGGAAGAGGACTGCAAAGTCAGTTGCTAAGGGCAACGCTGAGCTAGGAAGGCTGACGGTTGGGGAAGCCACTGCCGGGCTGTGGTTCTGGAACCATGGGGCGACCTAGTGAGTAAGGCACTGACCGGATCGGTGAGCCCAGTGCAGCTGTTTCCCCAGGAGAAAGAGACTTATAGGATACCTCTGCGGTAGAGGGGTCCGAGAACCTGCGTGGCCAACAGGTGATGGTCGTGAAAACAGTGTTGTACTGACTGGGGTCAGTGAGAAAGAGATTGGTGATTGATAGAGTGCCTCTGTGGAGAAGAGGTATCCGAGGACCTGTGGGTCCGACACAGGTAACGGACAGGTGTTCATGTTGTACTGGCCTGGGTCAGTGAGAGAGACTGTGTTCCTGGAGGGTTCAGTGAGCAAGGTCCAGGAGGGTCAGTGTTGGGAGATTCTAGGAGAAGAATCGGATCCCTGGAGCACGTGGTATGATCTTTGACCTGGTGAGGCGTGAGTGTTGGGCAGACTCAGGAGGAGATGGATGTCCTGAAGAGCACCCGCTAAGCCCCTGGACCTGGTGAGGCCGGTGTGTTGGGAAACCCTGGGAGGAGGGCCGCTCCCTGAATAGCACCCGGTGCGCCCTGTGTGTTGGATGGTCTCAGGTGGAGACGGAATGTCCTGAATAGCACACAGACAGGACACATGAGTTTTGTGTGGTGTGTTGGAGTGGCCGGTGTGTTGGGAAACCCTGGGAGGAGGGTCCCTCCCTGAATAGCACCCGGTGCGCCCTGTGTGTTGGACGGTCTCAGGAGAGGAGAAGGAACATCATGAATAGCGCACAGAAAGGACCCGTGAGTTTTTTGTGTGGTGTTTTTTTTCTTTTCTCATCTCAGCCTGCGGTGGCTCAGTGGGAGTCAAGAAGGTGACAAGCGGCTTCCTGTAACTCGGCGGGGTTACGAAGGGGACAAGCGGCTTCCTGTAACTCGGCGGGGTTACGAAGAGGACACCAGCCGCTGTGTGTGAACAGCAGCCGGTGGTGTCGGTGATCGGTGACAGCAGGAGCTGTGGTGGTGCCAGCAAGGACTTGTGTGGTATCATTAAAAGACATAAACTGTGTTGTGTGAACTGTGGTCTGAGAAGACCTGTATAACGGACACGGGGAAGTCCCAAAAGGGGGCGGTGACCCAAATTGGGGTGGTAGCCCAAAAGGGGGTGGAGTCCCAGAAGGGGGCGGTGACCCAAATTGGGGTGGTAACCCAAAAAAAGGGGTGGAATCCCAGAGGGGCGCGGTGAACCAAATTGGGGTGGTCCAGAAAGGGGCCGGTGTGTCAAAAGAGGAACAGCAATGTTCGTGTATGTTGTTTTCTGAATGTGGAATATTCTTTCCGGATAATGATGGGCCACAGGTGTGTACCCTAATGCTACACCGAGAAGGAGTCACAGGTCGGCTGGACTCAAAGTGTCAGGTGACTCTGACAGGATCTCCTCTCACTTTCTGTCTGACCGAGAGAATGGTCCAGGTTCCCTGTAAACATGGGGTCATGGTGAACTATACGGTAACTGAGTTATGTTTGAGGGGCCTATAGGTGGTGAGTGCCAAGGGGGAGGGGTACCACGAGACTTAGTCTATGCCTTGGAGAGGGGCCGGGACTTTGTCGTGTTTGATGACATATGGCAGGAGGTTGGAGACGTTCCTACTGTTGGGCTAACAGATATTGAGATGGTGACTGCTCCTGACGTGGACAGGTCAGAGGTAAAATTGACCGGAAGAAGTAGTATATCTGCCCAACTTACGGACCTGACATCTCGTGATATGACGGATGGTGGGCTGGGAGATGAGACGATTGGGGGAAAACACGGTTAGTGGGTAACTGGAAGAATAACTCGACAGGCCGGGGTGACTCAGACTCTGGGGGTGACTTTGGCTCTGAGAGAGAAAGAGAGCACAGAATAGAAGGGCTAGAGAAGGAAGTCTCCGAGCTCTGAGGTCACCTGTCAATGTGGCAAAACGTGAACAAGACGCTTAGGGAAGAGATGGAAGAACATCTCGAACAAGAAAGTGTCCTGAGACAAATGGCCAAGCACAGGGTTGAGGAGCTCGAGAAAGAAGTCTTGGAGCTCAAAGAAACTGTAAGTGGTCTTCTGTGGGAGAAGAACTTTGACAGTGATGAACAGTGGCCGGGTCCGACTGGTGGTGGAACGGAGCTGCTGGTGCCCGTCTTGGCAGACGGTCATGAAGAGATGAGATCTTGTGAAGTTGGGGAGCTAAGAACTGAAGAAGACTGTCACCCGGTCGGGTCAACTGTAGTGAGGGAAGTGTCCGTGGTAAAGCCAGAGCCTCCTGCCCAGGAAGAGAGCAAGACCACGACCTTCAAGTTTGTGATTGATGAACCAAAAGACATGCAAGAGGCCTGTGCTGAGGAAGGTGTGCATGAGGCTTTCAAAGAGGAGGTCAAAGCGTGTAAGGTGCACTGGGCGCCTGAGACTCAGCAGTTGGTGATAATGTCAGCCAGGGAAGACACAGCAAAGCGGGTGGCTGTCCTGAAAAACTTGCATCTGCAGTGTCTCCATGTCAAACAGTTGGTTAGGCGGAGTAATATGAAAGCTGCTCGACGCCTAGAGTTAGCAAGAGAGGCTATGGATCGGTTGGGTTTGCGGAAAGAGGTAGTTCCGGTTCCCAAAGGTCTGATTGGGAGAATCATTGGAAGATTCGGGAAGGTAATGCAAGACCTTGTAAATAGCTCTGGTGTGGTGAGGGTGAGGATCCCTCTTGATGATGAAGACCAGGTATCCAGTGAAGAGGGTAAGATTCCCATCCTGGTGGCTGGCTCTGTGGCAAGCCTGAGAAACTTTCGGATACTCTTGGAGAATCGAGTGGGGTACATGCAAGAGATTGAGCAGTTGAGGCTGGACCGTCGGCGAATCATTATAGAGGTTCGGAACACCAAGTGACGGCCGCCTTCAACCCAAGATGTAAGGACCCGAAGGGTTCCACCAAGAAGTGACAGGGCAGATGGCCGAAGAATGTCAGCAAGTGGTAGTTCGACTGGCAGGATGATGTTGAGAGACCGTAGTTCCTGTGAGACCCTGAATGAGTCAGACTCAGGCAAGACAGTAGGCCTGATTAAGACTGATGACCGTACCAACCGGGGGAGATGGTCGGAGAACGGAACAAACAGGGACAGGAATGTGGTGACCAAACAGTGTCTGATGATGCAGACAGACTGTAACTGGAGGGCCAAAGATCAGGGCCGGTACTCTGACCGCTGGGGGCGGGGGAGGCCTAACATAGAGATGAGGCCGTATGACAGATGGAGACGTTCTCTCGACCTGAGGGGCAAGGTGTACTGAGTGCCCGGTCTCAAGAGCCTGATGTAATGTTGTGTGTTCAACCCCACAAGTTTGAACAAAGGGGGAGGTATGTGGTGTAGTCACGACTATGTCCACTAGAGGGCGCTGTATGGATGTCCCAGGAGAGTTGGTGAATGGCAAGATACTGAATGACCGTTATGTATCTCAAGGTGGGTGGCCTTGAGATGGACATTTATGTGTGTGTTAATCAGCAGTGATACTGCTGAGGTGCTGGTTCAATGTGTCAGGGACTAGTTACCTACAAACCCACCCAGGGAGTGAGTTTAATAACACTATTGTAAAGTGTATATGTGTGTGTGAAGGACCTGTGATGAGGTCATAGACATGTGACCCAGTGGGCGTGGCTATGGACCATATAAGGTGGCTAGGGTCGGTCACATGGGGTGAATGCTGGGACCGGGTTGGTCCAGTGTGGAAAGTCCTGTCTGAGTGAGATGGGGTTGCCTTCTGACGGCAAGTGAACGCTGTGTTAATGGCTGCACGTGTCTGAGAGTTCCCTGGAGGGAATGGACGTCTGCCGCATGATGGTGAAGGAACCATGAGTGACCCTGACGGGGTGAGATAACACTGAGGCTGAAGAGCCTGTGTAATGGATATTTGCATTACCTGTGTGATATAAGGATAACCAGAGTGAAGCTCTATAATGGACGCTATGCTGTAATGCTGTTGCATATTGCTTTGGTTTATGATGATGAATAAACCTCATGGACTATGCTTGCTTTATGAAAACCCGTGCTGGATCTGGGTTTGTGGCGGCTAAGCGAGAATCCCCTAACTGAATGACAGCGCTACCTCACAATACGTATTTAATTGACTAACATAAGTGAAACCTCAATTGTTAAAATATAACTTTTAATATTAATACTAAAAAAATGGACTTACAACATGTATAACACACAAAGTGACAGACAATAAAAAATGAAAAACTCCTGGGCTATCCCTACTTGATGCCTGTTTCTGGTTTTCTGCCTACCAGCAGAGGTTAGCACCCTCTAAATGCAACTGTGGCGCCCCTGAGGCTCAGTCGCCACAGAGGTACTGCACCTCCTCCTGAGGTGTGGTGCCCCACCATCCAGGTAAGGTGGAAACACCTGACCACACTCCAACACCTGCACCCCACACCACAAAGTAGTGTAGCAAAGCACCTTCGGCGGCTCCCTGCTTGGAGTATAGAAAAGCACCCCTTGGTGGCTCCCTGCTTGGAACACGAAACGTGCTGCGAGGTGGGTGGAGTTTAGTTCGCACCAAAAGAGCGAGAAGAGTTGAGTCAGTCAGTCAGTCTTTGCACTCAGTCAGTGAATGAGGATGTAGAAGGACAGAATGTGAGACAGAGAAGATCCCCGGGAGAGGGATGGAAGAAGGAAGTGCTGCAGCAGGCCACAGTGATCTGGGTCTGCTGGCACAGGAAAGAGACAGGGAAAGGAAGCTTGATTCTTCATTGGGAAGAAGGATTAGCATGGAACGTGAGGAGAATAAGAGAACAAGGACCAGGGTTAGAAGAGAACCCTTTTCAAGTTCTAAGAGCAAGGCCCGGGTCCGGTCCCCGAGGTTGTACGGATGCTAATGGTCCTGCAGCAGACACCGGAGGAATAGAAGTAGTGACCGCTTTATTCCCACACAAGACTTGGGAGCACAACAGCAACAGATTAGTGAGCCGAGGCTTAATAGCAAGGAGTCCTCGAAGCAGGCTACAGCTGTCTGCCGTACAAGTAGAGCTTGTAGGAACATCTGACAGGAGGAACTCCAGTGTAACTCAGTACTAGGAGTACTTCACTCAAAGGCGCTATAAGAGGAGACGTTCAGAAAAGGCACATATGCTGGCGGAGTGTTTCAAAGGAGTGTTCCATCTGGCCTGGAGGTTGACTGGGTTGACGGAGGAAACGGCACGGAAGCAGGAACTTGTTTGTACAACAGACTGAGTAAAGCTTTGGAACTACATGCCCTGGTGTCTTCCACTTATTCCTGCTCCAACCTGCCTAGCACTGCTGCATCCCTTGCGCCTGACACTACATCATCTAAGTGTCACTTCACCTACACTGCCCCTGCCTGTGGAGGGCTATAACATCACCGCTGCACCACACCATCTGTCCCAGAGAATCTGTCTGCAGCGTCGGCTTACATATCTATTGCCGAATACCACAGGCGGCGTCACGAATCACTTATAAACTTTCACTACCATAAGCACACTGAATAAAAAACAAATCTGAACTGAGAAAAGTAAGTTAATGTGTATGCACAATGTAAGTGCATATTAACACATGACCATTAACCAGAGAAAACAAAAAGCAAAAAACACAAATGTCCTGCTTTCTCTGGTTAATGGTCATGTGTTAATATGCACTTACATTGTGCATACACATTAACTTACTTTCCTCAGTTCAGATTTGTTTTTTATTCATTTCATTGTGCATTCAGTGCATATATGGGTGTGACCGCCCTTTTTCTGAACTGGGAAAGCCATCCAGTCTGGCCTAAGCTGTTACTAGTGGTTCAGCCGCTCAATCCTTATTCACATTCACGTCACTTGGCAAGTGAAAAGGTTTTAAATACTAGAGTAGGGACTGTCCCACAAGGGTTGCCGTGATGTGGCGGGATGGCTTGTACATTATTTTGATCAAAATTATGTTTACTAAATACCCTTATTATCATTATTATCTTTATGCATTATTTGCAGTATATTTTTTACTTTTTAGTTCAGGACATTTGTGTTTTTTGCTTTTTGTTTTCTCTGGTTAATGGTCATGTGTTAATATGCACTTACATTGTGCATACACATTAACTTACTTTTCTCAGTTCAGATTTGTTTTTTATTCATTTCATTGTGCATTCAGTGCATATATGGGTGTGACCACCCTTTTTCTGAGCTGGGAAAGCCATCCAGTCTGGCCTAAGCTGTTACTAGTGGTTCAGCCGCTCGACCCTTATTCACATTCACGCCACTTGGCAAGTGAAAAGGTTTTAAATACTAGAGTAGGGACTGTCCCACAAGGGTTGCCGTGACGTGGCGGGATGGCTTGTACATTATTTTGATCAAAATTATGTTTACTAAATACTAGAGTTGAGCGATACCAGCCGATACTTGAAAATATCGGATCGGAATGGATCGGCCGATCTTAAAAAAAAGTATCGGTATCGCTGATTCCGATACCGGGAACCAATGCAAGTCAATGGGGCCAAAATATCGGAATTAAAAAAAAACCTTTCTTTCCTTGTAGGTTAATTCTACATGAAGAAAAACAACTAAGAATAATGTAGAATGTATTGTGGGAGGTGGAGGAGACATTAAAGCCATAGAGGTTTAGCCCAATCAAATGGAATAGCAGGAATTAAACTTTTTTTTTTAAAGATGTTAGGAGTTACAAAGATATTGACTATGTTAGCCTCATTTATATTTTGCCAGACATGTATGTCTTCTTCTTCTACTTCCTTTTTTTACATTCTTCTTCTTCTTCTTCTACTTCCTTTTTTTACATTCTTCTTCTTCTTCTTCTACTTCCTTTTTTTACATTCTTCTTCTTATTCCTTTTTTTACATTCTTCTTCTTCTTCTTCTACTTCCTTTTTTTACATTCTTCTTCTTCTTCTTCTTCTTCTTCTTCTTCTTCTTCTTCTTCTTCTTCTTCCTTTTCTTACATTCTTCATATTCTTCTTATTCAACAATTATTATTCTACATATTCAGCTTCTTCATCTTCTTCCTATTCTTCTTCATCATATTCTTGTTTGTGTCAGGCATTCCTGTAGTTGTTATCTAGAAAAGTTAGAAGTTTACACCTTCCGTTCTGCCTGTCACAAAAGATTTACAACAGGATTTGTCCGCGTTCAGTTTGGCCTGCAGAAGCAGGCCTTTTCCAGGGGCACCACGAGGAGGAACGGACTCACCCCCATACACTGCTTAGTCTTCTTCTGCTTATAAATAAGATAATATCATTTGCTCAGAGTATTAGTCTTATGCTTAATGTTCTTCTGCTTTGTTTTTTTTATGCTTCTTTGTCTTCTCTCTCTTGTTGTTCTGCATCTTGGTGGTTGTCTTCCTGTTCTTTGTCCTCTTGAACCAGCTGACGGTACTGGCACCCGGAGGGGCAGCAGAAGGAACAAGAGCCAATGGCACTACCGAGGACCAGCTGACGGTGCTGGAACCCGGTTACTAAGCAGGAGGTACCTGTGCTACAAAGCACTACCAAGGACCAGCAGACGTTGCCGGAACTCGGATACCGAGATGGAGGCACCTAGGCCAAACGCTCTGACGAGAACCAGCTGACGGTGCTGGAACCCGGAGGGGTAGCATAAGCTGCAAGAGCAAATGGAAATAGCGAGGACCAGCTGACAGTGCTGGCACCCGGAGGGGCAGCAGAAGGAATAAGAGCCAATGGCACAACCGAGGACCAGCTGACGGTGCTGGAACCCGGTTACTAAGCAGGAGGTACCTGTGCTACAAAGCACTACCAAGGACCAGCAGACGTTGCCGGAACTCGGATACCGAGATGGAGGCACCTAGGCCAAAGGCTCTGACGAGAACCAGCTGACGGTGCTGGAACCCGGAGGGGTAGCATAAGCTGCAAGAGCAAATGGAAATAGCGAGGACCAGCTGACAGTGCTGGCACCCGGAGGGGCAGCAGAAGGAATAAGAGCCAATGGCACAACCGAGGACCAGCTGACGGTGCTGGAACCCGGTTACTAAGCAGGAGGTACCTGTGCTACAAAGCACTACCAAGGACCAGCAGACGTTGCTGGAACTCGGATACCGAGATGGAGGCACCTAGGCCAAAGGCTCTGATGAGAACCAGCTGACGGTGCTGGAACCCGGAGGGGTATCAGAAGTTACCCCTGAAAAGCAAAGTTGGCATGCCGCAAGCTGGCCGCAGTTACCGAATCACACAGTCCTACAGGGGGTGCTTGTCCTACTGGCACTATGGAACAAACCTTTCTTACCAGAACCCGCAGTCCACATAGGAAGCACCTAAACTGCTGGCACCCTAGCCTCGGCTAACCCAACCGCAACACGACATGGCAACTTGGGGTGGCAAACTGACATTGACACTTCCCGGAAACAGCAGGCAGGGCTGGAACCAAGCTGGGCAGGAGGGAGTACCCGTGCCAAAGTCAGTTATGAGCAGCAACTGGCGATGTTGGAGCCCAGGACAAGCACTTAGCAGGCTGAGGCCTGATGTGCTGTCAATTGGGAGGCAGCAGGACAGATTGCCATCAAAACAGCAGGGGAACAGCTGACGTTACTGAACCCCACAAACACAGGAGCTAGTGTTTTACTCTGTGAAGACGGCACTTCCGAGCAACAACTGGCTGTGTTGAAGCCCAGGGACAAGCACGGAGCAGGCTTAGGCTGCATTGAAGAAATTTTAAGATCGGTTGTAGACTACTAATTTGAACCAAGCTCCACTTAGGCCTGTGGATTCACTGATTTTCGTATTTCCCCTGTCCTCCAACCCCGCCAGTTACAGCTCCGAAGTGGCGTCTGCACAATCCACACTTGTTCCTGTGTTACAGGTGTTCAGTCCGGTCAGTTAATCCCCTGATGTGTGTCCGGCAATGTCGCCTGCTCTGTCCACATTCCGATAATGGGAATGTGGACAGAGCAGGCGACATTGCCGGACACACATCAGGGGATTAACTGATCGGACTGAACACCTGTAACACAGGAACAAGTGTGGATTGTGCAGACGCCACTTCGGAGCTGTAACTGGCAGGGTTGGAGGACAGGGGAAATACGAGAGACAGTGGAGCCACAGGCCTAATTGGAGCACGGTTAAAAATCAGTAGTGGTACGACTGTGTAGGCAGCAGGAGACTTTGCCATCCACACAGCAGGGGATCAGCTGACATTACTGAACCCCACTGAGACACGGGAGCAAGTATCTCTTTCCGTGTGGACGGCACTTCCGAACTACAACTGGCTGTGTTGAAGCCCAGGAAATAGGAGGGTGTAGGCAGAGGCCTACTGTATTTTGAATGAGTTTACAGCAGGAGAGACTGCCATCCACAAAGCAGGGGATCAGCTGACGTTACTGAACCCCACTGAGACACGGGAGCAAGTATCTCTTTCCGTGTGGACGGCACTTCCGAACTACAACTGGCTGTGTTGAAGCCCAGGAAATAGGAGGGTGTAGGCAGAGGCCTACTGAATTTTGAATGAGGTGACAGCAGGAGAGACTGCCATCCACACAGCAGGGGATCAGCTGACGTTACTGAACCCCACTGAGACACGGGAGCAAGTGTCTCTTTCCGTGTGGACGGCACTTCCGAACTACAACTGGCTGTGTTGAAGCCCAGGAAATAGGAGGGTGTAGGCAGAGGCCTACTGAATTTTGAATGAGGTGACAGCAGGAGAGACTGCCATCCACACAGCAGGGGATCAGCTGACGTTACTGAACCCCACTGAGACACGGGAGCAAGTATCTCTTTCCGTGTGGACGGCACTTCCGAACTACAACTGGCTGTGTTGAAGCCCAGGAAATAGGAGGGTGTAGGCAGAGGCCTACTGAATTTTGAATGAGGTGACAGCAGGAGAGACTGCCATCCACACAGCAGGGGATCAGCTGACGTTACTGAACCCCACTGAGACACGGGAGCAAGTATCTCTTTCCGTGTGGACGGCACTTCCGAACTACAACTGGCTGTGTTGAAGCCCAGGAAATAGGAGGGTGTAGGCAGAGGCCTACTGTATTTTGAATGAGTTTACAGCAGGAGAGACTGCCATCCACACAGCAGGGGATCAGCTGACGTAACTGAACCCCACTGAGACACGGGAGCAAGTGTCTCTTTCCGTGTGGACGGCACTTCCGAACTACAACTGGCTGTGTTGAAGCCCAGGAAATAGGAGGGTGTAGGCAGAGGCCTACTGTATTTTGAATGAGTTTACAGCAGGAGAGACTGCCATCCACACAGCAGGGGATCAGCTGACGTTACTGAACCCCACTGAGACACGGGAGCAAGTGTCTCTTTCCGTGTGGACGGCACTTCCGAACTACAACTGGCTGTGTTGAAGCCCAGGAAATAGGAGGGTGTAGGCAGAGGCCTACTGTATTTTGAATGAGTTTACAGCAGGAGAGACTGCCATCCACACAGCAGGGGATCAGCTGACGTTACTGAACCCCACTGAGACACGGGAGCAAGTATCTCTTTCCGTGTGGACGGCACTTCCGAACTACAACTGGCTGTGTTGAAGCCCAGGAAATAGGAGGGTGTAGGCAGAGGCCTACTGTCTTTGTAATGCGGAGACAGCAGGAGAGACTGCCATCTCCACAGCAGGGGAACAGCTGGCAGTGCTGAACCCCACTAACACTTGAACGAATGTGTTTGGTTCTGTGGAGACGACACTTCTGAACACCAACTGACGCTGTTGGAGCCCAGGATTAGGCGAGGAGCAGGCTGGGGCCTACTGGATTTTGGCAGGTGAAGGCAGCAGGAGACTTGCCATCTCCACAGCAGGGGAACAGCTGGCAGTGCTGAACCCCACTAACACTTGAACGAATGTGTTTGGCTCTGTGGAGACGACACTTCTGAACACCAACTGACGCTTTTGGAGCCCAGGATTAGGCGAGGAGCAGGCTGGGGCCTACTGGATTTTGGCAGGTGAAGGCAGCAGGAGACTTGCCATCTCCACAGCAGGGGAACAGCTGGCAGTGCTGAACCCCACTAACACTTGAACGAATGTGTTTGGTTCTGTGGAGACGACACTTCTGAACACCAACTGACGCTGTTGGAGCCCAGGATTAGGCGAGGAGCAGGCTGGGGCCTACTGGATTTTGGCAGGTGAAGGCAGCAGGAGACTTGCCATCTCCACAGCAGGGGAACAGCTGGCAGTGCTGAACCCCACTAACACTTGAACGAATGTGTTTGGTTCTGTGGAGACGACACTTCTGAACACCAACTGACGCTGTTGGAGCCCAGGATTAGGCGAGGAGCAGGCTGGGGCCTACTGGATTTTGGCAGGTGAAGGCAGCAGGAGACTTGCCATCTCCACAGCAGGGGAACAGCTGGCAGTGCTGAACCCCACTAACACTTGAACGAATGTGTTTGGTTCTGTGGAGACGACACTTCTGAACACCAACTGACGCTGTTGGAGCCCAGGATTAGGCGAGGAGCAGGCTGGGGCCTACTGGATTTTGGCAGGTGAAGGCAGCAGGAGACTTGCCATCTCCACAGCAGGGGAACAGCTGGCAGTGCTGAACCCCACTAACACTTGAACGAATGTGTTTGGTTCTGTGGAGACGACACTTCTGAACACCAACTGACGCTGTTGGAGCCCAGGATTAGGCGAGGAGCAGGCTGGGGCCTACTGGATTTTGGCAGGTGAAGGCAGCAGGAGACTTGCCATCTCCACAGCAGGGGAACAGCTGGCAGTGCTGAACCCCACTAACACTTGAACGAATGTGTTTGGCTCTGTGGAGACGACACTTCTGAACACCAACTGACGCTGTTGGAGCCCAGGATTAGGCGAGGAGCAGGCTGGGGCCTACTGGATTTTGGCAGGTGAAGGCAGCAGGAGACTTGCCATCTCCACAGCAGGGGAACAGCTGGCAGTGCTGAACCCCACTAACACTTGAACGAATGTGTTTGGTTCTGTGGAGACGACACTTCTGAACACCAACTGACGCTGTTGGAGCCCAGGATTAGGCGAGGAGCAGGCTGGGGCCTAATGGATTTTGGCAGGTGAAGGCAGCAGGAGACTTGCCATCTCCACAGCAGGGGAACAGCTGGCAGTGCTGAACCCCACTAACACTTGAACGAATGTGTTTGGTTCTGTGGAGACGACACTTCTGAACACCAACTGACGCTGTTGGAGCCCAGGATTAGGCGAGGAGCAGGCTGGGGCCTACTGGATTTTGGCAGGTGAAGGCAGCAGGAGACTTGCCATCTCCACAGCAGGGGAACAGCTGGCAGTGCTGAACCCCACTAACACTTGAACGAATGTGTTTGGTTCTGTGGAGACGACACTTCTGAACACCAACTGACGCTGTTGGAGCCCAGGATTAGGCGAGGAGCAGGCTGGGGCCTACTGGATTTGGGCAGGTGAAGGCAGCAGGAGACTTGCCATCTCCACAGCAGGGGAACAGCTGGCAGTGCTGAACCCCACTAACACTTGAACGAATGTGGTTGGCTCTGTGGAGACGACACTTCTGAACACCAACTGACGCTGTTGGTGCCCAGGATTACGCATGCCGCATGCAGAGGCCAATGGGCAGCGGTTTTTATGGAGGTTGTGGACTACTACTGATTCTAACCATGCTCCACTTAGGCCTCTGGCTCCACTGTCTCTACTATTTACCCTGGCCTCCAACCCCGCCAGCTACATCTCTGAAGTGGCGTCAGCACAATCTACACTTGTTCCTGTGTTACTGGTGCTCAGTCCCATCAGTTGATCCCCTGATGTTTGTCCGGCAAGTTCGCCAGCTCTGTCCTCATTCCCACTACTGGTTATGGGAATGTGGACAGAGCAGGAGACCTTGCCGGACACACATCAGGGGATAAACTGATGGGACTGAGCCACAGGAACACAGGAACAAGTGTAGATTGTGCTGACGCCACTTCAGAGATGTAGATGGCGGGGTTGGAGGTCAGGGGAAATAGTAGAGACAGTGGAGCCAGAGACCTAAGTTGGGCACGGTTAAAAATCAGTAGTGGTTTGAATGTTGATGGAGCTGGTGACTCTGCCGTCCACACAGCAGGGGATCAGCTGGCATTACTGAACCCCAGTAACACAGGAGCTAGTGTGTTTCTCTGTGCAGACGACACATCTGAGCGACAACTGGCTGTGTTGAAGCACAGGGATTATAGTTCAGGTGGTAGAAAAATGAACACACCAGCAGACCTGGATACAGTTGCCAACCACTAATTTAGTCTGTAAGAGGAATGGCAAAGTCTTTGGAGATCCAGGCCTTGTTCATTTTCAGAAAAGTCAGCCGGTCAACATTATCGGAAGATAGTCGCGTGCGACGGTCTGTTAGTACACCACCTGCGGCACTAAAGACACGTTCCGATAATACACTGGCAGCAGGGCAAGCCAGCACCTCCAATGCATACTGGCTAAGCTCTGGCCATGTATCCAGCTTAGAGACCCAAAACTTGAAGGGGGAAGAGCCATCTGGGAGTACAGCGACAGGGCAAGACATGTAGTCTGACACCATCTGACGGAAGCGTTGCCTCCTGCTGACTCGAGGCGTCGCTGATGGTGTAGACAATTGTGGTGGACACACAAAACTTTGCCACATTTGGGCCATAGTGGTCTTGCCTTGTGCTGCGGCACTGCCTCTGCTCCCTCTTTGTGCAGAGTTTCCTCCACTGCCTCGACGCACAGAGCTGCTTTGTAAAGCACTTGCAACAATGCTGTCGGGTGGAATGGAAAACATTATGGACTGCACCAGTGACTCTTCGTACTCCCGCATTTTACGCTCCCGGTTCAACGTTGGTATGAGCCTTTGTACGCTGTCCCGGTAGCGAGGATCTAGGAGGGTGTACACCCAATAATCAGCCGAGACGAGAATGTGGGCGATGCGGCGGTCGTTTCTCAGGCACTGCAGCATGAAATCAACCATGTGCTGCAGACTCCCAACTGCCAAAGAACCGCTGTCCCCTGTTTGAGGCGTGACCTCGACCTGCTCTGCATCACCCCACCCTCGCTGTACATACTGAGTAGAGGTTTGTGTACCTCCCTCCTCTGGAGAGATGTCTTCCTCCTCCATCGACTCCTCCTCATCCTCCTCACAAAGTGTCCCCTGCCTAGGCCTTTGTGAGGAAACACGTAGCGCAGACTGTCCAGAAGCAGATGGCATTTGGGACTCCTCATCCTCCACCTCTTCTGAAACCTCATCCCTTAGTGCTTGCAGTGTTTGTTGAAGCAGGCAGATAAGGGGGACAGTCATGCTGACTAGTGCATCATCTGCACTCGCCATCCGCGTGGATTCATCGAAGGCACGCAAAACAAGGCAGATGTCCTTCATAGAGGCCCACTCAATGGTGCTGAAGTGTGAACGGCGCACAGTGCGACTTGTTTGCGCCTGATGCAGCTGGTACTCCATGACTGCTGCCTGCTGCTCACACAACCGCTCCAACATATGTAACGTTGAATTCCACCGGGTGGGTAGGTCACATATGATGCGATGTTCTGGAAGGCCAAATCGTCGCTGCAGAGCAGCGAGGCGCGATCTTGCCGTGCTGGAACGTCGCAAGTGAGCGCACTCTATGCGGACCTTGTGCAACAGTGCATCAAGATCCGGATAGTCCCTCAGAAAGCTCTGCACGACCAAGTTAAGAACATGTGCCAGACATGGGATGTGTGTGAGGTTGCCTAGGCCAAGAGCTGCCACCAGATTTCGGCCATTGTCACACACTACCAAGCCCGGCTGGAGATTCGCTGGCCCAAACCACACATCGCTCTCCAGCTTGATAGCATTCCAGAGCTCCTGCGCTGTGTGGCTTCGATTCCCCAAAGAAATTAATTTGAGTACAGCCTGTTGACGTTTGGCCACGGCTGTGCTCATATCGGTCGTAACAGGCTCCTGCTCTGCTGTTTCTGAGGAACTTGAGTAGGAGGAGGAGTCTATGTGTACAGACTGGAGTCCTGCAATCCGTGGCGTTGGAAGAACACGTACAGCGCCACTCTCCAGATCCGTACCCGGCTCCACAACATTGACCCAGTGGGCAGTGAGGGAAAGGTATCGTCCCTGTCCATGGTTACTGGTCCACGCATCGGTGGTCAGGTGGACCTTGCTACTAACGGCGTTTAGTAGCGCATGTTTTATTTTGCCCTCAACATGTTTCTGCAGGGCAGGGACGGCTCGCCTGCTGAAATAAAAGCGGCTGGGCACGTTGTATTGGGGGACTGCCAATGCCATTAAGTCCCGGAAGGTGTCAGTGTCCACCAGCCTGAATGACAGCATTTCAACTGCCAGAAGTTTGGCAATGCCAGCATTCAGAGACTGTGCTCGGGGATGGTTTGCCGAGTAAGGGCGCCTTTTATCCCATGCCTGTGCTACCGATGGCTGTGATGGATGGGAACGTGCTGTTATGGGTGGAATCTGACAGGGTCTCCGGACAACAGTGGCAGAGGTTCTTCCTTGGCGATCCTGTGAGGAAGCCGAACCAGCAGTGTGTGAGCTGGAGGAAGAGGGCCCAACACGAACTGAAGAGGTGGTAGGTGGTGCTGTACGTTGGCCTACGTCTTGAGGGTGTCTATGCAACTCCAACTCGTGCTTGGTGCGCACATGTTTCCACATATTTGTGGTATTGAGGTTGCTGACATTTCTCCCTCTTTTGACTCTCTGATGACACAGCTTGCATTTGACAAAGCAAATGTCATCTGCAACTGTGTCAAAAAAGGACCACGCACTGCAACTCTTGTGAGCGCCCGGTTTGCCTTTGGAAGGAGGAATGCTCCTAACGGGTGCCGAAGTGGAGGGTACAGGCAACCAAGTCTTCCCCCTCCCTCTGCCTCCTGTTTTGGCCGGTAGGGGAATCTCTTCCTCCGAGCTGCTCCCACCACCTTCCTGTTGCTCACGCCATGATGGGTCAAGGACCTCATCATCTTCCCTCCCCTCTTCAAACAGCTGCTTCTCCGGGGTTGTCTCGCCAGCACCGTACGCACCAGAAAGTGGCAACTGAGTCTCGTCATCATCTGATGCGTACTGAGGTGTGCTGACCATAGGCACTGGCCCACTCGCCTCTTCAGATTCAGAGGGACAAAGAAGTTGCGCATCACTGCATACTCCCTCTTCTTCACATTCAGGAATGCTGCTTGGCTGGCCCCCTCTTTCCAAGCCAACAGATTCCGAGAACAGAAGTAGAGATTGTGATGGCTCCTGTCCATGTCTCTCTGACTGCCTGGGCACTTTGGCAGGTGGTGAAGAGACAGATGGTTGCTCTTCGGTGCTCTGACCCTGAGAGGATGCGGAAGTAATTGAAGTCGATGCGTTAGCTGCCATCCATCCGACAACGGCTTCAATTTGTTCCTCCCGCAGCAGTGGGGTACGTTGAGGTCCTACAAAGCTGCGCATAAAGGACTGTTGCCTGCTAAAACTGGGGGATGCTGATCCACTGGTGCCCGCAGCAGGCCCAGAATCCCCACGTCCTCTACCTGTAGAATCCCCACGTCCTCTCCCTGCAGAATCCCCACGTCCTCTCCCTGCTGAAACTCCACGCCCACGCCCACGCCCCAGCGCCTTACTCCCTGCCTTCTTCATCTTGCAAGACTGCTTAAGATAGGCAAAAAAGGACAAAGGGGGGCCTTAGTGTGCTTATTCCTGAACAGCTGGTTACAGGTACAAGAAACACTAATTTTATGAAGTGTGTGTGTGTGGACTAGACTTTAATAGGAGCTGATGTGGCCTACACAAGTTCAAAATGTAGTGTTTGGTGAACTTTTTATGTGGTTTCTTTGTTTGAAACAAACTCAAAGTATGAGAACAAAGAATTGAAACTGATAGTATCACCAACTTTTTGGAGCTATTACAATGCAGGCAGGTAACCTACAATGCAAAAGATGAGGCTCCAAAAAAATTGGGTAATACTAATCTGGCTGCGCCGGCAGGGCACAAGCCAGAAAAAAAGGCTCCTCTATCTACTCCTATATAGTGTTTGCAACCAACCAATGTTGATGGATACGGATGGATGCACACTAATAGGAGAAGAAAAAATGAGCTGCACTCAGAGACAAATATGTGTGAGGCAGTGACGCACGTTGAGCGTCCTACAACCAGACGTAGCTGCAGGACACTCTACTCAGCGTGAGCTGCACTCACACACAGTCAGAGACCTCTCAGACAGCCGTCAACAGTGCAGCTAAGTGGGCACTGGCACTGACAGGCTGCAGAAAGGCTCCGCTGTGTACTCCTATATAGTGTTTGCAACCACCGTAGATGGAGACGGATGGATGCACACTAATAGAAGAAAAAATGAGCTGCACTCAAATAAAAATATGTGTGAGGCAGTGACGCACGCTGAGCGTCCTACAGCCAGACGTAGCTGCAGGACACACTACTCAGCATGAGCTGCACTCACACACAGTCAGAGACCTCTCAGACAGCCGTGAACAGTGCAGCAAAGTGGACACTAGCACTGAAAGGCTGCAGAAAGGCTCCGCTGTCTACTACTAGTGTTTGCAACCAACGTATATGGATACGGATGGAAGCACACTAGATTGAAATTATTTAAAAAATGCAGCTCAAAAAATAAAAGATGTATGAGGCAGCAGTGATCACACTGGGTGGCCTACAGCCTGACGTGGCTGCAGGACCCACTCCACAGCGTGAGCTGCACTCACACAGCCCTTGCAGACAGCTGTGAAAACAGCGCTGCTAGGGAAAAGCAAGCTACAGTGGTGGTTTATGTAGCCTGGATAAAGCACAATATTGTTTTTAGAATCGCTATTTCTAACTGTCCCTCACAGTCTTCTACAGCAGCCTGTCCCTAACTGAATTCACAGCAGAGTGACCAGAAATGGCGGCTGCGGTGGCTTTTATAGTGCATCATGACATCATTTCGGCAGCCAATCACAGCCATGCCAATAGTTAACATGCCTACATGCCTAACAGGATGTGCCCACACTTCGGAGGATTCCCATTGGCTTAATCAAAGCAAGCAGGCTCATAGCATGATGGGAACTTCCTATTCCGATTCCGATCCCGGAATCCGATATGAAAAAAGTATCGGAATTAAGTATCGGAATTCCGATACCGCTGATATCGGCCGATACCCGATACTTGCGGTATCGGAATGCTCAACACTACTAAATACCCTTATTATCATTATTATCTTCATGCATTATTTGCAGTATTTTTTTTACTTTTTACTTCAGGACATTTGTGTTTTTTGCTTTTTGTTTTCACTAAATGTAGGTTAAATTGCTTCTTTATGAGCCATCGAAAAATTATCCCTTTATTTGATGAACAAGAGCAGATAAGGCATTTTATAAAAGAAGAATAATGGCTTCTCAACCAGGTGTGAAGAAGTTGTCCCTTTTTAGGGAGTCACAACAGATTTTCTATTTTCAAAATGATTTACCGTATATACTCGCGTATAAGTCGAGTTTTTCAGCCCAAAAAATGGGCTGAAAAAGACCCCCCCTCGACTTATACGCGAGTCAAGCAAGTTTTTAAGTCAAACTTACTTTTCGGGAGGTGTTGCGGGGACGCGGCAGTCCGGCCAGCACACGGCGATGTCCTCCGCGTTGCTCCGGCGCCATGTCTTCTTTATGAGTAGCCGCGGTTCGGCCCGCCTCCCCCGCCTGCTCTGCAGAGCTGTAGTTTTCTCTCTGACTGGTGAATCACCAGTCAGAGAAGGTACGACAAATGTAATTGGCCGCTCTGGGCCGCCTCCCCCTCCGGCTCTGCAGCGCTGAAGCTTTCTCTCTGACTGGTGAATCACCAGTTAGAGAACTTAGGAGAAATGCAATTGGCCGCTCTGGCCCGCCTCCCCCTCCGGCTCTGCAGCTCTAACTTTCAATTCCTCTGTCCTGCATTCCCACCCCCTCCCTGCTCTGATTCTCATACGCAGCTGCATGCTGAAAAGAGCGGAGGTGAGGTGGGTGGCTGGGTTTTCCTCTAGCACGGCCCGTACGGAGCCTGCTATGAGGTTATGAAATACTGTATTAAAAAAACAATAAAGTGAAAGGCTTGTTAGCCTGTCATAAGTTGCCTCTCTCTCTCAGCCTCCTGCTGTCTCCCACTAAGGCTGCATTTCCCACCTTCGACTTATACGTGAGTCAATACATTTTTCCCAGTTTTTTAGGTAAAATTAGGGGGGTCGACTTATACATGGGTCGACTTATACACGAGTATATACGAGTCATTATGTAGTAAAGTTTCTATTTTTCTTGACAAAGTATTGCGACGTTTTGCTACCTCAGCACGGTCTTATATTATAGACACGAATGATTTTTTGCAGAAAATTAGTGACATTAAAGTTACTTCTCATATGGTGCTTGCATCCTTTGATGTGGTTTCTCTATATACGTCCATTGAGCATGATAAGGGTTTGGAGGCTGTCAATGTGGTGCTGACAGGCTCGGACATGGCGCCAGAGTGTGCTCAACTGGTCCTAGCACTGTTAGGTTTCATCCTGAGGAGAAATTTTTTTCTCTTTGGGGATGATTATTACCTACAGTTGCGGGGTACCGCCATGGGGTCCAATGTAGCCCCAACTTATGCTAACATCTATATGGCGGTATTCGAGGACCGGTATGTGTACAATTCCATCTACTGGTGCCATGTCCGGGCCTGGTGGCGCTACATCGACGATATCTTCTGTATCTGGAATTGTAGTCTGGAGGATCTTCTTGATTTTCAGAATGAATTGAACAATGTATTCTCTGAGCTGAAGTTTACATTGACCCACTCTTATGATCAGGTCCAATTTTTGGAAAGATGAGTCTCTGTATACTGATCTTTTTGTAAAAGAGACAGATAGGAATAGTCTTTTGGTGTATGATAGTAATCACCCAAGACGGATTGTGGAGTCACTTCCATGGAGTCAGATGTTACGTGTACGGAGGATTGTCAAAGAGGATGATAAGTTGGATTTAAGATTGGACCAGATGTGTACAAAATTTGTTAATAGGGGCTACCCGATGGATCGAGTTAATTCTTATAGAGTTAAGGCTCAAAATATATCGGTGGAGGATTCTAGCCGTAAGCGAACTAAAGGGCCTATGAGACGTGTTCCTTTTGTCTCAACATATTGCCCAGTTAGTGGCAGGATTGGAGGTATCCTGAACAAACATTGGAGCCTCTTACAAAAGGGTCTGCCACAGATATCAAAATTTGTGGACAGGCCTTTGCTTTCATATAGACCTGGATACAACCTTAAAGATAGATTAGTAAGGTCAGATATTGGTTCATCAAAAGTCAACATACAAAGGACAATATGTCCTCCTAAGATGGGCAATTTCCCATGTTTGGGATGTGCCTGTTGTGGCAATATGTTAAAGGGCGATAGTTTCAATCACCCTCGAACTGGAAAAAATTTTCTATTAAAGAAAGGTATACGTGTTCGTCAAGTTTTGTGATGTACTTGATTTTGTGCCCATGTGGGCTTATGTATATAGGAGAGACCACCATGGAGATTAGGGCTCGTATTAGTAAGCATAAGAGTACAATTAGGACTAAACTCGTGGAGTTGCCGATTCCGAAGCATTTTTTAGAGTGTAGACACTCAGTGAACCAGTTACGATTTAGAGTAATAGATGGGGTTCCTGTATTGAGACGTGGGGGTGATAGGGTTAAGATGTTGAAGAAAAAAGAGTTGAGATGGATATCGATTCTCGATACATTGCAACCAAGGGGTTTGAACTTGGATTACAATTTACATACTTGTGTCACCTAATCCCTCACTTTGTGTCATTATCCTTTGATGTGGGTGTATATTTGTCTATGTGGCCTTTTATGGTCTTTTAATTAAATGTTTTTTTATTTATGTTTTGGTGTTTATAGGTGATACATTTGGATGGAGTGGAGGACACGGGGACTGAACAGTCCTGAATTACGAAGAGGATGTTGTCCTTTGAGATTTTTTGTCGTTATTTCTTGCCTGCCATTCCCCGTGCCCTCTTTTCCTTTTTTCCTTTTGTTTTTTGTTTTTTTCTTTTTTTGTAATTATTCCAGTTTTGCTCCTTATATAATGTGCAACGTATGTGAATCAAGGATTTCCTAAAGTATGGAACATTATTAAAGTTACTATGGATATGGTTCCTTGATTCCAAATGTCTCTTATATGCTGTGTTGTTTGAGAGCATTTTGGCCTATCTGTGTGGACTCATTTATTCAAGTGTGGTATTACACTTGTTTTCGTTAATCAGCGCATGCGCGAGCTTGTGAGGGGGTGCGTTGTGTGATCGCGTGCTCCGGGTCTCTGTGTGTGCGCGGTCCCCCCCGGTGGGCGGTTCGTGTGGCTCATCCCTTGCATGGCACCGCGCATGCGTGGTGCTCTGTGACGGAGACGTCACGTGACCGGGTCTGCGGGGATGGGCCGCGCGGGCCGTGACCTGGTGGTGCGCGTCACTAGACTGCGCCTCTGATACAACCTGGCTCTTGCTGATGTTGTCATGTGGGTGAGAGGGAACTCTGCCAATACATGGATGTGTGAGTCCTCATATGATTGGTCCTGTGGGGTTGGCGCCATTATTATGTGATTAGGGATTGGCGGTTTATACATGGATATGTACAGTATTATTGCAAGTGATTGGTGCGCTATTTCTATGGATACCTTTGATGCATCATGATCATTGGTGGGCTGATTTGGGGATGGTTGTTTATATATGAAATGCTTTTGCAATATTTCTAATATGATTATGACCATTATTGTTATCGACTAGATAAACTGTGCTATTGAAAATATATGTATCTGATGGATGTATTTATATGTATTTTATGTATGGATTTTTTGTGATGGGTGTTACCTAAATGGTGATTGGCTGTGCCACACTATAAAAGGCCACCATATGTACTGTTATGTTATACTTGAAAAAGGCCACAATATGGCCGAAACGTTGTATTTTGTACTGGCAGAATAAATTTTTGATACAATTTTTCACCTAGACCGGATGCTGTTCCTCTTCCTTATTTGGAGGTAACATAGGTGTCTTTACAGAGATGCCAACCTTTACATTTTCCTGTGTCACGGGCTCTGGTGGTCTTGAATGAACGAGCTATATGATTCAGGCACGTAATGGCTCAAGTAAGTGACTTCCAACTTGAAAATTTGTCGAATCTGTGGGATCCAAGCTGACTGGCAGAAGTCATTGTATGGAGTGTGGACACCTGAGGGCGGATTTCAGCATCTGAGTCCTCTCCTATCAGTTCAAAGGTGTCTGGACAACGCTCCTCTGTGTACAATAGTTTTGGTGCTGAGAGCCATATTGTGTTCTCTAGTCGACTTGCGTCAACTGCTCTAGTTGCATGATCTGCAGGGTTTTGATCCGTGGGGATGTAGTGCCACTGCTTTGGATGAACTGATCTCCTAATTCGTAGCACTCTGTTGTTGACATAAACGTAGAATCGCCTGGTTTCATTGTGAATGTATCCCAGGACTACCTTGCTGTCAGAGTAGAACTTGGCTTGTGTCAGGTCGATATCCATCTCGGATGTGACGAACTCTGCTAACTCGACGGCTAAGACTGCAGCACAAAGTTCTAACCTTGGTATTGTGTGCTCTGGTTTTGGAGCAAGTTTGGCTTTCCCCAGGACGAATCCAATGTGGCTCTGAGATTTGGAGTCCACAGTTTTGAGATAGGCAACAGCAGCACTTGCTTTGACAGAAACATCTGCAAATGCATACAGTCTTTGGCTCTGTATCTTGGTAGATGGCACAGGGGTGTATGGCCTTGGCACATTTAGGTTGGAGAGAGCTGCTAAAGAGTTCTTCTATGCTTCCCACTGGATTCTCTTGTCAGGTGGCAGAGGTGCATCCCAGTCAGAAGTCTCCTTGGTTAAGTCTCTTAGTATGGCGTTGCCTTGTATAGTAACAGGAGTTGCGAAACCTAAGGGATCGTACAGGCTGTTGATGGTAGACAGGACACCTCTGCGTGTGAAAGGCTTTTCTTCCTGGTTGACCTGAAAGGTAAAAGTGTCTGACTGTAGATTCCAGAGAAGCCCAAGGCTGCGTTGCATCAGTGTGGGGTCTGACCCTAGGTTCAGGTCTCTGAGACCATTACACAAGTCTTGTGAAGGGAATACTTTCATGAGTTCTTGGCTGTTTGAGGCTATTTTGTGAAGCCTGAGGTTAGAGCAAGCAAGCATCTCTTGGGCTCTTTTGAGAAGACTGATGGCAGTCTCATTTGAAGGCATGGCTTTCAGACAGTCATCAACATAAAAGTCTTTTTCTATAAATTGTCTGACATCTGACCCGTATTCTGTTTCTCCTTCTAGAGCTGACCTTTTGAGTCCATAGATGGCGACTGCAGGAGAACGGCTATTGCCAAAGATGTGCACTCTCATGCGGTACTCTGTGACTTCTTTAGTAGCATCATTGTCTCTGCACCAGAAGAATCTTAGGAAGTTCCTGTCTCTCTCTCTCACAAGGAAACAATGGAACATTTGCTGGATGTCAGCGATGAAGGCAATGGAATCCTTACGGAAGCGCATAAGTACTCCCAGCAGTTTGTTATTGAGATCTGGTCATGTCAGTAGAACATCATTCAGGGAGACATCATCAAACTTAGCACTGGAGTCGAACACCACTCTAATCTGGCCTGGTTTCTTAGGATGGTATACTCCAAACATGGGTAAGAACCAGCATTCTTCAGAGTCTTTGAGAGTGGGAGCTAGTTCTGCATGGTAGTTCTCAAATATCTATGACATGAAGGAGAAGTGATCTCTCATCTCTGGTTTCTTCTGCAGATTATGTTTGAGAGAGGAGAAACGTTTGAATGCCTGATCTCTGTTGTTTGGTAGACGTGGTCTGTGGGTTCTGAAGGGAAGAGGTGTGACCCAGCTGTTGGTCTCATCTTTTACGAGTCCCTTGTCCATTACCTCTAAGAACAAGTTATCCTCTACTGACATTGCTACTTGGTTGTCTTGCTTAGTTCTCTGGAAAACTGTGCACCCCAGCTGATCCTCATAGCTTCCTGACATTATACTGCTGTCATGAGCAAAGTCTATTAGGTGATTGGGTAGTTGGATGCTGTGTGGTAGTTCCTTGACATGGAACTCGTTGTTGCAAGCTTGAAACAGAGACGGGCGCCCTTTCTCCAGTGTATTTGTTAGCATGCTTGTCACAGAAGATGGGGGGTGCATGTGTCCCAAGCATACGTTTCCTATTATAGCCCATCCTAGGTCTAGCTTTTGGGCATAGGGAGCATTGTGGAGTCCATTGATGTGACTTCTTACTTTATGAACCTGCAGGATATCTCTTCCCAACAGCAGTATTATCTGTGCCTGAGGGTCGAGTTCCGGTATGAGGTGTGCTATGCGTTTTAAGTGAGAATGATGGATTGCCACATCTGGTGTAGGGATTTCAGACCTGTTGTCTGGGATCTGATTACACTCGATGATTGTAGGTAGTGGCAGGTAGAATTGTCCGTCTAAGGACTCAATTTGGTAGTCAGTGGCTTTCCTACCCGCTGTTGTCAAGGTACCTGCACATGTATTTAATGAGTAATAAGTGCTTGGTCCTTTAATGTTGAATAGGTCAAAGAATGTTGATCTAGCCAGGGATCAATTACTTTGATCATCCAAGATAGCATACAGTCTCACAGCTTTGTCTCTATGGCCCTTTGGGTACACTCTGACAAGACCTACTGTCTATTGCCCCTTTACAGACTTCAGTACATTGTGAAGTGATCTCTGGAATAGCTGTATCAGTGCTCTTTTCCTCCCCGCCATGCTCACTGTCAGCTGGCGTGTTTTGTGCACCCCATGGAGCTAGGCCAGGGTATAGTGCAGTGTTATGATCCGTGGTACCACATTCTGTGCATTTTACACTGACCTTACAATCCTTGGCAAGATGAGTGGTGGATGAGCTGCACTTGTAGCAGATACCGTTCTCTTTCAGGAAGCTTCTGCGATCCGGTATAGATTTTCCTCTGAAGGCTCTGCATTTCAGGAGAGGATGAGACTTCTGATGAAGCGGGCACTGCTTGTCAGGTTCTCGTACCTTTGTCTCTGATTGAGAGCAGCCAGCAGACCTGTAATTGGAACTTGTAGAAGAAACATTAGTCTTGTGCACTGCCACAGATGTTCTGCGTGGGTTTGCAGCTGGTGGTGGTGCGACATATGATATTGTAAAGTCAAAGCTGGGATAATTTCTGATTGCCGCTTGTTCGTGTACAAAGTCTACAAAAATGGAGAAGGGAGGGAATGAAACACTGTGTTTGTATTTGTACGTGGAGCCACGAGTGAGCCACCTCTCCTGTAGATTGTAGGGCAACTTTTGGACTATAGGGTTATCACCTTTGGCTGTGTCGAGGTATGCAAGTCCTGGTAGGTCACCTTCACATTTGGCAACTAGGACCTCTTGTAGCAGGTCACCTAGTTCTCTAAGTTTTGGGAGACCTTTGTTAGATATTTTAGGAAAGTCATCGATTCTTTTGAACAAGGCTTTCTCAATTACCTCTGCAGAGCCGTAACACACATCTAGCCTCTTCCAGATCTCTTTAAGGCCTATTTGAAGGTAGTTTATATTAATGTCTCTGATCCTTACTGTGTGTTTGACTGACTCTTCTCCCAGGTATTTGACTAAGAGGTCTATCTCTTCCCTGTTTTTTAACCCCAAGTCTCTGGTCACATTATGGAAGGAAGCTTTCCAAGCTCTGTAATGTTCAGCGTGGTCAGTGAATTTCATGAGTCCCTTGGCAACTAGATCACGCCGTGTGAAGATCCTAGCAAGTTCTGATGTGAACCAGTTGTCAGCAGAGTATACCGGTGATGGGTCACCCTGATAGTGATGTGAGGTGCGTTCATACCTGTTAGTATCCTCAGGGTGGCGCCAGCTGGTGTCATATTGCTTCGGTCTGACATGCGGTGTGTCAGCAAGGTGATTCAAATTGGTTACCTGGTGAGGGGCAAGGAAGACAGGAGAGTAACTTTGCTTCACATTTTCCTTCAGCTGAGCCTCATGATGACTCTCACTCGTTTCACTTGATGTGTCGTGATCTTGGTTATAGTTTGGATCAGGAAGTTCATTAACATATTGAGATGTGCATTGTGGTGAATCTTGCAGCGGCAACTTCAGACTTGATGTACTGCTGCGACTATGCAGCTCAGGGTTGTGTGCGGCTTCCAATTATTCTGCCTCGGCCAATGCTGCAGCAGCCTCTCTTTTTACTGCTAGGCTCTCTAAGGCGGCATCCAAACGTGCCTTATCTAACTGCGTATTTCTCTCTTGTTCATCTCTTTCTAAGCATAACCTTGCTCCTCTCTATGCGTGACCTTCTCTCTCGGTCTTCTCTATCTATGCGTGACTTTCTCTCTTGATCTTCTAAGCGCACTTTCTCTAATTTAAGTTCCATCTCTTCTGCAACAAAGCTTGCTCGCATTTTGGCGGCTTCAGCGTTTGCGCGCGCAAAGGCGACCACACTGCTGATAGATACAGTCTTTGAGGAGACAGATGTAGCAGATTTTGTCCTGTGTGATTTGTGGGACATGGTGTCTTAGAGGGATGCTTGGCTGTACAGAGATTGCTGTAGCTGTGTTAGTCTCTGTGTAGCCGGCGGTGACTTGAATCTCACTAGATGAATTACTGCAGCATCACCAGTTTCTGCAAACTGGATGAAGGGGTGACCTTTCCCTGAATTGCACTAGCTGAATAGCACTGTGTAACTGGCCTCTGCAGGATGGAAATCTGTTCTTTCTGTATTCCCATTTGCTGGAGAGCCGGTGTTTTACTGTCATGTCCTCACTAAATGAACGGGATTCATATAGCTTAACAAGCAGCTAAACCACTATACCGGGGTCCAATAAAGGAGACTGTAGTTGAATCTGTGATTTATTGAACGTAGATATAGATGTGTATGGTAAAACTACAAACAGAAAAACAGATACATAGGATCAGTATAGTATTCATGGAAATATAAATTATACATAGCATACAATCTGAGCTACTAGCTGAGCAGGGGTTGTAACTAAGCTAGCTAATATAAGACGGAATATACAGGGAGAATAATTACATACCACCGATGCTAACGCAGGGGAAAAGAAAGCGATGAGGAGCTTCCAATCAGCAGGCTTGAAAGAAATGGCCGACTGAAGAAAAGAAGGGGGACGGGATAGACCATGATCCCTTGCAAAGTTACCCAGAATACATTAGGTATTGGAGGGAAATAATACAGGAAGTACAATACATAACATTATGCAGTAATATATTTTGGCCACTAGATGGAACTAAGGAAACAAGAAACATTATCTAAGGAAAAACTGAATATCCTGTACATACAGCAATATGGTTATATGTTATAAGAACAGAAGATTAAGAGTCATTTCTTATGTTGGAGACAGAACAGGTGGTCTGTGTGAAGCTGGGAGCAGTGATTCACTGAACAAATAACACAGCTTATGCTGGTAATGAGCCAATTTGGACTTGTTTTCTGCCACTGGAAAAATGTGCACAATATTGCTTTTAAAGCAAGGGGCTAAAAGCATGGCTATTCAATAGTTGTCCTATTGATTGAATTTTATAGTATCCCTTTCATGCCACAAGCTTACAGGCATGAAGCTTGCCATGCTTGCCAGCAAGACCGAGGGCCATTTGTTTCACTTTCATTAACCCACAGTGATTTTCAGTTGTCATGACTTCTGCGAGGAGCTGGCCTTGTTCTAAAGACTGTTGGAACAATTCACGTAGAGTGGAGTCCACAGCTCTAGGGGCAGGGCCGTATTTAGAGTTTATGCTGCCATAGGCACTTTTAGTGCTGCCTCCCCCATTGGTGAGTATGACTAATGAAGACACTTTAGCAAAAATCACTGATGTAAAAGTAGCCTTTCTCCCCAGTGCAGCCATCTCCCCAGTGCACCCATCTCTTCAGCGCAGCCATCTCCCCAGTGCAGCCATCTCCTCAGTGCAGCCATCTCCCCAGTACACCCATCTCTCCAGTGCATCCATCTCCTCAGTGCACCCATCTCCCCAGTGCACCCATCTCCCCAGTGCACCCATCTCCTCCGTTCACCCATCTCCCTAGTGCAGCCGTCTCCTCAGTGCACCCATCTTCTCAGTGCACCCGTCTCCCCAGTGCAGCCATCTCCTCAGTGCAGCCATCTCCTCAGTGCACCCATCTCCTCAGTGCAGCCATCTCCCCAGTGCACCCATCTACTCAGTGTACCCATCTCCCCAGTGCAGCCATCTCCTCAGTGCAGCCATCTCCTCAGTGCAGCCATCTCCCCAGTGCAGCCATCTCCCTAGTGCAGCCATCTCCTCAGTGCAGCCATCTCCCCGATTGGAGATCTGGGGTTTCAGATTGGGATTTAAGACAGCCGACTCCCTCTATCCCTGCTGATGATTTTCTTCCTGTGCCTCCTGAGGTCGGATGTCTCCTGCTCTGTTCCTGCATGTTCAGCTAAGTGGTTCATTTGCTACTCTGTTTGCATTTGATCTGGTTTTGTCTATCTCTGCTTTGTGCAGGTCAGCCAGCTCCAGCTGGAGCTGTGCTGAATCACCCCCCATATGTTACTGCTTGTGCCAGTTTGTTTTGTCCCCTGTTATATTGGTCTCTTTTTGCTTTGCTTTCAGAATATATCAGAGTGCTGATATAGTGGGGGCGAAGTCGTGCGACTGCAGTGTTTTTTGTGCATCAGACGTGTTGGACTTTTGCAGGGTTTTTTGCATGATTGCAGACAGTGTCTTTCCTTTTCTGTCCCGTCTAGTCAGAGTGGGCTCCATTGTCTGCTCAGTTTTTTTTTTCTGCCTGCGTTTGTGTTTTCATCTTGTCTCACCGACAATATATGTTTGGGGGCTATCTATTCCTTTGGGATCTGCTCTGGGGCAGCTTAGATTTCCCCTTTCTTGCTTTAGGCTTAGTTAGCTCTCCAGCTATGCCGAGGCATCTAGGATCATTGTAGGTATGCTCCACGGCTACTGCTAGTTGTGTGGACAGGATCAGGGGTCTGCAATCCGCTTAGTTACCAACCTCTCTGGTTTTCTGTGGCTTAGCCTGGGCCTGCTATTCTCCTCGGTGACACATTCATAACAGAATCACCAGCCTAACTGTAGACTCTAGGGTACTCTATAGAAGGAAAGAATTTAAAAAAAAAAAGTGTCAGAATTTTTTTCATATATATTTTTTCCTCTTTTTTTTGTCTAAATGGAGACTAAGCAATTGTGTGATCATGTTGAGCAGCTCACTGCTGAAGTGTGGGGAATTTCTGCCTATCTCGCTCAATCATCTGCTGTTGAAGCAAAAATCCTAACTAGAGTTGAGCGACTTTTGGTTTTTTAGGGTCGCGTTTCGTTTCGTGAAACCCGACTTTTCCAAAAGTCGGGTCGAGCAAGATCGTCCGATTATAGGGAAAAGTCGGGGTCGTCCCGAAACACGAAACCCAATGTAAGTCAATGGGGAACAAAAGTCGGCAGTGAGAGGAGGACAGGAAACACACCTACAGTGCCCATTTGAATGCCAAAAGCATCAATTCTTCTTACTTAAGCTTGTCAACCTTAATTAACTTCATAATACAAGTTACGCACTGAAAAATGGGGGTTATTTGGCTAAAGTTGTGGGGGGGGGAGGGCTGGCTGCAGGTTTTCATGTGCCCTGGGCGAAAGAGCGCCCCTTTAACACATACCACAACTCATCATGCTCCGATACGGCAGATAAATAGCGGTATAGTACAACGAAAAATACCTCACTTTTTACATCTCATGACGAGGCCCATCTATTTCTCCATACAGAATCATTGGTCCCATATAATGTTTGAAACAGTATATGATGAGCTCCACATAATGCTACAGTATATGTTGGTCCCCATGGATGAAGCTCCACTGTCTTATGGGCCCAAATAATGCTCCAAACATAATGGGCCCCATTTCTAATGCTCTAGTGTATAATGGGCCCTGTAAATGCTGCTCCAGTGTCTGATGTCCACCTTTGGAATGTTCCAGTGTATGGTGGGCCCCATCTATCATTCTCCAGAGTATAGTGCTCCCCAAAAATTGCTGTCCCAACATTGAAAACAATCAAATAAGTCTCCTCGCTAGGGAATCCCTGTACTTGTCTGGAAGGTGTTGTAGCTTGCTTAACAGCTCGCCAGCCGTTCTCACGCCCAGTATGGATTGCACGTGATTGCACAAAGGTTAGAAAGGGTACCGTATCCCTGGATAACATGTATGGATAGCGTACACATTCAAAATATATGTCTCAGGAGGCAGGCTCAGACGGTGTCAGGCCCAGTATGGATTGCACGTGATTGCACAAAGGTTAGAAAGGGTACCGTATCCCTGGATAACATGTATGGATAGCGTACACATTCAAAATATATGTCTCAGGAGGCAGGCTCAGACGGTGTCATAGAATCATAGAATTGTAGAGTTGGAAGGGACCTCCTGGGCCATCTGGTCCAGCCCCCTGCTCAAAGCAGGATTCGCAGGATTGCACGTGATTGCACAAAGGTTAGAAAGGGTACCGTATCCCTGGATAACATGTATGGATAGCGTACACATTCAAAATATATGTCTCAGGAGGCAGGCTCAGACGGTGTCAGGCACAGTATGGATTGCACGTGATTGCACAAAGGTTAGAAAGGGTACCGTATCCCCGGATAACATGTATGGATAGCGTACACATTCAAAATATATGTCTCAGGAGGCAGGCTCAGACGGTGTTAGGCCCAGTATGGATTGCACGTGATTGCACAAAGGTTAGAAAGGGTACCGTATCCCCGGATAACATGTATGGATAGCGTACACATTCAAAATATATGTCTCAGGAGGCAGACTCAGACGGTGTTAGGCCCAGTATGGATTGCACGTGATTGCACAAAGGTTAGAAAGGGTACCGTATCCCCGGATAACATGTATGGATAGCGTACACATTCAAAATATATGTCTCAGGAGGCAGGCTCAGACGGTGTTAGGCCCAGTATGGATTGCACGTGATTGCACAAAGGTTAGAAAGGGTACCGTATCCCTGGATAACATGTATGGATAGCGTACACATTCAAAATATATGTCTCAGGAGGCAGGCTCAGACGGTGTCAGGCACAGTATGGATTGCACGTGATTGCACAAAGGTTAGAAAGGGTACCGTATCCCCGGATAACATGTATGGATAGCGTACACATTCAAAATATATGTCTCAGGAGGCAGGCTCAGACGGTGTTAGGCCCAGTATGGATTGCACGTGATTGCACAAAGGTTAGAAAGGGTACCGTATCCCTGGATAACATGTATGGATAGCGTACACATTCAAAATATATGTCTCAGGAGGCAGGCTCAGACGGTGTCAGGCACAGTATGGATTGCACGTGATTGCACAAAGGTTAGAAAGGGTACCGTATCCCTGGATAACATGTATGGATAGCGTACACATTCAAAATATATGTCTCAGGAGGCAGGCTCAGACGGTGTCAGGCACAGTATGGATTTGACGGCCCAGATTACACAGCGGAGGAGCAGGGAGAGGTAAAGATTGCAAATGCTGGGGCCCTGCCCAAGCAAGGGGGGCCCACTCGTGGGCGTCGGTACTGGCACTGGGCCCCTCATAGTACAGCGGTGTGTCTGACGGCGGGTGTGCACCACCACCGTCAGAGACTCTTGATTGCACTATGAGGGACCCTGTGCCAGTGCCCGCGCCCAAGAGTCGGCCTACCCACCTGTCCAGGGCAACGGCACTCGCACGGTGTCGTGCGGTAGGTGGTGACCCCGGCCATGGGGGGGGAGGCAGCACAGTTAGGGAGTTTTAGAAAGTGGCATATGTTGATGTTGGACATTCAGCTGATGCAAAAGGCGAAATAGGGGAAGTACCAGGAAGAGGTGGACCAAAGCAAGCCATTTTTCTGTCACCCTATGTGTCATCAGGGGAAGGTGGGACAAAATCCTTGGAAACCCATGCGTGGTTCATTTTAATGAAGGTTAGATCATCCACATTTTGGGTTGACAGACGGGTCCTTTTTTCTGTCAGGATTGATCCAGCTGCACTGAAGACTCTTTCCGATAGCACACTTGCAGCTGGGCAAGCGAGCTCCTGTAAGGCATATTGGGCCAATTCAGGCCAGGTGTCCAGTTTAGCGGCCCAATAGTCAAAGGGGAATGACCTGTGTGGGAGAACATCGATATGGGAGGAAAAGTAGTTTGTAACCATAGTTGACAACTGCTGTCTCCTGTCACTTTCCATCGATGCAGTATTACCAGTTGTGTGAGCGGTATTTGAAAAATCAGTCCACAAGATTGTCATGAAACCCCTGTCTCCAACGCCACTTCTGCTGTGTGCACCACGACCACCTCTGCCAAGCTGCCCCTGGCCCGTACGGCTCGTGTGAGAACCATCACCGCTGCTGTGTGCTGGGAATGCCTCAAGCAACCGATTTACCAGAGTTGCTTGTTTATTAGCCAATATTAGGTCAAGGTTCTCCTGTGGCATGATGTTTTGTAATTTGCCTTTATAGCGTGGATCCAGGATGCTGGCCAACCAGTAGTCATCATCGTTCATCATTTTGGCAATGCGGGGGTCCCTTTTTAGGATCTGCAAGGCATAATCTGACATGTGGGCCAATGTTCCCGGTGTCAATGATGCACTGCGAGTGCTGGGTGGAGGAGCACTTTCTGGCAAATCCACATCCCTCCAGTCACGCACAAACCCTGTACCAGACCTTGCCACGCCAACATTTTCACTTGCCCCACGAGATGCATCCTCCTCCCCTAAGTAATCATCCCCATCATCCTCCTCCTCCTCCTCTTCTTCCTCCACCTCGTCCAGGAGAGGTCCCTGAGCAGACAATGGCTGAATGTCATCAAGGATTCCCTCCTCCTCTTCCTCCTCATCAACATTGGCTGCAGACGCCTGCTCCTTAAGGTGCGTCAAAGTTTGCATGAGCAGACGCATAAGTGGGATGCTCATGCTTAGGATGGCGTCGTCTGTGCTTACCAGCCGTGTGCATTCCTCAAAACACTGAAGGACTTTACAAAGGTCTTTCAGCTTCGACCACTGCACACCTGTCAACTCCATGTCTGCTCTCAAAGTGCCTGGCCGTGTATCCTCCCACAAATGCATTATGGCCTGCCTCTGCTCGCACAGCCGCTCCACCATGTGCAGGGTGGAGTTCCACCTTGTTGCAATGTCGATAATGAGGCGGTGGTTGGGAAGGTGGAGCAATCGCTGCAGCTTCTGCATACGAACGGAGTGTACAGGCGACCGGCGGATGTGCGCGCACAGTCTTCGCACCTTCTGGAGCAGGGCTGTTAACTCCGGATAATTTTTGAGGAAGCACTGCACCACCAGGTTCAAGGTGTGAGCCAAGCAAGGTATGTGGCTGAGTTTTGAAAGGGCTATGGCTGCCACAAAATTACGGCCGTTATCACTAACTACCTTGCCTGCCTCAAGATGTACACTGCCCAGCCATGACTCAGTTTGTCGCTTCAAGTACTCGGCCAGCACCTCGGCAGTGTGTCTGTCGCCCAAACACATCATCTGCAACACAGCCTGCTGACGCTTTCCACTAGCTGCTCGACAGGGGGACACATCGTGTGCAACAGTGGCAGCTGCAGATGGAGTGCTCGTACGACTGCGCTCTGTGGACGAGCTTTCGCTTCTGGAGGAGGAGGAGGAGGAGGGTCGAACGCCTACAGCCAACTGTTTCCTATACCGTGGGCTAGGCAGCACTGTCCCACCACCGCTGTCCCCTGTGGACCCTGCATCCACCACATTAACCCAGTGCGCAGTGATGGACACGTAACGGCCCTGGCCATGCCGACTGGACCATGCATCAGTTGTGAGGTGCACCTTTCCACTCACTGACTGCTTGAGTGCATGGACAATGCGGTCTTTCACATGATGGTGGAGGGCTGGGTTGGCTTTGCGAGAGAAGAAGTGGCGACTGGGTAGGTCATAGCGTGGTACTGCATAGGCCATGAGTTCGCGGAAAGCTGTGCTTTCCACCAACCGAAAGGGCATCATCTCAAACGAGATTAGTTTGGCAATGTGGGCGTTCAAACCCAGTGTACGCGGATGAGAGACTGAGTACTTTCTTGACCTACTCATAGTGTCTGGGAGGGTGAGCTGGACTTGAGAGCTGCATATGGTGGAAGTATCGGTGGACAGGGCGGACTGAGAGAGGGTTGATGATGGTGATGGAGTTGGTGTTCTTTCTGATGGCCTAGAATCAGTCTTTCGTTGATATAACAGTGGGATTCCCTGACTGCTGTGGTCTTGCCACGACACCTCAACATTTGCTGCTGTGCTAACCGGTGGGCTTACAGTAAGGGAAACAATGTAGCGTTGCTGACTACCTTCGTTGTGATCAGTTGCACATGTGGCACTTGAGGTTTGGTGTTGTGTCCACGCTTGCAAGTGCATGCTGGTTAAATTTCTAAGCATGCAACTGGTATTCAAATTTTTCAGATTTTTCCCTCGGCTAAAGGTCTTTGCGCACTTCTTACAGATAACCTTGGCCTGATCATGAGGATTTTGTTCAAAAAAGTGCCACACTGCACTCTTCCTACTTTGGCAGACATTTTGTGGCCTAGCACGCTGTGATCTTTTGACCCTCTGGACAAGCTGTCCAGCAACTCTTTTGATGTTTGGAACCTGTCTTTGGAGTGCTCCGGGCCTGCCAGATAACAGCTGTTGCGATGTCGATGTCTGCTGTGGATGCTCCTCATCTGAGCTATTGGAAGCAGCACCCTCTTCCCCCAATGGATGCCAATCTGGGTCAACAACTGGGTCATCCATCACCTCCTCTTCTATGTCATGTGCACCTTTCTCTGTGTCAACGTGTATGGTGGTATAGTGTGCCGGAAGGGGCACCTGAGTCTCATCAGGGTCAAAATCTGGCTCTGTACAATGCGAGGACAATGTAGTGCTCTGAGTGAATGTACCAGCAGAATCATCCATCAGCGGCTGTGCATCAGTGCACTCCATGTCAGATTCATCTTGGCCTGGGTAATTCACCATTTGACTTGATAATCCAGGCATGGTATGTGAAAACAGCTCCATGGAGTAATCAGTAGTATGGCCTGCGTCATCCTTCAATCTTGGTTGGGGTGAAGGACACAAGGAAAGGTGTGGTTCATGAACATGAGCCTCCAATGACGACTCAGTGCTTTTACTTTTTACAACTGAAGAAGAGGAGGCGATAGAGCTGGAGGCTGAGTCAGCAATGTAAGACAAAACTTTTTCCTGATGCTCTGCCTTTAAAAGCGGTTTGCCAACTCCTAGAAAACTAAGCGTTCGAGGCCTTATGTAGCCAGACGATGACGCAGGGTCAGCACCTCCTGCATTCGGTCCTATTTTGCTCTTGCCACTACCATCAGATCCACCACCAACACCATCATTACCAGCTGCCAACCCCCGCCCAATTCCATGGCCTCTTCCACCAGCCTTCCTCATTTTTGGTAGAAATGTAGACAAAATCCAACAAACTATATAGTAATGTAAAACAAGGTACAAGGTGTCTATAGGACAGGGGAGATTTAGAATTTCTGCACACACTTGTGGACAGTGGACACTTGTGGATTGTGTGAGGCCCACTGATATCTGAGCACTATGTGATAGGCTCGATGGCACAGCTGCCTGTGACAAAAGTGACAAGAGGATAATGGAGATTTTGAATCTCTGCGCACACTTTTGGACACTGGACACTTGTGGATTGTGTGAGGCCCACTGATATCTGAGCGCTATGTGACACGCTCGATGGCACAGCTGCCTGTGACCAAAGTGACGAGAGGATAATGGAGATTTTGAATCTCTGCGCACACTTTTGGACACTGGACACTTGTGGATTGTGTGAGGCCCACTGATATCTGAGCACTATGTGACACGCTCGATGGCACAGCTGCCTGTGACCAAAGTGACGAGAGGATAATGGAGATTTTGAATCTCTGCGCACACTTTTGGACACTGGACACTTGTGGATTGTGTGAGGCCCACTGATATCTGAGCACTATGTGACACGCTCGATGGCACAGCTGCCTGTGACCAAAGTGACGAGAGGATAATGGAGATTTTGAATCTCTGCGCACACTTTTGGACACTGGACACTTGTGGATTGTGTGAGGCCCACTGATATCTGAGCGCTATGTGACAGGCTCGATGGCACAGCTGTGACCAAAGTGACGAGAGGATAATGGAGATTTTGAATCTCTGCGCACACTTTTGGACACTGGACACTTATGGATTGTGTGAGGCCCACTGATATCTGAGCGCTATGTGACAGGCTCGATGGCACAGCTGCCTGTGACAAAAGTGACGAGAGGATAATGGAGATTTTGAATCTCTGCGCACACTTTTGGACACTGGACACTTGTGGATTGTGTGAGGCCCACTGATATCTGAGCGCTATGTGACACGCTCGATGGCACAGCTGCCTGTGACCAAAGTGACGAGAGGATAATGGAGATTTTGAATCTCTGCGCACACTTTTGGACACTGGACACTTGTGGATTGTGTGAGGCCCACTGATATCTGAGCGCTATGTGACACGCTCGATGGCACAGCTGCCTGTGACCAAAGTGACGAGAGGATAATGGAGATTTTGAATCTCTGCGCACACTTTTGGACACTGGACACTTGTGGATTGTGTGAGGCCCACTGATATCTGAGCGCTATGTGACACGCTCGATGGCACAGCTGCCTGTGACCAAAGTGACGAGAGGATAATGGAGATTTTGAATCTCTGCGCACACTTTTGGACACTGGACACTTGTGGATTGTGTGAGGCCCACTGATATCTGAGCGCTATGTGACAGGCTCGATGGCACAGCTGTGACAAAAGTGACTAGAGGATAAGGGAGATTGGATTGCTTTTAAAAAAGCAGTTTGCGGAGCAGTGGGTAAACAGCAATGCCAGCGTGTCAGGAAGCCTTAAAAGGCAGCCCAACAACCAACACCACTGATACACCACAATATAGCCTCCCCTTGCACTGCACACACAGTGACTTGTGTGTTGTGCAGGCCAAATCGCTAGCAGCAGAAGCAGTTTTTTTGTCTTCTTCCCTGCCTAACGCTCTCCCTACAGAATCAGCAGCAACCTCTCCCTATACTAAGATCGGCAGAAGTAAGATGGCGGTCGGCGTGCACGCCCTTTTATACCCCTGTGACGCCCACCAAAGCAAGCCAATCACTTGCATGCCCTTCTGAAAGATGGTGGTGACCCGTGCCTAGGTCATCACGTTGCCCACAGTGTCCGTGGATCCTGATTGGCTGAAAAAGAGCGCAAAACAAACTTTTGAAACGCGACTTTGGCGCGTAAGTCGCCGACCTCGTGGCCGACCTCATCCTAGGGTCGGGTTTCGTTTCATGAAACCCGACTTTGCCAAAAGTCGGCGACTTTTGAATTTTTTCGACCCGTTTCGCTCAACTCTAATCCTAACTCCTGATGTGTTTTTTAGGGATCCTTCTAAATTTTTGAATTTTAAGAATAATTGTAAACTATTTTTTGCTTTGAAACCTAACTCATCGGGAAGCTCTGTACAGCAGGTTAAAATTGTCATCTCCTTGCTGCGTGGCGATCCCCAGGATTGGGCCTTTTCTTTGACACCCGGAGATCCTATTCTGGCTAATGTGGACGTGTTTTTTCAAGCCTTGGGGTTGTTGTATGATGAACCTTATGCTATTAATCAAGCTGAGAAAACCTTATTGGCATTGAACCAGGGTCAGGATTCTGCCGAGTTATATTGTTAAAAATTCCAAAAGTTGGCGGTCCTTACTAAATGGAATGACGATGCCCTAGCAGCTCTCTTTCGGAAGGGTTTGGCAGAAACCATAAAAGATGTTATGGTGGGATTTCCTGATCCCTCTGTTCTTGACGACTCTATGTCATTGGCCATTCAAATTGATCGGCGTTTATGTGAACATAAAATTACACGAGAGGCGTTGCCGCCTTTCGAATGATCTTCTGAACCCATGCAATACGATAGGGTTTTGTCTAGGGCGCAACGTCAGGATTTTAGAAGGCGTAATAAGTTATGTTTTTTTCTATGGGGACGCCTCTCATACTATTGCTGTCTGCCCTAAATGAGAAAAGCGGTTTGCTCACACATTTGTGGTGGGCAGTGTACAGCCTAAGTTCCTTTTGGCGATTACCCTGATCTGCTCCTTGTCTACATTTTCCGCTAAGGCTTTTATTGATTCAGGAGCAGCTTTGAATCTGATGGATATGGACATTGCTAAACATTGTGGTTTTCCCATGATACCCCTGCAGATTCCTATCCCTTTGAGGGGTATTGATGCTACTCCTTTGGCGGAGAATAAACCCCAGTTTTGGACCCAGGTGATGATGCGGGTCGCCCCGGACCACCAAGAAAATTGTAAATTTTTGGTGTTGTATAACTTGCATGATACTACTGTTCTGGGTTTCCCTTGGTTGCAAACTCATAATCCTGTTTTAGATTGGAAATCTGTGTCTGTGGTGAGTTGGGGTTGTCAATGTGTTCTTAGTGACACTCCTGTTTTCTCCACCTCTCCCCAGTCTCATGATATTCCTGACTGTTTGGCTGATTTTTCTGATGTATTCAGTGAGAGTAAGTCTGCGTCTTTGCCTCCTCATGGGAGTTATGACTGTGCAATTGAGTTAATGCCGGGTGTAAATTTCCCAAGGGTCGGCTTTTCAACTTATCGGTACCCGAACATGATGCTATGCGATCTTATATCAAGGAGTCGTTGGAGAAGGGTCATATTAGACCATCCTCTTCAACTTTAGGTGCTGGTTTCTTTTGTGGTCAAGAAAGATGGTTTATTAAGGCCATGTATTGACTATCATTCCCTTAACAAAATCACTGTTAAATATCAGTACCCTTTGCCCCTGATTTCTGACTTATTTTCCAGAGTTAAAAGTGCCTGTTGGTTTACCAAGCTTGACCTCAGGGGGGCATATAATCTTATTCGCATCAATCACGGGGATGAATGGAAGACGGCGTTTAATACTCTTTAGGGATATTTTGAGTACCTGGTGATGCCTTTTGGGCTCACTAATGCCCCTTCTGTCTTCCAGACTTTTATGAACGATATTTTCCAGGACTTTGTGGATAAGTTTTTGATCATTTATCTGGATGATATTTTGATCATTTCCAGTGATTGGGATTCTCATGTGGAACATGTCCGGACTGTGTTCTGGAATTTGAGGGAAAATTCTCTGTATGTTAAGGGATCGAAGTGCCTCTTTGGTGTACAGAGGATTTCATTTTTGGGATTCATTTTGTCCCCGTCTGCTATTGAAATGGACCCGGCCAATATACAGTCCATTTATGATTGGGTTCAGCCCAGAAGTTTTTGGGTTTTGCTAAAATCTACCGTAAATTTATAAGTAATTTTTCTGGTATTGTTAAACTACTGACTGATTTGACCAAAAGGGCGCTGATGTGGTGAATTGGTGTCCAGAGGCAGTTTCGGCATTTCAGGAACTTAAGCAGAGATTCACTTCTGCTCCGGTTTTACGGCAACCTGATGCCTCACTCCCATTTCAGGTGGATGTAGATGCTTCTAAGATTGGTGCAGGAGCTGTTTTGTCCCAAAGAGATCTGGTGACTTCTAAAGATGAATCCCTGTGCCTTCTTTTCTCGAAAATTCTCCCCATCTGAACATAATTATGATGTGGGGAATCGGTAATTGTTGGCCATGAAATGGGCATTTGAAGAGTGGAGACATTGGTTGTAGGGAGCTAGACATCAAGTTGTGGTCCTCACCGACCACAAGAATTTGATTTATCTTGAATCAGCCAAACGCTTGAATCCTAGACAGGCTAGGTGGGGCTTGTTTTTCACGCGTTTTAATTTTGTGGTCTCTTTTCTTCCGGGCACTAAGAATGTTAAGGCGGATGCCCTTTCCAGGAATTTCTTTGTGGATTCTCTTCATGTGACCGAGCCTACTACCATTCTAAATGAGGGTGTAGTTCTTTCCGCCATCTCACCCGATTTGAGACGTGCCCTGGAGGAATTTCAGGAGGACAAACCTGAACATTGCCCTATGGGAAAATTGTATGTCCCTGACCAGTGGAGGAAAAGAGTAATGTCTGAAATTCATTGCTCCGCGTTGGCTGGTCATCCAGGCATTTTTGGTACCAGAGATTTGGTGAGTCGGTCTTTTTGGTGGCCTGCCTTATCTCGTGATGTCAGGAATTTTGTGCAGTCCTGTGGGACTTGTTCTCGGTCCAAGCCCTGTTCTCGTTCTAGTGGGTTGTTGATGTCCTTGCCAGTGCCCAGGAGACCATGGACTCATATCTCAATGGATTTTATTTCTGATCTTCCTGTGTCTCAGAGGATGACTGTTATCTGGGTGATCTGTGATAGATTTTCTAAGATGGTCCATCTTGTACCACTCCCAAAGTTGCCATCTTCTTCTGAGTTGGTTCTCTTGTTTTTACAACAGGTGGTTCGGTTGCACGGGATTCCTGAGAACATTGTGTCGGACAGAGGAGTCCAGTTTGTTTCCAGATTTTGGAGAGCTTTTGTTCCAAACTGGGAATTCAGTTATCTTTCTCCTCTGCATTTCATCCTCAGACCAATGGGCAGACTGAGAGAACAAACCAGACTTTGGAATCCTATGTGAGATGTTTCATATCTGCTAATCAGGATGACTGGGTCTCATTTTTGCCCTTGGCCAAATTTGCGCTAAACAATAGGGCTAGATCTGCCACTTTGATGTCGCCCTTTTTCTGTAACTTTGGGTTTAATCCTCGATTTTCTTCAGGCCAGGTGGAATCTTCGGCCTGCCCAAGTGTGGATTCTGTGGTAGAGAGATTGCAGCAGATTTGGACCAAGTGGTGGATAAGTTGTCGCACTCTCAGGAAAAAGCCCAACGTTTTTCCAACCGGCATAGGACCATTGGTCCCCGGTTTAAAGGTTGCGTCTCCAAAATTCAAGCCAAGATTCATTGGACCTTATAAGATTTTGGAAATCTTTAATCCCATTTCTTTCCATTTGACTCTTCCAGTTACATTTAAGATTCATAACGTGCTCCACAAATCCTTGTTGAAGAGATTCCATAGTTCCCATGGCGGTGCCTCCTGACCCTGTATTGGTTAAAGGTAATTTGGAGTATGAGGTAGAGAAAATTTTGGATTTTCGTTTGGCTAGACGGAGACTCCAGCACTTGGTCAAATGGAAGGGATATGGCCAGGAGGATAATTCTTCAGTCTTTGCTTTGTCATTCATTCCGAAAGATTGGTTCATGCTTTTCACTGGGCCCATCCTGACCGGCCTGGTGGCGTGGATGAGGGTTCAGTAACCCCTCCTCAAGGGGGTGGGTACTGTTGTGAATTCTCTCTCTGGCTTCCCTCTGGTGATTACTGAAGGTAGTGGAGCTGGTCAGATTGACTTAGGGGTTGGGAGTTCTCTTTCTGGGCTCCCTCTGGTGGATACTGGAGGTAGTGGAGCTGATCTGATTGACAGAGGCTTGCCACCTGATAATGAGGAAGACGATTGGAGATCTGGGGTTTCAGATTGGGATTTAAGACAGCCGACTCCCTCTATCCCTGCAGGTGATTTTCTTCCTGTGCCTCCTGAGGTCGGATATCTCCTGCTCTGTCCCTGCATGTTCAGCTAAGTGGTTCATTTGCTACTCTGCTTGCATTTGATTTGGTTTTGTCTATCTCTGCTTTGTGCGGGTCAGCCAGCTCCAGCTGGGGCTGTGCTGAATCACCACCCATATGTTACTGCTTGCGCCAGTTTGTTTTGTCCCCTGTTATATTGGTCTCTTTTTGCTTTGCTTTCAGAATATACCAGAGTGCTGATATAGTGGGGGCGAAGTCGTTCGACTTCAGTGTTTTTTGTGCATCAGACGTGTTGGACTTTTGCAGGGTTTTTGTCAGGATCCTGACAGCGCCGGCTTGCAGCCTCCACTGAGCAGGGACTCACCCGCACTGTAGGGGGCCTGGGGTCAGGTACAGCCGGAAAGTACAGATGCACAGGACCTGTGGATGCTGAAGTTAGCAGTCACAGGACCTACGGTCACGTGACTGCAAGGGGGGCGGGGCTTAGCTTCCTGATTTGAGAGATGGCAGGACACTATACAAAAACTCAGAGTCAGGCAAAACGGAGGTCATACACAGTACGGGTAAGCGAGGTACAGGAGGGATATACAGATGGGAGGTCAGACAAAGCCAAAGGTCATACACAGTATGGGCAAGCGCGGTACAGGAGGGATATTCAGGAGGGAGGTCAGACAAAGCCAAGGGTCATACACAGCACAGGCTGAGGAAGGAGCTGTATGCTCTGAAACACGCATCAGGGATAGGGCCGATACCATTGCCTTCATCGCTCCCAGGTAGTTATACTGCAACTATAATGATCTATTTGGTATTGTATTTATTCTGAGCATTTGCTCTGAAATAGCCCCCTCTGTACTATGTCAGGGAGTCTTGTTAGTCTAATCATAGATAGTAGCACTTGCTATGATTCTTTAGTATACATATTGGTTAATATATTCATTATTATGTCTCCCTGACTCTTTGTGAAGGGTATTCATCTATTACTTTATATATTGGGTCATTTTTTCCTGGTGCGGTGTTTACAGTGTATCTGGCCTCATTACCACTATGCACGTCTGTCTTTGTACCCCCATATTCAATGTACTGTAGTGTCCACATTTTATATGTATCATTAATAAAATATTGTCTTTTACGGATTCTTTGACTGCTTGTCCTTTTGGTTGATTTCTAGTAAATGTGCAGTTTCCTGCTTAGTCCTGCTCTATATATGTGGTATAATAATATGCATTATTGATCCATCTTTCTTGATTTATTTAGCCATGTGATTGTAAATGTCCTTGGCTTCCACATACAGTATGTCTATTACCCCTTTATTCTACTATAATCCTTAAATGGAAGAAGTTTGGGAACACCAGAAGTCTTCCTAGCCCTGGACATCCAGCAAAACTGAGCAATCGTGGGAGAAGAGCCTTGGTGAGAGAGGTAAAGAAGAACCCCGAGATCACTGTGGCTGAGCTCCACAGATGCAGTAGGGAGATGGGAGAAAGTTCCACAAGGTCAACTATCAATGCAACCCTCCACCAGTCGGGCCTTTATGGCAGAGTGGCCCGACTGAAGACTCTCCTCAGTGCCAGACACATGAAAGCTCGCATAGGGTTTGCTAAAAAATGCATGAAGGACTCCCAGACAATGAGAAATAAGATTCTAGGGTCTGATGAGAAGATAGAATTTTTGGTGATAATTCTAAGCTGTATGTGTGGAGAAAGACAGGCACTGCTCATCACCTGCCCAATATAATCTCAACAGTGAAACATGGTGGTGGCAGCATCATGCTATGTGGGTGTTTTTCAGCTGCAGGGACAGGACAACTGGTTGTAATTGAAGGAAACATGAATGCGGCCAAGTACAGAGATATCCTGGATGAAAACCTCTTCCAGAGTGCTCTGGACCTCAGACTTGGCCGAAAAGTTCACCTTCCAACAAGACAATGACCCTAAGCACACAGCTAAAATAGGAAAGGAGTGGCTTCAGAACAGCTCTGTGACGATTGTTGACTGGCACAGCCAGAGCTCTGACCTAATCCCAATTGAGCATCTCTGAAGAGACCTGAAAATGACTGTCCAGCGATGTTCACCATCCAACCTGACGGAACTGGAGAGGATCTGCAAGGAAGAATGGTAGAGGATCCCCAAATCTAGGTGTGAAAAACTTGTTGCATCATTCCCTAGAAGACTCATGGCTGTACTAGCTCCAAAGGGTGCTTCTACTGAATACTGAGCAAAGGGTCTGAATACTTATGACCATGTGATATTTCAGTTTCTCTTCTTTAATAAATTTGCAAAAATTTCTACATTTCTGTTTTTTTTTCAGTCAAGTTGGGGTGCAGAGTGTACATCGATGAGAAAAAAAATAAACTTTTTTGAATTTACCAAATGGCTGCAATGAAACAAAGAGTGAATAATTTAAAGGGGTTTGAATACTTTCCATACCCACTGTATAACATTTTCAGATATTCTGTTCTCAACAGTTGAAAACACAAGAAAAATATAAATGAACAAGTTATGTTTTTTTTTTCCTTTCAATATGGCCAGCAATAAATCTTGCTAAAAACATGGCAGACGTAGGTAGCACGTAGTACTGCCAAAATTGTGCATTTCCAATTTTGTTGCTAAAACTTTATGTAAAAATTTGTCATCATCTATAAAAATTGAATTTCTTTTTTTTTGTCCTTGTAAAAAGCAACAGAAGCTGAATTTACAGATCTAAAGGATGACAAGAGAATCATTAAGCCGAGCGCGATCTCTTTACTCTTGATGAATTATTCTCACAATAATAAGTTTTTCTCTGGATACTCCAGACACTTTAAGTAAAGTGTAGCTCAATTAATGTTTATTTCTACGTCCAGATGAGATTTAATTAGCTTTGCCTTAGAGTACTTGGGACAGATTGATTTTCAATGATTTACAACCTTTCTTTAGCCAAGCAATAGAAAAACCTAGCAAAATTGAAAAGTGTTAAAATGTTACCATGACTTCATTGTATTTGTATCATCTACATTTATATGAAAACAAGGAGAGCAATGTTTAATGATCCAGTGGTGATGGATATGAAGGCACACATTTAACAGATACATAGCTTTAAGCTAAAAGCAGAGGGGCTGTTTGAGTCATGTGCGCCATTTCCTTATTCATAGTAGCCAAGATAGAGTGTCTGGTAGTGGAGTTACTTTTAAAGAGGACCTGTCAGTTGCCATAAATATGTAATTATTTTTCCTTTGTGCTGTTGTTCTCCTGAATCTGGTGTTTTTTTGCTTTTGGTCTTACACCTCTTCATTCCTGAGATATATTGTATTATCTTTCCTTTATATAAATATACTTTTTATCCAAATTGGTAAAGTGCTTAACTCTTTCTACGGTAGTCTTCTTGAGGTTCATGCCCAGCTGTTAAAAAGTTTTGGGACGTGGAGGTCATATCTCAGTAATCGAAAGGAACAGGAGCAAAAAAATCTTGATACCAGATTCAGGAAACTTGGCCCTTCCATGAGTCTTTTATTAGCAGAAGCGGTTTTCTACTCTCTGCCCATTTCAGATTTTCACTGATCTCACATCAGGTAAGCTTTAATTTGTCTAACAATTTGGCAGCCTCATGTATCTCAGTCTCGGAAGAAACAGCTGAGTCAGAGACAGTAGTTGACCCATGATGGCCTGCCGTGGATCCGTATTCGTGAGCCAGTACTAAGTAACTAGCCAAAGGAGATGGCTAGAGAAAAATAGTCAAGAAGCAAGGTTAAACCAGAGAGTCCAAACATAGGGATATGGATAAAATTGAGAATGTCCTTTGTTTCAAGGGAGTTGTTCGGTAATATCAGATATATATATATGCTCTTAGTTAGGGTTCCCCAACTGCAGTCCTCAAGGCCCACCAACAGATCATATTTTCAGGATTTCCTTAGTATTGCTCACGGGATAATTGCTTCACCTGTGCAATACAAAGGAAATCCTGAAAACATGACCTGTTGGTGGGCTGTCATGAACTCATTTTCTGCTCCACCAGTTGAGAGTTCCCCTTCCATTCTCCCTCTGGTGGTGACAGGAGGTAGTGCTGTTGGTTTAAGTGGTAATGATCTGCCACCTGATGAGGAAGATAACGATTGGATCAGACTGGATATAAGACAGCCGACGCCCTATCCGGGTGCTGGTGATTCAGTCTGCTTCTCAGGTCCTGGACTTCAGCTCACTTCCAGTCTTCTCAAGTTAAGTGTGTTTTTTGCTAATGTTCACACTTGCGCTTGTTGGTCAATTAAGTTTGTTGTGTAATCAGCCTGCCCCTGCTGGGGCTAGGCTGAAATTCCACTCTTATTAATCAGTATTTGCCAATCTGCTTTTTGTCCCTTATTAGATTGGCCTCTTTTTTGCTCTGTCTCAGAATATTTCAGAGTGCTGATATAGCTTTAGAAGGCTAGTGACTTCAGGGTTAATTTTGCTATCAGAAGTGTTGGACTTTATTTTTGTAGGTTGTTTTTGGCAGATTGCAGAGAGTGTCTTTCCTTTTCTGTCCTTTTTAGTTAGCCGGGCCCCATCGTTTGCTCAGCCTTTTTTTCCGGCTTTGTTTGTATTTTCATCTTGCTTCACCGTCAATACATGTGGGGGTCTGTCTTTCCTTTGGGGTCTGCTCTGGGGCAGTTAGTTTTCCTCTTTTCCTTCTTTAGACTTATGTAGTTCTCCAGTTGTGACGAGGCATCTAGGACCAACATAGGAACGCTCCACGACTGCTTCTAGTTGTGCGGTTAAGATCAGGGATCTGCAATCTGCATAGTTTCCAACTTCTCTGGTTTTCTGAGACTTAGCTTGTTGTCTTGTTTTTCCTCCTCAGTTTCCCAATCATAACAGAATCACCAGCCATACCGCAGATTCTAGGGTACTCAAAAGCAGGAAAGAATTGTTAGAGAAAAAAAAAAAAAGTGTCAGAATTTTTTTTTATATGTATGTATTTTTCCTCTTTTTTTTTTTCTGGGGCCGTAGGAGGATTTTTTTTTTCTAATGGAGATTAAGCAACTGTCTGATCGTGTGGAGCAGCTTGCTGCTGAAGTACAGGGAATTTCCACCTACCTTTTTCAGTCACATGCTGCTGAACCCAAGATTCCTAATCCTGATGAGTTTTCTGGGGAGCGGTCTAAATTTCTGAATTTTAAGAATAATTGTAAATTATTCCTTGCTTTGAAGCCTAACTCATTGGGGAGCTCTGTGCAGCAGGTTAAAATTGTCATCTCCTTGCTGCGCGGTGATCCCCAAGATAGGGCTTTTTCTCTGACACCTGAAAATCCTATTCTGACTAATGTGGATGCATTTTTTCAGGCCTTGGGGTTGTTGTATGATGAACCTAATGCCGCTGATCAAGCTGAGAGAACCCTGTTGGCATTAAACCAGGGTCAGGATCCTGCAGAGATGCACTGTCAAAAATTCCGAAAGTGGGCGGTCCTTACTACATGGAATGATAGTGCATTGGTAGCTCTCTTTCGGAAAGGTTTGTCAGAGACCGTAAAAGATGTTATGGTGGGATTTCCTGTTCCCTCTGGTCTGGATGGCTCTATGTCATTAGCCATTCAAGTTGATCGGCGTTTACTTGAGCGTAAAACTACACGGGAGGCGCTGCCACCTTTTGAACAAATGTCTGAACCTATGCAATGTGATGGGGTTTTGTCTAGGGCGCAACGTCGGGAGTTTATAAGGCGTATTAAGCTGTGTTTTTTCTGTGGAGACGCCTCTCATACTATTTCTGTCTGCCCTAAATGAGAGAAACGTTTTGCACACACATTTGCAGTGGGCAGTATACAACCTAAGTTCCTTTTGGCAATTACTCTGATCTGCTCCTTGTCCACATTTTCCACTAAGGCTTTTGTGGATTCAGGAGCAGCTCTGAATCTGATGGATTTGGACTTTGCTAAACGTTGTGGTTTGTCCATGACGCCTCTGCAGACGCCCATTCCTTTGAGGGGTATTGATGCCACTCCTTTGGCGGAGAATAAACCTCAGTTTTGGACCCAGGTGATAATGCGAGTTGCCCCAGACCACCAAGAAAATTGTAAATTTTTGGTGCTGCATAATTTGCATGATGCTATTGTTCTGGGGTTCCCATGGTTTGCAAACTCATAACCCAGTTTTGGATTGGAAATCTGTGTCTGTGGTGAGTTGGGGTTGTCAGTGTGTTCTTAGGGACGCTCCTGTTTTCTCCATCTCTCCTCAGTCTCATGATATTCCTGATTATCTGGCTGATTTCTCTGATGTTTTTAGTGAGAGTAAGTCTGCGTCTTTGCCTCCTCATAGGAGTTATGACTGTGCAATTGAGTTGATGCCTGGGTGTAAATTTCCCAAGGGTCGGCTTTTCAACTTATCTGTACCCGAACATGATGCTATGCGATCCTATATTAAGGAGTCGTTGGAGAAGGGTCATATTAGACCATCCTTGTCACCGTTAGGCGCTGGGTTTTTGTTGTGGCCAAGAAAGATGGTTCATTAAGACCGTGTATTGATTATCGTTCCCTTAACAAGATGACGGTTAAATATCAGTACCCGTTACCTCTGATGTCTGATTTATCCTCCAGAGTTAAGAGTTCCTGCTGGTTTAGTAAGCTTGACCTCAGGGGGGCGTATAATCTTATTCGCATCAAGCACGGGGATGAATGGAAGACGACGTTTAAAACTCCGGAGGGACATTTTGAGTACCTGGTGATGCCTTTTGGGCTCTCTAATGCCCCTTCTGTCTTCCAATCCTTTATGAATGATATTTTCCGAGACTTTGTGAATAAGTTTTTGATCATCTATCTGAATGATATTTTGATCTTTTCTAGTAATTGGGATTCCGATGTGGAACATGTCCGGACTGTGTTCCTGATTTTGAGTGAGAATTCTCTGTTTGTTAAGCGATCAAAGTGCCTCTTTGGTGTACAGAGGGTTTCATTTTTGGGATTTATCTTGTCTCCATCGACTATTGAAATGGACCCGGCCAAGGTACAGGCCATTTATGATTGGGTTCAGCCTACTTCTTTGAAGGCTTTCCAGAAATTTTTGGGTTTTTCTAATTTCTATCATAAATTTATAGGTAATTTTTCTAGTATTGTCAAACCACTGACTGATCTGACCAAGAAGGGAGCTGATGTGCTAAATTGGTCTCCTGAGGCTGTTCCAGCATTTCAGGAGCTTAAGCGGAGATTTACTTCAGCTTCAGTTTTACGGCAACCTGATGTCTCACTTCCATTTCAAGTGGAGGTGGACGCTTCTGTGAATGGTGCAGGAGCTGTGTTGTCCCAAAAAGACCCTGTGACTTCTAAGATGAATCCCTGTGCCTTCTTTTCTCGAAAGTTTTCCCCATCTGAACGCAACTATGATGTGGGGAATCGGGAATTGTTGGCCATGAAATGGGCATTTGAGGAGTGGAGACATTGGTTGGAGGGAGCTAGACATCAATTTGTGGTCCTTACCGATCACAAGAATCTGATTTATCTGGAGTTGGCCAAACACTTGAATCCTAGACAGGCTAGATGGGCCTTGTTTTTCATGCGTTTTAATTTTGTGGTCTCTTTTCTTCCGGCCACTAAGAATGTTAAGGAAGACGCCCTTTCTAGGAGTTTCTTTGCTGATACTCTTAATGTGACCGAGCCTACTACTATCCTAGGTGACGGGGTAGTTCTTTCTGCCATTTCGCCCGATTTGAGACGCGCCCTGGAGGAATTTCAGGAGGATAAACCTGAGCGTTGCCCTATGGGAAGATTGTATGCTCCTGACCAGTGGAGAAAGAGAGTGATGTCTGAAGTCCATTGCTCCGCATTGGCTGGTCATTCGGATATTTTTGGTACCAGAGATTTGGTGAGTTGGTTGTTTTGGTGGCCTGCCTTATCTCGTGATGTCAGAAATTTTGTACAGTCCTGTGGGACTTGTTCTCGGTCTAAACCCTGTTCTCGTTCTAGTGGGTTACTGATGCCCCTGCCGGTGCCCAAGAGGCCATGGACCCATATCTCAATGGATTTTATTTCTGATCTTCCTGTCTCTCAGAGAATGACTGTTATCTGGGTGATTTGAGATAGATTTTCGAAGATGGTCCATCTTGTACCACTCCCAAAGTTGCTATCTTCCGCTGAGTTGGTGCCCTTGCTTTTACAACAGGTGGTTCGGTTACACGGGATGCCTGAGAACATTGTGTCCGATAGAGGGGTCCAATTTGTTTACAGATTTTGGAAAGCCTTTTGTTCCAATCTGGGAATTCAATTATCCTTCTCCTCTGCATTTCATCCCTAGACCAACGGGCAGACTGAGAGAACAAACCAGACCCTGGAGTCTTTTTTAAGATGTTTTATATCTGCTGATCAAGATGATTGGGTCGCATTTTTGCCCTTGGCTGAATTTGCGCTGAACAGTAGAGCTAGTTCTGCCACTCTGATGTCACCCTTTTTCCAACTTCTCTGGTTTTCTGAAACTTAGCTTGTTGTCTTGTTTTTCCTCCTCGGTTTCCCAATCATAACAGTGGGCCTTGAGGACTGGAGGACTGGAGTTGGGGAACCCTGCTCTAACTAATCGCTCTGTGGAAACCTTTATGTGTAGTCCATTTCCAAGGTGACAACTCAGTTTTCTGCGCATGTCTGTGACATGATGGTATGCAGCGCACTGTCGATGGGGCCCAGGATGTGACGCATGCTGGTCATTGACATCATGGGCACCACATGGGAAGCCGGAAGCAATGCGCAGGGTGCGCCTTACTTCAGCACACATGCGCAATAGAGGATTCACTAGATGAAGTTCACTTGGGGTCAGCACTATATTAGGCAGGCTTTGGCATATAGTTAGATGAAAGCCTCTCCTCAGTGCCAGACATATGAAAGCTTGCATAGAATTTGCTAAAAAACACACGAAGGACTCCCAGACTGTGAGAAATAAGATTCTCTGCTCTGCTGAGATGAAGATAGAACTTTTTGGTAATAATTCTAAGCGGTATGTGTGGAGAAATCCAGGCACTGCTCATCACCTGCCCAATATAATCCCAACAGTGAAACATGGTGGTGGCAGCATCATGCTATGTGCTGTTTTTTAGTTGCAGGGGCAGGACGATTGGTTGCAATTAGTGTTGAGCTTTCCGATACCGCAAGTATCGGGTTTCGGCCGATATTTGTTGTATCGGAATTCCGATACTGACTTCCGATACTTTTTTCATATCGGATACCGGAATCGGAAGTTCCCATAATGCTATCAGCCCGCTCGCTTTGATTCAGCCAATGGGATTCCTCAGAAGTGTGGGCACATCCTGTTAGGCATGTAGGCATGTTAACTATTGGCATGGCTGTGATTGGCTGCTGAAATGATGTCATGATGCACTATAAAAGCCACTGCCGCCGCCTTTTCTGGTCACTCTGCTGTGAATTCAGTTAGGGACAGGCTGCTGTTGAAGACTGTGAGGGACAGTTAGAAATAGCGATTCTCAAAACAATATTGTGCTTTACCCAGGCTACATATACCACCACTGTAGCTTGCTTTTCCCTAGCAGCAGTGTTCACAGCTGTGTGCAAGGGCTGTGTGAGTGCAGCTCACGCTGTGGAGTGGGTCCTGCAGCCACGTCTGGTTGTAGGCCGCCCAGCGTGCCTCACTGCTGCCTCATACATATTTTTCTTTTTGAGCTGCTTACTTTAAAAAAATTCTATCTAGTGTGCTTCCATCCGTATCCATATACGTTGGTTGCATACACTAGTAGTAGACAGCAGAGCCTTTCTGCAGCCGGTCAGTGCTAGTGCCCACTTAGCTGCACTGTTCACGGCTGTCTGAGAGGTCTCTGACTGTGTGTGAGTGCAGCTCACGCTGAGTAGTGTGTCCAGCATGCTACGTCTGGTTGTAGGCCGCTCAGCGTGTCACTGCCTCACACATTTTTCTTTTATTGCAGCTCATTTTTTCTTCTCCTATTAGTGTGCATCCATCCATATCCATCTACATTGGTTGCAAACACTATATAGGAGTAGATAGAGGAGCCTTTTTTCTGGCTTGTGCCCTTCAGCTGCAGCCAGATTACAATGTGTTCCAAATTATTATGCAAATTGGATTTAAGAGTCATAAAGATGTTATTTTTTGTTTTTCAAATAAACTCATAGATGATATTGTGTATCAGGGCTCTTTGGATCACTGAAATCAATCTCGAATGCCTGTGATAATTAGTTTACCAGGTGAGCTCAATTAAAGGAAAGCTACTTAAGAATGATGTTCCACATTGTTAAGCAGGGCACAGGTTTAAAGGAATTTAGGAAATAAAAAGGATCTCTCTGCTGCAGAAAAGCATCAAATAGTGCAATGCCTTGGTCAAGAGATGAAAACATTAGATATTTCCCAAAAATTTAAACGTGATCATTGTACTGTTAAGAGATTTGTGGTTGATTCTGAGCACAGACATGTTTGTGCTGATAAAGGCAGAATGAGGAAGGTTTCTGCCAGGCAAGTTCATTGGATTAGCAGATTTAGCACCACTCTGGCTGCTAAAAAGCCATTACAAACCAGCAAACAGATATTTAAAGCTGCTGGTGCCTCTGGAGTCCCTTGAACCTCAAGGTGTAGGATCCTTCAAAGGCTTGCTGTGGTGCATAAACCTACTATTCGGCCACCCCTAAACAGTGCTCACAAGCAGAAACAGTTGCAGTGGGCCCAGACATACATGAAGACTAATTTTCAAACAGTCTTGTTTACTGATGAGTGTCGAGCAACCCTGGATGGTCCAGATGGATGGAGTAGTGGATGGTTGGTGGATGGCCACTATGTCCCAACAAGGCTGCGACGTCAGCAAGGAGGTGGAGGAGTCATGTTTTGGGCCGGAATCATGTGGAAACAGCTGGTAGGGCTCTTAAGGTTCCTGAAGGTGTGAAAATGACCTCTGCAAAGTATATAGAGTTTCTGACTGACAGCTGTCTTCCATGGTATAAAAAGCAGAAACGTGCCTTCAGGAGCAAAATCATCTTCATGCATGACAATGCACCATCTCATGCTGCAAAGAATACCTCTGAGTCATTGACTGCTATAGGCATAAAAGGAGATAAACTCATGGTGTGGCCACCATCTTCCCCTGACCTCAACCCTATAGAGAACCTTTGGAGTACCATCAAGCAAAAGATCTATGAGGGTGGGAGGCAGTTCACATCAAAACAGCATCTCTGGGAGGCTATTCTGACTTCATGCAAAGAAATACAAGCAGAAACTCTCCAAAAACTCACAATTTCAATGGATGCAAGAATTGTGAAGGTGATATCAAAGAAGGGTTCCTATGTTACCATGTAACTTGGCCTGTTAAGCTATTTAACTCCAAAATATCCTTTTTGTTTAGTGAATGTGACCTCCTAATGCTGCAAATTCCACAAATGAGCATTTTCAGTTCTTTAAAACATATCAAATGTTTAGAAATTCTACTGTGCCTAATAATTTGGAACAGTGCAATTTGAGTTTTTATTCATTTTGGAGATTATACTGTTATTATTGGGAGGTTTCTTCAATAAAATTTGATGTATACTCTAACCGGTGATGACTTTTATTAGACTGACTGTCATTTGTACCGACTATTTAGGAAAATCAGAGAAAAATATCATTTGCATAATAATTTGGAACACAGTGTAGTATTACCCAATTTTTTTGGAGCCTCATCTTTTGCATTGTAGGTTACCTGCCTGCATTGTAATAGCTCCAGAAAGTTGGTGATATTCTGACTTTCAAATCTTTGGTCACATCCTTTTAGTTTTTTCCCCCCAAAAAAAAAACAAAGTTCACCAAACACTACATTTGAAAGTTGTGTAGGCCACATTATCTCCTATTAAAGTGTAGTCGACACACACACTTCATAAAATTAGTGTTTCTTATACCTGTAACCAGCTGTTCAGGAATAAGCACACTAAGGCCCCCCTTTGTACTTTTCTGCCTATCTTTCTCAGTCTAGCAAGATGAAGAAGGCAGGGAGTAAGGCACGTGGCCGTGGGCATGGAGTTTCAGCAGGGAGAGGATGTGGGGATTCTGCAGGGAGAGGATGTGGGGATTCTGCAGGGAGAGGACGTGGGGATTCTGCAGGGAGAGGACGTGGGGATTCTGTGCCTGCTGTTGGCACCAGTGAGTCAGCATCCCCCAGTTTTAGCAGGCAACAGTCCTTTATGCGCAGCTTTGTAGGACCTGACCGTACCCCACTGCTGCGGGAGGAACAAATTGAAGCCGTTGTCGGATGGATGGCAGCTAACGCATCGACTTCAATTACTTCCACATCCTCTCAAGGCCAGAGCACCGAAGAGCAACCATCTGTCTCTTCACCACCTGCCAAAGTGCCCAGGCAGTCAGAGACCCCTGGACAGGAGCCATCACAGTCTCTACTTCTGTTCTCGGAATCTGTTGGTTTGGAAAGAGGGGGCCAGCCAAGCAGCATTCCAGAATGTGAAGAAGAGGGAGTATGCAGTGATGCGCAACTTCTTTGTCCCTCTGAATCTGAAGAGGCGGGTGGGCCAGTGCCTATGGTCAGCACACCTCAGTACGCATCAGATGATGACGAGACTCAGTTACCACTTTCTGGTGCGTACGGTGCTGGCGAGACAACCCAGGAGAAGCAGGTGTTTGAAGAGGGGAGTGTAGATGATGAGGTCCTTGACCTATCATGGCGTGAGGAACAGGAAGGTGGTGGGAGCAGCTCTGAGGAAGAGATTCCCCCAACGGCCAAAACCGGAGGGAGAGGGAGGGGGCAGACTTGGTTGCCTGTAGCCTCCACTTCGGCACCCGTTAGGAGCATTCCACTTTCAAAAGGCCAAAAGGGCGCTCTCAAGACTTGCAGTGCGTGGTCCTTTTTTGACACAGTTGCAGATGACATTTGCTTTGTCAAATGCAAGCTGTGTCATCAGAGAGTCAAAAGAGGGAAAAATGTCAGCAACCTCAAATATGTGGAAACATGTGCGGACGAAGCACGAGCTGGAGTTACACAGACACACTGAAGACGTAGCCCAACGTACAGCACCACCTACCACCTCTTCAGCTCGTGTTGGGACCTCTTCCTCCAGCTCACACACAGCTGGTTCGGCTTCCTCACAGGATCGCCAAGGAAGAACCTCTGGCACTGTTGTTCGGAGACCCTGTGACATTCCACCCACAGCACCACGTTCCCAGTCATCCTCACACTCCCAGGCCACTCGACAGTAGAGTTGAGCGAAACGGGTCGAAAAAATTCAAAACTCGCCGACTTTTGGCAAAGTCGGGTTTCATGAAACGAAACCCGACCCTAGGATGAGGTCGGCCACGAGGTCGGCGACTTACGCGCCAAAGTCGTGTTTCAAAAGTTTGTTTTGCGCTCTTTTTCAGCCAATCAGGATCCACGGACACTGTGGGCAACGTGATGACCTAGGCACAGGTCACCACCATCTTTCAGAAGGGCATGCAAGTGATTGGCTTGCTTTGGTGGGCGTCACAGGGGGTATAAAAGGGCGTGCACGCCGACCGCCATCTTACTTCTGCCGATCTTAGTATAGGGAGAGGTTGCTGCTGATTCTGTAGGGAGAGCGTTAGGCACGGAAGAAAACAAAAAAACTGCTTCTGCTGCTAGCGATTTGGCCTGCACAACACACAAGTCACTGTGTGTGCAGTGCAAGGGGAGGCTATATTGTGGTGTATCAGTGGTGTTGGTTGTTGGGCTGCCTTTTAAGGCTTCCTGACACGCTGGCATTGCTGTTTACCCACTGCTCCGCAAACTGCTTTTTTAAAAGCAATCCAATCTCCCTTATCCTCTCGTCACTTTGGTCACAGGCAGCTGTGCCATCGAGCGTGTCACATAGTGCTCAGATATCAGTGGGCCGCACACAATCCACAAGTGTCCAGTGTCCAAAAGTGTACACAGAGATTCAAAATCTCCATTATCCTCTCGTCACTTTGGTCACAGGCAGCTGTGCCATCGAGCGTGTCACATAGCGCTCAGATATCAGTGGGCCGCACACAATCCACAAGTGTCCACTGTCCACAAGTGTACGCAGAGATTCAAAATCTCCATTATCCTCTCGTCACTTTGGTCATAGGCAGCTGTGCCATCGAGCGTGTCACATAGCGCTCAGATATCAGTGGGCCGCACACAATCCACAAGTGTCCACTGTCCACAAGTGTACGCAGAGATTCAAAATCTCCATTATCCTCTCGTCACTTTGGTCACAGGCAGCTGTGCCATCGAGCGTGTCACATAGCGCTCAGATATCAGTGGGCCGCACACAATCCACAAGTGTCCAGTGTCCAAAAGTGTACGCAGAGATTCAAAATCTCCATTATCCTCTCGTCACTTTGGTCACAGGCAGCTGTGCCATCGAGCGTGTCACATAGCGCTCAGATATCAGTGGGCCGCACACAATCCACAAGTGTCCAGTGTCCAAAAGTGTACGCAGAGATTCAAAATCTCCATTATCCTCTCGTCACTTTGGTCACAGGCAGCTGTGCCATCGAGCGTGTCACATAGCGCTCAGATATCAGTGGGCCGCACACAATCCACAAGTGTCCACTGTCCACAAGTGTACGCAGAGATTCAAAATCTCCATTATCCTCTCGTCACTTTGGTCACAGGCAGCTGTGCCATCGAGCGTGTCACATAGCGCTCAGATATCAGTGGGCCGCACACAATCCACAAGTCTCCACTGTCCACAAGTGTGTGCAGAAATTCTAAAACTCCCCTGTCCTATAGACACCTTGTACCTTGTTTTACATTACTATATAGTTTGTTGGATTTTGTCTACATTTCTACCAAAAATGAGGAAGGCTGGTGGAAGAGGCCGTGGAATTGGGCGGGGGTTGGCAGCTGGTAATGATGGTGTTGGTGGTGGATCTGATGGTAGTGGTAAGAGCAAAATAGGACCGAATGCAGGAGGTGCTGACCCTGCGTCATCGTCTGGCTACATAAGGACTCGAACGCTTAGTTTTCTAGGAGTTGGCAAACCGCTTTTAAAGGCAGAGCATCAGGAAAAAGTTTTGTCTTACATTGCTGACTCAGCCTCCAGCTCTATCGCCTCCTCTTCTTCAGTTGTAAAAAGTAAAAGCACTGAGTCGTCATTGGAGGCTCATGTTCATGAACCACACCTTTCCTTGTGTCCTTCACCCCAACCAAGATTGAAGGATGACGCAGGCCATACTACTGATTACTCCATGGAGCTGTTTTCACATACCATGCCTGGATTATCAAGTCAAATGGTGAATTACCCAGGCCAAGATGAATCTGACATGGAGTGCACTGATGCACAGCCGCTGATGGATGATTCTGCTGGTACATTCACTCAGAGCACTACATTGTCCTCGCAGTGTACAGAGCCAGATTTTGACCCTGATGAGACTCAGGTGCCCCTTCCCGCACACTATACCACCATACACGGTGACACAGAGAAAGGTGCACATGACATAGAAGAGGAGGTGATGGATGACCCAGTTGTTGACCCAGATTGGCATCCATTGGGGGAAGAGGGTGCTGCTTCCAATAGCTCAGATGAGGAGCATCCACAGCAGACATCGACATCGCAACAGCTGTTATCTGGCAGGCCCGGAGCACTCCAAAGACAGGTTCCAAACATCAAAAGAGTTGCTGGACAGCTTGTCCAGAGGGTCAAAAGATAACAGCGTGCTAGGCCGCAAAATGTCTGCCAAAGTAGGAAGAGTGCAGTGTGGCAGTTTTTTGAACAAAATCCTCATGATCAGGCCAAGGTAATCTGTAAGAAGTGCGCAAAGACCTTTAGCTGAGGGAAAAATCTGAAAAATTTGAATACCAGTTGCATGCTTAGACATTTAACCAGCATGCACTTGCAAGCGTGGACACAACACCAAACCTCAAGTGCCACATGTGCAACTGATCACAACGAAGGTAGTCAGCAACGCTACATTGTTTCCCCCACTGTAAGCCCACCGGTTAGCACAGCAGCAAATGTTGAGGTGTCGTTCCAAGGCCACAGCAGTCAGGGAATCCCACTGTTATATCAACGAAAGACTGATTCTAGGCCATCAGAAAGAACAACAACTCCATCACCATCATCAACCCTCTCTCAGTCCGCCCTGTCCACCGCTACTTCCACCATATGCAGCTCTCAAGTCCAGCTCACCCTCCCAGACACTATGAGTAGGTCAAGAAAGTACTCAGTCTCTCATCCGCGTACACTGGGTTTGAACGCCCACATTGCCAAACTAATCTCGTTTGAGATGATGCCCTTTCGGTTGGTGGAAAGCACAGCTTTCCGCGAACTCATGGCCTATGCAGTACCACGCTATGACCTACCCAGTCGCCACTTCTTCTCTCGCAAAGCCATCCCAGCCCTCCACCATCATGTGAAAGACCGCATTGTCCATGCACTCAAGCAGTCAGTGAGCGGAAAGGTGCACCTCACAACTGATGCATGGTCCAGTCGGCATGGCCAGGGCCGTTACGTGTCCATCACTGCGCACTGGGTTAATGTGGTGGATGCAGGGTCCACAGGGGACAGCGGTGGTGGGACAGTGCTGCCTAGCCCACGGTATAGGAAACAGTTGGCTGTAGGCGTTCGACCCTCCTCCTCCTCCTCCTCCTCCTCCAGAAGCGACAGCTCGTCCACAGAGCGCAGTCGTACGAGCACTCCATCTGCAGCTGCCACTGTTGCACACGATGTGTCCCCCTATCGAGCAGCTAGTGGAAAGCGTCAGCAGGCTGTGTTGCAGATGATGTGTTTGGGCGACAGACACACCGCCGAGGTGCTGGCCGAGTACTTGAAGCGACAAACTGAGTCATGGCTGGGCAGTGTACATCTTGAGGCAGGCAAGGTAGTTAGTGATAACGGCCGTAATTTTGTGGCAGCCATAGCCCTTTCAAAACTCAGCCACATACCTTGCTTGGCTCACACCTTGAACCTGGTGGTGCAGTGCTTCCTCAAAAATTATCCGGAGTTAACAGCCCTGCTCCAGAAGGTGCGAAGACTGTGCGCGCACATCCGCCGGTCGCCTGTACACTCCGTTCGTATGCAGAAGCTGCAGCGATTGCTCCACCTTCCCAACCACCACCTCATTATCGACATTGCAACAAGGTGGAACTCCACCCTGCACATGGTGGAGCGGCTGTGCGAGCAGAGGCAGGCCATAATGCATTTGTGGGAGGATACACGGCCAGGCACTTTGAGAGCAGACATGGAGTTGACAGGCGTGCAGTGGTCGAAGCTGAAAGACCTTTGTAAAGTCCTTCAGTGTTTTGAGGAATGCACACGGCTGGTAAGCGCAGACGACGCCATCCTAAGCATGAGCATCCCACTTATGCATCTGCTCATGCAAACTTTGACGCACCTTAAGGAGCAGGCGTCTGCAGCCAATGTTGATGAGGAGGAAGATGAGGAGGGAATCCTTGATGACATTCAGCCATTGTCTGCTCAGGGACCTCTCCTGGACGAGGTGGAGGAAGAAGAGGAAGAGGAGGAGGAGGATGATGGGGATGATTACTTAGGGGAGGAGGATGCATCTCGTGGGGCAAGTGAAAATGTTGGCGTGGCAAGGTCTGGTACAGGGTTTGTGCGTGACTGGAGGGATGTGGATTTGCCAGAAAGTGCTCCTCCACCCAGCACTCGCAGTGCATCATTGACACCGGGAACATTGGCCCACATGTCAGATTATGCCTTGCGGATCCTAAAAAGGGACCCCCGCATTGCCAAAATGATGAACGATGACGACTACTGGTTGGCCAGCATCCTGGATCCACGCTATAAAGGCAAATTACAAAACATCATGCCACAGGAGAACCTTGACCTAATATTGGCTAATAAACAAGCAACTCTGGTAAATCGGTTGCTTGAGGCATTCCCAGGACACAGCAGCGGTGATGGTTATCACACGAGCCGTACGGGCCGCGGGCAGCTTGGCAGAGGTGTTCGTGGTGCACACAGCAGAAGTGGCGTTGGAGACAGGGGTTTCATGACAATGTTGTGGACTGATTTTTCAAATACCGCTCACACAACTGGTAATACTGCATCGATGGAAAGTGACAGGAGACAGCAGTTGTCAACTATGGTTACAAACTACTTTTCCTCCCATATCGATGTTCTCCCACACAGGTCATTCCCCTTTGACTATTGGGCCGCTAAACTGGACACCTGGCCTGAATTGGCACAATATGCCTTACAGGAGCTCGCTTGCCCAGCTGCAAGTGTGCTATCGGAAAGAGTCTTCAGTGCAGCTGGATCAATCCTGACAGAAAAAAGGACCCGTCTGTCAACCCAAAATGTGGATGATCTAACCTTCATTAAAATGAACCACGCATGGGTTTCGAAGGATTTTGTCCCACCTTCCCCTGATGACACATAGGGTGACAGAAAAATGGCTTGCTTTGGTCCACCTCTTCCTGGTACTTCACCTATTTCGCCTTTTGCATCAGTTGAATGTCCAACATCAACATATGCCACTTTCTAAAACTCCCTAACTGTGCTGCCTCCCCCCCATGGCCGGGGTCACCACCTAGCGCACGACACCGTGCGAGTGCCGTTGCCCTGGACAGGTGGGTAGGCCGACTCTTGGGCGCGGGCACTGGCCCAGGGTCCCTCATAGTGCAATCAAGTGTCTCTGACGGTGGTGGTGCACACCCGCCGTCAGACACACCGCTGTACTATGAGGGGCCCAGTGCCAGTACCGACGCCCACGAGTGGGCCCCCCTTGCTTGGGCAGGGCCCCAGCATTTGCAATCTTTACCTCTCCCTGCTCCTCCGCTGTGTAATCTGGGCCGTCAAATCCATACTGTGCCTGACACCGTCTGAGCCTGCCTCCTGAGACATATATTTTGAATGTGTATGCTATCCATACATGTTATCCAGGGATACGGTACCCTTTCTAACCTTTGTGCAATGACGTGCAATCCATACTGGGCCTAACACCGTCTGAGCCTGCCTCATGCTGTATAGACATATATTTTGAATGTGTACGCTATCCATACATGTTATCCGGGGATACGGTACCCCTTCTAACCTTTGTGCAATGACGTGCAATCCATACTGGGCCTAACACCGTCTGAGCCTGCCTCATGCTGTATAGACATATATTTTGAATGTGTACGCTATCCATACATGTTATCTGGGGATACGGTACCCTTTCTAACCTTTGTGCAATGACGTGCAATCCATACTGGGCCTAACACCGTCTGAGCCTGTCTCATGCTGTATAGACATATATTTTGAATGTGTACGCTATCCATACATGTTATCCGGGGATACGGTACCCCTTCTAACCTTTGTGCAATGACGTGCAATCCATACTGGGCCTAACACCGTCTGAGACTGCCTCATGCTGTATAGACATATATTTTGAATGTGTACGCTATCCATACATGTTATCCGGGGATACGGTACCCCTTCTAACCTTTGTGCAATGACGTGCAATCCATACTGGGCCTAACACCGTCTGAGCCTGCCTCATGCTGTATAGACATATATTTTGAATGTGTACGCTATCCATACATGTTATCCGGGGATACGGTACCCCGTCTAACCTTTGTGCAATGACGTGCAATCCATACTGGGCCTAACACCGTCTGAGCCTGCCTCATGCTGTATAGACATATATTTTGAATGTGTACGCTATCCATACATGTTATCCGGGGATACGGTACCCCTTCTAACCTTTGTGCAATGACGTGCAATCCATACTGGGCCTAACACCGTCTGAGCCTGCCTCATGCTGTATAGACATATATTTTGAATGTGTACGCTATCCATACATGTTATCCAGGGATACGGTACCCTTTCTAACCTTTGTGCAATCACATGCAATCCATACTGGGCCTAACACCGTCTGAGCCTGCCTCATGCTGTATAGACATATATTTTGAATGTGTACGCTATCCATACATGTTATCCGGGAATACGGTACCCCTTCTAACCTTTGTGCAATGACGTGCAATCCATACTGGGCCTAACACCGTCTGAGCCTGCCTCATGCTGTATAGAGATATATTTTGAATGTGTACGCTATCCATACATGTTATCCGGGGATACGGTACCCCTTCTAACCTTTGTGCAATGACGTGCAATCCATACTGGGCCTAACACCGTCTGAGCCTGCCTCATGCTGTATAGACATATATTTTGAATGTGTACGCTATCCATACATGTTATCCGGGGATACGGTACCCCTTCTAACCTTTGTGCAATGACGTGCAATCCATACTGGGCCTAACACCATCTGAGCCTGCCACATGCTGTATAGACATATATTTTGAATGTGTACGCTATCCATACATGTTATCCGGGGATACGTTACCCCTTCTAACCTTTGTGCAATGACGTGCAATCCATACTGGGCCTAACACCGTCTGAGCCTGCCTCATGCTGTATAGACATATATTTTGAATGTGTACGCTATCCATACATGTTATCCAGGGATACGGTACCCTTTCTAACCTTTGTGCAATCACGTGCAATCCATACTGGGCCTAACACCGTCTGAGCCTGCCTCATGCAGGCGAATCCTGCTTTGAGCAGGGGGTTGGACCAGATGGCCCAGGAGGTCCCTTCCAACTCTACGATTCTATGATTCTATGATTCTATGCTGTATAGACATATATTTTGAATGTGTACGCTATCCATACATGTTATCCGGGGATACGGTACCCCTTCTAACCTTTGTGCAATGACGTGCAATCCATACTGGGCCTAACACCGTCTGAGCCTGCCTTATGCTGTATAGACATATATTTTGAATGTGTACGCTATCCATACATGTTATCCGGGGATACGGTACCCCTTCTAACCTTTGTGCAATGACGTGCAATCCATACTGGGCCTAACACCGTCTGAGCCTGCCTCATGCTGTATAGACATATATTTTGAATGTGTACGCTATCCATACATGTTATCCGGGGATAAGGTACCGTTTCTAACCTTTGTGCAATGACGTGCAATCCATACTGGGCCTAACACCGTCTGAGCCTGCCTCATGCTGTATAGACATATATTTTGAATGTGTACGCTATCCATACATGTTATCCGGGGATACGGTACCCCTTCTAACCTTTGTGCAATGACGTGCAATCCATACTGGGCCTAACACCGTCTGAGCCTGCCTCATGCTGTATAGACATATATTTTGAATGTGTACGCTATCCATACATGTTATCCAGGGATACGGTACCCTTTCTAACCTTTGTGCAATCACGTGCAATCCATACTGGGCGTGAGAACGGCTGGCGAGCTGTTAAGCAAGCTACAGCACCTGTCCAGACAAGTACAGGGATTCCCTAGCGAGGAGACTTATTTGATTGTTTTCTATGTTGGGACAGCAATTTTTGGGGAGCACTATACTCTGGAGAATGATAGATGGGGCCCACCATACACTGGAACATTCCAAAGGTGGACATCAGACACTGGAGCAGCATTTACAGGGCCCATTATACACTAGAGCATTAGAAATGGGGCCCATTATGTTTGGAGCATTATTTGGGCCCATAAGACAGTGGAGCTTCATCCATGGGGACCAACATATACTGTAGCATTATGTGGAGCTCATCATATACTGTTTCAAACATTATATGGGACCAATGATTTTGTATGGAGAAATAGATGGGCCTCATGAGATGTAAAAAGTGAGGTATTTTTCATTGTACTATACCGCTATTTCTCTGCCATATCGGAGCATGATGAGTTGTGGTATGTGTTAAAGGGGCGCTCTTTCGCCCAGGGCACATGAAAACCTGCAGCCAGCCCTCCCCCCCCACAAGTTTAGCCAAATAACCCCCATTTTTCAGTGCGTAACTTGTATTATGAAGTTAATTAAGGTTGACAAGCTTAAGTAAGAAGAATTGATGCTTTTGGCATTCAAATGGGCACTGTAGGTGTGTTTCCTGTCCTCCTCTCACTGCCGACTTTTATTCCCCATTGACTTACATTGGGTTTCGTGTTTCGGGACGACCCCGACTTTTCCCTATAATCGGACGATCTTGCTCGACCCGACTTTTGGAAAAGTCGGGTTTCACGAAACGAAACGCGACCCTAAAAAACCAAAAGTCGCTCAACTCTACTCGACAGCCATCGGTATCACAGGCATGGGAGAAAAGGCAGCCATACTCGGCAAACCATCCCCGAGCACAGGCTCTAAATGCTGGCATTGCCAAACTACTGGCCCTTGAAATGCTGTCATTCAGGCTGGTGGAGACAGACACCTTCCGGGACTTCATGGCATTGGCAGTCCCACAATACACTGTGCCCAGCCGCTTTTATTTCAGCAGGCGAGCCGTCCCTGCCCTGCAGAAACATGTGGAGGCAAACATAAAACATGCGATAGTAAACGCCGTCAGTAGCAAGGTCCACCTGACCACCGATGCGTGGACCAGTAACCATGGACAGGGACGATACCTTTCCCTCACTGCCCATTGGGTCAATGTTGTGGAGCCGGGTACAGATCTGGAGAGTGGCGCTCTACGTGTTCTGCCAACTCCACGGATTGCCGGAATTCAGTCTGTACACATTGACTCCTCCTCCTACTCAAGTTCCTCTGAAACAGCGCAGCAGGAGCCTGTTACGACCGATATGAGCACAGCCGTGGCCAAACGTCAACAGGCTGTACTGAAATTAATTTCATTGGGGAATCAAAGCCACACAGCGTAGGAGCTCTGGTATGCCATCAAGCAGGAGAGCGACGTGTGGTTTCTGCCAGCGAATCTCCAGCCGGGCTTGGTAGTGTGTGACAATGGCCGAAATCTGGTGGCAGCTCTTGGCCTTGGCAACCTCACTCACATCCCATGTCTGTCTGGCACATGTGCTCAACTTGGTCGTGCAGAGCTTTCTGAGGGACTATCCGGATCTTGATGCACTGCTGCACAAGGTCCGCATAGAGTGCGCTCACTTGCGGCGTTCCAGCACGGCAAGATCGCGCCTTGCTGCTCTGCAGGGCCGATTACGCCTTCCGGAACATCGCATCATATGTGACCTACCCACCAGGTGGAATTCAACGTTACATATGTTGGAGCGGTTGTGTGAGCAGCAGGCAGCAGTAATGGAGTACCAGCTGCATCAGGCGCAAACAAGTCTCAATGAGTGCCGGTCACACTTCAGCACCACTGAGTGGGCCTCTATGAAGGACATCTGCTTCGTTTTGCGTGCCTTCGATGATTCCACTCGGATGGCGAGTGCAGATGATGCACTAGTCAGCATGACTGTCCCCCTTATCTGCATGCTTCAAAAAACACTGCAAGCACTAAGGGATGAGGTTTTGGAAGAGGTGGAGGATGAGGAGTCCCAAATGCCATCTGCTTCTGGACAGTCTGCACTACGTGCTTCCTCACAAAGGCCTAGGCAGGGGACACTTTGTGAGGAGGATGAGGAGGAGTCGATGGAGGAGGAAGACATCTCTCCACAGGAGGGAGGTACACATAGCTGTAGTTAGTATGTACAACGAGGGTGGGGTGATGCAGAGCAGGCAGAGATCACGCCTCAAGTAGGGGACAGCGGTTCTTTGGCAGTTGGGAGTCAGTCTTCATGCTGCAGTGCCTGAGAAACGACCGCCGCATCGCCCACATTCTCTACATGGCTGATTATTGGGTGTACACCCTCCTAGATCCTCGCTACCGGGACTACTTGCAAACCCTCATACCAATGTTGAACCGGGAGCGTAAACTGCGCGAGTACCAAGACACACTGGTGCAGTCCATCATGTTTTCCATTCCACCCGACAGCAGTGGTGCTAGTGCTTTACAAAGCACCTCTGTGCGTCGACCCAGTGGAGGAAACTCGGCACAAAGAGGGAGCAGAGGCAGCGCCTCAGCACAAGGCAAGACCACTATGGCCCAAATGTGGCAAAGTTTTGTGTGTCCGCCACAATTGTCTACACCATCACTGATGGCTCCAGTCAGCAGGAGGCAACGCTTCCGTCAGATGGTGACAGACAACATGTCTTGCCCTGTGAGTGTACTCCCAGATGGCTCTTCCCCCTTCAAGTTTTGGGTCTCTAAGCTGGATACATGGCCAGAGCTTAGCCAGTATGTATTGGAGGTGCTGGCTTGCCCTGCTGCCAGTGTATTATCGGAAAGCGTCTTTAGTGCCGCAGGTGGTGTACTAACAGACCGTCGCACCAGACTTTCTTCCGATAACGTCGACCGGCTTACTTTTCTGAAAATGAACAAGGCGTGGATCTCCCCAGAATTTGCCAGTCCTCTTCCAGACTAAATAATTGGTTGGCAACTGTATCCGGGTCTCCTGTTGTGTTCATGTTTCTACCACCTGAACTATAATCCCTGGGCTTCAACACAGCCAGTTGTTGCTCAGATGTGTCGTCTACACAGAGAAAAACACTAGCTCCTGTGTTAGTGGGGTTCAGTAACGCCAGCTGCTCCCCTGCTGTGTGGACGGCAAAGTCTCCTGCTCCATCCACATTCAAACTACTACTGATTTTTAACCCTGCTCCACTTAGGCCTCTGGCTCCACTGTCTCTAGTATTTCCCCTGGCCTCCAACCCCACCAGTGACAGCTCTTAAGTGGCGTCTGCATAATCCACACTTGTTCCAGTGTTACTTGGCCTCAGTCACGTCAGTTGATCCCCTGATGTGTGTCCGGCAAGGTCTCCTGCTCTGTCCACATTCCCATTACTAGTAGTGTGAGTGAGGACAGAGCAGGAGACCTTGCCGGACACACATCAGGGGATCAACTGACGGGACTGAGCCCAAGTAATACAGGAACAAGTATGGATTGTGCTGACGCCACTTCAGAGCTGTCACTGGCGGGGTTGGAGGCCAGGTGAAATACTAGAGACAGTGGAGCCAGAGGCCATAGTGGAGCACGGATACAATCAGTTGTAGTCTACTACCTCTATAAAACGTGCTGCAAATTGGCCTCAGCCAGCTCCATGCCTCATCCTGGGCTCCAACAACGTCAGTTGGTGTTCAGAAGTGCCGTCTTCACAGAGAAAAACACACTAGCTCCTGTGTTAGTGTGGTTCAGTAATGCCAGCTGTTCCCCCGCTGTGTAGATGGCAAAGTCTCCTGCTGTCTCCACATGCCAACGCCATCAGGCCTCAGTCTGCTCCAGGCCTCATCCTGGGCTCCAACAACGTCAGTTGGTGTTTAGAAGTGCCGTATTCACAGAGAAAAACACACTAGCTCCTGTGTTAGTGGGGTTCAGTAATGCCAGCTATTCCCCTGCTGTGTAGATGGCAAAGTCTCCTGCTGCCTCCACATGCCAAAAAACAGCAGGCCTCAGCCTGCTCCATGCCTCATCCTGGGCTCCAACAACGCCAGTTGGTGTTCAGAAGTGCCGTCTCCGCAGAGAATAACACACTAGCTCCTGTGTTAGTGGGGTTCAGTAATGCCAGCTGTTCCCCTGCTGTGTAGACGGCAAAGTCTCCTGCTGCCTCCACATGCAAACTACTACAGATTTGTAACTTTGGTCAACTTAGGCCTCTGGCTCCACTGTCTCTAGTATTTCCCCTGGCCAACAACCACGCCAGTTACAGCTGTGAAGTGGCGTCTGCACAATCCACACTTGTTCCTGAGTTACTGTGGCTCAGTCCCGTCAGTTGATCCCCTGATGTGTGTCCGGCAAGGTCGCTTGCTCTGTCCACATTCACATTACTAGTAGTGTGAATGAGGACTGAGCAGGAGAGCTTACTAGACACACATCAGGGGATCAACAGACCGGACTGAGCCACAGTTACACAGGAACAAGTGTGGATTGTGCAGACGCCACTTCACAGCTGTAACTGGCGGGGTTGTTGGCCTGGGAAAATACTAGAGACAGTGGAGCCGGAGGCCATAGTGGAGCACGGCAACAATCAGTAGTAGTCTACAACCTCTAGAAAACCAGCTGCAAGTTGTCCTCCGCCTGCTGCATGCTTCATCCTGGGCTACAACACAGCCAGTTGTAGCCTGGAAGTGCCGTCCGCACAGATAGAAACACTCGCTCCTGTGTTAGTGGGGTTCAGTAATGTCAGCTGTTCCTCTGCTGTGTAGATGGCAATGTCTCCTGCTCCATACACATGCCAACACATCAGGCCTCAGCCTGCTCCATGCCTCATCCTGGGCTCCAACAACGCCAGTTGGTGTTCAGAAGTGCCGTCTCCGCAGAGAAAAACACTCTAGCTCCTGTGTCAGTGGGGTTCAGTAATGCCAGCTGTTCCCCTGCTGTGTAGACGGCAATGTCTCCTGCTCCATACATATGCCAACACCATCAGGCCTCAGCCTGCTCCATGCCTCATCCTTGGCTCCAACAACGCCAGTTTGTGTTCAGAAGTGCCGTCTCCGCAGAGAAAAACACTCTAGCTCCTGTGTCAGTGGGGTTCAGTAATGCCTGCTGTTCCCCTGCTGTGTAGACGGCAATGTCTCCTGCTCCATACACATGCCAACACCATCAGGCCTCAGCCTGCTCCATGTCTCATCCTGGGCTCCAACAACGCCAGTTGGTTTTCAGAAGTGCCGTCTCCGCAGAGAAAAACACTCTAGCTCCTGTGTCAGTGGGGTTCAGTAATGCCAGCTGTTCCCCTGCTGTGTAGACGGCAATGTCTCCTGCTCCATACACATGCCAACACCATCAGGCCTCAGCCTGCTCCATGCCTCATCCTGGGCTCCAACAACGCCAGTTGGTGTTCAGAAGTGCCGTCTCCGCAGAGAAAAACACACTAGCTCCTGTGTTAGTGGGGTTCAGTAACGTCAGCTGTTCCCCTGCTGTGTGGATGGCAATGTCTCCTGCTGCCTCCACATGCAAACTACTACAGATTTGTAACTTTGGTCTACTTAGGCCTCTGGCTCCACTGTCTATAGTATTTCCCCTGGCCAACAACCACGCCAGTTACAGCTGTGAAGTGGCGTCTGCACAATCCACACTTGTTCCTGAGTTACTGTGGCTCAGTCCCATCAGTTGATCCCCTGAAGTGTGTCCGGCAAGGTCTCCTGCTCTGTCCACATTCACATTACTAATAGTGTGAATGAGGACTGAGCAGGAGAGCTTGCCCGACACACATCAGGGGATCAACAGACGGGACTGAGCCACAGTTACACAGGAACAAGTGTGGATTGTGCAGACGCCACTTCACAGCTGTAACTGGCGGGGTTGTTGGCCTGGGGAAATACTAGAGACAGTGGAGCTGGAGGCCATAGTGGAGCACGGCGACAATCAGTAGTAGTCTACAACCTCTAGAAAACCAGCTGCAAGTTGTCCTCCGCCTGCTGCATGCTTCATCCTGGGCTACAACACAGCCAGTTGTAGCCTGGAAGTGCCGTCCACACAGATAGAAACACTCGCTCCTGTGTCTGTGGGGTTCAGTAACGCCAGCTGTTCCCCTGCTGTGCGGATGGCAAAGTCTCCTGCTGCCTCCAACATCACACTACTACTGACTTTTAACCGTGGTCCACTTAGGCCTCTGGCTGTACTGTCTCTAGTATTTCCCCTGGCCTCCAACCCCGCCAGTCGCTGCTCTGATGTGCCGTCTGCACAATCCACACTTTTTCCTGTGTTACTGGGGCTCAGTCACGTCAGTTGATCCCCTGTGGTGTGTCCGGCAATGTCTCCTGCTCTGTCCCCATTCCCATTAATAGTTGTGGGAATGTGGACAGAGCAGGACACCTTGCCGGACACACATCAGGGGATCAACTGACGTGACTGAGCCCCAGTAACTCAGGACCAAGTGTGGATTGTGCAGACAACTCTGCAGAGCAGCAACTGCCATGGTTGGAGGCCAGGGGAAATACTAGAGACAGTAGAGCCAGAGGCCAAAGTGGATAACGGTTACAATCAGTAGTTATGTATAACCAATATAAAACTCGCTCCAAGTTGGCCTCAGCCTGCTGCCTGATTGACCCCTGGGCTTCAACATTGCATGTTGCTACTCAGATGTGTGTTTGCCATGGGTACTCCCTCCTGCCCAGCCGGGTTCCAGCAACATCAGCTTTTTCTCGGCAGAGCCTTTGGCCTAGGTGCCTCCTTCATGGTATCCGAGTTCCAGCAACGTCTGCTGGTCCTTGGTAGTGCTTTTTAGCACAGGTACCTCCTGCTTAGTAACCGTGTTGGCTCTTGTTCCTTTTGCTGCCCCTCCGGGTTCCAGCACCGTCAGCTGGTTCTCGGGAGTGTCTTTGGCACGGGTACTCCCTCCTGCCCAGCCTGGTTCCAGCACGCCTGCTGTTTCCGGGTAGTGTCAACGTCACTTTGCCACCGATACGTTGTCCTGTCGTGTTGCGGTTGGGTTAGCCGAGTCTATGGTGCCTGCAGTTTCAGTGCTTCCTATGTGGACTGCGGGTTCTGGTAACAAAGGCTTGTTCCATAGTGCCAATAGGAAAAGCACTCCCTGTAGGACTGTGGGTTTCGGTAACTGCGGCCTGCTCGCGGCCTTGCAACTTTGTTTTTCCTGGGTACCTTCTGCTACCCATCCGGGTGCCAGCACCGTCAGCTGGCTCTCAGCAGAGCATTTGGCCTAGGTGCCTCCTTCTCGGTATCCGAGTTCCAGCAATGTCTGCTGGTCCTTGGTAGTGCTTTGGAGCACAGGTACCTCCTGCTTAGTAACCGTGTTCCAGCACCGTCAGCTGGTCCACGGTTGTGCCATTGGCTGTTGTTCCTTCTGCTGCCCCTCCGGGTTCCAGCACCGTCTGCTGGTTCTCGGTAGTTCCATTGACTCTTGTAGCTAATGCTACCCATCCGGGTTCCAGCACCGTCAGCTGGTTCTCGGAAGTGTCTTTGGCACGGGCACTCCCTCCTGCCCAGCCTGGTTCCAGCACACCTGCTGTTTCTGGGTAGTGTCAACGTCACTTTGCCACCGATACGTTGTCCTGTCGTGTTGCGGTTGGGTTAGCCGAGTCTATGGTGCCTGCAGTTTCAGTGCTTCCTATGTGGACTGCGGGTTCTGGTAACAAAGGCTTGTTCCATAGTGCCAATAAGAAAAGCACTCTGTTATGATGAGTCACCGAAGGAGGAAAAAACAAAATACCAGCTAAGTCCAGAAAAACCAGAGAGGTTGGCAGCTATCGGATTGCAGACCCCTGAACCTATCCACAACAACTAGCAGTAGCCGTGGGGGGTTCCTACGGTGCCCTTGACCCCTCGATCACAGCCGGAGAACTATATAGCCTAAAGACAGAAAGGGGAAAAACTAAACTGCCCCAGAGCAGACCCCAAAGCAATAGGCAGCCCCCAACATATAATGACGGTGAAGCAAGATGAAAACACTAACACAGATAGAAAGATAGGTTGAGCAAATGATGGGGCCCAAGCTTACTACATAGGACAGGATAGGAAAGCTGCTGTCTGCCATCCGCAAAAACCCTATCAAAATGAGCCAACCGACTGATAGGAAAAACAGGCCCTGAAGTCGCTAGGCTTCAAAAGACTATATCAGCACTCAGGTATATTCTGAAGACAGAGCAAAATATCAACAGATCAGAGACAAAAATGAAATTCAGCTCACCCCCGGCCGGGGATGGCAGAACTCCCAAAAAACAAGGCAAAACAAAAACAAAACTGAAGAGTACAAAGCAGAGCAGAAAAACTTAGCTTTGAGATGCAGGAATCAGACTGGTCTCCAAGAATCCAGCAGGAAAATCACCAGCCAGGAAGAAGGGCGTCGGCAGCCTTATATCCAGTCCTCAATTCCAGCCACCCAGTCATCATCTAGCTGCCCAGGTGTTTGGTAATCAGTCTCACTACCTTCCTTCACTAGAGGAGGGAGTTCATCAGACCTCAATGGTAAAGGGAAAAATGAACTCACAACAGCACTCCCTGTAGGACTGTGGGTTTCGGTAACTGCGGCCTGCTTGCGGACGCGACACTTTGTTAATCATGGGTACATTCTGCTACCCATCCGGGTTCCAGCAACGTCAGCTGGTTCCCGGCAGAGCCTTTGGCCTAGGTGCCTCCTTGTCGGTATCCGAGTTCCAGCAATGTCTGCTGGCCCTTGGTAGTGCTTTGGAGCACTGGTACCTCCTGCTTAGTAACCGTGTTCCAGCACCGTCAGCTGGTCCACGGTTGTGCCATTGGCTGTTGTTCATTCTGCTGCCCCTCCGGGTTCCAGCACCGTCAGCTGGTTCTCGGTAGTTCCATTGACTCTTGTAGCTAATGCTACCCATCCGGGTTCCAGGACTGTCAGCTGGTTCTCGGAAGTGTCTTTGGCACGGGCACTCCCTCCTGCCCAGCCTGGTTCCAGCACACCTGCTGTTTCTGGGTAGTGTCAACGTCACTTTGCCACCGATACGTTGTCCTGTCGTGTTGCGGTTGGGTTAGCCGAGTCTATGGTGCCTGCAGTTTCAGTGCTTCCTATGTGGACTGCGGGTTCTGGTAACAAAGGCTTGTTCCATAGTGCCAATAGGAAAAGCACTCCCTGTAGGACTGTGGGTTTCGGTAACTGCGGCCTGCTCGCGGACGCGACACTTTGTTAATCATGGGTACCTTCTGCTACCCATCCGGGTTCCAGCAACGTCAGCTGGTTCCCGGCAGAGCCTTTGGCCTAGGTGCCTCCTTGTCGGTATCCGAGTTCCAGCACCGTCAGCTGGTCCACGGTTGTGCCATTGGATGTTGTTCCTTCTGCTGCCCCTCCGGGTTCCAGCACCGTCAGCTGGTTCTCGGTAGTTCCATTGACTCTTGTAGCTAATGCTACCCATCCGGGTTCCAGCACCGTCAGCTGGTTCTCGGAAGTGTCTTTGGCACGGGCACTCCCTCCTGCCCAGCCTGGTTCCAGCACACCTGCTGTTTCCGGGTAGTGTCAACGTCACTTTGCCACCGATACGTTGTCCTGTCGTGTTGCGGTTGGGTTAGCCGAGTCTATGGTGCCTGCAGTTTCAGTGCTTCCTATGTGGACTGCGGTTTCTGGTAACAAAGGCTTGTTCCATAGTGCCAATAGGAAAAGCACCCCCTGTAGGACTGTGGGTTTCGGTAACTGCGGCCTGCTCGTGGACACAACACTTTGTTAATCATTGGTACATTCTGCTACCCATCCAGGTTCCAGCAACGTCAGCTGGTTCCCAACAGAGCCTTTGGCCTAGGTGCCTCCTTGTCGGTATCCGAGTTCCAGCAACGTCTGCTGGTCCTTGGTAGTGCTTTGGAGCACAGGTACCTCCTGCTTAGTAACCGTGTTCCAGCACCGTCAGCTGATCCACGGTTGTGCCATTGGCTCTTGTTCATTCTGCTGCCACTCCGGGTTCCAGTACCATCAGCTGGTTCTCGCCAGTTCCTTAGCCTTCTTGTAACTTCTGCTACTTTTCAAAGTTCAAGCTTGTGGAAATGGTTTTTGATTCTCACTCTGGATCTCCCTGACAATGACCCTGAAGACGACGACCCTGAAGACCACACAGAAGAATACCTAAAAGATTACCCTGAAGAAGATGACCAAGAGGACAAAGAACAGGAAGACAACCACCAAGATGCATAACAACAAGAGACAGAAGACCAAGAAGCATAAAAACCAAAAGCAGAAGAACCTTAAGCATAAGACTAAAAATCTGAGCAAATGAGATTATCAAATTTATAAGCAGAAGAAGACTAAGCAGTGTATGGGGGTGAGTCCGTTCCTCCTCGTGGTGCCCCTGGAAAAGGCCTGCTGCTGCAGGCCAAACTGAACGCAGACAAATCCTGTTGTAAATCTTTTGTGACAGGCTGAACGGAATGTGTAATCTTCAAACTTTTAGAGATAACAACTACAGGAATGCCTGACACAAATAAGAATATGATGAAGAAGAATGGGAAGAAGACGAATAAATAGGAAGAAGAAGAAGAATAGGAAGAAGAAGAATAGGAAGAAGAAGGATAGGAAGAAGAAGAAGGATAGGAAGAAGAAGAAGAATAGGAAGAAGAAGAAGAATAGGAAGAAGAAGAAGAATAGGAAGAAGAAGAAGAATAGGAAGAAGAAGAAGATACTGCTGCTGCTGAAGATGATGAAGGAGAAAGTGTGGGAGAAGTAAAAAAGAAGGTGAAGAGCATGGAAGTAGTGAAACATACATATCTGACAAAAAATTAAAGACTTTAACATAGTCAATATCTTTGTAACTACGAACGTCTTTAAAAAAAAAACAAATTCCTGCTATTCCATTTGATTGGGCTAAACCTCTATGGGCTTTAATGTCTCCTACACCTCCCACAATACATTCTACATTATTATTAGTTGTTTTTCTCCATGTAGAATTAACCAACAGGGAATGAAAGGTTTTTTTTTAATTCCGATAATTCTGTTCCATTGACTTGAATGGGACTTCCGGGATCGGAATCGGCGATACCCGATACGTTTTTCAGATCGGCCGATCCATTCCGATACGATATTTTTCAGTATCGGGGGTATCGCTCAACACTAGTTGCAATTGAAGGATACATGAATGCGGCCAAGTACAGAGATATCCTGGATGAAAACCTCTTCCAGAGTGCTCTGGACCTCAGACTTGGCAGAATTTTCACCTTCCAACAAGACAATGACCCTAAGCAAACAGCTAAAATAACAAAGGAGTGGCTTCAGAACAACTCTGTGACCATTCTTGACTGGCCCATCCAGAGGTCTGACCTAAACCCTATTGAGCATCTCTGGATAGATCTGAAAATGGCTGTCCACCAACATTCAGCGTTCAACCTGAAGGAACTGGAAAGGATCTGCAAGGAAGAATGGCAGAGGATCCCCAAATCTAGGTGTGAAAAACATGTTGCATCATTCCCAAGAAGACTCATGGCTGTACTAGCTCAAAAGGGTGCTTCTACTCAATACTGAGCAAAGGGTCTGAATACTTATGACCATGTGATATTTCAGCTTTTCTTTTTTAATAACTTTGAAAAAAATCCTACATTTCTGTTTTTTTCAGTCAAGATGGGGTGCAGAGTGTACATTAGGCTAGTTTCACACTTGCGTTTTTTGCTCTTGCTTTTTGCGCCAAAACCGCATGCGTTTTTTTTCTATACTTTACTTGGGTTTGTACACGTTTGTATGTGCATGCGTTTTTTTGTAGTGTGCGCTCAGGCGCACAAAATGCATCTTGTTGCATTTTTTGTGCGTCTGACTTGTCCCAAAAAAACGCATGCGCACGCAATGCGTTTTTTTTTCACCCAAACACCCATAACAGTCTATGGGTGTGCTGTGCACACGTCAACGCAAAAAAAGCATGTGTTTTTAAAAAAAAAAAAAATGCTAAAAACCGCAAAAAACACACACAAACGCATGATGCATTTTTTATGTGCGTTTGCACTGCGCACAGTGCGCAGTGCAAAAAAACGCAAGTGTGAAAGTAGCCTAAGGCTATGTGCCCACGCTAGCATTTTTAAACGCTCAGGAAAAGGATCCCCTTTCCCAGAAAACGTGTGGAAAAAGACGCGCGTTTCTTGCGCGTTTTTTGATGCGTTTTTGACGCGTTTTTTGACACGCGATTTCTGGGAACATTGGGGATGGCTAAAAACTCTCTGCTATGCGGAAAATAATGTGCATGCTGCGTTTTTAGCCGCTAAGGCTGGTTACACACTTGCGTTTTTTTTCCGCGGTATTTTAGCGCTAAAAAACGCATGCGTTTTTTTCCTATACTTTGCATGGGATGCGCTTATATGCGCATACACATGCGTTTGTATGCGTTTTTCCGCGCATGTGTTTTTTTGCGGTATGCGCTCGGGCGCACAAAATGCATCCTGTTGCATTTTTTGGGCGTCCGACTTGCCTCAAAAAAACGCATGCGCACGCAATGCGTTTTTTTACAGCAAGACACCCATTATAAGTCTATGGGTGTGCATATGTGCGCATTGGCATGCTTATGTATGCGTTTTTTTGCGCATGCATTTTTTTTTTACCATTAGTTGGACAATGGAATTTAGGGGTTTGGGTTAGAGTTAGGGTTAGTTAAGGGGGTTTAGGGCTAGGGTTAGGGTTAGCTAGGGTTTAGGGTTAGGGTTAGGGTTAGTATGGTTTGGTTAAGGGTTAGGGTCAGGGTTAGGGTTAGTATGGTTTGGTTAAGGGTTAGGGATAGGGTCAGGGTTAGGGTTATGGTTAGGGTCAGGGTTAGGGTCAGGGTTAGGGGCAGGGTTAGGGTCAGGGTTAGGGTTAGGGTCAGGGTTAGGGTTAGGGTTAGGGTTAGTAAAGTCATGGTTTGGGTTAGTGTGAGGGGCCACCTAATGTTGGAAAAAAAACGCAAACGCGGTAAAAACGCACTAAAAACGCATACAAACGCATAAAAACGCTGCGTTTTTTTCATGCATGCTCATAAAAATGCTTGAAAAAAACGCAGCATTTGTATGCGTTTGTATGCGTTTTTTCAATGCGTTTTTTTTGCGGGAAAAATGCGCTGCAAAAAAAAGCAAGTGTGAAATTAGCCTAAGTGATTCCTGAGCGGTTAAAAACGCATGCATTGGCACAAAAACTTAGGAACTCGCTATCTAAAGAGATCAAGTTAGCCAAACACGAGTATGCAAAGATTCTGGAGGAAAGGTTCTCATCAAAAGATACTAGATCTGCATGGAAAGGATTAAGAGAGGTCACCAATTATAAAAGCCACCCCACTATAGTGAACCCCAGCAGAAGTCTGGCAGCAGAGTTAAATGAATTCTACTGCAGATTTGAGGCAAGCTCTACACACAGTGGCTATTCATCTCTAAGCTCCTCAGTATGTTCATATAAAGATCATTCATTGTGCAACACCCAAGTAGTGATCTCCGAGGCAGAGGTGATACGCATCCTGAAGGGACTTAAGGTCAAAAAGGCACCTGGCCCTGATGGTGTATCTCCAATGTGTCTGAAAGTATGTGCTACCCAGCTTGACCCTATATTGACAAATATATACAATGTGTCACTGAAAGAGTGCGTTGTATCTCAGTGTTGGAAAAGTTCCACAATTATCCCTGTCCCCAAGAAAGTGGGATCCTCTGAGTTGAACGACTATAGACCAGTAGCACTCACATCTGTAGCTATGAAAGTCTTCGAAAGAATTATGATGTCCCACCTGATAAAATTCACGCAGAAGCTATGGGACCCGCTTCAGTTTGCCTATAAGGAGAATCGTTCGGCAAACGACACTGTCAATCTGGCACTGAAGTACATTTTGGATCATACAGATGAACTGCACTCATATGTCCGGATTCTTTTCATGGACTTTAGCTCAGCGTTCAATACCATTGATCCGAATTTACTTCATAAGAAAATGGTAGCTCTTGGAGTCCCTCTTAACTTATGCTTGTGGATTTATAACTTCCTGACAGCCAGGATACAGAGTGTAAAAGTTGGACCATTCACTTCGGACACCTTGGTCACAAACATCGGGGCACCTCAGGGGTGTGTTTTGTCCCCGTTACTGTTTTCTCTCTATACGAATGATTGCATCTCTTCAGCAGACTCAGTAAAAATCTTGAAATTTGCCGATGATATGACACTGATTGGTCTCATCAGGGGAAATGCTGAAGACTTGTATCGGAGTGAGGTGGAAAGAATATGTGACTGGTGTAAAGCCAATAATCTTGTACTCAACACTAAAAAACTGCTGAGATGGTTGTGGATTTTAGGAAAGATCAACATGAGATACTTCCAATCTACATCCATGACGAAGTGGTTCTTAGGGTCACAGAGACCAAATTCCTTGGTGTTATCATCTCTCATGATCTTAAATGGGGGAAAAACGTGGATGCTGTTATAAGGAAAGCACAACAGAGGATGTTCTTCCTGCGTCAGCTGAAAAGATATGGTTTGTCTAAGAATCTGCTGATCTTATTCTTTAATGCTGTCATCAGATCTGTGATTTGTTCCTCTCTGATAGTCTGGTATGGGGGAGCCACTGCGCATGACAAACTCCGCTTACAAAGGACTTTCAGAACAGCAGAGAGAATTATAGGTTCCCCCCTGCCTAAAATCCAGGATCTTTATGATAAGAGTATTCGATCCCACGCATTGAAAATTTCATCCGATCCCTCTCACCCGGGACACTCCTCATTCCAACTACTCCCTTCAGGACGTCACTTCAGAGTCCCCAAATGCAGCACCAACCGCCATATGAACAGCTTCTATCCACTCTCTGTTCAACAATTAAATCGTCATGTGTAGACTATATACTGTATCTGTCTTGTTAGATGTTACTTGTTGTATCTGTTGTTATATATTATGTTGCCTCTTTGCCACAAAGAATTCCTTGTATATATGTAATATGTACTTGGTGATAATAAATTTGATTTGATTTGATTTGAAAAAGCCAAAAACGCATGCAAATGAATTAGAAGCATCTTGTAAGCATTTTTGCAGCGTCTGAGCAGGCACAAACGCTGCGGAAACGTTTACAAAAACGCAACGTGGGCACACAGCCTTAATGAGAAAAAAATCAACTTTTTGAATTTACCAAATGGCTGCAATGAAAAAAAGTGAAAAATTTAAAGGGGTCTGAATACTCTCCATACCCACTGTATATATTACATAGATAGAAGAAAAGCTGGCAATTCAGCAGCCACGTATTGTGAAATCACATCGGGACCCGACAGGATAGAATAGATGGATTACCTACAGTGTATACACATAGAACAGATAGATATACAGATGTCAGTGACATATGCAATTAGTACAGTGTGTTTACTGTGCATGTACAGTATTTAATTATTAAAATATTATTTTTCTCAAAAAAATGATGTGAGCTCCCGTGTAATTTAATTAACCAGCAGAGGGAAAGCCGATTGCTGGGGGCAGATATTTATAACCTGGGAAGGGGGTAATACCCATGGAGCTTCCCAGCTATTAATATCAGCTCACAGCTGTATACGTAGCCTCTACTGGCTATTAAAATGAAGGACCCTCCCAAAAATATGTAGGGTCCCACTATAATTGATAACCAGGTAAGGCTATGTAACCATGTGCTGCATCAGTACCACACATTGAGTGCCAGGGAAGCAGCGGTACGGCACACTGTTCCCCTCGTGCCTGGTGCTGAAGACCATTCTCATCATTCTCCCCTGCTCCACTGGCAGTCAGCATGAGCAGGAGAGAATGATGACAGTTGTATTCAAGTGAGAACAATGACAGCAGGCGACGGCTTTTGGGACTATTACTCCCTTCAGCCTACACCTCATGCTGCTAATAACAGTGAGAGCAGGAGTGGCTGATGGGAGTATTCCTCACCCGGTGCCTGCACTATAAATAAATAAATAAATGAAAAAACGGCATGGTTTCCTCTATATTTTTTAACCAGCCAGGCAACACTCACAACTGGGGACTGCAGCCCTCAGCTGTCAGCTTCAGCAAGGCTGTTTATTAAGAAGAATAGAGGGATCTCCACTCTGTTTTTTTTAAATTTATTTAAATAAATAATTTTAAATAAATGGGGGTCCCCACATTTTTGACAACCAGCCGTGCTATAGCAGATAGCTAGGGGCTGGTATTTTCAGGCTGGAAAGGGGCCATTGATATTGACCCCCCCCCAGCCTAAAAATAGCAGCCTGCAGCTGTCATTTATTAGAGGTGTCAATTCTGTAGCGGTGGCAAGTGGGGTTCATATTTGAGGGGGTTGATGTCATCTTTGCATTGTCAGGTGACATCAATCCTAGTTATATTGTAAATTAAGACACAGCAAGAATAAAGTCATTTATTAAAGATAAAACAAAACACACTTTCACATTTTTTATTTAAAAATAAAAAGCACAGTTATGCTCACCTAACGCCTAATTTCACTGAATCTCTCATCTCCTGTAATAAACCATAAATAAAAAAAAACCATATCCCTCACCTGTCCATCGTTCTGTCCCACACCGTAATCCATGTACAGGGCTGTCATCGTGTATTTCTGCCACACTGTGCTGGGCCATGGGGTGTCACAGACTTTTTCAAGCCTGTTCCATATCTGCTGGTGTTCCTGCTGAAGAAGAAAAATACATTCCTGATCCTTCCCTTATCCATTCCTGATCTTTCCCAATCAACCACAATCACCCTCTGCAGAGACTTCTGATCATGCACAGCGTGCCTCTCTGAAGCCAGAACGCGTACACCTGGCTTCAGAGGATTAATGATGAGAGGGGAAGAATCCACATGCATGCGCGAGGTAAGTATAGCACTTGAGATGACGCCAGCGCATGTAAGTTATGTTATCATGCCAACAGGACTGACTAGTCTGGTCTGGGGACACTAACACCCCCTCGACTAGTCAAAGCCCTCATCTACATATCATACCTTGGCTTTAGAAATACTTTTTCTGAAGATCTGTTATGTGTGTAATGTAATACAGGGAGTGTTAGGCAGGGAATTCTTATATGTAGACACAATTGCTGGTGGATCAGGGGACATGAGGGATCTGACAGGCACCCTTTAGTCAGGGTTAGTGTTAAATAGCAAAGCTGTAAAAATGAATCACATCTATGTGTGCGTCCTACAGCCGTAGAGTGCTGATCATCAACACATCACTGATTGAGTTTGGTTGTTGTTTTTTGTGATAAAAAAAGAATAAAAAAAATTAGTTTAATTGATGGGTTTAGATTAGTTTATTTTCTCTTCTAAATAAAAAAAAGTTTACACCAAGCATTCACACAAACACCTGAATAAAATTTGTGTCTGTCGTGGAAAAGATATCTCTCCCTATTATACTATTTCTACTGTGGTAAAATTGATGCCATATTGTTGGTGTCTGCCAAAAATTTTTGGAAATGTGAACACTTCTGGTTAGGTGTCCATCTGCTGGGTTGGCTGTTGTGGAAAGGATGTCGCTCCCATTATACCATTTCTACTGTGGTTAAATTGATGCCACTTTGGTGGTGTCTGCTACTAATTTTTGAAAATGTGAACACTCCGTGCTGGGTGTCCATCTGCTGGGTTGGCTGTAGTGGAAGAGATGTCACTTCCCATTATACTATTTCTTCTGTGGTGAAATTGATGCCACTTACGTGGTGTCTGCCAATAATTGTTTGAAATGTGAACACTCCTGATTGAGTCTCTCCACCTTCTGGGTTGGCTGTAATGTAAGAGGTGCCGGTTGCTTTTATACTATTTTTGCTATGGTGAAATTGATGCCACTTTGTTAGGCCTCTTTCACACTTCCGTTTTTTCTTGTCAGTTAAAATCCGCCAAAATGGCGGAAAGCGGATCCGTTTGTAAGTGATGCAAACGGATGCCACTGGACCGTTTTTTTTGACGGATCCGTTGAATGCAAAATTTTAAAGGAACTGCAGTCCGGGAGAGAGAGAGAGAGAGAGAAGAGAGAGAGAAGAGAGAGAGAATTTGTTTCGTCCGCCAGAAAGGATTTTACGGTTAATTTTCACCCAGACTTCCTTTCTCCAGGCATGCGCACTGGAAAATGCGGATCCTATGACCAAAATAACGTTGCAGGGTCCGTTCAGGCATCCTGGCGGAAGCAAAAAATCCACAAAAAAACGGATCCAACGGATGGCCATCTGTCAAGATCCGCCAGTAATGCAACTCAATGGGGAAAAAAACGGATCCTCCAAAAAAAATGGCGGATCCGTTTTTTTCTAAAACTGGCGGATTTTGACTGATGGTCAAAAACGGAAGTGTGAAAGAGGCCTTAGGGTCTGTCACTAATTTTTGTACATGTGTAGACTCCTGGTTGTGTCTCCTTCATGTGTCTTGCCTGTAACAGTGGGCCTCAGAGACCAGCAGGCTTCCACTATCTTCGAATTAATTATCCGTGTTACTATCATTAGATTTTTCTGACAACAGTAGTCTACTAAATTGATATTTGTGCCACCTGAGTGTGGCTGAGCATGAAAGCAGGTTGAGCTGTTGCATGTGGTATCAGGGCTCCCAGCACAGTAGGCTTACACCGATCCCTCATGCACCTTGTCTTAATTTGAAGTTCAATTCAACGCTGGCCCAGAGTCTGATGCCTTATGCATGGCTGATTGTTGCCATGCCATTCTAAAATTTGTACTGTGTGTGAATTGAGGCCACTTTCCTGGTGTCTGCCCCTAATTTGATGTGTTTAGTTAGCTTTTGGGCCTATTTGAAGGTGTTGTGTATGCATTTTTTTGCCTCTCATTAATTGAAATGGCATTGGCTATGTTCGACAAATATTCAATTAATAAATTGGCGAATATTGCAAATTTGGCGATCGTAATCCGAACCGAACATTGAAATATTCGCTCATCTCTAATGTACATACCGTATTGGCAGCCCACCCGATGTAATAGTAGGGGCGTTCGTAATAGGTTGTTGTACGGGTAGCGATGCATCTCACGGATGCAATGATTGGCCTGTGCGCATTCTGATCACTACGCAGCCACCACACAGATGTCTGGTGGGATAGTAAGTGGTTATTTTATTAATATTTTGCTCCTGTGCTGCCACCGCCTTTATCATGGAGTCTGCTGCATCCTGTTGTACATTTGTGCCTGGACATGGTATTGCAAGTATAGCTGCTATTTTTTTTTCAGTGATGTGTTTTATTGATTTTTGTCCTTTCTTCAGTTACCGTAATTATTATGCTCTCGGATATTTAGAGAGTCCAAAGAATAAAAGACATTCCAATCATAGGGAATAACTTCTTTGCAAATTGAATTTCCTGGGAGAATGCATTTGAACAAATTTCTTTAAGTCAAAATAGTGACTTTTATGTTAATTTTATTAAATATTATTGAACATTTTTATCTCCAATAGGAGACTTTAAAAATAATCCTTTTTTCTTTTAAAATTTTACATATATAATGTATATAAATGTGTATTCCAATACATTATTATGCTGACAGGCATTATTACAGGAAAGGCCCTTGAGGCCTTTGTTAGTCCTCGGGCTATTGCTTTAAAACATTCAGCTAAGCAATTATAACTCAGAGGCTTGCAAGAGATGGAATACTAATCACACCACCAACATCCAAAAAGGTTAGAAGGCTTGGGTCAGTCATTGCTGTGGGTGATTATGCTGTACCCATGATCTTTGTTCTGTACATTTACATTAGTGTGAATTATGGCAAAATGTATAAAACTAGCCTGAAATAAAACCTTTCCTGTATTTCTTAAATTTTCATACAGTTTCCATGTATTTTTTTTCCCTTGTAAGATTAGGTATTTGGGGTACACAATTCCCATGCCATCAGTTTCTAGAAGTAGCAGTAAAATAACTACCATGGATCCATATTATTTCACATCAGACAGCTTTTTTTGTCAATCAGTCATGCAAGCTCCACCTCTCAATATTTTCTCACACTTAGAAAAATCTTCCCACATTCTACTTACCTGTTCACAGACATAATGATCTTTAATCACATTATATGTGTCATGACTTTGTTATCAGGTGTCCTGGGACAAGGGGCTACTTCCCTGTTCCTAATGTTGTGGTCACCTTAGCTCACCCTGTTTCTTGGATTACTTCTGATGGTGAAGATGTACCTTGTCTTAGCTCCTGAATCCGTACTCAGTCTGTACTCTTCTCCCACCCAAGGAAGAGGGGAGTAGTAGTGTACTATAGTACAACAACCAGACTAAAAAGGTTATACAAACAGGGATAAACGAAGATATGAGTCATACAAATATACTTACACAAACAACAGGGGTACACACTGGGTAATGGAGAATGGGATAAAACGTAGGAGAACAAGGGGAATTAGTACACACCCAAAACCTAGTACCAGTCACAGATAAATCCACTAAACGCCTTCTCAAATAGCAACCACCAACCAACAACCTGCAGCCATGCAGCAAAAGCTATCTCTGGAAATGAGTGCTAGCCAGGGGCCAGATTATATAGGAAATGGGAGTGGCTAATAGTGAAGAGATAAGCTTTAATGCATAAAATCTTCCAGCAGTTCTCAACTGAGCAGATTAACCCGTGAACTGCTAAAAGAAACCTATACCATTTAATATGAAGGAGAAACGCTTCTAATTGGCCCAGGAGTAGGAGAAATCAGATGCTGCTGTCTCCTGGCTCCTCTCTGTTGTGGTAAACCTGTAAAAGTATCCCCTTTTATGAGGGGCCTCTGGAACCTCAGAACCGGTTTTAACAGGGTGTGCCACTGGAAAATACCAGTTCAATCTGACTGCATGGACATCAGATGATGCAGGTACCCTCCTCCTTCGTTCTTCAGCACCGTACCCCTTCCAGTGTACCAGATACTGAAGTAGCCGATGAACTAAGCAAGAATCAACAATCTTAGTTATTTAAAATTCCAAATCTCCATCCACAATGACTGGAGATGGCAGTAGTGGTTATGGTACAGAGAACATATTTTTTGGGTAGAGATCTAGAAGCTATGAGTCTAAGGGCCCACTCTGCATAGTGATAACTGTAAAATACAGGTGGCTCATGCACTAATATTGTGCTTAGGACATAACTGTAATGTACAATTATGGTAGTTTACATTAAAGGGGTTCTTCATTCAAATCATGTTATCACCTATCCTCATGACAGTTGGTAACATATTGATTGTTTGGCGTCAAACCTCTGGGATTCCCCCACCGATCAGAAGAACAGGGAAATTTTATTCCCCACAGGTCACTTTTTTTCCCGTTCCAATATGGAATGGTAGGTCGGATGTAATTTGGAAATGTTGTCGTTGAGGACCAAGGCTCATGGGTGGGTAGGGGGTATCTACTCTTTCGCACAAGGGTTTGGGGGATAAAAAGCTGAACACGTCCATGGGATTCTGTGTAGTGATGAACGAAAGTGCTCACCACTACTCGTTACTCGCCCGAGTATCACGGTACTCGGTTTACTTAGCGAGCACCAAACATTTCCAGGATTACTCGTCCGCAACTCGGGTCTCCACCCAGCTTTTTTGGCAGACTTTACAGACCCAATCAGGATGCAGGGATTGTCTGCCAGGCAATCAAACGCTGCAGCCATCTATGTTTTGGTCACATAGTGATTGGCTGGCTGCACAGCATCATCAGGGGTATAAGATACCAGACGCCACCCTGCTTGGAGCATTCAGCTCCGGATTTAGTGTAGGGAGAGCTGCTGCCGAGATAGGGTCAGAATTGGGGATTTATTAGTGTGGGGTGTACCATAGTAAACTACTCAAATCCAGATAAACCAACAGTCCTTCTAAGGACTAATTGCAGAGTATATAGGTTCCAGTGTTAGGTAGGCAGGGCAGTGTGCATCGCACTATACACATCAGTGTAAGGCATGCTGGCACTGCATGTGTGTATATAGATCATTGCATACATCAAGAGGGTCCATCCTGTGTTCTGGTGCTGCTGCACTCTGTGGGATATATTGACCATATATACCTAGCCCCAGGTGTAATTGGCTTTGAAAATCACAAAAACCAGTGACGTCATAGCGATATTGCTAGCGATATCGCTTAGTGTGACAGACCCTTAACAGGCCTCATTTATCAGTGTAAAAAATTTGGCCATTTTAGAGGCCTACAAATTGTTTTTGTTTTGCAGTCTGTTAACGTACTTATTAAATCTGATAAGGCAAAACATATTTTTAACTAAAGTCCAGCTAGATAAAATTTTGTTTTTCTAGCACACGTATCATATACAAGTTGCCTCCCAAATCACCCTTTTGTAGTGAACGTGTATAATATTCTAGGTCATTTACAATGGGAAGGGCACGTGGCAAGGGACGAGGAAGTGGACGTGATGGTGATGTTGTAGGCCGAGACCGTGGGCAAGCTGAAATTGGCCCACCAAAAACACCCACATATTCTCGCTGGACCTTAGTGTCCGAAGTCCTAGGGTACCACTGCAAGACAGCACTATTGAAGCCCAAGCAGTGTGAAAAGGTTGTTGGTTGGATAGCATTTCCAGTTTCTTATCCACCACCACCAGCACCCTGTCTTCAACACTGTCAAGTCACAGTAGCCGAGAATTTGTGCCGCATATTCCTTAACCTGATCCTCCTTCCTCCCACCATGCTGAGTGCCCTGAGACAACTGAACCCACACTCGGAAACTCCGAAGAGCTGTTCAGTTTTCCATTTCGAGATTCGTGCCTCACTTGAAGCGGGTCAAGATGATATTCCATGCACTGATGCACAAATCTTTGAGCAGCCACGGTCACAAGAGGTGGATGATGATGAGACACAATTGCCGTAAAGTCAGGAGGAGGACCAGGGTGGGGAAATGGAAGATGAGGTGGTGGATGATGTAGTAACAGACCCAACCTGGCAGGAAGACATGCAGAGCAAGGGACAGCAGCACACAGGGGGAGGTAGGTGTGGCGCCACTTCAGGCAGGAAGAAGCAGTGTGGAGGCTGCAGACAGAAGGCGTGAAACCATTCCCTGTAACACCAACCTGAAGGAAGTTGCCAGTCAAACTATTAGGTCTTCTCGAGTCTGGTTATTTTTTTAAAGACTCTGCCTATAACCCCAAACAGGCCATTTGCAACACCTGTTATGCCAGCAGCAGGGGTAGCAAAACTACCAGCCTTACCACCACCAGCATGATCAGGCACATGGCAGCAAAGCAATTGACTTTGTGGGCACAACCCCATGCTGCATGAACATTGTCTGCGGGTGACACCACAGCTTCTTCCAGTGTCGTGCGTGCAAGCCAATCCCCTGTCCACGGTGAATGCGAAGATGCCTCCTGCCCTGCACCTTCCATTGCCCACAGTCAAATAGAACAATCATCAAGTACGGCCACATCCTTGTCCCAGCGCAGCCTTCAGTTGTCCATACCCCAGTAATTAGAACGTAAGCGGAAATACGCAGCCAATTCCCAACAGACCACGGTACTCAATTCTCATATTTCACATCTGCTTGCGGTCGAAATGTTGCCTTTTAGGCTTGTGGAGACAGAAACTTTTCACAACCTGATACTGGTGGACGTCCCAAGGTACTCTGTCCCCAGCTGCCACTATTTCTCCCACTATGCATTCCCGGCATTACACCAGCACGTGTCCCACAACATTACCCGTGCCCTCAACAATGCAGTTACTGGGGAAGTACACCTAACCACGGACATGTGGACAAGTGCTTGTGGCCAGGGATGGTACATCTCACTGACGGCACACTGGGATAACATAGTGGAAGCCGGGACCCAGTCAGACCTTGGGATGAAACAAGTCCTCCCGATGCCAAGGATTGCGGGCCCTACATCAATCAGGGTTGCCCCCACTATGTACAGCTCCTGCACCTCCTCCTCCTCTTCAGCCTCCATGTCCAAAATGAGCACATTATTCACAAGCTGGAAGCACTGCAGCACTGCCAAAGCAAAGCGGAACAGGCTGTGCTGAAGCTAATTTGCTTAGATGACAAACCGCACAATGCTGAAGAGTTGTTGACAGCTTTGAAAGAGCAGGTAGATGTGTGGCTGACACCGCTGAATCTCCAGCCAGGTATGGTTGTGTGTCACAATGGCAGGAACCTGGTGGCAGCTTTGAGGCAAGGCGAACTGACACACGTACCATGCCTTGCCCATGTGCTGAACCTCGTTGTTCAACGTTTTCTAAAAAGCTATCTGGAGCTGCCGGATTTGATGGTTAAAGTATGCTTCTTGTGTGCATATTTTAGAAAGTCAACTACAGCTTCAGTCACCCTTGCCATGCTTCAGCAGCAATTGCAGATTCCGGCTCACCGACTGGTGTGTGATGTCCCCACGCGTTGGAACTCTACACTGCATATGTTAGAAAGGATTTTTGAGCAGAAGCAGGCAGTTGTTGAATGCAAGCATCAACAAGACCGTCGTTTTTCAGGTTTGAATCCACACATAAGACCTCAGGAGTGGACATGGATTTCAGACATATGTAGCATCCTTCAAAACTTTGAGGAGTCCACCAAGATGGTGAGCAGCGATGACACCATAATTAGTGTCACCATCCCGCCCATCTGCATTCTGAAAATCTCTCTGCTCACAATGAAAGAGGATGCATTGCAGGCGGAGCACGAGGACAATGGATCAAGGAACCAAACAGGGTGATTGCACACAGTCCAGTCTCGTGTCATCCCAACGTGGATTGGTTGACAATAAGGAAGAGGAGGAGGAAGAACAGGAGCTACTTTCATGCGCTATAGATGGGACTACAACCACAACTGTCATACCGTCTGTTCAGCATGGATGGCCTGAGAACAGGGAAGGAGAGGAAGAAAAGGAGGAGGACACCTTGGTCAGTTGTCCTGTTGGTGAGGACACGGAAGGCTTGCCTGTTACCAGTCTGGCACGCATGGCTGACTTTATGTTGTGCTGCCTTTCCCGTGACACTTGTATTATCAAAATATTGAGTACCAGTCATTACTGGCTAGTGACTCTTTAAACCCACGGTACAAGGATCACTTTCAATCTTTTGTTCCAGAGGTAGACAGGTGTACCAAAATGGTGCAGTACCATAGGGCAATTGTTGCAGAATTATTAAAAAAATTCCCATCCCAAAATGCTGGCAGCAGAGATAACAGCTCGTTGGCCAACCAAGCAGGACAGGCGAGACAGACAGAAGTCCACTCCTGCAGAGGCAGGGGAACACTGGCAAAGTTATGGGACAGTTTTCTAAGACCCTCCCATCGCCCATGCACTGAGACGCCAGGTAATCTCACAAGGAATGCAATCTTCTCTAAGATGCTAAAGGAGTACGTTCCTGAGCATACCAACATCCTCCGTGATTCCTCTGTGCCTTTTAATTATTGGGTATCCAAGCTGGACATGTGGCATGAGCTGGCTCTCTACACCTTGGACATCCTGGCCTGCCCTTTCACTAGCGTTTTGTCCGAGATGGTTTTTAGTGCTGCTGGTGGCATTACCACAGATAAGCGCATTCGCCTTTCTGTGGAAAATGCAAGACAGGCTGACTCTTATAAAAATTAAAAAGGGATGGATTGGGTCTAACTTCTCGACACCACCAAATGATGACAGCGAAGCATGAACTCCAATGTAGTGTTTTTTTGGGAGGTGTATTCCCATGCTCCTCTCCTCAACCAAACATGGATATACGCTTCCTGATTTTGGCTGTTTGGTGTCCTCCTCCTCCTTCCCTTCATCCTCACCGTCCACCACCACTTGAACACTAGGATGAACGTATTCAGTCATGCTCCCACCACTCTATGTTTTGGCAAGTGTGTTATGATGCCTGTTACCAAAATACAAAAAATATGTACACCCCCAAGAGGAAATGTTTGCCAGCCCATACACTAAAGCCTCTGTCACACATGAGTCACAAGTTTTGTGACGCAACAGCGATCTCACCAGCGAGATCGCTGTGTGTGACACTTACCAGTGACCGGCCCCCCTGATGGGTATCACTGATCGTCCTGGAATGGCCAGGACATTTTTTTGATCGCTGGTCTCCCGCTGGCCAGCACGCATCGCTGCGTGTGACAGGCGGGAGACCAGTGATCAGCGAGCTGGCGCTGGTAACTAAGGTACACATTGGGTTTCTAAGCAGCGCACATTGCTTAGAAACCCGATGTGTACCTTAGTTACCAGCGCGCTGTGCAGGGAGCTGGTAATCAAGGTACACATCGGATTTCTAAGTGCCGCGCACCACTTAGAAACACAATGTGTAGCTTGGTTACCAGCTCCCTGCACCAGCGCGCTGGTAACTAAGGTACACAGTGGGTAACTAAGCAACGTGCGCCGCTTGTTACCCTCATGTCGCTGGTGCTAATCGCTGGTGAAGCTGCCTGTTTGGCAGCTCACCAGCGATCATGTAGCGACACACCAGCGATCCTGACAAGGTCATATCATTGTCAGGATCGCTGGTGCGTCGCTATGTGTGACGGGGCCCTAAGTGTATGGACATTCCAAGTCTATGACCACCGTTCCTAGAAATTGGGCCTATTTTTTAATCAGGCCTTCCTCCACGTCTGATCATCCACCGCCACTAGATCAAAAGGGTTAACATGTTCCATGCAGCTACAGCCAGTGTCGAATTATTAACAAGGGTGGGTGGTTAGGCTGTGCGTAAAATACTTGTTCTGAAAAAGGTTGAGGTGTACCCCACAAGGGAAATATTTGCCAGCCCATACACTGTGTATGGGCATTCCAAGTCTGAGACCCGCTCCTAGAAATTGGGCCTAATTTTTAGTCAGGCCTTCCTCCACGTCTGATAATCCACCGCCACTAGATCAAAAGGGTTTACGTGTTTCGTGCAGCTACAGCCAGTGTCGAATTATTAACAAGGGTGGGTAGTTAGGCTGTGCATAAAATACTTGTTCTGAAAAAGGTTGAGATGTACCCCACAGGGGAAATGTTTGCCAGCCCATACACTAAGTGTATGTGCATTTCAAGTCTATGAGACCCGCTTCTTTTTAATGGGACATTTTGTGTTGAGAGGCCCTCCTCCTTGTTTCTTCCAAGGGGGATTGGAGTTATTGGGGTGCATATGACTTGTTAGCAGGGCAGGCCTTGCTGTCAATGCATAAGAAAAGAGTATGGGAGTATGACATGAATAATGTGAAGTGGATTTTCCTGTGCCCATCCAGTACCTGGGTTCAAAGGTTTATTGGGGTGCATATGACTTGGTAGCAGGGCAGGCCTTGCAGTCAATGCATAAAAAAACGGAATTGGAGTACAAACTGAATAATGTGAAGTGGATTTTCCTGGGCCCATCCAGTACCTGGGTTCAAAGGCTTATTGGGGTGCATATAACTTGGTATCAGGGCAGGCCTTGCAGTCAATGCGTAAGAAAACAGAATGGGAGTACAAAATGAATAATGTGAAGTGGATTTTCCTGTGTCCATCCAGTATGTGGGTTCAAAGGCTTATTGGGGTGCATATGACTTGGTAGCAGGGCAGGCCTTTTCTATAAGAAAACAGAATGGGAGTGCAAAATGAATAATGTGCAGTGGATTTTCCTGGACCCATCCAGTACCTGGGTTCAAAGGCATATTGTGGTGCATATGACTTGGTAGCAGGGCAGGCCTTGAATTCAATGCAACAATTTTTATGAAAGCCCTCCAGCACATCTCGTGAAAGTATTGGTGTGGGTCGTAATTCTTGGCAGCCCATCCACTCACTGCATAGGCTATAACAGTTTAGGAGAACCACTGTTTAAAAATGGCCCTTTAAGCAGATTAATGCTGCCTGATGCCCCTGTGAAAATAGGCTCTGTGACTTTAAAAGTCCCTACTTCAAAAATGAAACAAGATGTGTCTGCTTATGTGTCACACACCACATCGCCAGCTAGGGTTGGTAATTGTTACAATGACATTTCCCGGTGAATGTTAAAGTTGAAAAACGCTTCAAAAACGCTGCGTCTGAACATAGCCCAAGTGGTGGAGGAACATTTTAGTCTGGGGTTAATTATTTTGCATTATATACAAGTAATTAACCTGGAAAGGATGTACCCTTACATATTTCCCAGCAAAATCTGTTTTGGTTTTGTTTTGGTAAGCTTTTTGGTGCACCGGTTAAAATGGCATGAAACTCTCACAACATTGTTTAAATCTGTGAACTATGAGTCAGAAATGCTTCCAGGGGCGATCCCCATGATGTCCCTGTGTCATTTCAGCAGTGTTTCCATCATTTTTAGATGTTTTTAGACCTTAAAAGGACCCCTGGGGAGATCGTGGTAAAAATGCTCTGGTCTTCCATAGACTTACATTGGGTTCGTTGTTCTGTCTGAGTACCCGAGTATTCCAATTTGCTCGACCCGAGCAACGAGCACTCAATCATTTTAATGCTCGCCCATCACTAATAGTGTGGAGATGCTCGGTGACTCTGGTGGTTGTGGTATTGGGGCTTTCACATCCTTTGTTTGTGGGGAGGCAAGTGGCCCTGTTGATCATGAATGGGAGGAAGAGGCCGAGATCGCAGTAGAAGATGGAGCAGGAGAAGGGCCAGAATTGTCATGCTTTTTAAGGTGTGCACTCAATTGCACCTTGTGCTTGGAACTCAGATGCCTTGTCATGCAGGTGGTGCTCAGGTTCAGAAGATTTATGTCTCACTTCAGGCCCAGACGGCAAAGTATGCAAACCACTCGTTCCTTGTCATTAGCACATTCCCTGAAGAAATGCCACACCAGGGAGCTCTTAGGAGCTGGTTTGGGTGAGCTGATTTTAGCAGCGTGTTGGGCCATTGCAATCGACGTAATAACTAAGGGCCACCTGCTGTGCCTTTGCACCTTGCTCCCTCTTTTGCTGTGCTGCTGGGGCAACATGGCCACCTATTCTTTCCCCAAACTATGTATGTCACTAGGATGGATTCCTCTTCTTGTGGAGTCTAGGACCTAAGCTTCCCCCTCATCATCTTCTACCCACTCCTCACCATTACCCTATTTACAGTGGGGAAAAAAGTATTTAGTCAGCCACCAATTGTGCAAGTTTTCACACTTAAAAAGATGAGAGAGGCCTGTAATTGACATCATAGGTAGACCACAAATAAGAGAGTCAAAATCTGAAAACAAATCCAGAAAATCATCTTGTCCGATTTTACAAGATTTATTTTTCAAATTATGGTGGAAAATTGTCATGGTCACGCGTGTGTCTGGACGCAGCGACTACCGCAAGGCGAACCCATAACACACGTGACCCTGGATACACCGCCTCCAGTGGGGCGAATTTAAACAATAAACACGTGCAGCTGGATACACTGCCTCCAACTGGCGAATTTAGACATTACACGTATATATAAGTCTGGAAACCCCGCCTCCAGTAAGGCGAATTTAAATAATACGGGGGAACCTGGGTAACATTAACAATGGTGGGCTCTGCGATAGTGAAGAGGGACGTGGAGACCTCCTGTGCTCCCCTGAGCCAGTGTCCCTGCACACCTAACGTTCCCTATGCCGGTTCCGCACCGGGCGACGCATGCGTACCTCAAACCCTGACTCGCCCTGACCTAAACCATCACTAGGGAATTGGACAGTGCGGAAACTAATCCCACCACTGCACTAAACACACATGAGGAAAGATGACAAAACAGGGGAAACACCACTTAGCTTTGCTCTGTTGCGTACGCTCCTAGCAACAGAGCCCACCACCTGCGTGCATCTTCTCCACCCGGATCCATCACCAATATCGGATCCATCAAAATCGTGCAGCCTTGGAGCAGAGTCCACCACCAATTGCAGAAGTCCAGTAACAGAGTCCCAAAGATGAGTTCAGCTCCTGCCCAAAAAGTCAAGCATGCTTGAGTCCAGGTCTCAGCAACCAAGTCCCGCATGCTGAGTGCAACTCTCTCCATAGTCGCCACTCCACCAAGCCATGCAAGCACTTCCTGCCGACACCATAAACTGTGACTCCACCACGCCATGCCAGCCCTTCTTGCAGACCACATAGCTGCCACTTGTCCCCTCTGGCTGGGCTGTGCAGGACTCATGTTCAGCTCCTTCTTTCACCCAGGCTTCCTTGTGAATGATTGACACACAATATCACCAACAATGATTGCACACACCTGACTCTCTTTTATAGAGCCTAACACCTGATTTGTAATTAAGTGCACATTAAACCAAAGAAACTAAAGTGCACTACCACTAACCACCACCGGGGCAACTTAGAATGAACGACACCATGTGTAATAATTCTAATGGCCATCGGGGGCAATCACACCACTTTGGCACCAATCCAAAGGAAAAAAAGTTCACTTTGTACATTTACCTGTCAGATCCAGCCTGGATCATGACAGTACCCCCTCCTTAATGAGGGGCCTCTGGACCCTCAAGACCACTCCTCATTAGGGAAACACCTACAGCAGGGACGCCCAGATCCTAAGTTCACCCCACCACTACCTGACACTTCAGGTTAATGACAAACGCACCGCTGGTATTGGCAATGTATGTTCTGGAGGCACCACTCATCTCCACAGCGCCGGCCTGGGGAACGAGTTTATGTATGTGTATGTTTGCTATGAGCTGATCAGACTCCACAACACACTTCCACAAGATGTTTTTTGGTGGCCACCCATACATGCTCGTTCACACACAGGTCCGGACCTGAACGTCCATTGCCACATAATCGTTTGTCATATTTTGGTGAACTCATTCTGGACTCGACAACAGATGCGTCCCCCTGCTGTCACCACACTCACACCCCCGCTATTCACCAAGGGACACCACCCTCCAACCCTTTCACCATGAGGTCTACGCCTCCCAGGGTTGGCTAATGGCGAGGGTTAAGATATGCCCCCACTCCCCCGCAGCGCACCTGCTGCTCACACCTGGAAGAGAAGGGACCGGGATATGGAGGAAATATACACTCGCTGGTCGCCTTCCTCCACACGACCAGGAGGGGGTGGCTTCTTCGGTGGTATTGAAGATTTGGCATGAGCCCCGCGGACTAACACCAGTCTGCTCACTACAGGGACGAACCCCTTCACCTCGGGGAACCCCAAACAGCACCATGGGGATCACCAACTCCACCCACCTGTCTGGTTACGTCCGCCTGTATGAACAAGTCCCGCTCCCCAGCAGCGACTCTAGGAGGCTACTTGCCAAAGCCACCATTTTGATTTCCTGGTTACCTGAGCAGAGGCCCCAGACCCTGATAACTGCTGCTGCAGCGGCTCTAACACACCATGCCGCTCCCCACTCAGCTCAGTGAGGCCCGGCAGCAATTACTCACAGGTCTCCATATGGCCAAAGCTCACCAGCAAAAAAAAATTAAGGTTGGTGATAATGTCATGTGTTGTGAGTTCATTTTCCCCTTCACCATTGAGGTCTTATGAACTCCCTCTTCTGATGAAGGAAGGTAGTGAGGCTGATTACCAAGCACCTGGGCAGGATGATGATGACTGGGTGATGGGAATTACTGACTGGATATAAGGCAGCCGACGCCCTTCTGCCTTGCTGGTGATCTCTCTAAGGGATTCTAGGAGACCAGTCTGATTCCTGCTCCTCAAAAGCTAAGTTTTCTGCTCTACTTTTTGCATTTGTGTTTTGGCTTTGTTTTGCATTGTTTTCCTTGATTTCTGCCATTCCCTGCTGGGGTGAGCTGAATTCCTTTTTGTTCTGTCTTCAGAAAAAACCTGAGTACTGATATAGTCCTTTTGAAGCCTAGCGTCTTCAGGGCTTTTTTCCCTATCAGCTGTTGGCTCTTGTTTTGATAGGGTTTTGGCGGATTACAGACAGCAGCTTTTCTATCCTGTCCTATGTAGTTAGCTTGGGCCCCATCATTTGCTCAGCCTATCTTTCTATCTGTGTGAGTGTTTTTTCATCTTGCTTCACCGTTATTATATGTTGGGGGCTGCCTATTGCTTTGGGGTCTGCTCTGGGGCATTTTAGATTTCCCTTTCTGTCTTTAGGCTATGTAGTTCTCCGGCTGTGATCGAGGGGTCTAGGGCACCATAGGAACCCCCCACGGCTACTGCTAGTTGCTGTTGATAGGTTCAGGGGTCTGCAATCTGATAGCTACCAACTTCTCTGGTTTTCTGGACTTAGCTAGTATTTCTGTTTTTGCCTCCTATGGTGACTCATTCATAACAGTCATGGTCACGCGTGTGTCTGGACGCAGCGACTAATGCAAGGCGAACCCATAACACACGTGACCCTGGATACACCGCCTCCAGTGGGGCGAATTTAAACAATAAACACGTGCAGCTGGATACACCGCCTCCAATTTAGACATTACACGTATATACAAGTCTGGAAACCTCGCCTCCAGTAAGGTGAATTTAAATAATAAGGGGGAACCCGGGTAACATTAACAATGGTGGGCCCTGCGATAGGGAATAGGGATGTGGAGACCTCCTGTGCTCCCCTGAGCCAGTGTCCCTGCACTCCTAACGTTCCCTATGCCGGTTCCGCACCGGGCGACGCACGCGTACCTCAAACCCTGTCTCGCCCTGACCTATACTCTCACTAGGGAATTAGACGGTGCGGAAACTAATCCCACCACTGCACTAAACACACATGAGGAAAGATGACAAAACAGGGGAAACACCACTTAGCTTTGCTCTGTTGCGTACGCTCCTAGCAACAGAGGCCACCACCTGCATGCATCTTCTCCTCCACCCTGATCCATCACCAATATCGGATCCATCAAAATAGTGCAGCCTTGGAGCAGAGTCCTCCACCACCATTTGCAGAAGTCCAGTAACAGAGTCCCAAAGATGAGTTCAGCTCCTGCCCAAAAAGTCAAGCACGCTTGAGTCCAGCTCTCAGCAACTAAGTCCCGCATGCTGAGTGCAACTCTCTCCATAGTCGCCACTCCACCAAGCCATGCAAGCACTTCCTGCCGACACCATAAACTGTGACTCCACCACGCCATGCCAGCCCTTCTTGCAGACCACATAGCTGCCACTTGTCCCCTCTGGCTGGGCTGCGCAGGACTCATGTTCAGCTCCTTCTTTCACCCAGGCTTCCTTGTGAATGACTGACACACAATATCACCAACAATGATTGCACACACCTGACTCTCTTTTATAGAGCCTAACACCTGATTTGTAATTAAGGGCACATTAAGCCAAAGAAACTAAAGTGCACTACCGCTAACCACCACCGGGGCAACTTAGAATGAACGACACCACGTGTAATAATTCTAATGGCCACCGGGGGGCAATCACACCACTTTGGCACCAAGCCAAAGGGAAAAAAGTTCACTTTGTACATTTAACCTGTCAGTTCCAGCCTGGATCATGACAAAAATAAGTATTTGGTCACCTAAAAACATGCAAGATTCCTGGCTCTCACAGACCTGTAACTTCTTCTTTAAGAGGCTTCTCTGTCCTACACTCATTACCTAAAGTAATGGCACCTGTTTGAACTTGTAATCAGTATAAAAAACACCTGTGCATAACCACAAACAGTCACACTCCAAACTCCACTATGTTGAAGACCAAAAAGCTGTTGAAGGACAATAGAAACAAAATTGTAGCCCTGCACCAGGCTGGGAAGACTGAATCTGCAATAGGCAAGCAGCTTGGTGTGATGAAATCAACTGTGGGAGCAATAATAAGAAAATGGAAGACATACAAGACGACTAATAATTGTTTTGTAACGGATTCCAAGAATTGTAGTGAATAAGAAAATGCTCACACGAGAATTGAATTTACTTAAATTGATTTACTTAATAAATGAAAAGATTACAAACATACATTACATTATTAACGTAGAAAAGTCCATCCATCTGTGTGTGTTCATCCAAGAAGCAAGAGCCAGAGAGCAAATATTTGTCTCTTTTGTCACATCTCCCCTCTGCCTTCTCTGTCTGCCTGTGTCCTCTTTTATATGTATAAATAACGGTACCTTGAGACTTCTCTAAATGCTTCGGTGTCCCAAGTTATGTGTACTGGAGACTGAAACTGCCTCCAATTAGGATAAACATCTCCTGGGAAAGGTCTAATAAAACTAACTCTCATCTTTGCATGTCAATGGTCCTTTTGTTAGAAGATGAATGTAAATGACCAGGTCATTTACATTTCTTTTGTTTAAAAAACAGTTATTTGCCCTCTTTGGGCAGTTTGAACAAGTTTCAATGACCTTACTTTCAGGTAGGTTAGCAGAAGGATATATATTGTATATACATGTGTATATATATATATATATATATATACATATATATACAATATATATATATTAAACTGAATGAAACCATATCAATAGTCAGTAAAATAATTAATTGGAGTGTTGAACCCAATAAAAATAACTCGCACTATACATTGCACCCCTGGTTTTCAATCACTTTAATTAAGTAACTTGCCACTAAACTATGCCATTTATCATTTATGGCATTGTTTTTTAAAAACATCCTGGGTTAAAAGGAAAAAAAACAGACAAAGCAAAAACAAACATTGGACCAAAAAAACAAACAAAAAAAAAACATTGGACCAACAGGTACTGAAGTATCAAATGTCTTTGTAGAAATCTTCTTTCTTCGGATCTTCTTAGACCACAGATCTAACTGGGTCTCTGGTGCAGGGAAGCAAGGGGATTATTTTGCCCTCATCACCAAAAAACCTAATGCCAAGGTGACTTCACTACTTTCCCTGGATAGCAAAAGAACAGACTCTAAAAAGTAATCTGTCCCTGCCGTTTTATGACATTAACCCCTTATTTCTCCAAAGCAATGGGTGAGGGGAGTGCAGGTGTTCCATGGCTGCGCATAAGAGTCCCTTCATCTTCTATTGCTACAGTTGTTCAGGCTCTCACTTTATGCGCCATTTGGTTACAGGCAGAAGCTTCTAGAGTTAGTTGTCCCCTTGCTTGTCATCAGCTGGCAGTTATGAGGATTCATCCTGGTGACGGTTCAGCAGCATCTGAGCTAAGTCTCAGTGCTCAATTGGACATTTTCAGTCTATGCACAAGACACAGTCTGCACTATGGGAAAGTGACATTTAAAATCATACTTGAAAAAGTTTCTAAGACTTGGCAGAGCTAACTCAGTCTAACGCAACAGTCCAAGATAGAATAACTTTTCCAAGATAACTCAGTCAGACCATAATAGATTCACAGTCCTTGATCAAATGAATAAAACAAAATTACTAAACTTTTCAATTTGTTGGTCCAATTTATCTGTGCCCAGAACGACCCTTGAAATTTTCTACTGTAGCAAACAAATATTTCTATTCTAGATGATAACTACTGAATAAAATATATACACGTACAGCTCTGGATAAAATTAAGAGACCAACATATCAAAACCCTGTCATGGGCACTTTATGGCCCTTTGGGCAATTGTATGGTCATATATAACAGAGGTACTAGGCCATACAGCTATTTGCACTTTATTATTGTGAATTACATACACATAGTTTTAATAATTTTAATACACTTGTTATATTACACTTTCACATTTATGAGGTATATTGGGGACATTGTTTTTACCTGGTGTTATTAATTCAGCCTGCATTATATTTGCTTGGGTCACCTTATATTTATTTGAATTGTACATTAAAAAAAGTTTTGGTGTCCTATGGATTTATTTATTATTTTTGTTGCGGTTTTTAGCCTGTCATTATGCACATGTAAAATTATATTTTGTGTGCTATGTTTCAATAAAATAAAATCTTTTTAACTTATGATTTATTTAGTAGTATTTTTTACTTAACCCTGCCGGGCTCACAATACCCTCCAAATCCATTGTTTTTTGTTTTAATTTAGTATCTGGATGGTCTGCCATCTAATTTTCCAAGGGGTGGTACACCAGTATTTTTATTATTAATTTTATACATATTTGTTTTATATATATATCATTGAGTGAATTTGCCTCTTCTTGGTTAATTTTTGCAAGGTGATTTTCTGGATTTGTTTCCTCATTTTTGTGGTCTACCTCTGATATCAATTACATGCCTTTCTCATCTTTTTAAGTGGGAATACTTGCAAAATTGGTGGCTGACTAAATGTTTTTTTATCCACTGTATATACACACAACTAAGCAATATATTTCCGGTAACATTAATAGGGTTATTACAGTATATATTGCCAAATACAATATTTATGCAATGTTCTACTACATACACCGTTCTTGTTATCTAGCAGTTAAACGACTGTTAATTCCTTTATGCCTCAACTTCACGAGTGGCACATTCAGTATTAGGCCAATCCCCTTCATAGTCTCTATAAACACCTCTGATTGTTACACTGGACCTATCGAGGGTCACTGGTATTTCCCACTAAGCTGCAAGTCCAGGCCATCTCTGTTCCCTGGAGCACAGCCCCAGCCCAGAACCTGCACCGTACGTCAATGTCGTAAGTAACGGCCCACAGGAAAGGTCCTCTGCTACAGCCGCATTATCTCCCAAACGTGGTTCGGATCTGGTCATGATCTTCTACTGGCGCTGCTTACATATCTTCTACTGGCACTACTTATGGATCTTCTACTGTCGCGGGGTACGAATCAGGCCTTCTTCGGCATCTGATCGCTCCTGGACCTTTCTTGTGGTGCAGTATTTGGTGCCAACTGCCTCTTCTCATCCTGGCCAGATCTTTTATGTTTAGTAACTGCTACACAGGTACCACCTGATCTAGTGTTGTCATCTGAACTCATTTTGTCTAAAAAAAAGGTCCCCACTATTAGGTTTCTACTACTCTTATTCTTCCTTTACTTTTGCCTTTGACCAGCAGGTGTTCACTTGCAGTTACTCAGCTGGGCACAAACTATACTCATTTTCTCTCTTGTCCACTTCCTTACATTCTTCTCTCCTTTAAACTTTCCAGTCCTCAGGCAATATAATTCATTGTAGAGCTCAGATGCTCTTTTTGTGTCCAGCCCCAGCGTAATTATTATGTGGGTGCACTTCAGTGCCTTTTGTACAATGCACTGCCAGATGAATTCATCTTCTGCGTACCACGTGGGTGGGACACCAGCATCAGCACACTCAGTTCTACTGGGTCCTTCCTGACTTACTCTTTTGAGAGCACTGACTCTTCTCTCACAGGCAGAGCCTCTGACTTATTCTGTTGGTCAGTCTGAGGATATGGTAATATCTCTCTAGGTGCTTTGTGCATCACCCATTATTAATTTTCATCCTCTGTAGGCCTTCTTGCTGCCGGGTTCCTCTGCTTTTTCAGAGGTTTGGGAATTCTCTATCCCTAAGACACACAGGGACGAAGCATGTTACAGTGTAGCGTTCTTCCTGGTGCCCCCTCCTCCACTCGCGTTGAACTTCAAACACCAGATTCTCAGTGTGTACTATTCTGGTGACCTGATGGGTAGTTGTCTTCCACATGTAGTCCAACTTGTCCTCAGGGCATTTTGTTTGTACCAGTACTCCGTCTCCAGGTTGTAGTGGTGCCTTCTACACTGGGGTCACATCTAGATGGCTCAACTTCTGGAATTTATGTTCAACAAGCCATCTCAGCATCTGCAGCCTATGTAGATGTTTATGCACCCAGGTGGTCGTGCTCTTCCTAGTGCTAGCCTCCTCTGGGTCTAGCTCCAGACAAGTTATTTAACAGCTGGTACAGCCAAACAGCAACATGTAGGACATGTACCCGGTTGTAGTATGAGCTCGGTTGTTGTACACCCACACAAGCTCCTGAACAAACTCAGGTCACCTCATTTTTTGATCATCTGCCAATGTCCGCAGCATCTTATGAGGAAATTAAGAAGTCATATTGCCATAAAAATACAAATTTTATTCAATAAAATTTAAAAAGATACAACCAATCTGTTATGAGTTTAAAATATGGGGATAATCAATGCAAAGAAAAAAACGGTCATTGGAGATATGAAAACAGCCAAGCTGTATGCACTAATCAAAAATTAGTAAACTGTATGAATCAATTACATAATACGCATACGTTCATATGCAGGCATATAGAGCAGCCAGAAGGCCTACAAAAGTGCATAATGCATATAACAACCAGTAGATAGCTTTATATTACTTATAAGAGAGTACATACTATGTCTAGTAGTATAAAACGTAAGAAAAAAAGAGAGTTTATTTCAATCCTATTTGCAAAAAATCAAAAGAAAAATCAATCAAAAGGACTGTATCGCAAGACAACTTTAAAAATGTATAGATTGTCTATATTAAGAAATTGACATACATTTGAATACAAGTACAAAATCAGTGCTTACAATAGTTAACATACACAAGAACAGGCGGGCAGCGTATAACCTTAAAGCACCGGAGGGTATTATACATGAGACCAGAAGTATACATCAAGTCATTAAGTAATAAAGTGCATGGTGCAGTCACCAATGGCCAATTTATATTATAGCCACATACAGTGGGGAAAAAAAGTATTTAGTCAGTCAGCAATAGTGCAAGTTCCACCACTTAAAAAGATGAGAGGCGTCTGTAATTTACATCATAGGTAGACCTCAACTATGGGAGACAAACTGAGAAAAAAAAATCCAGAAAATCACATTGTCTGTTTTTTTTTCATTTTATTTGCATATTATGGTGGAAAATAAGTATTTGGTCAGAAACAAAATTTCATCTCAATACTTTGTGATATATCCTTTGTTGGCAATGACAGAGGTCAAACGTTTTCTGTAAGTCTTCACAAGGTTGCCACACACTGTTGTTGGTATGTTGGCCCATTCCTCCATGAAGATCTCCTCTAGAGCAGTGATGTTTTTAGCTTTTCGCTTGGCAACACGGACTTTCAACTCCCTCCAAAGGTTTTCTATAGGGTTGAGATCTGGAGACTGGCTAGGCCACTCCAGGACCTTGAAATGCTTCTTACGAAGCCACTCCTTCGTTGCCCTGGCGGTGTGCTTTGGATCATTGTCATGTTGAAAGACCCAGCCACGTTTCATCTTCAATGCCCTTGCTGATGGAAGGAGGTTTGCACTCAAAATCTCACGATACATGGCCCCATTCATTCTTTCATGTACCCGGATCAGTCGTCCTGGCCCCTTTGCAGAGAAACAGCCCCAAAGCATGATGTTTCCACCACCATGTTTTACTGTAGGTATGGTGTTTGATGGATGCAACTCAGTATTCTTTTTCCTCCAAACACAACAAGTTGTGTTTCTACCAAACAGTTCCAGTTTGGTTTCATCAGACCATAGGACATTCTCCCAAAACTCCTCTGGATCATCCAAATGCTCTCTAGCAAACTTCAGACGGGCCCGGACATGTACAGGCTTAAGCAGTGGGACACGTCTGGCACTGCAGGATCTGAGTCCATGGTGGCGTAGTGTGTTACTTATGGTAGGCCTTGTTACATTGGTCCCAGCTCTCTGCAGTTCATTCACTAGGTCCTCCCGCGTGGTTCTGGGATTTTTGCTCACCGTTCTTGTGATCATTCTGACCCCACGGGGTGGGATTTTGCGTGGAGCACCAGATCGAGGGAGATTATCAGTGGTCTTGTATGTCTTCCATTTTCTAATTATTGCTCCCACAGTTGATTTCTTCACTCCAAGCTGGTTGGCTATTGCAGATTCAGTCTTCCCAGCCTGGTGCAGGGCTACAATTTTGTTTCTGGTGTCCTTTGACAGCTCTTTGGTCTTCACCATAGTGGAGTTTGGAGTCAGACTGTTTGAGGGTGTGCACAGGTGTCTTTTTATACTGATAACAAGTTTAAACAGGTGCCATTACTACAGGTAATGAGTGGAGGAAAGAGGAGACTCTTAAAGAAGAAGTTACAGGTCTGTGAGAGCCAGAAATCTTGATTGCTTGTTTCTGACCAAATACTTATTTTCCACCATAATATGCAAATAAAATGAAAAAAAAACAGACAATGTGATTTTCTGGATTTTTTTTTCTCAGTTTGTCTCCCATAGTTGAGGTCTACCTATGATGTAAATTACAGACGCCTCTCATCTTTTTAAGTGGTGGAACTTGCACTATTGCTGACTGACTAAATACTTTTTTTCCCCACTGTATAAAGAGTATATATGAGGGAAGGGCAGTGGATAAATTCTGACTCTCATTATTATCACTGGTTTTGTGATTTATTACTAATGTTCTGATCGCCAAACTCTGACTGTTTGATAGCGCACATTTTATACAATATGGGCATCTAGCCCTTTATTTATCCACTGCCCTTCCCTTAATTTGTGCATGAGACCCATATATACTCTTTATATGTGGCTATAATATAAATTGGTCATTGGTGACTACACCATGCACTTTATTACTTAATGACTTGATGTATACTTCTGGTCTCATGTATGATACCCTCCATGCTTTAAGGTTATACGCTGCCCACCTGTTCTTGTGTATGTTAACTATTGTAAGCACTGATTTTGTACTTGTATTCAAATGTATGACAATCTCTTAATAAAGACAATCTACTGTATATATTTTTAAAGTTGTCTTGGGATACAATCCTTTTGATTGATTTTTCTTTTGATTTTTTGCAAATAGGATTCAAATAAACTCTCTTTTTTTCTTATGTTTTATATTGTATGTTGAGAGTATCCTTAACAAAGAATATGTATATGGTAATTCAATTTATCCCATATGTTTTCATATGTCTAGTAGTAGTAGCAAAAAAAGTTTTATGTCCATGTATAAACCCTATTTAGGGGCATTCAGCTTAAATGCCTAAGTTAGTAGATGCCTCAGTATTCAAAAATCCCAATTGAGACCCAAGTGATATAGAAGGGAACTAAGGTATAAAGGGCAGTTTGATAAATAAGTAAGAATAGGCAGCCAAATGATTTGCACTGGTTGGTGTGGGTGGACTAATTGTGTCAGATGATTCATTACTGAGTGAAGGGCCTCCGGGTCCTGGGAGACAATCTTCGTCGTCGTCTGGGTCCCAACATATGGAAGACGGTTCAGAATGAGCTCATAATGGGTTCTACACAGTCCTAGGCGACCTCAAAGTGTTATACACATATTTTCAAGTAATTGTAGTACCTGCAATTTAGGACCAATTAATTTGCTGCAAAGCAAAGTTTGAGGAAAAATCAATCAAAGCAAATTAAATTTTCAAAACACTCAATCATATCCAATAAACAAACATGGCATAAAACTCTTTGAAAACCCACTTTGGACACATCCCTTTGTAGTGCTGTGGTATCCATGCTGTGCAGTTGTAGGGTTCTAGCAGGTTCTCAGGATGCAGTGACGTGACATGAGACAGGGTATGACTTGTATAATGAACTTTTATAAATTGAAGCCACTAGGGCTATACCGAACAGACAAAATGGGGGAACAAGCAATCTGTCCTTGCAGGGACTCAATGAACTAAACGGTAATTTTTGTGTAACTGCGAGTAACCTGGCTAGTCCGGGTGATGGAAGCCAGACTATGGCCAAACTATAACACTTATTTTCTAGAGTCCACTTATCCTTCCATGCGTCGCTCAGGATTGCAGATGCGGCCGCTTAGAGGTCGCTGATGTGGCTACCTTGATGCCTCGATCTTCCGGTAAGGTTTGGGCTCGTCGGGCCCTGAAGAAACTATACCAGTGGGGCGTAACAGGCCCTGAAGAAACAATGCCGGTGGGGCACAACAGGCCCTGAGGAAACGGTGCCGACAGGGTGCAACAGGCCCTGAAGAAACGATGCTGGTGGGTCACAACAGGCCCTGAAGAAGCAGTGCTGAAGAGGCGCGGTAATGACGCAGTCTCTAAATATAACCGTTCACCAACCTCTGCTCGGGGTCCCTTAGCAAACCAGATGGGGGCCTCTACTACTGCCTATAGCGAGGTGGCGCCCCCTGGGGCTGGTGATGACAGGGCCGCAGCTGTGGGAGAAGGCAGGGGGGCAGTGTCCTGACTGCTGTAGAGGAACGGTCTGTCGTCGCAGCGGTCACCTGAGGTAGCCACCTTGTCACAACAGGGTGGGAAGCAGCGGGAGTGGTTGTATGGGACCGTATGCGGGAAGGGGCCGCCGGTGCAAGTCTCTCACGTGTCACTAGTCGGTGAGTCCCCAGCTTTCCTTTCACAGGCCCCTGTCGGTCTCTCCACAACACACCGTCTGCTCCCTTGGTCCTCTCTGTCTCACACGGCTTCCTGTCTGTTGTCCTGCTCTCTGTCAACTGCCACTTCAGCGCACCCCCTGCTCCTTTTAAGCTTGCCCCGCCCCCTGTTTCCTGACAACTTCAGTCAAGCCTTTCCTTTTACTGTCCTCCCGGTATCGTTCCCTCAGGAACCCTGATAGCGGTCCCCTGGGTACCTGTCCTTTCACTGTCTGGGAGTCCTCCTCCCCACACTCCCCCACCCTGTAAGCTCGCCAGTCCTCGGGCGAGGGCCTTAGTCTATTGAGATCAGTCTGTAGAGGTTTCAATGTTCGTTGCCATATGAATTGATCTTGCTCATATCGTTCAGGGGGTTTGCCGGCTATTGACCGCTCGGAGCGTCTAAGTTCGACTGAGGTAGAGTCGTCTGGGGTGGTGGACATCAGTGGGCTGTTTGGTGTGGGTGGGCTAATTGTGTCAGATGATTCATTACTGAGTGAAGGGCCTCCAGGTCCTAGGAGACAATCTTCGTCGTCGTCTGGGTCCCAACATATGGAAGACGGTTCAGATGTCGACGGGATAGGCTCCGGTTGCTTCGGGTAGGAGGAAGTACATTTGCGTAACATATTACGATGCACAACACGAGTGGGCAGTGTTTCATCCTCCTCGGGTCGTATTTCGTACACCGGTCCGTCCGGTTCGACACGGCGTAAGACCCGATAAGGACTTTCTTCCCAAAGCGGCTCCAGTTTGTTCTGGGGGCATTGATCTAGTACAAGCACCCGGTCCCCGCTTTGGAGGTGAGGAGGCGGGGTTGCATTCTTCCCTGGGTGCTCCCAGTCTTGGAGCTTGGTGTGTACAATTCGGTAAAGAGTTTGCAGCCGTTGGCAATGATTTCGGACCCAAGATGACACTCCAGTCCATGGCTGAGGCTTTTCGGGGTCTGATTCCACCTCCGTGATTCCTTTACCTTCTCGCCCAAACAACAGGGAATAGGGGGTATAGCCAGTCACTCGATGTACCCTATTGTTATAGACCCAAACTAATTTGGAAACATATTCGGGCCAACAGGCCTTCTTGTCACTCTCCAGAGTGCGCAACATCTGAATCAATGTCCGATTATATCATTCAAAAGCCCCATTCCCTTGCGGGTGATACGGTGTGGTCGGGGATTTGTCAATTCCATAGAGGTGATGTAGTTCTTCCATGACGTTTATCAAAAAACATGCTCCCTGATCAGAATGTATTCATTGAGGACAGCCGTATAATTGTATAAAGTTTCTGGCGGAGGCAGCTGACTCTGCGGTCTCATCCCGAGTGGGGGTGACCACAGCGAACTTGGTGAAATGATCTACTATAACGAGACAGTGTTCATATCCCTGAAATGCTGGCCCAATGGTCAGATAATCCACCGTCTGGAGCTCAAGGGGCGCTGAGGTCACAATAGTCTGTATTGCGGCTCGCTGAGCGGGTGGTTTGGCTAGTTCACACAAGCGGCAGATCCGGCAAATTTCGTCCACAACAGCCGGCAAGTGCGGGTGGTAAGCTTTCTGTTGTAACCATTGCAAAGTTTTTTTTGTTCTGAAATCGGCCCCTTTTTCGTGAGCCTCCCGAGCCAGTACGTGAAGTTGGGCTCCTGGCGTAACCACCTTGAGGTTGTTTGTGATGTTATTTTACGTTACAATAATCCCTTTCAGATAACCAAACTCTCCCATTGTCGCAGCATAAGCATCAGGACTTGACTCAAATTTTGCCGTTGAGAGTCAGGGGGTAATTGCCCAGCGGCGACCCATGTCCTGAGAAGGCCAACCTCTTCGTCTTCTTGTTGCTGTTGTATCCACTTATCCCGGGATTGTTCTAATATGCCCCTTGGGGTCTCAGAGGAAGATACATTGTTTTCAGGTTGCCGCACTGTGAGGAAAACCCAACCAGGGGGACTGAGGAGAAAGGAAGTCAGGGGGGTAGTCCTGACAAGAAGTACCGCAGCACAGACGAGGCCCCGGGGAAACACATACCGAGTTGAAGATGATACCTGACCAGAAAAATTACTGTTGGTGTACGGGCCTAAGGCGGCCACAGTGACCGAGCTGACAGGAACGTCGCTAAGCGAAAAGGGACAGTACGTGTATTTACGTCCCTGGTGATAAGTACGGTGTGTGTGTAACAGGGCCTGGAGATGGAGGGCCGTGAAGAGAATTTGCGGTGTATTGTGAGGGCCGTCAGTCGGATGGCGGGAAATAAACTTGGACCTGTTGCACCCGAAAATCTGCCTCCATCTTTTGTCTGTGCGTCACTGCGTGGTATACAGAGGGACCACCCCCCAGCCCGGTCCAGCTCGACCCTACACAGTGATGAGGCAGCAACCAGGGGAAGTTCAAAATAAAGTCTATTTTAATATTCAGCATACTCACAAATAGAAAATAACTCAGATCCTCCTGGTCACAGCCGGAAAAACAAAGATAGTCCATAACCGGTTGTTGTGGATGACTGCACCGCCGTGTATGCTGAGGGTGCCAGGCCATTTGTCTCCACTTGGCCCTATGTTGCCTCACACAGGTTGAGCTCAGCAGAGCCTCCCGCTCTGCCTGCTTGAAAGACAAAACTGACACACCCCACCCTCTGCTGTAGGGGTTTTTCCAAAGGAACCTGTGGCCGCTGGCCATATTGAAAACCAGCGGCTGGGGAGAAAATGGACTGCCCTGCTGCCATCCTGTAGTCCTTTTCAAAAATAATAGCTCAGAACAGGTTTTCTTATATCTGCCCTGGACACTTAGCATGCCCAAGAGCAATGCTCACTTTTATTTTGCATTGCAATCACACCTATGTCTGTGACTGCAATGCACTGCCACGGCCTCCATATGCTTCTTTGCACATCCCGGGGGACACATAGCGACCCTTGCATATAACATCGGTCACTGCCTCACACCTTTTAGTCAGAAATGTTCTTTGACAAAATGCTCTTGGGACTTCCAAATCTTAATTTTCTCTGCAGTCTCATCGTAGGTGAAAGAAGGCATTGTATGGTTCTCATGTAAATGAGTGGCTAAACGCATAATGTATTGAGATGTTAAACCTTGCAAAGGAAGCAATACTCTTTGTATTTCCTTCTCTTTTCTGGTTGAAAAGACTTTCCTCTGTAAATTCTTTCTTAATTTAAAATTTCTTAATAGGATATTTAAAAATAAATCTTCTCTAAATCAAACAATCTATTTAAGTATTTATTTAAATACCTGTTAAAGGTCTCACTGAAAGTTGATTTAATGCCTAATGCCAGGATGGTTTTATTATGAGCTTGGTTGAATTGAACTTGACTTTATTTTTTAACTAGTGCAGGGAAAAAATGTTTTCTTACTGGTCATTTTGAAGTTTACTGGTCATTTTGAAGTACAGTGGTTTCTATAATATGTTTATTTTAATTTTGAGATTTTTTTTACTAATGTATAATATATTGCAAACTCTCTGTCATGGGTTTACAGCACCAGAGAGGAAACAGAAGACTGCAGAGTCTGATTTCTCCTATGCCTGCACTGACTAAAAGCTTTTCACCTTCATATTAAACAGTATAAATTTCTTTCAGTGGTGCAGGGGTTAATCTGCTCAGTTGAGAGCTCCTGGAGGCTTCCCTGCATTAAGGCTCTCAGCTGTGTACTACTAGCACTCTCATCGCTTATATAATCTGGGCCCTGGCTAGAACTCATTGTCAGAAGTAGCTTATGGTTCATGGCTGGAAGTTGTTGTTGGTTATTATTGGAGAAGGCGTTTGGTGGATTTATCTGTGACTGTAACCAGGTTTGAGCATGTGATAACTTCCTTTCTTCTCCTACTTTGGTTTAACCCCATCCTCCACCCAAGTGTTTACCTCTGTTGTTTATATGAATATATTTGTACTTTAGGTATTTTTCTTTATCCCTGTTCAATTATTACCTTGTGAGTCTGGTTGGTGTATTACACTACACTACTACTTCCCTCTTCCGTGGGTGATTGAAGGGTACAGACTGAGGGCAGATTCAGGAGCTAAGTCAAGGTACGTGGCCCTGACATCTTCACCATCAGAAGTAATCCAGAGAAGAGGGCTAGCTAGGGCACCTCTAGCGTTAGAGACAGGGATGAAGGCTCTGGCCCTGGGACACCTGACAACAGAGTTGTGACACTTTTATAGTGGTTTGTAAGACGTTCAATTTCAGGGAGCAGAGAAAGTGGTCAATCTCAAGAGAGATCATGCTTTCACTTTATTCAAATCTTTACACATATTGCACATCATGTACTTGGATGGATTCTGGTTGATGTGCAGTGTTTGCTTTCTTTCAAATTGCATTCACAGGGGATGAGTGTATAGAAAACTCTACATCTATTAGCTCCGGCAACTGGATTTTTCATATAAATTATGTGACTATTATGTTAACAGTAGAAAGATTTGTTTGTTGTTATTTTATATTAACTGGAAGCACAAGTGACCAAAATTCAAAAAATGTGCTGCTGAGAAGTAGAGGGATTGTATTTGTGTGAAGTGTAGCCAATTCATCCTCTTCTTCTGTGATAACACTTTTTAATGTTTTATACATACGGCACACACAGGGATGCTTTGTGATATGTGCAGAATATTCAGCCATGTGTAGCTATGATATGGTTGTCTTGATACATGGTGCTTTCTTTTCAGTATAAAAAGTGTCTATCCTTTTATCCATCTGAGTTCATCATTCTACAACTTTGAGCTTGACCCTTCTAAGTCAACAAAACAAACATAAATACTGTATTGTGCAGAGTGAAGTAAAAGGACAAACTGTAAAGTATTGATCTCTTTGGGGATTTAACCAGATTTGTTTTATATATCAATAGGATGGTGCAAGAACCTGTTGGAGGTTAGTTTTTTTTTTACTGCAGCTGACATTAATCTGGAGTATTATGAATGGAAAACAATCCTCTGTGTAAACTTCACCCCTCCTCCACTTGAGGAAGATGTAGATATCATGGTCTTCTCTTGCTTAATAAAGTGTTCTGACTAGATGTAAATCATTTCATGTGCATGATACAGCTCCAAATAGCAAAGACTAATTCTCATATGTTGAAAAGCTCATAAAGTCCAATCTAAAGTAAAACCACCAGTATCAGTTAATGAGAAGAAAAAGCCAAAGAGAATTTTTTTTGGAAAATAACTTTAATGTTGGTGTTCTGTCTGAGATATGGACAATGCAGCTGTGTCTGTTCTAGTCATAATATAGTGCAATATGCAATTGTTTGATCATGTCATTGACATGTATGGCATATTTGCAGATGGAAGATCAGTTTTTTATTTTCAATCTCTCTGTATGTGAGGCTAATGCTCATTTCAACAACCCTTCTACGTTGAAAAAATCCTTATGTGCTTTTTATATCCTGCAGATAAAAATATATTTTTTGGGAGAACATTGGGTACATCTGATTTTTGGGATTTAATGTTTACATTGACCTTGTTTTGTACATTAGGACACAGTTATGCTAGAACAGAAAATGACTTCCCCAAACTGTTCCTACTATACTGGGAACAGTTTGTCCAAAATATTTTGGCATACTGGAGCATTGAGATTTCAAACATCCTCCGCTAAATATATATATATATACACTGCTCAAAAAAATAAAGGGAACACTTAAACAACAGAATATAACTTCAATCCCAACACCGTGCGGCCCTACAAAGAAAAGCCACCCCACACCATTACCGACCCATTGCCAAACCGGTCATGCTGAAGGATGTTGCAGGCAGCAGATCGCTCTCCATAGCGTTGTGAACCTGTTTTCATCTGTGAAAAGCACAGGGAGCCAGTGGCGAATTTGCCAATCCTGGTGTTCTCTGGCAAATGCCAAGCTTCCTGCACGTTGTTGGACTGTGAGCACAACCCACATCTGTGGACATCAGGCACTCAGACCATCCTCATAGAGTCGGTTTCTAATGGTTTGTGCAGACACATGCACATTTGTGGCCTGCTGGAGGTCAGTTTGCAGGGCTCTGGCAGTGCTCCTCCTGTTCCTACTTGCACAAAGGCTGAGGTAGCAGTTCTGCTGCTGGGTTGTTGCCCTTCCACGGCCCCCTCCACGTCTCCTAGTGTACTGGCCTGTCTCCTGGTTGTGCCTCCAGCCTCTGGACACTACGCTGACAGACACAGCAAACCTTCTAGCCACAGCTCGCATTGATGTGGTTAAGCTGCATTACCTGAGCCACTTGTGTGGGTTGTAGAGTCCATCTCATGCTACCACGAGTGTGAAAGCACAACCAACATTCAAAAGTGACCAAAACATCAGCCAGAAAGCATTGGTACTGAGATGTGGTCTGTGGTCCCCACCTGCAGAACCACTCCTTTATTGAGGGTGTCTTGATAATTGCCAATAATTTCCATCTGTTGTCCATTCCATTTGCACAACAGCATGTGAAACTGATTGTCAGTCAGTGTTGCTTCCTAAGTGGACAATTTGATTTCACAGAAGTTTGATTTACTTGGAGTTATATTCTGCTGTTTAAGTGTTTCCTTTATTTTTTTGAGCAGTATCTCTCTCTCTCTCTCTATATATATATATTTATATATATACTGTATGTCAGTGAGACACATATATATCTATATATGTGTGTCTCACTGACATACAGTATATATATATATATATATATACTAAAAACCAACCAGCACCTCCTAATGTGAACACGTGCAAGCTGCAAAAACTGCACAATACAGAGACAAAGAATACAGCAGCACATGTGCATGAATCTAGGCCATGTGAAAACACAGAAAAACATTAAAACCATTCAATTTAGATAATAATCCTCAAAAATATTTTTTTTAATTTTTTTTTTCTTACAGTAAGATGAAAATGAAGGTTCTTAGTGCACAAATTGGCCAATTCATGTAAGCCCATCAACCACGGCAAGGTGACCTCCCCCTGATGGGTCCCTGCTCTACCATACTTAAGCCACTTCTGGGCCACCAGCCTACAATTTTGGGCAAACATGTCACTACTGGGCTAAGCCTACAATTTATGGGCAGGTAGAGCTGATTGCGGCCACCTGCAAGGCCAATGGGAGGGGTGCAAGATCAGACTGGAGGCACCTAGCATCCAGCAACTAAATAGACAAAAAAAACGACCAGCAATCAGCTCTACCTGCCCATAAATTGTAGGCTTAGCCCAGTAGTGACATGTTTGTCCAAAATTGTAGAGTGGTGGCCCAGAAGTGGCTTATGTACTGTAGAGCAGGGACCCATCAGGGAGAGGTCACCTTGCTGTTGTTGATGGGCTTACATGAATTGGCCAATTTGTGCACTAAGAACCTTCATTTTCATCTTACTGTAAGTAAAAAAATTTTTTTAAAAAATATTTTCGAGGATTATTATCTAAATTGAATGGTTTTAATGTTTTTCTGTGTTTTCACATTTTTTTCTCTCTCTCTCTCTCCTATCTCTGATCAGGCGGGGAGGCTGCGCAGGCAGCTTTTCCTTCATTCCTCTGTGGTTTACAGCCAAGCTGGCTGCATTAGCACCGGCCCCAGTTCTAAACTATTTAACCCCTTGGGATGGATTCCGGAGTGGGACTTGACTGTACGGCGGACAGGTATGGGATATTGTTGCTTTTTTATTTTGGATTTTTTTACAGGAGAACGTTGGCTTTGATTGGATTGGGAGTGAAATAAAGATGGAAAAAATGTGTTTATTTTTTTCATTAAAAATCTTTTTTCTTAATGTGTGTGTTTTTTTAACCGCTTTCAGAATAGTGTATTATTAATGGATAGGTGTCTTATTGGAACCTCTCCATTATTACCCAGGCTTAATGTCACCTTACAATAGCAAGGTGAAATTAACCCCTTATTACCCCATATGCCACCTGCTACAGGGCAGTGGGAAGAGAGAGAGTAAGTGCCAGAATTGGTGCATCTTACAGATGCGCCTTTTCTAGGGTGGCTGGGAGGAGATTTTTTATAGCCGGGGGGAGGCCCAAAAACAATGGTCCCTCTCTAGGCTAATAATTTCTGCCCTCAGTCACTGGCTTGCCCTCTTTGGTGGAGAAAATTGCGCGTGAGCCCACGCCAGCGCCAGTTTTTTCCGTGAATTATTCCTTTAATTTAACACCTACAGCTCCAAAATTTTACACACATACACTGCTAACATTATTAGTGAGGGACATGTAAAAATATAAAAGGTTTACTGTATGTTAACCATGTCTCATATCCTGTCGGGTTCTGTAACGATTTTACAGATTCCAATAATTGATATTTCACCTATTCTGCTATCTATATCTCTATAAATTATAAATATATATATATATGTGTGTCAATGACATATAAGATAAGATAAGATAATCCTTTAATCGTCCCACCATGGGGAAATTCAGAGCATTACAGCAGCAAGGCAGGAACAAGTACAGATACAGATGCATAAAGGCATTACATTGACAGTAGGAAGGTACATATACGAAAAAAAAGATATAACCGGACTATCACAACTTTGGATCTATCAGTTCACTGTTTGGGTCGTTCTCCGTTTTGGACACTGCTGGTTATACTGCCTAACTGCAGCAGGAAGGAAGGACTTTCGATAGCGCTCCCTCTCACAATTAGGATGAAGTAGCCGGTCACTGACAGTACTGCACATCTTTGTCACGGTCTCATGCATGGGATGGGAATTATTCTGCACCATGTAGCTCACCTTGGCCAGTATCCTCCTGTCGCCTACTTCCTGAACTGGATCAAGGGGGCATCCCAGGACAGAGCTGGCCCTTCTAATCAGTTTGTCCAGCCTATTCCTATCCCTGGTTGATATGCCACTACCCCAGCACGCCACACCAAAGAAGATGACTAATGCCACAACAGAGTTGAAGAAGGATGCAAGGAGTCCCCCCCTAACTCCGAAGGCTCTCAGCCTTCTGAACAGATAAAGCCTACTGTGGCCCTTCCTGTACACTGCATCCAAGTGATGGGCCCAGTCAAGCTTATTATTGAGGATCACACCAAGGTACTTATAGGTGTCGACTATCTCAATGTCATTTCCCTGAATGTTCTCCACTACTGGTAGATTTTTTTCCCTTGCGAAAGTCGACCACCAATTCCTTGGTCTTCCCGGAATTAATCCTAAGGTGGTTTCTCTGACACCACTCCACAAAAGCTTGGTTAGTATCTCTGTACTCTCTTTCATCTCCTCCTGTGATGAGGCCTACTATTGCAGAGTCATCAGAATACTTCTGCAAGTAGCAGCTAGATGAGTTGCACTTAAAATCTGCAGTGTACAGTGTGAAGAGAAAAGGGGCAAGAACTGTACCTTGAGGTGCCCCTGTATTGCAGATCACCGTGTCTGACACACTGTCCCGAACATTTACAAACTGCGGTCGGTTCGTGAGGTAGTTAAGGATCCATATATATATTGTGGGAAATAGATAGCTCAGCTGGGATCTTTGCTTTGGCACAAGCGTGTGGCTATGAAGTCACTTCAGCAGACTAGCAAGATCCACATGAATATGGACACGGCATATTTATTGTGCACACTTGTTATTCAATGTTACACATGCCAAACATGAAATAAAACATCTAAGGTCGTCTGACCACTAACTATCAATAGCAGGCTAACTACAAAATAAACCTATATAACAGCAAAGAAGTCCATGTAATCTTACTGTGTCAGCTCCCAGCTCAGCAGACGAGATAGACTGAGAGATCCCAGCTCCTCCTGATTATATCAGCTGGACCAGTCAGGAAACCAAAACCTGGATTGAATAAGTGGAGGGGGAACTACCAGTCCTTTCCATGCTGATCACTAAGGAAACCAGGAATGGCATACAGTGAAATAAACTGGCTTCATCATCAGTACAGGGAGACATATGAAATGAAACGGGGAGAAATATACCAGTTTTCTAGTACCTCTCCCCTTGGCACCTCACACACCCCCCTCCTCTGTTCGAGCCCGTGGGGTCGGACACGACGAGTCACCAAGCAGTGCATTCTAGACAACGCATCTGCATTTCTGTGCGCTGTGCCCGCCCTGTGCTCAACGGAAAATTTAAACCCTTGTAATGCTAAGAACCAGCGTGTCACCCACGCATTGCCTTCTTTTGCCCGGGACATCCACGTTAGGGGTGAATGGTCCGTCACTAGTCTAAACTGGCGACCTAGTAAATAATAGCGCAAGGTGCACAGGGCCCATTTCACAGCCAGGGCTTCCCGCTCAACTACACTGTAGTTCTTTTCTGCTCTCGTAAGCTTTCTGCTTAGATAGGCCACTGGGTGTTCCTCGCCATTTACTTCTTGAGACAAAACCGCGCCGAGGCCCTCCCCAGAGGCGTCCTTTTGGACAATAAACTCCCGTTTAAAGTCTGGTGCAACCAACACTGGTTGGTCACAGAGGATTGTTTTCAATCGCTGAAAGTCCTCCTCTGCTTCTGCGTTCCACTTTATTGTGACAGATTTCGACCCCTTAGTAAGATCTGTGAGAGGAGCTGCGATGGTCGCAAAATGTTTGATGAACTGCCTATAATAACCAACGATCCCTAAAAAAGCTCCAACCTGTTTTTTGGTTACCGGTCGTGGCCAATTTTGAATAGCGTCCACTTTATTGGCTTGAGGCTTCACGACGCCTCTACCTATGCTATATCCCAGATAGCGAGCCTCTTCCAATCCCAACGTACATTTCTTGGGATTGGTAGTCAACCCAGCTGTTTTTAGGGAGTCTAAGACGGCTTGTACTTTTGACAAATGCGTGTCCCAGTCATCGCTAAAGATAATGATGTCGTCCAAGTACGCGGATGCATACTGGCCATGGGGTTTTAGGACAATATCCATTAGACGTTGGAAGGTGGCTGCAGCACCATGCAACCCAAATGGCATATCTCGGTACTGGAATAATCCCTGGGGCGTAACAAAGGCAGTTTTCTCTTTGGCTGATTCCGTGAGGGGAATCTGCCAATAACCTTTTGTTAAGTCAATAGTGGATATGTAGCTGGCCGAACCCAGTCTCTCTATCAGTTCATCGACTCTTGGCATCGGGTAGGCATCGAATTTCGATACTTCATTTACTTCCCGAAAATCGTTACAAAATCGGATAGTCTTATCAGGTTTGGGCACCAGTACGATAGGGCTAGCCCAATCACTCCGGGACTCCTCAATGACCCCGAGCTCTAACATCTTCTTCACTTCCCGGTCAATGGCTTGTCTCCGAGCCTCCGGAATTCGATATGGTTTTAGCCGTACCCGCGCCTGTGGATCAGTAACAATGTCATGTTTAATTAGGTAAGTCCGGCCAGGAAGTTCCGAGAAAATATCTGCGTTCCTCTGTATGAACTACCTGGTCTCTCGTTTTTGGCTTTCGGATAGCGTGTCTGCAATACCCACTTCTGGCGGAGCTACCTGGGGGTCCTTCACCTTAGAAGGTGGTGCCCCTCGAGGCCCATCCTCAAGGGCAGCTCCTGCCACCAGACTCTCCCTGTCCCGCCAGGCCTTAAGCAAGTTTATGTGGTATATTTGTTCGGGCTTTCTCTTGTCTGGTTGGTGTATTATATAATTTACTTCACCTATTCGTTCCAGCACTTCGTATGGTCCCTGCCATTTCGCAAGAAATTTATTCTCTACGGTAGGCACCAATACCAACACCATGTCTCCGGGTTGAAAGACTCGTGTTTTTGCCGCTCGGTTGTATACCGTGCTTTGGGCATGTTGTGCGCGCTCTAAACACTCTTTAACTATTGGCATAACTGCTGCAATTCGGTCCTGCATAAGTGTTATGTGTTCAATTACACTGCGATAAGGAGTCACCTCTTGTTCCCAAGTCTCCTTGGCAATATCTAACAGGCCTCTAGGACACTGCCCATAAACCAACTCAAAAGGTGAAAAGCCTGTGGAGGATTGGGGTACCTCACGTATAGCGAACAGGAGGTATGGTAGTAGGGCATCCCAATCTCTCCCGTCCTTATCCACCACCCTTTTCAACATTCCCTTTAAGGTTTTGTTAAAGCGCTCCACCAAACCGTCAGTCTGAGGGTGATATACTGAGGTACGCAAATGGGAGATTTTTAGTAGTTTACATAAATCCTTAAGTATACGAGACATAAAGGGGGTCCCTTGATCCGTAAGTATCTCTTTCGGAATGCCGGTGCGGGAAAACATATTAACCAGCTCTTTTGAAATTGATTTCGCATTGGCATTCCGCAAGGGCACTGCTTCGGGATAACGCATGGCGTAATCCAATACTACCAAAATGTACTGATGACCCCTGGCAGATTTAACTAATGGACCGACTATATCCATTGCTATCCTCTCGAAGGGCACCTCTATTATTGGTAAGGGCACTAAGGGGCTTCTAAAATGTGACATAGGTGCGGTCAATTGACACGTAGGACATGACAGACAGTACTGGGTCACGTCTCCCACTAGACCCGGCCAAAAGAAACGTTGCAGAATACGGTGTTTTGTCTTTTCTACCGCCAGGTGTCCTCCCAAGGGATGTTTATGTGCCAACTCCAAAACTACCTGGCGAAAGGACTTAGGTACCACTAGTTGTTCTACCACCACCTCTCGCACCTTGTCTATGTGATACAACATATCCTGCTGCATCGCCACATGTGGGAACTCGTTTTGAGCCCCTGGGTACAATGGTCTTCCCTCGGAGACCTTTATGTTTTCCCACGCCCTTGCTAGAGTAGGATCCTGGTGCTGAGCGGTCCCGAACTTACCACGGGGCACCTCAAGATCAGGCATTTCTAAAACATCCTCTAGCTGGTCTGCCTCGCCTGCATAGACAGCCAGAGGAGAGTCCGCAGATTATAGTACTTCCTCTGAGATGGGTTCTCCGTCATCTTGCTGCAATGGTTCAGGGGCTAGCTCCGGAGTACCATCTTCAACTAGAGGGTTCATGCCACTTTTGAAGTTCCACAAGTCCCAAAATAAGGGAAAGTCTCTCCCCAGGATTACACTGTGTCCCATAGACTTTATGACTGCCGCCTGATGTCTTTTGGTCCCTACTGGCATGGCAAGAGTAACCCAGGCAGTGGGGTAGTTCTTAGTATCCCCATGGATGCAACTAATGCCCACGGTTAAGTTTGTTAGGGCGCTAGAGTCCACCAAACTGGCATGTACCAAAGTTACTTGACTGCAACCTCGACGTGGCACACGTGTTGTTCATTTCCCGTGAGGGTCTCCGCCACACAGACTGACTGCACATATAACGAAAGACGCCTCGTAGCATTACAGTCCATTGGCTCTGTAGTCATTGGGCAGTTAGCTGCTACATGGCCAAGCCCGCGACATCGCCAACATTGTATAGGCCCTTGTCTCCTCGATGGAGATCCCAGACGAGGTCTGCTGGCTTGATGTGAGCCCGTACCACCTCCATAGTCCTTTGTAGGTCTGCTACCCTTCATTGTGATGTTCTCTTCTTTTGAAGATGAAGTAGGTTTCGTAGGACTCTCCAGCGATTTCTTGGGGAGCCAGTGGGGTGCTAACGTCCCTTGGAGTAGGCTTTCAGAAGCATTGTAGCGTTCGACCATATTCACCAACTGGTCAGCGGTAGTTGGGTCACCCTGTCCAACCCACCTCTGGATCTTAGCGGGTAAGGACCATAGGTACTTGTCTAGAACAACATGCTCCACCATCTGTGCGGACGTCAAAGCCTCTGGTTGCAGCCATTTTTTTACTAGATGGATGAGATCATGCATTTGTGAGCGGGCTGGCTGATGCTCCACAAAATTCCATAAATGCACCCTCTGTGTGCGTACATACGTGTTTACTCCCAGCCTTGCCAGGATTTCGCCTTTGAGTTTGATATAGTCCATAGCATCCGCTCCACTCAGATCGTAATAGGCCTTTTGTGGATCTCCGCTTAGAAATGGAGCAACTACCTCAGCCCATCTGTCCTGTGGTAAGTGCTCACGTTCTGCAATACGTTCAAACACGGTGAGGTATGCTTCCACATCATCGTCTGCGGTCATTTTAAGCAAAGTCTTCTGCATGGCTTTCTGCGCGCTAGCAGCGCTTTGTGCACGGTCTCCCTCATCTCGGGGTTGCCGAACCAAGGCCTGTTTTATTGCCTCCAACTGCTCTTGCTGCATCTGGTGTTGCTGCTCCAGAGCCTCCTGGAAGCAAGTATTAGTCTGCTGTTGTTGCACATTTGCTTGCAATAACTGCTTCACTAGTTCCTCCATATTACTGGACTCTTGGCTCTTCAAAAGCGCAGAAGCTTTCAGCCAGGACATACACAGCGTTTTCTCTGCAGTCACAGTCCAGCAGCCACAAGTGCCCGCATTCGAAACACCATTTGTGGGGAATAGATAGCTCAGCTGGGATCTTTGCTTTGGCACAAGCGTGTGGCTATGAAGTCACTTCAGCAGACTAGCAAGTTCCACATGAATATGGACACGGCATATTTATTGTGCATACTTGTTATTCAATGTTACACATGCCAAACATGAAATAAAACATCTAAGGCCGTCTGGCCACTAACTAACAATAGCAGGCTAACTACAAAATAAACCTATATAACAGCAAAGAAGTCCATGTAGTCTTACTGTGTCAGCTCCCAGCTCAGCAGACGAGATAGACTGAGAGATCCCAGCTCCTCCTGATTATATCAGCTGGACCAGTCAGGAAACCAAAACCTGGATTGAATAAGTGGAGGGGGAACTACCAGTCCTTTCCATGCTGATCACTAAGGAAACCAGGACTGGCTTACAGTGAAATAAACTGGCTTCATCATCAGTACAGGGAGACATATGAAATGAAACGGGGAGAAATATACCTGTTTTCTAGTACCTCTCCCCTTGGCACCTCACACAATATATATATATATATATACAGTATCTATATATACAGTGGGGAAAAAAAGTATTTAGTCAGTCAGCAATAGTGCAAGTTCCACCACTTAAAAAGATGAGAGGCGTCTGTAATTTACATCATAGGTAGACCTCAACTATGGGAGACAAACTGAGAAAAAAAAATCCAGAAAATCACATTGTCTGTTTTTTTTTTCATTTTATTTGCATATTATGGTGGAAAATAAGTATTTGGTCAGAAACAAGCAATCAAGATTTCTGGCTCTCACAGACCTGTAACTTCTTCATTAAGAGTCTCCTCTTTCCTCCACTCATTACCTGTAGTAATGGCACCTGTTTAAACTTGTTATCAGTATAAAAAGACACCTGTGCACACCCTCAAACAGTCTGACTCCAAACTCCACTATGGTGAAGACCAAAGAGCTGTCAAAGGACACCAGAAACAAAATTGTAGCCCTGCACCAGGCTGGGAAGACTGAATCTGCAATAGCCAACCAGCTTGGAGTGAAGAAATCAACTGTGGGAGCAATAATTAGAAAATGGAAGACATACAAGACCACTGATAATCTCCCTCGATCTGGTGCTCCACGCAAAATCCCACCCCGTGGGGTCAGAATGATCACAAGAACGGTGAGCAAAAATCCCAGAACCACGCGGGGGGGACCTAGTGAATGAACTGCAGAGAGCTGGGACCAATGTAACAAGGCCTACCATAAGTAACACACTATGCCACCATGGACTCAGATCCTGCAGTGCCAGACGTGTCCCACTGCTTAAGCCTGTACATGTCCGGGCCCGTCTGAAGTTTGCTAGAGAGCATTTGGATGATCCAGAGGAGTTTTGGGAGAATGTCCTATGGTCTGATGAAACCAAACTGGAACTGTTTGGTAGAAACACAACTTGTCGTGTTTGGAGGAAAAAGAATACTGAGTTGCATCCATCAAACACCATACCTACTGTAAAGCATGGTGGTGGAAACATCATGCTTTGGGGCTGTTTCTCTGCAAAGGGGCCAGGACGACTGATCCGGGTACATGAAAGAATTAATGGGGCCATGTATCGTGAGATTTTGAGTGCAAACCTCCTTCCATCAGCAAGGGCATTGAAGATGAAACGTGGCTGGGTCTTTCAACATGACAATGATCCAAAGCACACCGCCAGGGCAATGAAGGAGTGGCTTCGTAAGAAGCATTTCAAGGTCCTGGAGTCGCCTAGCCAGTCTCCAGATCTCAACCCTATAGAAAACCTTTGGAGGGAGTTGAAAGTCCGTGTTGCCAAGCGAAAAGCCAAAAACATCACTGCTCTAGAGGAGATCTGCATGGAGGAATGGGCCAACATACCAACAACAGTGTGTGGCAACCTTGTGAAGACTTACAGAAAACGTTTGACCTCTGTCATTGCCAACAAAGGATATATCACAAAGTATTGAGATGAAATTTTGTTTCTGACCAAATACTTATTTTCCACCATAATATGCAAATAAAATGAAAAAAAAACAGACAATGTGATTTTCTGGATTTTTTTTTCTCAGTTTGTCTCCCATAGTTGAGGTCTACCTATGATGTAAATTACAGACGCCTCTCATCTTTTTAAGTGGTGGAACTTGCACTATTGCTGACTGACTAAATACTTTTTTTCCCCACTGTATATACCTATACTATGCGTATACATGTATTCTATCTATTCTATTTTAACATATCAGTGTGATTTTACAGTATAGCGCACTGAATTGCTGGCTTTTCTAAAGGACACCGGTGCGTATTTCTCGCAAGTCACACGCATGGTCCGTGTGTAATTGTTTTTTTCTCGCACCCATAGACTTGCATTGACAAGTCTTGGGCATAATACGGTGCAAATCGCAGCATGCTGCGATTTCACTCGCACGTAAAATATGGGCGAGAAAAAAAAGGATGGGAGCTGCCCCATAGATTAACATTGGTCCGAGTGCTATGCGATTTTTTTCTAACATAGCACTCGTCCGTATTTCTCTTTAGGTGTGACTCCAGCGAAATAAAGAAGCTCTGTTGTCACACGCTTGCAGAGTATCCTGTCTGCTACCAACACGACAAATATTCTATTTTGTTCCCTGTTGGTCTGTTCATCTTTGTCATAATTGATAATACTCCTAATGTGATACCTTATGCGAGTTTTTAGATCCCTTGTGGTTTTCCTTACATATTTAAGCCCACAGGTGCATTCCAAACAATAGATTATGCCAGTGGCTGAACAATTAAGTTGTTGGTAGATTTTAAACATTTTTCCAAAGGCATCCACACAAAATTTTTTAGGGACCAAAATTTCACAGGTCTTGCACATTTTGCAGGGAAAGAAACCAGGATCTCTTTCCGTGCATTTGAAATGACTTGATACCAAAAGACTTGAAATGGAGGTGTTTTTTCAGTACCCTGAGGAGGACCGTGCTGCTAAACATTTCCGAAGATCATCATCTGATCTCAGAATGTTCCACAGATGGTTTAGCATGTCCAACATCCCTTTCCAATCCTCATGGTTCTCGGTAATAAATCGGATTTGATTATTTTGACCCTGACTTCGAGACTGTGGAATCAAAATGTCTTTTTTGTCTGTTCTCAAAGCAATGTTATAGGCTTTCTTTATGGACTTCTTTGAATAATTTCTGTCAGGAAGTCTCCCTCTTAATTCAATGGCTCTCTGAAAATATAGAACAATTCCGACACAAGCATAGGAATTTCCCTTTAAGAATAGCTCTTACAGTTGTTGCTGAATGAGCACTTTGTGCATTCAAAATACTAAGTTGCCGTCTACTTTCTGTATAGATCCGTCTGTATCAAGTCTTCTTCACCCCTTGAAATCATTATATCTAGGAATGGGATATGATCCTTATGCAAAGAGAGTGTGAGTTTTAAATTCAGTTGATTGTTATTGAGAATACCAACAAATTCCCCCAGGTCTTCTCTCATACCCCTCCATATCATCAGGACGTCATCTATGTAACATTTCCACATTGCAATTTTATCAATATAAGATGACATATCCTCTGAAAAGCCACACTCCTTTTCTCACCATCCTAGATGTAGATTAGCGAAAAGAGGTGTGATGGCCGCCCCCATAGCAATTGCCCCCATTTGGAGATAGAAGCGGTAGTCAAAAACGAAATTATTCTTCTTGAGAACAAATTTAAGAAGATTCAGAATGAATTCCCTGTGTTCTTGACTGTATCAAAGTTTTTTGAGAGAAAAAAATTGACAGCCCTATATCCCTTTTCTTGGTCTATGCTGATATATAGATTTTCAGCATCACAGGTTGCTAGTAATTCCTATGAGCCTAGTGTTGTGTCCTGTAATTCCTGTAGAATTTGCATAGTGTCCCTGGTATAGGAGATAAGATTGTATACATATCTTCTTAATTCCTGATCAAGCCATTTACTGGCTTTTTTCATGAGGTTTGCTATATCAGAGAAAATGGGTCTACCAGATGGATTTTTTAAGTCTTTGTGGACTTTAGGGAGCATATAAAAGGTTTAGGATTTTTCACAAAAAGAAAATCTTTTTCACTTTGTTATAGCTCCTACTTCCAACCTTTGATCAATTATCTTATTATACTCCTCAAGATATTGGGCAGTGGGGTGACTCTAGAGGGATCTATAACATTCTTTATTATTTAATTGTCTCCTCGCTTCTAGAATATATTTTTCTTGTGGCCAGATGACTATGTTGCCACCTTTTTCACTGGGCTTAAACACCACATCATCCCATTTTTTCAAATCCCTTATTATCCGTCTATCCTCAGAATTGACATATAAATTGGTGGTGTGTCAGTAATGCCAAAATATCTTGATCCTCACTACTGCAGATGGTATCAGCAAAGGGGGTAATGACACACATGAGACAGACAAGGAAAGGAACAACAAAATTTAGCTCCACACAGCAGAGGATACAGAACCATTACCCAAACTCCACTGAAGTAGCAGATACACTGCTGGCACCAGAGAGCTCCAAACTCCTAGGCTGGTCTTCAGAGACAAACTCTATTACCAACAGTCAGCTGACGCATCATGTGACTATTTGACTATTACCCACACCAGCTGACCAGCGACACAGCAGCTGCCAGCAAGGAAAATGACATTAACCCTTGCTGGCATGAAAGCAAAAAACAACATTTAAATTAAAGCAGAGCCACAGGTGTCATAAATCCATAAATGAATTGTGACAGACACAAGACTAAATGACTCAACGATGAATGAGAACTAGGATGCTGAAGAATGGCACCAGGGTGTTATGAATAGGTCACCAAGGAGGATGGCAGGAATAGGCTAGGCCACCAGAAAGCCAGAAAGGTTGGCAACTTAGCGGATTGCAGACCCCTAATCCTAACAACACAACTAGCAGTAGCCGTGGGGTGTACCTACGATGCCCTAGATGCCTCGGCACAGCCGGAGAACTAAATAAGCTTAAAGCAAGAAAGGTGAAATCTAAACTGCCCCGGAGAAGAACCCCAAAGAAATAGATAGCCCCCAAACATATGTTGTCGGTGAGAAAATATGAGGCACAAACACAGGCAGAGAATAGACTGAGCAAATGATGGGGCCAAAACTGTCAAGATTGGACAGGAAAGGAAAGACACTGCAATCACGCAAAACCCCTAAAAAATCCAACACGTCTGATGTGCGTTTCTGTCCTCGTCTCCTTTTCCCTGATGTACAAAAAACACTAAGGTCTCATGACTTCTCCCCCACTATATCAGCATTCTGGTGTGAACTGGCAGCAAAGCAAAAGAGACTAATATAACAGGGGACTGAACAAACTGACACAAGCTGTAACATATGGAGCGTGGTCCAGCACAGCCCCAGCAGGGAGCACACTGAACCCTCACAGCAAAGCAGAAAGAGGCAAAACCAGATCAGATGCAAAGGATTAGCAAATGACCAACTTAACTGAAAAATGCAGGATCAGGCAGGAGACAGCAGACCTCAAAAGGCACAGGAAGAAACTATTCATCAGCAGCAACTGAGGGAAGCCTGCTCACTTATATCCTCCCAGTCAGTAACCCCTGATTTCCAATCATCATCGTCAAGTGGCAGACTTCTGTCAACCCGGCCAGCTCCACTACCAGAAGTCAGATCAAGAGAATTCACAACAGTACCCCCCTTGAGAAGGGGTCACCAAACCCTCATCCATGCCACCAGGCCGATCAGGATGAGCCCAGTGAAAAGCACGAACCAATCTCTCGGCATGAATGTCAGAAGCAGAGACCCAGGAATTATCCTCCTGGCCATAACCTTTTCACTTGACCAAGTACTGGAGTTTCCATCTAGCCAGACGAGAATACAATATCTTCTCTACCTCATACTCCAAATTACCCTTAACCAATACAGGATCAGGGGGCACCACCATGGGAACTACTGACTCCACAAACCTTTTCAACAAAGATTTATGAAAAACGTTATGAATCTAGAACGTAACTGGAAGAGCCAAACGGAAAGAAACGGGGTTAAGGATTTCCAATATCTTATAAGGTCCAATGAATCTTGGCTTGAATTTTGGAGACACAACCTTCATAGGAATATTTTTTGAGGACAACCAAACCATATCACCCACTTTAAACTGGGGACCAATGGTCCTGTGCCGGTTGGAAAATCGTTGGGCCTTTTCCTGAGAGTGTTACAGCTTATCCACTGCTTGGTCCCAAATCTGCTGCATTCTTTCTACCACAGAATCCACACTTGGGTAGGCCAAAGCTTCCACCCATCCCAAAGAAAATCGAGGATGAAGCCCAAAGTTACAGAAAAAAGGAGACATCAAGGTGGCAGAACTAGCCCTATTGTTTAGCGTGAATTTGGCCAAGGGCAAAAATCAGACCCAGTCATCTTGATCAGCAGATATGAAACATCTCAAGTAGGAATACAAAGTCTGGTTTGTTCTCTCAGTCTGCCCATTGATCTGAGGATGAAATGCAGAGGAGAAAGATAACTGAATTCCCAGTTTGCAAAAAAACCCTGTTTGGGAGAGAAGAACAGACAAATCGCGGTGCCCTAAGTGAGTAAACACAATATTGTAGTCTTTAAAGGGTGCATAATTTTATGCACTCAACTGATAGAAGACTAATATGGCTTTAGATTGTGTATCCTCAAAGATCCTTCCTTCTGGGATACTTTTCAATAGACAGAGCTTGCAGCTTGCCTCGGGTGGATCTAAGTGAAAGAGCCAGATTCAGGCTCACACAGGATGAGTAAATCAAGAAAGGCACATCCAGCTCATGAATGGCAGTGCTTCCCAGGACTCACATCCAAAGATGATAGTTCATATTTTTTTTATTTGATAGATTAAAAAAGAGGAGATACAACGTGTTTCGGATACAGTGTATATCCTTCATCAGGTATCATAAAAACACAGTACAATTCCTAATAGTATAAAATTCAGTTACACTTATATATAGTAGCAACCTTTTATCCCAGTCTCAGAAACTTGATTTAGGGTGTGGACCAAGTTCAGGAACACACCCACTGATTGATCCAACCTTGACAACATAGATGCAAGAAGAAGAGAGAGAAAAAAAAGGGCAACGTTCAAACTCTATGATATCATTCAATCCATTTGGATATAATGTTCCCAGACGATATATCCAAAATGTTTCTTTCCGGTTTAAAAAATCATTCCTATTTGCAACACCAGAGGGTATCAGTTCCACCGGAGTTACTTTTATGTTAAAAATTTGGTTATGTTTAATTAGCAGATGCCTTGAGGGACTATGTTTTAAAAAGCCGTTTTTTGCTCTATTTCTGTGACCATTAATGCGGGACCGCAGTGTCTGCACAGTGCGTCCCACATATTGCAAACCGCAACTGCATGTGATTACATATACAACGAAATCACTGTTACAGCTGAGTCTTTGTGAAATCTCTCAAAGACCTCACCAGTACTATTACATTTGATGGTTTTAGCCCTGTGATCTAGGATTCCACAGGTACAACATTTTTTAGAGCTGCATTTAAAAACTCCGGTTCCTTGAGAAACACCACATAAAATTTGATCAGTACTTTTTTTTAATGTTTTTTCTTTTTGAATCCAACTGCTTTTTTAATTTACTGGGGGCCACCAAATTCTTCAAAGTTTTCCCCCTTCTATATGTAATTCATGGTTTATCAGGGAGATGTTTTCCCAAAACAGGGTCACGCTTCAAGATATACCAATATTTTAAAAGCACAGTTCTTATGACTTTATTTCCCCTATTGAATGTTGTCACAAAATTCAATTTCCAGCAATCATCACTTTTTTCTTTACCAATGGTCAAATTATCCCCCTTTCTATTTTTTCCTTTTAAACATTCCTCCTGTGTTTTTACTTTGTTATCCCTATATGCACTAATTATCAAATTTTTTGGGTATCTTTTTTCCTTAAATTTTCTTTTAGAATTTTAGACTGAGCTACATAATCAGATTCTCTCGTACAATTCTTTCTTATACGAAACAATTTGCTGTGGGGTATATTAACCTTCCACTTCTAGTAATGTGCACTGTTAAAATCTAAAAAGCCATTTGAATCCACTTTTTTAAAGTGGGTTTTTGTAATAATTTTTTTCCCACTATGGCTGATCTCTAGATTTTCTTTATTGATTTGTGATGTAAAGGTAATCCCCTAGGTGTTATTATTGAGCTCCTTTATTAACTGTGCCGCTTCCTCCTCTGTCCCCTTCCATATAATAATCAGATCATCAATGAAGCGCTTATAAAGCCTTATTTTGTCATTGAAAACAGGCTTAGAGAGTGACGATGAGGACTCGAATCGCCCCATGAATAAGTTTGTGAAACTTGGCGCGACCCGAGTCCCCATTGCGGTGCCGAGCAACTGTAAATACAGTAAGCCTTCAAAAATTAACACATTGTGTTCAAGAATGAATTTAAGACCCTTTAACAGAAAATCTCTTTGTTCAGGGAGCATCTCTGTCTTTGCTAAATAAAAACCCACCGCATTTACCCCCATTTCGTGATCTATGTTGGAATATAATGAATTTACATCCAGCGAGATGAAGGAATAGTTATCTTCCCATTCAATATCCCTCAGTTCCTCAATTAATTGTGTGGAATCTCTCAAATATGATGGAAGAGACTTTACTAGATCTTGTAAAAACAAGTCAATATAATGAGACGTGATGGCCATCAGGAGACGCTTCATCGAATTGACATGCACTTTCTTTGTCCCACCAGCCATTTTCAAACTAGAAGCAGAAGAAAAATGCTCAAAAGATTGAACATATGAACAGCAAGTCATTTTACAATAAAATTAAATAAGATGAGTCTTTCTAGCCCTGTTTTTAGAAATTTTTTAGGCATCTTTTGTAGTAGACTCACTTCAACAGAAAGAAAACTGTGTGCACATACGCATAGATTGAAAAATAATTTGGAGCTGAAAAACACAATAGCAGGCAATATGTTGGAGAAATAATGATTTTTTTCATTTTCTACTATCCCAGTGGATGCTGTATTTTTGTGAAGAATATTTGGAGAGTTAATTTTGGTAAGACTACAGGTCTAGGTTAAATACATTATTTGTCAGAATCCAAAGTATGAAAGTGACACACAGATGTTGAGTGAGTCATACTAGATGGGCCATCTTAATGGACAACAGAACACTATAAGCTGGTCTGAAAAATGATGTTTCCAAAATATTACACAAAAATTCTCTAGATCCAATTTTAACCCCTTTCCTAAATTAGACGTACTATTCCGTCCATGTGACCTGGGACCTAAGTCCCAAGGACGGAATAGTACATCTAGCGCGATCAGCTGCTGATTATCACAGCTGACACCCGGCACTATGTGTCAGGGGCGGTGACGGACCACCCCCGACACACTAAGCCCTGGCACACTGCGATCAAACACGATCACAGTGTACCGGGGTTTAGGGAAGCATCGACAGGGAGGGGGCTCCCTCCATGCTTCCCTGAGACTCCCACAGCAGCGCGATGTGCAGCGCTGCTGCGTGGGTCTCTTTCCCTGCAGGTCTCTGAATCCAAAATGGCTGCGGGGTCCTTCGGGGGCCTGCAGGGAGGCGGCTTCCTCATGCCTGCAAAGCGCCGGCATGAGGAAGCCTGCAGCACTGCCTGTGACAGATCGCTGATCTGTCACAGCGTGCTAGATCAGCGATCTGTCACATGACAGTGATGTCCCCCCTGAGACAATGTAATAAAGTTAAAAAAAGTGTAAAAATAATTTATAAAAAATTGCTAAATAAATAAAAAAAAAAATATTCCTTAATAAATTCATTTTTTGAAAAAAAAAAAATAAATAAAAGTACACATATTTGGTATCGCCGCGTCCGTAACGACCCACCCTATAAAACTGTCCCACTATTTAACCCCTTTAGCGAACCCCTTAAAAAATAAAAATAAAAAAACGAAGCAAAAAATAAAGCTTTATCATCATACCACCGAACAAAAAGTGCAATAACGCGCAATTAAAAAGACGGATATAAATAACCATGGTACCACTGAAAACATCATCTTGTCCCGCAAAAAACGAGCTGCTATACAGCATGATCAGCAAAAAAATATAAAAGTTATAGCTCACAGAATAAAGCGATGCAAAAATAATTATTTTTTATATAAAATTGTTTTCATTGCATAAAAGTGCCAAAACATAAAAAACCACATAACTGAGGTATCGCTGTAACCATATTGACCCGAAGAATATAACCGCTTTATCAATCTTACCGCACATGGAATAGCGTAAACGCACCCCCCAAAAGAAATTCATGAAATGCTGGTTTTGTTCATTCTGCATCCCAAAAATCGGAATAAAAAGCGATCAAAAAGTCACGTGCTCAAAAATGGTACCAATAGAAGCGTCATCTTGTCCCGCAAAAAATAAGATCTCACATGACTCGATGGGTCAAAATATGGAAAAATTATAGCTCTCAAAATGTGGTGATGCATAAACTATTTTTACAATAAAAAGCGTGTGACAGCTGCCAAAAATAAAAACCCGCTATAAATAGTAAATCAAACCCTCCTTTATCACCCCCATAGTTAGGGAAAAATAATAAAATAAAAAAAATGTATTTATTTCCATTTTCCCTTTAGGGCTAGGGTTAGGGTTAGGGCTAGGGTTAGGGCTAGGGTTAGGGCTAGGGTTAGGGTTAGGGCTAGGGATGTGTTGAGGTTAGGGTTGGAGTTAGAATTGGGGGGGTTTCCACTGTTTTGGCAGATCAGGGGCTTTCCAAACGCAACATGGCGTCTGATCTCAATTTCAGCCAAAAAAGTCAAATGGCGCTGCTTCCCTTCCGAGCTCTGCCACATGCCCAAATAGTGGTTTACCCCCACATGTGGGGTATCAGCATACTCAGGACAAATTGCACAATAACTTTTGGGGTCCTGTTACTCTTGGGAAAATAACAATTGGGGTGAAAAGATCATTTTTTTGGAAAAAATATGATTTTTTTAATTGTACGGCTGTACGATATAAACTTCTGTGAAGCCCTTGAGGGTTCAAAGTGCTCACCACATATCTAGATAAGTTCCTTGGGGTGTCTAGTTTCCAAAAAGGGGTCACTTGTGGGGGGTTTCCACTGTTTAGGCACATAAGGGGCTGTCCAAACGTGACATGGCGTCCGATCTGAATTCCAGCCAATTTTGCAGTGAAAAAGTCAAACGGCGCTCTTTCCCTTCCGAGCTCTGCCATGCGCTCAAACAGTGGTCCCCCCACATATTATTCATCAGCGTACTCAGGACAAACTTCACAATAACTTTTCCAATCCAATTTCTCCTGTTACCCTTGTTAAAATAAAAAATTGAACCTGAAGTAATTTTTTTGTGAAAAAAAGTTAAATGTTCATTTTTTTAAACATTCAAAAAATTCCTGTGATGCACCTGAAGGGTTAATAAACTTCTTGAATCTGGTTTTGAGCACCTTGAGGGGTGCAGTTTTTAGAATGGTGTCACTTTTGAGTATTTTCTATCATATAGACCCCTCAAAGTGACTTCAAATGTGATGTGGTCCATAAAAATAAAATGGTGTTGTAAAAATGAGAAATCGCTGGTCAACTTTTAACCCTTATAACTTCCTAACATAAAAATATTTTGGTTCCCAAATTGTGCTGATGTAAAGTAAACATGTGGGAAATGTTACATATTAAGTTTTTTGAGTGCCGTATCTCTGTGATTTAAGGCTGGTTTCACATTTGCGTTTTTTTGCGCTGTATTTTAGCGCTAAAAAATGCATGCACTTTTTTTTCCTATATTTTGCATGGGATGCGCTTATGTGCGCATACACATGCGTTTGTATGCGTTTTTACGCGCATGCGGTTTTTTGTGGTGCGCGCTCGGGCGCACAAAATGCATCCTGTTGCATTTTTTGGGCGTCTGACTTGCCTCAAAAAACGCATGCGCGCAATGCGTTTTTTTTACAGCAAGACACCCATTATAAGTCTATGGGTGCGCATATGTGCGCATTGGCATGCTCATGCATGCGTTTTTTTGCGCATGCGTTTTTTTGTTGTCCATTGGTTAGACAATGGAAATTATGGGTTTGGGTTAGAGTTAGGGTTAGTTAAGGGGGTTTAGGGTTAGGGTTAGGGTTTGGGTTAGGGTTAGTATGGTTTGGTTAAGGGTTAGGGTTTAGGGTTAGTTAGGGTTAGGGTTTGGGTTAGGGTTAGTAGGGTTTGGTTAAGGGTTAGGGTTAGTATGGTTTGGTTAAGGGTTAGGGTTAGGGTCAGGGTTAGGGTTAGGGTATGGTTTGGTTAAGGGTTAGGGTTAGGGTCAGGGTTAGGGTTAGGGTATGGTTTGGTTAAGGGTTAGGGTTAGTAAAGTCATGGTTTGGGTTAGTGTGAGGTGCCAACTAATGTTGGAAAAAAACGCAAACGCAGTAAAAACGCACTAAAAACGCATACAAATGCATAAAAACGCTGTGTTTTTTTCATGCATGCTCATAAAAATGCTTGAAAAAAACGCAGCATTTGTATGCGTTTGTATGCATTTTTTTCATGCGTTTTTTTGTGGGAAAAATGCGCTGCAAAACAAAGCAAGTGTGAAAGTAGCCTAAGAGCATGAAAATTCAAAGTTGGAAAATTGCGAAATTTTCAAAATTTTCGCCAAATTTCCGTTTTTTCACAAATAAACGCAAGATATATGAATGAAATCTTACCACTAACATGAAGCACAATATGTCACGAGAAAACAATGTCAGAATCACCGGGATCCATGGAAGCATTCCAGAGTTATTACCTCATAAAGGGACAGTGGTCAGAATTGTAACAATTGGCCCGGGCATTGCAAACCGCCCTTGGGAGTAAAGGGGTTAAATACCAACCCCCTGAGCTCTTCTGTAGCTGATTTCTTCTTCCAAACTCAAAGCACATATTCATCCATCACGTGTCAAGAGTGATGCATTTGCTCAAATGCTTTTTTATTTTAGGATGTGTTAAGGAAATTTTTAATATGTGAAAAGGATAAAAATAGAATCTGTGAAGATATAAATAACTTGCCTAAACAAGTGTTGGAAAATTATCGAGCAATGTCTTTTTACATGACGTAGCACAAATAGTATAAAAAAAATTTTTCCCTTTGTATTTTTTATACTTGTATATGTTGACTATGAATATTTATTCATTTTATTAGAATTGTGCCATTTAACTGACATGGAGTAAACTTAAAAAAAAAATAACCTTTTCATGATGCAAGCAGCTTTCACCACCTCACTTTCCCATATCCACTTTTCTACATTTTTTATTTGTACTTTGATTAAGCTATATGATGTTTTGCTTTTGCATAAAAGTTGTATGCTGTTTCACCATTTTGGTTACATTTAGGTTACTTTTTTGTTTATTCCATTTTCATTTTTGTTGAAGAATGCAACATGTTAACCATGCATCAAAAAGTATGAAAAGAGTTCCGGAAGGTTGGCAACATTCGGTCACAGTTCGGTAAATGATCGTGTTTCCACTAATGTCTTCGTTTTCACTTTATCTACTTTAACTATGATAGTTAGAGTTGAGCGAAACGGGTCGAAAAAATTCAAAAGTCGCCGACTTTTGGCAAAGTCGGGTTTCATGAAACGAAACCCGACCCTAGGATGAGGTCGGCCACGAGGTCGGCGACTTACGCGCCAAAGTCGCGTTTCAAAAGTTTGTTTTGCGCTCTTTTTCAGCCAATCAGGATCCACGGACACTGTGGGCAACGTGATGACATAGGCACGGGTCACCACCATCTTTCAGAAGGGCATGCAAGTGATTGGCTTGCTTTGGTGGGCGTCACAGGGGGTATAAAAGGGCGTGCACGCCGACCACCATCTTACTTTCTGCCGATCTTAGCATAGGGAGAGGTTGCTGCTGATTCTGTAGGGAGAGCGTTAGGCAGGGAAGAAGACAGAAAAACTGCTTCTGCTGCTAGCGATTTGGCCTGCACAACACACCAGTCACTGTGTGTGCAGTGCAAGGGGAGGCTATACAGTGGGGAAAAAAAGTATTTAGTCAGTCAGCAATAGTGCAAGTTCCACCACTTAAAAAGTTGAGAGGCGTCTGTAATTTACATCATAGGTAGACCTCAACTATGGGAGACAAACTGAGAAAAAAAAATCCAGAAAATCACATTGTCTGTTTTTTTTTCATTTTATTTGCATATTATGGTGGAAAATAAGTATTTGGTCAGAAACAAGCAATCAAGATTTCTGGCTCTCACAGACCTGTAACTTCTTCTTTAAGAGTCTCCTCTTTCCTCCACTCATTACCTGTAGTAATGGCACCTGTTTAAACTTGTTATCAGTATAAAAAGACACCTGTGCACACCCTCAAACAGTCTGACTCCAAACTCCACTATGGTGAAGACCAAAGAGCTGTCAAAGGACACCAGAAACAAAATTGTAGCCCTGCACCAGGCTGGGAAGACTGAATCTGCAATAGCCAACCAGCTTGGAGTGAAGAAATCAACTGTGGGAGCAATAATTAGAAAATGGAAGACATACAAGACCACTGATAATCTCCCTCGATCTGGTGCTCCACGCAAAATCCCACCCCGTGGGGTCAGAATGATCACAAGAACGGTGAGCAAAAATCCCAGAACCACGCGGGGGGACCTAGTGAATGAACTGCAGAGAGCTGGGACCAATGTAACAAGGCCTACCATAAGTAACACACTACGCCACCATGGACTCAGATCCTGCAGTGCCAGACGTGTCCCACTGCTTAAGCCTGTACATGTCCGGGCCCGTCTGAAGTTTGCTAGAGAGCATTTGGATGATCCAGAGGAGTTTTGGGAGAATGTCCTATGGTCTGATGAAACCAAACTGGAACTGTTTGGTAGAAACACAACTTGTCGTGTTTGGAGGAAAAAGAATACTGAGTTGCATCCATCAAACACCATACCTACTGTAAAGCATGGTGGTGGAAACATCATGCTTTGGGGCTGTTTCTCTGCAAAGGGGCCAGGACGACTGATCCGGGTACATGAAAGAATGAATGGGGCCATGTATCGTGAGATTTTGAGTGCAAACCTCCTTCCATCAGCAAGGGCATTGAAGATGAAACGTGGCTGGGTCTTTCAACATGACAATGATCCAAAGCACACCGCCAGGGCAACGAAGGAGTGGCTTCGTAAGAAGCATTTCAAAGTCCTGGAGTGGCCTAGCCAGTCTCCAGATCTCAACCCTATAGAAAACCTTTGGAGGGAGTTGAAAGTCCGTGTTGCCAAGCGAAAAGCCAAAAACATCACTGCTCTAGAGGAGATCTGCATGGAGGAATGGGCCAACATACCAACAACAGTGTGTGGCAACCTTGTGAAGACTTACAGAAAACGTTTGACCTCTGTCATTGCCAACAAAGGATATATCACAAAGTATTGAGATGAAATTTTGTTACTGACCAAATACTTATTTTCCACCATAATATGCAAATAAAATGAAAAAAAAAACAGACAATGTGATTTTCTGGATTTTTTTTTCTCAGTTTGTCTCCCATAGTTGAGGTCTACCTATGATGTAAATTACAGACGCCTCTCATCTTTTTAAGTGGTGGAACTTGCACTATTGCTGACTGACTAAATACTTTTTTTCCCCACTGTATAGTGGTGTATCAGTGGTGTTGGTTGTTGGGCTGCCTTCTAAGGCTTCCTGACAGGCTGGCATTGCTGTTTACCCACTGCTCCGCAAACTGCTTTTTTAAAAGCAATCCAATCTCCCTTATCCTCTAGTCACTTTGGTCACAGCTGCGCCATCGAGCCTTTCACATAGCGCTCAGATATTCATTGGGCCTCAAACTGCTTTTTTAAAAGCAAGCCCAATTTTTTTTTTTGTCCTGCTGAGAAGAAAAAAAAACTGCTTCTGCTGCTGATAGCAATTTGGCCTGCACAACACACCAGTCACTGTGTGTGCAGTGCAAGGGGAGGCTATATTGTGGTGTATCAGTAGTGTTGGTTGTTGGGCTGCCTTTTAAGGCTTCCTGACAGGCTGGCATTGCTGTTTACCCACTGCTCCACAAACTGCTTTTTTAAAAGCAATCCAATCTCCCTTATCCTCTAGTCACTTTGGTCACAGCTGTGCCATCGAGCCTGTCACATAGCGCTCAGATATTCATTGGGCCTCACACAATCCAAAAGTGTCCAGTGTCCAAAAGTGTGTGCAGAGATTCAAAATCTCCCTTATCCTCTAGTCACTTAGGTCACAGCTGTGCCATCGAGCCTGTCACATAGCGCTCAGATATCAGTGGGCCTCACACAATCCAAAAGTGTCCAGTGTCCAAAAGTGTGTGCAGAGATTCAAAATCTCACTTATCCTCTAGTCACTTAGGTCACAGCTGTGCCATCGAGCCTGTCACATAGCGCTCAGATATCAGTGGGCCTCACACAATCCAAAAGTGTCCAGTGTTCAAAAGTGTGTGCAGAGATTCAAAATCTCACTTATCCTCTAGTCACTTAGGTCACAGCTGTGCCATCGAGCCTGTCACATAGCGCTCAGATATCAGTGGGCCTCACACAATCCAAAAGTGTCCAGTGTCCAAAAGTGTGTGCAGAGATTCAAAATCTCACTTATCCTCTAGTCACTTAGGTCACAGCTGTGCCATCGAGCCTGTCACATAGCGCTCAGATATTTATTGGGCCTCACACAATCCAGAAGTGTCCAGTGTCCAAAAGTGTGTGCAGAGATTCAAAATCTCACTTATCCTCTAGTCACTTAGGTCACAGCTGTGCCATCGAGCCTGTCTCATAGTGCTCAGATATTCATTGGGCCTCACACAATCCAAAAGTGTCCAGTGTCCAAAAGTGTGTGCAGAGATTTAAAATCTCCCTTATCCTCTAGTCACTTAGGTCGCAGCTGTGCCATCGAGCCTGTCACATAGCGCACAGATATTCATTGGGCCTCACACAATCCAAAAGTGTCCAGTGTCCAAAAGTGTGTGCAGAGATTCAAAATCTCACTTATCCTCTAGTCACTTAGGTCACAGCTGTGCCATCGAGCCTGTCACATAGCGCTCAGATATCAGTGGGCCTCACACAATCCAAAAGTGTCCAGTGTCCAAAAGTGTGTGCAGAGATTCAAAATCTCACTTATCCTCTAGTCACTTAGGTCACAGCTGTGCCATCGAGCCTGTCACATAGCGCTCAGATATCAGTGGGCCTCACACAATCCAAAAGTGTCCAGTGTCCAAAAGTGTGTGCAGAGATTCAAAATCTCACTTATCCTCTAGTCACTTAGGTCACAGCTGTGCCATCGAGCCTGTCACATAGCGCTCAGATATTTATTGGGCCTCACACAATCCAAAAGTGTCCAGTGTCCAAAAGTGTGTGCAGAGATTCAAAATCTCACTTATCCTCTAGTCACTTAGGTCACAGCTGTGCCATCGAGCCTGTCTCATAGTGCTCAGATATTCATTGGGCCTCACACAATCCAAAAGTGTCCAGTGTCCAAAAGTGTGTGCAGAGATTCAAAATCTCCCTTATCCTCTAGTCACTTAGGTCGCAGCTGTGCCATCGAGCCTGTCACATAGCGCACAGATATTCATTGGGCCTCACACAATCCAAAAGTGTCCAGTGTCCAAAAGTGTGTGCAGAGATTCAAAATCTCACTTATCCTCTAGTCACTTAGGTCACAGCTGTGCCATCGAGCCTGTCACATAGCGCTCAGATATCAGTGGGCCTCACACAATCCAAAAGTGTCCAGTGTCCAAAAGTGTGTGCAGAGATTCAAAATCTCACTTATCCTCTAGTCACTTAGGTCACAGCTGTGCCATCGAGCCTGTCACATAGCGCTCAGATATCAGTGGGCCTCACACAATCCAAAAGTGTCCAGTGTCCAAAAGTGTGTACAGAGATTCAAAACCTCACTTATCCTCTAGTCACTTAGGTCACAGCTGTGCCATCGAGCCTGTCACATAGCGCTCAGATATTCATTGGGCCTCACACAATCCAAAAGTGTCCAGTGTCCAAAAGTGTGTGCAGAGATTCAAAATCTCACTTATCCTCTAGTCACTTAGGTCACAGCTGTGCCATCGAGCCTGTCTCATAGTGCTCAGATATTCATTGGGCCTCACACAATCCAAAAGTGTCCAGTGTCCAAAAGTGTGTGCAGAGATTCAAAATCTCCCTTATCCTCTAGTCACTTAGGTCACAGCTGTGCCATCGAGCCTGTCACATAGCGCTCAGATATTCATTGGGCCTCACACAATCCAAAAGTGTCCAGTGTCCAAAAGTGTGTGCAGAGATTCAAAATCTCACTTATCCTCTAGTCACTTAGGTCACAGCTGTGCCATCGAGCCTGTCTCATAGTGCTCAGATATTCATTGGGCCTCACACAATCCAAAAGTGTCCAGTGTCCAAAAGTGTGTGCAGAGATTCAAAATCTCCCTTATCCTCTAGTCACTTAGGTCACAGCTGTGCCATCGAGCCTGTCACATAGCGCTCAGATATTCATTGGGCCTCACACAATCCAAAAGTGTCCAGTGTCCAAAAGTGTGTGCAGAAATTCAAAATCTCCCCTGTCCTATAGACACCTTGTACTTTGTTTTACATACTATATAGTTTGTTGGATTTTGTCTACATTTCTACCAAAAATGAGGAAGGCTGGTGGAAGAGGCCGTGGAATTGGGCGGGGGTTGGCAGCTGGTAATGATGGTGCTGGTGGTGGATCTGATGGTAGTGGCAAGAGCAAAATAGGACCGAATGCAGGAGGTGTTGAGCCTGCGTCATCGTCTGGCTACACAAGGCCTCGAACGCTTAGTTTTCTAGGAGTTGGCAAACCGCTTTTAAAGCCAGAGCATCAGGAAAAAGTTTTGTCTTACATTGCTGACTCAGCCTCCAGCTCTATCGCCTCCTCTTCTTCAGTTGTAAAAAGTAAAAGCACTGAGTCGTCATTGGAGGCTCATGTTCATGAACCACACCTTTCCTTGTGTCCTTCACCCCAACCAAGATTGAAGGATGACGCAGGCCATACTACTGATTACTCCATGGAGCTGTTTTCACATACCATGCCTGGATTATCAAGTGAAATGGTGAATTACCCAGGCCAAGATGAATCTGACATGGAGTGCACTGATGCACAGCCGCTGATGGATGATTCTGCTGGTACATTCACTCAGAGCACTACATTGTCCTCGCAGTGTACAGAGCCAGATTCTGACCCTGATGAGACTCAGGTGCCCCTTCCCACACACTATACCACCATACACGGTGACACAGAGGAAGGTGCACATGACATAGAAGAGGAGGTGATGGATGACCCAGTTGTTGATCCAGATTGGCATCCATTGGGGGAAGAGGGTGCTGCTTCCAATAGCTCAGATGAGGAGCATCCACAGCAGACATCGACATCGCAACAGCTGTTATCTGGCAGGCCCGGAGCACTCCAAAGACAGGTTGCAAACATCAAAAGAGTTGCTGGACAGCTTGTCCAGAGGGTCAAAAGATCACAGCGTGCTAGGCCGCAAAATGTCTGCCAAAGTAGGAAGAGTGCAGTGTGGCACTTTTTTGAACAAAATCCTCATGATCAGGCCAAGGTTATCTGTAAGAAGTGCGCAAAGACCTTTAGCCGAGGGAAAAATCTGAAAAATTTGAATACCAGTTGCATGCTTAGACATTTAACCAGCATGCACTTGCAAGCGTGGACACACCAAACCTCAAGTGCCACATGTGCAACTGATCACAACGAAGGTAGTCAGCAACGCTACATTGTTTCCCCCACTGTAAGCCCACCGGTTAGCACAGCAGCAAATGTTGAGGTGTCGTTGCAAGGCCACAGCAGTCAGGGAATCCCACTGTTATATCAACGAAAGACTGATTCTAGGCCATTAGAAAGAACACCAACTCCATCACCATCATCAACCCTCTCTCAGTCCGCCCTGTCCACCGCTACTTCCACCATATGCAGCTCTCAAGTCCAGCTCACCCTCCCAGACACTATGAGTAGGTCAAGAAAGTACTCAGTCTCTCATCCGCGTACACTGGGTTTGAACGCCCACATTGCCAAACTAATCTCGTTTGAGATGATGCCCTTTCGGTTGGTGGAAAGCACAGCTTTCCGCGAACTCATGGCCTATGCAGTACCACGCTATGACCTACCCAGTCAACACTTCTTCTCTCGCAAAGCCATCCCAGCACTCCACCATCATGTGAAAGACCGCATTGTCCATGCACTCAAGCAGTCAGTGAGCGGAAAGGTGCACCTCACTACTGATGCATGGTCCAGTCGGCATGGCCAGGGCCGTTACGTGTCCATCACTGCGCACTGAGTTAATGTGGTGGATGCAGGGTCCACAGGGGACAGCGGTGGTGGGACAGTGCTGCCTAGCCCACAGTATAGGAAACAGTTGGCTGTAGGCGTTCCACCCTCCTCCTCCTCCAGAAGCGAAAGCTCGTCCACAGAGCGCAGTCGTACGAGCACTCCATCTGCAGCTGCCACTGTTGCACACGATGTGTCCCCCTATCGAGCAGCTAGTGGAAAGCGTCAGCAGGCTGTGTTGCAGATGATGTGTTTGGGCGACAGACATACCGCCGAGGTGCTGGCCGAGTACTTGAAGCGACAAACTGAGTCATGGCTGGGCAGTGTACATCTTGAGGCAGGCAAGGTAGTTAGTGATAACGGCCGTAATTTTGTGGCAGCCATAGCCCTTTCAAAACTCAGCCACATACCTTGCTTGGCTCACACCTTGAACCTGGTGGTGCAGTGCTTCCTCAAAAATTATCCGGAGTTAACAGCCCTGCTCCAGAAGGTGCGAAGACTGTGTGCGCACATCCGCCGGTCGCCTGTACACTCCGTTCGTATGCAGAAGCTGCAGCGATTGCTCCACCTTCCCAACCACCGCCTCATTATCGACATTGCAACAAGGTGGAACTCCACCCTGCACATGGTGGAGCGGCTGTGCGAGCAGAGGCAGGCCATAATGCATTTGTGGGAGGATACACGGCCAGGCACTTTGAGAGCAGACATGGAGTTGACAGGTGTGCAGTGGTCGAAGCTGAAAGACCTCTGTAAAGTCCTTCAGTGTTTTGAGGAATGCACACGGCTGGTAAGCGCAGACGACGCCATCCTAAGCATGAGCATCCCACTTATGCGTCAGCTCATGCAAACTTTGACGCACCTTAAGGAGCAGGCGTCTGCAGCCAATGTTGATGAGGAGGAAGAGGAGGAGGGAATCCTTGATGACATTCAGCCATTGTCTGCTCAGGGACCTCTCCTGGACGAGGTGGAGGAAGAAGAGGAAGAGGAGGAGGAGGATGATGGGGATGATTACTTAGGGGAGGAGGATGCATCTCGTGGGGCAAGTGAAAATGTTGGCGTGGCAAGGTCTGGTACAGGGTTTGTGCGTGACTGGAGGGATGTGGATTTGCCAGAAAGTGCTCCTCCAACCAGCACTCGCAGTGCATCATTGACACCGGGAACATTGGCCCACATGTCAGATTATGCCTTGCGGATCCTAAAAAGGGACCCCCGCATTGCCAAAATGATGAACGATGACGACTACTGGTTGGCCAGCATCCTGGATCCACGCTATAAAGGCAAATTACAAAACATCATGCCACAGGAGAACCTTGACCTAATATTGGCTAATAAACAAGCAACTCTGGTAAATCGGTTGCTTGAGGCATTCCCCGCACACAGCAGCGGTGATGGTTCTCACACGAGCCGTACGGGCCGGGGGCAGCTTGGCAGAGGTGTTCGTGGTGCACACAGCAGAAGTGGCGTTGGAGACAGGGGTTTCATGACAATGTTGTGGACTGATTTTTCAAATACCGCTCACACAACTGGTAATACTGCATCGATGGAAAGTGACAGGAGACAGCAGTTGTCAACCATGGTTACAAACTACTTTTCCTCCCATATCGATGTTCTCCCACACAGGTCATTCCCCTTTGACTATTGGGCCGCTAAACTGGACACCTGGCCTGAATTGGCCCAATATGCCTTACAGGAGCTCGCTTGCCCAGCTGCAAGTGTGCTATCGGAAAGAGTCTTCAGTGCAGCTGGATCAATCCTGACAGAAAAAAGGACCCGTCTGTCAACCCAAAATGTGGATGATCTAACCTTCATTAAAATGAACCATGCATGGGTTTCCAAGGATTTTGTCCCACCTTCCCCTGATGACACATAGGGTGACAGAAAAATGGCTTGCTTTGGTCCACCTCTTCCTGGGACTTGACCTATTTCGCCTTTTGCATCAGCTGAATGTCCAACATCAACATATGCCACTTTCTAAAACTCCCTAACTGTGCTGCCTCCCCCCCATGGCCGGGGTCACCACCTAGCGCACGACACCGTGCGAGTGCCGTTGCCCTGGACAGGTGGGTAGGCCGACTCTTGGGCGCGGGCACTGGCACAGGGTCCCTCATAGTGCAATCAAGTGTCTCTGACGGTGGTGGTGCACACCCGCCGTCAGACACACCGCTGTACTATGAGGGGCCCAGTGCCAGTACCGACGCCCACGAGTGGGCCCCCCTTGCTTGGGCAGGGCCCCAGCATTTGCAATCTTTACCTCTCCCTGCTCCTCCGCTGTGTAATCTGGGCCGTCAAATCCATACTGTGCCTGACACCGTCTGAGCCTGCCTCCTGAGACATATATTTTGAATGTGTACGCTATCCATACATGTTATCCGGGGATACGGTACCCTTTCTAACCTTTGTGCAATCACGTGCAATCCATACTGGGCCTAACACCGTCTGAGCCTGCCTCCTGAGACATATATTTTGAATGTGTACGCTATCCATACATGTTATCCGGGGATACGGTACCCTTTCTAACCTTTGTGCAATCACGTGCAATCCATACTGGGCCTAACACCGTCTGAGCCTGCCTCCTGAGACATATATTTTGAATGTGTACGCTATCCATACATGTTATCCGGGGATACGGTACCCTTTCTAACCTTTGTGCAATCACGTGCAATCCATACTGGGCCTAACACCGTCTGAGCCTGCCTCCTGAGACATATATTTTGAATGTGTACGCTATCCATACATGTTATCCGGGGATACGGTACCCTTTCTAACCTTTGTGCAATCAAGTGCAATCCATACTGGGCCTAACACCGTCTGAGCCTGCCTCCTGAGACATATATTTTGAATGTGTACGCTATCCATACATGTTATCTGGGGATACGGTACCCTTTCTAACCTTTGTGCAATCACGTGTAATCCATACTGGGCGTGAGAACGGCTGGCGAGCTGTTAAGCAAGCTACAGCACCTGTGGTTTGCACACGGAAGTTTTTCATTTTTTCAGGAATGACGGTTAGGCCTAATTCCGGAACTGCAGTTGACCTGCACTTACTGGGAAATCATTGTTCGCGGGTAATAATTGTAATCAGTGATCCCCATCACTAACGTTGTTCAGCGGGTTATCTGCACCTGTAAGCGACAAACGCTGGCCTTTTCAGTGTAGCGCACATGCAGCCACGGACATGTAAGGGCATGACACACCAGTTATTGGCCAATCTCATGTTCCAGAGCCTCACGTGTCCCTCTAGTAAGCCGGACTTGGACCGCGGGGCATGACGGAGTCTCGTTCGTTAACGGAATTAAGCTTGCAATGTGTGCATCTGTTCTGTAGCTGGCATGGTTGAGGTTTCCCAGGTGGAGTCGAATTTAACCGTAGGCTCCACTCCTGGTGGTGCCCTTCTGGACATTCCTTTAAGGTTCAGCTTTGCAACCATACTGCCCACGTAAAACAAACAATTTGCCTTCATGAACGCTGTTTGGAGGGTCATGACTCGTGGGAATAACGCCGCCCAATCAGTTAACCTGCTAGAGAGATCCTTCGTTGCTCCCAAGCATGACATCACACTCCCTAGGAGGAAGGTAATGCCACTGTGGCGACCGTACTCCTGGGGGAGACACAAGTGCACTGATGCCCAGCCACTGCTCGATGAATCTGCTGGTACATTGACCCAGACCACTACATTCCCCTCGCACGCTACACGGCCTGAATCTGACCCTGATGAAACTCAGGCTACCCTTCCCATATACAGTTCCATCTTACACGGTGACAAAGAGGAAGCTGCAGATGAAAGTGCAGGTTCGGCCCACCCGCCATCAGACACACCACCGTACTATCAGGGGCCCTGTGCCAGTGCCGTCGCCAACGAGTGGGCCCCCCCTGCTTGCTCAGGATCACAGCACTTGCAAGGTTGAAATACTGTGCAGTGAGATGGAAGATGGGGACGACGAGGAGTCCAGACTAGTACAGGGATTCCCTAGCGAGGAGACTTATTTGATTGTTTTCAATGTTGGGACAGCAATTTTTGGGGAGCACGTTACTCTGGAGAATGATAGATGGGGCCCACCATACACTGGAACATTCCAAAGGTGGACATCAGACACTGGAGCAGCATTTACAGGGCCCATTATACACTAGAGCATTAGAAATGGGGCCCATTATGTTTGGAGCATTATTTGGGCCCATAAGACAGTGGAGCTTCATCCATGGGGACCAACATATACTGTAGCATTATGTGGAGCTCATCATATACTGTTTCAAACATTATATGGGACCAATGATTCTGTATGGAGAAATAGATGGGCCTCGTCATGAGATGTAAAAAGTGAAGTATTTTTCATTGTATTATACCGCTATTTCTCTGCCGTATCGGAGCATGATGAGTTTTGGTATGTGTTAAAGGGGCGCTCTTTCGCCCAGGGCACATGAAAACCTGGAGCCAGCCCCCCCCCCACAACTTTAGCCAAATAACCCCCATTTTTCAGTGCGTAACTTGTATTATGAAGTTAATTAAGGTTGACAAGCTTAAGTAAGAAGAATTGATGCTTTTGGCATTCAAATGGGCACTGTAGGTGTGTTTCCTGTCCTCCTCTCACTGCCGACTTTTATTCCCCATTGACTTACATTGGGTTTTGTGTTTCGGGACGACCCCGACTTTTCCCTATAATAGGACGATCTTGCTCGACCCGACTTTTGGAAAAGTCGGGTTTCACGAAACGAAACGCGACCCTAAAAAACCAAAAGTCGCTCAACTCTAATGATAGTGCTACTGTATGATGAGCGGGAGAATGTGGTTTATGAGGGGAGAGGGTGCGTCTAATAGAGATGAGCAAACCTTTTAAAGTTCTGTTCAATTAACCGAAAGTTTAGACGTTCGCTGAACATGTTCTCCAAACATACCTGAACCCCATTAAATTTATTGGGAAGCCAAACCAAACATACACACTACACTTTAAGGAGTGATAAAAAGATACCGAAACAACTAAAATTAGTTGCAGACACCATGAAAAGTGGCATCAATTGACCAACAGTAAAAATTTGCTAATGCCACAGCAGCAGTCAGCCATGGGCAATGCAAGAGGTATCAGGGTCTGGGTGAGCATTTACAGCTTGGAATGGAAGTGTCAGTGAAGACCTTGCAATTAAGGGAGTGGTGCAAGCCTTCTTTGCTGGGAACCTTGATACTTCATGCAACACCGCCAATTTTTTATTCCAGCCACACTCAGATGGCACAAACATCAGTTTCATACAGTTCCATTGGTAGAAATATGTAAGGAGAGTAACATAGATAGCTGAGTGAAAGTACGTGCAGGCCTGATTGTTTGGCAGGCCTACTGTTACAACTCTATTGTCGGGTGTCCTAGGGTGAGGGTCTCCTTCCCTGTCAACCTTAGGGGCGCCCTAGCTCTCTCTGTTTCCCAGATTCCTTCTAATGATGAAGATGTAAGGGCCACATACCTTGCCCTAGCTCCTGAATCCGCCCTTAATCTGTACCCTTGCCCAACTCAGGGAAGAAGGGAGTAGTATTGTACCATAATACACCAACCAGACTAATGTAGGGGGAGTCCCCGCTATGTATCCGGCCCAGAACCAAGGGGACTGTCACCAAGGTTCCTAGGGGGACTGTTTCCGGGGGACATAATTAGGGGACGGAACACAGAGAGTTCTACAAAGGTTGGGGGTGGAGCCAATATAAAAGGGGCTGAGGACGCCAGCAGAGGGCAGTCGACGGAGCAGGAGAGAAGGAGCAAGGAAGCTAGAGGGCACCAGGGAGCCAGAGCAAGAGCCAGAGCAAGGAGAGCAGAGCAGCGACAGGAGAGACTGAAGGGGGACTCACCGCCAACAGAAGGGAGATGGCACCGAACCGTCCAATGGAGAGACACCGACCGCCTGACCGTGCTCCCAGCGGCTGCCGCAACCCGACTCCACCCCGTGGGTGCGGCCCATCCGCTGCCACCCACGTCCACCTCTTCCCGGCTCCAGCCTGCGGCTGCGGCCTGGTGTTACACCCGGTCCCCGCCCTGGCCCTGCGCCCAGGTCTGCCGCTGTTACACCTGGCCCCCGTCCTGGCACTGCGTCCAGGCCTGCCACTTCTCTCTGTTCTGGGCACTCACCTCGAGCCTCTCATGCTGCTGCTCAGCATTCTGTCCTCCCTCCTGCCTCCTCCTCCTGGCGTCCTGTGAGGAGATCTGTAACTAAGGCTATTAGGGCACGCCCGCCCGCTCTCTTGCCTTCTTAAAGGGGCGGCATGCATTATTCAAAAAATGCAATCAACCAATGGCAGCGCACTGGCTGCTATTTCTGGCCTCTCCTCCATAGGGAGAGCGCCGGAGCAATGAGTATCTATCATTGCTACATCCGGTTCTCATGTTAACCTTTCTGCACTGCATCTGCAGTCTCTGTGCATTGTCTAATGCTCTCTGTTTCCACAGCATATCAGTATCCTGTGTTACCTGGTTATATCAGCAACCATCTGGGCCTAAGCAATCCCGTTCCGCCTACAGCCATCCGAGTCCAAGGACTGTGTGAAGGTCACTGGAACCGACTCCTTACCAACTAACCGGATCCAGGACCCAGCGCATTACGGACTCTGCTGTAACTTTTGTTATCCCTTTTGGTCCCGCTGGGACAGCTGCCACGTGTTCGGGGCCTAACTGGAGGTAGCACCTGTGTCCTCCGGGTATTCCATTCTGGCCCTGCCTGAGGGGCTTTACTATGGGTACCCGGGGCTCACTAGTCATGCCCCCTTTGGAGCCCCCCGGACTGTGGTCCCGAGGTTCCACTTAAAAAATAAAAACGAATGTGAACTTCATCATCTCTGCCTCCGCTTCCATACGTTACACCTGGTCACTGTCCCCCGCGGCCTCCGCTGCCGGTCCACAGCTGGTGGCTGGGAATTACATGTCCCATTCCCCAGGTAACGCCGCCCCGCTGGGAGGTGCAGCACAGAGGGAGTCTTCAGGGGCCTGTTGTGCCCTCACTTCGCCTGGGTGTAGGAATGCCCCAAGCCTCCATCAGATCCTCGTCTGCTGGGCCCAGCAGCTAAAACGCCGAAGCAGCACTGACCACCACTCTGCCGGACGTCAGAGAGGATAAGTGACACGTTGTAGTTAATACTCAGGACCTGTAGTCGGCCATTCCGCGGCCCTATAGTGACCGGTCTTTGCCGGGTTAGTCATCTTCGTGTTACCACTGTATTCTTGTTTTGATCCCAGCGAGGATAACTATTGTTAGCTTGTTTGGTTGCTTGAGATAGCCCTAAAAGCATAGATATATATATGTATACACTGTGTTCCAAATTATTATGCAAATTGGATTTAAGTGTCATAAAGATGTTATTTTTTGTTTTTCAAATAAACTCATAGATGGTATTGTGTATCAGGGCTCTTTGGATCACTGAAATCAATCTCAAATGCCTGTGATAATTAGTTTACCAGGTGAGCTCAATTAAAGGAAAACTACTTAAGAATGATGTTCCACATTATTAACCCCTTCACCCCCAAGGGTGGTTTGCACGTTCATGACCGGGCCAATTTTTACAATTCTGACCACTGTACCTTTATGAGGTCATAACTCTGGAACGCTTCCATAGATCCCGGTGATTCTGACATTGTTTTCTCGTGACATATTGTACTTCATGTTAGTGGTAAAATTTCATTCAAATAACTTGCGTTTATTTGTGAGAAAAACGGAAATTTGGCAAAAATTTTGAAAATTTTGCAATTTTCCAACTTTGAATTTTTATGCCCTTAAATCACAGAGATACGGCACACAAAAAACTTGATAACTAACATTTCCCACATGTTTACTTTACATCAGCACAATTTTGGAACCAAAATTTTTTTTTGTTAGGAAGTTATAAGGGTTAAAAGTTGACCAGCGATTTCTCATTTTTACAACACCATTTTATTTTTAGGACCACATCACATTTGAAGCCACTTTGAGGGGTCTATATGATAGAAAATACCCAAAAGTGACACCATTCTAAAAACTGCACCCCTTAAAGTGCTCAAAACCACATTCAAAAGTTTATTAACCCTTTAGGTGCGTCACAGGAATTTTTTTTGAATATTTAAAAAAAAATGAACATCTAACTTTTTTTCATAAAAAAAATACTTCAGGTTCAATTTTTTTTATTTTACCAAGGGTAACAGGAGAAATTGGACTGCAAAAGTTATTGTGCAATTTATCCTGAGTACGCAGATACCTGATATGTGGGGGGAACCACTGTTTCGGTGCATGGCAGAGCTCAGAATGGAAGGAGCGCCGTTTGACTTTTTCAATGCAAAATTGGCTGGAATTCAGATTGGACGCCATGTCACGTTTGGAGAGTCCCTGATGTACCTAAACAGTGGAAACCCCCTACAAGTGACCCCATTTTGGAAACTAGACCCCCCAAGGAACTTATCTAGATATGTGGTGAGAACTTTGAACCCACAAGGGCTTTACAGAAGTTTATAACGTACAGCGGTACAATTAAAAAATCATATTTTTTCCACAAAAATGATCTTTTCACCCCAATTTTTATTTTCCCAAGGGTAACAGAACCCTGAAAGTTATTGTGCAATTTGTCCTGAGTACGCTGATACCCCACATGTGGGGGTAAACCACTATTTGGGCGCATGGCAGAGCTCGGAAGGGAAGCAGCGCCATTTGACGTTTTTGGCTGGAATTGAGATCGGACACCATGTCGCGTTTGGAAAACTCCTGATGTACTAAAACAGTGGAAACCCCCCACAGATGACACCATTTTGGAAACTAGACCACCTAAGGAACTTATCTAGATGTGTGGTGAGCACTTTGACCCCCCAGTGCTTCACAGAAGTTTATAATGCCCGGGCGTGAAAATAAAAAATTCGTATTTTTTCCACAAACATGATCTTTTAGTCACCATTTTTTTATTTTCCCAAGGGTACCAGGAGAAATTGGACCCCAAAAGTTGTTGCCCAATTTGTCCTGAGTATGCTGATACCCCATATGTGGGAGAAAACTACTGTATGGGCACACGTCGGGGATCGGAAGGGAAGTAGTGACGTTTTGGAATGCAGACTTTGATGGAATGGTCTGCTGGTGTCATGTTGCCTTTGGAGAGCCCCTAATGTACCTAAACAGTGGAAACCCCCCACAAATGACACCATTTTGTAAACTAGACCCCCCAAGGAACTTATCTAGATGTGTGGTGAGCACTTTGAACCCCCCCAGTGCTTCACAGAAGTTTATAACGCCCGGGCATGAAAATAAAAAATTCGTATTTTTTCCACAAACATGATCTTTTAGTCACCATTTTTTTATTTTCCCAAGGGTACCAGGAGAAATTGGACCCCAAAAGTTGTTGTCCAATTTGTCCTGAGTATGCTGATACCCCATATGTGGGAGAAAACTACTGTATGGGCACACGTCGGGGCTCGGAAGGGAAGTAGTGACGTTTTGGAATGCAGACTTTGATGTAATGGTCTGCGGGTGTCATGTTGCCTTTGGAGAGCCCCTAATGTACCTAAACAGTGGAAACCTCCCACAAATGACCCCATTTTGGACACTAGACCCCCCACGGAACTTATCTAGATGTGTGTTGAGCACTTTGAACCCCCAAGTGCTTCACAGAAGTTTATAACACTCGGACGTGAAAATAAAAAAATCATTTTTTTCCACAAAAATGATATTTTTGCCCCCAATTTTTTATTTTCCTAAGGGTAACAGGAGAAATTGGACCCCAAAAATTGTTTTGCAATTTGTCCTGAGTAGGCTGATACCCTACATGTGGGGGTAAAACACTATTTGGGCGCATGGCAGAGCTTGGAAGGGAAGGAGCACCATTTGACTTTTTCAACTCAGAATTGGCTGGAATTGAGATCAGATGCCATGTTGCATTTGGAGAGCCCCTGATGTGCCCAAACAGTGGAAACCCCCCAATTATAACTCCAACCCTAACCCCAACACACCCCTAACCCTAATCTGAGCCCTAACCCTAGCCCTAACCCTAACCCTAATGGGAAAATGGAGATAAATACTTTTTTTTAATTTTATTATTTTTCCCTAACTAAGGGGGTGATATTGGGGGGTTTGATTTACTATTTATGGCGGTTTTTATGTTTGGCGGCTGTCGCACGCTAAAAGACGCTTTTTATTGTAAAAATAGTTTTTGCATCACCACATATTGAGAGCTATAATTTTTCCGTATTTTGACCCACCGAGTCATGTGAGGTCTTATTTTTTGCAGGACGAGTTGACGTTTTTATTGGTACCATTTTCGGGCACGTGACATTTTTTGATCGCTTTTTATTCCTATTTTTGGGACGCAGAATGAACAAAAACCAGCGTTTCATGAATTTCTTTTGGGGGGGTGCGTTTACATCGTTCCGCGTGCGGTAAAATTGATAAAGCGGTTTTATTCTTCGGGTCAGTACGGTTACAGCAATACCTCATTTAGGTCGTTTTTTTATGTTTTTGTCGGTTTTATGCAATGAAAACTATTTTATATAAAAAATAATTATTTTTGCATCGCTTTATTCTGCGAGCTATAACTTTTTTATTTTTTCGCTGATGATGCTCGTTTTTTGCGGGACAAGATGACGTTTTCAGCGGTACCATGGATATTTATATGCGTCTTTTTGATCGCGCGTTATTACACTTTTTGTTTGGCGGTATGATAATAAATCATTATTTTTTGCTTTGTTTTTTATTTTTATTTTTTAAGGGGTTCGCTAAAGGGGTTAACTAATGGGACAGTTTTATAGGGCGGGTCATTACGGACGCGGCGATACCTAATATGTGTACTTTTATTGTTTTTTTTTTTATTATTTCCAAAAAATGGATTTATTGGGGGAATATTTTTTTTTTTTCTAATTTATTTGGCGATTTTTTTTTAATTATTTTAACACTTTTTTTAATTTTTTTTTTTACTTTATTAAATAGTCCCAGGTGGGACATCACTGTCCTGTGACAGATCGCTGATCTGTCACATCACAGATCACTGTGACAGATCAGCGATCTGACACAGGCACTGCAGAAGGCTTCCTCATGCCTGCGCTTTGCCAGCTTCCTCAGGCCCCCGAAGGCCCCCGTCGCCATCTTGGATTCGGGGGCCTGGAGGAAAGGAGCCCCCCGCAGCAGCGCTGCACATTGCGCTGCCGTGGGGGGCTCAGGGAAGCACGGAGGGAGCCCCCTCCCTGCCGATGCTTCCCTTTAACCCCCGGTACACCGCGATCATGTTTGATCGTGGTGTGCAAGGGGTTAACGTGTCTGGGGCAGTCCGTGACCGCCCCTGACACATTGTGCCGGGTGTCAGCTGTGATAATCAGCTGACACCCGGCCGCGATCAGCGGCGCTCACCACGTGGGCGCCGCTGATCGCGCCAACGTACTATCCCGTCCATGGGCATAGGGGCCCAGGGCACATGGACGGGATAGTACGTCGGATGGCAGAAAGGGGTTAAGCAGGGCACAGGTTTCAAGGAATTTAGGAAATAGAAAGGATCTCTCTGCTGCTGAAAAGCATCAAATAGTGCAATGCCTTGGTCAAGAGATGAAAACATTAGATATTTCCCAAAAATTTAAACGTGATCATTGTACTGTTAAGAGATTTGTGGTTGATTCTGAGCACAGACATGTTTGTGCTGATAAAGGCAGAATGAGGAAGGTTTCTGCCTTGCAAGTTCATTGGATTAAGAGAGTGGCTGCTAAAAAGCCATTACAAACCAGCAAACAGATATTTAAAGGTGCTGGTGCCTCTGGAGTCCCTCGAACCTCAAGGTGTAGTATCCTTCAAAGGCTTGCTGTGGTGCATAAACCTACTATTCGGCCACCCCTAAACAGTGCTGACAAGCAGAAACGGTTGCAGTGGGCCCAGACATACATGAAGACTAATTTTCAAACAGTCTTGTTTACTGATGAGTGTCGAGCAACCCTGGATGGTCCAGATGGATGGAGTAGTGGATGGTTGGTGGATGGCCACTATGTCCCAACAAGGCTGCGACGTCAGCAAGGAGGTGGAGGAGTCATGTTTTGGGCCGGAATCATGGGGAAACAGCTGGTAGGGCTCTTTAAGGTTCCTGAAGGTGTGAAAATGACCTCTGCAAAGTATATAGAGTTTCTGACTGACAGCTGTCTTCCATGGTATAAAAAGCAGAAACGTGCCTTCAGGAGCAAAATCATCTTCATGCATGACAATGCACCATCTCATGCTGCAAAGAATACCTCTGAGTCATTGACTGCTATGGGCATAAAAGGAGATAAACTCATGGTGTGGCCACCATCTTCCCCTGACCTCAACCCTATAGAGAACCTTTGGAGTACCATCAAGCAAAAGATCTATGAGGGTGGGTGGCAGTTCACATCAAAACAGCAGCTCTGGGAGGCTATTCTGACTTCATGCAAAGAAATACAAGCAGAAACTCTCCAAAAACTCACAATTTCAATGGATGCAAGAATTGTGAAGGTGATATCAAAGAAGGGTTCCTATGTTAACATATAACTTGGCCTGTTAAGCTATTTAACTCCAAAATATCCTTTTTGTTTAGTGACTGTGACCTCCTAATGCTGCAAATTCCACAAATGAGCATTTTCAGTTCTTTAAAACATATCAAATGTTTAGAAATTCTACTGTGCCTAATAATTTGGAACAGTGCAATTTGAGTTTTTATTCATTTTGGAGATTATACTGTTATTATTGGGAGGTTTCTTCAATAAAATTTGATGTATACTCCAACCGGTGATGACTTTTATTAGACTGACTTTCATTTGTACCGACTATTTAGGAAAATCAGAGAAAAATATCATATGCATAATAATTTGGAACACAGTGTATATATACTATATAAAAGTTACATCTTAACTTCATCCCGTCTCCCGTCTCATCACTGCATCCCGCGTACCTGCGATTACTACACTAACATGGTAATACAAACAGGGATAAATGAAAATACCAATCATACAAATATACTCACACATAAACAACAGAGGTAAACACAGGGGAGTGGAAGATGGGGTTAAACAAAAGTAGGAGAACAAAGGGAATTATCATACACTCAAAACCTAGCAACCCTCACTAATAAAACGCCTTCTTCAATAACAACCACCAACGTCCTGCAGCTGAAAGGAGAAGACCCGGACCAGGCCTACCTACTCCATGACGGATCAGGAACTGTTGGGGCTGTCACCTAGGTTTCATGGGGGAAAGCTTAAAGCCCCGGATCGACTTCAGCACCTAGGAGTAGGGGGCGTGGCTAAGATAAAAGGGCCACAGCGTGCGGCAAATCAGTTAGTTGCCATTGGAACGTGCATTGCGCAGGAGGGCAGTGTTAGGTCTTCTGTGGGGGAGCCAACTGCCAGAGCAGGCAAAAACCAGCAGAGGCTAAAAGCTGTTAACAGAGACTGCTGACAATGACGTACCTGGTTCCCGCTGACATTGCTGACCGTGAGTGACAGGACGCCCTGTCATGACTTAAGCCTGTGCACGCACCGACAGGAGAATTGGGACACCCGCTGTGATGAGTTTCCCTTTGTACCTGAATCGAGTTGCTCATTGTCCCAATATGCTGATGGGGAAAAAACTGTGCTCTGTCTGGCTCATCGTTTCCTGATATTTTGATCACCGACTGGACCACAAGGAATCACCTTCGCCGCCAGGAGCCAAAACGTCATCTTTTCCAGGACTACACTGGACCACGAGGAATCACCGCTGCCACCAGGATCCAGGACGCCATCTTTTCCAGGACAATACCGGACCCCTTAAGCGCCACTGCTTTGGTGCCAAAATCCACATCCTGAACTAACCGCATTCTGAAGTTGTCAGACTGATAAGTTTACTATCCTTGAACTTCCTACCCTATGCTTCACATCCGCTTCCCCTGAGTTACATCCCCTGTTTTCCTTTATACTGTTTTATCTGTTTTCTCCCTGCAAGGGGTATACCTGTGAAATTAAACTTCACGTTAACGCATGCTCTGCCTTCGACCCGTTACTGAATCTTCCTACCTGTTCACACAGCCATGCAGCATAAGCTACTGTGACAATGAGTGCTAGCCAGGACCCATTTTATATAGCAGATTGGAGTGCCTAACAGTGCACAGCTGAGAGTCTTAACACAGGAAAGCTTCCAAGAGCTCTCAACTGAGCAGATTAACCCCTGCACTGCTAAAAGAAACTTACACTGTTTAATATGAAGGTGAAGTTCTCCTAATCAGCGCCGGAGAACCAAAATCATCCACAAGGAAGGACAAATTAGTAATAGAAAAATCCTTTATTTATATATAAAAATAAAAACAATGGCAATGGGAAAATACCCCACACACAAGATCTGTATGATACTGGTCCAATAATACAAAACTTACTGTAAATACATATTATAATATCTCAACCAGATAGGTAGGCAGAAAAAGGTAAAAGAATCATTTTACGTATCAATAGATAAAGCCATTGAATAATGATCCCAATCAATACATATCTGAAAGGATTCCCACAAGTATAAGATATCTCATAAAAATATGTGTGAACATCAACATATGAAAAAATCTTTTCGAAAAAGGTGTGCAGAATATATAATAATCATATATATTTAACCAAATGAGGTTTTAACATAAAAGCTTCATATAAAGTGCACATGATGAATAAAACAGGTTAAAAGAAAAAGTGCCGCAGTGCATGCAAATTAAGACTATATATATCTAAAAAGCTGATACAAAATAATCACAATGTTAATATATGGCCACCCAGCTAATAAATAAAGGGCAACAAAGTGAAAAAGTGCACAAGAGGCATGGGATAAACCATATTTAAAGAATCCAGGACAGGTAAATTATGAGGGAATCATTTAATAAAAACGCCACCAAAAGAGTAAAAAATGGACTATATCTTTAAGAGCTACTGGTATCGTGTACAGAATGTGCCCCGACGCGTGTTTCGGAATGTGAGTTCCTTCGTCTTTCCTTTGTGGGAAAGTTTCTGAAATTTTTCCCTCGCTCTTTAGTTCACCTTCGGTCAGCCAGGGGACTCTGCGCAGCCTCAGTGATGTCAGCGGTAGTCAGTGAGGCTGCACGGAGTCCCCTGGCTGACATGAGGTGAACTGATAAGCGTGGGAAAAAGTTCAGGAGCTTTCCCACGCTCATTAGTTCATCTCCGGTCAGCCGGGGAGGCTGCACAGAGATGAAGTAATTCATTCGGCAGTGGTTTACAGCGGGGCTGGTCGCATTAGCACCGATCCCCGTTGTAAACCAGTTAACCCCTTTTGATGGATTGCAACAGGTGACCTGACTGAACAGCTGAGAGGTATGTATATTGTTGTTTTTTTATTTTTTCTTTACAGATCCATGGCTTTTTTGCGGATTAGCAGATGAATAAATGTGGTCAAAAACTTGGTGTGCTTATTTCATTAAAATAATTTTTAATTAATGTCTGTGTGTATTCTTTTAACCCTTTATGGGTTAATAATGGATAGGTATCTTATTGACACCTCTCCATTATTAACCCAGCTTAATGTCACCTTTCAATAGCAAGATGACATAAACCCATTATTATTAACCCATTAGCCACCGCTACAGTGCAATGGGAATAGAGAGGCTAAGTGCCAAAGGCGCATCTTATAGATAAGCCTTTTCTGGGGTGTCTGGGGGCAGATTTTTTTTGCCAGGGGGGGAAAAAACAATGGTCCCTCTCTGGTCTATTAATATCTGCCTTCTCTCACTGGCTTTCCCTCTCTGGTGGAAAAATTACCACGGAAATCCATGCATTTTTTCAGCGAATTAACCCCTTAATTTAACACCTACATGTCCCAAATTTTACACACATGCCCTAGTCTAATTATTGATCAAAGACATATACAAAAATAAATGAAATTAAATGGTTTACTGTATGTAAACCATGTGTCATTTCATGTCGGGTTTTGGAATGATTTTACAGAAGCCGGGAATTGATTTAGCAGCTATTATGCTATGTAGAATTCTATGAAATATATATATATTTCATAGAAATATATATATATTTCATAGAAATATATAGTGTGTGTCTCAAAGACATGTGTGTATATATATATATATATTCTATGTGTCTGTATCTATTCTTTCTATTCTTTGTCATGTCAGTGTGATTTTACTGTATCGCAAAATGAATTGTCAGCTTTTGTTAAAGGACACCGGTGCGTATTTCTCGCAAGTCACACATCTGGTCCGTGTGTAATCCGTATTTTTCTCGCCCCCATTGACTTGCATTGGCGTATTTTTGGAGGAATACGCTGACAATCGCAGCATGCTGTGATTTTCTCAGCCCGTAAAATACGGCTAAGAAATATACTGCTGATGGGAGCTGCCCCATAGAGAAACATTGGTCTGAGTGCAATGTGTTGCTTTTGCGCCTCTCACTCGTCCGTATTTATTAATAATAATAATAATAATAATAATCTTTATTTCTATAGTGCCAACATATTCCGCAGCGCTTTACAGTTTCAAGACATAAGTCATAAGTAACAACGTAAACAATACAATAATTAAAGCAAAATAAGACGACCCTGCTCGTGAGAGCTTACAATCTACAAAGTACAGGTTTGTATTTACAATGGTGTTTTTACAATGATGGTCCAGCCATCTTGAGGGAGTGAGGGATGGATGGAGATAGTGAATGGGCTACTCACGCACACTTACACATAGAATGACTTTGATTAGTGAACGTGATAGGCCACTCTGAACAAATGTGTTTTGAGGGAGCGCCTGAAACTATGCAAATTTTGGATAGTCCTAATTTCCTGGGGTAGAGCATTCCAGAGGATTGGCGCAGCACGGGAGAAGTCTTGGAGTCGGGAGTAGGAGGTATGGATTAGTGCAGAGGTTAGTTGGTTAGGGCGATAGACAGAAATAAAGGAGGAGAATGTAGGGGGGGTGCCACACTGTGGAGAGCTTTGTGTGAGAACAAGTACTTAGAATTGGGTCCTATAATGAATGGGCAGCCAATGTAAGGACTGGCAAAGAGCGGACATGTCCGAGTACCGATTAGCCAGATAGCTGACCCTGGCTGCTGCATTAAGTATGGACTGGAGAGGGGATAGTCGAGTAACGGGGAGGTCAATTAATAAAGTGTTGCAGTAATCCAGGCGGGAGTGGATCAATGCTACAGTGAGGGTTTTTGTTGTTTCCATGGTGAGAAAAGGGTGGATTTTAGAGATGTTCTTTAGGTGTAAGTGGCAAGAGCGGGCAAGAGATTGTATATGGGATGTGAAGGAGAGATTGGTGTCAAACATAACACCCAGACAGCGCGCCTGCTGCCGGGGTGTTATTGTGGTGCCACTCACGGAGAGGGAAATGTCAGATTTAGGGAGGTTAGTAAATGGCGGGAGCAGAAGAAGTTCAGTTTTGGAGAGGTTGAGTTTCAGATAGAGAGCGGACATGATGTTGGAGACTGCGGACAGACAGTCACTGGCATTCTGGAGTACAGCGGGGGTAAGGTCGGGGAATGACATATCTAGCTGTGTGTCATCAGCATAAAGATGATACTGAATGCCAAATCTGCTGATGGTCTGTCCAATTGGGGCTGTATAGAGCGAGAAAAGAAGGGGGCCAAGGACTGAGCCCTGAGGTACCCCGACAGCAAGAGGAAGAGGAGATGACGTGGAGCCAAAGAACAAAACACTGAAGGAGCAGTCAGAAAGATAGGAAGAGAACCAGGAGAGAGCAGTGTCCTTAATGCCTAGTGACTGGAGCCTAGAGAGTTGGAGATGGTGGTCAACAGTGTCAAAAGCTGCAGTTAGGTCGAGAAGAATGAGTAGAAAGTGTTCACCATTACATTTTGCTGTCAGAAGGTCATTGGTCACTTTGATGAGTGCAGTCAGAAGGTCATTGGTCACTTTGATGAGTGCAGTTTCAGTCGAATGTAGGGGGCGGAAGCCGGACTGTGAAGTGTCTTGAAGGGAGTGAGTGGAGAGGTAACGGGTAAGGCGGGAGTAAACTAGGAGCTCCAAAAGTTTAGAGATGTAGGGGAGATTGGAGACTGGCCTGTAGTTGTTTGTGCAGGATAGGTTGAGAGCGGGTTTCTTTAGTAATGGAGTAACGATGGTGTGTTTGAAGGAGGATGGGAAAATGCCCAAGGAAAGGGAGAGATTAAAGATTGCAGTTAGGTCGGTTGTGACAACTGGAGAGAGACAGGAGGAGATGTGAGGGAATGGGGTTGGTAGTGCATGTGGTCAGATGAGAGGAAGAGAGGAGTCTGGAGCCTTCTTCTTCTGTGATGGGATCAAATGTGGAAAGTGAGAAAGGGGAGATGCAGGAAGGGATTGGAGTCACAGCACTTAGTGGTTGGGAGCAGATTTCCTGGCGGATATTATCTTTTTTTTCTGTAAAGTAGGAGGCCAGGTCATCAGCACAAATGTCTGTTATAGGGGCTTGTACTTTCGGCCTGAAGAGGGACTGAAAGGTGTCAAAAAGTTTCTTGGGGTTGTTGGCTAGTGAGGAGATCAGGGAGGTGAAGTAGGTCTGTTTGGCAAGGTGAAGGGCAGCGTTATGGGTTCTTAACATAAATTTCAAGTGGATGAAGTCTTCTGGTGTGTGGGTTTTTCTCCATAGGCGTTCAGCACTCCTTGAGCATCGCTGGAGAAGTAGAGTTTGCGATGTGAGCCAGGGCTGTTTTACTTGGTGTTTGGAGGTTCTGAGGGTGAGGGGCGCTACTTGGTCAAGGGTGCTTCTAAAAGTGTCGTTGTAGTGATGAACATCCAGATCAGGACAGGAAAAAGAGGAGATTGGGGACAGTGATGAGTGTAGGGAGTCTGAAAGTGTCTGAGCGTTAATGGCTTGTAGATTTCTGACTGTGTGGTAGGTATATAAAAAGCAGGGGTATATAAACCAATATCAGATAGAGTATAGTCTTGTAGCAAATTGGTAGAAATAATATATAAAACTTAACATTTATTTGTTATTTTAAGAATTGCAATTATTGCAATAGGGACAAACAAAAGTGAAACAGTGATAATGTGAAGCGCTCTCAATTGTTTTTATTGAGAGCACTTCACATTATCACTGTTTCACTGTGTGGTAGGTAGGAGTAAGTTGGGGTGGGTAAGGATTTGTGAGCTTGATGGAGAGAATGTTGTGGTCAGAGAGTGGAAGCGGTGAGTTACTTAGGTGGGAGATTGAACAGAGCCGGACAAAGACCAGATCAAGGGTGTTACCGTCCTTGTGTGTCTCAAAGGTTGAAAGCTGCGAGAGGCCTAGAGAGGTGGTTAGTGATAGAAGCTGGGATGCAGATGTGGAAGTAGGGTGGTTACTGGGGATGTTGAAGTCTCCCAGGATAAGAGTTGGTAGTTGGTAGTAGACATGAAGTGCGGCAGTCAGCCTGAAAAGTGGTCAAGGAAGTGGGTGGGTGAGCCTGGGGGCCGGTAGATGACCACTACTCTGAGGGAGAGGGGACAGAAGAGCCTGATGGTGTGGACCTCAAAAGATGGGAATATGAGTGATGGAACTGGGGGAATTACCTGGAAAGTGCATTGTGGGGACATGAGTATGCCGACTCCACCACCATGTCTGTTTGTGGGTCTCGGGGAATGAGAGAATTCTAAGCCACCATAGGAAATGGCAGCAGGAGAGACAGTGTCAGAATCCTGAATCCAGGTTTAAGTGAGGGCCCAAAGATTAAGAGAGTTGTTCAGAAAGTAGTTGTGCAGGAAAGGAAGCTTGTTAAAAACAGACCATGAATTCCAGAGGGCACAATTAAAAGATGGAGACGAGGGAGTGAAAGTAATATTAATAAGATTATTATGGTTTCGATATGAGGTAGGGTAGGGGTTGAGGTTGGGGGATGGTGGACCAGGGTTGGGGGACATGTCCCCTGAAATCAGTAGGAGTAAGGAGTAGGAAGATAAAGAGCAAATAGCTGTTGGAATTGTAAGTAGTTATTTTCTGCGATGTGTTTGGGCAAGATGGGCTGAGGTTTCTCAGGAAGGTGAGGCGTGCATGGGAGCTGAACATGGGAGAGGGAAGTATAGAGGGGTTGATGTGTATGAGTCGTGATGGAGGGGAGATGGGGTGGTGAATGTGGATGGCAAGGGAGCACAGGAGGATAGAAATAAAGCATATGGTTAAAGGGGAAAGCAAAGTGTGGGTTACCTGACTCCTGCCCTGATTAATTGCCATGGATAACTGCCATTTTCTTAATGCTTAGCTTCTGTGATGCTTTGCTTATGGGATGCTTGCGTGCTGCACCCCACATTGTGTCTGCACCCCACACTGTGTGCTTCCCCTTAGGAACTACTACATATATAGGCTACACTACAGGGTCAGGAGAGAGGGATTGTGGGAGCTGGTTTGGGATAATTTGGCAGCTGGGGCCAGCACACCAGGGGGTGGTTAGATGATCAAAGGCACTAGACCAGGCTGCATCTATATGCTATAGCACCTTCCACCTGATTTTGCTCTAGTTTGATGCCGGCCTCAGATATAAAGGAGGGCCACATACACATTCTGTTCAAATTGTCATGTATTGGTACTCCGAGTCTCATAAAGGCTAGGCACTTTTAAGGATTATATACCAAAGAAATGTATTCCAGACTACGGAATAGTCTATGAGTGAGCAATATTATATCGATAAGGGGATGTGCACAAGTTAAGTAAAATTTCTGCGCTATTTATGCATCTCTTGGCAGGAAAAATGCAGCTGAAAACCATGCATTTTTGGTGTGTTTTTACCTGCGTTTTTTATTTGATTGAAGTGAAGTCAATGGTGAAAAATGCAGGGCAAAAATGCACAGAAAATTGACATGCAGCACATTATTTTCTGTACCAAATCTGCAAGTCAAAAATACTCAACATGTGCCTGACACACCAGGTTTCTCCTTCACTTTGCTGGCATCAGGTTTTGCTTCAGGTTTTGTCACAAGTCGGCACAGAAAAAATGCGCCAAGAATGCACCAAATCTACAACGTGTGCAGACCATGGAATACCCTATGGGTGAGCAATATAATAATGATAAAATTTTAAGCAATTTTTTTTGAGCCTTGTAAAGCAACAAAGTGTACTCCAGACCATGGAATAGTCTATGGGTGAGCTATATAATAACGATAACATCTTTTGAGATGTTTATTGTAATGAAATGTACCAAAGAAGAAATAATACCCTATGGGCAAGCAATAAAATACTGACACATTTTGAATGCGTTTTTTGAGACTTTTATAACAACGAAATGTACCCATGAAGATGTAATGCCCTATGGGAGAGCAATATGATACCAATAAACTTGGAACAAGTATTTGGTGACTTATATAGCAACTAAGTGTACTCAAGAAGATGTAATATACTATTGGTGAGCAATATTATACTGATTAATTTTTAACACGCTTTTGGAGAGTTACATACCAACAAAATATAATCCAGGCCATAGAACACCCTAAGATGAGCAATATAACAATTATAAAAATTTTTTAACAATTTTGAGGCATATATAGCAACTAAATATACTCCAGATCAAGTCTTATATATGACAAAAATGAATCCCAGAACAGGGAATAGTGAATGGGTAAGAAATGTGAAGAAACAAGTAAACACATTTTCAAATGCATTTTTCTACTGTTATACACCACAAAAGTGTGACATAAAACACAAAATACTATATGGATGAATTATCTAATATTGAAACATTTTTCTACCCTTTTTGTAAGTTTTTCAAACCACCTTAATGCAACAATAACCATGTAAAACTGTGTGGATGAGTAATTGCAACCATAACAACATTTTGAACAAAAATATTTTGAAAGTGTAGTTGATGTACTTATACAGTCATAAAGAATTGAAGAAAGTGGAAAGGAAGACAAAAAATATGATTAGTGTCATTCATAGACCCCTAAAAGGCAACATCTGGTGGACCTCAACCAAATATTGAATATTACAAGCACTTTATGTGCTGCTGTCATCTGGAGGTGTGGAAAAGTCTGGGCTAATCCAGGCTTTGTTCATTTTTAGGAGCGAGCCTGTCTGCATTCTCTGTTGACAGGCGAAAGTTCCTAACTGTTATGCCACCCCCAATGGCATTAAAAACCTGCTCAGACAAGACACTAGTGGCAGGGCAGTGCAACACCTCCAAGGCATAGATGGAGAGCTCATGCCAGGTGTCCAGCATTAGGACCCAATAGTTGAGAGTTGCTGTTCTGCTATTTCTTTAAGTAACTCTGCTACGGTGTGCAGTTTGTCTCCTAGACAAATTAGCTTCAGCAGGGACTTGTGCCGCTTTGCTGAGGCAGTGTCGCAGAGCTTCCAGCTTCTGTTTGATGTGAATGATGTGCTCTGAGATACCACATTGGAGATGGAGGATGATGAGGAACAGGAGGGGGTGCAGGAACTGCAGCAGGAGGTGGAGGAAACCCTAATAAAAGTAGGGCCAGCAATCACTGGGAGCATATGTGCCGTGTCACGTTGTTACTTGGCCCCAGCCTCCACAATGTTCACCCAGTGTGCTGTCAGGGAAATGTAGTGTCCCTAGCCACAAGTGCTTGTCCACGTGTTGGTCATTAGTTGGACGATGCCAGCAAGTGTGTTGGTAAGGGCACGGGTGATGTTCCTGCTAGTGAAAACCGGGACACCACAATGGGAGAAAAAGTGGTGGCTGGGGACCAAGTATCAAGAAACGGCGAACGCCATGAGTCAGCGGAGATCCTCCATGTCTTCCAACCTAAATGGTAACATTTCCAGAGCAAGCAGTCTGTAATTGTGCCCATTTAGCATTTTGGCCTGTGGGTGGGTTTCAGGGAACTTTCTTTTTCGTTTCAAGGCCTGGCATGGAGATAGTTGAATGATGGGCTGGGACAATGATTTGGAAGTGCTTGATGATGGTCAGAATATGCAAGGATAGGTGCAGGGCAGGAGGCATCTACACTAGTGTTTTGAACAGGGCAAGTGTGTGTAATCATTAACTTCCTCCTCATACCAAATTTGCTGTTCCCCATTGTCATGTTCTTCTGGCTGTTGCTGCTCTAAGTTTTGTGCATCACTAAACAGCATATCATCCTGCCCTTTTGAAGCATGAAAGTTGAGAGGCCACAATTAAGAAATGTTGCTGTAAAGAGCTCCTCAAAGTCTCCTAGGGTGGAATTACTAGTCTTCTGGGACTCAACTTGGTGGGAGGAAGGAGAATCATGGTGAGGATTAGGTGATCCAGTTTTTAGGCTGAGGAGACTGGACCCTGTGGTGCTGCCAAGCATGCTGGAATTATTATCTGCTATCTAACTGACTACCTGTTCGCACTGCTCTAGCTTCAGAAGTGGTGCACCATGCCTCACTGCAAAGTGGGACAGGAAGCTATGTGTCGTGGATGGGCATGTTTCTTGTGCTCCATCAATAGGCGTAGTCGCATCTGCCCCACATCCTAAGCATCTACGTGCACCATCATCAACACTTCCATTTCCCCATCGCTTAATGCATGCTTTATGCATTTTGTAATTCCTAGGTCTCTTGAAATTAAGTTTATTTTTAATAAAAGAAAAAAATTGGTCACCTGCAGCAATCAAAGCATTTTTTGTGAGTTTACTCGACAGTAATGTAACAGCAAGAAAGCAAAAGTGTATGGATGACAATCAAATTCAATCGACAAAAATGTTTCAGGGCTTTTTCACAGTTTTAGAGATCACAGAAATGTTCACAGACCACATAACACTGTATGTCTGAGAAATGGAAGCCCACAAAAGTTTGGAAAATTTTTGTTCACTTTTAGAGATCACAGAAATGTTCACAGACAAAGTAATACTGTATGTTTGAAAAATGGAAACCTACAAAATTTGTAAAAGCTTTTTTTTCACTTTTAGAGATCACAGAAATATTCACAGACCACGTAACACTGTATGTCTGAGAAATGGATGCATAGAAAATTTTTAAAAGCTTTTGCTTCACTTTTTGAGATCACAGAAATATTTACAAAGTAACACTGTATGTCTGAGAACTAGAGGCCTAAAAATTTTTAAAAGCTGTTCTGCAGTTTTACAGATCACTGAAATATTCACAGACCACGTAAAACTGTATGTTTGAAAAATGTATTCCTACAAAAATTTTAAAAGCTTTTGTTCACTTTTATATATCAAAGAAATATTTTATGACAAAGTAACATTGTATGTCTGAGAAATGGAGGCCTACAAAATTTTGAAAAGCTTTTGTCCACTTTTAGAGATCACAGAAATTTAGTTAGTGTATGGTTGAGAATTGTAGGCCAGGAAAATGTTTGAACAATTTTTGTGAGTGTTATGTAATGCAATTTTTCCAGCACTCACAAAAAATTGCAGCTATATATTTGTCAAGAGTCTGCACAGGCTTAATCTTTGTCTACAGACTGGATTTTGTCACTCTTCCTGCTCCTGCGACTCTCCCTCCCTAGGCTAAATGCAGATTGCATGTGATACAGATGATTAGCCCTTGGAAGGGCTGTTAGTATGATGGCTCAGCTTCAGCACCAATATGAAAACTACAAGACTCTGATTCTTTATACTGGGCACACAGGCCTTGAGAAGCACTCTCTCCCTCCAATATGACATGTCACAGAGCTATTTTTATTATATCTTATGTGATGCTCCACTTTTCGAGCAGCTAATGGCTGATATTTTTAGGCTGGGAAGGGACCAATAAGTATGAACCTTTCCAGCCTGATATTATCAGTTCTCAACTGTCTGCTTTACCTTTTCTGGTTTCATAACATAGGGGGGAACCCACAATGCTTTCTTCCACTTACTTATCTATTATTTATGTTAAGCAAACCTAAAAAGCTGTAAAATAAATTACACAAGAAAGGCACTAAAAGGTGCAATTTTGTAATATGTAGAGGGGTTTGTGAAATTATAAATCTGCAGGATATCTATCTATTATATATCTAATATCTTTCTATCTTTATCTTTACAAAATATTTATTTATTATTTATGACAAACTGCTTCAATTTACATAGAGTGTTGTAGTTTGTAAAAGATGATGTAAAAATGCATTGCATATGGATTGCATACGTGAGCAGAGAAAATAACAGGTTAGAAAAATTTGGGTTTATGAAAATTGTTTCAAATCCAGTGACTGATTCTTATGTTTTCTTATGCATTGATTAAAAAAAACACTTCTATTTTTAACCATCATGTAAGGATTTTGCTCAAAACGCCTGTGAAATTACTTACAAGCAAGATGAACAAGACAAATCTTTATTGTAGCCAAAAATGTCCACAATATCATGCCTAAAAATGTATTGAACATTCATTCTGCAATTGTATTGGAAATTTAGTCTTGCACCTTTTCCTTTGCTCTTCAAAGCTTCTCTCAATATCTTTTATAGAAGACCTATGGATCTTCTCTGTGAAGCATTCAGCAGTAGTTCACCATCATGTTCACATTCCGTCCAGCTTGGTATCATCGTTACAGCTCCTTGATAACCTGATGAAATCTTTTTCCTTGCTTTTTCCCTAACAGCACCAATGTTTTTAGGAAAGTAGTCCAAATGGGAATGTAAAAAATTCATCAGACAACCAGCATGTTCTCCACAATGGAATTAAATTTTGGTTCTTTGCTGTTTTCTAGAAATTTCATCAATACTTCTTTAAAAGAATCCCAAGCACTTTTCTCAACAGCTTTCATTTTTGTTTCAACCATGTTATCCTTCAAGAGTTTCCAAATATCTGGACCTGTGAAGTACAGTATTCAGATGTACAGGACAGCATGTTCTCCAGGATCCATTTTTGTGCTTGCGACGCCATTTTGTTGTTTACAAGATAAATTTTGTAATTAGGTGAAAGCTCGCAGCTGTTATGAAACTAGACTGTTCCAGCTTGAACAAGGTATAAGATATGAGACTCTGAAGAATGTAATATTGTTCTATTTTCTACGTCATGTAACTAGGGACATATTCCGATTTCCTTGCAATGCTATTGGCTTATAAAGTGAAATGATGCTATTGGTAGTTGAGAACTTTGCATAATTAAGCAAAATATTATAAAAGGAGTGACTAAAATAAAGGGGACTAGTGATCTGTCTTGATCATCCCGTACAGAGACCCCCGTCTCCGTGTGGTCATTCCCAGTTGCTAGCAACGCCCTGTGAAATAATTTGGAAATCACTGGATCAACTGTGAAGGGTTAATTTAGCCCTCCCTCAAAAGCTTGGCGCCCAACGTGGGGCCCCTGAATAGGGACACCTCTGCCCCCGGAGGACAACAAGACAAAGGACCCTCGGAGCGGACACAGGTGCTGGAAAATTGGGACTGATCATCCCCCACGACAACCACGGTAAGTTGGCAGCTATACTGTTCAGACTGACCGTTGGTGTGGTTTTCCTGTGCTTCTTGCTGCAAAGAGGATCTGAGGTTTGTCCCCGTGGTGGGGTGATTCTTGGGTGGAATCATATAGAGGTGCAGTCCCGTTGGGGGCCTAGTGCTCGAGCCGTACCTCATAAGGGATGGACACCCCGGATTGACCAGTCATTGTGACTCTCTTTATAGTCAAAATATCCTGAAATCCTGATCATTGTTAGTATTGGGCATGGTGAAGTGATCGAAGATTGGGTAGGATACGTAACTCAGGAATATATAGATATATATATATATAACCAGAGGTGTCCAGAGGGATAGTCTGAGATGCCCTCCTCCTTTCACTGAGTACCGCGTTGAATTTTGGGCATCCCAGAGGGGGTTGACCCGGTGGAACAAACTGAGATGGCAGCTCCAGTATTGTGCACAACTGAAGTAAGTATATTTAGCTCTAAATGAGAGAATCCGTAGAAGGAAAAAAAGAATTTTGTGGCTTGGCACATGAATTGTGTGATGAAGGTGTTAGGAAGAACAGAGGAAGTGAATTCTGATTGTTTCTGTTACTGCTATGTTGAAGAAGAAAAATTGTCTATTATGACAGGGACTGGAAGTTTTGTGGTTTAAGAAAGTGACTGTGGTGTGAGAAAGTGATTAAAGAAGGAACTGAGATTAATAAGACTAATGTGTCAGGCAGATAAACAGTTAAAAGTGATGATTTGAAACAAGAGATCTCCCTGCTAGATGGTAAGGTTCCTCCCCAGGAAATCAAGCCTCTCCTCCCGATTGTTAGCTCTGTGCCCCTTAATCCTAAGGCACCGATATATCCTGGACTACCAAAACTCAGTACGCCTCCACCCTATGATCCTGCCGGGTGGATCTGTGCTGTATGCGGAGGTATTAATCCTCAGTGGAGAGAGGTCTGCTATAATTGTGGTACAAGGAGACTGGGAGTAACAGCCCCCATTTTTCCTTTGTTGAATGCTGATGGCACCTATTATCATCCGCGCCAGCCTCAGTCCCCGTTATGCCTAATATTGCTAGTGGTTATGAGTATCCACCCCCTCCTATTTTAATCACCTGATCCAGAGAGAAAAAAAAAGTTTTCAGAAGAATTTAACCAGTCTGTTCAGCAGAGAGAGGAAAAAAAAGCAAACTAGCAGCTGCTCCAGCACCCACCATCGCACTCAGCGCGGCTACGAGCACACAGTTTGTCCCTTTCACTGTGCCCTTCAACCCACACAGCAAATTCTGGCCCCCCCTCAGACTTCAGCTCCTAATCCTATGACTAGGAACCTTTCTCCCCAGCCCCTCCATGCCAATTCTTGTCTGCAATGTGCTGGTGCTGTGCCCGACTCGGACACTTTCAGAGAAATTGTCATGCTCCCGCTGTTTTAATTGCAGTAGGTGGTAGACCCAATTAATATACTCTTACAAAACTGATCCCTGTGGGACCCTTCCCCGAGGTACTGCTCAGTTCATATTCTCTCCCACATGTCCAGTAAACTTACTGGGGGCAGATTTATTATCACAGTTCCGCTCCGGAATACAATTCCAAGATGATGGTCAGATGGTTCTTACGTTACATAACCCCTATGCAGATGAAGACAGTGAGGAAATCTGTATTTTGCATGCACTTCCCACAGTTACAGTATGATGGCCCTGATAGGCTCATATCCACCCCCAATATTGCCTGAGGATCCACGTCTCACCCCATACCTCTCAGAGATACCATCTAAACTTTGATCAAAAGGGCCAAATGACATAGGGAAAATGCCTGTAGAACCAGTAAAAGTGTTTCTCAAACCTGGTGCCTAATCCACATACTCTTTTGTCCCAAGTACCCCAGGATGCTGCTTGGTTTACAGTTATCGACCTTACCAATGCCTTCTTTATCATTCTGTTACACCCAGATTGCCAAAAAATATGAGCAGGTGTCTTTTGCCATTGCTGCCACTGTTAGCCTCCTCAAGCATCTGGCAGCACTGAACTATCGGGTTTCGGCCTCGAGACTTCAGTTCTGCCTTGGTCAAGTGATATTCTTGGGTCAGTGTCTCCTTCAGGGTGTCAGACACCTCACAGAAGAAAGTAAAATAGCTGTCAGCTCCCTTCCTTTCCCAAAAGATGAAACTGAACTCCAGCGTTTTCTTGCATTATGTACTTATTGTCGTCAATGGATACCGGATACATCCCGCATAATGCAACCCCTTTGCAATGCCTTGAAAGACGGTATAATGAATTATAAGGAAAGATAGCAGTGATGAGGATTACCTCCAATATGATTGTTCCCAATTTCTGATTGAAGAAACAGCTACTCCATCAAATGCTAGTGAGAATCCACTTCCAAATCCCGATTTGGTGTTATACACGGATGGTTCAAGATATGCTGACGAGATTGGTAGATTCCACACGGGATATGCTGTTACCATAGGACACTGTAGTGCACGCAGCTGCACTCCCACCCTCACAGTCAGCACAAGAAGCAGAACTCCAGGCTCTGTCTAGCATGTACTTTGGCCAAGAACAGATGGGCTAATATGTACACGGACTCACGGTATGCATTTGGTATGGCTCACGATTTTGGAGCTCTATGGGCCAATCGAGGGTTTATTACTACTGCCGGAACCCCAGTAAAAAATGCTGAAGCTGTTAAAACCCTCATGGACTTGATCAAATTACCTACTCAGGTGGCTATTATCAAAGTTAAGGTGCACGGTCCTAGGAACAGTCCACAGACTGTTGGCAATGCATTTGCGGATATGAAAGCAAAAGCCGCCGCTCTCTTACCCGTAGAACCAACCATACCACTATGGTGACCACTCACTCTCAGCGTAAACAGTTACAAGAAGCATTGACCCTACAAGAACCTGATGATCTACAACAGACTGAAGTTTTCTGTCGGACCCCGCGAGACCGCTTAATGACAATGTAGAGAATGTCTCCAAAGGAAGAGGTGAAGCAATGGAAGACTGATGGAGCACGTATGGATAATGGTCTCTGGAAAAAGGACCAACTCGTGTGTCTCCCAAAGTGAATGTACCCTGCTATTGCCACATGGGCACATGGACCTACACATTGAGGAAAGAATCAGGCCCTTGCACTGGTGCAAAAATTCTACTGGGCCCCGGGAATTTCCAGTTTTGACAGCACTCGACCATTCCTATAATATCTGTCTGACTTGTAATCCCGGTCAACTTCAACGTGTACCCCGAAGCATCTTGCTAAGCCCAACTATCCTTTACAAAGGCTCCAAGTGGATCATATCACATTGCCTAAGTCTGGAAGGTATGAACACTGTTTGGTTGTTGTTGACATGTTCTCCAGTTGGCCAGAAGCATTCCCTGTTACCAACATGACTGCAAAAACCACAGCGAAGAAACTGGTGATGGAAGTCATATGCAGATATGGGTTTCCAGAAGTTGTTGAAAGTGATCAAGGTCCGGCCTTTTCTTCTCATGTGTACCAAGAAGTTCTGACAATGCTTGGATCCACTGTAGCCCTCCATACTCCGTACCACCCACAATCCAGTGGGAAAGTTGAGAGGCTGAACGGCACACTGAAGGGACAATTAACCAAAATGATGCAGGAGACTACGGCTCCATGGTCAGAGCTCCTACCCATTGTACTATACCACATTCGCACTACTCCTATTGCAAAACATGGCCTGTCCCAATATGAGACATTGTTTGGTACTTGGCCCCCAGTTGCAAATTTCCAGCCTTAGCAGTTATCAGAAGAAACTGACCGTGCTGTTAAATGTGTTATTCAGCTTAGTAAAAATCTTGCTAACGCCTATGTTCTTGTTTCCTCTTCTTTTCCAGATTGAGCAGAAACCGACACCTGTCATAACCTGAAGCCTGGTGATTTGTTAGTCGTGAAGAGGCATGTCAGGAAGCACGGACTAGAACCCTTGTTGACGGTCCCTATCAAGTCCTCCTCATCACCCAACAAGCCAATAGCAAATAAAGGGGCATAATGTTTTGGTTTTTCGCATTTTCCATATTATCATTGGTAGAAGTTAAAAGTTAAAGTTAGAAGATATTCAAAGACTCAGAGATCAATACAATAAAAACAATGATCGTAATAAGGACAGTTGGTGGTCTGACACTTTCTCCTTTCTCAATCCAGCCAATTGGTTTAAGGGAATTGGGGGCTGGATAGCTGGGATCTTACAGCACTTGTTGCATATTGCTGCCTGTATCCTTGTTGTATATGGGATACTAAAACTTGTTCTTTGGTGTATTCCTGTATGTATTTGGAAATTCTGCACTAAGTCAGCTAATGATGATACCAAAGGTGTCGTTGCCCCTACTTTTCTCTGCACCGATCTCAAAAAGCTATTTGATGAAGATGTTGAAGCCAAGCACATGGCTACCTACAAAACATCTCCACCACCATTATCAAAAGTTGTTATTCGTGAATTACAGTATACGGGGGATGGGTGCACCACGACAGCCATGACTGGTAACACGGCATCAGTCATGTGAAGACTAGTACCCCTCGAGCTTATGGCTTGGGATAGCACCTCTGATGCTGCATATGTGTTAACAAAATTTATCTAGGGGGGATTGTGAAGTACAGTATTCAGATGTACGGGACATCTTGTTCTCCAGGATCCATTTTTGTGCTTGCGACGCCATTTTGTTGTTTACAAGATAAATTTTGTAATTAGGTGAAAGTTCGCAGCTGTTATGAAACTAGACTGTTCCAGCTTGAACAAGGTATAAGGTATGAGACTCTGAAGAATGTGCTATTGTTCTATTTTCTTCGTCATGTAACTAGAGACATATTCCGATTTCCTTGCAATGCTCTTGGCTTATAAAGTGAAATGATGCTATTGATAGTTGAGAACTTTGCATAACTAAGCAAAATATTATAAAAGAAGTGACTAAAATAAAGGGGACTAGTGATCTGTCTTGATCCTCCCGTACAGAGACCCCTGTCTCCGTGTGGTCATTCCCAGTTGCTAGCAATGCCCTGTGAATTAATTTGGAAATCACTGGATCAACAGTGAAGGGTTAATTTAGCCCTCCCTCAACAGACTCACAAAAATACCTTCATTCAGTTTGCTTTGGACAGTCCTACAAATCCCGGCTGTCCCATTCACACAAAATGCATGGGTACTTTGTGTATCCTCCTTGCTACCAAGGAGCAAAGATAGAACTTTCAGATCACCACATATTTATTTATTTTACTCATTTAAATAGCACCATTAATTCCACAGCGCTTTACAGACATTATTGGCACTGTCCCCAAAGGAGCTCACAATCTAAATTCGCTATCAGCATGTCTTTGGAATGTGGGAGGAAATCAGAGAACTTGGAGGAAACCCATGCAAACACGGGAAGAACATGCAAACTCATTGAAGATGCATGGAGGGAGGTCTTGGAGCTGCCAAATCCAAATTAGACGAGCCAATTCACATGTGGAGGGTGCACGTCCAAGCTAGTTAGCATAGCGGAATCAGGAAAAAAGAAGATTGATGACACTCCAGGAATAAAGAAAAAAAAATATTATTGTGGCAAATCAAACCATATTAAAAACAAGTTTCCTGACACGTTTCGAGTGCCTGGTGTGCACTCTTAGTCATAGGATACATAAAACTGGTACATGTACAGTGGGGAAAAAAAGTATTTAGTCAGTCAGCAATAGTGCAAGTTCCACCACTTAAAAAGATGAGAGGCGTCTGTAATTTACATCATAGGTAGACCTCAACTATCGGAGACAAACTGAGAAAAAAAAATCCAGAAAATCACATTGTCTGGTTTTTTTTTCATTTTATTTGCATATTATGGTGGAAAATAAGTATTTGGTCAGAAACAAAATTTCATCTCAATACTTTGTGATATATCCTTTGTTGGCAATGACAGAGGTCAAACGTTTTCTGTAAGTCTTCACAAGGTTGCCACACACTGTTGTTGGTATGTTGGCCCATTCCTCCATGCAGATCTCCTCTAGAGCAGTGATGTTTTTGGCTTTTCGCTTGGCAACACGGACTTTCAACTCCCTCCAAAGGTTTTCTATAGGGTTGAGATCTGGAGACTGGCTAGGCCACTCCAGGACCTTGAAATGCTTCTTACGAAGCCACTCCTTCGTTGCCCTGGTGGTGTGCTTTGGATCATTGTCATGTTGAAAGACCCAGCCACGTTTCATCTTCAATGCCCTTGCTGATGGAAGGAGGTTTGCACTCAAAATCTCACGATACATGGCCCCATTCATTCTTTCATGTACCCGGATCAGTCGTCCTGGCCCCTTTGCAGAGAAACAGCCCCAAAGCATGATGTTTCCACCACCATGCTTTACAGTAGGTATGGTGTTTGATGGATGCAACTCAGTATTCTTTTTCCTCCAAACACGACAAGTTGTGTTTCTACCAAACAGTTCCAGTTTGGTTTCATCAGACCATAGGACATTCTCCCAAAACTCCTCTGGATCATCCAAATGCTCTCTAGCAAACTTCAGACGGGCCCGGACATGTACAGGCTTAATCAGTGGGACACGACTGGCACTGCAGGATCTGAGTCCATGGTGGCGTAGTGTGTTACTTATGGTAGGCCTTGTTACATTGGTCCCAGCTCTCTGCAGTTCATTCACTAGGTCCCCCCGCGTGGTTCTGGGATTTTTGCTCACCGTTCTTGTGATCATTCTGACCCCACGGGGTGGGATTTTGTGTGGAGCACCAGATTGAGGGAGATTATCAGTGGTCTTGTATGTCTTCCATTTTCTAATTATTGCTCCCACAGTTGATTTCTTCACTCCAAGCTGGTTGGCTATTGCAGATTCAGTCTTCCCAGCCTGGTGCAGGGCTACAATTTGGTTTCTGGTGTCCTTTGACAGCTCTTTGGTCTTCACCATAGTGGAGTTTGGAGTCAGACTGTTTGAGGGTGTGCACAGGTGTCTTTTTATACTGATAACAAGTTTAAACAGGTGCCATTACTACAGGTAATGAGTGGAGGAAAGAGGAGACTCTTAAAGAAGAAGTTACAGGTCTGTGAGAGCCAGAAATCTTGATTGCTTGTTTCTGACCAAATACTTATTTTCCACCATAATATGCAAATAAAATGAAAAAAAAACAGACAATGTGATTTTCTGGATTTTTTTTTCTCAGTTTGTCTCCCATAGTTGAGGTCTACCTATGATGTAAATTACAGACGCCTCTCATCTTTTTAAGTGGTGGAACTTGCACTATTGCTGACTGACTAAATACTTTTTTTCCCCACTGTATGTATAATTGTGGTGTAAAAAGTATAAAGAATCTAGTATAGACTGTAGGTGGTGCTAGTAACTGTAGAAAAGAGAGAGGAATACTGCTGCAAATTAGGAACACGCATCACCAATGTGATCAATAAAATATAAATAAATAATTAAAATTTGCGCTTAATAATGAACCACTTTAGCTTGTTGTGAACTAAAAAATACACACAAATGAATTGGATTGCTCCACGTTAGGCAGTTATTACCTTAGGGTGTAATCTGAGCAAATGTCTGGACTCCAGAGGACCAGTGAAGAGTGCTGTATGTCTTGATGTGAAGTCAGATTGAATGATGTTTGCCAGATAAACGTGGGTTAATACCACGGCTCTTCAGGAGAGCTGTCCTGGCCGGTGACAGACACTCCACACTCCCCTCTTCCAGCGGCGCGCCGGCGTGCAGTGTGCATGATGTGAAGCTGTGGCGTGTGATGAGCCAACAGGACCTTTGTGATGTCACCGGTCACGTGATAGATTACAGGGAGCACAGTGGACCAATTCCTCTCCGACTAGTTTTGGAAAAAACACGGTTTCCTTCATCAGGGATGGTCCAATGGAGGAATTGGTCACCTTAAATATCTTCTGGTACAACCCTTAACTGAATCCAAATAATTCAACCTCACAGTTTAACCCCTTAGGTGCAAGACTGTCCATATTAAAAATCCACTGACTCTCCATGCGGGACATTTGCTTAATATAGTCTCCTTTTCTCCAACTTTTGCGCACAACTTGGAGACCTGTGAATGTTGTTCCCATAGGGGATTCCCCATGATATTCGCAATAGTGTTTAGACAAGGGATGTCCTAAGAATTTTTTGTTTATATTCCTAAGGTGCTCATTCACCCTTACTCGTAATGGACGCTTTGTGCGTCCTATATATAGTTTATCACAGGGGCATCTTAATGAATAGATAACCCCTGCTGTGTTACACATAATGAAATCCCGGATTTTAAATATTTCATTTCCATTGGATATGATAAACTGTTTTTCTGTTTTTAATGTTTTACAAATCCTGCAACCGCGGCATGGGTAATAGCCGGGTCTCTGACCAAAGGGACCAGATTGAGGTACCTTTCTTGGATTGGCTACAGGTACTGTGGTGCCACCAGATTCCCCAAATTCCTTGCCTTTCTATAAATGAATTTTGGCTCCATTGTTAATAGATCCCCTATGGTCTTATCTTCCCGTAAACTCCCCCAGTATTCTTTTACAATTTTTCTCAGAATATGAGTATTTGCACTGTACTGGGTTATGATTGGGAAATCATCATTCATATCATACTGTGAATCACGGTTATGTTTTTCTTGGAGTAAGTTATCCCTAGGAATATTATTTATTTTTTCTCTTTCATCCAGAAGGAAATCCTCTCTATATCCTTTCCCTTTAAATTTATCCATTAGTGTATTTGTTTCTTCTAGAAAATCTTGTTTTCGTGTACAATTTCTATGTGCTCGTATAAATTGACTCTTTGGGACATTGATGAGCCAAGTGGGTAAATGACAACTGTTCAACGAAATATAGTTATTAGAGTCAGTCGGTTTATGATATGTTTTAGTGTGGATAGTTCCATTGTCCATAAAAATATTAAGATCTAAAAATTTTATTGACACCCTACTCGTCACCGCATTAAAATTTAAAAAATATTGATTTTAATTTATGTCTGTTAAAAACTGTGTAAATGTATCTGGACCCCCTGACCAAATAAAAAGGACATTGTCGATGAAGCAACGCCAGAGGACCAGGTTCTCACCCAGCACTCCACCGTGGTAGATGGCTTCAGATTTCCATCTACCCACATAGAGATTTGCATAGCTGGGCGCGAATATGGTCCCCATAGCTGTGCCCCACCGCTGGGAGTAGTAGTTCGTCCCATAATAAAAATAATTATGAGTTAAAATAAAGTTAATACATTCAATAACGAAGAAAATTTGTTGCTCTGGCCATAAATCTGATTCAGTTAAAAAATGTTTTGCTGCTTGACATCCTTTATCGTGTTGGATCACAGTGTATAAAGAAGTAATATCCAGTGTGCCTAAAATATAATGATCAGATTTATGGCCAGAGCAACAAATTTCCTTCATTATTGAATGTATTAACTTTATTTTAACTCATAATTATTTTTATTATGGGACAAACTACTACTCCCAGCGGTGAGGCACAGCTATGGGGACCAGGTTCACGCTGGAAGAGGGGAGCGTGGAGTGTCTGTCACCGGCCAGGACAGAACTCCTGAAGAGCGGTGGTTTTAACCCACGTTTATCTGGCAAACATCATTCAATCTGACTTCACATCATATTCTTTCCTTCAAGTGCACAGTCTGCCCTACTGGAACTGAAGCATACTTGTTGACATTGTGCAGTAGCCCAGCTTTCAGACTTTTTTTGGATGAATCAATAAAGAGTCTCCACTCTCTCACATTGTATTCAATCTAAAATTTTTCTATCAGCTCTGGAACATTAGGAATATACTAGCGCACCGTCTTGAGAAAAGTATAGAAGGAATACCTTTTCTCTGTTTTTCTTTCATGAAAACCTTTTCTAACCAACCTAATGAGACCAAAATCATCCAGCAAACGTCACACAGTGGGATTAAAGTATGATGCAATAAAAAGCCTATGTAGTCAGTGGTTGTGAAAAAACTGTACGTGATGGAATTTTCGGGATATTTTTACTGAGTGCCGCAATCCAAAGTATAAAAAAATCAGCTCTTACTTTTCAAACAATTTTATCCTTGCAGACTTTGGTAATCGCACACTTGCATTGAACTTGAATGAGAAAACGTAAACCATACGGATTCCACATGTCCCACTTTTATGGGTTAGAATTAGACTTATTTTGTTTTATACTAGTGTAAGGAAATTCTAGAAGTCATTATATTAAACCATCCAATCCTTTTATGGTACAAAGGAGCTTGGTGGGATGTGTTTCATGTGGTAAAGAAATACATAAAGTAAAGTTCTCATACTTTGCACTGACAAGGGTTAATAGCTCGAAACACCGTGTCTGCAAATTGAGATTCTGATTTGGCTTTTCCCTAAGTCATATTGCAAGACTCGTTAAAGGGTTGATTGTGACTTGTAGGATCACTGCTATCAACAGGTGGCGCTATAGAGTTCAAGTCCTCTTTTTCTCTGAAGAGGCAATTTGCATATTATTTTCCCAGAGGAGCATTGCACAGCGAATAAGCCTCCTTACCTTGACAAGCCAGAGCCGGTATGTCACTCTCCACAAGGAGAAACCTTACCCCTTAGACCTCAGTCCAGAGCCTCTCACTTAGCCAAATCAGTTCTCATACTTTGCACTGACGAGAGCCAATAGCTTGAAACACCGTGTCTGCAAATTGAGATTGTGATTTGGCTTTTATCCTAAGTCATATTGCAAGACTCGTTAAAGGGTTGATTGTGACTTGTAGGATCGCTAATACCAACAGGTGGCGCTATAGAGTTCAAGTCCTCTTTTTCTCTGAAGAGGCAATATGTACATTTTTTTTCTAACTCTACGGTCTCTAAACAGTATGAAATATATGTATATTATGTTACTACAGTACTGTGAAAAAGTTTTTGGAAGGTGTGGATAACTTACAGCAAACAAACAATGCTTTACATAAAAGTTTTTATAGTTTCTTATATCATCTAACCCCTTCCCAACACCAGGAATGCATGTACGTTGTAGCTGAAAGGCTGGTTTCAAATTAGCATTCGGGGGCTCTGCGGAGGGCTGCGTACTTTCTCCGTTAAGCTCCGCCTGCATCTGCATACTTCTGCATGCATCCTGTGTACTCATCTTTAACATTGGGAACACAGGACACACGGATGTATGCTGATGCGTCGTTTTGATGCGCTTGCCGTCTGTGCAAAACGCAACTTGTTGCGTTCCCGTACGGTCGGCGGGCACGTCAAAACAACGCATCCACATACATCTGTACTGCATACCCAATGATAAAGATAGGTCCGCAGGACCCATGCAGAGGTATGTGAAAGTAGGCGGAGCTTAACTGAGGAAGTACACAGCCCTCCGCAGAGCCCCCGAATGCTAATGTGAACTTAGCCTTAGTGCGTTCCCGCAAACTGCAATGCATGTGCGGCACAATGATTTTGTATGCTCAGAAGCAGAGTCAGAAAAATCATCAGTGGGTGGAAATTGATGTCACATACTTGGACTAGGTAAAAGAAAAAAATAAATGAAAGAGAAAGTATGAAAAAAATGGTGAAATGATTCCCAAATAAAAATGTTTTTCTCTAAAAATAAAAGTAAACATAAAAAGTACACATATTGGATATTGCCACTTCTGGAATTACCCAATCTATAAAACTATCAGGTTAGTGAGTATAATAATAACAAATAAATCTAAACTCACAAAAAATAAAGCTTTATCATCACACTGACAGACAAAACAGAATACGAAGCGATCACAAAATCATATATAAAAAATGAAGGCGTCATTGAAAATGTTATCCTATTATGCAAGAAAAACAGCCATTACATGTACTGTATTACTGTTTATTTCAAACAAGATTTTTTACATGTTACATTTCTGGCTAGATCTATAGCAGAACAGGTTGCTGTTTTTAACAGCGACAGGGTAACACATTTGTTGGTCAGCTGCTTTGTTGGCATGACATAGTTTCAATTACAGGCAAAAGCAGAGTTTGGAACATGACTCCAGGGTGCTCCTGTTCTTTTTGGCCCCGCCATTTGGCTAAGCAGCAAACGATGACCTAAGAGGAGGTATTTTTGAACACTTTTCTGTGCTTTTTCTCAGTGCCATACGCAAAAATTATGTCCTATAAATTTCACATTTGTTTACAAAATAGTCAAATTTTAATCTTTTACACTGAATTTGCAGTTATTTAAACTCATTATTCCACTAAATTAATAACTTATGTGGTATAGTTTCCAAAATGAAGTCACTTTTTTGTTGATTTCTGCTAGTGGCGTAATGTGAAGCTCGTTGACCCCAATACAAAATCTCCAACAAGGCCCCTACTATCACAAGTCTTCAATAGTAATTGTCTTATCATATGGAGTAAAGGGACCTTTTTGGTCCCCCCTATGCCCCAGGTCCCAGGTGCAATTTCAGTCCCTGCACTTTTTATATTTATATGCTTGGTTTCTGTTGTTTTATTGTTCTGGTGCCTCATAGCATCTGTTAACTACTCCAAAGAAACGTGAGGTCCCAAAGACTTATTGTGCGCTTATTATCTGCCATTGTCTTACTATCTTTAGGGTGCCAACCTCTGTTGTAGGCTGCAGTAGAGCTCAGATAACTTTGACCAAGGTTTCAGACCTTAATTAGCCTGTTAGGGTTATGGCCTGCATGGTTAGAACCCAGTAGCACCCCATTTTGAAAGTATCACTGTTTGTAAACACATTTTGATTTTTTTTTTATTTTCATCCTTTCTTCCTTGGAAAATTCTTCCAGTTATGTGAGATTCCATGCATTGCTATTTTGAGGTCTAGCTACAGATTTTCAATGATAAGCAGATCAAGGGACTTTGAGGGCCATAGCAAAACCTTCAGCTCACACCTTTTGAGGTAGTCTATTGTGGATTTTGATGCATGTTTAGGAGCATTATCCATTTGTAGAATCCATATTCTTTTCAACTTCTGATTTTTTACAGATGGTGTTATGCTTACATCAATTTGTTGAAATTTCATTGAATCCATTCTTCACTGTACCCGTGAAATGTTCCCCATGCCATATGCTGCAATACAACTCCAAAGCATGATTAATCCATCCCCATGATTAATGGTTAGCAAGATGCTCTTTTCCTGAAATTCTGTGTTCTTTTTTCTCTGAGTATAACTTTGATCAATGTGGCTAAATAGTTCTATTATCAGTCCTTATCGGTCCACAGGGTTTGACTCCCAAGTTCATCAGACTTGTTTAGACATTCTTTTGCATAATTCTGATGTTGAATTTTATGGTGAAGATGCAGGAGAAGTTTTCTTCTGATGACTCTTACATGAAGGCCATATTTATGCAGGTGTCTCTGAACAGTAGAACAATGTACCACAACTCCAGAGTCTGCTAAATCTTTTTGAAAGTCTTTTGCAGTCAAGCCGGGGGTACTGATATGCCTCTCTGCCTCTATGAGTAGTTCTCACTGCAATTTTGATTGGTCTTCCAAATCTTATCTGGATCTCCTCTGTTCCTGCTAGCTGCCATTTAGTAATTACATTTTGAAGTGAGGAAAGGGCAACTTGAAAACGCTTTGCTATCTTCTTATAGCAATCTCCTTATTTGTTGGCCTCCACCATTTTCATTTTCAGAGTGCTAGGCATGGCTACCTTTTTGGTAGAGGAGGCTGTTTCTTTTGTAATTCTAGGAAACTTGCATCACCTGGCCTTTCCTAATGAGGATAGTGAACAAGCCATAACAGACTAATTAAGGTCTGAAAGCTTGGTCAAAGTTATCTGAGAACACAAATCTCCAAGGTTGCCCATTTTCCTTTTTATAATTTTTAAAATGTAAAATATGAATAGTGGCTGGTATAGTGCAATGGTTAAGAGCACATCTTATGACATGGGAGATATGGGTTCAAATCCCGGCTCTGCCCTGTGAAAAAATAAATTAAATAAATTACACTGCTCGAAAAAATAAAGGGAACACTTAAACAACAGAATATAACTCCAAGTAAATCAAACTTCTGTGAAATCAAACTGTCCACTTAGGAAGAAACACTGATTGACAATCAATTTCACATGCTGTTGTACAAATGGAACAGACAACAGATGGAAATTATTGGCAATTATCAAGACTCTCTCAATAAAGGAGTGGTTCTGCAGGTGGGGACCACAGACCACATCTCAATACCAATGCTTTCTGGCTGATGTTTTGGTCACTTTTGAATGTTGGTTGTGCTTTCACACTCGTGGTAGCATGAGATGGACTCTACAACCCACACAAGTCGCTCAGGTAGTGCAGCTCATCCAGGATGGCACATCAATGCGAGCTGTGGCAAGAAGGTTTGCTGTGTCTGTCAGCATAATGTCCAGAGGCTGGAGTTGCTACCAAGAGACAGGCCAGTACACCATGAGACATGAAGGGGGCTGTAGGAGGGCAACAACCCAGCAGCAGGACTACTACCTCCACCTTTGTGTAAGGAGGAGCAGGAGGAGCACTGCCAGAGCCTTGCAAAATGACTTGCAGCAGGCCACAAATGTGCATGTGTCTGCCCAAATGGTTAGAAACCGACTTCATGAGGATGGTCTGAGGACCCGATATCCACAGATGGGGGTTGTGCTCACAGCCCAACACCATGCAGGACGCTTGGCATTTGCCACAGAACACCAGGATTGGCAAATTTGCCACTGGCGCCCTGTGCTCTTCACAGATGAAAGCAGGTTCACACTGAGCACATGTGACAGATGTGACAGAGTCTGGAGATGACGTGGAGAGCGATCTGCTGCCTGCAACATCCTTCAGCATGACCAGTTTGGCATTGGGTCAGTAATGGTGTGGGGTGGCATTTCTTTGGGGGGCCGCACAGCCCTCCATGTGCTCACCAGAGGTAGCCTGACTGTCATTAGGTACCGAGATGAGATCCTCAGACCCCTTGTGAGACCATATGCTGGTGTGGTTGGCCCTGTGTTCCTCCTAATGTAGGACAATGCCAGACCTCATGTGGCTGGAGTGTGTCAGCAGTTCCTGCAAGATGAAGGCATTGAAGTAATGTACTGGCCCGCCCGTTTCCCCAGACCTGAATCCGATTGAGCACATCTGGAACATCATGTCTCACTCCATCCACCAACATCACGTTGTACCACAGACTGTCCAGGAGTTGGCGGATGCTTTAGTCCAGGTCTGGGAGGAGATCCCACAGGAGACCATCTGCCGCCTCATCAGGAACATGCCTAGGCGTTGAACAGTAGGGAGGTCATACAGGCACATGGAGTCCACACACAATACTGAGGATCTTTTCCTTGTCATGAGGCATTTCCATTGTAGTAGGATCAGCCGGTAATTTGATTTTCCACTTTGATTTTGAGTATCATTCCAAATCCAGACCACCAAGGGATATTCATGTTGATTTTCATTGATAATTGTTGTTTTATTGTTCTGAACACATTCCACTATGCAATGAATACATATTTGCAACTGGAATATTTCATTCAGAGATATTTAGGATGTGGTATTTTAGTGTTCCCTTTATTTTTTTTGAGCAGTGTATATACCAAGGCTCCTAACACTAAAATTTCTACCTTAGGTGGCTGTTATAGAGTAGGGGTTAAAGTGCATAAACACTAACCTGGTGTTAAGGGCTAGTGGAATGCACCAAATAATGAAGATGGTATAAGGTGCATTCGCAGCTCGGGGTCCACCATGCAGAGATGGAAAGCTGCTGCTCGGTAACGGCGGAGAACTAAATGAAGACCGGTGGGTAACCACTGACCCGGTGTATGAGAGGCGAACCCTGTTACTTCACAGGGCCGCTGTGACATAACCTAAGCGCAAGTGACAAGGTCACAGGACTCAGCCCCAAGGACATGGGGATTGAGACCTTCTAAACCCACTTGCGCACGGAGCCATTACTGTGGCGCCAGGGAAAGACGCTATGGACGCTTTGCCCTGTTAGCTGTCACAGGGTGTAGCAGAAAGACGCGTACCGCACTAGGTATGTACAGCACAGCTCTGGTGGACGCCACTAACCAGCCTAAACTTAGGACAGGAAAATGCTATAGTTGCGCACGGCACCGCTCAAATGGGAGCTGCTGTACACGTGGTATGGTAGTGCCTTAGGTAGGATGGCACAATATGGCTCTAATAGAGGTGCTGTGAACTGGGAGCACTGTGGCACTTGACTTAGCCACTACAAGGCGCTGACTCTGACTCTAATGGCCCTAAACCATACGTATCCAAGGGAGGGGAGTCTTAATGAATCAGTCACCAGATACATGCATCCATCATCACTCACACAAAATACCATAAGAGTCTATACTAGCGCATGGCCGTGCAGCCATGCAACTCTTTATAGCAGCGTGTTGTGAGTTCATTTTCCCCTTCGTCACTGAGGTCTGGTGAACTCCCTATTCTGGTAAAGGAAGGTAATGAGCCTGATTATCAGGCACCTGAGTCTAATGAGGATGACTGGCTGAGTGGAGTCACGGACTGGATATAAGGCTGCCGACGCCCTTCTGCCCTGCGGGTGATTTCTCTGTGGACTTCTAGGACACCAGTCTGATTCCTGCTCCTCTAAAGCTAAGTTTTTTGCTTTGCCTGTTGCATTTGTGTTTTGTTTTTGTTTTCCTTGCTTTTCTGGATTCTGCCATTCCCTGCTGGGGTGAGCTGAATCTCCTTTTGCCTGTTGCTCTGTCTTCAGAATATTCCTGAGTACTGACATAGCTTTTTGAAGCCTAGCGTCTTCAGGGCCTTTTTCACTGTCAGTCTGTTGGCTCTTATTTTCATAGGGTTTTTCACGGATTGCAGACAGCAGCCTTCCTGTCCTTTTCTATCTAGTTAGCTTGGGCCCCAGCTTTGCTCAGTCTATCTTTCTGTCTGTGTTAGTGTTTTCATCTTGCTTCACCGTCATTATATGTTGGGGGCTGCCTATTGCTTTGGGGTCTGCTCTGGGGCAGTTTAGATTTCCCCTTTCTTTCTTTAGGCCTATTTAATTCTCCGGCTGTGATCGAGGGGTCTAGGGCATCGTAGGAACCCCCCACGGCTACTGCTAGTTGTGTTGATAGGTTCAGGGGTCTGCAATCCGATAGCTGCCAACTTCTCTGGTTTTCTGGACTTAGTTAGCATTTCTGTTTTTGCCTCCTACGGTGACTCAATCATAACAACAGCGTCCTTTCGGGACCTTCCTAGTGGTCCAATGGGAGCAGCAATAGGACCTGAGCATGTGACCTCAGACCTCCAATGAGAGGACTTCCCACGGGCATGCTCAGTGGACTGATAGAAGGACTTTGTCCCAGGAGCTGCTCGCCGCTGGCTATTGCAGGCTACTATAGCCAGAACCTGATTAGCAGCAGTAACCACGCCAACAGTAGTAGACTGAGCATGACGCCGGGAACGCAGGCTCCTCTGCGGCCGGAGAGGAATGGGAGACAGCAGACGGCAAGGCTCGAGATTCCTTCTGTGCAGAGGCAGGAACCCAACGCCTAACACCTGGGAGACTGAGGTTCAAATCCTGGCTCTGTCCTGTTGGAAATAATATGCCAGTTGTGTGGTATTAACACTATAGTGCCTACCTCAATAAACATGAGAGTGTCATGAACAAAGATAGTCTTGCCAGCTTGGACATCGCCCAGATTAACCTGAGAAAAAACTAGTCATAAAGAGGAAGCTATTATCACAACTTGAGATTGATCAACTGCACAGCAGTTCCACCGCACCCCACATGATGACCTGAAAGAAAAACATGTGCAACCACTTGAAAATCATGATCCAATCCTGCACCTCACCTAGAGAGCATTGCAGCTGAAACAGAAGATCTTAGATAAACTAAATACCATCACCACCAGACAGTATGCTAGAAGATGCCAATAAAGCACTTGCATTAATACCTACTACCATAACTCAAACTAATAAACTGATTTATGCTACTGCCTCAGCAATCATGGAAATGCTTGGCTATACAACCAGAAGTAAATGCCCCCTTGGAAAAGAAGACTGAAAACAAAGATCAAGGTGACACAAAGAGAAGTCAGCCAACTAACATATATACAGAAAGGTGTAAGGATCAAGAGTAAGACCAAGCTGGACAAGTACAAAAGCCTGTCCCCAACTGAAGTCCTAGAGATTGCTAAACAAAGGCTCACAGCACTCGTTGCAAGACTAGGGAGATACACTAGAGAACTGAGGCCAAGAAGATAAACATGCTGTTCTCCAAAGAACCATCCAAGGTGAACTCCCAACTGCAGAATAACAACACAAAGGCAGCAACTTCACCAATAGCAGAAACTGAACAATACTGGAGGAACATATGGGAGAAGGAAAAATGTACAACACCAGTGCAATGTAGCTGCACAATCTGAGAATGAAACACAGCAATCACCTAGAGCAAGAACCAGAAGCAGACATCCAACTGTGGGTCAAGAACATGAAGAGCAGGACAGCACCTTGCCCAAACATGATCCACATCCACACCAACTGGCTAAAGAAATTAACAGCGATACATGAACATATGGCAAAGCAGATGAACCAACTGCCAGAAGCAGACCACCACCCAGCTTGGCTAACACAAGGAAGAACAGTGCTGATTGTGAAGGATCCTCACAAAGAAACAGTTCCATTCAACTACCACCCAATAACTTACAACAACATGGAAACTCCTGTCAGGCATCATAGCCACCAAGCCACAGAACCTTATGAACCAGTTCATGAATCCAGCTCAGAAAAGTATTGGGACCAACACCAGAGGCTCTGAGCACTAGCTCCTAGTATAGGAGCAGTATAGTATTGGGCAGTTGCTCAAGATTCAGACAGACCAATCTCACCACACCTCTGGATTAACTACAAAAAAGCCTATGACTCAAAGCCACACACATGGATCTGTGAGTGCTTGGCTCTCTACAGTGTCAACAGGAAATTAAGAACCTTCCTCAGAAACTCAATGGAGCTATGGAGAACAACATTGAAAGTCAACTCAAGACAACTAGCACAAGTGACCATCAAATGCGGCATATACCAAGGTGATGTTGCTGATCTGCATAGGCTTGAACCCCATCAGTCAGATGATTACAGAGTCTGGCTATGTATACAAGTTCAAGAGTGGAAACATCATCAACCACCTCGTCTACATGGATGACATCAAGCTGTATGTGAAAAACGAATGAGACATCAATTCACTCATCCACATGACAAGGATCTACAGTGAAGAGATCGGGGTTTCCTTTGGACTGTTGAAGTGCGGCCAGTTGGTAAAAAAGAGAGGCAAGGTAGTCAAGATTCATGGAGTGGAATTACCAGCAGGGCACATAGCAGATGTACAGACATGCTGCAAGTACCTCAGCATCTTACAGGGATACAGTAACCATAATGAGGAGGAAAGGAAAGCAGCAACATCCAAATACCATGAAAGGGTAAGACAGGTCATGAGGAGTCAGCTCAATGGGAAGAATAAAATCCGGGGCATCAATTCAAATGCCCTGCCAGTTATCAGATACACTGCTGGGATAGTTTGCTGGCCAAAAGAAGAGATGGAAGCTGAAGATGTGAAGGCACAAAAGGCATGGAGATCTTCACCCTAAGTCTAGCACCCAATGATTGTATACCAACAGAAAGGAGGGTGGTCAAGGCTTGATAAGCATCCAAGCCACCATCACGGATGAAACAAGGAGTATCCAGGAATACATCAGAAAAATGACACCAAAGGTAAAATGCTGAGAGAAAGCCTAAGGCAGCAACAACAACAGATCTGGAAGGAAGGAACAGGAACATGAAGCGCCATGGCAAGACAAGCCGCTGCATGGGATGTACCACCGACAGATAATAGAGGTGGCTGACATGGAGAAATCCTACCAATGGCTGGAGAAAACTGGACTCCGAGACAGTACAGAGGCACTAATCATAGCGGTACAAGAGCAAGCACTAATTACCAGATCCATAGAAGCAGGAATCTACCACACAAGACGAGATCCAAGATGCAGACTGTGCAAAGAAACTTCAGAAACAGTCCATCACATAGTGGCAGGATGCAAAATGCAAGCGAGAACAGCGTATACCGAACGCCATAACTAAGTAACAGGAATTGTATACAGGAACACCTGCACAGCATATGGGCTAAGTCCCCCTAGTCAGATGGGAGACCTGAGAGAAAGTGGTGGAGAATGAAAAGGCTAAAATCCTGAGGGACTTCAACATCCAGACCGATGAACACATGTTGGTAACCAACCAGACATTGTGATAGTACCCAAGGATCAGAAGACAGCAATGAATATAGATGTGGCAGTACCAAGTGACAGCAGCATCAGAAAGAAGGAATATGAGAAGCTGGAGAAATACCAGGGCCTCAAAGGAGAACTGGAGAACATGTGGAAGGTGAAGGCAACAGTGATTCCAGTGGTGATAGGAGCACTTGAAGCAGTGACTCCTAATTTGGGAAAATGGCTACAACAGATCCAACATCTGAACTCACTGTCTAGAAAAGCGCAATGGGAGAGAGAGAGAGATTTTGAGTGCCAGAATGGCTGTGGGGGTTAAATTAAATGAAGAGAAACTGTTCCGGGCATGCTCAGTTTGTAAAAACGGAATCCAACGACGGATTCCATCTTTTGATGGACAGCGATGGATCCTGCTCCCATAGGCTTCCATTATAGCCAACTACAGACGGTGCTGGATCCGTCGCTGTCCGTCTTTTCGATGTACACAAAAACGTTACTTTGTTCGTTGTCTCCAGCTGACGGACAAAGAATTAATGACACATCCATCAAACGACGGATGAAGCGTACAACCATCCGTCACAATCCGTCGCTAATACAAGTCTATGAGAAAAAAACGGATCCAGTGGCAACATTCACTAGATCCGTTATTTTCAGAAAAGGATGGATTGTGACTGATGGCAAAAAACTGATGTGTGAAAGAGGCTTAAGATCATGCGCAGGACCCATAAACTCCCATGCCTCTGGTAGAGGACCCGAGAATGAGAAAGGACAAAAAAAAAATACCACCCCCATTGGTGGGTGAGAAGGAGGTATATATATATATATATATATATATATATATACTGTATATTTCCCTAAAAATGATATGTGTCATCTTTAACAATAGGCCTCTTAGAGATCAATTCAGCTTCAAGTTGCTTAGGTGTTCACGATAAAAGCATTTTTGACCAGTTATTTATATATATATATATATATATATATACTGCTCAAAAAATAAAGGGAACACTTAAACAAAAGAATATAACTCCAAGTAAATATAACATCTGTGAAATCAAACACTGGAAGCAACACTGATTGACAATCAATTTCACATGCTGTTGGGCAAATGGAATAGACAACAGATGGAAATTATTGGCAATTATCAATAATGTAGTGGTTCTGCAGGTGGGGACCACAGACCACATCTCAGTACCAATGCTTTCTGGCTGATGTTTTGATCACTTTTGAATGTTGGTTGTGCTTTCACACTCTTGGCAGCATGAGACGTGCTCTACAACCCACACAAGTGGCTCAGGTAGTGAAGCTCATCCAGGATGGCAAATCAATGCGAGCTGTGGCAAGAAGGTTTGCTGTGTCTGTCAGCGTAGTGTCCAGAGGCTGGAGGCACTACCAGGAGAAAGGCCAGTACACCAGGAGATGTGGAGGGGGCCGTAGGATGGCAACAACCCAGCAGCATGACCGCTACCTCAGCCTTTGTGCAAGGAGGAACAGGAGGAGCACTGCCAGAGCCCGCTAAATGACCTCCAGCAGGCCACAACTGTGCATGTGTCTGTACAAATGGTTAGAAACTGACTCCATGAGGATGGTCTGAGTGCCCGACGTCCACAGATGGGGGTTGTGCTCACAGCCAAACACCATACAGCCCTCCAAAGAAGTGCCACTCCACATCATTACTGACCCACTGCTAAATCGGTCATGCTGAAGGAAGTTGCAGGCAGCAGATCGCTCTCCACGGTGTCTCCAGACTCTGTCACGTCTGTCACATGTGCTCAGTGTGAACCTGCTTTCAATCTGTGAAGAGCACAGGGCGCCAGTGGTGAATTTGCCAATCCTGGTGTTCTGTGGCAAATGACAAGCGTCCTGCACGGTGTTGATTCTCTTCCTTGACTTAGAACCTTTGCTTGTGTCCTGACTTCTCTTGTATCTGCTCCCTGTAAACTGTCTTGTCTTTCTGGTTTTCCTGACCTCAGCTTGTGAATTAGATTTTGTCTCTGACTTCACCTTGCTATTAGTGATGAGCGAGTATGCTCGTTGCTCGGGTTTTCCCGAGCATGCTTGGGTGATCTCTGAGTATTTTGGCATGCTCGGATATTTAGTTTCTGTCGCCTCAGCTGCATGATTTATGGCTGCTGGACAGCCTGAATACACATGGGAATTCCCTAACAAACAGGCATTCCTCACATGTATTCAGCCTGTCCAGCAGCCACAAATCATGCAGCTGCATCGACAGAAACTAAGGGTACCGTTACACATAGCGATGCACCAGCGATCCCGACAACGATATGGATCGCTGGTGCATCGCTAAGTGGTCGCTAGTGAGCTGCCACACAGGCAGATCTTATCAGCGACATAGCAGGGGTCGGGGGTTGCTACTTACCTGTCAGACGCGGCGATCCTGACGTCCTCCCGCCCGCGTCCACATGTCGCTCGTCGTCACAGCAGGAAGCGCTGCAGGAAGCTGACGACGAGAAATGATCCAGGACCTTCTCGTACGATCAGCGATAACCAGCGGGGGAGCTGGTCGGAGGTAAGTATCACATGTAGCAATATCGCTAGCAATATCGCTGCTACGTCACAAAATCGATGACTTTACAGCGATATTGCTAGCGATATCGCAGTGTGTAACGGGGGCTTAAATCTCTGAGCACGCCAGAATACCCAGAGGCCACCCGAGCATGCTCAGAAAACCCGAGCAATGAGTATACTTGCTCATCACTACTTGTTATACTATGCCATTTCCAGGACCTGACCTCGGATTGTGTGACCTTCTGTTATTTATTCTGTAAGTAGTATATATTTTTACTATCAGTTATTGTAGTCTTTCTCTCCACTTCTGGGACTAATATTTACTATAGTGACTTGCGTCATATCTAGCTTGTTTGTTCCCAAAGGGTTTATATTCTGTGCAGGTCCTATGCAAGATGCCTATAAAAGTGTCCAACTTTCTTTGTGTAAATTTATTTCTCAGGACATTGTCCCAGTTTATAGCAATAAAATCATCACTCAGCTGTTGGAAATTCACCTCTCAGAAGTTCAGTCTCCTTGTAGCCCTTCTTCTATAGATCTTATTGAAGGTTCCTTGAAAAACGTATTATTTTGTGATCGCTTTTAATCAATTGATATCCAACCCATATATTTGATGTGCGGTCTGGTATTTTGGCTAATATTAGGTCTAGAAGTGTCCTCCTTCTTGTTGGGTCCTGAAGTAATAGTGAAAGATTTGTGTCTTTCCTTTTTATCAAAGACCTGTTTTCTTTTATGTTCCTTAATTTCTATCAGGGTATATGAAGTCCCCCATAATAATTACTTCTCCCTGATTTGCTACCTCATCTATTTGATTTATGAGGATGTTTTCTGCCACTTCCGTTATGGACACTTATAACAAACCGTTATCGATGTTTTTTTATTCTTTCTCCCTCCCCTTATCTCCACTCACAGGGACTCCACATTTTTATTAGCCTCAAATATGTTATATCGTAGGATAGGTTTTAGAGATGATTTTACAAACCCCTTCCCCTCGCATAGTTGTACAGTTATTCATGAAAAGACTATAGCCTTGTAAATAAACAGTCCAGTCATAGTTCTCATCCAGCCATATCTTTGTTATCCCCACCATATCGCAATTTTCTTCCAATCAAAGTAATTCTAATTGCTCTATCTAGTAGGTGAGACTTTTGGCATTCGTGTACATGCACTTTATGTTATTCTCTGTACCTCTATTCCTTCTTGGTGTATTGACTTACTTAACCTCTTCCCACATGCCACACCCAATTTCTTTACTTATTCCCAGGTCACTATTTACGCTATCTGCCCCAGCTTTACTGTAATTTCCCTTCCTCAATCTCTAGTTTAAACACTCCTCCAAGCTTCTAGCCATTTTTCCCCCAGCACAGCTGCATCCTTGTCATTCAGGTGCAGCCCAGCTCCAGTGTAGAGCCTGTAGCCAACAGAGAAGTTGACCCAATTCTACAAAAATCGAAAACCCTCTTTCCTACATTACTTATTGAGCCACTTATTCAGCTCCTTAATCTCCTGATGCCTCTCTAGCATGACATGTGTCGCAGGCAGTATTTTAGAAAATACTATTTTTGAGATCCTTACTTTAAGCTTACATCCTAATTCCCTGAAATCATCTTCAAGGACCTTCCACCTACCTCTATCTTTATGATTGGTGCACCATGACTGCTAGGTACTCACCAGCCCCTCCCCAGTAATCAGTCAACCCGATCAATAATGTGCCAAACTGGAGAGCCAGGAAGATAACACCCTGTTTGGCAATCTCTGTCTTTGTAACAGATTGCTTATCTGCTCCTCTAATAATGAAGCCCCCCCTACCAACACCTATTTGGCTTCCCCTGCATTCCTAGTACCCTATTTACTGAAGCAGACACTCTCCTGGCTTTTGGAGGATGTGTCTTGCTGCAAAAGTGCCACTCCTGTACTGACACCCCCCTATCTGCCTCCCCCCATCCCCACTCCAAGTCCCCCATCCTCACTCCAAATCTCCCACACACATTAAATCCCCCAACCCCAATCGAAATCCACCCATCCCTATTCCAAATCTCCCCATCCCCACTCCAAATCCCCCATCCCCACACTAAATCCCACCACACAAATTAAATCCCCCATCCTCACTCTAAATCCCCACACACATTAAATCCCCCCATCCTCAATCCAAATCCCTGCACACCCATTAAATCTCCCCCATCCCCACTCCAATTCCCCCCACACACATTAAATCCCCCATCCTCATTCCAAATCCCCCCACACACATTATATCTCCCCCATCCCCACTCTGTGCTGACTGTCAGCTTGAAAGCCGGCACAGAGGACAGTTGACTACCAGTCTAGGGGCTGCAGAATGCAGCCGCTGGAGGAGACACTGCGCCCCTGCTGCCCCCCTAGATACGCCTCTGAGATTACACAAAAAAAGAAATATTAATAAGCAAATAAACAAGTAAATACAAACAATGATTCAGTACAATTTGCTTCCTTCTAAAATCCCTGAATCCAAACTTACTGAATCACAAGTTAAACAATTAAGCCAAATCACACCTAGTAACAAATCAATCACTAGCTCTCTCCCACTCGCTATTTCAGATTACTTAAATACAGTTGTTTTTCCCTTAGCTGCAATAAAACTTGCAACTCACTGCAATGTCTTCACCAAGCTATCACTTCTAACTTAGGACATATTGCTCCATAATTCAGACTGCATTAGTGCCATAGAAAATGGGAAAAATGCTATATAATGTATATATGAAATAGTAATCTGAAAAGTTTCTATGAAAAATTACAGTAAAAAAGAAAGTGCTTAGCGCATAGATTAGCAAATATATGCTAGCCCAACTGCTAACGTCAAGGTGTCCTTCAAAGTTTTTTTCTCTAATTGTATCAGATCCTTTTGGAAATGTGCAATCCCACTCCCATGAGCCACAGGTGATTTTAAGTAGCTAGCTGCTTCATTCCTGCCCCATAAATTGTAGGCTTTTTTGCCCAGGAGAGTTGGCATATCAGGACAGGGACCCAACTTTGAAGGACACCTTGACATTGGCATTGGCCAATCTATGCGCTAAGTACCTTCTTTTTTACTGTAATTTTTTACAGAAACTTTGCAGGTTAATATTTGATGTAGAATAGTTTATCTTCTTGTGATGTCACATCAAAATCTCCCTGAGACACCCAATGGGTGTGGTCTTTTTTGTCCTTCATTCTCGGGTCCTCTACCAGAAGCCTGGGAGTTTGAGTGTTCTGCACAGGATCTTAGTTGTTCCCAGCATTGCTTTTTTCTGAACAGAGAGTTCAGATGTGCTCCTGGGATCTGTTGTAGCCATTTTCCCAATTTAGGGGCCACTGCTCCAAGTGCTCCTATCACTGCTGGAATCACTGTTGCCTTCACCTTCCACATGGTCTCCAGTTCTCCTTTGAGGCCCTGGTATTTCTCCAGCTTCTCATAGTCCTTCTTTATGATGTTGCTGTCACATTTTGCACTGCCACATCTATTATCATTGCTGTCTTCTGATCCATGTCTACTATCAAAATGTCTGGTTGGTTAGCCAACATCTGCTTATCTTTCTGAATGTTGAAGTCCCACAGGATTTTAGCTCTTTCATTCTCCACCACTTTCTCTGGGGTCTCCCACCTGGACTTAGGGGGACTTAGCCCACATGCTGTGAAGATGCTCTTATATACAATTCCCACTACTTGGTTGTGGCATTCAGTGTACGCTGTTCCAGCTTGCATTTTGCAATCTGCCACTATGTGGTGGACTGTTTCTGAGGTTTCTTTGCATAGTCTGCACCTTGGATCTTGTCTTGAGTAATAGATTCCTACTTCTATGTATCTGGTACTTAGTGCTTGCTCTTGTGCTGCTATGATTAGTGCCTCTGTGCTGTCTCGGAGTCTAGCTTTCTCCAGCCATTGGTAGGATTTCTCCATGTCAGCCACCTCTATTATCTGTCAATGGCATATTCCATGCAGCAGCTTGTCTTGCCATGGCGCTTCATGTTCCTGTTCTGCCTTCCAGATCTGTTGTTGTTGCTGCCTTAGGCTTTCTTCCAGCATCTCATCTTTTGGTGCCATTTTTCTGATGTATTCCTGGATACTCCTTGTTTCATCCGTGATGGTGGTTTGGATGCTTATCATGCCTCGACAACCCCCCTTCCTGTTGTTATACAATTTTTGGGTGTTAGACTTAGGGTGGAGACCTCCATGTATTGTGAGAAGCTTTCGTGTCTTCATATTGGCAGCTTCCATCTCTTCTTTTGGCCAGAACACTATGCTAGGGTATCTGATAATTGGCAGGGTATATGTATTGATGGCGAGGATTTTATTCTTCCCATTGAGCTGGCTTTTCAGGACCTGTCTTACCCTTTGATGGTATTTGGAAGTTGCTGCTTTCCTTGCCTCCTCATCATGGTTACTGTATCCCTGTGGGATGCTGAGGTACTTGTAGCCTGTCTGTATATCTGTTAATTGCCCTGCTGGTAATTCCACTCCATCAGTCTTGACTACCTTATCTCTCTTTGTTACCAACCGGCCACACTTCTCCAGTCCGAAGGATATCCCGATGTCTTCGTTGTAGATCCTTGCCAGGTAGATCAGGTGTATATATATAAAGATAGATAGATAGATAGATAGATAGTGAAAGGGTCACTGGCAAGGTACTGGAGGGGAGATATGGGTCACTGAAGCTATTAGCTTCGGTGATTTGAAACCCAGAAGTTTTGATCCCGCACACTAAGTGTTGAGTGGGATTGAGCAGCCTTTTTAAAAGGGCTAGGTTTTTGTGAAAAACTATAGAGCAGGTGGGAGTTTGTTCATCATGTCTCCACCTCAGGGTGTGGTCTGGAAGTTAAATATTTTGCCTTTTGTTGCATTCAGTGTTCAGTGTGTCTGGAGAAGCTAACTTTAGAGAGGTAATCGTGTTGGTGCTAAACTGAACTATGTGTGCTAACCCTGAGAGGGCGGATCCTGGCAGTTGTATGGACTGTGATATACTACTTGGTTTTGTTTTCCTGTTTTGCCTAAAGGGCGTGTTTCTTTTTTACTTCACCATGGTTTATTCCACATGTATATAATAAACCAGTGAAGGACTTAAAGAGACAGTATTCCTGTGTCTACTTCTATGTACAGCTGAGGGAGCCGATCTACCACAGTATATATACATATATATTTACTGATGAGCAGAAGGGTAGCGATATTTTTGTTTTGAGCTTTTGACTTTCATGTTACACATTTCACCATGCACTACTGCTTCACATACAATATGAGTAATCAATATTTGTACAAATCAAAAATTCATAACACTTCAGATTGCATATATATCCATAGAGTCTGAGAAGCCCTTGACTGGACAGATAAAAAGAGATCTATACCGTAAAAACTTCTTAAGGTTATTGAAATAAATCATAAAATGTCATAGAACAGGGAATACCTCAAGGGACATAGCAGACCTGAATAGCTATAGGACCTAAAAATCAATAAGACTGGTTTAGTGAGGTTACATATGCTTTTTTCTATAGATATATAAATTAGTGGCATACATAGGTAAAAAGCAATATATGTATATATATATATATATATATATATATATATATACCCACTTTACTACAGCAATAAATGTCTTATAATATAGTCCTATGATTAGCCATCACTTTGAAAGTCAAATATAAAATATACTAGACTTCATATTCATAGGCATATATAACTAGACGAGTTCAGTGCTAGACTTGTGCATAAATACTCATGTGTTCTGAGTGGTCCAGATCATTCTCTTATGAAATATGATCACCAGTCAGATGTGCATTTTTTTGCTTTCAGTTAAAATTTGAAATAGTATTACATCACATGTCTAAAAGTGAATGTCTCCATGGAGCTGATGACAGATAAGGTATGGAGTGGCCAGCAAAGCTTGTAACGCATTTTGTCATGTTTTGCTTCTTCCTAGGGGTGTGCTAGGTGTGGGGGTGTGCCCCAGATGTTTAACAGAAAGCAGAAATATTCACCCAACCACAGGCCAAAACGATAAACACCCATATTTCCAGATTGGTAGCCCTAGAAATAATCCGATGTCAACTTGTGGGAACGGAGTATTTCCACGACCTCTTGGCGATGGTAGCCCCATGGTACTCGATTACCATCCAAAATGATTTTTCCCTGTGTGCCATCAATGAGTTACATAAGCACATGTTACACAATATCAGCCATGCTCTGGCCAATGCAGTCACAGGGAAGGTCTACTTTACCACAGACACGTGGACAAGTTCTTGTGGACAGGGATGGTACATTTCCCTGATGGCACACTGGCTGAACCTGGTGGAGTCTAAAGACAGAGTCAGAGGCTGGGACATCACAAATCTTACCCACACCAAGAATAGCGGTCTCAACTTCCATCAGAGTTTCAGACACCTCGTATTACAGTTCCTGTCTCTCCTTCTGCTCTTCACCAAAAGTAGCCTCCCCATCACTCCCCAGCTGGGATGTCTGTAGCACAGCCTTGGCAAATCTGCAGTACGCTCTTCTGAAGCTCACCTGTTTAGGTAATAAAGCTCACAATGCAACTGAGCTGTTCAAGGTGATAAAAGAACAGACTGATCAGTGGCTCTCCCCGCTGAACTTCCAACCAGGTCTGGTTGTGTGCGATAATGGGTGTAACTTGGTGGTGGCTTTAAAGCTCGGCAAACTGGTGCACACGTTCCATGCATGGCCCACATGCTGAACTTGGTTGTACAGCGTTTTTAAAAAAAATACCCTGACTTGCCGGATCTACTTGCCAAGGTATGGCGTGTCAGCCCATATTTCCGAAAGTCATCTCAGGCTTTTGGCTGACAAGCTTTGCTGCAGCAGTGCTTTAATTTGTCTTGTTATTGACTGATTTGTGACCTACCCACATGCTATAATTCGACGTATGATAATAATAATAATAATAATAATAATAATAATTTTATTTCTATAGCGCCAACATACTGGGTAGCACATTACATTTTAGAGGGGACTTGTATAGATAATATAAAAACGAGTGTATGTGTGTATGTGTGTGTGTGTCGACGATGTTGTCATAATGGTTGCCATGGTGACGATGATATCATAATAGTTTGCCATGGCGACGATGATGTCAGAATGGTTACCATGGCGAAGATGATGTCATAATGGGTATATGGACACGGAACTATGGGATGGAGGATATGTATGATGGGAATATGGGCACGGGACTATGGGATGGAGGATGTGTGATTGGTATTTGGGCATGGGACTATGGGATGGAGGATGTGTGATGGGTATATGGGCACTGGACTATGAGATGGAGGATATGTACGATGGGTATATGGGCACGGGACTATGGAATTTAGGATATGTGATGGGTATGTGAATACTGGACTATGGGAAGGAAGATGTGTGATGGTTATATGGGCACAGGACTATGGGAAGGCGGATATGTTTGATGGGTATATGGGCACTGGACTATGGGATGGGGGATAATCATTATAATTTGTTATAACTAACCACAGCTAGTTACTATGCCCGGGCAATGCCGGGCTCTTCAGCTAGTAGACAATAAAAGATATTACAGGATAACAATAATCACTAGAGATGAGCTACTTTGCCTTTTATAGGGTCGAGTCGGGTTTCATGAAACCAGACTTTCTCAAATTCGAGTAGAAAGAAATTGGTCGACTATCGTGAAAAGTCGAAGGTCCGACTGAAACACGAAACCCAATGCAAGTCAATGGGGAAGCAAAGTCGGCAGGGAGTGGAGGACAGTAAACTCACCTACATGCCAGACCACTTTTTTAAAGTGCAAGAAATCTCTCCCTCCCTGGACACTGCACATGTCATCTCATTGCCCACAGTGTACGCCCTTGCTCATTGGCTGAAAAAAAAGTCACGTGCAAGCATTCTGTGAAATCTGACTTTGGCGCTCGGGTCGCTGACCGCATGGCCGACCTCACGCTATGGTCGGGTTTCGCTCGGCGAAACCCGACTTTGGCGAAAGTCGGCGACTTTTGAATCTGACCGACCTGTTTCGCTCAACTCTAATAATCACATTAACAACAGATAACAAGAGGAATGAGGGCCCTGCTTGCAATCTTACAATCTATGAGGAAATAGGGGAGACATAAAAGGTGGATGGTAACAATTGTTTTCATTGTTTTGAACAGCTATAATGTAATAAATTGGGTGTTCAAGTAATGCTGCATGAACTGGTTACCAGCTAGTATGTGTAAAAGTACAGACACAGAGGGCTATTAAATGTATAAAGCGTGTGAGAACAATATACAAGGATCCTGGTTATGAAGAAAATTTTGAATGGGCAACAGAGGGATAGTTAGATAAATGTGTTGAGGAGGTAGGTGGTTCATATTTTGGCAAGGCTTAGTGAGCAGCAGACAGCAGTGTATGAATTCCAGCTTCTCAATGCCATCAGAGTAACACTTAGCGCCCACACATAACAATTGCCAAGTGAGTGTGGATCAATGACATTTCTGAAGCTCTTCAAAACTTTGAGTACTGCACCAAGATGGTGAGCGCTGATTATGCTATTGTCAGCATAATCATCCCGTTGCTCTATTAAAACTTTGGCTGCAGAATCTCAAAGTGGAAGCTTTTAACGCCGAGCAGGTCGCTATGGAGCAAGATTTTACAGTGGCTGATACACACAGCCCAGCCTCATACAATATTCTCAAGCCACATTGGGTGATGTCAAGGAACAGGAGGAGGATGAGGCGGAACAGGAGTTTTTGGTCTGCATTACAAAGGGGACTCCCAATCCCAGCTTCATCCCTGTCCAGGCCTGAAGAGCAGAAAGAGGAGGAGGAGGCTATACGCTATGAGGAGGAGAGGATGGTTATTGTTCCTTCAGGTGAGGACACTGAACGTTTGACTCTTTGTAGTTTGCCACACATCACAGGGTTCATGTCCAGATTCCTTTTCCAAGACCCTTATGGAGGACTGACCTAAGGACCTGTCTGATGAAGAAGAGAAATGTAAGAGGTGATTTGTACGATGCTTTATTCTGAATTGAATATATAGGAGTATACAGGAGTAGGAGGAGGTGACAGGTACCAGGGAATAGGAGCAGAAGCTGTCGTGTTTGCTGAGAATGTCAAGTGGACACCCAATAAAGTTGGACCTGGTTGAACGGATTCTTGCGTCTGACTCCAGTCTGTTCCGCAGCCGAAAGGGACAACCCCCTAGTCGGCACACGTACTACAAGTGGCGTAGTCAGCAGGATCATGACCGCCCAATACACCAACACCAACGGTGAGACCGTGCTGAAGATTTAAAGGACCTGAGCTGAACAGGTTGAAGATTGTGCCTGAGTGGATTACAATTTAGGACTGTGATTGACCTTGCTGAAAGAAACCCGGAAAAAGACTTTGTGCACTTACAGAAATGGTGATGGCGCTTGAATGCCTGAAAGAACAGGAGGAGTTCAGTGCCACATTGGATTACCAGGGGCAGCTATGCTGAGCTCGCCCCTGGGGGGAGCGGTGTACATCAACTGACAGATGCCCCTTCCCACTGAATGCTGGAAAATGGGTGGAGGGGTAGGCCAATGCCTCACCCTGGAACGAGATTAACACCGCTTATCAGGCTGAGTGCAGCTGTCAGGCGCCATTGAGCCCCGGAAGAACGGACACGATGAGACGCTGCAGCTGCCATGGCCTTGGATGGGTGGAGTGGCAATGGCAGCGGGAGGTCGAGGTCCGCCGCATCACCTGTGCCTGGGAGTCACAGCAGGTGTACTGGACACTTACCTGGAAAGAAGAACCATGGACTGAGCTGGAGCTGCCGACACCTGGACCTGCGGAGCGGAGGGAGGAGACGTGCCCGCCCGCAGCACCAGACGTGCCAAAGCAGCCATTGGAGAAGCCGTTGCTGACGTGTCCTGGGGAACCATCGGTCCTGGAGGCTGATCCTGCTGGACGGCAGGATGAAGAACAGCAGCGGACATCAGGTGAAAGGACCGGAAGCAGCAATGGACTGGTGGGGCCCTTCCCGCTGGTAACGGCTGGCGACATCGAGCCCTTCCAGTGGGAGGAGGCCGGCGGCATCATGGAAACTCCGGTCGCTCAGGTGCCCGAGACACTGGAGGACCTGTGGAGCAGCTGGAAGGAGGCCGCGGTGCCAGGGAAGGTGAGCGTCTCCCCGCCCTGGCCAGCAGCACCGCAGGCAGTCCCCACTTTCCCGCCCCACCCAGACGCTAGACCCGAAACCCCTGATAGTGATCCTCAGCCTCTTCACCCAGCTCCGCCCTGTCATATGTTACTGGCCCAAGGGGGTGCGAGGCCTAAGGTCTGCGATCCTGAGTCTCAGCCTCCACACCCGGCCTCCCCTCACTCACCAACATCGGCGGCCAATGCTGGGCCGACTGACATCCGCACCATCGACCCCCAGCCTCCTCGCCCGGCTTCTCCCCATCTCACGTCACCGGCGTGGAGAGGGTCTGCGGCCTACACGGGGTCATCCATCTGGATTGCTGACATCATTGCCCAGAAAAAGAACAAGGAACGGGAGATCTAGGTGGTCCTCCATGAGAAGGGGGAAACCTCCATGTCTGCCCCCCCAGAGCTACGGGTGGCTTGTATATACCAACATTGAGCGGGGCTACGGGTTTATTAAAGAGGCAGAGACTGGCCATGAAGTGTACCTCAATGCAGCCTACATTAAGCATGGGAGGGCTCTACAGATGGGGGACTGGGAGTCCTTCTATAAGTAGTACTGTCCCCGTGGCTACTATGCGGTGGCCGTGATCGAGTACCCCGAAGAATACAGCACCCCGTAAGGGGGTCTTGGGCACTAAGGACACTCATGGCCCAGGGACTGCCAGACCTCCCGGGGGCCCCACGGCTGTGGGGTTCTCTTCTGCAGGTGAAGAAGATTGGCCATCAGGAGATGGCCCAGAGTACCGTTGATGTTCACGTATTACCCGGACAGCTGTGCACCATTGTGCAGCTCAGGGGACTGTTTCGCGACTCCTTGGGGTATGAAACCCTATTGCTGACACAGAAAGGATGTGTTGGGGGTTCTTTCAACAAAGGAAAGGGGGTGCTCTTGTGTTTTCAAATAGTTAAAAAAGGAAAAAGAGTTAGAAGGGGAAGACGGTGACCTGGTAGGCAAGAGCCTTGGTCATTCCGCCCCTAGAGTGGAGTGCAGTTCTGAAAGTGAGAAAAGTGGGGGAGAGCACCCGTCGAGGAGTCCAGGTGGTCCTACCCCAATGAATGAAAATTATCATAGAGGAGTACACACCTGCGGGTAGCCATCTGCTACTTGGAAGCTTAATTGCTCCTGACTCTGCCCAGCATCCAATGTAGAGCTAGAGAGCTCCGTGCTCTGCTTGGCAACCAGCCACAGAGACAAAAAGAAAGTGGAGAAGGAAAAACGAAGGATACGGGATTGTCGGGGACGACAATGTTCAAAGGAAGTGAGTATGTAGGGGGTGGACTGACCTATGTACCTGTCTGATGAAGAAGAGAAATGTAAAAGGTGATGTGTACAATACTTTATTCTGACTTGAATATATTTTATATGTTTGGGATAACAGCTACAATTAGTAAAAGACGATGTAGTACCGGGTTTTGGCCACTAGATGGAGAGAGACATAGGGTAGTGAGAAAAGGGCTTAACGGCAGCTTTAGGCTAGGGAAACGCAGAGTCATGGTGGGCGGAGTCACGAGACTGGGAAGGGGATTTCCAGAATAAGGATATAAAAGGAAAGAGGGTCCCAGGGGCAGGGCAGACACCCAGGAGGAGACAGAAGAGAGAAGAGCTCTGGAGAGGATGGCGGAAGGAAGAGCTCAGGAGAGACAGAGGAGAAAGATGGAAACTCGGAGGGGGTGGCCCTGAGAGGACAGCTGCAGGTCAGAAGGACGCTGACTAAAGGAGGCCTGGGGTGCCGGACAGCTGGACACTGAAGGAGCAGTAAATGTCGCAGTGGGCAGACTCAGCCAGGGGGAAGTGCTGTGGCCATGGGCCTAATGGCAGCCATGGTGAAAGAACCCAGACAGTTATAGCTGACAGGAGTAGGAGGAGGTGACAGGTACCCGGGCCTAGGAGCAGAAGCTGTCGTGTTTGCTGTGGATGTCAAGTGAACACCCAATAAAGTTGGACCTGGTTGAACGGATTCTTGCGTCTGACTCCAGTCAGTTCCGCAGCCAAAAGGGACCACCCTCAGTCGGCACACGTACTACACTTGCGTAAAACACATTTTGTCCAACATGAAATACTGACTGTGCAACTTTCTTGACCCACGGTACAAGGAGAAATTTGTTTCTCTCATGACGAAGGCAGGCATGCCATTTTCAGAGCGTTTATGCCAGAGGACCATTGTGTAACGCTTTTTAAAAAGATGACCCTCAGACAATGCTGTTGGCAAAGGTACCAGCTTTTTTACCCACAAGGATTACATGGGAGGACCACACACACTAGGTGCAACTCAGGGGGGAATGTCCAAAAACTGACACATTTTCATGAGACTGTCACATCAGCAAGGGCTATCTGTGGGTGTAACTATGATGAGGAGGGAGAAGTTTACCAAGATGGTGAAGGACTACTTAAGTGAATATATCAGCATCCTTCCTTATTCTTCATTGCCCTTTAACTTTTGGTTGTCAAGCTCCGCATTTGGCCTGACCTCTCAGGGTACGTCTTGGAGGTGCTGTCATGCCCTGCTGCAAGTGTGTTGTATGAGCGGATTTTTAGTTTGGCTGGTGCAATCATAGAGGATAGGCACACACGCCTGTCAATGTAAAATGCAGACAGGCTGACTCTTCTAAAATTGAACAAGGACTGGATCTCCTCCCACTTTGTAAGCCCTACGGATGACAGCAATGTAATGTAAAAGAAGGACAAATGTTTTTTTGTTGGGAAGTTGTCTTAATATCCATCCCTTACCATCCAAACCCATTTTTCTCATGAAATCACCTCCTCCTCCTCCTGCTTCTGCAACAAGTGCTTAGTGGTCATGTTTGCATACCCCACGTGGCTAATGTTTTGTACTTTGTGAAAACTTGGCACATTGTGCAGTGGTGAAAGTTTTGCACCCTATCGATTCCCTTGCTGACACACTCCCAACAGTGGAGTAATGAAGATTATTGCCAATGCTAAATTGTCACATAAGATTATCTGTACCCGGATTGCGCCAGTCACACAACTCTTAAATTATGATTTTTTTTTAAATCGGCTTGATGATACACTGCACATGCGGGGTAATGAAGATTATTGCCCCTGTTAAATTGTCACGTAAGATTATCTGTACCCGGACTGCGCCAGTTGCACAACTGCTAGAGACAAATATTAGGTATTTTAAGTGGAAAATAGCAGAGAGCTGCAGCATGTACTTTCAATGATCAGAACATCCACCTGCCCTGCCTTTCACCAACCCACCCATCCTCTCTCCCTCCTATTAAATCTCTCACAATAAATCCCCACCTAACAAACAAAAACAAGTAATCTTGACAGTCATCAGCTCTTAAAAGAGCTTTTAGGAATAAATAGCACTCACTATAACTTGTATCACTGTCCCTATGCTCCTTTCACTCTCCCTACGCTTATACTATGCTCTCACTATCCTGTTTCCGGCTGCAATGTGCTCAAGATGGTGCTGGCAGCTTTGAAATAGTCCCTATGACTCTTGAAGGCCAGCCAATGACAGTAATGCCACACCAAAGATGGTGCTGGCATTACTGTGATTGGCAAACCTGCCCAGCATGGTCATTGGGTGCAAATAAAGCGTCAAACATGCTGGGCGGGTCACTCAAATATACAGAGGCGAATACTATTTGTGCGAGTAACAATTAGTGCCGAATATACTCGCTCATCACTACATGTAATGCTTGATGGATAACAATATATTCACTATATCCAGCACCCACAAAAAAATCTATAGCTGTATATTTGCCAACGGAGTGCACAGACCTAATCCCTGTCTACAGACTGGATTCTGTCACTCTTCCTGCTCCTTCAACCATCTCTCCCTCCTCAGGCTAAATGCAGATTGTATTTTGTGGAAGTGATTAGCCCTTAGCTGTTAATATGATGGCTCAGCTTCAGCACCAGTATCAGCACTCACTCTCATTCGTTATACTATGCACACATGCCTAGACAAGCACTTTCTCCCTCCAATACGAAGTGTCACAGAGCTGTGCAATGGCGTCAGTGTGCAGAGCTGGGCGGCATCTGTCCTTTCATAATCTCTGCTGTTGTCACATGGCCAGCCAATCATTGTAATGCTGCAACCAAGATGGCTACGGCATTACAGTGACTCACATGCAATCTCTGCATGCTTATTGGCTGCGTAAAAGGCACCAAAAGATGCGGGGCGGTGATTCAAGTTTTACATCAAGCACCTCCCAATATTTACAAGTAACAAGCACATCTGAGCACCGTGATAACCAAGTATTATGAAGCACAATTGTTCATTGCTAGTAAGAATCAATTTTAACTTTCCCTAATGCAACTTTATTTGCCAATTCTGAGCACATTCAATGTGAACATTTTTAGAATTTGAAGTTTCTTGTTTATAGCTCCTGCAGAGATTAGTTAAAAATTACTCTTATCAATCTCAGAAATGATATTTTTTAGTTTTCTTATTCCTTCAAGTGGTTATCACCAGATGTTAGAAAGCATAATCTCACAGCTGATCGAGAATCCATAGAAGAAGACCACTTTTTAGATTGTGCACTGTATCCATTGCAAACATTGCAGAAAGGTCTAAATTATGACTCTTCTTTGAATGATATCGTAATTAATGAAAATCAGTATTTTAAAGCCCAACAGATGTCTCAAACAGTGATACAAAATTCAAGCAGTATTGCAAATTTTCTTTTCTTAGTCAAGTCAAAATCTACATAAAATATGGATTTCAAATGTATATATTTATCTGACTGACCACTTGGGGAGGTAGTGAGTACACTGGTTGTCCAGTAAACTATTCATTGCTCAGGTAAATGAATGGATGTCAACCCGATTTGACAAAAAACCTTTAGTTTCCTTTCAGAATCAACATTTTCTGTGAGATGCCATAATCATAATTTTATTTCCATAGTGCCAACATATTCTGCAGCACTTTACATTATAGAGGGGACTTGTACAGACAATAGACATTACAGCATAGCATAGCAATAAACACATAGATCAAAACAGATACCAAGAGGAATGAGGGCCCTGCTTGCAAGCTTACAATCTATAAGGGAAAAGGGGAGACACAAAAGGTGGATGGTAACAATAGCTTTTATTGTTTTTATGGTTTGGACCTTCCCTAGAGTAGGAATCGGGTGTTCCTGTTGCTGCATGAACCAGTTAACAGTCTAAATATGTAACAGTACAGACACAGAGGGCTATTAAATGCAAAAAGCATGTGAGAACATGATGCGAGGAACCTGGTTATGGTAAAAAATTTAGAAATGAGCCACACAGGGATATTTACATTAATGCTTTGAGGCGATAGGCCAGTCTGAACAAATGAGTTTTTAAGGCACGCTTAAAACTGTGGGGTTTGGGGATTAATCGTACTAGCCTGGGTAGTGCATTCCAAAGAATTGGCGCGGCTCGTGAAAAGTCTTGGAGACGGGAGTGGGAGGTTCTGATTTATGAGGATGTTAACCTCAGGTCATTAGCAGAACGGAGGACATGGGTAGGGTGGTAGGTTGAGACGAGGGAAGAGATGTAGGGTGGTGCTGAGCCATGGAGGGCTTTGTGGGTGAGGGTAATAAGTTTATACTGAATTCTGGAGTGGATGGGTAGCCAGTGTAAGGACTGGCACAAGGTAGAGGCATCGGTATAACAATTGGTGAGGGATATGATCCTAGCTGCTGCATTCAGGACGGATTGGAGAGGGGAGAGTTTGTTAAGAGGGAGACCGATTAGTAGAGAGTTACAATAGTTTAGACGAGAAAGAATAAGAGAAACAGTAAGAGTTTTGGCAGAGTCAAAAGTAAGAAAGGGTCGAATTCTAGAAATGTTTTTGAGGTGCAGATAACAAGAGCGAGCCAATGCTTGGATGTGGGGGGTGAATGAAAGCTCAGAGTCAAGTATGACCCCAAGACAGCGGGCATGTTAACATGGAAATGGCAATGTCAGGCATAGGTAGGTTAATAGAGGGAGGAAACACAAGGAGTTCAGTTTTTGACAGGTTCAGTTTCAGATAGAGGGAGGACATGATGTTAGAGACAGCAGTAAGACAACCACTAGTGTTTTCCAAAAAAGGCAGGCATGATATCAGGAGAAGAAGTGTATAATTGGGTGTCATCGGCATAGAGATGGTACTGGAACCCAAATCTACTGATTGCTTGACCAATAGGGGCAGTATACAAAGAGAAGAGGAGGGGGTCTAGAACCGATCCTTGAGGAACCCCAACAGTAAGGGGAAGATGAGAAGAGGAGGAGCCAGCAAAAGATACATTAAAGGAGTGGTCAGAGAGCTAGGAGGAGAACCAAGAGAGAACGGTGTCCTTGAGGCCAATGGAACGGAGCATAGTGAGGAGGAGCTATGCCATGCTATGAAATACTCTCAGAAATGTAGGATATTGATTGTAACAAGAATTGTTATTTTGCACACCATAAAAAGTAATTTTCCTAACAAATTAATTTAAGACCATGTTGCAAAAATGAGTAGACCGTATTAAAATTCTCAGGAGCAAAGGTAAAGTTTAGACTATGGTGAAACTGGGTGTATGGGTTCAAATCTGCGCTCCTGGGAAAGATAGATAGCAGACCATATTCTTCAAAGATTTATTTCAAAACAGGTTTATAGTCAATGCGTTTCGAGGTCATGCAGGACCTCTTCCTCAGGACAAAACCTTAGATTAGGCTATAAAATTCTAATTAACAAGGATTTAAACACAGGTAAACCTAAGTATTCATTAAACATATTTCCAGCAGACAGTTGACTATAAAAGGAACTTATAGAAAGCCCTTTCCAATTTCATGCTGTCAACAATGGAAACACATAGAAGAGAAATGACACAAGACCTGAGAAAGAAAAAAAATTATTTACACAAGAAAAGTGAAGGCTACAAGAAGATAAGCAAAACACTATATTTTAATTTACATATACAGTGGGGAAAAAAAGTATTTAGTCAGCCAACAATTGTGCAAGTTCTCCCACTTAAAAAGATGAGAGAGGCCTGTAATTGACATCATAGGTAGACAACAACTATGAGAGTCAAAATGAGAAAACAAATCCAGAAAATCACCTTGTCTGATTTGGCAAGATTTATTTTGATAATTATGGTGGAAAATAAGTATTTGGTCACCTAAAAACATGCAAGATTTCTGGCTCTCACAGACCTGTAACTTCTTCTTTAAGAGGCTCCTCTGTCCTCCAATCATTATCTGTAGTAATGGCACCTGTTTGAACTTGTTATCAGTATAAAAGACACATGTCCACAACCTAAAACAGTCACACTCAAAACTCCACTATGGTGAAGACCAAAGAGCTGTCGAAGGACAGTAGAAGCAAAATTTTAGCCCTGCACCAGACTGGGAAGACTGAATTTGCAATAGACAAGCAGCTTGAAATCAACTGTGGGAGCAATAATAAGATAATGGAAGACATTCAAGACCACTGTTAATCTCCCTCGATCTACGTATGTCTCCATGCAAGATCTCACCCTGTAGGATCAAAATGATCACAAGAACAGTGAGCAAAAATCGCAGACATGGGGGGACCTATTGGATGACCTGCATAGAGCTGGAACCACAGTAACAAAGGCTACCATCAGTAACACACTACGCCACCAGGGACTCAGATCCTGCAGTGCCAGACGTGTCCCCCTGCTTAAGCGAGTACATGTAATTGCCCATCTGAAGTTTGCTGGATTATCCAGAAGAGTATTGGGAGAATGTCATATGGTCTGATGAAACCAAAGTAGAACTGTTTGGAGGAGACAGAATGGTGAGTTGCATCCAAAGAACACCAAAACTACTGTGAATCATGGGCGTGGCAACATCATGCTTTGGGGCTGTTTCTCTGCAGAGAGACCAGGACGACTGATCCGTGTACATGAAATAATGAATGGGGCCATGTATCGTGAGATTTTGAGTGCAAACCTCCTTCTATCAGCAAGGGCATTGAAGGTGAAACGTGGATGGGTCCTTCAGCATGATAATGATCCCAAGCACACCACCAAGGCAACGAAGGAGTGGCTTCGTAAGAAGCATATGAAGGTCCTGGAGTGGCCTAGCCAGTCTCCAGATCTCAATCCCATAGAAAACCTTTGGAGGGATTTGAAAATCCATGTTGTCCAGCGACAGGCCCAAAACATCCCTGTTCTAGAGGAGATCTGCATGGAGGAATGGGCCAACATACCACCAACACTGTGTGCGAACCTTGTGAAGACTTACAGAAAACGTTTGACCTCTGTCATTGCCAACAAAGGTTATATAACAAAATATTGTTAATGACCAAATACTTTAATTTAATAAATAAGTCTTTTCAGATCAGACAAGTTGATTTTCTGGATTTGTTTTCTCATTTTGACTCTCATAGTTGTGGTCTACCTATGATGTCAATTACAGGCCTCTCTCATCTTTTTAAGTTGGAGAACTTGCACAATTGGTGGCCGACTAAATACTTTTTTTTTGTAGTACAAAAACTTGGCACTCAAAAGAAAAATTGATTTGACAGTTCCTTTATTGTAAAAGGCATCCAGTTAAATATACTTCTTTTACTTCTTTAAACGTTTTCGGCCATACAATTGACCTTCATCAGAAACAGAATTTTTTCACAGTTGGTTTTAACTAGAATGAGTTTACAAGAAGACAAGACAGTATGGTTAGTGAACAAATAAGTATATAACAAATATCTGAGCAACAGGATGCTGATAATGACCGTATGAACGTCATGTAAAGTTTAGACGAAAGGTCGATGACTAGATAAATACTGAAATAGCGAATCCTGAGACAAGGTTCAAGTGAGCTTAGTGAAACTCCACAGGTTCCATGGGCAGTGATAGAGAGTCCGTGCTGTGATGGTATGTAAGGAACATATGTAAAAGACGTGCCCTAGGAGGTTGAAAACAAACAACAAGTGTGACACTGGTAAATAAAGGATACAGTGAGATTCGTGGTCGGCTGGTGCTACTGGATGTGCAATACCACATGAGAGGTAATAGCCGACTGGAATGAGTGCCAAGACAGGTACCTGAGAGGAACTGTAATGGAAAATTCCATATATTATTATTAAAGAACTGCTGTCATAAGTAGGCACTATTCAGTACTGGAAAAAAAAAAAAAGGAGAAGATGGTGAGTCACTATGGCACATAAAAATAAACATATTGGGCGATGTTATGTGAATGAGGAAGGAGAAAAAATCCAAAACAGTCAATTAATACCTGGGTATATTCATTAATAATGTGGGGAAACAGACATCTGGGGAGCAGCAGCTACTGAGGATGAAAGGACACTGAGGATGATAAAAAAAGAATATAAATGTGTGTACTGAGATAGGCTGAGGAGATGCACGTAATGTGAACAGAATTACCCATTCATGTAGGAAATCACCAGACCCACGGGTTTGACACCTTGGGTTATACAGGGACCGGTAGATCCAATAATTGGTTTGGGTGTCCAGAAATTTGTACTGCAATTGAAACATGTAGAAGGTGTGAGTAGCCCTGAGGACAAAGAATGTGAGGTGAACACTGTATTAAGAAGTGTGAAATCACCTGTAATATATTCAGGAAACTATTCTGTATTGTTTGTGACAGGCATGAATGTCCACAACTGGGTGCTAAAATTGAAAGAGAAGAAAGCATAAGCAAAAAGGCACTAGTTGGTACAATAGTGGTGCCCTAATGTTGTCTGGGAGAGCTAGAGTGACCTGTGATTCTCCAAATGGTCTGTCCTGCCCAGGGAGGCAAGTGTGCCACAGGGAGAGTGAACACGCTGTTCAGGAGAAGCACTGAAGGTGCAGAGGAATAGCGCTGCAAAAAATGAGAAAATGCTGTCAATGTGATAAAGTAGAGAACCAGCAAGACATGAGCTGGATCTCTTACAAATATTACCTTAGTCTGTGGCTGGACGCATGTGCTGCTGGTATGAGAGACGCTGTATTGCAGGAAAGTATATCCGGGTATAAGTGGAGAATGATAGCCTATCACGGCCCCAGGAGGGCGGTCACATGATCAGGATGTTAATTATGGGGCGGCGCCTGTGTGATAGACAGCTGTGTCCAAGTAAGAGGAGAAAGAAGGAGGGGGGAGCCCATGATGTAACAGGGGGCGGGTAGAGGACGGCGCTTATGCCCTAAACGTCTTCCCTCTGTGGAAGGAGTGAGAGGAATGTCTCCATGGGAATGCTGTGTAAACCAGCGGTCATGTGACCGGGGGTTGAAGGAGGTGAAGCAGGCTCTGTGGACATCAGTCCTATTAATTATCTAACTTCGTAGTGATTTTCTCCTTTTTTTTTTTTTTTCTCCAGTTGTAGCTCACACAGCCTCCCCACCAATACTTTCAGTCCATTGTACCTGGTTATTATCCATTTCAACCTATTTCATTCTTTTATTCGCAGCATTCACACCCATACCCTTACACAGATAGATATCCTCTGCCCTCACATTCATCACAATAGCTAGACTACATATACTCCTGGCTCAGCAACACATTAACATGACATTCCTAAGGAGATTTATTCCCCTTTTCATAGTGACATGAGTTTCCATTGCACTGCCTTCTATCTGTCTCCTGGTCACAGGACATGCTCCCCTGCTCTCACACAACGCTGGACACTGATGTCCACAGAGCCTGCTTCAACTCCTTCAACCCCCGGTCACATGACCGCTGGTTTACACAGCATTCCCATGGAGACATTCCTCTCACTCCTTCCACAGAGGGAAGACGTTTAGGGCATAAGCGCCGCCCTCTACCCGCCCCCTGTTACATCATGGGCTCCCCCCCTCCTTCTTTCTCCTCTTACTTGGACACAGCTGTCTATCACACAGGCGCCGCCCCATAATTAACATCCTGATCATGTGACCGCCCTCCTGGGGCCGTGATAGGCTATCATTCTCCACCTATACCCGGATATACTTCCCTGCAATACTTCTCTTTCAATTTTAGCACCCAGTTGTGGACATTCATGCCTGTCACAAACAATACAGGATAGTTTGCTGAATATATTACAGGTGATTTCACACTTCTTAATACAGTGTTCACCTCACATTCTTTGTCCTCAGGGCTACTCACACCTTCTACATGTTTCAATTGCAGTACAAATTTCTGGACACCCACACCAATTATTGGATCTACTGGTCCCTGTATAACCCAAGGTGTCAAACCCATGGGTCTGGTGATTTCCTACATGAATGGGTAATTCAGTTCACATAACATTGCCCAATATGTTTATGTTTATGTGCCATAGTGACTCACCATCTTCTCCTTTTTTTTTTCCAGTACTGAATAGTGCCTACTTATGACAGCGGTTCTTTAATAATAATATATGGAATTTTCCATTACAGTTCCTCTCAGGTACCTGTCTTGGCACTCATTCCAGTCGGCTATTACCTCTCATGTGGTATTGCACATCCAGTAGGACCAGCCGACCACGACTCTCACTGTATCCTTTATTTACCAGTGTCACACTTGTTGTTTGTTTTCAACCTCCTAGGGCACCTCTTTTACATATGTTCCCTACATACCATCACAGCACGGACTCTCTATCACTGCCCATGGAACCTGTGGAGTTTCACTAAGCTCACTTGAACCTTGTCTTAGGATTCGCTATTTCAGTATTTATCTAGTCATCGACCTTTCGTCTAAACTTTACATGATGTTCATACGGTCATTATCAGCATCCTGTTGCTCAGATATTTGTTATATACTTATTTGTTCACTAACCATACTGTCTTGTCTTCTTGTAAACTCATTCTAGTTAAAACCAACTGTGAAAAAATTCTGTTTCCGATGAAGGTCAATTGTATGACCGAAAACGTTTAAAGAAGTAAAAGAAGTATATTTAACTGGATGCCTTTTACAATAAAGGAACTGTCAAATCAATTTTTCTTTTGAGGGCCAAGTTTTTGTACTACATTGTTAGTTGGCTGGATACCCGACTTGTGCACCTCCCTCCATCCACACTGAGTGCCGTGTTTTTTCTATTTTTAAATACTTTTTTTTCCCCACTATAACAAAAGCCCTTACAGACAGTTAAACTTTAATTTTTAAATAAGTGCATGACTCAACATAAGCTTAGGTCAGCTATTAATGCTAATAGCTATTAGACCCCAATCCTGAGGTGAGTTCAGACCAGCACGTGAAAAATTTTCATCGGTATCATCATCGATAGATTAAAATGTTTAAAATTTAAGATTACACTGTATCTGTGAAACTTGGCTTGAATATAGATTATCTGTATGGTGTGTGAATTTTCTTAAGCACATATAGACTTGAATAGATGAGCCTCATCTGAAAGGCGGAAGAGATTAATGTGAACTTTTTCACACAAACACTGTAATCTGAACAGCTATATTTTAGAACATTGGTCAGTGTGCTGCATGGTTTAACACCTGCAACACACGTACCTGTAATAGGCTTGTAATAAAGCATATTATAAGAATAATTAGAGTAATTAAGAATAATTGGAGTTAGAGAAAGATTGATAAAAGTAAAATTTATTACAATGTACAGAATTGTTCACATATCTGCATACATTTAATCAAAACATGCATCCGAATTTCAGATGTAAAACTAGATAAACAGAACCAAATCTAACAAATGAGTAAAAAAAATACATAATCCTATATCAATGTCTATGAGTGGCAAAAGTATGTGAACCTCGCTTTCACCATCTGGTGTGGCTCCCCTCATGCAGCAAATAACTGCAATTACATTTTTATGCTAATTGTTGATTAGTCCTGCACATTGGCTTGTGCCCAAACCATAATACTACCTCTACAATGTTTCACAAATACAATGAGGTTTTTGTTATATAATGCTGTTTTTTTCCAAGTATAATGCTTCTCATTTAAACCAAAAAGCTTTATTTTACTCTCATCAGTCTACAAAACTTTGCTCCACTAGCCTTCTGGCTTGTCCAGGTAAACGTTAGCAAACTGCAGATAGACAGCAATGTTCCGTTTGGAGAGCTGTGGCTTTTTCCTTGCAATCCTGCCAAGCACACCATTGTTGTTGAGCGTCCCCCTGATGGTAGACTCATGAACATTAACCCATTTGCGACCTGTGCCGTACTAGTACTGCTCTGCGGGAGGAGCGTTTGTGCCCAGAGCAGTACTAGTACGGCGCCGCTATTTCCGGTCACAGCGCTGCATTGCACGATGACCGGGATAAGATCGCTGCCGTTCCTGACAGCAGACCATCTCTGCATGTCGCCCTGGGGGGCTGCACCCCCCCTGCATTGGTGATCGCTGTGATTGGCTGGTTGATTCTGACCAGCCAATCACAGCAATATGTCAATAAAGTTAATAAAAAAAAACATGTGACATGCTGTCATCGGTGCTGTGTGACAGAGCACCAGTCACAGCCATCACAATGGGTGGGGTGATCGCGATGTCACCTCACCTGATTAACCCCTTTGGCACTGATTGGCTGAACAATGTTTTCGAGCCAATCAGCACCAAAGGGGTTAATCTAAAATAGCGATCACCACCCTGCAGGCAATCTTTGTCTCAGATTTGGCGTGCAGAGCCGTTTTCTTGCCCATTTCTATTACCTGAGAGAGATTCATTGGTGGCCAGTGTGATCCCCCTGCGATCTCCTGCTTCCTGTGCCGAGTCCTTGTCCGTAGTGATCCTCCTGCGATCTGTGCTGTGCTGTGTACTGTCTACTGTGTGACTCATCCTTGATCACAGCAGCAGCAGCACCTCCCCATCCCTGTCCCAGTCACCCCATTCCTGTTCCAATACCCCCCTCAACTCCCCTTCCAATTGAATTTTTTGCGCACTTTTTGTGCTTTTTTTGTGTGTGCGACATTTTGCACAGAGCATTCGGGCTCTCTGTGTCCGCAGCACTTTGATCAGTATCGCTGCTGATCAGAGACTGCGCCATGGGACTTTTTCATTTTTTAGCTTTCACAGCAGATGTTGCAGTCTAAGCAACGTCCGATATTCTTTTACAGAAAAAATTTTTTTACAGAGTAATTTTATAGGTAGCGTGTTAGTATACCCGGCGTCAGTGCTTGGTGATGTCCGATCTTGTATTTGAGAAAAAAAACGTATTAAGTAGTTTTATACTTAGGGAGGTAGTGTCTATTTTTTTTGCATAAAAAACCCAGCTATCGCTGGGTAATTTGTAGTGCTTTAGGAGAGGGTGCGTCACATAGTTGTTGGTGCCGTTCATTTTTCTTATGTAAAAAAATAATTAGTTGCGACAAGTAAATTTTTTAACGAGTGCATTAGGGGAATGTACGTCACATTGTTGTTGACGTTTGTTTTTCTTTTGTAAAAAAAAATTACTAGTTGCGTCGAGTAAATTTTTAGCGAGTGCATTAGACGAGCGTACGTCACATTGTTGGTGACGTTCGTTTTCTTCTGTAAAAAAAGAGCTAGTTGCATCTGATAAATTTATAGGGAGGGCATTAGTGTAGTGAATGCCTGTATTTTTTTATATAAACATTTTTTTACATCTGATTTTTGTTTTCATTTTTTTCTTGTTTATTTTACAGTTTTTCTCTCTACTCTTTTTTTATCTCTGTTTTTCTATAATAAATAGTACCCGATACACAAGCCCACACATTACATATGTAAAAGCACCACTTACATGCACATTTCTGGGGTTTGGTAAAAAAAAATAAAATTGGCACATTCGTCAAGAAGACCCTATTCACCAGAGGAGGCTTACGCCTTCCTTGCCTCCGACACGGATTCAGGCAGTGAGGAAGATCCCACATTCCTCTATTCCTCCTCCTCTTCATCTAGTGAGGAAGAACCCCCCAGCAAGGTGCCCTAGGACCCAGGCAACTCCTACAACAGTCGATCCCATATGGATTACACCCCCCGAAAATTATCAGCCCATAATTCTGGATTTCATTGGCAGCTCATGAAACCAGTTTGACACCACTGGCCTCACTAAAATTGACTTCTTCAAATTTTTTTAGCGAGGAAATAATAAATTTTATGGTGACCCAGAAAAACCTTTATGCCCATCAATATTTCACCCAAAATCCCACTTCATCAAACACCAGATGGACCCCTGTAAATGCAGCAGAGATGATGACATTTTGTGGAATTGTGCTGAATATGGGCATAATCCAAAAACCAAAGCTTCAGCAATACTGGAGAACTGATATTCTCCACAGAGCACCAGTATTCCGCATGGCCATGACAAGGAAACGATTTGAAGCGATTCAAAAATTTTTGCATTATAGTGATAATGCGCAGTGTCCTCCCTGAGACTATCCAAACTTTGATCGTCTTGTTAAATTCAGCTAGTGGTTGAACACTTCAGCAGAAAATTTGCTGAGGCATACACACCCCAGAGGGACATGGCTATCAATGAATCTCTGGTTCATTTCAAAGGGAGGCTAAAATTCCAACAAAACCTGTCCAGTAAGAGGTCCAGGTACAGAATAAAACTGTACAAACTGGGCAAGAGAACCTCAGTGTACACCTACAGATTTAGGGTCTACGAGGGGAAGGTCACCGAGACTAACCCCCCTCAATGCCCCCCATCCTGGGAGTGAGTGGGAAAATTTTGTGAGAATTGCTGCACCCACTGCTGGAAAAAGGTTATCACCTCTACATTGATAACTTTTACAACAGCATCCCGCTCTTCAAGACCCTCTTTGCCAGAGGTACAGTTGCATGTGGCACCATGTGAAAAAATCAGCGAGGCCTCCCTAAGCCGCTAATTGGGCAAACACTTCAAAAAGGCAAAATCAGAGCCCAATGCAGTGACAACATGCTGGTGGTCAAGTATAAGGACAAAAGGGATGTCCTTATCTTGACTACCATACACAATGACAACAGCTCCCTTGCCACTGTTCGTGGGACCACAACACAAGTCCCAAAGCCAGATTGTGTCTTGGATTACAATCGGTACATGGGGATGTAGATCTTTCAGATCAAGTTCTCAAACCATACAGTGCCATGCGAAAAGCCAAAGTATGGTGCAAAAAATTGGCCGTGCACATTGTACAGATGGCACTGTACAATGTTTTTGTGCTGTTCTGGTCTGCAGATAATACGGATACCTTCCTTCAGTTTCAGGAGGTAGTCATCAAGGCCCTAATGTAATCAGAGAGGTGAGGGTCCCAACACTTCTGAAACTGATAGTGCCCGTATTGTCCCAGGTCACCATTTCCCAGGATAGGCTCTCCAAACAGCGAAGAAAGGACGTTCACAAAAACAGTGCAAAGAGTGCTCCAAGAGGAGAATCAAAAAAGACACGATTTACCACTGTGAACGAAACCTGGCCTTAGCATTAAGAATTGCTTCAAAGCATACCACTTGTTCACAAATTAAAACAATTTGTTTTTACGCTGTTGACACAACACACTTTTATAATCTGATGTACGCACAGCTTACACATACCACCACATTCTAAATTTGTGCACCAGTAAAACCAAAAGCATTATAATCATTACTATAAAGCTATGCCTCTAAATAAATTCCATCAGGGGTGTAGTTTCCAAAATGGGGTCACTTGTGGGGGTTATACAATGTTTAGAAACAACAGGGGCTCTGCAAATATGACATGACGCCCGCAGACTATTCCATCAAAGTCTGCAATCCAAACTGTCTCTCCTTCCCTTCTGAGCCCTGCCGTGAACCTAAAGTGTTTTTCCCCCACATATGAGGTATCAGCGTACGTATTCAGGAGAAAATGCACAACAAAGTTAGTGGTTCATCTGAAAGTTAAAAAAAACTGCTAAAAAATAATTTTTGTGGAAAAAATGTGATTTTTTATTTTCACGACTCTACGTTATAATCTTCTGTGAAGTACCTTCGGGTTCAAAGTGCTCACCACACAGCTAGATATGTTCTTTGAAGGATCTAGTTTCCAAAATAGGGTCACTTGTGGGGGTTTTCCAATGTTTAGGCACATCAGGGGCTCTTCAAGCATGACATGGCCTCTGCTCTCAATTCCAGCCAATTTTGCGTTCAAAAAGTCAAAAGGTGCTCCTTCCCTTCCGAGCACTGCCGTGTGTCCAAACAGTGTTTTTCTCCCACAAGTGGTATATTGACGTACTCAGGAAAAATTGCCAAACAAATTTAGCTGTCCATTTTCTCCTTTTACACTTGTGAAAATAAAAAAAATCGCTGCTAAAAGTACATTTTTGCGGGAAAAAATTTGATTTTTTTTATTTTCACGACTCTGTTATAAATTTCTGGGAAGCACCTAGGGGTTCAAAATGTTTTCCACACATCTAGGTAAGTTCCTTGAAGGGTCTAGTTTCCAAAATCAGGTCACTTGTGGGGGTTTTCCAATGTTTAGGCACATCAGGGGATCTTCAAATGCAACATGGCTTCCCCTTTCAATTCCAACCAATTCCAAGCCCTGCTATGCAGCCAAACAGTGGTTTTCTCCCACATATGGGGTATCGGCGTACTCAGGAGAAAATATGCAACATCGTTTATAGTCCATTTTTGCCTTTTACCATTGTGAAAATAAAAAAATTGGGGCTGAAAGATCATTTTTGTGACTAGAAAGTTAAATGTTCATTTCTTCCTTCATCATTAATTCAGCTCCTGTGAAGCACCTGAAGGGTTAATAAATTTCTTGAATGTGGTTTTCAGCACCTTAAGGGATGCAGTTTTTAGAATTGTTTCACTTTTGGGTATTTTCTGTCATATAGATACCTCAAAATGACTTCAAATGTGATGTGGTCCCTAAAAAAATTGTTGAAAAAATGAATAATTGCTGGTCAACTTTTAACCCTTATCACTTCCTAACAAAATAAAAATTGGCTCCAAAATTGTGCTGATGTAAAGTAGACACATGGGAAATATTATTTATTAAATATTTTGTGCTATAGGACTCTCTAATTTAAGGGCATAAAAAGTAAAACATTTTGAAAATTGTGAAATTTTCAAAATTTTGGCCAAATTTCCATTTTTTTCACAGATAAACGCAAGTCATGTAGAAGAAATGTTACTGCTTTCATAAAGGAAAATATGTCACAAGAAAATATTCTCAGAATTATCGGGACCCGTTGAAGCGCTACAGAGTTATTACCTCATAAAATTACAGTGATCAAAATTTTAAAACTTGGCCTGGTCATTAAGGTGAAAACAGGATTCAGCTCAAAGGTGTTAATGTTGGCTAATGCGAGAGAGGCCTTTAGCTGCTTAGACGTTCCCTTGGGTTTCATTGTGATTTCAGGGACATTTATATGCCTTTCTTTTGGAGTGATCTTGGTTGGTTGACCACTGGCAAAAAGATAAAAACTGTCTTGAATACGCTCCATTTATACAGAATTTGTGTATTGTAGGAATGCAAACTCTTTAGAAATGTTTTTTTAATTGTTTTCAACCTAACACTTCTTCTGAGCCTCTCAGAAATCTTCTTTGTTCAAGGGCATAACGATCTCTGTCGCAGAGTGTGCACCTGTTACCGGGCCCATGCAGGGCCTTGAAGTAGCTGACATCGGGGTGTCCATGAAGGTTGGCGCATGGCAGTGACGTTATGTGCTACCCATTAAAATAAATTATTCATTGATATCCACATATAGATTGTGAATTCTAATAACAATTTGAACACAAAGCTCAAACTAAATAATTTAAATCCCTTCTATGTATTTAATATATTTTTGCAACTTATTCTATGTGGCCACAACAGTGTCCCCGTTGGACATTTTGCTTTTTTAAAATTCTTTTAAACTCCTAAATAAATAAAATTTATTTTAATGGATCTCTTTAGTGCTTAGCCTCCAATAGTCTGAGCTGTGTGCTGAAACCATTCAAAATAAAGTCAGCTGCCGGCTATAGAGGGAGGACATTGCACGTTGTGGGAGGAAGATAAGAAGAAAAGTTTATTTTTGTATGTATTAGAAAAGATAATCAGAACATTATACCAGTGTGGGACCCACGATGGCAGTCATTATATCCGGATGGGGGTCATTATACCAGGATGGGGATCATTACAAGATGGGGGTCAATATACCAGAGTGGGGAATGGGATGGGGTTCATTATATCAGGCTGTGGGTCATTACATCAGGATGGGGGTCATTATACCAGGGTGAGGAATGGGATGGGGTTCATTATACCAGGCTGTGGGTCATTACATCAGGATGGGGGTCATTATACTAAGATGGGGCCCAGAAGGGGAGTAATTATATCAGGATGGGAGTCATTATGCCAGGGTGGGGACTGGGATGGGGTTTATTATACCAGGCTGTGGGTCATTATGTCAGGATGGGGGTCATTATACAAAGATGGGGCCCAGAATGGGGGGCATTATACCAGGATGGGAGTCATTATAGCACGATGAGGCCATTATACCAGGCTGTGGGTCATTATGTCAGGATGGGGGTCATTGCACAAAGATGGGGCCCAGAATGGAGGTCATTCTATCAGGATGGGGGTTACTATATCAGGATGAGGGTCATTATACCAGGATGAGGGTCATTATACCAGGATGAAGGTCATTATACCAGGATGTGGCCTAGGAAGGGGGTCATTATACCAGGATGGAGGTCATTATACTAGTGTGGGGTTATAACTTTCATCTCTGGTGCAGCTTTTTCCCCACTCATTAGTATGGGTGAAATCTGCAGCTAGAGATGAGCGACTTTGCCTTTTTAGGGTCTAGTCGAGTTTCATGAAACCCGACTTTCGCAAAAGATGGGTCGAACAAAATCGGCCGACTATAGGGAAAAGTCGGAAGTTTGACTGAAACACAAAACCCAATGCAAGTCAATAGGGAAGAAAAGTCGGCAGGGAGTGGAAGACAGTAAACACACCTACTGTTACACCTGGTCCCCGTCCTGGCGCTGCGCCCAGGTCTGCCTCTGTTACACCTTGCCCCCGTTCTGGTGCTGCATCCAGGCCTGCCGTTGCTCTCCGTTCTGGGCACTCACCTCGAGCCTCTCATGCTGATGCTCAGCATTCTGTCCTCCCTCCTGCCTCCTCCTCCTGGCGTCCTGTGAGGAGATCTGTAACTAAGGCTATTAGGGCACGCCCGCCCGCTCTCTTGCCTTCTTAAAGGGGCGGTGTGCATTATTCAAAAAATGCAATCAACCAATGGCAGCGCACTGGCTGCTATTTCTGGCCTTTCCTCCATAGGGAGAGTGCCAGAGCAACGAGTATCTATCATTGCTACATCCGTTTCTCATGCTAACCTGTCTGCACTGCATCTGCAGTCTCTGTGCATTGTCTAATGCTCTCTGTTTCCACAGCATATCAGTATCCTGTGTTACCTGGTTATATCAGCAACCATCTGGGCCTAAGCCATCCCGTTCCGCCTACAGCCATCCGAGTCCAAGGACTGTGTGAAGGTCACTGGAACCGACTCCTTACCAACTAACCGAATCCAGGACTCAGCGCATTACGGACTCTGCTGTAACTTTTGTTATCCCTTTTGGTCCTGCTGGGACAGCTGCCACGTGATTGGGGTCTAACTGGAGGTAGCACCTGTGTCCTCTGGGTATTCCATTCTGGCCCTGCCTGAGGGGCTTTTGTTATGAATGGGTCACCAAGGAGAAAAAGACAAAACAAGCTAAGTCACAGAAAACGAGAGAGGTTGGTAACTATGCAGATTGCAGACCCATGATCCTAACCACACAACTAGCAGCAGCCGTGGAGCTTACCTACGATGATCCTAGATGCTTCGTCACAGCCGGAGAACTACATAAGCCTGAAGCAAGAAAAGGGGAAGACTAACTGCCCCAGAGCAGACCCCAAAGGAAAGACAGCCCCCACACATGTATTGACGGTGAAACAAGATGAAAGCACAAACACAGGCAGGAAAATAGGCTGAGCAAATGATGGGGCCCAAACTAACTAGAAAGGATAGGAAAGGAAAGACACTGTCTGCAATCTGCAAAAAACCCTACAAAACTAATGTCCAACACTTCTGATAGCAAAATTAGCCCTGAAGTCACTAGACTTCTCCCACTATATCAGCACTCTGAAATATTCTGAGACAGAGCAAAAAGAGGCCAATCTAATAAGGGACAAAAAGCAAATTGGCAAATACAGGTAAATAAGAGTGGAAATTCAGCACAGCCCCAGCCGGGGCTGGCTGACCACACACAAAACTGAATAGACCAACAAAATCAAGTGTGAACATTAGCAGAAAAACTTAGCTTTAGATGACTGGGACAGAGCTGAAAACCAAGACTTGACAAGCCAGAAGGAATCACCAGCACCAGAATAGGGAGTCGGCTGTCTTAAATCCAGTCTGAGATTCCTGAGGTCCAATTGTCATCCTCATTATCAGGTGGCAGAGCTCTACTGATTAAATCAGCCTCACTACCTCCTGTTACCACCAGAGGGAGCCTGGCAGGAGAACTCACAACTGGTGGACCAGAAAATGAACTAACAACAGTACCCCCCTTGAGAAGGGGTCACCGAACCCTCATCCACGCCACCAGGCTGATCAGGATGGGCCCGATGAAAAGCACGAACCAATCTATTGGCATGAATATCAGAGGCAGAGACCCAAGAATTATCCTCCTGGCCATAACCCTTCCATTTGACCAAATACTGGAAACTCCATCTAACCAAACGAGAATCCAACATTTTCTTTACCTCATATTCCACATTGCCTTCAACCAACACAGGGTCAGAAGGTGCTGCCATAGGCACCACTGGCTCAACAAACCTCTTCAACAGAGATTTGTGAAATACATTATGGATCTTGAATGTAACTGGAAGAGCCAATCGAAAAGAAACAGGATTAAGGATCTCCAAAATCTTAAAAGGTCCAATAAATCTTGGCTTAAATTTTGGAGATGCAACCTTCATAGGAATATTCTTAGACGACAACCAAACCATATCACCCACGGCATTCTCTCAACCACAGTGTCCACACCTGGGCAAGATGAAGATTCCACTTGCCCTGAAGAGAATCGAGGATGAAACCCAAAATTACAGAAAAAGGGTGACATCAAAGTGGCAGAACTAGCTCTATTGTTTAGTGCGAAGTCGGCCAAGGGCAAAAATGAGACCAAATCATCATGATCAGCAGATATAAAACATCTCAAATAAGACTCCAAGGTCTGGTTTGTTCTCTCAGTCTGTCCATTGGTCTGGGGATGAAACGCAGAGGAGAAGGATAACTGAATTCCCAGATTGGAACAAAAGGCTTTCCAGAATCTGGAAACAAACTGGAATCCTCTGTCGGACACAATGTTCTCAGGAATCCCATGTAACTGAACCACCTGTTGTGCACCAACTCAGCGGAAGATGGCAACTTTGGGAGTGGTACAAGATGGACCATCTTCGAAAATCTATCACAAATCACCCAGATAACAGTCATCCTCTGAGAGACAGGAAGATCAGAAATAAAATCCATTGAGATATGGGTCCATGGCCTCTTGGGCACTGGCAGGGGCATCAGCAACCCACTAGAACGAGAACAGGGTTTAGACCGAGAACAAGTCCCACAGGACTGTGCAAAATTCCTGACGTCACGAGATAAGGCAGGCCACCAAAAAGACCGACTCACCAAATCTCTGGTACCAAAAATACCTGGATGACCAACCAATGCGGAGCAATGAATTTCAGACACCACTCTCTTTCTCCACTGGTCAGGAACATACAATTTTCCCATAGGGCAACGCTCAGGTTTATCCTCCTGAAATTCCTCCAGGGTGCGTCTCAAATAGGGCGAAATGGCAGAAAGAACTACCCCCTCACCTAAGATGGTAGTAAGCTCGGTCACACTAAGGGAATCGGCAAAGAAACTCCTAGAAAGGGTATCTGCCTTAACATTCTTAGTGCCCGGAAGAAAAGAGACCACAAAATTAAAACGCGTGAAAAACAAGGCCCATCTAGCCTGTTTAGGATTCAAGAGTTTGGCCGACTCCAGATAAATCAAATTCTTGTGATCGGTGAGGACCACAACTTGATGTCTAGCTCCCTCCAACCAATGTCTCCACTCCTCACATGTCCATTTCATGGCCAACAATTCCCGATTCCCCACGTCATAGTTGCGTTCAGATGGGGAGAACTTTTGAGAAAAGAAGGCACAGGGATTCATCTTAGAAGTCACAGGGTCTTTGTGGGACAAAACAGCTCCTGCACCAATCTCAGAAGCATCTACCTCCACGTGAAATGGAAGTGAGACATCAGGTTGCCGTTAAACTGGAGCTGAAGTAAATCTCTGCTTAAGCTCCAGAAATGCTGAGACAGCCTCAGGAGACAAATTCAGCACATCAGCGCCCTTCTTGGTCAGATCAGTCAGTGGTTTGACAATACCAGAAAAATTACCTATAAATTTATGATAGAAATTAGCAAAACCCAAAAACTTCTAGAGGGCCTTCAAAGAAGTAGGCTGAACCCAATCATAAATGGCCTGTACCTTGGCCGGGTCCATTTCAATAGTCGATGGAGACAAGATAAATCCCAAAAATGAAATCCTCTGTACACCAAAGAGGCATTTCGATCCCTTAACAAACAGGGAATTCTCCCTCAAAATCCGGAACACAGTCTGGACATGTTCCACATGGGAATCCCAATCACTAGGAAAGATCAAAATATCATCCAGATAGATGATCAAAAGCTTATCCACAAAGTCACGGAAAATATTATTCATAAAGGACTGGAAGACAGAAGGGGCATTAGTGAGCCCAAAAGGCATCACCAGGTACTCAAAATGTCCCTCCGGAGTATTAAACGCCGTCTTCCATTCATCCCCGTGCTTGATGCGAATAAGATTATACGCCCCCCTGAGGTCAAGCTTAGTAAACCAGCAGGCACTCTTAACTCTGGAGAATAAATCAGACATCAGAGGTAACGGGTACTGATATTTAACCGTCATCTTGTTAAGGGAACGATAATCAATACACGGTCTTAATGAACCATCTTTCTTGGCCACAAAAAAAAACCCAGCACCTAAAGGTGACGAGGATGGTCTAATATGACCCTTCTCCAACGACTCCTTAATATAGGATCGCATAGCATCATGTTCGGGTACAGATAAGTTGAAAAGCCGACCCTTGGAAAATTTACACCCAGGCATCAACTCAATTGCACAGTCATAACTCCTATGAGGAGGCAAAGACGCAGACTTGCTCTCACTAAATACATCAGAAAAATCTGCTAGATAATCAGGAATATCATGAGACTGAGGAGAGGTGGAGAAAACAGGAGCGTCCCTAAGAACACACTGACAACCCAAACTCACCACAGACACAGATTTCCAATACAAAACTGGATTATAAGTTTGCAACCAAGGAAAACCCAGAACAATAGTATCATGCAAATTATGCAGCACCAAAAATTTACAATTTTCTTGGTGGTCTGGGGCAACTCGCATTGTCACCTGGGTCCAAAACTGAGGTTTATTCTCCGCCAAAGGAGTAGCATCAATACCCCTCAAAGGAGTAGGCATCTGCAGAGGCGTCATGGAGAAACCACAACGTTTAGCAAAGTCCAAATCCATCAGAATCAACGCTGCTCCTGAATCCACAAAAGCCTTCGTGGAAAACGTGGATAAGGAGCAGATCAGAGTAATTGCCAAAAGGAACTTAGGTTGTACACTGTCCACAGCAAATGTGTGTGCAAAACGTTTCTCTCGTTTAGGGCTGACAGAAATAGTATGAGAGGCATCTCCACAGAAAAAACAAAGCTTATTACGCCTTCTAAACTCCTGACATTGCGCCCCAGACAAAACCCCATCACATTGCATAGGTTCTGTTAGGCATCGGATTCCTGGCACTGCACAGCAAGAATCCAGAGCCAGACATCCTGCCTTCTCCCATTCTCCTCCGACCGCTCGGACTCCTGCTCAGCAATCACAGCGAGCCAGGGATTCTCCTCAGACTCATCCTGCGAGCCTGGTTGTTGCTGCCACCTCCGGTGCAGTAATGGTAGCGCAACTTGCTTTGCAGGGAACCGCTCCAGAGGCTAAATCCTCGTGCCGTGCTACTGAGCATGCCCGCAACATGCCCTCTCAGTGGAGAGCAGGGGTCACATGTGCAGGTCCTGTGTCGGATCTGATTGGTCCTTCCTAAAGTATTGGAAGGTCCTGGAAGCGCATGGCTATAAAAGCCCCGCATGGCGGCTCGGCCATGCGCTAGTGTAGCATATTATTCTGTGTGTGTATGGTGATCGATGCATGGACTGGTGTCTGACTCATTATGAAACCCCTACCCTCTGATATTACGAGTGGTGACTGAGTGTGTATAGTCAGCTCCAGGGTTGTGGCAAGCTACACGCCACTTGCTCCACGCCTACACTAGCGTCCTTCGGCGCCTGGTTCTCAGTGCCGACGCTTGCGGCTTTAGCTGCCGCTGCGCTGCAATACCAGCAGCTATCGGTGTTCGTGGCTGCGACGCCACACGTCGGCTCCTGTGACGTTAACAGGGCCAGGGCCTTTGCATATATTTTTTCCAAGCGACTCTGTGTCTGAACAGAGCCGCTCCTAGCGTTCGGGTGACGTTAACCCGTGCGCACTACGGCACCTTCTGGTGCATCTGCCATTGTCCAGCAGCGGTCTAGTCACCTACCGCACGGTGGACCCCGGGCGGCGAACGCACCTCCTATTATTTATATTTGGTGCGTTCCACCGTCCCTAACATTACACTAGCACCAGGGTCTGGCTGGCAATGGCAGACGTGCAGCAGTTGCAGCGCTATATTCGGCAGCTGGAGAGCAGGTTGGCGGCTATTGAGAGCGCCAACTCAGCAGCGAATACCATGCTAGCTGCTGCCCAGACAGTCGCCGAGGCTGTCTCACGTGCGCCCGCTCTTTTGCCCATGCCGACACTTTCTCGCCTCCCGCTTCCCGACAAATTTTCGGGTGACAGCGCCACCTGTAGGGGATTCGTCAGTCAGTGCTCAATTCAGCTTGAGTTACTGGCTGCACGGTTTCCTACAGAGCGGGCTAAGGTGGGGTTTATTGTGTCACTTTTGTCTGGCAGAGCATTACAGTGGGCCATGCCATTGTGGGAACGTGATGATCCCGTGGTTCAGGGTGCTGCGCAGTTCCTCGCGGTCCTGAAGCAGGTCTTTTTGGGACCACGGATCACGCACGACACCTCTTTACAATTACTCTCCCTAACACAGGGGTCACTCTCGGTCAGCCATTATGCCGTCCGGTTCCGGACATTGGCTTCCGAGTTAGAGTGGCCGGACAAAGCCTTAGTCCCGGTGTTTTGGAGAGGGTTGGCTGAGCACGTTAAAGACGCTCTAGCTACCAGAGAGGTTCCCACAAGTCTGGAGGATTTGATTGCCGTTTCCACCCGCATTGACCTCCGGTTTACTGAGCGCGGGCTGGAACGGGCACAATCCAGACGCAGGGTTAACTTGGCTCCCACATTCACCGAACCACTAATATACCCCGCACAGGAGCTTTCACCCTCTGAACCTATGGAGGTGTCTCGCACCAGCTCTAAGCCACGACCGATGCGAAGCTCTGCACGTTGCCATCAGTGCCAACAGTTTGGTCACCTGGCTAGCATGTGTCCTCTGCGGGCGAAAAGGCGTCCACGCCCAGTGGCCGTAGGTAGTGGGCAGTCCAATATGAAACCCTTCTCACCCAAACCGGTATTCCGGGGCATCTTAGACAGTGGGTCCTCCACCTGGGAGGCAGAGGTTACCGTGGACTCTGGGGCCGAGGGGAACTTTATGTCTTCTACCTTCGCCCAGAGACACGCCATTCCCCTGGTATTATTACCTCAGCCTCTGACCATCAGGGTGGTTAACGGAGCACCGTTACCCTCTCAGGTGACCCATCAGACAGCTCCACTAGGGCTTACTATCTCACCCTCTCATCATGAGACTCTGTCCCTGCTAATCCTGCCAGACGGCATCGATCAGGTGCTGCTCGGGGTTCCCTGGCTTCGGTGCCACTCTCCTCATATCGAGTGGGCGACAGGGAAGATACTGGCCTGGAGCAAGGACTGCGAGGGGAGATGTCTGAGGGGCAGTCTTCAGGTGACTTCCACTGAAGTGCCTGCGGATCTCTCCGCACTACCTAAACCCTACCACCAATACGCGGACGTCTTCTCCAAAAAATCTGCAGAGACGCTCCCGCCGCACCGTCCTTACGACTGCCCGATAGACCTCATGCCAGGCACAGAACCTCCTAGAGGCTGTGTGTATCCACTATCTCTCCCTGAGACTGAAGCTATGTCACAATACATCCGGGAGAACCTGGCTAGAGGCTTTATCAGAAAGTCGGTGTCACTGGCTGGTGCAGGGTTCTTCTTCGTTCAGAAGAAGAGCGGAGAGTTATGCCCCTGCATTGACTACAGAGGTCTCAATGCGATCACGGTTAAAAACAAATACCCTCTACCGTTGATCTCTGAGTTGTTTGACAGGTTGCGAGGGGCCCAAATCTTTACTAAGTTGGATCTGCGAGGGGCATACAACCTGATCCGCATTCGCGAAGGAGACGAATGGAAGACAGCTTTTAATACCAGGGATGGCTATTACGAATATCTGGTTATGCCTTTTGGCCTTTGTAATGCGCCAGCTGTCTTCCAGGATTTTGTCAACGACGTCTTCCGCGACATGCTTTCTACCTCGGTGGTGGTATATCTGGATGATATACTCATCTTTTCGCCAGATTTAACTACCCACCGGAGGGACGTCTGCAGGGTCTTCGACCGTCTGCGGGCGAATTCCCTCTTTGCCAAGCTGGAGAAGTGCCAGTTTGAGCAGGAGTCCTTGCCATTCCTGGGCTATATCATCTCGGCCCAGGGGCTGGCCATGGACCCTGCCAAACTGCAAGCGGTAATGGACTGGCAAGAACCTCATTCACTCAAAGCCGTGCAGCGCTTTCTGGAGTTCGTGAACTATTACCGCCAGTTTATACCACACTTTTCCACCCTGGTAGCTCCTTTGGTTGCTCTCACCAAAAAAGGAGCTAACCCCAACGCTTGGTCTGAACAGGTCTCCAAGGCCTTCTCGGCTATAAAGTCTCATTTTGCTGGCGCTCCTATCCTACATCGTCCCGATGTGAACAAGCCATTTATACTAGAGGTAGATGCCTCCTCTGTCGGTGCAGGAGCAGTTCTTTTCCAAAAGGACGCTCAAGGTCGGAAGCATCCCTGCTTCTTCTTCTCAAAGACCTTCTCACCGGCAGAGAAGAATTACTCCATCAGTGACAGGGAGCTGCTAGCCATGAAGTTGGCCTTTTCAGAATGGAGACATCTCCTGGAGGGGGCTCGGTTTCCCTTCCAGGTATATACGGACCATAAAAATCTGGTCTATTTACAGACTGCCCAGCGCCTGAACTCCCGTCAGGCTAGGTGGTCGCTCTTCTTTTCCCGCTTCCGCTTCACCCTGCACTACCTTTCTGGAGAGAGGAACGTCTGTGCGGATGCTCTCTCACACTCGGTGGTCTCGGCAGAAGAAGGAGAGGCTGAGCCTCGGTTAATTCTCCCGCCGGAGAGTTTTATGACCGTGGCTCCAGTCGCTCTCGAGTCAGTGCCACCAGGCAAGACCTTGGTGCCTCCTCAGCTACGGCCGGAGGCCCTCGCCTGGGCACATGCCTCCAGGGTGGGTGGTCATTTTGGCAATAAACGGACCACCGAACTCCTGGCAAGGTCATATTGGTGGCCACATATGGCTCGAGATGTCAAGGAATACGTGCAAGCATGCGTCTCGTGTGCTCGAAACAGACACTCTAGACAGCGGCCGGCGGGGCTGTTGTATCCCCTGCCAGTGGCGGATAGACTGTGGGAGATGGTTGGCATGGATTTCATAGTTGGCCTGCCCAAGTCTGGTCGCAGTACGGTCATCTGGGTGGTCACCGACCATATTTCCAAAATGGTGCACCTGGTGCCACTCGCATGCCTGCCTTCCGCTCGAGGTCTGGCCACTTTGTTTATTAAGCACGTATTCCGTTTGCATGGCATGCCGGACAAAATCGTGAGTGACCGAGGTCCCCAGTTTGCGTCTCGGTTTTGGAGGGAGCTCTGCAGCCTACTCAGCATCGAGCTAAATCTGTCCTCCGCCTACCATCCCGAGACGAATGGCTTGGTCGAGAGAGCCAATCAAACCTTGGTCACCTATCTATGGCATTTTGTCTCTGCCAGGCAGGATGACTGGGCATCCTTGTTACATTGGGCTGAATTTGCCCTAAACAATGTGGTGGCTGATTCCACTGGACAGACGCCCTTCCTCTTAAACTACGGTCAACATCCACGCGTCCCTGTCCCGATGCCAGTGTCCTCCACTGACTCCAGGGTGGCAGACTGGGCAGTGGAGGCCCGGGACATTTGGGATCGCACTCAGGATGCTATCCGGGCATCTAAAGAAAGGATGAGGGGGTCCGCCGACACGCATTGGCGGCCCGCGCCAAGCTTCTCCCCTGGCGACATGGTATGGCTCTCTACCCGAAATATTAAACTGCGGGTCGAGTCTCCCAAGTTCGCACCGCGATACATTGGACCATTCAAGGTCCTCGAGCGACTTAGCTCGGTGGTCTACCGCCTGGCTCTTCCTCCACATTTGGCCATTTCGGACGTGTTTCATGTGTCCCTCCTCAAACCAGTTCACATGATCCGGTTTTCTGAGTCATCTGCCGGGTCATCAGACTTATCGTCTGACGAGTTTGAGGTTAACGCCATCGTGGGGTGCAGGTTTGTCCGTGGCAAAAAATTTTATTTGGTGGACTGGAAGGGTCATGGTCCCGAGGCTCGGACCTGGGAGCCGGTGGAAAACATTCATGCACCGCTCCTGATCGCGGTCTTTGAGCGCAGTGAGGCTCAGAGGGGGGGTGTTGTGAGTTCATTTTCCCCTTCACTACTGAGGCCCGAGGAACTCCCTCTTCTGGTAGAAAAAGGTAGTGAGCCTGATTATCAAACACCTGAGATTGATGATGATGAGTGGCTGAGTGGAGTTACTGACTGGATATAAGGCTGCCGACGCCCTTCTGCCCTGCGGGTGATTTCTCTGTGGGATCCTTGGAGACCAGTCTGAATTCCTGCTCTTCTAAAGCTAAGTTTTCTGCTTGGCTTCTTGCATTGGTGCTTTGACTTTGTTTTTCTGGATTTCTGCCATTCCCTGCTGTGGTGAGTTGAATTCCTTTAGCTCTGTCTTCTGAAAATACCTGAGTGCTGATTTAGTTTTTGAAGCCTAGCTGCTTCAGGGTCTTTTTCCATATCAGCTGTTGGCTTATGTCTTTGATAGGGTTTGGCAGATTGCAGACAGCAACCTTCCTTTCCTGTTTAGTTAGCTTGGGCCCCATCGTTTGCTCAGCCTATCTTTCTATCTGTGTGAGTGTTTTTTCATCTAGCTTCACCGTCATTATATGTTGGGGGCTGCCTTTTGCTTTGGGGTCTGCTCTGGGGCAGTTTAGATTTCCTTTTCTGTCTTTAGGCTATTTAGCACTCCGGCTGTGATCGAGGGGTCTAGGGCATCGTAGGAACCCCCCACGGCTACTGCTAGTTGTGTTGATAGGTTCAGGGGTCTGCAATCTGATAGTTGCCAACTTCTCTGGTTTTCTGGACTTAGCTTCTATTTTTGTGTCTGCCTCCTACGGTGACTCAATCATAACAGGGGGGCCCTAGGAGGGGGGGTAATGTTAGGCATCGGATTCCTGGCACTGCACCGCTGGAATCCAGAGCCAGACATCCTACGGTCTCCCATTCTCCTCCAACCGCTCGGACTCCTGCTCAGCAATCACGGCCAGCCAGGCATTCTCCTCAGACTCGTTCTGTGAGCCTGGATGTTGCTGCCACCTCCGGTGCAGCAATGGTAGCGCGACCTGCTTTGCAGGTAACCGCTCCAGAGGCTAAGTCCTCGTGCCGTGCTACTGGGCATGCCCGCAACGTGCCCTCTCAGTGGAGAGCAGGGGTCACATGTGCAGGTCCTGTGTCGGATCTGATTGGTCCTTCCTAAAGTATTGGAAGGTCCTGGAAGCGCATGGGTATAAAAGCCCTGCATGGCGGCTCGGCCATGCGCTAGTGTAGCATATTATTCTGTGTGTGTATGGTGATGGATGCATGGACTGGTGTCTGACTCATTATGAAACCCCTACCCTCTGATATTACGAGTGGTGACTGAGTGTGTATAGTCAGCTCCAGGGTTGTGGCAAGCTACACGCCACTTGCTCCACGCCTACACTAGCGTCCGTCGGCGCCCGGTTCTCAGCGCCGACGCTTGCGGCTTTAGCTGCCGCTGTGCTGCAATACCAGCAGCTATCGGTGTTCGCGGCTGCGACGCCACACGTCGGCTCCTGTGACGTTAACAGGGCCAGCGTCTTTGCATATATTTTTGCCAAGCGACTCTGTGTCTGAACAGAGCCGCTCCTAGCGTTCGGGTGACGTTAACCCGTGCGCACTACGGCACCTTCTGGTGCATCTGCCATTGTCCAGCAGCGGTCTAGTCACCTACCGCACGGTGGACCCCGGGCGGCGAACGCACCTCCTATTTATATTTGGTTTGTTCCGCCGTCCCTAACAGGCTCAGACATTTGTTCAAAAGGTGGCAGCGCCTCCCGTGTAGTTTTACGTTCACGTAAATGCCGATCAACTTGAATGGCTAATGACATAGAATCATCCAGACCAGAGGGAACAGGAAATCCCACCATAACATCTTTTACGGTCTCTGATAAACCCTTCCGAAAGAGAGCTGCCAATGCACTATCATTCCATTTAGTAAGGACCGCCCACTTTCGGAATTTTTGACAGTGTAACTCTGCAGAATCCTGACCCTGGTTTAATGCCAACAGGGTTCTCTCAGCTTGATCAACAGCATTAGGTTCATCATAGAACAACCCCAAGGCTTGAAAAAATGCATCCACATTAGTCAGAATAGGATTTTCAGGTGTCAGAGAAAAAGCCCAATCCTGGGGATCGCCACGCAGCAAGGAGATGACAATTTTAACCTGCTGCACAGAGCTCCCCGATGAGTTAGGTTTCAAGGCAGGAAATAATTTACAATTATTCTTAAAATTCATAAATTTAGACCGATCCCCAGAAAACACATCAGGAGTAGGGATCTTAGGTTCAGCAGCATGTGAATGAGGTAGGTGGAAATTCCCTGTACTTCAGTAGCAAGTTGCTGCACACGATCAGACAATTGCCTAATCTCCAATAGGAAAAAAACAATCCTCCTACGGCCTCAGAGAAAAAGAGGCAAAAATATAAAAAAAAAATTCTGACACTTTTTTTAACAACTTTTTCCTGCTTTTGAGTACCCTAGAATCTGCGGTATGGCTGGTGATTCTGTTATGAATGGGTCACCGAGGAGAAAAAGACAAAACAAGCTAAGTCACAGAAGACCAGAGAGGTTGGTAACTATGCAGATTGCAGACCCCTGATCCTAACCACACAACTAGCAGCAGCCGTGGAGCGTACCTACGATGATCCTAGATGCTTCGTCACAGCCGGAGAACTACATAAGCCTGAAGCAAGAAAAGGGGAAAACTAACTGCCCCAGAGCAGACCCCAAAGGAAAGATAGCCCCCACACATGTATTGACGGTGAACCAAGATGAAAGAACAAACACAGGCAGGAAAATAGGCTGAGCAAACGATGGGGCCCAAACTAACTAGAAAGGATAGGAAAGGAAAGACACTGTCTGCAATCTGCAAAAAACCCTACAAAAATAATGTCCAACACTTCTGATAGCAAAATTAACCCTGAAGTCACTAGACTTCTCCCACTATATCAGCACTCTGAAATATTCTGAGACAGAGCAAAAAGAGGCCAATCTTATAAGGGACAAAAAGCAAATTGGCAAATACAGGTAAATAAGAGTGGAAATTCAGCACAGCCCCAGCCGGGGCTGGCTGACCACACAAAAAACTGAATAGACCAACAAAATCAAGTGTGAACATTAGCAGAAAAACTTAGCTTTAGATGACTGGAACAGAGCTGAAAACCAAGACCTGACAAGCCAGAAGGAATCACCAGCACCAGAATAGGGAGTCGGCTGTCTTAAATCCAGTCTGAGATTCCTGAGGTCCAATCGTCATCCTCATTATCAGGTGGCAGATCTCTACTGATTAAATCAGCCTCACTACCTCCTGTTACCACCAGAGGGAGCCTGGCAGGAGAACTCACAACTGGTGGACCAGAAAATGAACTCACAACAGGCTTTACTACGGGTGCCTGGGGCTCACTAGTCACGCCCCCTTCGGAGCCCCCCCGGACCGTGGTCCCAAGGTTCCACTTAAAAATAAAAACAAATGTGAACTTCACCATCTCTGCCTCCGCTTCCATTCGTTACAGATTGCTCCGGCCATGGAATCCGCTGGACCCCAGAGGCCTCCGACGTTGGAGTTGTGCCAAGAGGTGACCCGTTTAAGAGATCAACAGGATAAGATCACGACATATCTACGTAACCTGTCCACCCGCAGGATTTCTCTGCAGAACTCGGCTGCTCCTGATTCACCTAGGAACACCCAGGTACAGTACCTGCTGTCATGACAAGCAAGGGCCCCTGCCTGGTGGCTCCTACCCGCTTCCATGGTGATCCCACTCAGTGCTGGGGTTTTCTCAATCAGTGTACCCTACACTTCGAAATATTGGGGCATATGTTTGCTTCTGACCGTGCCAAAGTGGGCTTCAATATGTCACATCTAGCAGGAGAGGCTCTCGCCTGGCTGAATCCGTTATGGGAGAGAGGAGACCCGCTGGTTAATGATCTTAATCTTTCTTAGAAACTTTTCGCAGGACCTTTGATGAACCTGCCCGGGTCACGTCGACCGCTTCTGCCCTGCGTGCTTACGCCAAGGAACCCTCACGGTGGCTCTGTATGCTGTTCAGTTCCGCACCCTCTCGTCTGAGTTATCTTGGAACAATGAGGCCTTGCTGGCTACCTTCTGGGAGGGACTATCTGGAAAAATTAAGGATAAGCTGGCGGGACAGGACAGGCCTACCATCTTGGATGACCTGATTTCCATGGTGACCCGGATTGACCTGCATTTTCAGGAGCGCTCCATGGAGAATAAGCATGACAGGAGGTCCTACCACCTGGACTCTAATTCTTCCAAGACGTCTACCTCATCCTCTTCTCCCGAAGCTATGGAGGTAGATCGAGTAAGTCTGGTCAGCCGCCGCCAGGAGGCGCGTCGCAAAAACGGAAGCTGTCTGTACTAGAGTTGAGCGACTTTTGGTTTTTTAGGGTCGAGTTTAGTTTCGTGAAACCCGACTTTTCCAAAAGTCGGGTCGAGCAAGATCGGCCGATTATAGGGAAAAGTCGGGGTCGTCCCGAAACACGAAACCCAATGTAAGTCAATGGGGAATAAAAGTCGGCAGTGAGAGGAGAACAGGAAACACACCTACAGTGCTCATTTGAATGCCAAAAGCATCAATTCTTCTTACTTAAGCTGGTCAACCTTAATTAACTTCATAATACAAGTTACGCACTGAAAAATGGGGGTTAATTGGCTAAAGTTGTGGGGGGGTGGGGCTGGCTCCAGGTTTTCATGTGCCCTGGGCGAAAGAGCGCCCCTTTAACACATACCACAACTCATCATGCTCCGATACGGCAGAGAAATAGCGGTATAGTACAATGAAAAATACTTCACTTTTTACATCTCATGACGAGGCCCATCTATTTCTCCATACAGAATCATTGGTCCCATATAATGTTTGAAACAGTATATGATGAGCTCCACATAATGCTACAGTATATGTTGGTCCCCACGGATGAAGCTCCACTGTCTTATGGGCCCAAATAATGCTCCAAACATAATGGGCCCCATTTCTAATGCTCTAGTGTATAATGGACCCTGTAAATGCTGCTCCAGTGTCTGATGTTCACCTTTGGAATGTTCCAGTGTATGGTGGGCCCCATCTATCATTCTCCAGAGTATAGTGCTCCCCAAAAATTGCTGTCCCAACATTGAAAACAATCAAATAAGTCTCCTCGCTAGGGAATCCCTGTACTAGTCTGGACTCCTCGTCGCCCCCATCTTCCATCTCACTGCACAGTATTTCAACCTTGCAAGTGCTGTGATCCTGAGCACACAGGGGGGGCCCACTCATTGGCGACGGCACTGGCACAGGGCCCCTGATAGTACGGTGGAGTGTCTAATGGTGGGTGGGCCGAACTTGCACTTTCATCTGCAGCTTCCTCTTTGTCACCGTGTAAGATGGAACTGTATATGGGAAAGGTTACCTGAGTTTCATCAGGGTCAGATTCAGGCCGTGTAGCGTGCGAGGGGAATGTAGTGGTCTGGGTCAATGTACCAGCAGATTCATCGAGCAGTGGCTGGGCATCAGTGCACTTGTGTCGCCCCCAGGAGTACGGTCGCCACAGTGGCATTACCTTCCTCCTAGGGAGTGTGATGTCATGCTTGGGAGCAACGAAGGATCTCTCTAGCAGGTTAACTGATTGGGCGGCGTTATTCCCACGAGTCATGACCCTCCAAACAGCGTTCATGAAGGCAAAGTGTTTGTTTTACGTGGGCAGTATGGTTGCAAAGCTGAACCTTAAAGGAATGTCCAGAAAGGCACCACCAGGAGTGGAGCCTACGGCGTAATTTGACTCAACACGGGCAACCTCAACCATGCCAGCTACAGAACAGATGCACACATTGCAAGCTTAATTCCGTTAACGAACGAGACTCCGTCATGCCCCGCGGTCCGAGTCCGGCTTACTAGAGGGACACGTGAGGCTCTGGCACATGAGATTGGCCAATAACTGGTGTGTCATGCCCTTACATGTCCGTGGCTGCATGTGCGCTACACTGAAAAGGCCAGCGTTTGTCGCTTACAGGTGCAGATAACCCGCTGAACAACGTTAGTGATGGGGATCACTGAGTGATTACAATTATTACTCGCGAACGATGATTTCCCAGTACGTGCCGGTCAACCGCAGTTCCGGAATTAGGCCTAACCGTCATTCCTGAAAAAATGAAAAACTTACGTGTGCAAACCACAGGTGCTGTAGCTTGCTTAACAGCTCGCCAGCCGTTCTCACGCCCAGTATGGATTACACGTGATTGCACAAAGGTGAGAAAGGGTACCGTATCCCCGGATAACATGTATGGATAGCGTACACATTCAAAAGATATGTCTATACATCAGGAGGCAGGCTCAGACGGTGTTAGGCCCAGTATGGCTTGCACATGATTGCACAAAGGTGAGAAAGGGTACCATATCCCCGGATAACATGTATGGATAACGTACACATTCAAAAGATATGTCTATACATCAGGAGGCAGGCTCAGACGGTGTTAGGCCCAGTATGGCTTGCACGTGATTGCACAAAGGTGAGAAAGGGTACCATATCCCCGGATAACATGTATGGATAGCGTACACATTCAAAAGATATGTCTATACATCAGGAGGCAGGCTCAGACGGTGTCAGGCACAGTATGGATTTGACGGCCCAGACTACACAGCGGAGGAGCAGGGAGAGGTAAAGATTGCAAATGCTGGGGCCCTGCCCAAGCAAGGGGGGCCCACTCGTGGGCGTCGGTACTGGCACTGGGCCCCTCATAGTACGGCGGTGTGTCTGACGGCGGGTGTGCACCACCACCGTCAGAGACACTTGATTGCACTAAGAGGGACCCTGTGCCAGTGCCCGCGCCCAAGAGTCGGCCTACCCACCTGTCCAGGGCAACGGCACTCGCACGGTGTCGTGCGCTAGGTGGTGACCCCGGCCATGGGGGGGGAGGCAGCACAGTTAGGGAGTTTTAGAAAGTGGCATATGTTGATGTTGGACATTCAGCTGATGCAAAAGGCGAAATAAGTCCAGTCCCAGGAAGAGGTGGACCAAAGCAAGCCATTTTTCTGTCACCCTATGTGTCATCAGGGGAAGGTGGGACAAAATCCTTGGAAACCCATGCATGTTTCATTTTAATGAAGGTTAGATCATCCACATTTTGGGTTGACAGACGGGTCCTTTTTTCTGTCAGGATTGATCCAGCTGCACTGAAGACTCTTTCCGATAGCACACTTGCAGCTGGGCAAGCGATCTCCTGTAAGGCATATTGGGCCAATTCAGGCCAGGTGTCCAGTTTAGCGGCCCAATAGTCAAATGGGAATGACCTGTGTGGGAGAACATCGATATGGGAGGAAAAGTAGTTTGTAACCATAGTTGACAACTGCTGTCTCCTGTCACTTTCCATCGATGCTGTATTACCAGTTGTGTGAGCGGTACTTGAAAAATCAGTCCACAACATTGTCATGAAACCCCTGTCTCCAACGCCACTTCTGCTGTGTGCACCATGAACACCTCTGCCAAGCTGCCCCCGGCCCGTACGGCTCGTGTGAGAACCATCACCGCTGCTGTGTGCTGGGAATGCCTCAAGCAACCGATTTACCAGAGTTGCTTGTTTATTAGCCAATATAGGTCATGGTTCTCCTGTGGCATGATGTTTTGTAATTTGCCTTTATAGCGTGGATCCAGGATGCTGGCCAACCAGTAGTCGTCATCGTTCATCATTTTGGCAATGCGGGGGTCCCTTTTTAGGATCCGCAAGGCATAATCTGACATGTGGGCCAATGTTCCCGGTGTCAATGATGCACTGCGAGTGCTGGTTGGAGGAGCACTTTCTGGCAAATCCACATCCCTCCAGTCACGCACAAACCCTGTACCAGACCTTGGCACGCCAACATTTTCACTTGCCTCACGAGATGCATCCTCCTCCCCTAAGTAATCATCCCCATCATCATCCTCCTCCTCCTCTTCTTCCTCCAACTCATCCAGGACAGGTCCCTGAGCAGAAAATGGCTGAATGTCATCAAGGATTCCCTCCATCTCTTCCTCCTCGTCAACATTGGCTGCAGACGCCTGCTCCTTAAGGTGCGTCAAAGTTTGCACGAGCAGACGCATAAGTGGGATGCTCATGCTTAGGATGGCGTCGTCTGTGCTTACCAGCCGTGTGCATTCCTCAAAACACTGAAGGACTTTACAGAGGTCTTTGAGCTTCGACCACTGCACACCTGTCAACTGCATGTCTGCTCTCAAAGTGCCTGGCCGTGTATCCTCCCACAAATGCATTATGGCCTGCCTTTGCTCGCACAGCCGCTCCACCATGTGCAGGGTGGAGTTCCACCTTGTTGCAATGTCGATAATGAGGCGGTGGTTGGGAAGGTGGAGCAATCGCTGCAGTTTCTGCATACGAACGGAGTGTACAGGCGACCGGCGGATGTGCGCGCACAGTCTTCGCACCTTATGGAGCAGGGCTGTTAACGCCGGATAATTTTTGAGGAAGCACTGCACCACCAGGTTCAAGGTGACTCAATTTGCTGCTTCAAGTACTCGGCCAGCACCTCGGCGGTGTGTCTGTCGCCCAAACACATCATCTGCAACACAGCCTGCTGACACTTTCCACTAGCTGCTCGATAGGGGGACACCTCGTGTGCAACAGTGGCAGCTGCAGATGGAGTGCTCGTACGACTGCGCTATGTGGACGAGCTTTCGCTTCTGGAGGAGGAGGAGGAGGGTGGAACGCCTACAGCCAACTGTTTCCTATACCGTGGTCTAGGCAGCACTGTCCCACCACCGCTGTCCCCTGTGGACCCTGCATCCACCACATTAACCCAGTGCGCAGTGATGGACACGTAACGGCCCTGGCCATGCCGACTGGACCATGCATCAGTTGTGAGGTGCACCTTTCCACTCACTGACTGCTTGAGTGCATGGACAATGCGGTCTTACACATGATGGTGGAGGGCTGGGATGGTTTTGCGAGAGAAGAAGTGGCGAGTGGGTAGGTCATAGCGTGGTACTGCGCTTTCCACCAACCCATAGGGCATCATCTCAAACGAGATTAGTTTGGCAATGTGGGCGTTCAAACCCAGTGTACGCGGATGAGAGACTGAGTACTTTCTTGACCTACTCAGTGTCTGGGAGGGTGAGCTGGACTTGAAAGCTGCATATGGTGGAAGTAGCGGTGGACAGGGCGGACTGAGAGAGGGTTGATGATGGTGATGGAGTTGGTGTTCTTTCTGATGGCCTAGATTCAGTATTTCGTTGATATAACAGTGGGATTCCCTGACTGCTGTGACCTTGCAACGACACCTCAACATTTGCTGCTGTGCTAACCGGTGGGCTTACAGTAGGGGAAACAATGTAGCGTTGCTGACTACCTTCTTTGTGATCAGTTGCACATGTGGCACTTGAGGTTTGGTGTTGTGTCCACGCTTGCAAGTGCATGCTGGTTAAATGTCTAAGCATGCAACTGGTATTCAAATTTTTCAGATTTTTCCCTCGGCTAAAGGTCTTTGCGCACTTCTTACAGATAACCTTGGCCTGATCATGAGGATTTTGTTCAAAAAAGTGCCACACTGCGCTCTTCCTACTTTGGCAGACATTTTGCGGCCTAGCACGCTGTGATGTTTTGACCCTCTGGACAAGCTGTCCAGCAACTCTTTTGATTTTTGGAACCTGTCTTTGGAGTGCTCCGGGCCTGCCAGATAACAGCTGTTGCGATGTCGATGTCTGCTGTGGATGCTCCTCATCTGAGCTATTGGAAGCAGCACCCTCTTCCCCCAATGGATGCCAATCTGGGTCAACAACTGGGTCATCCATCACCTCCTCTTCAATGTCATGTGCACCTTCCTCTGTGTCACCGTGTATGGTGGTATAGTGTGCGGGAAGGGGCACCTGAGTCTCATCAGGGTCAGAATCTGGCTCTGTACACTGCGAGGACAATGTAGTGCTCTGAGTGAATGTACCAGCAGAATCATCTATCAGCGGCTGTGCATCAGTGCACTCCATGTCAGATTCATCTTGGCATGGGTAATTCACCATTTCACTTGATAATCCAGGCATGGTATGTGAAAACAGCTCCATGGAGTAATCAGTAGTATGGCCTGCATCATCCTTCAATCTTGGTTGGGGTGAAGGACACAAGGAAAGGTGTGGTTCATGAACATGAGCCTCCAATGACGACTCAGTGCTTTTACTTTTTACAACTTCAGAAGAGGAGGCGATAGAGCTGGAGGCTGAGTCAGCAATGTAAGACAAAACTTTTTCCTGATGCTCTGGCGTTAAAAGCGGTTTGCCAACTCCTAGAAAACTAAGCCTTCGAAGCCTTATGGAGCCAGACGATGACGCAGGCTCAAGACCTCCTGCATTCGGTCCTATTTTGCTTTTGCCACTACCATCAGATCCACCACCAACACCATCATTACCAGTTGCCAACGCCCGCCCAATTCCACGGCCTCTTCCACCAGCCTTCCTCATTTTTGGTAGAAATGTAGACAAAATCCAACAAACTATATAGTAATGTAAAACAAGGTACAAGGTGTCTATAGGACAGGGGAGATTTAGATTTTCTGCACACACTAGTGGACACTGGACACTTTTGGATTGTGTGAGGCCCACTGAATATCAGAGCGCTATGTCACAGGCTCGATGCAACAGGTGTGAAAAAAGTGACTACAGGATAAGGGAGATTTTGAATTTCTGCAGACACTTGTGGACACTGGACACTTGGATTGTGTGAGGCCCACTGAATATCAGAGCGCTATGTCACAGGCTCGATGGCACAGGTGTGAAAAAAGTGACTACAGGATAAGGGAGATTTTGAATTTCTGCAGACACTTGTGGACACTGGACACTTTTGGATTGTGTGAGGCCCACTGAATATCAGAGCGCTATGTCACAGGCTCGATGGCACAGGTTTGAAAAAAGTGACTACAGGGTAAGGGAGATTTTGAATTTCTGCAGACACTTGTGGACACTGGACACTTGGATTGTGTGAGGCCCACTGAATATCAGAACGCTATGTCACAGGCTCGATGCAACAGGTGTGAAAAAAGTGACTACAGGATAAGGGAGATTTTGAATTTCTGCAGACACTTGTGGACACTGGACACTTGGATTGTGTGAGGCCCACTGAATATTAGAGCGCTATGTCACAGGCTCGATGCAGCAGGTGTGAAAAAAGTGACTACAGGATAAGGGAGATTTTGAATTTCTGCAGACACTTGTGGACACTGGACACTTGGATTGTGTTAGGCCCACTGAATATCAGAGCGCTATGTCACAGGCTCGATGGCACAAGTGTGAAAAAAGTGACTACAGGATAAGGGAGATTTTGAATTTCTGCAGACACTTGTGGACACTGGACACTTGGATTGTGTGAGGCCCACTGAATATCAGAGCGCTATGTCACAGGTTCGATGCAGCAGGTGTGAAAAAAGTGACTACAGGATAAGGGAGATCTTGAATTTCTGCAGACACTTGTGGACACTGGACACTTGGATTGTGTGAGGCCCACTGAATATCAGAGCGCTATGTCACAGGCTCGATGGCACAGGTGTGAAAAAAGTGACTACAGGATAAGGGAGATCTTGAATTTCTGCAGACACTTGTGGACACTGGACACTTGGATTGTGTGAGGCCCACTGAATATCAGAGCGCTATGTCACAGGCTCGATGGCACAGGTGTGAAAAAAGTGACTACAGGATAAGGGAGATTTTGAATTTCTGCAGACACTTGTGGACACTGGACACTTGGATTGTGTGAGGCCCACTGAATATCGGAGCGCTATGTCACAGGCTCGATGCAGCAGGTGTGAAAAAAGTGACTACAGGATAAGGGAGATTTTGAATTTCTGCAGACACTTGTGGGCACTGGACACTTTTGGATTGTGTGAGGCCCACTGAATATCAGAGCGCTATGTCACAGGCTCGATGGTGCAAGTGTGAAAAAAGTGACTACAGGATAAGGGAGATTTTGAATTTCTGCAGACTCTAGTGGACACTGGACACTTTTGGATTGTGTGAGGCCCACTGAATATCAGAGCACTATGTCACAGGCTCGATGGCACAGGTGTGAAAAAAGTGACTACAGGATAAGGGAGATTTTGAATTTCTGCAGACACTTGTGGACACTGGACACTTTTGGATTGTGTGAGGCCCACTGAATATCAGAGCGCTATGTCACAGGCTCGATGGCACAGGTGTGAAAAAAGTGACTACAGGATAAGGGAGATTTTGAATTTCTGCAGACACTTGTGGACACTGGACACTTTTGGATTGTGTGAGGCCCACTGAATATCAGAGTGCTATGTCACAGGCAGAAATTGGCTAGTGTATCACAAACTACAAGATGTATGTAGAATTGGGCAGAATAGGAATCTCCCTAGAGTGTAGGTCTGAAAGAACGGAACAAGTCCTCCACTTATCCTTCCACAGTGACACACAGATAGCTTCACTGTGGCTGTGATAACAGCCGTTACACGGTACTGTGTGAGGAGCGTACACCGCTGTATGGTGTGAATAAATGCACGCTCAGTACCTCAGCAGGACAAAAAAAAAAATTGGGATTACTTTTAAAAAAGCAGTTTGCAGAGCAGTGGGGAAACAGCAATGCAGCTGTCAGGAAGCCTTAGAAGGCAGCCTAACAACCAACACCGCTGATCCACCACAATATAGCCTCCCCTTGCACTGCACACACAGTGACCGGTGTGTTGCACAGGCAAAATCGCTAGCAGCAGAAGCAGTTTTTTTTTCTTCTTCCCTGCCTAACGCTCTCCCTACAGAATCAGCAACCTCTCCCTATGCTAAGATCGGCAGAAGTAAGATGGCGGTCGGCGTGCACGCCCTTTTATAACCCCTGTGACGCCCACCAAAGCAAGCCAATCACTTGCATGCCCTTCTGAAAGATGGTGGTGACCCCTGCCTATGTCATCACGTTGCCCACAGTGTCCGTGGATCCTGATTGGCTGAAAAAGAGCGCAAAACAAACTTTTGAAACGCGACTTTGGCGCGTAAGTCGCCGACCTCGTGGCCGACCTCATCCTAGGGTCGGGTTTCATTTCATGAAACCCGACTTTGCCAAAAGTCGGCGACTTTTGAAATTTTTCGACCCGTTTCGCTCAACTCTAGTCTGTACTTTGGTAGTTCTGAACACCTGATCCGCTCCTGCCAAAGAAGTCGGAAAACTCCTGTGCCTAGGCTCGGTAGGAGAGGCCACCCTAGGTAGAGAATGTTCCTCTCCTTCGTTGCAGATCTCAGTCTCCGTGACCTGCGGAGCAATAAAATTTTCTGGACTCTGTCTCTTGGACTCCGGAGCCGCCGGAAGCTTTATCCAGCAGACGCTTGTGGATTGCTACCACTTACCAGTTCAGGCTCTTCCCAATCCGTTGCGAGTAACCGCTGTTAATGGCCAGCCTCTGACCGAACCCGTCCAGTTCCAGACTGAGCCAGTGGAACTCCGGGTAGGTCTGATGCATTCTGAAAGAATCCGTTTTTATGTGTACCCTGGTTTGTCTCACCCCTTGCTTCTAGGTTTGCCTTGGTTTCAGAAACATGAACCAGTCCTTAATTGGAGAACAGGCGAAATTCTACATTGGGGAGATTCCTGCTCGGACCGTTATTTAACCCGGATTGAACCAGCTTCACCCCCGGTCCAACCTGCTACCCTGTCTGGATTACCATCCGCTTACTGGTCCTTCTCAGATGTCTTCGGGAAAAACGAGTCTGAAAAACTTCCCCACAGGTCGTATGACTGTCCGATAGACCTTCTTCCTGGAACATCTCCTCCCCATGGGAGAGTTTACCCTCTTTCCCAGGCAGAGACTCAGGCTATGTCGGACTACATCCAGGAGAACTTGGCCAGAGGGTTTATACGAAAATCATCGTCACCAGCAGGAGCAGGCTTCTTCTTCGTGAAGAAATAGGACGGATCCCTACGGCCCTGTATCGACTACCGAGGACTGAACCAGATCATGGTAAAAAACAGGTACCCTTTGCCTCTAATTTCAGAACTGTTTGATGGTCTCCGAGGGGCCAGGATCTTCACCAAGCTGGATCTCAGAGGGGCTTACAATTTGATCCGTATCAGAGATGGAGACGAATGGAAAACAGCCTTTCAACACTCGTGATGGCCACTACGAGTACCTGGTAATGCCGTTTGCTCTAAGCAATGCTCCCGCTGTTTTCCAAGAGTTCGTCAATGACATTTTCAGGGATCTGCTTTACACCTGTGTTGTTGTCTACCTTGACGACAATCTGATTTTTTCTACTGACTTGGTCTCGCATCGCAGACAAGTGCGCCTGGTCTTACAAAGGCTTAGGGAGAACAGACTGTATGCCAAGTTTGAAAAGTGCCTCTTGAACAATCCTCTTTGCCTTTCCTCGGTTACATTGTTTCCTGCACAGGATTAAAAATGGATCCAGAGAAGTTATCGGCTGTACTCAAGTGGCCTCGTCAGTCTGGGTTGAAGGCCATACAGCAATTCCTGGGCTTCGCCAACTACTACAGGCAATTCATTCCTAACTTCTCCACCCGAGTGGTGCCCATCTCAGCTCTAACCCGGAAAGGTACAAATCCGAAGGATTGGCCTCCTGAGGAGGCCTTTGTTTCCCTCAAAAAGGCCTTTGCTGTCACACCTGTTCATCATCATCCTAACTCCAATGAACAATTTTTTCTTGAGGTCGATGCCTCTTCAGTAGATATGGGAAGCTGTACTAACCCAGAAATCGTCCTCCGGGCGAATGCATTCCTGTGTTTTTTTCCAAGGTTTTTTCTTCTGCAGAGAGGAATTATTCTGTTGGAGATCGGGAATTGTTGGCTATCAAATTGGCTCTGCAGGAGTGGAGGCATCTTCTAGAAGGAGCTCTTCATTAGGTAGTCATATACACCGATCACAAAAACCTTGCTTACCTCCAAACTGCACAAAGGCTGAATCCTCGTCAAGCCTGCTGGGCTTTGTTTCTTGCTCTTTTTAACTTTGTTCTTCATTTTTGCCCAGCTGACAAAAATGTCAAAGCAGGCGCACTTTCCAGAGCCTTTCTACCTCCTGATCAAGAAGAAGAACCACAGCACATCATTGAACCCTCAAGGTTAGTCGCGGTCGCTTCTACTGATCTTGCCCGGCTGCCTCCCGGGAAGACTTTTGTGTCAGCTTCTGAGCGTACTCGTGTCCTTCGGTGGGGTCACTCATCCAAGTTGGCTGGTCACGCTGGCCAGAGAAAGACTCTGCAACTCATCTCCCGCTACTACTGGTGGCCTGCCATGGCTAAGGACATTCTGAAGTACGTCACATCACAGCCTGTCCTTCCTGTGCTCGTAACAAGACGGCCAAGCATCTACCCGCAGGTAGGCTTCAGCCTCTTCCAATTCCATCTGCCCCCTGGCAGTATATCGCAATGGACTTCATCACAGATCTCCCGATCTCATCTGGCTGTTCTGTGGTGTGGGTAGTGGTGGATCGCTTCTCTAAAATGGCTCACTTCATCCCACTACCCGGTCTTCCAACTGCTCCTGAGTTGGCGGATCTGTTCATCCAGCACATCTTCCATCTCCATGGTTTCCCTCTCCACATCGTGTCCGACAGAGGAGTCCAGTTCACCTCAAGATTTTGGAGAGCAGTTTGTAAACTGGTCAGAATAGAACTGGATTTTTCCTCAGCGTACCATCCCCAGGTCAATGGACAAGTGGAGAGGACAAATCAAATCCTGGCTGGATTCCTGCGTCACTTTGTCAACGCCCATCATGATGACTGGGTAGACTTACTGTCCTGGGCCGAATTTTCTTACAACAATCAAGTAAGTGAATCTTCTGGAAAGTCTCCCTTTCAGATTGTCTTCTGATTGCAACACGGAATACCTCTTCCCATCTCCGGATCATCTGGCGTTCCAGCTGCCGATACTTTCTCCGAAGATTTTTCTAAGGTCTGGAGGGATACCAAAACTGCTCTGGAGAAAGCCTCCCAGCGTATGAAAAGGCATGCGGACAAGAGACATTTGGATGCGCCTATCTTTCGTCCCGGAGACAAGGTATGGCTCTCTTCTAAGTACATCAGGTTAAAGATGCCATCCTACAAATTAGGTCCCCAGTTCATCAGACCATTTGAGATCTTGAGACAGATCAATCCAGTCTCGTACAAGCTGAAGTTGCCCACTTCCCTACGTGTGCCTAACTCCTTTCATTTTTCTCTCCTCAAACCAGTAGTTTTGAGTCCCTTCTTTAAGGATCCGGGTACCACTCCTGACCCTGTCTCGGAGGATGATGTTTTTGAGGTAAAACATATCCTGGCCGTAAATAAAGTAAGGGGTAAGACCTACTACCTGGTGGACTGGAAGGGTTTTGGTCCTGAGGAGAGATCTTGGGAGCCTAGGGAGAACATCCAGGCTCCTCTTCTCCTTAAACGGTTCTACGCAGGCTTGAAGAAGAGGGGGTGTAAAGAGGGGGATACTGTTACACCCGGTCCCCGTCCTGGCACTGCGCCCAGGTCTTCCGCTGTTACACCTGGCCCCCGTCCTGGCGCTGCGTCCAGGCCTGCCGCTGCTCTCCGTTCTGGGCACTCACCTCGAGCCTCTCATGCTGATGCTCAGCATTCTGTCCTCCCTCCTGCATCCTCCTCCTGGCGTCCTGTGAGGAGATCTGTAACTAAGGCTATGAGAGCACGCCCACCTGCTCTCTTGCCATACTAAAGGGGCGGCGTGCATTATTCAAAAAATGCAATCAACCAATGGCAGCGCACTGGCTGCTATTTCTGGCCTCTCCTCCATAGGGAGAGCGCCGGTGCAACGAGTATCTATCATTGCTACATCCGGTTCTCATGCTAACCTGTCTGCACTGCATCTGCAGTCTCTGTGCATTGTCTAATGCTCTCTGTTTCCACAGCATATCAGTATCCTGTGTTACCTGGTTATATCAGCAACCATCTGGGCCTAAGCCATCCCGTTCCGCCTACAGCCATCCAAGTCCAAGGACTGTGTGAAGGTCACTGGAACCGACTCCTTACCAACTACCCGGATCCAGGACCCAGCGCATTACGGACTCTGCTGTAACTTTTGTTATCCCTTTTGGTCCCGCTGGGACAGCTGCCACGTGTTTGGGGTCTAACTGGAGGCAGCACCTGTGTCCTCCGGGTATTCCATTCCTGGGGGCTTTACTACGGGTGCCCGGGGCTCACTAGTCACACCCCCTTCGGAGCCCCCCGGACCGTGGTCCCGAGGTTCCACATAAAAATAAAAATGAATGTGAACTTCACCATCTCTGCCTCCGCTTCCATTTGTTACACATACAGTGCCCATTTCAGTGCCAAAAACATCAATTCTTATTACTGAAGCTTATCAACCTTAATTTACTTCATAATAATAGTTACGCATTGAAAACTGGGGGTTATTTGGCTAAAGATGTGGGGGGTAGGGCTGGCTACAGGTTTTCGGGTGCCCTGGGCCAAAAGTGTCAGTGCGCCCCTTTAACACATACCACAACTCATGATGCTCCGATACGGCACAGAAATATAGGTATAGAACAATGACAAATACTTCACTGCTTACATGACATGACTGATCTATTTTAAATTCTACAATTGCTCAAAAAAAGGACAGTATATTACTCCATACAGTATTATGGCCACCACATTGTGCGCCATACAGAATAATGAGCCCCATATATTTCTCCATACAGAATAATTGGTCATATATAAAGTTCCATACAGTATATGATGAGCTCCACATAATGCCACAGTATATGATGGTCCCTATGGATGATGCTCCAGTGTATGATGGGCCCTAATAATGCTCCATATATAGTGGGCTCCATTTGTAATGCTCCAGTGTATAATGGGCTCCATAAATGCTGCTCCAGTGTCTGATGTCCCCCATTTGGAATGCTCCAGTATATGATGGGCCTCATGGATGATGCTCCTTTGTATGATGGGCCCTAATAACGCTCCATATATAATGGGCTCCATTTCTAATTCTCCAGTGTATAATTGGCCCTGTAATTGCTGCTCCAGTGTCTAATGTCCCCCATTTGGAATGCTCCAGTATATGATGGGCCTCATGGATGATGCTCCAGTGTATGATGGGCCCTAATAGTGCTCCATATATAATGGGCTCCATTTCTAATTCTCCAGTGTATAATTGGCCCCGTAAATGCTGCTCTAGTGTCTAATGTCCCCCATTTGGAATGCTCCAGTACATGATGGGCCCCATTTTTAATGAACCGAGGCATGGTATGTGAAACGAGCTCCATGGAGTTATCTTAAGTGTGTGCTGCCGCATCCTTCACTTTTGCTGTGGGTGAAGGACACAAGGAAAGGGGTTGCTCCTGACCAGAAGCCTGCACTGATGACTCAGTGCTTGTTTTTTTAAAAACTTCAGAACAGTAGGCGATAGAGCTGGAGGCTGTTTCACCAATGTAAGGCAACACCAGTTCCTGATACTCCAGCTTTAAAAGCAGTCTACCTACTCCCACAAAAGGGAGCCTTACAGGCCTTCCGGAGCTACACCATGACACATGCTCAACACCTCCTGCCCTAGATGCTATTGTGTTTTTGGCACTACCAGCAGATGCATCACCACCACCATCTGTCAGCACCGCTGCTCCCATCGCCTCCATACTTACCGCTGGTCCCGCCGCGCCATCTGCTTCCGCTCCGGGTCCCTCTTGCCTGCCAGCTCCGACGCGCGCCTCAAGTCTTCCCCCCTTCCGACGGGCGGCTTCCTGGCGCGCTCCTCCTCTGCCTTCTGCCGCGCGCACGTTGCCTCCGTGCACGCGCCGGGGAGTCAGACCGCGCGTCCCTTCAGCACGGACGCCTATCACCCTGCCCTGACCCGGTTTCATCACCTGGCCAATCGGTGGCCACCAGCAGGTACTTCAGGCCGCCCTCCCTTAGGGGAGGCGCCTGACTGTCGAGTTTCCTCGCTTAGTCTAGGCCGTGCGCGCTGCTGCTCGCTGTCTGCTCCAGTCCGCGCTCTCTCTGCTCCTGTGCCTTGCCTGCCTGCTTCCCTGCTAACCCTTCCTGTGTCTTTCTTTTGCAGTACGCTGTAGAACGCTGTACTCCTGCCTCCGCCCGGGTCCTGCTCTCTCTCCCTGCTCCGCTGTCTCCGCCCCTGGACCCTGGTTGTCCCGGAAATCTCGCCGGTCCTCCACCGCTCCCCTGCAGCTCATCCTCTTGAGCCGACCCCTGGTCCTGGCTGCCGTGACGTTTGAACTTCTTGAGCCTGCTCCCAAACGATCCCTGTATAGGGGTCGGTCCACCTGGTGCGCTCGCTCAGGGAGGGTTCGACGTCATGGTCCAGTGGGTCCACTCTTGCTCACATCTCCTGTAGCAAAACAGAACAGTCAGGCCATGGACCCCGCCGGGGCCGCTGCCCAGAAAGAGCTAGTATTCTTACGGAAGAACCAAACCCGCATAATGTCTTTTATGAAGACCGTGGACTCCCGCCTGTCGGCCCTACAGGCTGCAGATCCCAGCAACGCCTCCCAATTGGCCAGCCTTCAGCAGGAGCTGGGTCAACGAGATACCCAGGCTCATAACCTCTCCTATATTGCTTCGGTCGACGATCGGCTGCTCTCCCTCCAGTCCGCAGCCGCACGAGACTCGTCTCGTACTCCAGATCCTGTACATGCCCCGTCCCCTAGGCTTGGTAAACCGCCACGGTATGGCGGCGACCCAAAATTATGCAGGGGTTTTTTGAATCAGTGCCGGTTGCCCTTTGAACTTCTGCCTCAGCAGTATCCCACTGACCAGGCAAAAATAGCCTTCATTGTGTCCCATTTGGAGGGAGAGGCCCTCTCCTGGGTGAATCCCCTGTGGGAACGGGATGACCCTATAGTTTATAACGTCCAGACCTTCACGGACACTTTCCGTAAAGTTTTTGACGAGCCCGGCCGGTTGGCTTCCGCAACTGAGTCCCTTTTCTGCCTCACTCAGGGTTCGCTCACGGTCGGACAATACGCCATCCGATTCCGTACCTTGGCCTCTGAGTTGGAGTGGAATAATGAGGCTTTGGATGGGGCCTTCTGGCGTGGTCTCTCGGGCAGGATTAAGGACGAACTGGCGGGACGAGATACCCCGCCTAACTTAGAGGATCTCATTTCCTTGGCCACCCGGATCGACCTCCGGTTCCAGGAGCGCAACCGCGAGGCCGCTAGGGAGAGGAGACCGCTGAGATCTTCTTCTTCTCTCCATAGGCCCTCTATTCCACGTCCACTTGGGCCGTCTTCCAGTTCGGCGCCAGAACCGATGCAAGTAGATCGGGTCAAGTTGGCGGAACAGCGCCGGAGGGAGAGACTGACGGAGGGATTGTGCCTGTATTGTGGCAGCGCGTCTCACTTTCTACGATCTTGTCCTGAGAGACCGGGAAACTCCTCCACCTAGGTCAGGTAAGAGAGGCCGCCCTAGGTGTGTCCCACTCCTCTCATCCTCTTACTTTTTCAATGCAGCTGGTTTTTGGTCAGAGACGTGCTTCGGAGGTGGCCTATGTGGACTCGGGCGCGGCGGGCAATTTCATCCGGTTAAGAGAGGCAAGTACCGGATTCCCGTGATTACCCTAAAGACTCCACGTGTTATCGCCTCTGTGGATGGGAGACCTCTGCAGGTATCGGTGTCCCAGGTTACGGAGGAGGTCCGTCTGCAAGTCGGGGCCTTGCACCAGGAGCTGATCGCATTTTACGTTCTACCCAACCTGTCCCACGCTCTGCTACTTGGGCTTCCCTGGCTTAGGACACATGAACCCGTGTTGGATTGGCGTTCTGGGGAGGTCCTCCGCTGGGGGCATCCTTGCCAAGAGAGGTGTCTAGGATCCGTTCTTCCGGCTATTCCTTCCCCAGTCTCCTCGGGCCCTGCGGGCTTACCTGCTGCATACTGGTCGTTTTCGGATGTGTTTGACAAGAAAGAGGCAGAGACCCTACCCCCACATCGGCCGTACGATTGTCCTATCGACCTACGACCCGGAACCACACCGCCCAGAGGGCAAATTTACCCCCTGTCTCCAGCTGAAACCGCGGCCATGTCCGAATACATTCGGGATAATTTAGCCAGAGGGTTCATCCGAAAGTCCTCTTCGCCTGCCGGTGCCGTGTTCTTCTTTGTGAAGAAGAGGGACGGTTCACTTCATCCTTGTATCGATTTCCGGGGATTAAACAACATTACGATCAAGAATAAGTATCCCTTGCCGCTTATTCCTGAACTCTTCGACCGTTTACGTGGAGCCTGCATTTTTGCAAAGCTGGACCTGCGCGGAGCCTATAACCTCATTCGCATCCGCTCCGGCGACGAGTGGAAAACGGCCTTTAACACCCGGGACGGGCACTATGAATATCTTGTCATGCCCTTCGGCCTCTGCAATGCTCCCGCGGTTTTTCAGGAATTCGTTAATGACATCTTCCGAGACCTGCTGTACTCCTGCGTGGTAGTGTACCTAGATGACATCCTTATTTTTTCCCCGGATCTGGCATCGCACAGAAGGAGTGTTCGTCGGGTACTACAGCGTCTGCGGGAGAATCATCTCTACGCGAAGCTTGAGAAGTGTCTCTTTGAGCAATCTTCATTGCCCTTCTTGGGTTACGTGGTGTCGGATTCCGGGCTAGAGATGGATCCTGAGAAATTGTCGGCAATTCTCCAATGGCCTCGCCCGGTGGGTACCAAGGCAATTCAACGGTTCCTCGGCTTCGCCAATTATTATCGTCAATTTGTGCCACATTTTTCATCTCTCATCAAACCCATTTCCAGTCTAACTCGCAGGGGTACCGATCCCTCGCTCTGGCCACCAGAGGCTGAAGAGGCTTTTTCCAGTTTGAAAGAGGCCTTTGCGACAGCACCTGTGCTCCACCGTCCCCAGGTTAACAAACCCTTCGTTTTGGAAGTAGATGCCTCATCCACAGGAGCTGGCGCTGTTCTCTCTCAAAGATCCTCGTCCGGGCGACTGGTTACCTGTGGGTTCTTCTCAAAGGCGTTCTCTCCCGCCGAATGTAATTACTCCATCGGGGACCGCGAGTTGTTAGCCATAAAATTGGCAATGGAGGAGTGGCGCTATCTTCTGGAGGGGTCGGTCCACCCATTTACCATCTTTACCGATCACAAAAATCTAGCGTACCTCCAGGCAGCCCACAGACTGAACCCCCGGCAAGCCAGATGGTCTCTCTTTTTTGGACGGTTCGATTTCGAGATACGTTTTCGCCCCGGACCTAAAAACGTCAAGGCTGATGCATTGTCCCTGTCTCTGCAATCTCCTGATCTGGTGGAGGAACCGACTCACATCATCGATCCGGCCAAGATCATCACAGTGGCTCCAGTGAATCTCATCACTCCTCCTCCAGGCAAGACCTACGTCTCTGAGGCAGATAGGAGAGAGGTGCTGCGCTGGGGACATTCCTCTAAACTTTCGGGGCATGTGGGAGTCAAGAAAACACTAGATCTCATTACTCGTTTCTATTGGTGGCCTACACTTCGCCAGGATGTGACTGACTTCACGGCATCTTGTTCGTCCTGTGCCAAGGTCAAAGTTCCCAGACGGCCACCCTCCGGTCTTCTGCTGCCGCTGCCCGTCCCTTCGGTTCCATGGCAGCATATAGCGTTGGATTTCGTCACCGATTTGCCCAACTCGTCCGGATGTACGACTATCCTGGTAGCAGTCGATCGCTTCTCTAAGATGGCCCATTTTATTCCTCTGCCAGCACTACCCTCGGCTCCTGAATTGGCGAAGATTTTTATCCAGCAGATCTTCCGCCTTTACAGTTTCCCGCAGCATATTGTCTCTGATCGTGGGGTACAATTCACTTCTCGGTTTTGGAGAGCCCTATGTCAACTTCTGGAGGTCAAATTAGACTTTTCTTCCGCATACCACCCTCAGTCCAACGGGCAAGTGGAACGCGTCAATCAGGTACTAGCGTCATATCTACGTCTATTCTCTAATGCCCACCAAGATAACTGGGTCCATCTCCTCCCCTGGGCAGAATTTTCCTACAATAATCATTCCAGCGAGTCCTCGGCCAAGTCTCCATTTTTTGTAGTGTTTGGGATGCATCCTGGGATCCCGTTACCGATTGCCACTACCTCCGGTGTGCCGGCAGCAGATTCCTTGGCCATAGAATTCTCCAAGGTCTGGTCCGAGACCAAAGAAGCTCTCAAGAGATCCGGAGAGCGCATGAAGAGACACGCGGACAAGAGACACTTGGACTCTCCAACTTATCTGCCGGGACAACAAGTTTGGCTCTCTGCCAAGTATATTAGGTTGAAGCTCCCCTCGTACAAGCTGGGACCTCGCTACATTGGGCCTTTTAAGATTCTCAAACGTATCAACAACGTGTCCTACCGGTTGGAGTGGCCTGCCTCGCTCCGAGTCCCCAACACCTTCCATGTCTCTCTCCTTAAGCCAGTTGTCCTGAATCGTTTCCACCCGCTTCCGAAATCCTCTCCCCCACCAGTCAGCACTGATAATGTTTTTGAGGTAAGAGACATTTTGGCCTCTAAAAGGGTAAGGGGTAAAACATTTTTTCTCATCGATTGGAAGGGTTTTGGTCCCGAGGAGAGATCTTGGGAGCCGAGGGAGAACGTCAATGCTCCACACATCCTTAAGAGGTTTTTTGCCAGACACAGTAGAGGGGGATGTAAGAGAGGGGGTACTGTCAGCACCGCTGCTCCCATCGCCTCCATACTTACCGCTGGTCCCGCCGTGCCGTCTGCTTCCGCTCCGGGTCCCTCTTGCCTGCCAGCTCCGGCGCGCGCCTCCAGTCTTCCCCCCTTCCAACGGGCAGCTTCCCGGCGCGCTCCTCTTCTGCCTTCTGCCGCGCGCACGTTGCCTCCGTGCACGCGCCGGGGAGTCAGACCGCGCGTCCCTTCAGCACGGACATCTATCACCCTGCCCTGACTCGGTTTCATCACCTGGCCAATCGGTGGCCACCAGCAGGTACTTCAGGCTGCCCTCCCTTAGGGGAGGCGCCTGACTGTCGAGTTTCCTCGCTTAGTCTAGGCCGTGCGCGCTGCTGCTCGCTGTCTGCTCCAGTCCGCGCTCTCTCTGCTCCTGTGCCTTGCCTGCCTGCTTCCCTGCTAACCCTTCCTGTGTCTTTCTTTTGCAGTACGCTGTACTCCTGCCTCCGCCCGGGTCCTGCTCTCTCTCCCTTGTCCGCCTGCTCCGCTGTCTCCGCCCCCGGACCCTGGTTGTCCCAGAAATCTCGCCGGTCCTCCACCGCTCCCCTGCAGCTCATCCTCTTGAGCCGACCCCTGGTCCTGGCTGCCGTGACGTTTGAACTTCTTGAGCCTGCTCCCAAACGATCCCTGTATAGGGGTCGGTCCACCTGGTGCGCTCGCTCAGGGAGGGTTCGACGTCATGGTCCAGTGGGTCCACTCTTGCTCACATCTCCTGTAGCGTAACACCATCACTAACAGGTGGCCCCACACGCCCACATCTGCGTCCTCTTCCACCATACTTCGTCATGCTTTTTAAAATGGACCCAAAATACCAGCAGATATATGGTACTGTATCAGAAGTGTACAGCTCTATACAGTCAACGGATAACAGTAAATCTCCGTATATATTTCATGAGTCATACACAGATGTTCACAGGCTCAGTATGGATTACCCAAAAAAATAACTTGTTGAAAAAGGGTTCAGTATCACCAGATACAAGGTATATATAGTATAGTGTAAACATTCTGAATCTCCGTATATATTTAAGGAGGCAGACACAAACGCTCTCAGGCCCAGTATGGATTACACAAGAATATGAAAAGCTGTGAATGGGTAATGTAACACAAGTGTACAGCTGTATACAGTGTTGGGGTAATCTTAAATCTCCAAATATATTTTCGGAGTAAAAGACAAACGTTCACAGGCTCATTATGGATTACACCTGAAACTAAATAGCAAAAAAGGTTATTGTATCAGAAGCGTACTGCTGTAATCAGTGTTGGCCAAAGTCGAAATCTCCGTATAGATTTCCGGACTCACCTTCACACACTCACTCAGTCAGGGTTTGACCACAATAAAAAATGTTGTTAAAAAGCTACTGGATAACAAGACAACAAGTATATGTAATATAGGGTACAATTAAAATCTCTGTATACATAGTTCCGTAGTCACTCTCAGACGCTTACTCAGTATGGATGTGACTGTAACACTAAATGTCGACCAAAGGTTCTGTATAACAAGAAACAAGCTTTATCGAGTATAGAGTAAAAATTGGTATCTCCGACTCACCGACTATATAGAAGGCAGAAACCACACACGCTCACTCACTGTGGAGGATACCTTACTAAAACATTTTGAACAAAGGTACTCTATCAGCACATACCAGGTGTATCCATTCTAGGGGTAATTGTAAATTTCCGTCTACACTTCCGGAGTCAGACACAGACACTCACAAGCTCAGTATGTATTACACCATAATTTAAAAAGTAGAAAAAGGGAAAGGTATTCGACGCGTACACCAGTATACAGTGTTGTAGTACTTTTAAATCTTCGTATATTTTTTCAATTTCAGTAAGTCAGTCCAGACTCTCCACTACTGCAAACTACATGGATAAAAGTACAGACGGAAATTCGATTGTTTTCAGAAATTTGGGAAAACCTCACGGTAGATGTTGCAGAGGCAATGCAGACCCTCAATTACTGTGTCTGTGGAGACAGTGAAAATGCTTCTTTGTGAAGAAAGGATAGCTTTATAGCAGTAGCGTGGATCACATCACCGTTACTCATCTCCATCAAATTGTGATCACAGGGAGAGATGTACACATGGTCCTCACTGCCTATCATGATGTGTCTGGGCATTTTGGAGTGCAAAAGACAGAAGCAACAGGCCGTAGGCAATTCTATTAGATTGGCATGAGAGGAGACATTGGAAAATGGTGGCAGGAATGTCACACGTCTGTGACTAGGAAAACTATGAAAGTTCATCATAAAGCACCACTGCATCCGATTTTGAGTTGACGTCCATTACAAACGCTTCTTTGTGAAGAAAGGATAGCTTTATCGCAGTAGCGTGGTTCACATCACTGTTACTCGTTTCCATCAAATTGTGATCACAGGGAGAGATGTACCCATGGTCCTCACTGCCTATCATGATGTATCTGGGCATTTTGGAGGGCAAAAGACAGAAACAACAGGCCGTAGGCGATTCTATTAGATTGTCATGAGAGGAGACATTGGAAAATGGTGGCAGGAATGTCACATGTCTGAGACTAGGAAAACTGTGAAAGTTGATCATAAAGCACCACTGCATCCGATTGTGAATTGACGTCCATTACAAATGGTAGCCAATGATCATCTGAAGGTGGAGGCCAGCAGGACAGGCCATAGCTACATCTTAACCATCATTGATCAATACACCAAATTTCTATTGGCCATCCCTGTGAAGGATTTAACTGCCCAGACTACACAGCGGTGGAGCACAGAGAAGTAAGTATTGCAACTTGCAAGTGCTGTGGCCGTGACCAAGCAGGGAGGGCACACTCGTGGGCGACGGTACTGGCACAGGGCCCCTCATAGTACGCTGGTGTGTCTGACGGCCCCACCGTCAGAGATACTGTGTTGTACTATGAGGGGCCCTGTGCCAGTGCAGTCGGCCATCAGTGGACCCATCCACCTGTTCAGAGCAACATCACTTGCCCGGGTGCGCCAGGTGTTGACCCCAGCCCTTGGGGGGGATGGCAGACCAGTTAGGGAGGTTTAAATAATGGCATATGTTGATGTGTAGGCTGGACACTCAGCAGCTGTAAATGGCAGAATTGGGCAAGTCAGAGGAAGAGGAGAACAAAAGAGAGGCAGTTTTCTGGCAACCTAGGTGTCATCGGGGAAGGTGGGACAAAATCCTTGGAAACCCATGCATGGTTCATTTTAATGAAGGTTAGATCATTAACATTTTGGGTCGACAGATGGGTCCTTTTTTTTGTCAGGATTAATCCAGCAGCACTGAAGACTCTTTCAGATACCACACTAGCAGCAGGGCAAGCGAGCTCCTGTAAGGCATATTGTGCCAATTCAGGCCAGTTGTCCAGTTTAGAGGCCCAATAGTCAAAGGGGAATGACCTGTGAGGGATAACATCGATATGGGAGGATAAGTATTTTGTAACCATAGTTGACAACTGCTGTCTCCTGTCACTTTGAATCGATGCAGTATTAGCTGTCGTGTGAGTGGTACTTGAGAAATCAGTCCACAACATGGTCATGAAACCCCTGTCTCCAATGCCACTTCGGCTGTGTGCACCACGGACACCTCTTCCATTGTGCCCACTACGGCTCATGGGAGAACCAGCACCACTGCTGTGTGCTGGGAAAGCCTCAACCAAACGGTTTACCAGAGTTGCCTGTTTGTTAGCCAAAATTATCTCTAGGTTCTCCTGTGGCATGATGTTGTGTAATTTGCCTTTGTAGCATTGATCAAGGATGCTGGCCAGCCAGTAGTCGTCATTAGAGTTGAGCGAAACGGGTCGAAAAATTTCAAAAGTCGCCGACTTTTGGCAAAGTCGGGTTTCATGAAACGAAACCCGACCCTAGGATGACGTCGGCCACGAGGTCGGCGACTTACGCGCCAAAGTCGTGTTTCAAAAGTTTGTTTTGCGCTCTTTTTCAGCCAATCAGGATCCACGGACACTGTGGGCAACGTGATGACATAGGCAGGGGTCACCACCATCTTTCAGAAGGGCATGCAAGTGATTGGCTTGCTTTGGTGGGCGTCACAGGGGGTATAAAAGGGCGTGCACGCCGACCGCCATCTTACTTCTGCCGATCTCAGTATAGGGAGAGGTTGCTGCTGATTCTGTAGGGAGAGCGTTAGGCAGGGAAGAAGACAAAAAAACTGCTTCTGCTGCTAGCGATTTGGCCTGCACAACACACCAGTCACTGTGTGTGCAGTGCAAGGGGAGGCTATATAGTGGTGTATCAGTGGTGTTGGTTGTTGGGCTGCCTTCTAAGGCTTCCTGACATTCCTGCATTGCTGTTTACCCACTGCTCCGCAAACTGCTTTTTTAAAAGCAATCCCAATTTTTTTTTTTGTCCTGCTGAGAAGAAAAAAAAACTGCTTCTGCTGTTAGCAATTTGGCCTGCACAACACACCAGTCACTGTGTGTGCAGTGCAAGGGGAGGCTATATTGTGGTGTATCAGTGGTGTTGGTTGTTGGGCTGCCTTTTAAGGCTTCCTGACAGGCTGGCATTGCTGTTTACCCACTGCTCCGCAAACTGCTTTTTTAAAAGCAATCCAATCTCCCTTATCCTCTAGTCACTTTTGTCACAGCTGTGCCATCGAGCCTGTCACATAGCGCTCAGATATTCATTGGGCCTCACACAATCCAAAAGTGTCCAGTGTCCAAAAGTGTGTGCAGAGATTCAAAATCTCCCTTATCCTCTAGTCACTTTGGTCACAGCTGTGCCATCGAGCCTGTCACATAGCGCTCAGATATTCATTGGGCCTCACACAATCCAAAAGTGTCCAGTGTCCAAAAGTGTGTGCAGAGATTCAAAATCTCCCTTATCCTCTAGTCACTTTGGTCACAGCTGTGCCATCGAGCCTGTGACATAGCGCTCAGATATCAGTGGGCTTCACACAATCCAAAAGTGTCCAGTGTCCAAAAGTGTGTGCAGAGATTCAAAATCTCCCTTATCCTCTAGTCACTTTGGTCACAGCAGCTGTGCCATCGAGCCTGTCACATAGCGCTCAGATATCAGTGGGCCTCACACAATCCAAAAGTGTCCAGTGTCCAAAAGTGTGTGCAGAGATTCAAAATCTCCCTTATCCTCTAGTCACTTTGGTCACAGCAGCTGTGCCATCGAGCCTGTCACATAGAGCTCAGATATTCATTGGGCCTCACACAATCCAAAAGTGTCCAGTGTCCAAAAGTGTGTGCAGAGATTCAAAATCTCCCTTATCCTTTAGTCACTTTGGTCACAGCTGTGCCATCGAGCCTGTCACATAGCGCTCAGATATCAGTGGGCATCACACAATCCAAAAGTGTCCAGTGTCCAAAAGTGTGTTCAGAGATTCAAAATCTCCCTTATCCTCTAGTCACTTTGGTCACAGCAGCTGTGCCATCGAGCCTGTCACATAGCACTCAGATATTCATTGGGCCTCACACAATCCAAAAGTGTCCAGTGTCCAAAAGTGTGTGCAGAGATTCAAAATCTCCCTTATCCTCTAGTCACTTTGGTCACAGCTGTGCCATCGAGCCTGTGACATAGCGCTCAGATATCAGTGGGCCTCACACAATCCAAAAGTGTCCAGTGTCCAAAAGTGTGTGCAGAGATTCAAAATCTCCCTTATCCTCTAGTCACTTTGGTCACAGCAGCTGTGCCATCGAGCCTGTCACATAGCGCTCAGATATTCATTGGGCCTCACACAATCCAAAAGTGTCCAGTGTCCAAAAGTGTGTGCAGAGATTCAAAATCTCCCTTATCCTCTAGTCACTTTGATCACAGCGGTGCCATCGAGCCTGTGACATAGCGCTCAGATATCAGTGGGCCTCACACAATCCAAAAGTGTCCAGTGTCCAAAATTGTGTGCAGAGATTCAAAATCTCCCTTATCCTCTAGTCACTTTGGTCACAGCTGTGCCATCGAGCCTGTCACATAGCGCTCAGATATTCATTGGGCCTCACACAATCCAAAAGTGTCCAGTGTCTAAAAGTGTGTGCAGAGATTCAAAATCTCCCTTATCCTCTAGTCATTTTGGTCACAGCTGTGCCATCGAGCCTGTGACATAGCACTCAGATATCAGTGGGCCTCACACAATCCAAAAGTGTCCAGTGTCCAAAAGTGTGTGCAGAGATTCAAAATCTCCCTTATCCTCTAGTCACTTTGGTCACAGCAGCTGTGCCATCGAGCCTGTCACATAGCGCTCAGATATCAGTGGGCCTCACACAATCCAAAAGTGTCCAGTGTCCACAAGTGTCTGCAGAAATTCTAAATCTCCCCTGCCCTATAGACACCTTGTACCTTGTTTTACATTACTATATAGTTTGTTGGATTTTGTCTACATTTCTACCAAAAATGAGGAAGGCTGGTGGAAGAGGCCGTGGAATTGGACGGGGGTTGGCAGCTGGTAATGATGGTGTTGGTGGTGGATCTGATGGTAGTGGCAAGAGCAAAATACGACCGAATGCAGGAGGTGTTGAGCCTGCGTCATCGTCTGGCTACATAAGGCCTCGAACGCTTAGTTTTCTAGGAGTTGGCAAACCGCTTTTAAAGCCAGAGCATCAGGAAAAAGTTTTGTCTTACATTGCTGACTCAGCCTCCAGCTCTATCGCCTCCTCTTCTGAAGTTGTAAAAAGTAAAAGCACTGAGTCGTCATTGGAGGCTCATGTTCATGAACCACACCTTTCCTTGTGTCCTTCACCCCAACCAAGATTGAAGGATGACGCAGGCCATACTACTGATTACTCCATGGAGCTGTTTTCACATACCATGCCTGGATTATCAAGTGAAATGGTGAATTACCCAGGCCAAGATGAATCTGACATGGAGTGCACTGATGCACAGCCGCTGATGGATGATTCTGCTGGTACATTCACTCAGAGCACTACATTGTCCTCGCAGTGTACAGAGACAGATTCTGACCCTGATGAGACTCAGGTGCCCCTTCCCGCACACTATACCACCATACACGGTGACACAGAGGAAGGTGCACATGACATAGAAGAGGAGGTGATGGATGACCCAGTTGTTGACCCAGATTGGCATCCATTGGGGGAAGAGGGTGCTGCTTCCAATAGCTCAGATGAGGAGCATCCACAGCAGACATCGACATCGCAACAGCTGTTATCTGGCAGGCCCGGAGCACTCCAAAGACAGGTTCCAAACATCAAAAGAGTTGCTGGACAGCTTGTCCAGAGGGTCAAAAGATCACAGCGTGCTAGGCCGCAAAATGTCTGCCAAAGTAGGAAGAGTGCAGTGTGGCACTTTTTTGAACAAAATCCTCATGATCAGGCCAAGGTTATCTGTAAGAAGTGCGCAAAGACCTTTAGCCGAGGGAAAAATCTGAAAAATTTGAATACCAGTTGCATGCTTAGACATTTAACCAGCATGCACTTGCAAGCGTGGACACAACACCAAACCTCAAGTGCCACATGTGCAACTGATCACAACGAAGGTAGTCAGCAACGCTACATTGTTTCCCCCACTGTAAGCCCACCGGTTAGCACAGCAGCAAATGTTGAGGTGTCGTTGCAAGGCCACAGCAGTCAGGGAATCCCACTGTTATATCAACGAAAGACTGATTCTAGGCCATCAGAAAGAACACCAACTCCATCACCATCATCAACCCTCTCTCAGTCCGCCCTGTCCACCGCTACTTCCACCATATGCAGCTCTCAAGTCCAGCTCACCCTCCCAGACACTATGAGTAGGTCAAGAAAATACTCAGTCTCTCATCCGCGTACACTGGGTTTGAACGCCCACATTGCCAAACTAATCTCGTTTGAGATGATGCCCTTTCGGTTGGTGGAAAGCACAGCTTTCTGCGAACTCATGGCCTATGCAGTACCACGCTATGACCTACCCAGTCGCCACTTCTTCTCTCGCAAAGCCATCCCAGCCCTCCACCATCATGTGAAAGACCGCATTGTCCATGCACTCAAGCAGTCAGTGAGCGGAAAGGTGCACCTCACAACTGATGCATGGTCCAGTCGGCATGGCCAGGGCCGTTACGTGTCCATCACTGCGCACTGGGTTAATGTGGTGGATGCAGGGTCCACAGGGGACAGCGGTGGTGGGACAGTGCTGCCTAGCCCACGGTATAGGAAACAGTTGGCTGTAGGCGTTCGACCCTCCTCCTCCTCCTCCTCCTCCAGAAGAGAAAGCTCGTCCACAGAGCGCAGTCGTACGAGCACTCCATCTGCAGCTGCCACTGTTGCACACGATGTGTCCCCCTATCGAGCAGCTAGTGGAAAGCGTCAGCAGGCTGTGTTGCAGATGATGTGTTTGGGCAACAGACACACCGCCGAGGTGCTGGCCGAGTACTTGAAGCGACAAACTGAGTCATGGCTGGGCAGTGTACATCTTGAGGCAGGCAATGTAGTTAGTGATAACGGCCGTAATTTTGTGGCAGCCATAGCCCTTTCAAAACTCAGCCACATACCTTGCTTGGCTCACACCTTGAACCTGGTGGTGCAGTGCTTCCTCAAAAATTATCCGGAGATAACAGCCCTGCTCCAGAAGGTGCGAAGACTGTGCGCGCACATCCGCCGGTCGCCTGTACACTCCGTTCGTATGCAGAAGCTGCAGCGATTGCTCCACCTTCCCAACCACCGCCTCATTATCGACATTGCAACAAGGTGGAACTCCACCCTGCACATGGTGGAGCGGCTGTGCGAGCAGAGGCAGGCCATAATGCATTTGTGGGAGGATACACGGCCAGGCACTTTGAGAGCAGACATGGAGTTGACAGGTGTGCAGTGGTCAAAGCTGAAAAACCTCTGTAAAGTCCTTCAGTGTTTTGAGGAATGCACACGGCTGGTAAGCGCAGATGACGCCATCCTAAGCATGAGCATCCCACTTATGCGTCTGCTCATGCAAACTTTGACGCACCTTAAGGAGCAGGTGTCTGCAGCCAATGTTGATGAGGAGGAAGAGGAGGAGGGAATCCTTGATGACATTCAGCCATTGTCTGCTCAGGGACCTCTCCTGGACGAGGTGGAGGAAGAAGAGGAGGAGGAGGATGATGATGGGGATGATTACTTAGGGGAGGAGGATGCATCTCGTGGGGCAAGTGAAAATGTTGGCGTGGCAAGGTCTGGTACAGGGTTTGTGCGTGACTGGAGGGATGTGGATTTGCCAGAAAGTGCTCCTCCACCCAGCACTCGCAGTGCATCATTGACACCGGGAACATTGGCCCACATGTCAGATTATGCCTTGCAGATCCTAAAAAGGGACCCCCGCATTGCCAAAATGATGAACGATGACTACTACTGGTTGACCAGCATCCTGGATCCACGCTATAAAGGCAAATTACAGAACATCATGCCACAGGAGAACCTTGACCTAATATTGGCTAATAAACAAGCAACTCTGGTAAATCGGTTGCTTGAGGCATTCCCAGCACACAGCAGCGGTGATGGTTCTCACACGAGCCGTACGGGCCGGGGGCAGCTTGGCAGAGGTGTTCGTGGTGCACACAGCAGAAGTGGCGTTGGAAACAGGGGTTTCATGACAATGTTGTGGACTGATTTTTCAAATACCGCTCACACAACTGGTAATACTGCATCGATGGAAAGTGACAGGAGACAGCATTTGTCAACTATGGTTGCAAACTACTTTTCCTCCCATATCGATGTTCTCCCACACAGGTCATTCCCCTTTGACTATTGGGCCGCTAAACTGGACACCTGGCCTGAATTGGCCCAATATGCCTCACACGAGCCGTACGGGCCGGGGGCAGCTTGGCAGAGGTGTTCGTGGTGCACACAGCAGAAGTGGCGTTGGAAACAGGGGTTTCATGTCAATGTCGTGGACTGATTTTTCAAATACCGCTCACACAACTGGTAATGCTGCATCGATGGAAAGTGACAGGAGACAGCAGTTGTCAACTATGGTTACAAACTACTTTTCCTCCCATATCGATGTTCTCCCACACAGGTCATTCCCCTTTGACTATTGGGCCGCTAAACTGGACACCTGGCCTGAATTGGCACAATATGCCTTACAGGAGCTCGCTTGCCCAGCTGCAAGTGTGCTATCGGAAAGAGTCTTCAGTGCAGCTGGATCAATCCTGACAGAAAAAAGGACCCGTCTGTCAACCCAAAATGTGGATGATCTAACCTTCATTAAAATGAACCATGCATGGGTTTCCAAGGATTTTGTCCCACCTTCCCCTGATGACACATAGGGTGACAGAAAAATGGCTTGCTTTGGTCCACCTCTTCCTGGGACTTCACCTATTTCGCCTTTTGCATCAGCTGAATGTCCAACATCAACATATGCCACTTTCTAAAACTCCCTAACTGTGCTGCCTCCCCCACCATGGCCGGGGTCACCACCTAGCGCACGACACCGTGCGAGTGCCGTTGCCCTGGACAGGTGGGTAGGCCGACTCTTGGGCGCGGGGCACTGGCACAGGGTCCCTCATAGTGCAATCAAGTGTCTCTGACGGTGGTGGTGCACACCCGCCGTCAGACACACCGCTGTACTATGAGGGGCCCAGTGCCAGTACCGACGCCCACGAGTGGGCCCCCCTTGCTTGGGCAGGGCCCCAGCATTTGCAATCTTTACCTCTCCCTGCTCCTCCGCTGTGTAATCTGGGCCGTCAAATCCATACTGTGCCTGACACCGTCTGAGCCTGCCTCCTGATGTATAGACATATATTTTGAATGTGTACGCTATCCATACATGATATCCGGGGATACGGTACCCTTTCTAACCTTTGTGCAATCACGTGCAATCCATACTGGGCCTAACACCGTCTGAGCCTGCCTCCTGATGTATAGACATATATTTTGAATGTGTACGCTATCCATACATGATATCCGGGGATACGGTACCCTTTCTAACCTTTGTGCAATCACGTGCAATCCATACTGGGCCTAACACCGTCTGAGCCTGCCTCCTGAGACATATATTTTGAATTTGTACGCTATCCATACATGTTATCTGGGGATACGGTACCCTTTCTAACCTTTGTGCAATCACGTGCAATCCATACTGGGCCTAACACTGTCTGAGCCTGCCTCCTGATGTATAGACATATTTTGAATGTGTACGCTATCCATACATGTTATCCGGGGAAACGGTACCCTTTCTAACCTTTGTGCAATCACGTGAAATCCATACTGGGCCTAACACCGTCTGAGCCTGCCTCCTGAGACATATATTTTGAATGTGTACGCTATCCATACATGTTATCTGGGGATACGGTACCCTTTCTAACCTTTGTGCAATCACGTGCAATCCATACTGGGCCTAACACCGTCTGAGCCTGCCTCCTGAGACATATATTTTGAATGTGTACGCTATCCATACATGTTATCCGGGGAAACGGTACCCTTTCTAACCTTTGTGCAATCACGTGCAATCCATACTGGGCCTAACACCGTCTGAGCCTGCCTCCTGAGACATATATTTTGAATGTGTACGCTATCCATACATGTTATCCGGGGAAACGGTACCCTTTCTAACCTTTGTGGAATCACGTGCAATCCATACTGGGCCTAACACCGTCTGAGCCTGCCTCCTGAGACATATATTTTGAATGTGTACGCTATCCATACATGTTATCCGGGGAAACAGTACTCTTTCTAACCTTTGTGCAATCACGTGCAATCCATACTGGGCCTAACACCGTCTGAGCCTGCCTCCTGAGACATATATTTTGAATGTGTACGCTATCCATACATGTTATCAGGGGAAACGGTACCCTTTCTAACCTTTGTGCAATCACGTGCAATCCATACTGGGCCTAACACCGTCTGAGCCTGCCTCCTGAGACATATATTTTGAATGTGTACGCTATCCATACATGTTATCCGGGGAAACGGTACCCTTTCTAACCTTTGTGCAATCACGTGCAATCCGTACTGGGCCTAACATCGTCTGAGCCTGCCTCCTGAGACATATATTTTGAATGTGTACGCTATCCATACATGTTATCCGGGGAAACGGTACCCTTTCTAACCTTTGTGCAATCACGTACAATCCATACTGGGCCTAACACCGTCTGAGCCTGCCTCCTGAGACATATATTTTGAATGTGTACGCTATCCATACATGTTATCCGGGGAAACGGTACCCTTTCTAACCTTTGTGCAATCACGTGCAATCCATACTGGTCCTAACACCGTCTGAGCCTGCCTCCTGAGACATATATTTTGAATGTGTACGCTATCCATACATGTTATCTGGGGATACGGTACCCTTTCTAACATTTGTGCAATCACGTGCAATCCATACTGGGCCTAACACCGTCTGAGCCTGCCTCCTGAGACATATATTTTGAATGTGTACGCTATCCATACATGTTATCCGGGGAAACGGTACCCTTTCTAACCTTTGTGCAATCACGTTCAATCCATACTGGGCCTAACACCGTGTGAGCCTGCCTCCTGAGACATATATTTTGAATGTGTACGCTATCCATACATGTTATCCGGGGAAACGGTACCCTTTCTAACCTTTGTGCAATCACGTGCAATCCATACTGGGCCTAACACCGTCTGAGCCTGCCTCCTGAGACATATATTTTGAATGTGTACGCTATCCATACATGTTATCTGGGGATACGGTACCCTTTCTAACCTTTGTGCAATCACGTGCAATCCATACTGGGCCTAACACCGTGTGAGCCTGCCTCCTGAGACATATATTTTGAATGTGTACGCTATCCATACATGTTATCCGGGGAAACGCTACCCTTTCTAACCTTTTTGCAATCACGTGCAATCCATACTGGGCCTAACACCGTCTGAGCCTGCCTCCTGAGACATATATTTTGAATGTGTACGCTATCCATACATGTTATCCGGGGAAACGGTACCCTTTCTAACCTTTGTGCAATCACGTGCAATCCATACTGGGCCTAACACCGTGTGAGCCTGCCTCCTGAGACATATATTTTGAATGTGTACGCTATCCATACATGTTATCTGGGGATACGGTACCCTTTCTAACCTTTGTGCAATCACGTGCAATCCATACTGGGCCTAACACCGTCTGAGCCTGCCTCCTGATGTATAGACATATATTTTGAATGTGTACGCTATCCATACATGTTATCCGGGGAAACGGTACCCTTTCTAACCTTTGTGCAATCACGTGCAATCCATACTGGGCCTAACACTGTCTGAGCCTGCCTCCTGAGATATATATTTTGAATGTGTACGCTATCCATACATGTTATCTGGGGATACGGTACCCTTTCTCACCTTTGTACAATCACGTGTAATCCATACTGGGCGTGAGAACGGCTGGCGAGCTGTTAAGCAAGCTACAGCACCTGTGGTTTGCAAGTTTTTCATTTTTTCAGGAATGACGGTTAGGCCTAATTCCGGAACTGCGGTTTACCTGCACTTACTGGGAAATCATTGTTCGCGGGTAATAATTGTAATCAGTGATCCCCATCACTAACGTTGTTCAGCGGGTTATCTGCACCTGTAAGCGACAAACGCTGGCCTTTTCAGTGTAGCGCACATGCAGCCACGGACATGTAAGGGCATGACACACCAGTTATTGGCCAATCTCATGTGCCAGAGCCTCACGTGTCCCTCTAGTAAGCCGGACTCGGACCGCAGGTCATGACGGAGTCTCGATCGTTAACGGAATTAAGCTTGCAATGTGTGCATCTGTTCTGTAGCTGGCATGGTTGAGGTTTCCCAGGTGGAGTCGAATTTAACCGTAGGCTCCACTCCTGGTGGTGCCCTTCTGGACATTCCTTTAAGGTTCAGCTTTGCAGCCATACTGCCCACGTAAAACAAACACTTTGCCTTCATGAACGCTGTTTGGAGGGTCATGACTCGTGGGAATAACGCCGCCCAATCAGTTAACCTGCTAGAGAGATCCTTCGTTGCTCCCAAGCATGACATCACACTCCCTAGGAAGAAGGTAATGCCACTGTGGCGACCGTACTCCTGGGGGTGACACAAGTGCACTGATGCCCAGCCACTGCTCGATGAATCTGCTGGTACATTGACCCAGACCACTACATTCCCCTCGCACGCTACACGACCTGAATCTGACCCTGATGAAACTCAGGTTACCCTTCCCATATACAGTTCCATCTTACACGGTGACAAAGAGGAAGCTGCAGATGAAAGTGTAGGTTCGGCCCACCCGCCATCAGACACACCACCGTACTATCAGGGGCCCTGTGCCAGTGCCGTCGCCAACGAGTGGGCCCCCCCTGCTTGCCCAGGATTACAGCACTTGCAAAGTTGAAATACTGTGCAGTGAGATGGAAGATGGGGACGACGAGGAGTCCAGACAAGTACAGGGATTCCCTAGCGAGGAGACTTATTTGATTGTTTTCAATGTTGGGACAGCAATTTTTGGGGAGCACTATACTCTGGAGAATGATAGATGGGGCCCACCATACACTGGAACATTCCAAAGGTGGACATCAGACACTGGAGCAGCATTTACAGGGCCCATTATACACTAGAGCATTAGAAATGGGGCCCATTATGTTTGGAGCATTATTTGGGCCCATAAGACAGTGGAGCTTCATCCATGGGGACCAACATATACTGTAGCATTATGTGGAGCTCATCATATACTGTTTCAAACATTATATGGGACCAATGATTCTGTATGGAGAAATAGATGGGCCTCGTCATGAGATGTAAAAAGTGCGTTATTTTTCATTGTACTTTGCCGCTATTTCTCTGCCGTATCGGAGCATGATGAGTTGTGGTATGTGTTAAAGGGGCGCTCTTTCACCCAGGGCACATGAAAACCTGGAGCCAGCCCTACCCCCCCCACAACTTTAGCCAAATAACCCCCATTTTTCAGTGCGTAACTTGTATTATGAAGTTAATTAAGGTTGACAAGCTTAAGTAAGAAGAATTGATGCTTTTGGCATTCGAATGGGCACTGTAAGTGTGTTTCCTGTCCTCCTCTCACTGCCGACTTTTATTCCCCATTGACTTACATTGGGTTTCGTGTTTCGGGACCCCGACTTTTCCCTATAATCGGACGATCTTGCTCGACCCGACTTTTGGAAAAGTCGGGTTTCACGAAACGAAACGCGACCCTAAAAAACCAAAAGTCGCTCAACTCTAGTCGTCATCCTTCATCATTTTGGCAATGCGGGGGTCCCTTTTTAGGATCCGCAAGGCATAATCGCACATGTGGGCCAATGTTCCAGGTGTCAATAATGCACTGCCACTGCTGGGTGGATGAGCACTTTCTGGAAAATCCACATCCCTACAGTCACGCACAAACCCTGTACCTGATCTTGGAATGCCAACATTTTCTCTTGCCCCATGAGAAGCATCCTCCTGCCCAAAATAATCATCCCCCTCATCCTCCTCCTTCTCCTCTTCCTCCACCTCGTCCAGGACAGGTCCCTGACCAGACAAAGGCTGACTGTCAGCAAGGCTCTCCTCCTCCTCCTACACCTCCTGTTTCTCCTCCGCTGCAGACGCCTGTTCCTTAATGTGCGTCAAACTTTGCATGAGCAGACGCAAAAGTGGGATGCTCATGCTAATGATGGCATCATCAGTGCTTACCAGCCGTGTACATTCCTCAAAACACTGAAGGACTTTATAGAGGTCTTTCAGCTTTGACCACTGCACACCCGACAATTCCATGTCTGCCCTCAAACTGTCTGCCTGTGTATCCTCCCACAAATGCATAACAGCCTGCCTCTGTTCGCACAGCCTCTCAACCATGTGCAGGATGGAGTTCCACCTTGTTGCAACGTCTATAATTAGGCGGTGCATGGGGAGGTGAAGCAATCGCTGCAGCTTCTGCACACAACTGGAGTGTACGGGCGAGCAATGGATGTGCGAGCACAGTCTTCACACCTTATGGAGCAGGGATGTTAACTCCAGATAATTATTAAGGAAGCACTGCACCACCAGGTTCAAAGTGTGAGCCAGGCAAAGTATGTGTGTGAGTTTTGCAAGGCCTATGGCTGCCACAAAATTACAGCCATTATCACTGACTACCTTGCCTGCCTCAAGATGTAGGCTGCCCAGCCATGACTCAGTTTGTTGCTGCAAGTAGTTGGCCAGTACCTCCACGGTGTGTCTGTTGTCGCCCAAACACATCATCTTTAACACAGCCTGCTGATGCTTACCACTAGCTGTTCAATAGTGGGACACCTTGTGTGCAACACTGCCAGCTGCGGATGGAGTGCTCGTGCGACTGCGCTCTGTGGATGAGCTTTCGCTTATAGAGGAGGAGGAAGCTCGAAAGCCTATAGGAAACTGTTTTCTATACCGTAGGCTAGGCAGCACTGTTCCACCGCTGCTGTGCCCTGTGGAGCCTGCATCCACCACATTAGCCCAGTGCGCAGTGATGGACACGTAACGGCCCTGGCCAAGCCTACTGGACCTTGCATCTGTTGTGAGGTGTACCTTTCCACTCACTGATTGCTTGAGGGCATGAACAATGCGGTCTTTCACATGTAGGTGGAGGGCTGGGATGACTTTTCGAGAAAAGAAGTGCCGACTGGGTAGGTCATAGCGTGGGACAGCGTTGGCCATGAGCTCGCGGAAAGCTTCGCTTTCAACCAAACGGTAGGGCATCATCTTTAATGAGATTAGTTTGCAATGTAGGCGTTCAAACACAGTGTATGCGGATGAGAGGATGAGTACTTTCTTATCCTACTCAGAGTGTCTGGTAGGGTGAGCTGTACTGGAGAGCTGTATATGGGGGAACTAGTGGTGGACTGGACGGAGTGAGAGGGGGTTGTTGATGTTATTGGTGTTGATGGCCTAGATTCAGTGTTGTGTTGCAAAACCATTGTGATTCCCTGAGTGCATTGGCCTTGCGACGACACCTCAACATTTTGAGCTCGTGGTGTGATTAACGGTGGCAGTGGTGTTACAGTGGGGAAGTGAAGGAGCATTGCTGGCTACCTTTAGTCGGAGCAGGTGCACATGTGCTACCTGACGTTTTGTAGTCCATCCACGCTTGCAAGTGCATGTAGGTTGAATGTCTAAGCATGCAACTGGTATTCAAATTTCTGAGTTGTTTACCTCGGCTAAAGGTTCTTCCGCACTTCTTACAGGTAACCTTTGCCTCATCAGTAGGATTTTGGACAAAGAAGTGCTACACTGCACTCTTCCTACTATGGTAGACATTTTCTGGCCTTACAAGCTCTGCTAACTAACTTGACCGTCTGGCCAAGCTGTCCTGCAACTCTTTTATTTTTTTTCCACGTTTTTGGACAGCTACGGGCCTGCCAGATAACCGCTGCTGCGATGTCAATGCCTGCTGTGGATCCTTCTCCTTATCTGAACTATTGCCAGCACCACCCTCCTCCCGCAATGGATGCCAATCCGGGTCAAGAACTGGGTCATCCATCACCTCCTCTTCAAAGTCATCTGCACCTTCCTCTTTTCCTTCCTCTATGTCACCGTGTAAGGTGGTATAGTATGCTGGAAGGGGCACCTGAGTTTCATCAGGGTCAGATTCTGGCTCAGTAGAGTGCGAGGGCAATGTAGTGGTCTGGGTCAATATACCAGCAGAATCGCCTAGCAGTGGCTGTGCATCAGTTCACTCCATGTCAGATTCATCTTGGACTGGGGAATTCAGGATTTGACTGGATAACCCAGGCATGGTATGTGAAAAGAGCTCCATAGAGTAATCTGAAGTGTTGGCTGCCGCATCCTTCACTTTTGGTGGGGGTGAAGGACACAAGGAAAGGTGTTTTCCTGACCAGAACCCTGCACTGATGACTCCGTGTTAGCAGGTTTGGAATGTTCAGAAGAGGAGGCAATAAAGCTGATGGCTGTTTCGGCAATGTATGCCAAAACCTGTTCCTGATGCTCCGACTTTAAAAGCGGTTTTCCTACTCCAAGAAAAGGTAACTTTACAGGCCTTCTTTGGCCAGACGATGACACAGGCTCAACACCTCCTGCCTTAGCTGCTATTGTGCTTTTGCCAGAACCAGCCGATGCACCACCACCATCAGTACCAGCCGCGCCCCCCTGCCCACGTCCGCAGCCTCTTCCACCATACTTCCTCTTGTTTGGGAAAATGTACCCAAAATACCAGCAGAGAGATGGTACTGTATGAGCAGCGTCCAGCTGTGTAAGGTGTATTAAAAAAAATTAAATCTACGTTTATCTTTTGTTAGTCACAGACGCTCTCCCAGTATGTATTTGACCGTAATACAACAAGCAGATATACGGTACTGTATCAGAAGTGTACAACTGGATAAACTTTTTGTGTAACTAACAATCTCCGTATATGTATTTAAAGAGTGTCACACACACCCACTGTCTCTGTACAGTTTTGACCATTATCAAACAGCACATATACTAAACTGTTTGCAAAGCCGACAGCTCTGTACGGTGTAGGTCTGGAAAACTGGCAAATCACCTCGGCTTATTTCACACACAGATAGCTTTTATTTGTCCGTGATCCCAGCCGGTTCACGGTAGAGTGTGAGGAGCGTACACCGCTATCCGGTGTCTGTATGGAAGATTGTAAATCTCAGGCTATGTTTATACGGAGTGACACACGCTGTCTCTGTATAGTTTGGACCGTTATCAAACAGCACATATACTAAACTGTTTGCAAAGCCGACAGCTCTATACGGTGTAGGTCTGGAAAACTGGCAAATCGCCTCAGCTTGGTTTTCCAGAGTCACACAGTTACACATAGCTTGTATTTGTCCGTGATCCCAGCCGATACACTGTACTGTGTAGGGAGCGTACACCGCTATACGGTGTATGAAAAAATGAACGCTCGGTAAATGAGCAGCGCAAAATAATAAAAGTTGGAGTGCTTTGAAAAAAGCAGTTTGAGCAGCAGTGTGCACACACCAATGCAGCTATCAGGTAGCCTTAAAAGGCAGCCTAATCACCACCAGCGCTGCTGCACACAACTAAAATCCTCCACATTCACTGCACAATAACTGTTCAGTGAAAAGTGCTAGCAGCAGAAGCTATTTTTTTTCTTCTTCCCTGCCTAACGCTCTCCCTATTCAGCTTCAGCAGCAGCACCTCTCCCTGTTCTAAGATCTGCAGAAGTAATATGGCGGTTGATGGTCACTGCCTTTAATTGCCCCTGTGACGCCACACAAAGCCAGCCAATCACTTCAATGCCCTTCTCTAAGATGGTGGTGGCCGCTGCACATGTCATCGCGTTGCCCACAGTGTGCGTCCTCCATCATTGGCTGAAAAAAGGCGCTGGACACATTATTTGAAACGCGACTTTGGCGCGCGGATCGGCGACCTCATGGCCGACCTCACGCTATGGTCGGGTTTCGTTTCATGAAACCCGACTTTGGCGAAAGTCGGTGATTTTTTAATTTAACCGACCCGCTTCACTCAATTCTATCTGCAGCGAAAATGCTGAAAAAAATTGTGATGCTGCAGATTTAAATCTGCAAGTTAAAGCTAACTGTGGGACATCGGGATTCTCATTCACTTTTCTGGCACCAGGAAACATGATTTTTGTGTCGAATCTGCACTGAAAAAATGCAGCAAAAATGCAATCCTTAAGGATGAAAACCTCCACTTTAGATAGTTGAGTTGAGCTACTCAATTCTCTTGACCACTATGGATGCAACACAATGATTTGTTAAAAAAAAGCTAATAAAAGACGAAGCATAGAGCTATTATATTGGGAAATGTGGATTATGCTAGATTAGATTATGAAGGCTCTTTTCAGAATCATGTGCTGGCATAAGCACAACACTATTTAGCAGCATATAATGGGAGTCTGCAGGTGGTATCTTCTACCTTTTGCCATGATATCAGAGCCAACGCTGGCAGAGAACATACATCCAATGAAACACATAAAACCATAACTGGAAACCTGAAAAAAATCTACACCTTTTTTGTTCCCAGCTGCTTAGAAAAAAAGACATAATGAGTGGCTTGCCCTAATGAGATATTCATTTTTCCATTGTCTAATTCTGTTTTCTTAGATGTCTCTTCAGTGTAAGGTATGGTATATATGGTTCTGTCATAACCATTAAATCTATGACTAAATTGTAAGACACACTTGGTACTTTCTACTTCAGTCTTTATACTACCTTGCTTAGCTTCTTCTGTACATTTCGAATGAGATGTACTCTTTTGTAGTAGTGTTTTGCCTTTGAACAAATTAATTCAAGATTTAAAGGGGCCTTATGACTCAACACTTCCTTATGGTGCTGAGGAGTGAGTATAAGGCTCGTTTCACACTAGCGTATGGCCGAGCTGCGGAGGGCTGAGGACTTCCTAAGTGAAGCTCCGCCCACGGTTGCACCTCCTCCAGTCAGCTCCGCCTACATTGGCATGTGGCCTGCGTACCTTTCTTTAACATTAGGTATGAAGGCCGCATGCCGATGTAGGCGGAGCTGACCGGAGGAGGGGAGGCCGTGGGCGGAGCTTCACAGAGGAAGTCCACAGCCCTCCACAGCTCAGCCATACACTAGTGTGAAACTAGCCTAAGGATCTTCCTGGATGGCAGCAATAGTGACTGCGGCATCTAGAAGACTCCCTCATTAATCCATAACACAGAGATCATGGGGTGCCTATGGTTGCCAACCCTAGGCCAGTTAATGGATTCAGAGTCTGCCAGCTATAGTGACCTGTTAGTCCCTGCCATAAGCAGGGTCTAACAGTCGATGCATGAATATGAAACAGGTCTAATGAACTGCAAAGCACGTGTATTGCGGTGTTTAGACCAAAGTAGTTACATAGTGGAACTAAGTAAAAAAAAATGAAAATGAAAAGTTAATTTTATAATTTTCTAAATTTGTTTAAATATGAAAAAACACAAAATAAAGAACAAAAAACAATTATAAATGAAGAATATCATATTATTATGGTCACATTATTTGAAGAAGCTCTCTCATGAACATTTTTTTTCATTAAGCCTGTGTATTTGTTTATGCAGTTTAGTGTGATTGTGTTAATATACTCACATATCACTGTGTTCTCTGGTATCCAGCACCACTACGGTCCCCTTCTAAGCAACGTCACTGCTCGTCCTCAGAACGAGGCACCATAGACCTAAATTCTAATGCCACATTCACACGTTCAGTATTTGGTCAGTATTTTAATCCAAAAAAAATATTCCAAGTACTACTATGTTAAAAATATATAGATTTATTAATAATTAAAACATGATTACACAAAAATATATACCAAAAAGATGATGTACACAAGAAATATAATTATAGTTAAAAAATCTTTATTAAAAAATATATGTATAAAAACAAAAATCATATACGTGTGATGTAGCGGTAGCGAAACGCGCGTTGGAGTGGTGTGTGTGTGGGGCAGTGGATTGCCGAACTGGTTGGTATTTGATTTTTTATCCACTGATACAATTGCACCATTGGACCTTATCTTATTAATTACGGTTGATCAATTTTAGTATATATTTTTCATATCATGTGCACTTTATTTTTGTATGGAAATTAATTATCATTATTTGATCATGTTATTCACTTATATTTTTCCCATTATTTTATTTAATAACTAGCATATAATTTGTCACATGGTAGTTCACCATTGAATCATTGCACTTGTGCACTTTTTACTTTTTATATGCAATAGTATACACTGATATGTATTTCACATATAATACTGCTTATATATGATTTATACTTCTTATATATATATGAGATTGATTTTTTACTGATTTGTCTGCCATTCCATGCCCCTTAATAAAAAGTATATGATATTTGTTTTTATACATATATTTTTTAATAAAGGCTTTTTTAACTAGAATTACCATATGTTTCGGACTAAAACACGCAGCGGACCAAAGATGCACCGCAAATTTTCAAAAGGAAAATGGGGAAAAAATGGGTCAAATGGGGCGTGCGTCTTACAGTTCTGAATTCAGCTTACCCGGGGGGATCGGCAGCATTAGTGACAGCAGGGATTAGGTGATTCTTTCGGTGGTCCGATGCTGGGCGGTGATCTCGCTCCCATCCCAGGCAGGTGCGGTGGTGCGGGGGACTCCGACAACATTTTACGAAAGCCTGGAGCCCCCACACTTCTATTGCCTCGATGTTGTTGTCTCTGGGAAAATGGCCACCGGAGGCGGCGCATGTGCAGATTGAGATCTGGGCAACGAGATCTCTTCCCGAGATCTCGGGAGACAAGATCTAGGAGCCGATATCTCAATCTGTGCATTTGCTGCCTACATTGGCCATTTTCCCAGTGGCCACAGCATCGAGACAATAGAAGTGCGGGGCTCCGGGCTTTCATTAAATGTCGCCGGAGTCCCACGCAACACTGAGCACAGCCACACCAGGCTAGGATGGGAGCGAGATCATCACACTGCAGTGTCGGAAAACTGGAAGAATCGCCTGACTCCTGCTGCAACCATGCTAACTGTAAGTACATTCTAACTATAAGATGCACCCCCGTTTTCCCTGCAAATTTTGATGGAAAAAAGTGTGTCTTATAGTCTGAAAAATACGATATATTTTTTATGTACATCATCTTTTTTGGTATATATTTTTGTATAATTATGTTTTAATTATTAACCCCTTTTTGATCGCTGATGGGATAGTACATCAGCAATCAGACTCCCCTGCTTTGATGTGGGCTGCGGCGGTGAGCCTGCCTAAAAACTGCAACATGTCAGCTGTGATAAACAGCTGACATGTGCCCACAATAGGCATGAGCAGAATCGCGATCTGCTTGCGCCTATTAACTAGTTAAATCCCGCTGTCAAAGCTGACAGCGGGCATTTAACTAGCACTTAAGGCCACCGGGCCGGAAGTGAGCGTATCGCCCCTGGGTCGGTGATGCGTTGCCTTGACAGCCAGAGGTCTCATAGAGACCTCTATGGTTGTTGCAGGCACATTGCTATGAGCGCCGCCTGGTGGTCGGCGCTCAAAGTAATGCAGTAAATCTGCTACATATGGGCAATCTGCAAGTGGGGTATTGCTACACTTGGGAGAAATTTGTTGATTTTTTCTTAATTTCTGTTTTGAAAATGAAAAATGTGGATTTAAATTGACTTATTTGTAGAAAAAGATGAATTTTTATTTTTTTTAATCCATTGTGTGTTAATTACTGTGAAGCACATGAAGGGTCAACAAACTTCAGAAGCTTCTCAACAAGCCAAATCAACTGTCCTGCTTTGCACTGATGAGCGGGAAACACCCAATAAAACATGACTGCAAATGGAGTTTCCGGACGTCATATAGCATGGCTCTTAAAAGGGTTTGATATTGACTTTTACGATTGCTACTTCAAAAAGGTGGCACTAGAGTTCTAGGCCTCTTCATCTCAGAACAGGCAATTTGCATATATTTCCCCTTAAAGGTGTTTTCTGATCCAAATCGATAAGTCTGCAGTCACTCTGTGTGACTGCAGAATTATGAATCTCCCCAGCGCATGCACTGTGCGCTGCGGGAATTCACTGGTTTCTGAGTCGGGATGATAGGGTATGTGTGAGTCATACATTCTCCTGGCCAGTGGCCGCGGTGTACGGAGCGCCCACTATACGGGCTCTGGCCAGGAGTATGCATAATTGCATACATACTCTCCAGTCCTAACTCAGTAACTAGCATGAAGTGGGACTCCATCCATGACAGTTAGCTAATTAAATGCAACTGTCAAAGATTAAAAGTGCACAGACTTTTCAACGCATCATTCTATGAGCCCATTGACGTTCTCGTGACGCAATCATGGGGTTCCATTGGGTTGTAAAGAACGCCGGAGATCTGTTAAAGACCTTCGTGCCTGTCATGGAACTCGCTTGAAACCCAGCCTATGACAGGGATTCAAAGTATACCAATCTGTTTTACTGTTGCTGCTTTACTATGGCATTTCTGTATATAATGCAAGTAATCAGATGATCGCCGGTTCTAGTCCACTGAAGTGACTAATAAGTGCAGTTAAAAGTAAAATACTTGTTTTTTTCGTTGACAAAGTGCCACAAAATGATCAAAATGTCAAATCTATCTCAAAATGGTATCCATAAACACTTTTTCTTGTTCTGTAAAAAATGATCCCTCAAATATCTCTATCCATCAAAAAGTGAAAGCGTTACAGGTCTCGGAAAATAGTAACGTAATCAAAAATATTTTATTTTAAAATTTCTGATTTTTTTTTTACCACTATAATATTAAAAAAAGAGAGTCCTATAGCCAGGTCATTTTTACCACCCAATGTGCACCGTAAAAGCAATCTCAAAAAACAATGTCAGACTTGCTTTAATTTTTGCAATTTCACTGCACTTGGAAATTTTTCCTGTTTTACAGTAGACTACATGGTAAAATGACTGGTGTTTTTGAAAGTGCGACTCATCCTGCAAAAAGCAATACCTCATTCATCTATGTGAACAAAAAAATAAGAAATGTTATGAGGAGGAAAAAACTAAAATGAATAAAGGAAATTTGCCGTATCGGGAATGGGGAAAAAAATAAGGGTACTTTTTTCCCTGCGTCCATAAAAGTGAATTTTTTGAAAATATAAAAATGATTCAAATCATAAAGTTATTATATATTAAATATAAAATAATTTACTTACATTCAGTGCAATATTTGTATTGCTGCTTATGCATTAATTTGAATGGAGTTGTGGAGAAAAGAACAAGATAAGGATGTGGGTATTCTAGGTGCAAGTAGAATGAGCATCAGGATCCAATATGAAGCAGCTGCTGCAAAAGCAAGTAAGGTACTAGGGTGCATAAAAAAGAGATAAAACATGTAATCTCAATTACTCTATTACATTATTAGTGTTCCGGCATTGCGCTGCTGACACCTTATTCTCCACTCCAGGGCAGCAAAGTGACAGCAAAGGTACAGGTAGACAGGTGAAAAGTGTCAGTGAATCACATAAATAATTATGTGCTCCATCCATCACTGAGAATGAGCACAACAATTATTTTGAAGATTAGATATACCACTAAAATCTACCGAAGAACATGTAATACTCTATGGATAAGCAATATAAGTATGAAAATTTTTTAATAATATTTTGGAGGGTTAGATATCCCCAAAATGCACCCAAGAAGGCATAAAATCCTATGGATGAGAAATATAATGCTGATACATTTTTAACAAGTTTTTTGAGGGTTATATACCTACAAAATGTACCCGAAAACACGTTATACTGTGGGGATGAGCAATATAATACCAATAAATTTTTGAATATGTTTTTAGAGGCTTTAATAGCAACAAAACATACCCAAGAACACAGTATACTGTGTGGATGAGCAATATAATACAGGTATATTTTTAACAAGTTTTTTGAGGGCTATATAGCAAAATAATCCCCTCAAAAACAAGTCATACTATATGGGTGAGCAGTATAATATGGATACATTTTTTAACAAGTTTTTAAAGGGTTATATAGCAATGAAATGTACCCAAGAACACATTATAGAATGTAAATATTTTGAAAGTGTAGTTGTACTTATATAGTCCTATGGGCTTTTTAAAAGTGCAAAGCCAGGCAAAAATTTTAAGGAGGGTCATCCATAGACACCTGAAAGGCAGCAACTGGTAGGCCTCATTTAAATATTGAATATTTAAAACACATTATGTGCTGCTATCATCTGGTGGTGTGGAAAAGTGTGGGCTAATCCAGGCTTTGTTCATTTTTAACAGCGTGAGCCTGTCAACATCCTCAATAATCATAAATTGGAAAGTTAGCGTGCACTCTAGTCAAAATAACGAGGTGCAGGTGCAACTGACCAATAGGTCCCAATCTCAGATTAGTCTAATTCACCGCACACTCAAACAGATTATATGCAAATGGGTGTTCATTTTATTACATGTGGCAGCTAGAGTTGAGCGATACCGTCCGATACTTCAAAGTATCGTATCGGATGGTATCGGCCGATCTTTAAAAAAAGTATCGGTATCGCCGATTCCGATACCGGAAGTCCCATTCAAGTCTATGGGACTTCCGGTATCGGAATAAGAAAAACCCTTTCCTGCCCTTGTACAGCCTCTCTGGGGTCTGTACGGGCCTTTCGGGGGGCTGTGCCGGCCTGCCAGGGGGTCTGTGCAGGCTCCGGTGGTCTGTGCCGGCCTGCCGGTGGTCTGTGCAGGCTCCGGGGGGCTGTGCCGGCCTGCCGGGGGGCTGTGCCGGCCTGCCGGGGGGCTGTGCAGGCTCCGGGGGGCTGTGCCGGCCTGCCGGGGGGCTGTGCCGGCCTGCCGGTGGTCTGTGCAGGCTCCGGGGGTCTGTGCAGGCATCGTCCGATGGGACTACAAGTCCCATCGGGCGATGCCTGCTACCATGACAGTGATTGACACATTAGCCAATGATGGGACAGTAGTAGTCCCATCATCCGGCTAATGTGTTAAATGTAAAAAAAAAAAAAAAAAAAAAAAAAAAAATTACATGCTACATACATACAACATGCATACTACATACATGCTACATTCATACTACATACTACATACATGCTACATTCATACTACATAAATACTACATGCAACATACATACTACATATATACTACATGCATGCTACATACATACTGCATGCTACATACATACCACATATATACTACATACATACTACATGCATGCTACATGCATGCTACATACATAACACATATATACTACATGCATGCTACATACATACTACATGCTACATACTACATATATACTACATGCATGCTACATACTACATGCTACATACATACTACATATATACTACATGCATGCTACATACATACTGCATGCTACATGCATGCTACATACATACTACATACATACTACATGCTACATACATACCACATATATACTACATACATACAATACATTCATACAATACATACATAGACATACAGTACATATAACATAGAGTAACATACTTACCAATACTTGTCACATTGTTCCCCGAAGCCATTGTCTTTTCCGGAATAAATATTAACATAACAAACCACAAAAATACTCACCCACGATCCGAAGCAGTCCACGAGTGTGTCCCACGACGATCTTGGGTAGAGAACTGCAGCATCAGCTGTTGCTGCCGTTCTCTACGGGCTGCAGGAATCCAATGACGGAAGGTAGGTATCCTTCCGCACTGTATTCCTCCGCCACTTAAAAAAAAAAAAGTCCCTAGTCTCACTTTATGCCATTGCTGTGTGGGAAATGGGATGCTGCAGTTCTCTACCCAAGATCGTCGTGGGACACACTCGTGGACTGCTTCGGATCGTGGGTGAGTATTTTTGTGGTTTGTTATGTTAATATTTATTCCGGAAAAGACAATGGCTTCGGGGAACAATGTGACAAGTATTGGTAAGTATGTTACTCTATGTTATATGTACTGTATGTCTATGTATGTATTGTATGAATGTATTGTATGTATGTAGTATATATGTGGTATGTATGTAGCATGTAGTATGTATGTAGTATGTATGTAGCATGCATGTAGCATGCAGTATGTATGTAGCATGCATGTAGTATATATGTAGTATGTATGTAGCATGCATGTAGTATATATGTAGCATGTATGTAGTATGTATGTGGTATGTATGTAGCATGTAGTATGTATGTAGCATGCATGTAGTATATATGTAGTATGTATGTAGCATGTAGTATGTATGTAGTATGTATGTAGTATGTATGTGGTATGTATGTAGCATGTAGTATGTATGTAGCATGCATGTAGTATATATGTAGTATGTATGTAGCATGTAGTATGTATGTAGTATGTATGTAGTATGTATGTGGTATGTATGTAGCATGTAGTATGTATGTAGCATGCATGTAGTATATATGTAGTATGTAGTATGTATGTAGTATGTATGTGGTATGTATGTAGCATGTAGTATGTATGTAGCATGCATGTAGTATGTATGTAGCATGCATGTAGTATGTATGTAGCATGCATGTAGTATGTATGTAGTATGTATGTAGTATGTATGTAGCATGCAGTATGTATGTAGCATGTATGTAGTATGTATGTAGTATGTATGTAGCATGTAGTATGTATGTAGCATGCGTGTAGTATATATGTAGTATGTATGTAGCATGCATGTAGTATGTATGTAGTATGTATGTAGTATGTATGTAGCATGCAGTATGTATGTAGCATGTATGTAGTATGTATGTAGTATATATGTAGTATGTATGTAGCATGCATGTAGTATGTATGTAGCATGCATGTAGTATGTATGTAGCATGTATGTAGTATGTATGTAGTATATATGTAGTATGTATGTAGCATGTAGTATGTATGTAGCATGCATGTAGTATGTATGTAGTATTTTTTTTTTTTTTTTTTAACATTTAACACATTAGCCGGATGATGGGACTACTACTGTCCCATCATTGGCTAATGTGTCAATCACTGTCATGGTAGCAGGCATCGCCCGATGGGACTTGTAGTCCCATCGGACGATGCTTGCACAGACCCCCGGACATCAGCACAGCCCCCCGGCAGGCCGGCACAGCCCCCCGGCAGGCCGGTACAGACCCCCACAGGGTGCACAGCCCCCCGGCAGGCTGGCACAGCCCCCCGGCAGGCCGGCACAGCCCCCCGGCAGGCCGGTACAGACCCCCACAGGGTGCACAGACCACCGGCAGGCCGGCACAGCCCCCCGGCAGGCCGGTACAGACCCCGGGCAGTCCACACAGCCCCCCGGCAGGCCGGCACAGCCCCCCGGCAGGCCGGCAGAGACCGCCGGAAGGCCCGAAATGACGGCGCATCATGATGCGCACACACCGCGCATCATGATGACGTCAGGCCGTCAATCAACTGAACTTCCGATTCCGATGCCGAATTCCGATATTGAAAAAATATCGGAAGTCGGTATCGGAATTCCGATACAGCAAGTATCGGCCGATACCCGATACTTGCGGTATCGGAATGCTCAACAATAGTGGCAGCCAAACAAGAATATACAGTATAGCACACAGTAGAAGCCATATAAATAATACGTTTCGGCTCAGCCCGAGCCTTTATCACTTTATCGCTTAATCTAAAGTTGGAAATTTGCATAAGGTGCAGAAGGAGAGGAAAATCTCCCAAGAAGACAGCCCAAGATAAGTGGCTAAAAATGTGCTTTGGAGGGAAGCGCTCCCGCGAATGTCAGTGATGGCATCCACAGCTATATATTCTTGTTTGGCTCCCACATGTAATAAAATGAACACCCATTTGCATATAATCTGTTTGAATGTGCAGTGAATTAGACTAACCCTGCATCCTCAATAAAACACCTGTCTGCTATGATCCCCTCCTCCCAGGAGCACTGAAAACCCACTCAGACAAAATGCTAGCTGCAGGGGAGCACAGCACCTGCAAGTCATAGAAGGACAATTCATACCAGGTGTTCAACTTTGAGACCCAATAGTTGAAAGTCGCAAAAGAAGTAGAAAGTATGCTGGTTTTGTCGACCAGGTATTGCATGACCATTTTTAAAAACTTTTCCTTCCTTGTCAAAAATGCCAGGTCATCAGGCCCTGGATGCTATACTGGAGTCATGAAATTGGCTCACACCTTTTACAGTGTACCTCTGTTTCTGCTGTGTGTCTCCCTGGCCTCTCCCCCATGGTTGGGTAAGAAAAATTGCCCCCTGCCGCAAGTGTTGTCTCATGGTATTTTTTTCAGCATATTTTCCACAATGACCTTCTGGTACAGCACCATTTTCGAAGACCTCTCCACCTCAGGAAGAAGAGATGCAAAGTTCTGTTTGTAGCAGCCGGTCATATGTGCCAAGCTCCATAGAGCCAACACTTCCCTATCTCCACCATGATGACGACTTTCTATCTCCTCATCTTCCTACCTCTCATCCCCCTCATTCCCATCATAAAACCATCCAAATAGGACATATGGGACAAAGGTTTTGTGACTACTAGCCTCTGGTGCACTAGCCACCAGCTCCTTTCCTCCTCTTCCTCATCCTCAGCATTTACCTTCTCATTGTTACCCAATCTGCTATAAACAGCTGAGATGAGGCTGGGCTGGCTAGAATTTCTCTATGTTATGTCTTCCTCCATCCCCTTCTGGTCCGCATGCAAAGTTTCATGTTGAATTGTGAGCAGCGACAGTTTGAATAGGCACAGGATTGGGATTGTTGCATTGACTATGGTGACATCGCTGCTCACCATCTTTGTGGAGTCCTCAAAGTCTTGGAGAATCAAGCAAATGTCAGACATCCATTCACAGTCTTCACATGTTATGTGCAGAGGCTGTTATGAGTGGCGGAAGACACTAAATAAAAAATAAAGTGCCTTCGCCACTCGGGGTCCACCGTGCGGTGGATGGAATAACCGCTGCTAAAAGAGGCAGAGCACTAAGGCGGTAATGTGCACAGGGTTTTAGCTGCACCCAGTGCACTGAAGCAGACTCTGTTATATGCACAGAGCTGCAAACAAAAACATAAATAACGCTGAGTCTGTACAGGGTCACAGACTTCCAGCGATGCAGATATGGTATTAAAGGTCACAGAAGTAGCCTTAAACACCAGGACTACTCCTTCTAGACCTACCGTAAAAATAGGATGTGGAACGTCGCAACTGCGAACGCCCGACAGGCTGCAACCGCAGCGTGGCGTGAACTGAGCTGCAGAGAAAGCACCGCTACGATGCAAGCGCGATGCAGGACGCTAGCTGCTGGCAAAGATGAAGCTTGAGCGCGCTGGCGCTAATACTGGCTGAAGCCCAAACACTCACACAGACGTATTACTGTATCAGAGGGAAGGGGTTCTTAATAAGTCAGTCACCAGTCCAAGCATCCATCACCATACATATAGCAGCCGTATGAAAATACTAGCGCATGGCGGAATGGCTATGCACGCTTTTTATAGCGTACGGGACCTGCCGGAAATCTCCAGGTCTCCAAAAGGAGCCAATAGGATCCGGAGCAGAACCTGAGCACCTGACTCCTGAATTCCAATGGGAGCTCGTCCCGTGAGCATGCTCAGAAGATGGCACAAAGGACTTAGCCTCTGGAGATAAATGTAAGAATCTGGATTCCTGCATAGGCATGCTAGAAACCAGATTCCTAACAGAGGCTGACCAGAATACCGACTAGCATGTTGAAATTGTTACTCGACTACTGGTCTCTGCTGCTCACAAAGCCTTGCCAGCATGTGCAATGTGGAGTTGCAGCTCATTGGGATGTTGCACATCAGTCTTTGATATGGCACTGGCATGTGCTCCTCCAACACTGTCAAAGCAGTAGCAGCTGTAGCTGACTTGCATAAATGGGCACTGATGTGGTGTACAATGACCAGATGCTCTGTCAAATCTGGGTAGGTTTTCAGAAACCACTGAACTACCAAGCAAGGTTCGTGTGTGAGCTTGCCAAGCTTCAGAGCCACCACCATGCTATGTGTATTATCACATACAACCATGCCTTGTTGGAGGTTCAACAGCAAAAAACACAGATCTGTCTGGTCTGTTATTTTTCCAAGTAACTCTGCTGCGGTGTGTGGTTTATCACCAGGACAAATTAGCTTCAGCAGAACCTGTCGCTTCTTTGCTGAGGCAGGGCTGCAGAGCTTCCAGCTTATGGCTGATGGGGATGGCATGCTCTGAAATAGCTCATTGGAGATGGAGGATGAGGAGGAGCAGGAAGCGTACAGGAACTGCAGTAGGAGGTGGAGGAAATCCTGATTATAGTAGAGCCAGCAATCCTCAACGATGGGAGCACATGTGCCATGTCAGGATGTGACTCAGCCCAGTCCTCCACTATGTTTACCCAGTGTGCCATCAGGGAAATGTAGCATCCCTGGTGACAAGCGCTCTTCCACGTGTCGGTTGTTAAGCGGACAATCCCAGTAAGTGCGTTGGTAAATGCATGAGTGATGTTTCTGGACACATGCTGGGAGAAAAAGAGGCAGTTGGAGTACTGAGTTGTGAGGGATGGCTGCCACAATGAGTTGGTGGAAATCCTAAGTGTCAACAAGCCGAAGCAGCATCATTTCTATAGCAAGCAACTTGGAAATGTGTGTTAACCTTTGGGCCTGCAGGTGGTTGGTTGAAAACTTTCTCTCCAAGGCCTGGGTTAGTGACAGTTGAACGCTATGCTGGGACAAGCATTTGGAATTGCCTGATGATGGTAAGACAAAATGTGCAGGATAGGTGCATGGCAGGAGGCATCTGCACCAGTGTTTTGGACAGCACCTAGCACAGGGGAAGAGGCAGTGGTGTAATCCTATGGCACTAATAGTGGACCCAGTCGTTTGGCTCACCGAGTTGGGTGCTCAAATGACAAGTCCTTATAAAGCTGGTGGTGGTTAGATTCTCAGTGGTCAGGCCCCTGCTGACCTTCGCATGGCACACGTTGCAAATGGCCATTTTGTTTGTCTCAGAACTCTCTTTAACCCCTTCGCACCCGAGCCTGTTTTTGCCTTCGTGACCGGGCCAATTTTTTCAATTCTGACCAGTGTCACTTTATGAGGTCATAACTCTAGAACGCTTCAACGGATCCTACTGATTCTGACAATGTTTTCTCATGACATATTGTACTTCATGATGGTGGTAAAAATTTTTAGATATGATCTGCACTTATTTGTTAAAAAAATCAAAATTTGGCAAAAATTTAGAAAATTTTGCAATTTTCAAACTTTTAATTTTTATGCCCTTAAATCAGAGAGTGATATCGCACAAAATAGTTAATAAATAACATTTCCCACATGTCTACTTTACATCTGCACAATTTTGGAAACATATTTTTTTTTTTTAGGAAGTTATAAGGGTTAAAAGTTGACCAGCGATTTCTCATTTTTACAACAAAATTTGCAACACCATTTTTTTTAGGGACCACCTCACATTTGAAGTGAGTTTGGGGGGTCATTATGACAGAAAATACCCAAAATTGACACCATTCTAAAAACTGCACCTCTCAATGTACTCAAAACCACATTCAAGAAGTTTATTAACCCTTCAGGTGCTTCACATGAATGAATGGAATATGGAAGGAAAAAATAAACATTTAACTTTTTTTCACAAACATTTTACTTCAAAACCATTTTATTTTATTTTCACAAGTGTAAAAAGAGAAAATGAACCACTAAATTTTTTGTGCAATTTCTCCCGAATACGCCAATACCCCGTATGTGGGGCTAAACCACTGTTTGAGCACACGGCAGAGCTCAGAACGGAAGGAGTGCCGTTTGACTTTTTCAATGCAGAATTGGCTGGAATTGAGATTGGATGCCATGTCGCATTTGGAGAGCCCCTGATGTACCTAAACAGTGGAAACCCCCCACAAGTGACCCCATTTTGGAAATTAGACCCCCCAGGGACTTATCTAGATGTGTGGTGAGCACTTTGAACCCCCAAGTGTTTCACTAAAGTTTATAATGTAGAGCCGTGAAAATAAAAAAAAAATCATTTTTTTTCCACAAAAATGATCTTTTAGCCCCCAATTTTTATTTTCACAAGGGTAACAGGATAAATTGGACCCTAAGAGTTGTTGTCCAATTTGTCCTGAGTATGCTGGTATGCCATATGTTGGAGAAAACTACTGTTTGGGCACACGGTGGGGCTCGGAAGGGAAGTAGTGACGTTCTGAAATGCAGACTTTGATGGAATGGTCTGTGGGTGTCATGTCGCGTTTGCAGAGCCCCTGATGTACCTAAACAGTGGAAACCCCACACAAGTAACCCCATTTTGGAAACTAGACCCCCCAAGGAACTTATCTAGATGTGTGGTGAGCACTTTGAACCCCCAAGTGTTTCAGTAAAGTTTATAATGTAGAGGCGTGAAAATAAAAAAATCATTTTTTTTCCACAAAAATGATCTTTTAGCCCCCAATTTTTATTTTCACAAGGGTAGCAGGAGAAATTGGACCCTAAGAGTTGTTGTCCAATTTGTCCTGAGTACGCTGGTACCCCATATGTGGGAGAAAACTACTGTTTGGGCACACGGTGGGGCTCGGAAGGGAAGTAGTGACGTTCTGAAATGCAGACTTTGATGGAATGGTCTGCGGGCGTCATATTGCATTTACAGAGCCCCTGATGTACCTAAACAGTGGAAACCACCAATTCTAATTCTAACCCTAACCCCAACACACCCCTAACCCTAATCTCAGCCCTAACCATAACCCTAACCACAAACCTAACACCAACACACCCATAACCTTAATCCCAGCCCTAGCCCTAGCCCTAACCCTAGCCCTAGCCCTAACCCTAGCCCTAGCCCTAACCCTAGCCCTAGCCCTAACCCTAACCCTAGCCCTAGCCCTAACCCTAGCCCTAGCCCTAGCCCTAGCCCCTGCATTTTTTTTTTTTTACTTTTTTTTTTTACTTTTTTTTTATTTTTGTCACAAGATCGCTGCCCTGCGATCTGACTCATAGTAACGCCACTTCACCTCTGATCATCTGTCAGTGTGAGATCAGAGGAGAAGCAGCATTACTATGTGACAAGATCGCTGCCTGGCACATAATAACGCGACTTCTCCTCTGATCTCACACTGACAGATGATCAGAGGTGAAGCAGCGTTACTATGTGAAAAGAACGCTGCCTGGCACATAATAACGCGACTTCTCCTCTGATCTCACAATGACAGATGATCAGAGGTGAAGCAGCGTTACTGTGTGACAAGATCGCTGCCTGGCACAGCTGTGCCAGGCAGCGATCAGCTGTGCCAGGCAGCGATCTAGTCACACAATAACGCTGCTTCACCTCTGATCAGCTGTCAGTGTTAGATCAGAGGGAGAAGCCGCGTTACAATGAGGGAGATCGCCGGGAAACAAGCAGCTTTCCCAGCGATCGCTCCCATTGGCTGCTGTGACGCTGATGTCATCGGGACCTGAACCAATCAGGTCTCGATGACGTCGGGGGTCCCAGCATGCATTGCGCACCGGGATCCCCGCGTTGGAAGGTATGTGGGGGTCCTGGGGGGCACAAAACCGCCGACAGTAGATAAACGTCGGCGCTGCACAAAGCCCAGCAAGCGCCAACGTTTATCTACTGTGGGCGGTCGTGAAGAGGTTAAAAAAAGTCCCAGATGGGGGAATACCTAGCTTTTTGATGGAGAAATTCAGGCCTGTCGGTGCTCTGCGGAACAGTTACGCACCTTCTCTCTCTTGCCACCCCACTGCCTCTTCCTATCTGTTTTGGTGTTGCCAAACCCTCCCCCTCAGCACTACTGACCTCACTCTGGCTGGGTCAGTGACTTTGTCATCTACCATCTCTTCTTCCATCCCCACACCCTGGTCCTCTTGACTTTGTGACTTAACAACAACAACACTTAGTTTGTGACTGTGTCTCATCATCATCGTACTCGTTAGCAAAAATTTGCCATTCCCCACCATCATCTTCGTGTAACAGTGGCTGCTGTAAGTGTTGTGCATCACTAAACAGAAACATCAAAAGATATACCAACATACACCAACCTGGCGCAAGCCAAAGAGACTTTCATTTCGCTTCCATTGAGTGAAATGCATATGAATATGTTTATCATATGTGCTGGGAGCAGTAAGTATGTCATACCAGTAAAGTAAGTATGGCATATCAGTTCTTATGCTGATATATTTGAGATAGTAAAGGAAAGTGATCGGGTGTCAATATCGCTTAGTAAATATGCCAGTTCTCTTCACTGAGGACTAAATTATAATGACTTTGCCTAGTTAAATGTTATTTTAAGATGTCTAAATCTAAATCTTAACAAAAGGAAAGCAAACATTTAGTCACACTCAAAGTAGATATAGAGGAGATAATTACTACTGGGAATATAAGAGTCAAAACAACGGCTTTTATTACTGCGTAAACAGAAACACAAACAATCATCAGATTCATCGAAAGTGCATATAGCTTGTTTAGCATGGTCTCCGCAATTTAGAAAAAGGGTTGTTTTTATCTTTCTCCTATTGTCAGTGGAACTTCATTGCTGCTTTTTAGTGTTCTTCATTGAAAGGCAATCCATTTCTAATTGTGTGGCTCCCACTGCGCCACACAGCAGAGGACATCTTTATGGCTTTATGTATGTAAAACTTATTTAGGCTTCACTTAGCAAATACATAAAAGCTGGGTTTTTCAGATTTAAAATTGTAAGAAACAAAAAGTCACCTACGTTTTGTAGATTAGCGAATTTAAAAATTGTTATATTTTTTTATTTTGTTTATTTTTTTTTTTTAAAAGGACACATTTTAATTTTTAAATATCTTTTCTATACCCCACAACCAAACTATATGCTGTTTGCTCTTGCATCCATGCAATGTTTTAGGGCTAGTTTGCATTTCTGGTCAAGAGTACATTAATTTAAAAGAAAAAGAATACAAACATTATAAAATTTTCAAATTGTTTTACTAGTTTGTTTTCATATGTATATGCGCCACAATAATAATGTTGCTTAGTGATGAGCGAGCGTGTTTAGCTCGATATTCGATTGAGCATCAGAGTGCTCGGCGCACTCGTTACTGGATCAAGAATCGGGGTGCTCGAATGCAATGTTCGAATTCCCCACCCCAGCATGTTAGCTCTTCCAGATTGCCCTGTTGTGGTGGAAATCAGGGTGTTATTTTTGGGGGTTGATGTCAGCTGTGAAATGTCAGCTGGCATCAAGCAGCAATTTACTGCTGTTCACACACACCGGAGACATATAGGTGAAAGTGTGAGAGTGTGGGGACTCTTTATTTAAATAGAGCATTTTTACTCTGTATTTTGTATTTAAATACTTGGCTAGTCTCTGATAGATGACTCTCTTTTACTGACCCCTGGTTTCCAAATGCAAGCACCACACCTCAAATCAACTCCAGGCCTTTTATCTGCTTAATTGAGAATGACATAACAAAGGGATTGCCCACACCTGTCCATGAAATAGCCTTGGAGTCAATTGTCCAATTACTTTTAGCCCCTTTAAAAACAGGGTGGCACATGTTAAGGAGCTGAAACTCCTAAACCCTTCATCCAATTTTAATGTGGATTCCCTCAAATGAAAGCTGAAAGTCTGAACTGCAACTGCATCTGAATTGTTTTGTTTAAAATTCATTGTGGTAATGTCTAGAACCAAAATAAGAAAAACGTTGTCTCTGTCCAAATATATATGGGCCTAACAGTATATATATATATATATATATATATACATATATATATATAAAAGACGCCAAAAAGTTCTATTGCATAACAGTTTTACCATTCCAATTTAACAAGTGTACATGCTAAAACAATATTGCGGTCTATCACTGCATCATACTTTATGAGCATCTATCTACCAACCAACATAGTATTCTTGGTTACAGTGTTTTATTGCGGATATAATAGTGTTTAAAAGACATTTATTTTTAATCATTATACACGTTTTACATACCAGTTCAAATATTCCAATTTGGCAAGTGTACATCAAACAACTATATTATGAGCTGATACAGGATTTTTGTGCCATGTTCCTACCTACAGACATTTGTTTTGACAATGTCCTTTTTAATCAGGGTTAATATCAGCTTAAGGGCTCGCTCACACTGGTATATAATACAGAAGAGTGCAATGCGAGCAAAGATCGCATTGCACTCGGGCCTATGTAATTCAATGAGTCAGTGCTCATCTGCTAGTTATTTCCTTAGCTCTAATCAGACTGAGGAAAAAAAATTGCAGCATAGAGTGATTGGATTCGAGAGCCGGATGCATTCACCAAGCAAGTCAATGGGTGCAAGAAAAAAATCAGATGGCAAACAGATCATGTGTGTGTACCGCCCCATTTTTACGCACACATCTCAAAAGAAACCCAACATTTCATCCACCAAGTACAGTATATTCACAGCCTGAACCATCAAAATAGAACAAATAGAATGGATATATATAGATATGGCCAGAAGCGTTGGCACATTTGAAATTTTTCTATAAAATGAAGTATTTCTCCCAGAAATTATTGCAATGACATATCATTTTGTTATACAAATGTTTATTTCCTTTCACAAAAAACTGAGACAAAAATGCAAATTGGACATAATTTCACACAAAACCTCAAAAATGGGCCACACAAAATGGTTGGCACCCCAACTTAATATTTGGTTGTACAACCTTGGAATAAATAACTGCAATCAATCACTTAGAGTAATGACCAACAAACTTCTTACAGCTCTCAATTGCAAACTGTCTCAGGTCTCTAATATTTAAGGGTACTTTCTCCCAAAAGCAATTTTAAGATTTATCCACAGGTGCTCAATGGCATGTAGAGCCGACCTCATTGCGGGCCACTTCAGAACTCTCCAGCGCTTTGTTTCCATCCATTTCTGTTTCCTTTTTGAAGTATATTTGGGGTCATTGTCCTGTTGGAACACCCATGACTTAGGGCACAAATCCAGCTTTCTGACACTGGGCGCTACATTGCAGCCCAAAATCTTTTGGCAATTTTCAGATTTCATAATGCCTTGCACACAGTCAATTCAACCAGTGCCAGAGACAGCAAAACAACCGCAAAACATCTTTGAACATCCACCATATCTGACTGTAGGTACTGTGTTCTTTTCTTTGTAGGACTCATTCCATTTTTTGGTAAACTGTAGAATGATGTGCTTTACCTACATTGGTCTCATTTGTCCACAAGACTCTGTCCCAGAATGATATTGGCTTACTCACATACATTTTGGTAAACTGCGGTCTAGCTTTGCTATGTCTCTGTGTCAGCAGTGGGGTTCTCCTGGGTCTTCTGCCAAAGTGTTTCATTTCATTTAAATGTCTATGGATAATTTGCACTGACACTGATGCAACCTGTAGGGCAGCTTGAATTTCTTTGGAACTTGATTGACGCTGCTGATCTACCATCCGGATTACCCTGCATTGTAACTTTTCATTGATTTTTCTCTGACGACCATGTCCAGGGAGACTAGCTACAGTTGCATGGGTTGTAAACTTCTTGATTGTGTTGCACACTGTGGACAAAGGAACATCAATATTTTTGGAGATGGACTTGCAACTTTGAGATTGTTGATATTGTTCAAAAATTTTGGTTCTCAAATCCTCAGGCCATTCTCTCCTCCTTTCTCTGCTCTTCATGATTAGTGTGTTCATTGAACACATGCGGAATCACCGCATCCTATACATAGACAGTGATATTTATCTTGTGGAGACTGAGCATCTCCGCATGATAAATAGACATGCTGGGGTCTATAAAGACGCGCCGCATGTGCGAATGCGCATGTTTGCCACCTGCATCTTTAAACGCATAGTGGAGATAGGATTTCACAAAATCCCATCCACTATGCTGTAACATCTGGCCGTTGCGGATTGGACGCTGCAGCTGTACGCAGCGTCCAATACGCAGCAAACACTGAACGTAGAAACATCCCAAAATATGTTTGCCTTATTTAACCTATTAAATAAATAATGTAAAAAAATGAATGAGTCCCCCCTATTTTTTGATAACCAACCAAGGGAAAGCAGACAGCTGTGGGCTTATATTATCAGGCTGTGAAGATCCTGGATTATTGGGCCCTTTCTCAGACTACAAATACATGCAGGCAGCCTTCCCAGAAGTGGCGCATCACATGAGTTAAGCAAATTCTGGTGCTTGTCTTGGCTATTACCAATTTCCCTAGTGCAATGTCAATTGGGGTAATGGTTTATGAGGTGGATATCAGCTGTCTAATGTCAGCTGGCATCAAGCCTTGGTGTTAGTGATGGAGAGATGTCTGTCAGACACCCCCATTATTAACTAAGTAAGTTCAAAGAAAAAACACAAATGTTTTATTTTAAAGAACACTCCCAGTCTTTAGCCCTGTTTCACCAATTTATTGAAAAAAAAAATCCAGTCCAGGAATTCCTACGTAGTCCACCGAATCCAAAGTAGCCCACAAATGGGAATCTGAAACACATTAAAAAGAGGCAAAGAAATCAAAATCAGAAACACTCCCTCATTCAGTTATCATTAAAAAATAATCCCTGCATTTATGACGTAATCCATGGCATTCCTAAAATGTCCACCGATTCTGTACTGCAACCTATAGAGAGTCGTTCTGTGAGCGACGCTTCACAGGTCACTCCCGATCATTTCTCATCAGAGATAACATCAGTAACTTACTTGGTGTGACCTATGGTTGCAGTACAGAATCAAAGTTGCAGACTCCCATGAGACCCGCTCATCAGAGTTGTTGAGTCATGCTGCCCTATATGAGACCTGGCGACTCTGATGAGTGGTGTAGTTACTGATGTCACCACTGTTCAGAGACACTGTATCATACCAGAGTGGGAAATGCCCAGAGTGCGACACAAAGGGAGGGGATGAGAGAGCTGTTAAAGGGGAACCCTGGTGGTAGGGTGAAAAGGAAGATGGTGACCACTCACCTTATGCTGACACCTGCGCTTTCTCTCACCCTAGATGGGTCATTCCCCCTGTGCGACGTTAATGCTTAAGCCCTGGCTGTCCCTGGGTCTTAGTCTTAAACAGTGAGCTGGGCAGCAAGACATTAGTCTTACTACTACAATAAGACAACACAGGGAAAGGGACAGACAGGGGAAGCATACAAACAAACCGAAATCCACAGAAATCAAAAGGAACACAAACAAATTCTCTTAGAACCCAACGGCTTCTCCAGGAACACACCACCTATTACAAGTAAGTAAGAATCAGGATAAAAAACCTATTGTTGCCATGGGAGAGAGCCAGAAGTGAGTTTAAATAGTGAAGGGGGAGTGCGCCAATAAGCAGCAGCTCAGACCATAGCCAAATGGAATCTCAGCAGAAGTAAACAAAGGACTCAACCCCTTCCGTACTAAAAGAAACAGTAAACCTGTACCACTCTAAGCTCCAAGGACCTGTGATCAGCTGACCTCTGTGATCTTCTGATCCCAGGTGGACCACAGGTTCCAGCAGGGTGCTGCACACTTGTGACACACTAGGTATGGCTGGAGACAGTGCCTTTGCAGCTGTACTGCTGTAACGGAGGCTAGGGAGGAAGTTATGGCTGACAGTGGCAGTACTGGCACACCCTGCGTCCCCGCCCACCACATTATCACATTGTAATCCACTCACTTGTAAATCAGGGTCTGTTCCAAAATTGTCAGGGCTTCTTTTCTTTTAGCACCACACAATGATAATCAGAGTCCAAGTTCATTTTCAGCAAAACAACTTTACTCAGCTCATCCAGTTTAGTCACAGAAACAGCACAACATTCTTCGCAGAATATAACCATTTTGTTCCCTGTACTGTCCCTCACTCCTCCAGTAATATCACATCTCCGTACCTTATCTGCCGGTACCACAGCTTCCTAACTGGTCAGACTAACCCGCTTCCCTCTCCGAAGGTGAAGTTGAAAGTAGGCACTTCCATTATTTTCAGGCCCTAGGCCTCCGACGTTTAGGGTTGTTCTCATGAAGCTAGCTGCTACCATTCTTATGCTGCCCTGATATTCCTTCATGACTGTGTGACTGTCAGCTCTTAGGCCCTGGACCGCTGGGCTCCTCTGCTTAAATGTTCCCCCGAACACGACAGTCCTGTCCTTGCTCCTGGCTCACACTAACTAACTCCAGAAAGCTCCCCAATTACTCTTTCCTAGCCCCTCCTAACCAGACAAATCCTCTTGTTCTAACTAATCCCTATCCTAATCTATTGTGCTCCCCATACTGGTCTAAGTCCTTCACTATCCCTATATCTTCACAACACATAAACATAGGTACAATGCAATATACAATATATCAACATTACACGCTTTTAACAGGGACATTTGCAAGGAGTGCAGGGCATGAAACTAGGCCCCCGTAACCCTTATACTGCAACCATAGATCACTATCAGTTATGTCTCATGAGAGATTATGTTACTGAGTTACTGACATCCTCACTCATGAGACATAACTGGGAGTGACCTATGAAACATCGTTCTGAGAATGACACTCCATAGGTTGCATTACAAAATCATTGGACATCATGAGAACGTCATGTAATACATCGGTGCTGCAGGGATTAATTTTTCTTCTTTTTCTTTCTCTATCTTTTTTCATGTCTTTCAGGTTCCCATTTATGGACTATTTCGGATTAAGAGGTCTAGGTTGATATTCCTGGACTGGATGTTTTTTTTTTTATAAATTGGGGAAACATGGCTAGAGTCAGGGGGTGTTTCTTAAAATGAAATATTTTGGTATGCTTTTTTCTTTTACTGGGTTAGTAATTGGTGAGTCTGATAGACATGTCTCCATTATAAACACCATGGCGAGATAAACAGCTGACATCGACCCCAAACCACATTATCTCAATTGCCATTGCACCAGGGAAGTCAAGAAGAGCAAAGGCAAAGAGCCAGAAATGGCTAATCAAATGTGACGCACCACATCTGAAGTGACTGTGGGCTGGTATTTTTAGGCTGTGAAGTGCCTAAAAACTATGGACCTTCCCAGCCTGATAATATAAGCTCGGAACTGTCTGCTTTACCTTGGCTGATTATCAAAAATATGGGGGAACCCACATCATTTTTTTTTTTTTTACAAATTATGTATTTATTTAATAGATTAAATAAGGCTAAACACCCTTTAGTGACACATGAAAAGCACTAAAGTGTGAAAGTTTACTATATGCAGGGGTATATGTCTACAGGATATCTATATATTCTATCAATCTATTTTTATATATAAGATTGCTTTATTAGATTGCAAATTAGCTTTAAATTACATGGAAAACCACAGTATGTAAAAATAATGTCGCAGCTATTTTTTATTTGCTGATGTGAGCATGCCCTTAGTCAAAAATCTGCAGACAAATTATTACAGTAGATTGAGACATTAAAATGTGTAGGGCTGTTTTGACAAACCTGTTTAAATTGTCACATTGGAGACACATTCACAAAACACCGATATTGCATTGATATAGATGTCAATCCGCATTTTTAATGCTTTTTTAAATACTACAGAAGAGCTTTGATTCTGCGCTTAAAAATACAACCATGTTTTTTTCCTTGTCTTTTTTCAGGCTCCACACAGAAGCCTATGTAGAAGAAAAGCACAAAAATCGCACAGTTCAGAGCATCTCAAATCACAGGGGGAGAAGTTTTCATGAAATCACATCCACTTTGCTTGGACATTTAGACTGTGTCCACATGTAGCGTAAATGCTGCATATTTTCTGCTGAATTTTTTGCACAGAAATTCTGCTGTGTTTAACTGTCCAAGTAATGTAAATGTGATTTCATGAAAACTTCAAGCAGTTACTTTTTTAAGTGCAGAATCAAAGCTTTTCTGTACTTTTCTTTTCTGCAATGAAGACGCATCAAATAAGAGGAAAAGGCATAAAAAATGCAGCAAAGATGCAATAACCAGAGAAGAATGTCATTGTGTAATTTGGTGCAGGCACCTACAGAAAGCAAAAAACACAGTATTTATGCTACGTGTGAACACGGCCTTACAGACATAACAAAGCCAGATGTTATATAGTGACACTACATAAAGATGAGAAAGTTCTGGCAGCTCCGATTGTGAATGAAGGAAAAAAAAAATAAATCCACAGGTCCCAACTAGAGATGAGCAGGACGCAGAGATGACGTTCCGCCAGCCCTAGATAATCAAAAGCCACAAGGGGAATGCTGGGAGGTTAGAGATTTGTGGCCTCCCATTCACCTTGTAAACTGGCAGCTATTAACCCTGTCATCCTCAACTGTCCAGTCTGCTACAACCAAAATTTAACATATTTCAATCATGGAGCACCCCGCGCCCCATGATCTACGCAGTATAGGTATTTCAGATGACCTGACCTGTTCTCTGATGTCTACTGTTGGTGCATTAGTCACTACGCTATAAGTAGACTTGTGTAATACAGGAATTCTAGACTGCCTTCTCTCTACTCCTAGACTCACCATGAGATTGTCAGATTCGCTGTTAGCAAGGGACAGATCTCCGCATTCCTCTGCATATGGTATCTGTTACTGGAGCCATTTCATTTAGAGTCTCTTCTTCATCTGGTGCAGTACGCTGATGAAAAGTTAGGACTGTTACTACTATTGCTTGATTTACTTGTGTCCACGTTCGAGGAAATTCTCCAAGTATAGTTTGAATCTTTTCTTCCACCTCTACTATGGGTTGTGGAGTGCCTTGGACTTCTTTCTTGTCCTTCAATTGATCAGGGCACATCTTTAGATGATCTTTTGAGACTGCTTTGAAGGTTTCTCCTCCATCTTTGCTAATGATGCATACTTTGGTGTTATTAAAGTCTGAAGGTATCACAGTGTATGGCTCTGCTTCCCACTGGTCATCTAGTTTGTGAACACGTCTCTTTCTTTTAAGTACTTATTCTCCTGGTGCCAAGGGAACTGCTGGGGCGTGTTGGTTGTAATTTCTTTCCTGCCTCTGTCTTGCTTGGGACAAACTTTTCTCCACACACTCTTGCACTTTGCGGTATTGTTGCTGCCGCTCTGTGTCCCAGTCTGCATCTAGTGATGTTGCCTCTGGTGTTAAGACTCCTAGGTCTAAATCAATGGGTAACTTGCCAGGTCTTGCTCTCATCAAGTAGGCCGGAGTGCAATTTGTGGAGTTTACTGGTATATGATTATATAGATCTACCAGATCTGGCAACTTCTCTGGCCACTGGTTTTGTTCTTCCAGAGGTAAGGTCTTCAATAAGTCAATGACCACTTGGTTCATCTTCTCACACATGCCATTTGTCTGTGGATGGTATGGCGTTGTTCTGATTTTCTTGCAACCATACATGTTACAGAACTCATGAAACACTTCTGCTTCAAATGCTGGACCTTGGTCGGTGAGCACTTGTTCAGGGTATCCGTGCGGTCGACAAAAGTGTTGCTGAAATGCCTTGGCTGCTGTCTTCGCTGTTTGGTCTTTAACAGGCACGACTACCAAGAACCTTGAGTAATGGTCCACGATGGTCAGAGCATAGGTGTAGCCATTCCTACTCGGAGTTAACTTCACGTGATCTAAGGCAACCAGTTCAAGCGGCTGTTTTGTGATGATTGGCTGTAATGGGGCTCGATGGCTGTTTTGGTCTTTTCTGCGCAGGTTGCATGGGCCACATTCTCAGCACCACTTCTCAATGGAACTCCTCATGCCAACCCAGTAGAACCTTTCACGAAGTAGAATTTCCAACTTCTTCCAACCGAAGTGTCCTGCTCCATTGTGGTATGCCACTAAGACCATTGGTGCATCCCTCTTCGGGACTACCACCTGCCAGACCAGTTCATGTGTGCGCGAGTTGATGTTCCTCCAACACAGTTTACCCTCATTGATGAACAGCTTGCCTCTCTCCTTCCATAGCTGCTGTGCTTCCTGTGTGTCATCCGGACCAGGGTGTGCATCAGCTTGTGCCAGGCACTCCTTTACGAGACGAACAACTGGGTCACTGTCTTGTGTCTCTGTCCACTCATGATGGGGTAATGGATTCAGCGTTACCTCTCATATGACAAAGCACTTATTCCTCACTCCTTGAGAGCGATGGGCTGCAATTGGACAGTGGAAGGCTGGTAACTCGATTTCTTCGAGTTCTTATGGATCTTCTCCCCCATCTGGTGAATTGGGCATCCTGGACAACGTATCTGCATTAGCGTTCTTATGTCCTGCTCAGTAATTGATGGTGAACTCATAGTTGGACAGCCAGGCCATCCATCGCTGCTCAAGTGCCCTGAACTTTGCCGTTTCAAGGTGGGTTAGCGGATTATTGTCCGTGTAGATGGGGAACTTTGCAGAAGCCAAGTAGTGCTTGAAGCGCTCTGTTACCACCCAGACTATGGTGAGGAACTCCAGCTTAAAGGAACTGTAGTTGTCGGGGTTCCTCTCAGTGGGACGAAGCTTCCTGCTGGCGTACGCAAACACTCTCTCTCTGCTTTTCTGTACTTGTGACAGCACTGCTCCCAATCCCACGTTGCTGGCGTCAGTTTAAAGAACAAATGGTTGGTCATAATCAGGGTAGGCCAGGACCTCATCTCCTGTGAGGGCCAATTTCAACTTGGTGAAGGACTCTTCCATCCTTTTGTTCCACTCGAACGGAAGATTTTTGTCCTTGGCCTTCTTGGATTGGCCCACTAGAAGATCTTGCAGCGGTGCTGCTATCTTGGTGAAGTCCTTGATAAATCTTCACAGCAGAACGGTTTCAAAGTTTTTATGCCAAGGCAGCATTCCATTAACCGCTGAAATGTCCCTGGTGCATTGCTGAGCCCGAACGGCATGTAGTTAATCTCGCAGAGGCCCATTGGTGTTGTAAACGCTGTCTTCTCTTTGTCTGCCTCTGCCACAGGAACGTGCCAATACCCACTGGTGAGATCTAAGGTAGAGAAATAGTTAGCAGTTCTCAGTGCAGCTAGTGATTCCTCAATTCTAGGCAATGGGTACGCGTCTTTATGTGTAATGCTGTTAATCCGCCTGTGTGGTGCCCCTGAGGCTCAGTTGCCAAAGAGATATTGCACCTTCTCCTAAGGTGTAGTGCCCCGCCATCCAGGTAAGGTGGGAATTCCTTTCCACACTCCAACACTCGCACCCCACACAACAGGGTAATTCTGCACAACCACAATGCAGCTCAGTGCTTAGAGAGTAGCAGAGCACCTCTGGTGGTTCCTTGCATTGAACACTGGATGTGCTGGGAGGTGGGTGGAGTTAAGATACATAAAAGAGTGGGAAAGTATAGGATGTGAGGTTCAGTATGGCAGAAGGTCAGGCGGGTAAGAAGTCACTCAGACAGGAGTGAGGATCCCTGGAAGATGGGATGGGGGAAGGAGTGCTGTAGCTGCCTCAGTGATCTGAGCCAGCTGGCACGGGAAAGGAACAGAAAGAGAAAGACATAGAACTGCAACCTAAGCTTCCATAAGAGAGAGAAGGATCAGTGCGGAACGAAGGAGTAGGAGAACAGAGAGGAGATGAGGGTTGGAAGAGGAACCCTGCCTATAGGTTCTCAGCGCAAGGCCGGGGCCCGGTCCCCGAGGTTGTATGGACACTTATGGTTCTGCAGCAGACACCGGTGGAGTAGTAGGCTGTAAATGCACTACTCCCATCTAAGACTTGGGGCACAACAGCAACTGAATAGAGAGCCGGGGCTCAGGAGAAGGGAATCCCCAAAGCAGGCTACAGCTGTCTGATATACGAGTAGAGTTCTTGGGAATATCTGACAAGAGGAACTCCAGAGTACCTCGGTACTGGAGCTCTTCACCCTTTAAGGCGCAATAGAGGAGTCGTTCAGGAAAGGTACATGTTGGTGGAGTGTTGGAGAGGAGCTTTCCATCTGGCCTGGAGGTTGGCTGAGTCTCTGACCAGGAGGACATGGCTCGGAGGCAGGCACCCTTGTGTACCGCAGACTGTGAGTAAAGTTTTTGAACTTCAAGCCTCGGTGTCTTCCATTCATTCTCGCACCAACCCGCTCAGCACCACTACATCTGGGTACCATCCTTTACACTGCCTGCGCCTCTTGACAACCATTGCAACTACACTGCCCTGGGACGTGGAGGGCTATACCATCACTGCTGCATCCTGCCATCTGTCCCAGAGGATTTGTCTGCAGCGTCGGCTTAACACCTCCCTTGCCGAGCACCACAGGTGGCGTCACGAACTATTCCATTCCACATAAACTACATATACATTCCGCCATTGACTTGGGTGCCCAGGGCCACGGTCTGGGTCACCGCTGCTGTGACACTTTCCCCTGACACCGGCCCGGTACCGAGTACCCCACGGCCCTGGGAGGGCGACCCACCTGTAGTCTACACACATTCTCATAGAACCGTCTTTATTCTTAACGAGGACTAATGGAGCTGCCCAGGGGCTACAACTATCTCTGATTACCCAAACCTCCTTCATCTCTCGCAACATACTCTTGGCACATTGGTATTGTGCTGGGGGTACAGGCCTGTGTCTCTCTTTAATGGGTGGATGATCTCCGGTGGGGATATGATGTTGAACCCCTTTTGCCTGCCCAAAGTCTAGAGGATGCTTGCTGAAAACCCGTTCAAATTCTCGAGCCACCCGGTAAGCCCCATGCTTTTGGTGTGAAGGGGTGGAGTCAGTGCCTACGTGTAGCTGCTGACACCAATCCTCCTGTTGCCCTTCAGAGCCATTCTCTTCCACCTTGTCAGATGGAAGCAAGGGTTCTAGTGTCTCGATTGCATTGTTACTGACGGTGAACAATTTAGCAAGGGTGGCAAACCGGGGTAACTGGACCGCTCTCTCCCCACAATTTAAGATGTGTATTGGTACTCTCCCCTTGCAGACATCAACTACCCCTCTGTCTGTCAGGATAGTGGGCCTACTATCAGAATACATGGGTTCTACCAAGGCTTGGTAATCTTGACCCCTTAGGCCTATTGCTGCCCAACACCAAATTAACATTTCACTTCTGAGAGGTACTGCAATGGGGAAAGGATCACTTACTCTGACACTGCCGACTTCCCTACCAGACAGCTCTAACTGTTGTCTCTGCATCAGGGCTCTGATCTCCTTTTTCAGGACCCATTGCTGACTGGAGCTGGCGGTCTCGGTTACCTGTTGTAACAAAACAATAATTTCTCCAAGACAATTTTCAATTCCATTAGTGCCTAAAGTGATCATAGGATGGCATTCTCATTTGCCAATATAAACTATTATCAAACCTTGCGATTGCATTCTACTCAGCCAATCTTGATGGTCACCTCTTTATATCCCATCTGAGGCAAGGGCTGACCATTGCTGGCAAAAATGGTAAGGTCTTTATCTGGGCTATTTGTAATGTCTGAATCTGCCCAGTACTGCTTAAAAAGAACATATGGTATCGTTGTCACCTGGGAACCGGTGTCCAGTAAAGCATTCATCGGAAAACCGTCAATCACAACAGGGAAGACTGGTCGTCCTCCTACGAACTTGTCTAGCCAATTTGATGGGCCTGGTCGTCTTAATCCTGGGGGTTGGCCCTTTGCCCCAGGGGTTGCTTGTTTAAATGACAGTATCTTGCTAGGCGTCCTGCCTTGTTGCAGCGGCGACAGATGGGCTGTCCGTCCTCGTCGTAACGATCACTGTCTCTCCCTCTGGTCGGTGGGATCCTCTTCTGCTGTTGCCACGGGACATCTTCTGGACTGGAGGCCAGCTGGATCTTCTTCTTTGGAATCACTTGCAGGGACTGCACAGTTTTTGTGAGTGTAGCCACACTTTTAGTTAGTTCCTTGACTTGGAGACGTAAGTCTGCAGCAGAATCATCATCTTGGGACAGCTTGTCAGTCTCAATAGAGGTCTTTGGAAAGGATGCTGTCTCCTGCTGGTATGTAATTGCAGGATGCTTAGAGGGATCTGTGCTGCTAGGATTCGGCTCAAGCAGCACTCTGATGGCTCTATCCTTAAAGTGTGCAAAGTCCAATTCAAGATTTTGTAGGGCCATTATGCGCAGCTGTGTCCTTTGGTTGTTAGACTGGAGTCCCTCTATGAACTGCTCTGTTAGCAATCTATCTTAATCTTGCACGCTCTCAGGATCAACCTGCTTTACAGCCCGTAGTGCCTCCTGAAGATTAAGGGCATAGTCCCGTATACTGTCCTGCACTCTCTGTTTGCACTCAAAAAATCTCATTTTTATCTCTGCTGCAGTGCGGGTATCAAAAGTGTCTTCCAGTATGGCTAAGATTTGTTTGACAGTCCCTTTATCAGTGTCTGGCCAGGACTTTACTTCCCTCTGAGCCACACCAGTTAACTGGCCAATGAGGATACTGACTTTTTGGCTTTCTGACAGGGGGTACTGTTATGAATGAGTCACCGAAGGAGGAAAAAGCAAAAATACAAGCTAAGTCCAGAAAACCGGAGAGGTTGGTAGCTATCGGATTGCAGACCCCTGATCCTATTCACACAACTAACAGTAGCTGTGGGGGGTTCCTACGGTGCCCTAGACCCCTCGTTCACAGCTGGAGAACTAAATAAGCCTAAAGAAAGGAAGGGGAAATCTAAACTGCCCCAGAGCAGACCCCAAAGCAATAGACAGCCCCCAACATGTATTGTCATTGAAAAGCAGATGAAAACACAAACACAGACAGAAAGACAGGTTGAGCAAACGATGGGACCCAACTAACTAAATAGGAAAGGACAGAAAAGATGCTGGCTGCAATCCGCAAAAATACTGCCAAAATAATGTCCAACACGTCTGATAGAAAAAAGGCCCTGAAGTCACTAGACTTCAAAAACACAATATCAGCACTCGGGTATATTCTGAAGACTGAGCAAAAGATCAACTTGACCAAAGACAAAAATGGAGCTCAGCCTGTACCAACAAGGGCAGGCAGAACACAAACACTAAGTAAACAGACAATATCTCATGGAAAAATAAGAGAGCAAATACTTAGCTTTCAGAAGACAGGTACTGAACTGGTTTGCAAGAGCTCAGAGCAGAAAGGATCACCAGCACCCCTGTAGGGCGTCGGCTGCCTTATATCCACTCAGTGATTCTGGGTGTCCAATCAGGCTCCACCTGTTCAGATAACAGGTTCTTCCCAACTCAATCAATTTCACTACCTCTCTTCACCAGCAGAGGGAGTTCATCAGACATCAACAGTGAAGGGGAAAATGAACTCACAACAGGGTACACTTTGAACAAACTACATAGTCTTTCTTTAAAATAGCTCAGGATGTGCGACTCCCCTGAGTACTGTGGTAACCAGGCTGCTCCTGGTATATACGGCATTGATAGCGGCATTATGGGGGCTGCAGCTGCGACCACTGCTGAACCTTCACCGGCGTTGAGCATTTTCTTCCTGTTTTTTCACTTGCTCACTAACGTCAGAGCACAGGCAGGGGCTTCGCGTCATGCTTTATTTCTGGCTCTGTCCACAATTGCACGTCCCTCTCTGCTTGCACGCACTGTATGACACAGTTATGGCGGTTATTTGAAGGCTCAGTAAAGTCTTTAGCATCCAATTTAATAAAGTCTATGGCGCACAGTACCCAGCTTTGCCAGGCTCCTTGTACCCAACTTTGCTAGGCTCGCTTAATCCTGTTTGTGACGCCAGTTGGAGCGCCCCACGGGGCCTGGGGGTATTCGATACCGGGCCCGTCGACTTCCATGGGGGACGGTGTCACGGCGGCGACCCGGTCCGTGGCCCAGAGGCGTCCAGTAATAAAATTGGGAAAATTTGTGTGGTATTTATGTGGTAAAAATGAAAATAAAGTTATTAGATGGTGAAATATGTGATGCCACCTGTGGTATTCTAGTCAGAGGTGACTAGTTGCTTCTCTGGGATGGATGTTGGGCGCAGCTATGATGTTGTAGCCCTCCACAGGTAGGGCTGAAGTCCCAGGGCAAAGATGTTAAATAAATAGTAAAAATGGCTGTAAACGTTGGGGTGCAGAAAAATGAGAGAAAGACACAGAGAGGTGCAGTTTCTTTACCTTTTACTTGTAATAGGTTGCAGTCCGGAGTACCACATACAGGTGATGGAATGAGTCCGGCTCGCCTGGATGCATTCAGGGGATCCACCTTGCCAGTTGGGGATTTAGGACCTTCCTTTCTGCACTTTGTGTGTGGGTCTCCGCTGTATATAACTATGCTGAGACCCTCTATTTGTGATGGTTTCACTAACCAGTACGGCTGTCAGCGTGAGACTATTCCACGGGTACCGTTCTCTTCACCGTCTGCCCCGGGCTCCTTATCCACTGTCGTGCCCTCAGGTGATTAATGTGCACAGGAATTTGCAATCCCCTGTACTTTCAGATTCGGCTATCAGGACGTACAATTCCTGTCAGCCTAGGACTCTGATGTCCCTTTTCTCTTTATTAGCGCTTCACTCAGGGGTCTATACTATACTATACTATACTATATGCAGTATTTTAGCTTCCCTAGAGTCTCTCAGTCTTTGCTTGTGTCCTTTTCCTCTTGTCAGATCAACTGCCTGTCTTGAACTCACAGGATCTTCCAGAAAGATCCTTTTACCTCAGGTCATCACGTTTAACTGTCATTATAATTTCTCCTCACAGCTCACAGCTGCTTTCGTTTCCATGACAACTCCCTCAGCTGATTTCTAGCTGACTCACCAACCCCCCCTGCTGGCCTGAATTTATAAGGCATCTCCCTTTTCTGACAAGCAGGAGGAAATTGTGATTAAATCTATGCTGCCTGGCATGGGGGTCCCTTTCTGCCTCCAAGCATGACTTTACGGTAATGTCACTGTGACAACCGGACTCTGGGGTGTCACAATTACATCACATAAAGTCTTGAGTGGGTGTTAGATAGCTTCTCCTTTACAATGGGAACCTATCCATTGTTATCCAAAGGAGACATCTGTAACAAGTAAACTGTGCAGCAGGAAACCTTCCTAGTGTGAAAATAGCCAATTCAGCCATATACTTCAATACAGCGAAAGCGTGATGCCAATGCCAGCCTTTGAAAAGCATGCCATCGAGTCTATCATCCTAATGAAGATTTGAAGACCTATTAAAAAATATCAGGATTTGTAAAAATGTAAAAATTGATGCACATGCAACAATCCTCTCAGGCTATACCATATGCTGGCTCAGTATAAATACTTTGTCAGGGATTTATTAATAATAAAGCAAAGCCATATGTTGTTTCATTCATAAATGCTTCCTTATGAAATCTGTCACAATTGGAAGTACAGAATGACCCCATCTACTTCTAGGGATGCTGTGCTTCAGTTCCTTAAAAGGATTGCTCACATTCAAATAATTTTCAGAAATATCCATATAATGTATTCTCCAAAGCATGCCAATCTCTTTACATAAAAAGTGCCCCCACCTTTCAGACAGTCTTCAGGGTCCAGAACATGTGGGTATGTGACCAGAATTGTCCATTTGGACATCTTATAGTCTTTAATGCAATGTGCAGTGCTAAGACAGCACAAACTTTATGAAGCTACATTTTCATCTAACCTAATTAAAACATAATTATTACTGTTTTTCAACTAAAATATTTCAGTCACATAAAATAAAATAAATTTTAAAGTAAGGCAGTGAACCTAAATATTAATGCAATATTTATCTCTGAATTTGAATGTTTCAATAAGTACAATATTAGACCACTGTCCATAATTCTAGCTTGCTTAATAAATACTATTGTCCAGGGCAGCGAAAACCACCATCATTACATGAGTACATCACCAGAAGCACCATCAGTACATGAATACATATCCAGAACCACCATGAGTGCAAGAATAAATCATCCGAACTATCATCATTGATACATGAATACAGTACCAGAACCATAAGCAGTACAGAAATATATCATCAGAACTCCCATCAGTACATAAATACAGCACCAAACTCAACAGGGCTGTTCCTTTCCAAAAAAAATCCATTCTCCAAGCTCAGTTTGTTAAAAAGACAAACTTGGCATTACTCATTGTTCCCAGGTCCACTGGTGAGTTTTACAGCTGTTCCACTGTCTGGAATTGGCTCCCACTTTACAAGAACAACAAAGTGCTTATCACTAAGAAACAGAACACCACCTGAGGTGAGATGTTCATCTTGCCTCATAGCAGAAGTGTACATGGATGTGAGTCATTCTGCAACTTCATGTCTTCTTGGGAACCTAGTAATCAGAAGTACCCAGGATGCTAGCATTTGAGTGTTGCTCTGATCCGGCTGCCATAGTGTTCTGACACATTTTGCCTGATCCAGCAAATTTTTTCACTCAACACTAGATGTTGGGCTTGCTTGCAATAAACTCAGTAACAGTAAAACAATCCAAAGAATTAGGGTAATAATGTCTATCAAATATATGTCACTAGATACAGCAAAGAGTAGATCTCTAAAGTATAACTTTTAACAAGAAGCAATAAAAAAGCCTCCTGGCTAAATATACAACACATCAGAGGCATAGCTAGGTATTAAGCTCAGGTAACCTTGATTACAAATATGGTGGTGCATAGGAGGTAAGTTGCAGACACAATATGGAGAGTGGGAAACATTTGAAGCCACAGTATGAGGGGCAAGTGGGGAGATGGGGTATGTATGCGGAAACAGCATGGGGGGCTGGGTGCATCACAGTATGGTGATTTTGAGAGATGGAAGCAGACATAAAATGGGCAGTATGGGTGCAAATGAAGTATGGGGAGTGAAAGGGGATGGGTGCAGACACAGTATGGGAGATGTGAGAGAAGACAGCATGAGGAGGGAGGGGAAATGTGTGAGGAAACTATTGAGGGGAATAATATAAGGAGACACTATAGGGAGAAAAGTGTTGCGGGCACAGAATAAAGACTGAGTAGCGTGGGGGGTAGCATGGGGGCATTGTAAAGTCACAGCCAAGGAGGAGGAGTGTGGTGAGGGGGCATAGTATAGGGGGGACACAGAGTGAAAAAGAGTCCCAGTATGGAAAGGACAGTGTGGAAGGTATGTACCATAATAAGCACAGCGTGGGGGTTATATTTTGTGCAGGGAACATAGTGTGGGGCAACTATTTATTCAGGGGCTCAGCATTGGTCAGATATTTTTATTCAGGAGCATTATAATGACACTGCTATGTTTAAGAACATCGTGTGGGGATGTACTGCACAAGACTGGAGAAGATTGAAGTGTCTGAGACGAGCTATGGATGAGAAAAGCCATCATGGTGTCTGGACAAAATGAAGATGAGAAGAAAGAGACGTCTCTAGAGTCATTCATCAAAAAAGCTACCTGGTTGTATATGTTTTTATTTCATACTATTTAATTTATACTATCAGCATTAAAGGTGTTGTTCAAGTTTGTGATGAGTCTTGCGTCATTCTATGTGACTGAAGGCTTCTGAATTCTCACAGTGCGCACTGCACTCTGTCAGGATTCTCTCATGCCAGCGATTTGCATCCATGCAGTCACATGCTGATTAGACATGAATGGCCTCACTCAATGAAAATGAATTGAGTGAGGCCAGACATGCATAGTCAGAATGGGCCAGAAGAATACAAATCGCATATGTGTGCTGATATGATCATCCACTCTTGCTACCGGCAATGGAGAATCCTAAAAATGTGCAGTGCAGGTGCTTTGAGAATTCGGAAGCCTGGACAAGCCCTTTAATTATAAAATAAAGCCCTGTAGCCATTCCTAACTCTGTGTCATATACACACTGTCAGGATTCAGCTATGCTTGCAGGTTCCAGCAGTCATTACATTGGCACTTCACTTAGGGTCACGTGACAACTAGCATTTCTTCCTGCTTCTCTCAGTTTTTCACTCACTGAACATTTAGAAAATTAGGGGGAGCAGTTAGCTGGCACGTGACAAAATGTGTAAATCGCATATGTGCTCGGTGGCTGTGTCATCAAAATGAATTCTTGCCCTGGGTGCCACAAAACCTAGATACATCTCCGTGCACCAGCTCCTCATCCTGCTGTCACCCTAACTTTAAGCCGCTGCTGCCGTATGTGTCCCAATTATTGCACCTGCTGTTTAACACAATAACAGTGCTCTGCTTACTGCCCTTCATAATATGCCACCACATCAAACTTACTATTTATTAATGCAAGTGGGCATTCCTATGCAGATCTTCTCTTACAATGCATTTTTGAGTATTAGTGTTACTGTAATGAATGTATTGAATGAGTTTTATATCAGTTGGCTCTTTAGACAGCCAGGTAGTGGATTGCAATTCCAACCAGCGCTAACATCACTATAAATGCTAGCTAATCAGAGTCTCCCCAATAAACATTTCCACAGCAGCATTATTAACAGCTACTGGAGCAATGGCGAGGGAACACTGCTCTAATGACCTTTTATAAACTTTTATCTCCCTCCAGATGTGATGAAACCAATAACTATGTCCTTCCTTGACCAAAAAATAGATATTCCTATTATATAATATGGCTATTTCTAAAGCCAATATAATGTGTGTTCAAATGAATTATTATTGTTCATCTCAACACACTGGAATAAATAGGTTACTTCACATTTTTTCACAAAAAATTACTTTAGACCCAATTTTTTCAAGGGTAACAAGAGAAAATGGACCCCACAATTTGTACAATTTCTCTTGAGTATGCCAGTACCTTATATGTGGAGGTAATCCACTGTTTGTGTGCACGGTAGGGCTCGGAAGGGAAGGAGCATCATTTGACTTTTTAAAAGCAAAACTGGCTGGAATCAAGAGCGATGTCGTGTTTTGTGAGCCCCTGATGTTCTGAGAAAGTGGAAACCCCCCACAAGTGACCCCATTTTGGAAACCATGCCCTCAAGAATTTTATGCAGGGGTATAGTGAGCCTTTTGAACCCACAGGTAAGACACAGAATTAGATAACATTAGGTAGTCATATTGAATATGTCATCATTAGTGTTGCGCGCAAGTGCTTGCTACTCCAGTTTGCATCAGGTGCTCGGGTATGCACCGAAAATCATGGGTGCTTGTGGAACATGCTCGAGCATACTCCATGCATACCCGAGCACTCGAAGTAAACTCAAGTAGCGAGCAATTGCGCTCAACACTAGCAGTTATATTGTCATCATTTTGTTTTTATAACTTTTAAAAAAACTCCAATTCTAACTCTAACCCTAACACAAACCTAACCTAAACCCTAACCACTCTAACACAACCCTAACCACCATCCTAACCCCAACCTCATTCTTAATAATAATAATAATAATAATGATCTTTATTTATATAGTGCAAACATATTCCGCAGCGCTTTACAGTTTAACAGTTTCAAAGCACAAGTCATATCATAAGTAAAAACTTTAACAATACAATAATTAAAGCAAAATAAGACGACCCTGCTCGTGAGAGCTTACAGTCTACAATGAGGTGGGGGAGATAAAGAGTACAGGTGTGTATTTACAATGGTGTATTTACAATGATGGTCCAGCCATCTTGAGGGAGTGAGGGATAGATGGAGATAGTGAATGGGCTACTCACGCACACTTACACATAGAATGATTTTGATTAGTGAACGTGACAGGCCGCTCTGAACAAATGTGTTTTGAGGGCGCGCCTAAAACTATGCAAATTGTGGATAGTCCTAATTTCTTGGGGTAGAGCATTCCAGAGGATTGGCGCAGCGCGGGAGAAGTCTTGGAGTCGGGAGTGGGAGGTACGGATTAGTACAGAGGTTAGTCGAAAGTTGTTTACAGAGCGCAGCGGTCAGTTAGGCCTATAGACAGAAATGAGGGAGGAGACGTAAGGGGGTGCTGCACTGTGGAGAGCCTTGTGGGTGAGAACAAGTACTTTGAATTGGATCCTATAATGAATGGGCAGCCAGTGTAAGGACTGGCGAAGAACGGACACGTCCGAGTACCGATTAGCCAGATAGATGACCCTGGCTGCTGCATTAAGTATGGACTGGAGAAGAGATAGTCGAGTAACGGGGAGGCCAATTAATAGAGCGTTGCAGTAATCCAGGCGGGAGTGGATCAATGCTACAGTGAGGGTTTTTGTTGTTTAACCTCAAACCTAACTCCAATCCTAACTATAAAGAATGGAAAAAATTACATTTTTTTAATTGACAATTTTTATCTAACTAAGTGGATGATAAAGGGGGATTCGATATACTACTTTTTTAAAAAATTTTCATCACTGTGATAGGTCTATCACAGTGATCAGAAGGAACCAATAGGAAAAATTCTCTATTGTTGCTGGGAACCAGCTGGCAGATCTCGATGGTTGCACTTCACCCACCATTTTTTCCAGGAAGATAAAGCGGAGGGCCAGGGGATGGAGCAGGAGGGTCCAGGAATGGTGGAGGTATAGGGGGGGGCTCAGGGGACCCAATTTCTCTCTTCACTGATATATTAGATCACATTAGAGGATATAGAAATTAATATTTAATCAGACTTTTCTGTGTTATTCTGTGAATAATGGCGATCATGTGACAAAGGACTGTAAAAAACTTCCCTGATCATGTTCTCCAGGGTCTCAGCTACCCCTGGTAGCTGAGACCCCAGAGATTTTCTGACACTGGAGGGTGTTATAGCCTTTTTTCTCAGTGCCATTAAAATGAGGCGCAGAGGAATAAGTACCCATAACAGCCACCATTAAAAGGCATATCAGTTGGCGTTAAAGGGTTAAAGAAGCATTCCCATCAGTCTTTACCCTCTTTATATATTGCACTCATCATAATATATAGCACTGTGTACTTACAATTGCTCATTTTGCCTTACTTCCCAGTTAATCCTGTTTTCTCTGCTCTATATAAAAACAGGAAGTTTTTTGTCCCTGCAAAAATCATTCCCCTCTTCAATTCCTGATCCAACTGCTCCACCTCTACCCCCTGCTATAGACTTTTGCAGTGATCTATGACTCATACAGTGAAAATTGACCTCTTACTTCTACATAGAGCTTAGAGGGATTCAGCTACTCAGTTTTAATCACGTGATGTCATATACCTAATGGAAAACAGAAACATTAGCTGTGTAGAAAGGTAAAATGAGAAATTGTAAGTACACAGTGTTATATAATATGATTGCAATATATCAATATGATACATTTTTGATGGATGAGATTCTTTACTTTTACAATTGGGTTTGTAAATGTTTTTGAAGTAGAAATTGAAGAACTTTCTCCAGTGTAGAATGAAAAGTAGATTGTAAGATTGTAAGCTTGCGAGCAGGGCCCTCATTCCTCTTGGTATCTGTTTTGATCTATGTGTTTATTTTTATGCTGTAAAGTCTATTGTCTGTACATGTCCCCTCTAAAATGTAAAGTGCTGCGGAATATGTCAGTGGTATAGAAATAAAATTATTATTATTATAAAGGTAAAACTTCAAAATCATTCTGTATTTGTTAAAAGAAAGACATGTCGGGTACACCAGTGAGCGTTCCAGGGCTATCGACCATGTCTAAGACTATCTAATCATGGGTTTTGCCCCCTCTGGAACACTCACTGGTGTACCTGACATGTCTTTCTTTTAACATGTACAGAATAAATGTGAAGTTTTACCTTTCCTTTTGCGCTGGAGAAAGTTGTTCTTCAATTTCAGTTTCAGATATACCGAGTACCAGGGTAGCTCTGAGCGTGGTCTCCATTCCTTATCAGGTGTATGGAATACGGTGAGCTGACTATTCCCTCTCTACCTATGTAAATGTTTTTGTCTTCCCAATTAAAGAAAAAGCAATGGCAACATTAAAAGATGCAAAACTGAGAGAGATTGATAGTCTTCAGAGGAGCATGCTTCTCAATGAGCAAGCTATTAGTCGGGTACACATGGAGGGCGAAAAAGTTGGTCAGAAGAAAAAGTATATGAATTACTATAGTAAGGGATTGCGTTTGTTTCTGTATTTTCAAGCAAAATTGCCAACTTGCCTGATGATGTCTTAGAAATGTCAACCATCCACAACATACAGACACAAGGGCTTGTGTCATTGGCTGTTGAAATCCCATATCCCTCTCCATATAAAGAGCGGACATGTTGTTTTGATGCCATTTTGTCAGTGTAGCAGCACAGAGAGCTCCTGGTGCTGCTACTGGATAGTCAGAAAGTTATTTTGACGGATGACTCTCAGTCAGCTAGTTCAGAAACATAGGATCCTGTGTGTCTGTGAATTCGTCCTTGCAGCAGATCAATCATTTTTGCTCAGTGTGTGTGACACCAGGGCACATTTCAGCATCTACCGTATTTTTCGGATTATAAGACGCAATTTTTTCCCAAAAAATTTTGGGAGAAAATGGGGGTGCGTCTTAAAATCAGGATATACCTTACCGGCCGCATGCTGAGATGAGGGGTGTTTGGATGTGTGGTGCCGCGCGCCACTGTGGTGCTCTGTGCTGCAGGTGTTCGGTGCTGCAGGGCTCCGCCAACATCCTGTGAAAGCTCAGAGCCCCCGCAGTTACATGGTTTCCTTTGTGGTGGACTGGACTCCGGGAAAATGGCTGCCAGCCAAGGGCGGCACATGTGCAGATGGGGATCTCGGCACCAAACACTTGGCAAATGAGGTTTTATGTAGATAAATGTAGATTAATGCACTTAGGGTGGAATAATCCTATTGCTGCATATACAATAAATGGGAGTATACTTGGGACTACAGAACAGGAGAAGGATGGGGGATTCTGGTTTACAAGTAAGCTGAGCTCAATGTCAAGTAGCAGCCACGAAAGGGAACAAGATTTTAGGGTGTATAAAAAGAGAGTTAACCCCTTAGTGACAGAGCCAATTTGTTACTTAATGACCAAGCTATTTTTTTAAAATTCTGACCACTGTCACTTTATGAAGTTATAGCTCTGCAACACTTCAACATATCCCACTGATTCTGAGATTTTTTTTTCGTGACATATTGTACTTCATTTTAGTGTTAAAATTTTTTTGATATAACTTGCATTTATTTATGAAAAAGATGAAAATTTGACAAAAATTTTGAAAATGTTTCAAACTTTTATTTTTTGTACCCTTAAATCAGTGAGTGGTGTCACACAAAATAGTTACCATATATACTCGAGTATAAGCCAACCAGAGTATAAGCCGAGGCACTTAGTTTTGCCACGGAAAACTGGATAAGCTTATTGACTGAAGTATAAGCCTGACTGAAGCTTAAGCTTATTGACTGAAGTATGCATAGTCCCCTCATCCCTTGCATGGTATGTGTGGCTCTCCCTATCTTGTCCTGGTATGTAGCTCCCCCATTTTGTCCTGGTATATGTGGCTCTTCTCATCCTGTCCTGGTATGTGTGGCTCTCCATGTTGTATGCATGGCTCACCCCCTCCCATCCTTGTATGCATGGCTTACCCCCATCCCATCGTTGTATGCATGGCTCACTCCCCTCCCTTCCTTGTATGCATGGCACAACCCATCCCTTCATTATATGCATGGCTCACTCCCCTGTACCATCGTTATATGCATGGCTCACCCCCTCCCATCCTTGTATGCATGGCTCACAGCCCCCATCCTACTCACCCTCCTTGCACCGTCACTGCATCTCCTTTCTAGTGCCGGCAGCTCTCCTGTGCTGAGTGGTCACATGGTACCGCTCATTAAGGTAATAAATATGTGCTCCACTCCTATGGGAGTGGAGATGCATGCATATTCATTACCTTACTGAGCGGTACCACGTGACCGCCAAGCACAGGGGAAGAGCTGCCAGCACTGGGACAGAGATGTAGGGACAGAGATGCAGCGATGGCGTGAGGAGGGTGAGTATGATGTCTTCTTGAAGCTGGTGGCTGCAGCTGTCACTGTGCCACAGCCGCCGGCTCCTGCCACTGCGCCGCCGCTCCCCCTTCCTCACCAGCTTTCTGGACAATGACTCTTGTATAAGCTAATTTTTCTAACAAAATTACAAAACCATTGTTTAGGGACTACCTAACATTTGAAGTGAGTTTGGAGGGTCAATATAACAGAAAATACCCAAAAGTGACACCATTCTAAAAACTGCACCCCTCAAAGTGTGCAAAACCACATTCAAGAAGTTTATTAACCCTTCAGGTGCTTCACGAGAACTAAAGCAATGGGGAAGAAAAAATTAACATTTAACTTTTTTCACAAAAAAAATTACTTTGGAACCAAACTTTTTTATTTTCACAAAGGTAACAAGAGAAAATGGACCACAAAATTTGTTGTGAAATTTATCCTGAGCAGATGATATCCTGTATGTGGGGGAAAGTCACTGTTTGGGTGCATGGCAGAGCTCAGAAGGGAGGGAGCACCGTTTGACTTTTTGAATGCAAAATTGGCTGGAATCAATGGTGGGTGCCATGTCACGTTTGGAGACCCCCTGATGAACCTAAATAGTGGAACCCCCAATTCTAACTCCAACCCTAATCCCAACTCTAACCGTAATCCTAACCATAACCCTAACCCTAAAACAACCCTAACCCCAACCCAAGCCCTAACCCTAGCCCCAACCCTAACCACAACCCTAGCACAACCTCAACACTAGCCCAAACCCTAACGCTAGCCAAACCCTAACCCTAGCTATAACCCTAACCCTATCCCAACCCTAATCCTAATGAAAAATTGGAAATAAATACATTTTGTTTATTTATTATTTTTACCTAACTAAGGGGGTGATAAAGGGTGGTCTAATGTAGTATTTTTTATTTTGATCACTGTGATATGATCTATGAAAAATGAACCAATAGGTAAAATTTCCTTATGTTGCCGGGTTCTGGCAGGCAGATCCTGGTAGGCGCACTTCGCATGTACCCACCATTTTCTTCCTGGAAGAAGAAACCGACGGCTGGGGGACAGGACCGGGGGATGTAGGAGGGTCCAGGGACACCAGAGGTACAGGGGGCTCATAAAAAAGTCAGATTTCCCATTTAATTTCTCTCTTCTCTGATATGATCTAGTACATCAGAGGAGAGAGAAATTAAATGGGAAATCTGACTTTTTTTTTGCAGTCAACGTTATTCCGTGAATAACGGTGATCGCAACACTGGAGTCGATAATAACTGACTCAAATCATGTTTTCCGGGGTCTCAGTTACACCCAGTAGTGGAGAACCTGGAGAATTTCCAATGCTGGTGGGTGCTATAACCTTATTTCTCAGTGCCTTTAAAAAGCGGCGCTCGGGAATAAGTACCCTTAACTGCCGCCGTTAAAAGGTGTATCGGTGGTCGTTAAGGGGTTAAAATCCTATGATCTTGACCTATTTTACCCCTTTATAAATCATTTGCAAGTCCACTTCTAAAATATGGGATGCAGTTTTGGGCTCCACATTTTAAAAAGGATATTTAGAAGTTATAATCAGTTCAAAGGTGACAACTAGATTATCACAAAGGATGGAAGGCCTTTCATATGATGGAAAAGTTGGACTTGTTTAGCTTAGAAAAAAGACGCATCAGAGGGGATCTCCTTTACATGTTTAAATATATATGTGGTGAATGCAAAGGAATGGCACATGACTTATTCCTTCCAAACACCATACTGAGGACCAGGGGGCACTCATTACGGGTGAAAAAAAGGTGATTCCGGCACCTAAATAACAAAAAGGGTTCTTTAAAGTTAGTGCAGTCAGACTGTAGAATGCCCGACCACAAGAGGACATATTGGCAGACACTAACAGCTTTTAAAAAAGGGTTAATTGATTAATTTAGCGACAAAATGGATGAGTGGTGGAGAAAGGTTAAACTTGATGGACCTAGGTCTCTTTTTAATTCTATGTAACTATGCAACATAAAATAAGCTAAAATCATTGCCAGAAATCTTACATTGACCTTATTGAGCAGCACAGCCTCAGAGAAATGTATTGTTTTAATAATTAGACTCATTGCCTTACTTTTCAACTTGTTTTGTTTTACGTGATAGAAATGATTTATTTCATGAAAATTAATAAACGCTACATTTTAATTACGGGAAAAATTGATAATTTAGTTACCGTATGCCAAATTTTAAGTAAGTAATATTAGAAAAACACATTTCTAATAATTCCATGACATGTATATGCGATAATTGACAGCCATGAAATCCTTATATGCGAATTATAGAGGTGTTTTGAAGTCACAGAAACATGGTTAACTTTTCCTAAAACATTGCTACTCAAGTCATTGGCTGTGTCTGATATTATATCTCAGCCCTATTTACTCCCACACTCTCCAATAACATTTCATACAGCTTTGGGTTAATAACTAGTAACAAGTTGTATAGATAAAACTAATTACTGTATTTATTACAGCATGCTGAAATTATATGTATGATTAATATCACAAAGCTGATTTGGCATCCATTGCCTTCATGGCGTTCAATCTTTTTTTTTTCCATACAACAGTGAAAATGCAACATATTGTAATATTAATATTGAATCCATTTCAGTTCACATGACCAGAGCGAGGGCCATTCCTTCATCAGCGAGATACCGTGGTTTGTCCAGGTTTCCTAACGGGTCCCTGCTAATTCTGTGCCAAAACTGGCTGTGGATATCTTCCTTTTAATCTCCCATAATGCCTCATTCGATTATTGTCAATGCTCTCCAACCGTGTGCTGTCCCTTCAAACATCTAATTCCCTCAGCTGAGCAAGTCAGTTGAGTCTTTGCCTTGCAAAAGGAAATCAAAGAGCAAAAAAGGGGGAGAAAACATAGAAAACCTCCTTCTGCACTACACAGATTTTCATCAAAATTAAGATGGATCATTGAAAAAGAAAAGGAAGACTTATGGCATGTGAAGCTTACCACGGGTGACCGGACACAGAGATCTTACTGGAAATTTTATCAGCACGGAAGCATGGCTTGGCTAATCTTTTGGATGTACTACACTGCTTCATGGTAAGTAGAAAAATCAACTTGAGACATATGTTGTGTATGATACATACATTTACAGTCTTTTACAGAAACTTGTATGAATGTAGATCAAAATAAAGATTTAATATATCCATATGTTCACAGGACAAAAGGTTTTGGAGATTCTTCTGTCTATGACAATGTTTTCTCAGAAAATATAACACGAATCTTAGACAGATTACTGGATGGGTATGACAACCGGCTGCGTCCTGGATTTGGAGGTATTTTTCTTTTTAAGGGCAAAATGCTAAACTTTTAATTTAGACTGATCGCTGATATTCATTCTATCATTGCATTTGAATTTCTGTTAATGTTTTTGTTAGTTTTCATTTTCTATAATCCAATCGTCATTTTATGCAAATGAGATTATTTCAAATAATCACAAATGTAGTTTTAAAATAAATTTCAGGTCGCGTCACTGAAGTCAAAACTGATATATACGTAACAAGCTTTGGTCCAGTTTTGGATGTTGAGATGGTAAGAGTTTCATTTCACTGTTTCAGTTTTTTTCTGTATGTTGGGTAAAATGTATACCATAGTAAATAGTGGTCGTTACTGTGTTATTCCCGCATGTTATAATGCATCGGCAGTGCTTAAGCAAACTGATTAGAACAGATTACTTAGTATAATCTTCTTGTTGGTATATTCTAGGGAAGGAATTTGTGCCCTATTTCAACAAATGTGCTTTATAGACAAACGTTAGTTAATCAGAAATTGGTAAATGATTGCATAACACAACAATATTACCTATTTTATTCAGGGAAAAATAAAATAGTTTCAATGTGTTAGAAGTCTAAAGTTTTCAAAGTGTTTGTGTAAAAAGGTTTTTTGCATCATAATGTAATAATAATTGAAATAAATCTCAATCAGGGGAATAGGAGTAAGGACAAACAATACCTAAGATCAAAAAAGTAGATTAATGGTAACTATGTCATCACCCCCAAAAAAGCAAGGAGGAAAAAGTAAGAAAGGTAGAAAAAAAGATTGTTTACATAATGTAAATATCCATGAATCAACATACCAGACCCATGGAGTCGAAATTTGAACAAACCGCCCATTGTTTTTAAAGTTTTCAAGCTTATATATCAAGCTACAATAGATGTTGTCTAAATAAGACACAAACTAATGCAAAGAGACAAACTAAAATAGTCATGAGCAATATTAATGAAAAATAAATTAGGCCTTACATTATTTGGATTCAATGAAGAAAGTAAGAACACGTGATTTGGTAATATATTGATTTAATCTTTATTATGTAGTAAAGTTTTTACATTTAGATTATGGTGAGTCTAAAATTGGTATTACTCCCAATGCCTTTACTCTATCCCACAAACATAAAGAATCTACCTGAAGCTTAAAGAACAACTTCATGGTGTATATTTTACATGAAACAAAGTATTAATTTATGTAAAAATATAGATGTAATATTTCTTTAACTTAATATGCAACATGTTACCTATTTAGTTACGGTACATAGTTACGTAGGTTGAAAAAAGACCTAGGTCCATCAAGTTCAACCTTTCTCATAGTTGATGATCAGAAATGATTTGGAAGCACAAAACTAATTTGACGCACAGCACTAGCCATTGAACATGTTAAATTTAGAAGATGAGTAACAGTTTTACAGCAGTTTATCTTGATTCATTATGTTAAGTGTGGGAAGTTGGAAAATATGAGTAAATCTAGAATGACAAAGGAGCGAAAATTAGAATGTAAGCCAGACGACAGAATTTTATAAATGTGTAAATTGGTCATGTTGTGAGTAGAGATGAGTGAATTGTTCGGATTTTGACCCCGAATCTGATTTTGACATATTTGTGCCTTATTCTGACTCTATTTGCGCCGAATATATGTCTTATGATCGGTTCTGAACATATTCGGTAATTTCTACTCCCATTTACTCTAATGACGTTCGTCTGTGTTCCACAAATATTGCAAAAACAATATTCGATTCCAATCGTATTCGGAACTGAATCCGAACAAATTCGCTCATCTCTAGTTGAACGGACCTAGAAATAAAGGGTCAAGCTGCAGCTACTCAGCAGGTTGGCAAACTCAACTTTGAAATGAATAGATGTTGATAAGCGGATATGCTAATCTGCTGAATAGACACCGATGTTAGAAAACACAACCCTTGAAATAGTAGAACAGGTAATTCAGTTTTATTCTCAATGCGCTTCAAAGTGTACGAACAGGTCTTCTGGTCTCCTGATGAAGAAGTGAGTACACTTCAAAACCCGTTTAGAATAAAACCACATTAACTGTTCTACTATCTCAATTGTTTTCTGACCTTGGTATCTAATGAGACATCGGAAGCGCAGCATATCCAATTCTTGACATGTATTCAAGTTGGAAAATATGACATCTCTGAGAAGATTTTTAAATTTGCTGTGCAATCATATTTACTCAAGATCAGTCATTCATAAGATGTTCACTGGTGGCCATTGATGCAAGTAATGGGAGGTATCGGTATAGATAACAGTAATGTGAGCCAAACATTGGACTGTGTATGACAATGCTTAAAACAATGAAAATCACAATATTATCCAATTGAGATCATAAAAAAATTGGGATTTGTGATAGAGAATGAGTATTTGCTCATGAGCTTAAGATTACAAAAATGTTGGTCTACATCAAAGGGATTCCTAATAAGATGTGTGAGAATACCTAGAAAGTAACATATTCTAGGGTGTAAGTAAGTCATGAAAAAAGCCCCATGAAAGTGTATAAAAAGATGCAATTATAAATACTAGATTGGTGCTGCTCAAACTTTATCTAATGGAGCCCTATCGAGAAGAACAAGGTGACATCTGAGGTATGATCAAAATTCATGCAAGTAAAATCTTGTTGGGATCACTAATAGTACAAACATATATTTTTTAAAAATTGGATAAAATGGTAAATGCTTTTGTTCTATTGATTCATACAGAATTGATAGAAAAAAATGCTATATTCCTTTAAAGAATTATTGCACTAATGTTCTACCTTATACTGTGCCATAAAGAACCATGATAGTGTGGCATCCTAAGAACGTATGACTCTGTGGTGTCGAAACAAAGGAACTCATTCAAATTCCCTCCATTTTTACAATATATTTATATATTTTCCATGTGACAGGACCAAATTATATAGTGAAATGTGTTATGATTGTATAATATACAGATTTACATAATTAATTTGATAAAAAGTCAATAGTTTTCATAATATAAAACATAGTATAATAAAGCTTCCTTGTCCTTTATTTTTGAAATTTGTACAGACTTTTTTAAAGTATATATTTGCATATAATTATTCCACAGGTTTTCAGCTAATTTGCCTTAAAACATTCAAGCCATTTTGTACTGCTTGATTAAGTTTTTGTTCAGCGAGACGTTAAGTAAAAGACTCATTCCCTCTCCCCCTGTCATAGCTTTTTTAAGTAACTGCTTAATGGTAATAGGATTAAAATCATTAAGCAGTGACACAAGTGTGGCTAACATGCTAGTTAAGTTGTCTATTAAATTACTGGGTCTGGTGTTGTGGCCTGAAACCTTTAATGGACTTAATTTTTCTCTAGGAATACACAATGGACGTTTTTTTCCGGCAGACATGGATTGACGAGCGGCTAAAGTTTGAAGGCCCGACGGAAATATTAAGGTTAAATAACTTAATGGTCAGTAAGATCTGGACTCCAGATACCTTTTTCAGAAATGGAAAAAAGTCAATCTCTCACAATATGACAACCCCCAATAAACTTTTCAGAATCATGCAGAATGGGACCATCCTCTACACCATGAGGTGAGCAAATTGCATCCCAAACAACTGTCTACGTCTGAGGCGAAACAATTTTGAATGCATTTAGAATACATTTTCTTTCTGTTTCCATTTGACATTTTCACGTGATACATACTAAATCACCCGTAAATGTCAAAGCATGACATGATATTAAACTTTAGCTGACCCTGATAATTAGTGTTAAAAGACAGACTAAAAGTAGGTCATCTGGAAGCATCTCATATTGTTGTGGACCACCAATTAATTCATTTAGTAGAGGGGATATTTGGCCAATTTGAAGCCTCAAGAAATGACGAGAACTAGCTATGATGGCAAGCATAAGTATAGTGGTGCATTAGTGAATAATGGCAGCTAGATGACTTAACTCTTCCAAGCCCAACTGTTTAATGTTAAAGTAAAAGCTGAAAACTTTTTTTCAATTATAAAATGTAATACATATCACTCTTTTCTCTGATTAAAATAGTGAAATGTTTTTGAAATATGCAATACCTTTTTTCACCATTAGCATGCGTGTAGTACTTTCCATAGACAGCATTCAAAACAGCATCACACCAATCACACCACTTTTTCTTTATCTATTTACGGTAGATTGTTTTTAAAATATATTTTTTTCAAACTACCAAAATACTATTTTTTTCAGAACGTTTTAAAGCCTGTAAAAGATTGTGACTCAATTTGTCTTTATTAATATTCATTTTATACATATATATACTGTATGTTTTGATTTTCAGCAAATTGGGTTGGTCTACATTTAGAAAATTGAAATTTTTAAAATATTTTCATATCCTAACAGGCCTACATTTTCTAAACCAATCTTATCACAGAGAATTTTCATTTTTGCACTTTTTTTAACTCCCTATTTTCCAAGAGCTTTTTTTTCCCATCAGCATACCGTACTGTAGTTATATAGTGTCTTGTTTTTTGCAAGATAAGTTGTAGTCATAAATGTCGTAATTTTTGCTTGTACCATATTGAGATTCGTGTGACTTTCTCTTTCTATCATTGTTTGGGGCAGTAGTGGTGATTGAAAAATTTAATTTCTATCATTTTTTTGACCATGTGTGATAAATAATTTTATTTTTCAAAACATCAGACTTTTGCTTACAAGATGATGCCAAATATGCTTTTATATATACATTTTTCTTTTAATTTTTACAATGGGAAGAAGGCGTAATTTGAGCTTTTAGGTTTTTTTATATTTTAAAACATTTGTAACTGTTTTTATTCTATTTGGCGGGGTCTTCATTTGATTGCCTTTACATTTCAAAGCATTATATTAGTGTTATAGTGTATTGTAAAACTACTGATATATACATACTGTAGCAGTCGTGGGGTTATTCAGTAGGTTCTTGTCTGCATGGCAAAGATTTCAGCACCCTGTGATTGTTTTGTCTGGTGGTGGGCAGATGGGAGAGTAGATGACTGTAAGAACTCCCTGTATCTAACTGCTTAAATACCACTGTCAGTGATTGGCAGCTTTATCTAATGTAGGTTAGAGGCAGATGTTGGCTGTATATAGGCAGTTTCATGTTCCATACACCAATACTCAACATGTTTAGTCCATTGTAATAGAGAGATATTTACCTTATCAATCTTTGTATGTACAGTGCTTGGACCCTGTAATCATGTGACTAGTATGTGTAGCTGAGGGAACAGATGCTTCTGGGTCCTAGGAGACTCCGTCAGCTCTGCTACACAGGCAGGAAGCTGAAATTCCCCTGTAACTGGGGAGAATGTACCAGCCAGAGTTACAGGAAAAGTCAACAATAAAAAAGAATGCATTTATATTTTAAAATTCTCTTCCTCCCATAAAGGTCTTTCTTGTAAGATCTTAACCCCTTAAGCCCCGGAGGTATTTTCAATTTTGTGTTTTTGTTTTTCGTTCCCTTCTATTCAGAACTATAACTTTTTTATTTTTCTGTCAATATGGCCGTTTTTGGGCTTGTTTTTTGCAGGATGAGTTGTACTTTTGAACGATACCATTGGTTTTACCATGTCATGTACTAGAAAATGGGAAAAAAAACAAGTGCAGTGACATTGCAAAAAAAAGTGCAATCCCACACTTGTTTTTTGTTTGGCTTTTTTACTAGTTTTACTAAATGCTAAAACTGATCATTATAGGCACCAAACGTGTCAGTTCTTCTAAGTGGTGAAAAAAAATCCAAACTTCGCTGAAAAAAAAAATTGATCCATTTTCCGATACCCGTAGCGTCTCCATTTTTCGTGATCTCAGGTTTCGGTGAGGACTTATTGTTTTCATGCCGAACTAACATTTTTAATGATACCACTGTGGTGCAGAAACAATCTTTTGATCGCCCGCTATTGCATTTTAATAAATGTTGCAGTGACCAAAAAACCCTAGTTCTGGTGTTTTGACTTTTTTCTCGCTACGCCATTTAGCAATCAGGTTAATCCTTTTTTTCATTGATAGATTGGGTGATTCTGAATGCGTTGATACCAAATATATGTAGAAGCTGCCATAACCCGATCGGCTCTGCTACATACAGGTGATGCTTAAGGCCCCATCTCACATAACAAGATCGCTAGCGAGATCGCTAATGCATTACCGATTTTGTGATTTTTGCGATCTCGCTACGTGTAACATGCAGCAGCGACTGGCCTCCCTGCTGGATATCGCTGATCGTGCAGTGATATCCTGGGCCATTTTTTCGGCATTGGCGTCCCGCTGGCCAGCGCGCATTGCTGTGTTTGATCGCTGGATCATTGCTGCGTCACTGAAGAGATCTGCCTGTTTGTCAGCTTACTAGCGATCATTTAGCAATGCACCAGCGATCCCTACCAGGTTATATCGTTGTCGGGATCGCTGGTGCGTCGCTAAATAAAACGGGACCCTTAGTTCGACTATATGCAGCTGAATTACTCACTTGCTACAAGCGCTGATCACTGGGCGGCGCTCACAGCCAGCTAGCAGTGACAACCATAGAGGTCTCCAGGATACCTCTGGTTGTCATGCCAACCCACCAATGATCCGTGAGCAGGTGATGTGGGTCACTGGTGAGCGGCTCTCCGGCGCGATTGCCGAAAGCGCTTGTTAAATGTCACTGTCAGCATTTCACAGTGGCATTTAACGGGTTAATAGCCACGGGTAGATGGTGATTCTACCAGCGGCTATTCTGGGCACATGTCAGCTGTTCAAAACAAAAATAAAACAGAAAAAGGCATAAAGAAAAGAAACAAAACTAAAGAAAAAAAAGCGTCACTGCCAGTCTAAATAGAAAAAAAAATTAAAAAAGCAATTTATCTTCTCTTTTACTCTGCATTTTCCCCCAATATCAACAAGAAATGAATATAAAATGACATTAAAATTAAGCCCCAAAGTATTGAAAATAAGAGGCATAAATTATTTAAATATCCGAACAAGAACTTTTTTTTAGAGCCATTAAAACTGCTTGTATGATAAAACATGATAATATGCCTGGATCAAAAAGGGGGGAAATGGCCCAATTGAACTGATTAAACTCTCACAGAAAGAAATTGTATGAATTTAATAGCAATGATCTAGTGCAAAATCTGATTTATGCCATCATTACCTTTATTCCAGGTTGACTATCAAAGCAGAATGCCCAATGAGGTTAATAAATTTTCCGATGGATGGACATGCATGTCCTCTCAAGTTTGGCAGTTGTAAGTAAAATGAATGCATTTTGACAACTTTATTGTGGCTATGGAATGAGTGGATCCATAGTATGAGAAGTGTATCTCTGGATGGTCTCAATGAGCAGCTTCAATTTGGCTGCTTTCTGTGATCCCTCACTCTCCTCATTTCTGCATCTTTGGGTTGGTGCCTGTTTTCCTTTTTTCAGACAGAAATGTAGAAATTTTTGCAAATTTATTAAAAAGGAAAAACTGAAATATCACATGTTCATAAATATTCAGACCCTTTGCTCAGTATTGAGTAGAAGAACCCTTTTGAGCTAGTACAGTCATGAGTCTTCTTGGGAATGAAACATTGGTGGACAGCCATTTTCAGGTCTCTCCAGAGATGCTCAATTGAGTTTAGGTCAGGGTTCTGGCTGGGCCAGTCAAGAATGGTCACAGAGTTGTTCTGAAGCCACTCCTTTGTTATTTTAGCTGTGTGCTTAGGGTCATTGTCTTGTTGGAAGGTGAAGTTTCTGCCAAGTCTGAGGTCCAGAGCACTCTGGAAGAGGTTTTCATCCAGGATATCTCTGTACTTGGCCGCATTCATGTTTCCTTCAATTGCAACCATTTGTCCTGTCCCTGAAGCTGAAAAACACCTCCATAGCATGCTGCTGTCACAACAATATTTCATTGTTGGGATTGCATTGGGCAGGTGATGAGCAGTGCCTGGTTTTCTCCACACATATCGCTTAGAATTATCACCAAAAAGTTCTATCTTCGTCTCATCAGACCAGAGAATCTTATTTCTCAGTCTGGTAGTCCTTCATGTGTTTTTTTAGCAAACTACAGTATGCGGGCTTTCATATGTCTGGCACTGAGGAGAGGCTTCCGTCGGGCCACTCTGCCATAAGGCCTGATTGGTGGAGGGCTGCAGCGATAGTTGACTTTGTGAAAAAACACCCCTATAACATGATGTTGCTACCACCATGTTTCACTGTTGGGATTGTATTAGGTAGGTGATGAGCAGTGCCTGGTTTTCTCCACATATACCACTTAGAATTATCACCAAAAAGTCCTATCTTCGTCTCATCAGACCAGAGAATCTTATTTCTCATAGTCTGGGAGTCCTTCGTGTGTTTGCAAACTGTATGCGAGCTTTCATGTGTTTCGCACTGAGGAGAGGTTTCCGTCAGGCCACTCTGCCATAAACGCCTGACTGGTGGAGGGCTGCAGTTATAGTTGACTTTGTGGAACTTTCTCCCAACTCCCTACTGCATCTGTGAATCTCAGCCACAGTGATCATGGGGTTCTTCTTTACCTCCCTCACCAAGGCTCTTCTCCCATGATTGCTCAGTTTGGCTGGACGGCCAGGTCTAGGAAGGCATCTGATGGTCCCAAACTTCTTCCATTTAAGGATTATGTAGGCCACTGTGCTCTTAGGAACCTTGAGGGCTGCAGAAATTCTATTGTAGCCTTGGCAAGATCTGTGCCTTGCCACAATTCTGCCTCTGAGCTCTGTGACCAGTTTCTTAGATCTCATGATTCTCATTTAGTCTGACATTCACTGTGAGCTGTGAGGTCTTATATAGACAGGTGTGTGCCTTTACAAATCAAGTCTTATCAGTTTAATTAAACACAGTTGGACTCCAATCAAGGAATAGAACTATCTTAAGAAGGATCAAAAGAAAATGGACAGCATGTGACTAAAGGGGGTTTTACACATAGCGATATCGCTAGCAATGTCGCTAAAACATCACTGGTTTTGTGACGTTATAGCGATATCACTAGCGATATCGCTATGTGTGATACTTACCTATGACCGGCTCCCCCGCTGTCCATCGCTGATCGCGCGAGATTGGGTGGCTCCATTTCTCGTCGTCTGCTTCCTGCCGAGACTTCCTGCTGTGACGACGAGCGACGTGTGGAGGCGGGCGGGAGGACGTCAGGATCGCTGTGTGTGAAAGGTGAGTATCATGTGCTGCGTCGCTGCTGCATCGCTGTGAGATCTTTCTGTGTAAAAGCTCACTAGCGATCATTTAGCGATGCACCAGCGATCCTGACCGGGTCAGATCGCTGGTCGGATCGCTGGTGCATCGCTAAATGTAAAAGGGCCTTTAAATATGAGTGTCTGAGCAAAGGGTCTGAATACTTATGACCATGTGATATTTCAGTTTTTCTTTTTTCATAAATTTGCAAAAATTTGTAAATTTCTGGGGTTTTTTCAGTCAAGATGGGGTGCAGAGTGTACAATAATGAGAAAAAAATTAACTTTTTTGAATTTACCAAATAGCTGCAATGAAACAAAAAATGAAAAATGTAAAGGTGTCTGAATACTTTCTGTACCCACTGTTGTCCCATTGACCTGGATTGGTTTTGGCCTGACTTGATTATGACTAGAGTTGAGCGAAACGGGTTGAATAATTTCAAAAGTCGCCGACTTTTGGCAAAGTTGGGTTTCATGAAACGAAACCCGACCCTAGGATGAGGTCGGCCACGAGGTCGGCGACTTACGCGCCAAAGTCGCGTTTCAAAAGTTTGTTTTGCGCTCTTTTTCAGCCAATCAGGATCCACGGACACTGTGGGCAACGTGATGACATAGGCACGGGTCACCACCATCTTTCAGAAGGGCATGCAAGTGATTGGCTTGCTTTGGTGGGCGTCACAGGGGGTATAAAAGGGCGTGCACGCCGACCGCCATTTACTTCTGCCGATCTTAGCATAGGGAGAGGTTGCTGCTGCTGATTCTGTAGGGAGAGCGTTTGGCAGGGAAGAAGAAAAAAAAACTGCTTCTGCTGCTAGCGATTGTGCCTGTACAACACACCAGTCACTGTGTGTGGAGTGCAAGGGGAGGCTATATTGTGGTGTATCAGTGGTGTTGGTTGCTGGGCTGCCTTCTAAGGCTTCCTGACTGCTGCATTGCTGTTTACCCACTGCTCTGCAAACTGCTTTTTTAAAAGCAATCCAATCTCCCTTATCCTCTCGTCACTTTTGTCACAGCTGTGCCATCGAGCCTGTGACATAGCGCTCAGATATCAGTGGGCCTCACACAATCCAAAAGTGTCCAGTGTCCACAAGTGTCTGCAGAAATTCAAAATCTCACTTATCCTCTAGTCACTTTTGTCACAGCTGTGCCATCGAGCCTGTGACATAGCGCTCAGATATCAGTGGGCCTCACACAATCCAAAAGTGTCCAGTGTCCACAAGTGTCTGCAGAAATTCAAAATCTCACTTATCCTCTAGTCACTTTTGTCACAGCTGTGCCATCGAGCCTGTGACATAGCGCTCAGATATCAGTGGGCCTCACACAATCCAAAAGTGTCCAGTGTCCACTAGTGTGTGCAGAAATTCAAAATCTCCCCTGTCCTATAGACACCTTGTACTTTGTTTTACATTACTATATAGTTTGTTGGATTTTGTCTACATTTCTACAAAAAATGAGGAAGTCTGGTGGAAGAGGCCGTGGAATTGGGCGGGGGTTGGCAGCTGGTAATGATGGTGTTGGTGGTGGATCTGATGGTAGTGGCAAGAGCAAAATAGGACCGAATGCAGGAGGTGTTGAGCCTGCGTCATCGTCTGGCTCCATAAGGCTTCGAAGGCTTAGTTTTCTAGGAGTTGGCAAACCGCTTTTAAAGCCAGAGCATCAGGAAAAAGTTTTGTCTTACATTGCTGACTCAGCCTCCAGCTCTATCGCCTCCTCTTCTTCAGTTGTAAAAAGTAAAAGCACTGAGTCGTCATTGGAGGCTCATGTTCATGAACCACACCTTTCCTTGTGTCCTTCACCCCAACCAAGCTTGAAGGATGACGCAGGCCATACTACTGATTACTCCATGGAGCTGTTTTCACATACCATGCCTGGATTATCAAGTGAAATGGTGAATTACCCAGGCCAAGATGAATCTGACATGGAGTGCACTGATGCACAGCTGCTGATGGATGATTCTGCTGGTAAATTCACTCAGAGCACTACATTGTCCTCGCAGTGTACAGAGCCAGATTCTGACCCTGATGAGACTCAGGTGCCCCTTCCCGCACACTATACCACCATACACGGTGACACAGAGGAAGGTGCACATGACATTGAAGAGGAGGTGATGGATGACCCAGTTGTTGACCCAGATTGGCATCCATTGGGGGAAGAGGGTGATGCTTCCAATAGCTCAGATGAGGAGCATCCACAGCAGACATCGACATCGCATCAGCTGTTATCTGGCAGGCCTGGAGCACTCCAAAGACAGGTTCCAAAAATCAAAAGAGTTGCTGGACAGCTTGTCCAGAGGGTCAAAACATCACAGCGTGCTAGGCCGCAAAATGTCTGCCAAAGTAGGAAGAGTGCAGTGTGGCACTTTTTTGAACAAAATCCTCATGATCAGGTCAAGGTTATCTGTAAGAAGTGTGCAAAGACCTTTAGCCGAGGGAAAAATCTGAAAAATTTGAATACCAGTTGCATGCTTAGACATTTAACCACCATGCACTTGCAAGCGTGGACACAACACCAAACCTCATGTGCAACTGATCACAACGAAGGTAGTCAGCAACGCTACATTGTTTCCCCCACTGTAAGCCCACCGGTTAGCACAGCAGCAAATGTTGAGGTGTCGTTGCAAGGCCACAGCAGTCAGGGAATCCCACTGTTATATCAACGAAAGACTGATTCTAGGCCATCAGAAAGAACACCAACTCCATCACCATCATCAACCCTCTCTCAGTCCGCCCTGTCCACCGCTACTTCCACCATATGCAGCTCTCAAGTCCAGCTCACCCTACCAGACATTATGAGTAGGTCAAGAAAGTACTTAGTCTCTCATCCGCGTACACTGGGTTTGAACGCCCACATTGCCAAACTAATCTCGTTTGAGATGATGCCCTTTCGGTTGGTGGAAAGCGCAGCTTTCCGCGAACTCATGGCCTATGCAGTACCATGCTATGACCTACCCAGTCGCCACTTCTTCTCTCGCAAAGCCATCCCAGCCCTCCACCATCATGTGTGAGACCGCATTGTCCATGCACTCAAGCAATCAGTGAGCGGAAAGGTGCACCTCACAACTGATGCATGGTCCAGTCGGCATGGCCAGGGCCGTTACGTGTCCATCACTGCGCACTGGGTTAATGTGGTGGATGCAGGGTCCACAGGGGACAGCGGTGGTGGGACAGTGCTGCCTAGCCCACGGTATAGGAAACAGTTGGCTGTAGGCGTTCGACCCTCCTCCTCCTCCTCCTCCAGAAGAGAAAGCTCGTCCACAGAGCGCAGTTGTACGAGCACTCCATCTGCAGCTGCCACTGTTGCACACAAGGTGTCCCCCTATCGAGCAGCTAGTGGAAAGCGTCAGCAGGCTGTGTTGCAGATGATGTGTTTGGGCGACAGACACACCACCGAGGTGCTGGCCGAGTACTTGAAGCGACAAACTGAGTCATGGCTGGGCAGTGTACATCTTGAGGCAGGCAAGGTAGTTAGTGATAACGGCCGTAATTTTGTGGCAGCCATAGCCCTTTCAAAACTCAGCCACATACCTTGCCTGGCTCACACCTTGAACCTGGTGGTGCAGTGCTTCCTCAAAAATTATCCGGAGTTAACAGCCCTGCTCCAGAAAGTGCGAAGACTGTGCGCGCACATCCGCTGGTCGCCTGTACACTCTGTTCGTATGCAGAAGCTGCAGCGATTGCTCCACCTTCCCAACCACCGACTCATTATCGACATTGCAACAAGGTGGAACTCCACCCTGCACATGGTGGAGCGGCTGTGCGAGCAGAGGCAGGCCATAATGCATTTGTGGGAGGATACACGGCCAGGCACTTTGAGAGCAGACATGGAGTTGACAGGTGTGCAGTGGTCGAAGCTGAAAGACCTCTGTAAAGTCCTTCAGTGTTTTGAGGAATGCACATGGCTGGTAAGCGCAGATGACGCCATCCTAAGCATGAGCATCCCACTTATGCGTCTGCTCATGAAAACTTTGACGCACCTTAAGGAGCAGGCTTCTGCAGCCAATGTTGATGAGGAGGAAGAGGAGGAGGGAATCCTTGATGACATTCAGCCATTTTCTGCTCAGGGACCTGATGGGGATGATTACTTAGGGGAGGAGGATGCATCTCATGGGGCAAGTGAAAATGTTGGCGTGCCAAGGTCTGGTACAGGGTTTGTGCGTGACTGGAGGGATGTGGATTTTCCAGAAAGTGCTCCTCCAACCAGCACTCGCAGTGCATCATTGACAACGGGAACATTGGCCCACATGTCAGATTATGCCTTGCAGATCCTAAAAAGGGACCCCCGCATTGCCAAAATGATGAACGATGACGACTACTGGTTGGCCAGCATCCTGGATCCACGCTATAAAGGCAAATTACAAAACATCATGCCACAGGACAACCTTGACCTAATATTGGCTAATAAACAAGCAACTCTGGTAAATCGGTTGCTTGAGGCATTCCCAGCACACAGCAGCGGTGATGGTTCTCACACGAGCCGTACGGGCCGGGGGCAGCTTGGCAGAGGTGTTCGTGGTGCACACAGCAGAAGTGGTGTTGGAGACAGGGGTTTCATGACAATGTTGTGGACTGATTTTTCAAGTACCGCTCACACAACTGGTAATACTGCATCGATGGAAAGTGACAGGAGACAGCAGTTGTCAACTATGGTTACAAACTACTTTTCCTCCCATATCGATGTTCTACCACACAGGTCATTCCCCTTTGACTATTGGGCCGATAAACTGGACACCTGGCCTGAATTGGCACAATATGCCTTACAGGAGCTCGCTTGCCCAGCTGCAAGTGTGCTATCGGAAAGAGTCTTCAGTGCAGCTGGATCAATCCTGACAGAAAAAAGGACCCGTCTGTCAACCCAAAATGTGGATGATCTAACCTTCATTAAAATGAACCACGCATGGGTTTCCAAGGATGTTGTCCCACCTTCCCCTGATGACACATAGGGTGACAGAAAAATGGCTTGCTTTGGTCCACCTCTTCCTGGGACTTGACCTATTTCACCTTTTGCATCAGCTGAATGTCCAACATCAACATATGCCACTTTTTAAAACTCCCTAACTGTGCTGCCTCCCCCCCATGGCCGGGGTCACCACCTAGCGCACGACACCGTGCGAGTGCCGTTGCCCTGGACAGGTGGGTAGGCCGACTATTGGGCGCGGGCACTGGCACAGGGTCCCTCATAGTGCAATCAAGTGTCTCTGACGGTGGTGGTGCACACCCGCCGTCAGACACACCACCGTACTATGAGGGGCCCAGTGCCAGTACCGACGCCCACGAGTGGGCCCCCCTTGCTTGGCAGGGCCCCAGCATTTGCAATCTTTACCTCTCCCTGCTCCTCCGCTGTGTAGTCTGGGCCGTCAAATCCATACTGTGCCTGACACCGTCTGAGCCTGCCTCCTGATGTATAGACATATATTTTGAATGTGTACGCTATCCATACATGTTATCCGGGGATACGGTACCCTTTCTAACCTTTGTGCAATCACGTGCAATCCATACTGGGCCTAGCACCGTCTGTGCCTGCCTCCTGATGTATAGACATATATTTTGAATGTGTACGCTATCCATACATGTTATCCGGGGATACGGTACCCTTTCTAACCTTTGTGCAATCACGTGCAATCCATACTATGCCTAACACCGTCTGAGCCTGCCTCCTGATGTATAGACATATATTTTGAATGTGTACGCTATCCATACATGTTATCCGGGGATACGGTACCCTTTCTAACCTTTGTGCAATCACGTGCAATCCATACTGGGCCTAACACCGTCTGAGCCTGCCTCCTGATGTATAGACATATATTTTGAATGTGTACGCTATCCATACATGTTATCCGGGGATACGGTACCCTTTCTAACCTTTGTGCAATCACGTGCAATCCATACTGGGCATAGCACCGTCTGTGCCTGCCTCCTGATGTATAGACATATATTTTGAATGTGTACGCTATCCATACATGTTATCCGGGGATACGGTACCCTTTCTAACCTTTGTGCAATCACGTGCAATCCATACTGGGCCTAACACCGTCTGAGCCTGCCTCCTGATGTATAGACATATATTTTGAATGTGTACGCTATCCATACATGTTATCCGGGGATACGGTACCCTTTCTCACCTTTGTGCAATCACGTGCAATCCATACTGGGCCTAGCACCATCTGTGCCTGCCTCCTGATGTATAGACATATATTTTGAATGTGTACGCTATCCATACATGTTATCCGGGGATACAGTACCCTTTCTAACCTTTGTGCAATCACGTGCAATCCATACTGGGCATAGCACCGTCTGTGCCTGCCTCCTGATGTATAGACATATTTTTTGAATGTGTACGCTATCCATACATGTTATCCGGGGATACTGTACCCTTTCTCACCTTTGTGCAATCACGTGTAATCCATACTGGGCGTGAGAACGGCTGGCGCGCTGTTAAGCAAGCTACAGCACCTGTGGTTTGCACACGTAAGTTTTTCATTTTTTCAGGAATGACGGTTAGGCCTAATTCCGGAACTGCGGTTGACCTGCACTTACTGGGAAATCATCGTTCGCGGGTAATAATTGTAATCACAGATCCTCATCACTAACGTTGTTCAGCGGGTTATCTGCACCTGTAAGCAACAAACGCTGGCCTTTTCAGTGTAGCGCACATGCAGCCACGGACATGTAAGGGCATGACACACCAGTTATTGGCCAATCTCATGTGCCAGAGCCTCACGTGTCCCTCTAGTAAGCCAGACTCGGACCGCGGGGCATGACGGAGTCTCGTTCGTTAACGGAATTAAGCTTGCAATGTGTGCATCTGTTCTGTAGCTGGCATGGTTGAGGTTGCCCGTGTTGAGTCAAATTACGCCGTAGGCTCCACTCCTGGTGGTGCCCTTCTGGACATTCCTTTAAGGTTCAGCTTTGCAACCATACTGCCCACGTAAAACAAACACTTTGCCTTCATGAACGCTGTTTGGAGGGTCATGACTCGTGGGAATAACGCCGCCCAATCAGTTAACCTGCTAGAGAGATCCTTCGTTGCTCCCAAGCATGACATCACACTCCCTAGGAGGAAGGTAATGCCACTGTGGCGACCATACTCCTGGGGGCGACACAAGTGCACTGATGCCCAGCCACTGCTCGATGAATCTGCTGGTACATTGACCCAGACCACTACATTCCCCTCGCACACTACCCGGCCTGAATCTGACCCTGATGAAACTCAGGTTACCCTTCCCATATACAGTTCCATCTTACACGGTGACAAAGAGGAAGCTGCAGATGAAAGTGCAGGTTCGGCCCACCCGCCATCAGACACACCACTGTACTATCAGGGGCCCTGTGCCAGTGCCATCGCCAACGAGTGGGCCCCCCCTGCTTGCTCAGGATCACGGCACTTGCAAGGTTGAAATACTGTGCAGTGAGATGGAAGATGGGGACGACGAGGAGTCCAGACTATTACAGGGATTCCCTAGCGAGGAGACTTATTTGATTGTTTTCAATGTTGGGACAGCAATTTTTGGGGAGCACTATACTCTGGAGAATGATAGATGGGGCCCACCATACACTGGAACATTCCAAAGGTGGACATCAGACACTGGAGCAGCATTTACAGGGCCCATTATACACTAGAGCATTAGAAATGGGGCCCATTATGTTTGGAGCATTATTTGGGCCCATAAGACAGTGGAGCTTCATCCATGGGGACCAACATATACTGTAGCATTATGTGGAGCGCATCATATACTGTTTCAAACATTATATGGGACCAATGATTCTGTATGGAGAAATAGATGGGCCTCGTCATGAGATGTAAAAAGTGAAGTATTTGTCATTGTACTATACCACTATTTCTCTGCCGTATCGGAGCATCATGAGTTGTGGTACGTGTTAAAGGGGCGCTCTTTCGCCCAAGCACATGAAAATCTGGAGCCAGCCCTACCCCCCCCACAACTTTAGCCAAATAACCCCCATTTTTCAGTGCGTAACTAGTATTATGAAGTAAATTAAGGTTGACAAGCTTAAGTAATAAGAATTGATGCTTTTGGCATTCAAATGGGCACTGTAGGTGTGTTTCCTGTCCTCCTCTCACTGCCGACTTTTATTCCCCATTGACTTACATTGGGTTTCGTGTTTCGGGACGACCCCGACTTTTCCCTATAATCGGCCGATCTTGCTTGACCCGACTTTTGGAAAAGTCGGGTTTCACGAAACGAAACTCGACCCTAAAAAACCAAAAGTCGCTCAACTCTAATTATGACTATTGCATCATAATATTTATCTTTTATATTCTGTTGACTTACACCCTATATATTTTTTACTCACATCCCTCTTTTGCTTATATTGAGATTTATAGGTTCAGTCACCTCACCTAAACAAGTGAGTCTAATTGCATTGATTATAGAAATAAATTTATGTATCCCCTGTGTTTATGGGTAAGGGCTCATACTCACTTGCGAGAGACTCGCACGATTCACATGCGACTCCCTCGCATGAAAACCTGGCACTGCCACCGGCACTGGGACCAGAGCGTGCGGCTACATGTATTTCTATGCAACTGCACGCTCCGGTCACAGTGCCGGTGGCAGTGCTAGGTTTTCATGCGAGAGACTCGCATGAGAATCGTGCGAGTTTCTCCCAAATGAGTATGATCCCTAAAACCAACTCCTGATGCTATAAAATCAGTGGCTGATTGATAAATGACATTGAGAGGTTGTTTATATGGGGAAGTAATAATAATACCTACCTTAGGTGGAAGCGAACACGACGCATGCGCACGATGAATTGCATCTGCATCCCAGCAGCATGGAGGGAAACTCCGCAGCGATTGCGTAAAATGACACTCGCCCCATGTGTGTGGTGAACCGCACTTGTGTTCCACCAACACAGGAAGTGGTTGCCGGGATTACCTGTAAATGCCTTAACTTGATGTCTCAAAGGAAGGGGATGCGGTAAGGTGTGAGTATGGCGGACACTGATTCCCTGGCTCTCGCTGATGGGCACTATTCCAATGCTGTCTTTCTGATCTTTTACTCTAAAGATATAAGATAAGTACTGATCTTTTTATGGATCTATGCCAGTATGTTCTCCTCATGAACCAAATGGAGGGGAAGCTACTGGGCTTTCTTTGTATGTTATATAATGACAGTAGTAAGGGAATATTAATCCTAAAAACTGTATTTACTTGGAATTTAGGGATATATGCAAACCCTTTGGGTGCGTATATTAAGGCACCTCTCTTTCCACTGAATTAGAATTTCATTACCCTTTATATTTAACCTGGACTATGTGCAATATTGAATATTGATATCTGCCTGTAATTTGTAATCTTTCTTTTTCTTGTGGTATACTGAAACTAATACTAAACCAACTTAAGGCAGAAATTATTTTTGGATATATACCTATCTAATTTCCCCAGTATAACTATATTATTTGTGAAAACTATTTTTGTCTGTTTCTCAGCTATACAAGCCTCTCTCTCTGATACAGTACACATACCATATGATATATCAGAAGCAGAGTGCTTTGTTGACCTGATTATAAAGATATGGTACCTTACTGCTGAGCTCTCTGTAGCCTATATCTTTTCAACAGGGTCATATAGGGTGAGGGAGGGGTAGTCATCGATGAGTGGGGGTGCCACTGTACACTTGGGCAATCTTCTTTCTCCCTCCTCCCACCTCACTATACAGACGTTTTTACGTGACTGTTGGAGTTATGATCATTTTTTAGACGATGAGAATGAACAGTCAGCGGAGCGCAAGGAATACAAGGGCAAAGTAAATGTTTCTTCTTTAGTTCACAAGGCGTTTCGACGGCAACCCTGTCTTCATCAGGTGGCAGTTGCCACCTGATGAAGACGAAGTTACCGTTGAAACGCATTGTGAACTAAAGAAGAAACATTTACTTTGCCCTTGTATTCCTTGCGCTCCGCTGACTGTTCATTCTCATCGTCCAGTTCACTCTCCTTCATTGAAGGCGTACGGCTGGAGCTGCAGTGGTTCACTGATTTCCGTTCACTTTATTTATCGCCCTCCTTGCGCTCCCTAGTGACCGCTTTAGCTATTGACTTCTTTGATCGTTTTTTTGGTGTATATGCATAATATTTTTAACATTTAACATTAAACGTTATGTTTTATATGATTTATCTTTGTAAAAATTTGGTACTTCAGTTGGTGATTCAGTCTCAATATTTGCTACTTTTTTACTAATACACAGTGATTTTTTTTTTGGGCTGTACAATAGCTTTTTAATGACACATCTAAAAGTGGTTTACAAAAGTAAAATGAGCATCCTCATTTAAAGATCTCTGGACACTTCTGCTCCAATGTTGTCTGATGCTGCATTCATGTCCACGTCCTGCTGCGGCTCGGAAATCAAATCACACATGTGACCATTTCATCTAGTCCTTGGTTACAATGATGACCTAATAAAGCCAGTGATTGGCTTTAAGAGTGATATGTCCATCTGTCAACACATTAATCCCATAGCAGAAAATAAAGACCGACCGAGAGATAACATGGCATCATCACACTAAGAGCACCAGGGGATCGGTGCTTTTATATTTTTATAAACCTTCCTAGAGCTGTTTCAAAGCACCTCTAGACCAAATGAATGGCGTCTTGTTCCCTATACCCTTTGAGTGATTTTAACCTCCCTCTTTTGGGGCCCAAGATGCCTTGTTATTGTGTGTAGACAATGACCTTTGACTTGTCTGGTTTATTATGATTTTTTTGAACTGTGGTCCCATCATGACTGTCAGCTTAATATTGTTACTTTGTGAAGGTTGCTAATTTCTCATTAAGTTAATGTTGCTCTTTGTTGTGCTGAGAATTTCTTTCACTTAATGTTATAAGTCTTTCTGTAATTTTTCATGCTACACTATGATGTGTGGGCTGTTCAAGGGCTCTGGAAAAAACAGCACTCAGTAATATGATATTAAAAAAAAAATTAAAAAATGTTGTTGAACAACCATTTTAATTTGACATCAGGATTAATCTCTAGTTTTAGTGGTGCAGATTGAAAGAGTATACTTAGACTATAAATATTTGGATCTGATGATCAATTGTCTCAACTTGTTTTTAATTATTTCCTATTAGAATTATCAGGAATGATCGTGGTCCATTGGGTTTTTTATTGAAAAGGATAGAGCAGCATATGTATATTATAAACAGAGCCAAAAGGGATTAAGCTCTGGACACACTGGCTTTGTGGCTTTGTTTTTATAGGATCTATGAGGGATATGAAAGATTAGTTCAGTTAAGTCAGATTAGATTAGTTGTGATATATTATAGTATGATCTTTTTTTTCAATAGACTTATAGTGGATCCATGAGTAGCCCCTTATAGGATCAAAGAGTGAATCTATCTAGAACAGATTTGAACACAAGCATATGCTGGTGCAGATAACGTTTCACATATAATTACTTTAGAACTTGTTCTGGAGGCTAAATAAAAAAGGGCAGCAGAGCAGGCAACCACAAAACCCTCATACTAAAAGTTGAATGCTTGCTAAAATTAAAAAAGTTCTATGGGTGCCCTTTAGTGATGATCCACTGTGCTCGTTACTTGAGATTTCCGAGCATGCTCGGGTGTTCTCTGAGTAGTTTGGGCGTTCTCTGAGATTTTGTTTGTGTCGCCGCAGCTGCATGATTTGCGGCTGCTAGACAGCCTGAATAAATGTAGGGATTTCCTAACAAACAGGCAATCCTCACAAGTATTCAGGCTGTCTAGCAGTTTCAAATCATGCAGCTTTGGCGACACAAACTAAATCTCCGAGCACGCCCAAACTACTCAGAGAGGGCCGAGCATGCTCGGAAATCTCAAGTAATGTGCATACTAGATCATCACTAGTACCATTGTGATATTTTAGGGCTTTATTATTCATAGAGTTTATATTAAAAGGGAAAAGAAAGAAGAAAGTTTAAGTTCCTAAATTAGTAGAAGTTTTCGGTATTTAAATGCATGCCATGATCTGGATATTCAATCAAACAAATTGAAGGAGAAATCAGTGCAAAATAGTTTCTTATCTGGTAGACAAATTAGGGTTATACTTGAGGCCCCATCACACACAGCGATCTCGCTGGCGAGATCGCTGCTGAGTGACAAGTTTTGTGACACAACAGCGATCTCACCAGCGAGATCGCTGTGTGTGACAGCCAGGGCTGCCACTAGGAATTTCGGGGCCCCATACTGGCAACATTTTCGGGGCCCCTTGAAACTCCGCCCAGGCTCCACCCAGCCCCGTCTCCACCCCTCGAACCTTCCAAAGTCCCACCGCTCTCTTGGAACAACTCCACTTCTGCACCATGTCCTCACAAATCACACATTAACAGTTCCCATCACCACATACATAGCCAGCAGCTTTTGTTTTAGCCAAAAGATTTTTTAATCCACCACCACGACAAAGTAGACTCTTTTGGCCGGGCCCTACTCTACTGTAACTTACTAAACATTTGCTAAAATATCCAATACAATTTATGAATATTTTTATTTATTTTTCCATTTTTAAAATTACCAATAATGCCACATACAAGGGACAAATACCACCGCACCATGACCAGCCACCATATTACCACCACATGGTGAACTAAAATCCCATATACAAGGAACAAATACCATCACGCCATGACCAGACCACATTTTACCACCACATAGTGACCGGGGCCCCACTCCGGTCATTGGACCCTATCCAGTAAGGGCAGTAATACCCTGATAGCGCCCCTGCTTAGGTCAGTGGGTTTGGGAAGAAGGATACTTATATTATAAAGTTTTCGGGAATATAAGGAATAATTAAGGTATATAAAATAATTGTCCAGCTGAAAAAAGTGTATGGCCGGGGTCACACGAGTGATGATTCTCTCATGTGAGAGAATTAGCTTAATTATGCTACTGACACTCAGCTCAAACTCTCATCCAAGTGTCATCTGATTCTCTTGCATGAGATAATCAGAGCACATTGAGAAGACAGGGAACTTAATTTCTCCATCTTCTCCATTGTCTGAGGTCGTGGATTCAGACTGCACTCAGCTGACAGCTGCACGGCATGCTGCAGATTATTTTTCCACAGACGAATTCGGTCTGTAGAAAAAATCACAGATCTGCGATGCCCCATAGTATTACACTGTGCCGAGTGTTATGCAATAAAACATCACATAGCACTCAGCCGTGTTATACGCTTGTGTGAGCGAGGACTAAGAGCCTTCATTTCCCCTGCAGATCTTCTCATCAGCCTCTCATGCTGGAGTCCGGCCTCAGTTACTTTTCTGTTAGGCTGGTTTCACATTTGCGTTAAAACAACGCTGCGCCTTGCGTCGTTAAGCCCCGCCCCGAGCCGGCTCCCTGCCCGCCCCATCCGGGATCACCGCCTATTTTCGCATTTGCACGCATGCGATCAGCGCACCCTATCTTTAGCATAGGGTGCGCAGATCATGCGCTGCCAGTGTGAAAGTAGCGTGCTGCGCACTTTTGACGGTGCGCCGTGCGCGCCGAAATGCAGCATGTTGCCGAAAGTAGGCGGTGATCCCGGATGGGGCGGGCAGGGAGCCGGCTCGGGGCGGGGCTTAACGACGCAGGGCGCAGCGTTGTTTTAACGCAAATGTAAAACCAGCCTAATACTGTGGAATTTTTGCATACTTTTAGGGTGTGTGCACTTGTTGCGGATTCTGCTGCGGATTTTTCCACACAAATTTCACTGAATCCGCCAGTAAAATGACCTGCATTTTACCTGAGAATTTTCTGCAGATTTTGTGCAGATTTCCACAGCGTTTTTACACTTGTGGATTCCTATAATAAAAGAGGTGTAAAAATGCTGTGGATCCGCACAAATAATTGACATGCTGCAGATTTAAAGCCGCAACATGTGCACAACAGTTTTGGTTTTAGATAGACTTTTGGGCTATGTGCACACGTAGTGAAACATGCTGCAGATTTTTCTGTGCGGATTTGGAAAAATCCACAGGTCAAAAGACTTGCGGTTTACCTGCGGATTAGCCCTGCGGTTTCACACCTCACAATGGAGAAGGTGTGAAACCGCTGCGGATTCCGCATAAAGAATTGACATGCTGCGGATTGTAACCCACGGAAAAATCCACAGCATGTGCACTGCGTTTTTCATTTTCCATTGAAAACAATGGTACTGTACACCGCAGCTCAGCTGCTGTTCCACAGAGCCAAAACCGCTGCAGATCCGCAGCAGAATCCGCAACATGTGCACATGGCCTAAGGGTACAACGCAGCAGAATCTGCCATGTGTGCATATACCCTAACATATACTGTGTTTGTGATTATATATATATAGTGTGTGGTTGTGTTACATAACATCTCTGGGAGATGCTATAAATCCTGATGAGCAGTGTCCTGGCCCCCTGTCCCCTCCAGAGAAGGATAAGGCTGTTGTGCCCCCTCTGCCCCTGACAGGACACCACAGCTCCATTCTGAAGACTGAAGTTTTTTTCACATAAGTTTGGAGAGTAAATGCAGGGAATCCTAAGAGGGGGCTGCTGTCCTGTCAGGGGGCAGGCTGTGCTCAGCGGTCTTATGCTTCTCTGTAGGAGGTGAGTGGGAACTCAGCTCTGCTGTTATCTTGGTCTATAGCTGATACAGGCAGGGGTCAGACTCAGGACATAGCAGCGTCCTTCCTTGGTGAGTGGCTGCTGTGCTGATAGTGTGACTGACGCTGTCACTGAGCACACAGCCCACTCACTGAGGATCCATCTGCTACAGGGGCTGGACTACAGTAGATCCTGGCAAGACACTGGCCATACACTTAAACAACACAGGCTCAGACACTCACCGGGGGGGGGGACTGAGGGCTGCACTGCTGCTCAGTGACTCGCTCCAGACTGTGTGATGGGAGAATACTATAACTGCACTGCAGTAAGCCCGCGCTCAGCCAGGATTGGTTGCTGGAAAGTCCCGCCCTCCTGTTGCTCAGCACTGGCTGCCTCTCCCAGCTGTCTGTCACAATGACTCCTGCTTCCTCCTCACACTCAGCGCTCCGGTTTATGAAAATTCTGAGCGTGGGGCCCCTCCAGCTCCCGGGGCCCCTTACACCAGTAAGGCTAGTAATGCCCTGATGGCGGCCCTGGTGACAGCGATCAGTGACCGGCCCCCCTGCCGGTATCGCTGATCGCTCTGGGAAACCTCTGGACTTTTCTTTGGTTGCTGGTCTCCCGCTGGCCAGCACCCATCGCTGCGTGTGACAGGCGGGAGACCAGCGATTTGCTGGTAACTAACGTACACATCGGGTATCTAAGGGACAGCACAGCAATGCTGAGCGCGCGACGTCGCTGTGTTCTTTAGTTACCAGCGCGCTGATGCAGGGAGCTGGTAACTAATGTACACATCGGGTATCTAAGGGACGCACGTCCCTTGGATACCCAATGTATACTTTAGTTACCAGCTCCCTGCATCAGCGCGCTGGTAACTAACAAACACAGCGACGCCGCGCACTCGGGTCGCTGTGCTGATCGCTGGTGAAGCTGTCTGTGTGACAGCTCACCAGCGATCACATAGCGTCTCACCAGCGATCCTGACACGTTGATATCGCTGGTGAGTTGCTATGTGTGACTCCAGCTTTAGATTAAACTGACCTGATGTATCCATTGAAAAAAGCATGGAATGTGAGTATTAACTGCAGCAGATCCACGGGTCAACCACTGACCATTAGAACATCAAAGCAAAGGATTTTTTTGGATGGTTTCCGCTCTGCTGGATGAACTGAGACATATATCAAGGAAGATGAGTTAAAAAGGTAATGGTTTATTTGACACATTTCAAAGTAGACGTTACTTCTTCATCTGGATTGACCACATGTCCAATTCCTGAGGAAGAAGTTAACTGTACTTCGAAATGCGTCGAATAAACCACTACCTTTTTAACTCATCTTCTGTGATATACATCTCAGTTCATTCAGCAGCGTGGAAACCATCCACAAAAATCCTTCCCTTTGATGATCTGGGTATTAATACTTGAAAAAATTGCTGCAGTGGCATTGGTTTTTCAATTAAAAATTAGGTACTTGCGCAAATTTGATCTGAGCTCCTGATTTTATGTGTGCCTCCCTTCAAAAATTATTTAGGCATAAATACTGAAAAATATCCTAATCATTTCACCATATGACATTCGTTGAAAAAATGCTATTTCTTTTATTGTATCTATCGAATTAGCAGCATGTTTGTGACTGTCGTATTTATCACTCACTCACAGATGCCTATCCCAAATCTGAAATCATTTATACATGGAAAAAGGGTCCTCTGTATTCAGTTGAAGTGCCACAAGAGTCTTCAAGTCTTCTACAGTATGATCTTGTTGGACAAACTGTTTCCAGTGAAACATTGAAGTCTAATACAGGTAACTGAGATTGAATCGATTATTTTAGGTAGAATCTATTAGCATTCCTTAAATCAAATTTCAAGTGAATATTTTTTCATTTGTATAAAAAAAGATAAATAAAAAAATTGCAACGAAAAAGTAAAAAAAAAAAACTGAAAAAAATAATATACACTACTCAAAAAAATAAAGGGAACACTAAAATACCACATCCTAGATATCTTGGAATGAAATATTCCAGTTGCAAATTTTTATTCATTGCATAGTGGAATGTGTCCTGAATAGTGTTGAGCATTCCGATATCGGGTATTGGCCGATATTCGCTGTATCGGAGTTCCGATACCGAGTTCCGATATTTTTACAATATCGAATACCGGAATCGGAAGTTCCCATAATGCAATGAGCCAGTTGTGTTACACATGTTAACTAATGGCATGGCTGTGATTGGCTGCTGAAATGATGTCATCATGATGCGCGGTCTGTGCGGGCCTGCCGGGGGCCTGTGCGGGCCTGCCGGGGGTCTGTACGGGTAGCCGGTAGTCTGTGAGGGCCTGCCGGGGGTCTGTGCAGGCTGCTGGGTGTCTGTGCGGGCTGCCGGGGGTCTGTGCGGGCCTGCCGGGAGTCTGTATGGGCCTGCCGGGGGTCTGTGCGGGCTGCCGGGGGTCTGTGCGGGCCTGCCGGGGGTTGGGTGTGTGCAGGCATTGTCCGATGGGACTACAAGTCCCATCGGGCTATGCCTGCTACAATGACAGTGATTGACACATTAGCCAATGATGGGACAGTAGTAGTCCCATCATCCGGCAAATGTGTTGAATGTAAAAAAAAACATACATACTACATACATACTACATATATACAGCATTCATACAACATACATACATACTACATACATTCTTCATATATACTACATTCATACAACATGCATACATACTACATACATACTACATATATACTACATTCATACAGCATACATACATACTAGATAATACATAATACTACATATATACTACATTCATACAACATACATACATACTAAATACTACATAGATACTACATATATACTACATTCATACAACATACATACATGCATACTACATACTTACTACATACATACAACATACATACAACATGCTACATACATACAACATACATACAACATACATACTACATACAATACATTCATACATTCATACAATACATACATATATACATACTGTACAGTACATATAACATAGAGTACATACTCACCATCACTTGTCACTTTGATCCCCGAAGCCAGTGTCATCTGTAAAAAATATTAAAATAACAAACAACCAATATACTCCCTGATCCACAGAAATCCACGAGTGTCCCATGACGATCTCCTGCAGTGCATCACTGAGAGGTTACTATAGTTCACTGGTCTCACTTTATGGCAAAAGCTGCGTGGGAACTTTCTCACACAGCAATGCCAAAAGTGAGACTAGGGACTATTTTTTTACAGTGGCGGAGGAATACAGTGTGGAAGGATGCCTACCTCCCGTCATTGTATTCCTGGAGCCCCTAGAGAGCGATCGCATCAGCTGATGCTGCTGTTCTCCACGGGAGATCGTCGTGGGACACTCGTGGATTTCTGCGGATCAGGGAGTATATTGCTTGTTTGTTATTTTAATATTTTTTACAGATGACACTGGCTTCGGGGATCAAAGTGATAAGTGATGGTGAGTATGTACTCTATGTATATGTACTGTATGTCTATATGTATATATTGTATGAATGTATGAATGTATTATATGTAGTATGTAGTATGTATGTAGTATGTATGTTGCATGTCTGTAGCATGTTTTATGTATGTTGTATGTATGTAGTATGTACTATGTATGTATGTATGTTGTATGAATGTAGTATATTTGAAATATGTATGTAGTATGTATGTATGTTGTATGAATGTAGTATGTATGTAGTATGTATGTATGTATGTTGTATGAATGTAGTATATATATGTAGTATGTATGTAGTATGTATGTTGCATGAATGTAGTATATGTGTAGTATGTATGTATGCTGTATGAATGTAGTATATATGAAGTAAGTATGTAGTATGTATGTATGTTGTATGAATGTTGTATATATGTAGTATGTATGTAGTATGTATGTTTTTTTTTTTTACATTCAACACATTAGCCGGATGATGGGACTACTACTGTCCTATCATTGGATAATGTGTCAATCGCTGCCATTGTAGCAGGCATAGCCCGATGGGACTTGTAGTCCCATCGGACGATGCCTGCACACACACACAACCCCCGGCAGGCCCGCACAGACCCCCGGCAGGCCCACACAGACCCTCGGCAGCCCTCACAGAACCCCGGCAGGCCCGCACAGACCCCCGGCAGCCCGCACAGACCCCCGGCAAGCCCGCAGACACCCCCGAGAAGGCCCGTACAGACTCCACCTGCACACACGCACAGTCTCTGCCCACGCACCGCCCACACTCTTCCCCCCTCCCAAACTGGATGTGCAAGTAAAGAAAGGGTTTATTTTCATTCCGATATTTGTGCCCCATTGACTTGCATGGGTTTCCGGTATCGGAATCGGCGATACCCGATATTTTTGGGGTATCGGTCCGATCCAATCCGATCCGATATTTCCCGATATCGGAAGGTATCGCTCAACACAAGTCCTGAAAAATAAAACATAACAATTTTCAATGTAAATCAAAATGAATATCCCATGGAGGTCTGGATTTGGAATGATACTCAAAATCAAAGTGGAGATCAAATTACAGGCTGATCCAACTTCAGTGGAAATGCCTCATGACAAGGAAAAGATGCTCAGTATTGTGTGTTGCCTCCACGTGCCTGTATAACCTCCCTACTGTACAACGGCTGGGCATGCTCCTGATGAGGCATTGGATGGTCTCCTGAGGGATCTCCTCCCAGACCTGGACTAAAGCATCCGCCAACTCCTGGAAGTATGTGGTGCAACATGACATTGGTGGATAGAGCAAGATATGATGTCCCAGATGTGCTCAATCGGATTCAGGTCTGGGGAATTGGCGGGCCAGTCCATAGCTTCAATGCCTTCATCTTGCAGGAACTGCTGACACACTCCAGCCACATGAGGTCTGTCATTATCCTGCAATTGGAGGAACCCAGGGTCAACTGCACCAGCATATGGTCTCACATGGGGTCTGAGGATCTCATCACGGGAACTAATGGCAGTTAGTCTACCTCTGGTAAGCACATGGAGGGCTGTGCGGCCCTCCATGTGAAATGCCACCCCACACCATTACTGACCCACTGCCAAACTGGTCATGCTGAAGGATGTTGCAGGCAGCAGATCGCTCTCCATGGCATCTCCAGACTCTGTCATGTCTGTCACATGTGCTCAGTGTGAACCTGCTTTTATCTATGAAGAGCAGAGGGTGCCAGTGGCGAATTTTCCAATCCTGGTGTTCTGTGGCAAATGCCAAGCATCCTGCATGGTGTTGGGCTGTGAGAACAACTCCCATCTGTAGACGTTGGACCATCCTCATGGAGTCAGTTTCTAACCGTTTGTGCAGTCACATGCACATTTGTGGCCTGCTGGAGGTCATTTTGCAGGGCTCTGGCAGTGCTCCTCCTGTTCCTCCTTGCACAAAGGCGGAGGTAGTAGTCCTGCTGCTGGGTTGTTGCCTTCCTACGGCCCCCTCCACATCTCCTGGTGTACTGGCCTATCTTCTGGAAGCACCTCCAGCCTCTGGACACTACGCTGACAGACACAGCAAACCTTCTTGCCACAGCTTGCATTGATGTGCCATCCTGGATGAGCTGCACTGTCCGAGCCACTTGTGTGGGTTGTTGAGTCCGTCTCATGCTACCACAAGTGTGAAAGCACAACCACCTTTCAAAAGTGACCAAAACATCAGCCAGAAAGCATTGGTACTGAGATGTGGTCTGTGGTCCCCACCTGCAGAACCACTCCTTTAATGAGGGTGTCTTGATAATTGCCAAAAATTTCCATCTGTTGTCTATTCCATTTTCACAAGAGCATGTGAAATTGATTGTCAATTAGTGTTGCTTCCTAAGTGGACAGTTTGATTTCACTGAAGTTTGATTTACTTGGAGGTATATTCTATTGTTTAAGTGTTCCCTTTATTTTTTAAGCAGTGTATATTTTAAAGTGTGAATTAATTTGTAAAGAAATAAAGTAATATTTATATCAAGGGCATGGCCAAAGCGACTGGTAGGACATGTGCCTGAAGTGCAGATACAGCTGAGAGGAGCACGAGTGCCAGCCAAAAAGTATGCCTATAACAGCCACATAAGTCTACGCTCATCCGCTGCGCCACAAGCTGCTTTAGTCCTGTAACTCCTACAACAGTTGAAAAACACGGTTCTTTTTTAATTGAATGAGCCTGTACATTGCAGTGGGTGGTCAGGAAGAACACTATGCAGCAAACTTTTTAGGAGTACAAACTTATGACAAACTCAAAGCAGGGATAAATGTGTCACAAGGAATTGAGCAAAGTGTTCCTCGGACCTTTTGGAGGCATCCCATCCCTTTAATCCATCCCCCTAAACCCCACACCAGACATCAATCAGGGGGCAATAAAACTTTCACCCTCCTTTTCAATGAACTGCTCCAATATTTACTGTCACAACTGTTTTCTCCCCTTCCCATATTGATAGTTCTGCTTCACGTCACTTGTCTTATTTACTTGTCTATTCTATGTTTCGTTGTGTATAAATATCTGACTCTTCAGGTATTGTTTTCATCTCTGCCTGATGAAGAGACCTGAGTGGTCTCGGAAGTTTGCTACTTGTTACCATCTTTTTTATTTGCCATTAAAAGGCATCAACCACTGAGAACTTTCAAATTTTAAAAGCTTTGCACCTACTGGCTAGCACAGTACAAAGATATATTTTTCCTAAAATTAAGCTGTACAGTTAAATTACCCGATATGGTATTTGTGATCTACTCTGATGTTTTCAATCTATTATACAGATTCCTGCAGTGCTGCTTGTACGTTATGACTACTCAGTATTTTCATGTGATTAGGCAGCTCGCTATAAAACTAAATTGAAAATAATCTGGCAAGATCCCAGTGCATTTAGACTGCAATCAATAGCTGCTGTGTATCATTTATGGTTCTTTGAAGTGAACCTAGATGTGGTAATATCATGTTATATAACCACTAAGTAACTAAAGAGAAAATGTATAACTTAGCAAAAAATGACAAAACTATTAGTACAACATAAAAGTACATATATTTTATAGCAGTTGATTGACTTATGTAGGTCCCTACTCTAAATATATAAGCCTTTCAATTTCATGCTACGGCTTGCACCATGTGCTATACATAGGAATTCCTATCCTAAGTGTAGGAATCTGTACATAGGTATGTTCCCATAAAAAATATGCTCTTTGATATATGGGGTTGTGTAGAGCACCATATATTGTTCTTCAAGATGATTGTAGCTAAGCTTTAAGGATGGAATCCCAAGTGGTAGCAGCCATTTGCGGCTGAAATCGCGTCCACACGTGGTGGCCAATGGTCCAACGATTTTGTAGATAAAATGATCAATTGATGCAGCTATTGGCCATTGTAAGTAGGTGCAATTGTGGATGCAATCAGCATCCATATAAGAGAGCGCACAGTCAAGGGAGTCAAAGGAGCTCCATGTCCCATCACATAGTGAAATGCACCAGGATGTAAAGACTAAGTGTGGACATTTTTCTTTTTCAATCCTAAATTTGTCAGCAGTTTCAACCTTTTGTTCGAGATAATTAAAATCCTTGTTAGCATAGCATTGTAACCTTACTTCTTTTTCGTTAACAGGTGAATATATTGTTATGACGGTACACTTTCATCTGCAAAGGAAAATGGGTTATTTTGTAATACAAACCTATATACCTTGCATAATGACCGTCATTCTTTCCCAGGTTTCTTTTTGGATCAACAAGGAATCTGTTCCAGCCAGAACAGTTTTTGGTACGACTACTGTTCAGTGGTATTTCCATAAAATCAACGTCACTGCTACTCATTTGTCATCCAGTGCTTATCTGTTGTAGGTGAATATTCTCATCAAGTTGTGCTGTTCTTCCTGCGAAGGAAAATAGGGTATTACATCATCCATACATACATCCCATGCAGCATGACCGTTGTCTTGTCTCAAGTTGTGTTTTGGATCAACAAAGAATCGGTCCCAGCAAGAACTGTTGCTGGTATGGATCTTGGACTCAATGTGTATCAATGTTATCCATTTATTAAAACAATCCATGCATTCAACTAATAAACAGGTTGTTTCAAACTAGAAATTCATGATGTATATTTTTAGAAAAAGTATCATGTTAGTCCATGGAGTAATGTTTGATGCTATAGCAAAATTTCTTCTGAGTAAAGAGGGTCACCACCAAGAAACTATTATTGGATTCATGCTGCCTGAACCATGGCAGCACGAAACAGGCACTGGCTGAATTATAGCAGCCATGAATATTTTACTCTGAAACCCCGTATGTTTCAGAGGAAGCATACTTTAAAATGCCAGCCATAAACTTTACAGTATGTCTTGTTAACTTGTCCAAGGCAGGTCCCCAGGGGCTTCTTCCCACCCCAAGCTTTAAAACTAACAGGTGTCTCCTTATATGGATCTACAGTATAGAGAAAGACCTATCAGTTAATCAATATTTGGATGTGATGACGATACTGGGGACCAGTCAGCCAAGACACATATTCCATGGCAGGCATTTCGAAGTATACTTTGTATGAAATTCTGTCTAATATTTGAATAAAACATTCACAGCTCCATTAACGCAGCCAGGATCTGATTCATGCTGCCATTAATTTGGGCAACATGAATCTCATGATAGGTCCCCTTTAATGTTCCTTCACACTCATTTGCTGTTTAGTTTTCAGATATAGTATGCAGATTTTGAAAGTAAGAACATTCATCCAAGCAATATGCATGTCACTACTATCTCATAGTACTGGAGTCAATAGCTTGCAATGGAGCAAGGCAACTTTCCTTGACATTTATATGCCCAACAGGTATTTTATATTGTTTTTCCAGTTTTTCCATAGAGTTAAAATCTGCTGTTTGCTCAAATTTGTTGAAGGACTCTAAATACTTATAAAACTAATACAATACAATATTACTGCATGATACAAAAACTCTTTACAGGCTGCTATCTGCATCACAACATCTAGGTGACCATCCATAGAAATGTAAAGCATAATTAAACATCTCATGCAAGAGTATTCTAAAATTTTAATTTACCAAGTTTGTCAACTTCTGCCACACTTCTCTGGATATGATGAGTCAAGGGTAGATCTAAGGTGGGACACATCGGTATTCAGTATAATTACCTTAAGAAAATAACCATGTTTTAATCAAAGAAAGCTTTCTCGTTATGTCAACTTCTCTAGTAGAGGCCTTATATTCGATGTAAAGCATACAGACAGGTATGCACAGGGGTAAACTGACCTGTTAATGATGATCCCTGAAATGTTAAGTTAGAAATAAAAGCTTTGTCCCTCATTCGACCCCAACCGAAACATGATCAAGATCAACTGCTCCTAACACATGTTATTGATCTTGTAATTGGGTCTGTTGTGCTTCAGTCATGGTGGAAGTCAGTTGACTGTATAAAATAGAGCATCATGCTGTTCTGTTATGTCCTACATTTTTGACAGAATCTGGAATAGAGACTTACACTTTTTCTTAATTAAAAATAACTTTTATCATTCACGCATTCAAATTTCCGTTCATTAAGTTATCAGTCTCTGAGGTTTAGGAATTGTTTTATATTTGTCAAATTTTAAATAAAAATGAATTAATTCTTTAAAAAAAATGCCATACCTGTAACTGTTTGTTATGTTATGTTTTAGGAATTACAACGGTTCTGACAATGACTACCTTAAGTATTAGCGCAAGACATTCCTTCCCGAAAGTGTCCTATGCCACTGCTATGGATTGGTTTATAGCTGTATGCTTTGCCTTTGTCTTCTCTGCACTCATTGAGTTTGCGGCTGTGAATTATTTTACCAATCGACAGACTCAACAGGCAATGATGAAAACAGCGAAAGAATCTTCTCTGGCAGCCGTGTCTGTAACAGCGTCCACAGAAGGAGGAGATATTGTCACGGTAAGGTCTCAGGACAATTGCATTGAAAATTTTTTAGTACTGTGCAAAGTCATTATAGGACAAGGTTCAATGATGTAGCAGTGACCACCCCAAGAGTGGTCAACACTTTACAAGAAAATAGCATGTATGTCGAGAAAAAAAACCTGTAAAAGCATAACGGCTAGTGTTGAGCGATACCGCTCGATACCCAAAAATATCATATCGGATGGTATCGCCCGATACGAAAAAAATATCGGGTATCGCCGATTCCAATACCGGAAGTCCCATTCAAGTCAATGGGACTTCCGGTATCGGAATTTAAAAAAGCCCTTTATTTCCTTGTTGGCTAATTCTACGTAATTGAAAACAAATAAGAGTCATGTAGAATGTATTGTGGGAGGTGGAGGAGACATTAAAGGCATAGTGGTTTATTCAAATCACATGGCATAGCATAATTCCAATTTTTTTTTTCAAGACGTTTGGAGTTAAAAAGATATTGCCTATGTTAACTTTTTTATATTTTGTCAGATAGGTATGTTTCACAACTTCCATGCTCTTCTCCTTCTTTTGTACTTCTCCCACACTTTCTCCTTCATGATCCGCAGCAGTAGCATTTTTTTCATCAACTTTTTCTTCACCTTATTCATCTTCTTTTTCACCTTCTTCCCATTTTTTTTTTCCATTCTTCATATTCTTCTTATTCAGCTATTATTAATTTTCATATGCTATTTCTTCATCTTCTCCCTATTTTTCTTATGGTGACAGGCATTCCTGTAGTACTTATCTATAAAAGTTATAAGATTACACCTTACGTTCTGCCTGTCACAAAAGATTTACAACAGGATTTGTCCGTGTTCATTTTGGCCTGCAGCAGCAGGCATTTTCCAGGGGCACCACGAGGAGGAACGGACTCACCCCCATTTACTGCTTAGTCTTCTTCTGCTTATAATTTTGATTTCTTCTATGCTGATTTTTAGTCTTATACTTAATGTTCTTCTGCTTTCTGTTCTTTTGCTTTTGCTTCTTCTGCTTCTTGTTCTTCTGTCTTTTGTTCTGTATCTTGGTGGTTGTCTTCATGTTCTTTGTCCTCTTGGTCTTATTATTTAGGGTCATATTTCTGGTCTTCTTTGGTGTGGTCTTCAGGGTCGTCGTCATCAGGGTCGTCGTCATGGAGATCAATAAGGATTACCAAAGACAATTTCAAAAAGCTTGATCTTGGAAATGTAGCAGAAGGTGCAAGAAGGCTGAGAAACTGGCGAGAACCAGCTGACAGTACTGGAACCCGTAGTGGCAGCAGAAGGAACAAGAGCCAATGGCACTACTGAGGAACAGCTGATGGTGCTGGACCCCGGTTACTATGCAGGAGGTACCTGTGCTAGAAACCACTACCAAGGACCAGCTGACGGTGCTGGACTTCGGATACCGAGATGGAGGCACCTAGGCCAAAGGCTCTGGTGAGAACCAGCTGACAGTGCTGGCACCCGGATGGGTAGCAGAAGGAACAAGAGCCAATGGCACTACTGAGGACCAACTGACGGTGCTGGACCACGGTTACTAAGCAGAAGGTACCTGTGCTAAAAAGCACTACCAAGGACCAGCTGACGGTGCTGGACCTCGGATACCGAGATGGAGGCACCTAGGCCAAAGGCTCTGGCGAGAACCAGCTGACAATGCTGGAACCCGGGTGGGTAGCAGAAGGTACTCATCCAAAGCAAAGTAGCCAGGCCGCAAGCCGGCCGCAGTTACCGAAACCCACAGTCCTACAGGGGGTCCATGTCCCATTGGCACTACGGATCCAGCCTTCAGTGCCAGTTCCCACAGCCCACATAGGAGTCACCTAAACTGCAGGCACCGTAGAGTCGGCTAACCCGGCCGCAAGACGACAGGACAACGGATTGGTGGCATAGTGACCTTGACACTACCCGGAAACAGCAGGCGTGCTGAAAACAGGCTGGGCAACAGGGAGTACTTGTGTCAAAGACACTGCCGAGAACCAGCTGACGGTGCTGGAACCCAGATGGGTAGCAAAAGCTACAAGAGCCAATGGCACTACCGAGGAACAGCTGACGGTGCTGGACCACGGTTACTAGGCAGGAGGTACCTGTGCTAGAAAGCACTACCAAGGACCAGCTGACAGTGCTGGACCTTCGGATACCAAGATGGAGGCACCTAGGCCAAAGGCTCTGGCGAGAACCAGCTGACAGTGCTGGAACCCGAGTGGTTAGCAGAAGGTACCCATCCAAAGCAAAGTAGCCAGGCCGCAAGCCGGCCGCAGTTACCGAAACCCACAGTCCTACAGGGGGTCCATGTCCCATTGGCACTACGGAGCCAGCCTTCAGTGCCAGTTCCCACAGCCCACATAGGAGTCACCTAAACTACAGGCACCGTAGAGTTGGCAAACCCGGCCGCAAGACGACAGGACAACGGATTGGTGGCATAGTGACCTTGACACTACCCGGAAACAGCTGGCGTGCTGGAACCAGGCTGGGCAACAGGGAGTACCCGTGCCAAAGACACTGCCGAGCACCAACTGGCATTGTTGGAGGCCAGGGACAATCATGGTGCAGGCCGAGGCCTACTACTAGCCAGGTGTAAATCGGAGGTATTTTGACTTTGGAGGCAGCAGGAGAGTTTGCCGTACACACAGCAGGGGATCAGCAGACGTTACCGAACCCCACTTTCACATGAACAAGTGTGTTTTTCTGTGTGGACAGCACTTCCGAGCACCAACAGGCGTTGTTGGAGCCCAGGGACAATCATGGTGCAGGCCGAGGCCTACTTGGTGGCAGTTTTAGATTGTTTGTAGGCTACAACAGACTGTCAACGTGCTCCAATTAGGCATCTGTCTCCACTCTGTTTCCAGGATTTCACGTGACCACCAACACCGCCAGTATATGCGTACAGCAGCCGTCTGCCCAATCCACACGTGTTCCTGTGTTACTGGGGTTCTGTAATGTCAGCAGATCTCCTGATGTGTGTCTGCCACTGTCTCCTGCTCTGTCCACATTCCCACCGCTTGCAGGTGGACAGCGCAGGAGACAGTGCCGGACACACATTGGGGGATCTGCTCACGTAACAGAACACCAGGAACACAGGAACACGTGTGGAATGCGTGGACGGCAACTGTGAGCAGGAACTGGCAGTGTTGGAGGTCAGGGGAAATACTAGAGACAGAGTGGAGACAGAGGCCAAATCAGAGAATGTTTAAATCTGAAGTAGTTACAATTTGGAGGCAGCAGCAGTTTGCCCTCCACACAGCAGGGGATCAGCTGACGTTACCGACCCCCACTTTCACCTGAACGAGTGTTTGTTTCTGTGTAGACAGCACTTCCGAACAACAACTGACGATGTTGGAGCCCAGGGATAGTCATTTTGTAGGCCTACTTGGAGGCAGTTTAAGATAAGAAGTTGTATGAATTTGGAGGCAGCAGGAGAGTTTGCCGTACACACAGCAGGGGATCAGCAGACATTACCGAACCCCACTTTCACAAGAACAAGTGTTTTTTTCTGTGTGGACAGCACTTCCGAGCACCAACTGACGTTGTTGGAGCCCAGGGACAATCATGGTGTAGGCCGAGGCCTACTTGGAGCCAGGTGTAAATCTGAGGTTGTTTGACTGTGGAGGGAGCAGGACACTGCCATACACACAGCGGGGATCAGCTGATGTTACCGAACCCCACTTACACATGACCAAGTGATTTGTCTGTGCGGACAGCACTTCTGAGCACCAACTGGCGGTGTCGGAGCACAGGGAAAATCAGGTAGTAGGCCGAGGCCTACTTGGAGCCAGGTGTAAATCTGAGGTGGTTTGACTGTGGAGGGAGCAGGACACTTTGCCATACACACAGCAGGGGATCAACTGACGTTACCGAACCCCACTTACACATGAGCGAGTGTTTTGTCTGTGCGGACAGCACTTCTGAGCACCAACTGGCGGTGTCGGAGCCCAGGGAAAATAAGGTAGTAGGCCGAGGCCTACTTGGAGCCAGGTGTAAATCTGTGGTTGTTTGACTGTGGAGGGAGCAGGACACTTTGCCATACACACAGCAGGGGATCAGCTGACATTACCGAACCCCACTTACACATGAGCGAGTGTTTTGTCTGTGTGGACAGCAGTTCTGAGCAACAACGGGCGTTGCTGTAGCCCAGGAAATAAAGTTCAGGTCATAGAAACATGAACACAACAGGAGACCTGGATCCTGTTGCCAGCCAATTATTTATTCTGGAAGAGGACTGGCAAATTCAGGTGAGATCCAGGCCTTGTTCATTTTCAGAAAAGGAAGCCGGTCAACATTATCGGCAGATAGTCGTATGCGACGGTCTGTTACCACACCACCTGCAGCACTAAAGACGCGTTCCGATAATACACTGGCAGCAGGGCAAGCCAGCACCTCCAATGCATACTGGCTAAGCTCTAGCCATGTATCCAGCTTAGAGACCCAATACTTGAATGAGGAAGAGCCGTCTGGGAGTACACTAACAGGGCAAGACAAGTAGTCTGTCACCAACTGACGGAAACGTTGCCTCCTGCTGACTGGAGCCGTCTGTGATGGTGTAGCTGTTTGTGGCGGTCCCACAAAACTTTTCCACCTTTGGGCCATACTGGCCTTGCCTTGTCCTGCGGCACTGCCTCTGCTACCTCTTTGTGCAGAGCTTCCTCCACTGCCTCTACCCACATGGCTGCTTTGAAAAGCACTACCAGCAACACTTGCGGGGGGAATGGAGAACATGATGGCCTGCACAAGTGTTTCTTGGTACTCCCTCATTTTTCGCTCCCGGTTCAACTGTGGTATGAGGCTTTGTAAGTTGTCCCGGTAGCGAGGATCTAGGAGGGTGTACACCCAATAATGTGTGGAGAATTTTGGCGATGCGGCGGTCATTTAACAAGCACTGCAGCATGAAATCAACCATGTGCTGCAGACTGCCAACTGGACCGGAAACGCTGTCCCCAGCTTGAGGCAGCATCTCAGCCTGCTCAGCATCACCCCACCCTCGCTGTACACACTGACTACTAGAGCCTTGTGTACCTCCCTCCTCTGGAGAGATGTGTTCCTCCTCCTCCATTGACTCCTCGTCATCCTCCTCACTAAGTGTCCCCTGCCTGGGCCTTTGTGTGGAAGCACGTTGCACAGACTTGCCAGAAGCAGATGGCATTTCTGACTCCTCATCCTCGACCTCTTCAAAAACCTCCTCACTTAGTGCTTGTAAGGTTTTTTGAAGCAGACAGATGAGGGGGACAGTCATGCTGATTAGTGCATCATCTGCACTGGCCATCCGCGTGGAGTCATCGAACGCACGCAAAGCTTGGCAGATGTCCCTCATAGTGGCCCACTCAGTGGTGGTGAAGTGTGTCCGGCGCACAGTGCGACTTGTTTGCGCCTGATGCAGCTGGTACTCCATTACTGCTGCCTGCTGCTCACACAACCGCACCAACATATGTAACGTTGAATTCCACCTGGTGGGGAGGTCACATATGATGCGATGTTCTGGCAGGTGGAATCGGCGTTGCAGAGATGCAATGCGCGATCTTGCCATGCTGGAACGCCGCAAGTGAGCACACTCTAGGCGAACCTTGTGCAGCAGTGCATCAAGATCCGGATAGTCCCTCAGAAAGCTCTGCACGACCAAATTGAGCACGTGTGCCAGACATGGTATGTGAGTGAGGTTGCCTAGGCCCAGAGCTGCCACTAGATTTCGGCCATTGTCACTCACTACCAAACCTGGCTGGAGATTCGTTGGCACAAACCACACATCGCTCTCCTGCTTGATGGCATTCCAGAGCTCCTGTGCTGTGTGGCTCCGATTCCCCAAAGAAATTAATTTAAGGACGGCCTGTTGACGTTTGGCCACACCTGTGCTCCTATCTGGCCTAACAGGCTCATGCAGTGCTGATTCCGAGGAACTAGAGTAGGAGGAGGACTCAATATGTACAGACTGCATTCCTGCAATCCTTGGAGTTGGCAGAATACGTACAGAGCCACTCTCCAGATCTGTACCCGGCTCCACAACATGGACCCAATGGGCAGTGAGGGAAAGGTATCGTCCCTGTCCATGGCTACTGGTCCACGCATCGGTGGTCAGGTGGACCTTGCTACTGACGGCGTTTAGTAGCGCATTTTTAATTTTTCCCTCCACATGCTTTTGCAGGGCAGGGACGGCTTGCCTGCTGAAATAAAAGTGGCTGGGCACATTGTATTGTGGAACTGCCAATGATATCAAGTTCCGGAAGGTGTCAGTCTCCACCAGCCTGAATGACAGCATCTCAAGGGCCAGTAGTTTGGCAATGCCGGCATTCAGAGCCAGTGCTCGGGGATGGTTTGCCGAGTATGGCCGCTTTTTCTCCCATGCCTGTGCTACCGATTGCTGGTGAGTGGCCTGGGAGTGTGCTGATGACTGAGAACGTGGTTCAGTGGGTGGAATTTCACTGGGTCTCTGGACAACAGTGGCAGTGGTTCTTCCATGGCGTTCCAGTGAGGAAGCCGAACCAGCTGTGTGTGAGCTGGAGGAAGAGGCCCCAACACAAGCTGAAGAGGGTAGGTGCTGCTGAAGGTTGGCCTACATCTTCAGTGTGTCTGTGTAACTCCACCTCGTGCTTGGTACAGACATGTTTCCACATATTTGTGGTATTGAGGTTGCTCACATTTTTCCCTCGTTTAACTTGCTGATGACACAGCTTGCATTTGACAAAGCAAATGTCATCTGCAACTGTGTCAAAAAAGACCACGCACTGCAAGTCCTGGGAGCGCCCGTTTTGTGTTTTGGAAGAGGATTGCTCCTCACGGGTGCCAAAGTGGAGGCTACAGGCAACCAAGTCTGCCCCCGCCCTCTCCCTCCTCTTTTGGCCGTTCGGGGAATCTCTTCCTCAGAGCTGCTCCCACCACCTTCCTGTGGCTGACGCCATGATGGGTCAAGGACCTCATCATCTCCACTCCCCTCTTCAAGCACCGGCTGGTCCTGGGTTGTCTCGCCAGCACAGTACGCACCAGAAATTGGCAACTGAGTCTCATCATCATCAGATGAGCACTGAGCTGTGCTGACAATAGGCACTGGCCCACCCACCTCTTCAGATTCAGAGGGACAAAGCAGTTGCGCATCACTGCATACTCCCTCTTCTTCACGCTCTAGAATGCTGCTTGGCTGGCCACCTCTTTCCAAGCCAACAGATTCTGAGAACAGAAGTAAAGATTGAGATGGCTCCTGTCCAGGGCTCTCAGACTGCCTGGGCAATTTGGCAGGTGATGAAGAGACAGATGGTTGCTCTTCAGTGCTCTGGCCTTGGGAGGATGCGGAAGTCATTGAAGTGGATGCGTTAGCTGCCATCCATCCGACAACGGCTTCAATTTGTTCGTCACGCAGCAGTGGGGTACGGCGAGGTCCTACAAAGCTGCGCATGAAGGACTGTTGCCTGGTAAAAGAGGGGGATGCCGGGTCACTGGTGGCCACAGCAGACACCGAATCCCCACGTCCTCTCCCTGCTGAATCCCCCCGTCCTCTCCCTGCTTAAACTCCACGGCCACGACCATGTGCCTTACTCCCTGCCTTCTTCATCTTGGTAGACTGATAAAGATAGGCAGAAAAGTAAAAAAGGGGTGGCTTAGTGTTCTTATTCCTGAACACCTGCTAACCAGTATAAGAAACACTAATTTGGCTAAGAGTGTGTGTACTACACTTTAATATGATCTAATGTGGCCTACACAACTGTAAAGTGGAGTGTTTGGTGAACTTTATTTTCTTTTTTTTTTGGGGGGGGAAGAAAAGGATGTGACCAAAGTTTGAAAGCTATAGTATCACAAACTTTTTGGAGCGATTACAATGCAGGAAGCTAACCTACAATGCAATTGATGAGGCTCCAAAAAATAGGGTGATACTAGTCTGGATGGCCCTGAAGGGCACAAGCCAGCAAAAAGGCTCCTCTATCTAATCCTATATAGTGTTTGCAACCAACCAATGACAATGGATGCGGATGGAAGCACACTAATATAGGAACAAAAATCTGGATAAATTAGCTGCAAAAAAAGGACTATGTATGAGGCAGTGACGCACACTGAGCGGACTACAGCTAGCGGTGGCTGTAGAACACACTGCAACGTAAGCTGCACTCACACACAGAGAGACCTATCAGACAGCCAAAAACAGTGCAGAGAAATGGGCTATAGCACTGAAAGGCTGCTGAAAGGCTCCGCTGTCCACTCCTTTAGTGTTTGCAACCAACATATATGGATACATATGGAAGCACACTATACAGGAGAAAAAAAAAGCAGCAATAAAAGAAAAATGTGTATGAGGCAGAGACACACACTGGGCGGCCTACAAGCAGACGTGCCTGCAGGACACACTACACAGCGTGGGTCTGCACTCACACAGCCCTTGCAGACAGTTATTAAAACAGTGCTGCTGGGCTACAAAAATGCTACAGTGGTGGATTATGTAGCCTGGGTAGAGCTATGTTTGATGATCGCTATTTCTAACTGTCCCTCACAGTCTTCAACAGCAGCCTGTCCCTAACTGAATTCACAGCAGAGTGACCAGAAATGGCGGCTGCAGCGGTTTTTATAGTGCATCATGACATCATTTCAGCAGCCAATCACAGTCATGCCAGTAGTTAACATGCCTACATGCCTAACAGGATGTGCCCACACTTCTGAAGATCCCCATTGGCTGAATCAAATCGAGCGGGCTCCTAGCATTATTGGAACTTCCGATTCCGGTATTCGATATTAAAAAAGTATCGGAACTAAGTATCGGAATTCTGATACAGCGAATATCGGCCGATACCCGATACTTGCGGTATCGGAATGCTCAACACTAATAACGGCAGATTTATCCAATAACACCAGCCACTTTGCACTATACCCCAGCTGCAATTTTCAAACTTTTTCAGTTCCACTCCACTGTTCACAATATAAGACTGGAGTCACACACAATGTATAAAAATACGCTCCGTTTTCTATGGACGAGAATCGCAGAAATGTTCCCTGAACAGTGATCCGTATGTCATCCATGTGCAATGCGAAGATTCGACTTTCTCACATCTAAGCATCCGTGTGAAATCCGTATGGCATCCGAAGGCGAGATTTTCTCGCCGGCTTGCAAAATGGACATATGATGGATCCCTGGCCTCAAATATTTGTGAAAACATATATACAGTCTATATATATATATATATATATATATATATATATATATATATGTCAGTGAGACACACACATATATATATATATATATATTTATATTTCGTACAGAGGTAGATAGCAGAATAGCCAATAAATCAATTGTTGGCTTGTGTAAAGTCATTGCAGAACCCGACAGGATATGAGAAATGGTTTACATACAGTAAACCATTGCATATCCGTTAGATTTATGTATGTCCCTCACTAATAATGTTAGTAGTGGGTTTGTAAAAATTTGGAGCTGTAGTTGTTAAATTAAAGGATTAATTCACGGAAAAAACTTGCTTGGGCTCCGGCACAAGTTTCTCCACAAGAGAGGGCAAGCCAGTGAGTGAGGGCAGAAAGTAATAGACTAGAGAAGGACCATTGTTTTTGGGCCCCCCTGGCTAAAAAAATATCTTAAAAAATATTAACAAGGCTTAATGTCACCTTACAATAGCAAGGTGACATTAACCCCTTATTACTCTATATGCCACCCACTACATGGCAATGGGAAGAGAGAGGGTAAGTGCCAGAATTGGCGCATCTTACAGATTCATCTTTTCTGGGGTGGCTGGGGGCAGATTTTTTTAGCCAGGGGGGGCCCAAATACAATGGTCCCTCTCTAGACTATTAATATCTGTCCTCAGTCACTGGCTTGCCCTCTCTAGCGGAGAAAATTGCGTGGGAGCCCACGCAAGTTTTTTCCTTGAATTAATCCTTTAATTTAACACCTACAGTTCCAAAATTTTCAAAACAAACCAAAAAAGGCAAAACAAGTAGAAGGTTGCCAAATCAACCAACAGCCATAATAAAGTCATACATTTGCTCCCTAAAAGACACTCCTTAATACAATGTTGAAAACAGAGAGACCACATTGGAGTATAAAGTCCATAATTATTTATAAAAAATATGGATTTATTGAACTCAATGACAATACATAAATACAAGGATCAGGTAATGATGGCTACAAAGGACAGCTATTAAAAACACATAAAGTGCTAAAGTGCCTAAAATATATGCATACTAAAGGGATAGTGTGCAATATTCTAAACCAGCAAAGTCATTTGCATGTGCATAAGTATAAGCTGGTATACATCATATTATAAGTATTGCTTACCCATAGTATGCCAAACTGGACCCGAGCCCATCGGTTATGTATTGTCATTGATTATATGATCAATAAATTCATATTTTTTATAAATAATTATGGACTTTATACTCCTATGTGATCTTTCCGTTTTCAAGCTCCAAAATTTTACACACACATACTACTAACATTATTAGTGAGGGACATATATAAATCTAACGGATATGCAATGGTTTACTGTATGTAAGCCATGTCTCACATCCTGTCGGGTTCTGTAATGATTTTACAGAAGCTGACAATTGATTTTTCACCTATTCTGCTATCAATATCTCTATGAAATATACTGTATATATATGTTTGTCAATGACATATATATACAGTTGTGGCCAAATGTGTTGACACCCCTGCAATTCTGTCAGATAATACTCAGTTTCTTCCTGAAAATGATTGCAAACACAAATTCTTAGGTATTATTATCTTCATTTAATTTGTCTTAAATTAAAAAACACAAAAAGAATTGTCCTAAAGCCAAATTGGATATAATTCCACACCAAACATAAAAAAGAGGGTGGACAAAAGTATTAGCACTGTTCGAAAAATCATGTGATGCTTCTCTAATTTGTGTAATTAACAGCACCTGTAACTTACCTGTGGCACCTAACAGGTGTTGGCAATAACTAAATCACACTTGCAGCCAGTTGACATGGATTAAAGTTGACTCAACCTCTGTCCTGTGTCCTTGTGTGTGCCACATTGAGCATGGAGAAAAGAAAGAAGACCAAAGAACTGTCTGAGGACTTGAGAAACCAAATTGTGAGGAAGCATGAGCAATCTCAAGGCTACAAGTCCATCTTCAAAGACCTGAATGTTCCTGTGTCTACCGTGTGCAATGTCATCAAGAAGTTTAAAGCCCATGACACTGTGGCTAACCTCCCTAGATGTGGACGGAAAAGAAAAATTGACAAGAGATTTCAACGCAAGATTGTGCGGATGTTGGATAAAGAACCTCGACTAACATCCAAACAAGTTCAAGCTGCCCTGCAGTCCGAGGGTACAACAGTGTCAACCCGTACTATCTGTCGGCATCTGAATGAAAAGGGACTGTATGGTAGGAGACCCAGGAAGACCCCACTATTTACCCCGAGACATAAAAAAGCCAGGCTGGAGTTTGCCAAAACTTACCTGAAAAAACCTAAAACGTTTTGGAAGAATTTTCTCTGGTCAGATGAGACAAAAGTAGAGCTTTTTGCGCAAAGGCATCAACATAGAGTTTACAGGAGAAAAAAAGAGACATTCAATGAAAAGAACACGGTCCCTACAGTCAAACATGGCGGAGGTTCCCTGATGTTTTGGGGTTGCTTTGCTGCCTCTGGCACTGGACTGCTTGACCGTGTGCATGGCATTATGAAGTCTGAAGACTACCAACAAATTTTGCAGCATAATGTAGGGCCCAGTGTGAGAAAGCTGGGTCTCCCTCAGAGGTCATGGGTCTTCCAGCAGGACAATGACCCAAAACACACTTCAAAAAGCACTAGAAAATGGTTTGAGAGAAAGCACTGGAGACTTCTAAGGTGGCCAGCAATGAGTCCAGACCTGAATCCCATAGAACACCTGTGGAGAGATCTAAAAATGGCAGTTTGGAGAAGGCACCCTTCAAATATCAGGGACCTGGAGCAGTTTGCCAAAGAAGAATGGTCTAAAATTTCAGCAGAGCATTGTAAGAAACTCATTGATGGTTACCGGAAGCGGTTGGTCGCAGTTATTTTGGCTAAAGGTTGTGCAACCAAGTATTAGGCTGAGGGTGCCAATACTTTTATCTGGCCCATTTTTGGAGTTTTGTGTGGAATGATCAATGTTTTGCTTTTTGCTTCATTCTCTTTTGTGTTTTTTCATTTAAGACAAATTAAATGAAGATAATAATACCAAAGAATTTGTGTTTGCAATCATTTTAAGGAAGAAACTGATTATTATCTGACAGAATTGCAGGGGTGTCAATACTTTTGGCCACAACTGTATATATATATATATATATATATATATATATATACCTATACTATGTGTACATATGCATTCTTTCTATTCTTTATTAACCTGTCAGTGTGATTTTACAGTATAGCACACTGAATTGCCAGCTTTTCTAAAAGACACCGGTGCGCATTTCTCGCAAGTCACACGCATGGTCCGTGTGTAATTCGGTTTTGTCTCACACCCATAGGCTTGCATTGGCGAGTCTCGGGCGTAATATGGTGCAAATCACAGCATGCTGCGATTTCACCCCCATGAATAATACGGGCGAGGAAAAAAATAGATGAGGAGAGCTGCCCCAGAGATTAACATTGGTCTGAGTGCTATGCGATTTTTCCTCGCATAGCACTCGTCCATATTTCTCTCTAGTGTGACTCCTGCCTAATACAAAAGCTCTATTCAAACTGAATTTAGGAGATCCACTGAAAAGTATTTTTTTATCTTTTTAGATCAGAAGTGAAAATAAATTTCAATAGAAAAGACAAGTGGAAAATTAAATTTTTGAAAAATAAAAAAGATAGATAAAGGCAGCATTATGTAGTTCAAAGCAGAAGTGAGACTTAAACGGGAAAAATATAGTAGAATACAAAAATATTTTTTGTTATATCATAACAGTAAAACAAAAGCATGGCATAAAGAAAAAGAAAGCAATAAAGGTGCAGTTTAAAAGTAGTCTACTATGATACCACATAGAAACAAAAAGTAAAATGTATATTTTTTTGCTATTATGAGATCATTTTCTCTTTAATAGTTTTTATAATATATATTTAGGAAACATTCCTAGAAGACTTTGTTATCACGGTTTAGTTGCGTTAAATTGTATTACATCTGTGGGCCACAGATGATATAAGGTCTTACCAAGCAAAACAGCGACAGCCAGTACACTCTGTATTAGAGATTGGCGAACCTGAACGGTAAAGTTCAGGGTCCGTACTGAACACCTACTGTACCAGCAAGTCCGTGTTCCTGTTCGGGTTCGGCCCCCTGAATACCGGGTGTTTGTCGCGCTGTCATGTGCATGACAGCGCGGCAAAGACCGCTTCTGAACGGCGGTAAAATCATCACCGCCGGTCAGAGAGCCGCGATTCCCAAGCTGTCAAATGATAGCGTGAGTGTGCAGCTGTGGTCGGAGGTATAATATTTGCCTCCGGTCACTGGTATCGGCTGATGGGTCTTCTGCTCTTTTATTTTATAGCACAATATATTTTGTTAATAATTAAAATAAATCAATGGCATATTAAACACTACTGAAAAATGTGATGTGTTCTGTCTTCAGCATTCTGATTCCAACTGCAACTTAAAGAAGAGAGTCAACTCAATGGTCTCTCAAGGAAATGTGTCAATTGAAGACAACCTACCATCTTTTGGGGCATCCTACTGCTCACAACTAGAAGCTCCACCTGCAGACCTTTCACAGCTAGGAATGTCTACAAGCACTTTAAATGGAACTAGCAAAATAGACCAATATGCAAGAATACTATTCCCAGTAGCATTTGCAGCATTTAATTTAGTGTATTGGGTTGTTTATCTTTCGAAAGACACAATGGAGATAAATAGCAGTGTTTAAGAGAATAAAAGGTAAGCAACTCCAGAAGTACATTTAGTTATACGAGGTTAACACTAACATTAAATTTGTTTTTATTTATTTACATACCCTAATGACTAAAATCACACTTCTGAAGATTATATGAAATAAAGCAAAACGTAATTTGTCATTCAAATGTCCAGTGAGTCAATGGGCTTCAAAAGTTTTGATAACTCAAATGTTATTATCTAGCTCAGTGCATAACCAGACCATCTTGAGTATCACGGGGTTGTGTGGTTTTCTGGTGAAAGTGTGAATACTTCTGAACCCACAGATGCTCACACTGCATGATTTCAGGATTCTCTGCTGTTGGGGATGAGACATTCAGACTAGACATGCTCAGCTTCACTCAATTCACTTGTATTGAGCAAAGCTGGACACATCTATTCGGCAGGTTACTGCACGTATGCAAATCACATTCTTAAGGCACGTAACCACCTGCTTTCGCCAGCAACATTTCAGAAGTCTTTAGTCACATCGAGTGACTGCAGAATTTCTTCAGAAGACCGATTAACCCCTTAACATTAGTCTTGGGTTACAGCAGTAGACATTCAAGATTGTAAACAAAGGCGAAAACAATTGAATATCAGATTTAATACAAATAATAGAAATATAGCCTAGCAATATAAGATACCAGCAATCAGGATAGATGTTCACCAAATCCAATTTTGAAAAGCCACTCAGAGTTTGGACTTAAATAGCAGAGATGTGTTTCCTACAAGAACTATAATCAAAAAGTTAGCTAGGCCATACAGTATGAATAAAATATATACTAAGCAAAGTTGCAGAAGGTACTGGTGAGCCTAGTTAGCAATAGCAACATAAGATTCAGGATGCAGGTTCCCAGTTTTATAGTTTTTTACCCAAAAAAGTGGACCTAGGTTTTTGGTAAGCAGAGTGGTCTTAGGAGACCCATATTCGGGGTTTAATGTACAACCATGGTTATTTAGATCCAGGGTAGACTGTAGAGTTGTATCTGTAGCAGGCAGCAGCAGGGTCTCAGTGGCTTCACATTCAGGTCACCAAGCAGAGATTACAGACTTCTGGATACATGTGTGCTAGGTTCACAATAGGCAGGAAGCTGGGTTCAAATTTGGCATACATGTTCTGAACTGGATACAGAGATCAAGTCAGATACAAAGTTCTCAGGATACAGGTGGCTAGTAATGCAATGGTCACAGGCTTAACATCTAGAGTGCTTGGGTATCAAAGTACAAGGTTAACTCAATACACCTATTCACATAAGTGACTGTGCACTGACCAGCTGTTATCACTTGGTAATTAGACAAACACTCAATATTAAAGAAAAGTCTGTGGAGTGGGTAACCAGTACTTAGGGAACCAACTGAAATATTGTGGAGATACAAGAGCAAATGATCAAGGCACTTGACTTTCCTACTGTGTCCACAAACTCCATCCTATGTTGTATCATAAAAATTTATTAGAAACCTGAAATAATATATTCAATTCACCTCAAGCACAGTTACCCATTAATTTTCAATAATGAATAATTTGAACATTATTTAGTAACTTACGTCCATAAAATACTCAATATATTGTGAATTTTTGAAGAAAGAGGAATTAAATACTATTTGGGGCTTAAACATTTATACTGATATGCAATTACCCTATTAATTAATAAATTAATAGCCCCATGAAGTGCCTGATTGAAACTGAGTACGTGGCAGCACGAACTTAGGACATCAGTTCTAAACAAATTGAGTTTCATTGGAATCTACCAAAATTCATGTGTTCTAGGAAAATGGAAATTTGTGGAATTCAATTCATGCGAATCCAGGAAAAGGGTTAAAACCGATTAATTAACATACTCACCTAGCCCCTCACATGTTTTGACTACTGTAGCTCCCCAACAAGACTCCACTGGATTCCTAAAATTCTCATTTTGCTTCATCGCTTAGTCTCCTCTTCACGTTTCCTGTGTTTCTGGCTTTGGTTAGGCCTTGATTCACATTCTGGTGCCTTGATTCACATTCTGGTGTCATGAAATCACAACATGTTTCACCCCACACAGTCATGTGAGATGGCTCATGTCATCACATAATAACTTGTGTTGAGGCCTAGCTGGCTCAGGAAGTGCCTGTGAAGAGTGAGAAGGAGACCAAATCCAGAGAAGAGTGGCTGGCTTAAGAAGTGAGCGGATTACTGGTGGGAGCTGTGGTGGTAGGGACAGGTGAAGGACTAGCTGAGTATAATAATTTAATATTTTTTACACCCTTCCAGCTCATCTATTTATAAAGATTTTGGCACGTGAGACCTCAGACCATTTTTTAGCTGCCATCGAGGTTCAATCAATTGCAAATTGATATTTATAGTTTATTACATCTAGAAGGGACATTTGTATTCATATTTAAAATATGTTGTTAAAGCATTAAATTATGTTAAAAGTTAATCTATATTATTTTTCACTGCAGCAAGACATGACTGATAGAAGTATTATTAAGTAAGATAGTACTACATTTACATCTGTATTTATGTTTTGCTTTTTTTATATTGAAGGGAATGTGTCACCCCAAAAAACGCTATTTACATACAGATATAGGGTTAATCAAAGTGCGAGGACATGCTTACACCTGCCACTCACAATGCAGTGAACAGTGACTCTAGCTACTCTACACCCTTGTTACTGAATGCCAGTGACTCCCGGGAGAAAGCAAGTTAGTTTCTCTCCCTAGCCACAATTTCAATAAAGTGGCTGAGCAGAATTGAAATGCTCTTTACCAAGAGATTAAACCTACATCTACCTGTGAAGAGTTTTTTTGAAGGTTCCCTTTAAAGGTATGGCTTTGGCAGCTCAATTAATTCCTACATATTTGAAATTAATGTAGAATTAAAGAACAAATATTCAAAATGATACAGCATCAGAAAACTTTCTGCTCTGCCCACACTGCTATTTTATTTTATGCTTGTAGGTTATCTGTATATATGTTATCTTTGAAAGACAATCAGTGCATGATTGGTGGAACGCAAAACCCTTGAGAAACCCCAACATGTGCAACCAGCAATGTACTGTATATAGCACTGAGGCTGTGCCTACTATAACTCAAAATCTGTTTATGGAATCATTTCAAAAGAAAATCTTATTTGTCCCTAAATCTTAGCATTTTTCCCATAACTTGTCATCTACACTAACTAGAACAATAATGAAGACATAATTAACAGTGGTTCTGAATTTTGAGTTTGCCTTAAAAATATGCACAATTGTTCTGGTTTTTGAAAAACTATTGCTATTCTGTTATCGCTATTTGTTATGACAATTGTAATAATCATAATAAACTATTTACTAAAATGTAAAATTGCAAATGAATCATTTTCTGTTAAAAAGTCATTTTGAAAATTACATAATTTATCTTAAAAAGTCTAAACAAAAACTACATTTTGGAACACAAACTTCCAAACAACATTTGTGCCACAAAACCCTTTTAAGTTGCCATAAAGAATTTGTGTTTTCACCATTTCCCAAACTTGCTGAAGCATCAGAGAGCTCTCTAAGGTCATTCTGCATTGCAGTGCAGGTCTTCCATAATACTCTTTTGCTATTATAATTTATGGATTATCATAATGTAAGGGGGTACCATGCCTCTACCCCCTTAAAGTTGTGTATTTAGTTATGCTGCTATGTATATAGTGTTTGTTATGTGTTACTGAGTAATGTATATAGTATGTATATACTATTCAATGTAAATATGAATAATAGGGAAAATATAGTACTCATGTATGGCCACTAGATGAGGCATTATAGTGTATGTAATATAAGCTAGGAGTTCAGTATAGTTAACAGTTAAATGTAGGAGTGGTTCACTGTGGGTAAGTTAGGAACATTCCCTGAAGTGGAATAGTAGACAGGGCACCCAGACAGCTCGGGTGGGCTTAGAGCCCGGGATATACAGAGACAAAGCAGTGACCCCACAACTTTGAAGCATTGGAGCCCAGCCAGCCAGCAAAGACAACAGTGACAGCAGTAGTGGGAGTTGGAACTGCAGGAGAACAGTTTAGATGGGCAGGTCGCTCATCAAGTGGCAGATCATTGCATGAACTGACACCCTCAGATCTGGGGCGAAATGGCTGAGAGAACCCCCAAGCGCAGAGATTCTGAAAGGAGAGGACATTGAGGAACCGTGTGATATGGTGCTACCTGGGAATGTGCTGTATAAACAGGAATGAAGTACAGGGAAAGATGAAGAGATGCACTATGCTAAAACTGATGTTGATGCTGTGATGAATATGGATGTGCTGTGTGTGAAGACCAGTAAAGTTATGCATTTAAAAGTTGAAATGGATTGTGTCTCAATTTGTGCAAAACTGGACAGCAGGAGCCTCCAGCAACATAGAGGAGTCCCCGATGGTCCAGAAAGTGAAGCCACAGGTATGCTGAGTAATGGACACTGTTTGCATGTGCCAGGAGGCCAGATCAATTAATCTCTGCCATGACTATGGCCCTGGCCATCCCTCTCAATACCTTGTACGGTGGGGTGTATTACCTGGGTCATAGGAGAACACCATTCTCATTGAAGCACACTTTGCACCGCAGAACCATTTTCCATCTCCAGAGTCACTGGGTAAGTTTCTCTGCTTTGTAGAGCGTAAACTCATACGGCTATTGGGGTCCATTCTATCTCTTTCCTATAGAGTTTAAGCTGTTATGAATGATCAGTGGGATCTATACTCTATCTCACATTTGAAGTAGAAGCTCCTATTGTCAGCGAGATTCTCTCTTTCTCTTTCTTACTCTCTCCTAGAGTGTGTAATCTATCACCAGCGGGGTTCTCTCTCTTTCTCATGCAAAGTGTATTGTAAAATTTAATGGTCTGTAGGGTATCCTCTCACTCTTTCTCTTTTCTGTAGACTATAAGCTCTTATAGTCAGTAGAGCTTCCTCTCTCCAGTAGAGTGTATGCTTTATGGTCTGTAGGGTATCCTCTCACTCTTTCTCTTTTCTGTAGACTATAAGCTCTTATAGTCAGTAGAGCTTCCTCTCTCCAGTAGAGTGTATGCTTTATGGTCTGTAGGGTACCCTCTCTCTCATTTTCTTTTCAGTAGAATGCAAATTTGTACAGTCAGTGGGATTCCCTCTTTCCAGTAGAGTGTAAGCTTTATGGTGTGTAGGGTACCCTTTCTCTCTTTCTCTTTTCTGTAGACTGTAAGCTCTTATAGTCAGTGGGGTTTCCTCTCTCCAGTGTAGTGTAAGTTTTTATGGTCTGTAGGGTACCCTCTTTCTCTCTTTTCTTTTCTGTACAGTGTAAATTTGTATCGTCAGTGGGGTTCCCTCTTTCCAGTAGAGTGTAAGCTTTATGGTCTTTAGTGTAACCTCTCTCTTTTTCTTTTCTGTAGAGTGTAAACTGTTATAGTCCGTGGGGTTCCCTCTCTCCAGTAGAGTGTAAGCTTTAAGGTCTGTAGGGTACCTGCTCTCTTTCTCTTTTCTGTAGAGTGTAAACTTTTATAGTCAGTGGGGTTTTCCCTCTATAGTAGAGTGTAAGCTTTATGGTATCTAGGGTACACTCTCTTTTTCTTTTCTGTAGGGTGTAACCTCTTATAGTCAGTGGAGTTCCATTTCTCCAGTAGAGTGTAAGCTTTATGGTCTGTAGGGTACCTTCTCTCTTTCTCTTTTCTGTAGAGTTTAAACTCTTATAGTCAGTGGAATTCTCTGTCTCCAGTAGAGAAATCTTTATGGTCTGTAGGGTACCTTCTCTCTCTTTCTCTTTTCTGTAGAGTTTAAACTCTTATAGTCAGTGGAATTCTCTGTCTCCACTAGAGAAATCTTTATGGTCTGTAGGGTACCCTCTGTCTCTTTCTCTTTTCTGTAGAGTGTAAACTCTTTTAGTCGGTGGGATTCCCTGTCTCCAGTAGAGTGTAAGCTTTATGGTCTGTAGGGCAACTTCTTTCTCTTTCTCTTTTCTGTAGAGTGTAAACTCTTATAGTCAGTGGGGTTCCATTTCTTCAGTAGGGTGTAAGCTTTATGGTCTGTAGGGTAACCTCTCTTTCTGTAGAGGGTAAACTCTTATAGTCAGTGGGATTTCCTGTCTCCAGTAGAGTAAGCTTTATGGTCTGTAGGGCAACTTTTCTCTCTTTCTCTTTTATGTCTTATAGTCAGAGGGGTTTCCCCTTTCCAGTAGAGTGTAAGCTCTCACTTTCTCATTAATGATGTGTAAGGCCTTATGGTCAGCAGGGTTGTCTTTCTCTCCCTCTCCCTTCCCCATGTGTAATTTCCAAGCAATTACAAACTTTCCTGCATTGAGAGTCTCATAAATTTGATCACAGTGAATCAGATTTTTGGGGGTGATAATTTGACAATATTCAAATTTTAAATGGTCCTCTCATTTCTTGCTATTAGTTTCGAAGTGGTAAAAAAATCTGGACAGTTTGTGTCATAGATACTATCTTCAATTTAAGCAACATATTTGACTTAAAATGAAATGTTACATACACAACCACATTAATCATAAAGGTATGTTTGACTAAGAGCAAATATCAATGTGTTTCCCTTGTCACCCATTTTGCCTTTCGTCCTTTATCTCTGTCTCTTTTGCAGGCTCTCATAAATTATTATAGCTGCTGTACAAAGACTTAATAGTGAAACATACATGTGTATCTATTTATATTTGCTGAATGTGCTCTTTTCTGTACAGTTGATGGATAGTTTCCCAGAGGAAAATCTCTCTTTTTTGTGTATATCTGCAGAGCAAACTAGGGTCAACTTTTAACAAATAGGGGCAGGAATCAACCAGGGAATTCTATATAAATAGACCTGCAAACTATATAAGATCAGAGACCTACCATTCAGATGTGTTTGAAGTTTTGTTCTGGTATTTTCTTGTAGACGTTTGTTTTCTGCTAACTAAAGTGACCTAACTATTGCATACAGAAGTACATATAAACCTCTACATACTATATTATGTACTATTGTATAACACATATACTAGCAGCAAATAATCTAATATATAAAGCTCAAAGTGTGTGTGTATGTGTGTATGTCCGGGATTGGCATCCGCACCGTCGCAGCTACAGCCACAAAATTTGGCACAGTCAGACGTCTGGACCCCGAGAGCGTCCTAGGCTATGTTGTGAGGCGAAACTTTAAACCTGCGCATTCCAATTCACCAAACAATTTTGCCCCTATCTACATACTGGGGAAAAAGTGTGTGCGCGTCAAGCCCCGCCCCTCATTATGATGTCACAATGCCCCTATTTGCATACTGGGGAAGCAGTGTGTGCGTGTCAAGCCCCGCCCCTCATGATGATGTCACAATGGTTGCCATGGCGACGCTGATGTCATCAAAGGTTGCAAGCCCCGCCGCCGCTCATTATGATGTCATAATGGTTGACTATGGATTGGAGGATGTGTGATGAGTATATGGGCACCGGACTATGGGATGGAGGATATGTATGACGGGTATATGGGCACGGGACTATGGGATGGAGAATATGTATGATGGTATATGGGAACGGGACTATGGGATGGCGGATATGTATATGGGCATGGGACTATGGGATGGAGGATGTGTGATGGGTATATGGGCACTGGACTATGGGATGGAGGATATGTGTTAATTATTGTATTGTTAACATTGTTACTTATGACTTGTGTTTTGAAACTGTTAAACTGTAAAGCGCTGCGGAATATGTTGGCGCTATATAAATAAAGATTATTATTATTATTATTATTATTATATGTATGATGGGTATATGGACACGGGACTATGGGATGGCGGATATGTATATGGGCACAGGACTATGGGATGGAGGATGTGTGATGGGTATATGGGCACTGGACTATGGGATGGAGGATATGTATGATGGGTATATGGGCATGGGACTATGAGATGGCGGATATGTATGATGGGCATATGGGCACGGGACTATGGGATGGAGGATGTGTGATGGGTATATGGGCACTGGACTATGGGATGGAGAATATGTATGATGGGTATATGGGCATGGGACTATGGGATGGAGGATGTGTGATGGGTATATGGGCACTGGACTATGGGATGGCGGATATGTATATGGGCACTCGACTATCGGATGGAGGATATGTATGATGGGTATATGGGCACGGGCCTTTGGGATCGTGGATATGTATGATGGGTATATGGGCATGGGACTATGGGATGGAGGATAATTATCATTTTCTATAACTAACCACAGTTAGTTACTATGCCCGGGCAGCGCCGGGCTCTTCAGCTAGTTGCTATATAATTTGGAACAAAACAATACAATTTATACATTGGATAGCTATAACAATAAAAACATTGGTAAAGGGAACTTTGATTTTTCGTTACATTGTTGTTAGGAACGGTGGAATGCACTAAATAAATAAATAATAAAGTGCGTTCGCCGCTCGGGGTCCACCGTGAAGGAGATGACAAAACTGCTAATTAATGGCAGACGCGCTATATGGCGGTATAATGCGCTCGGGTTCAATGTCACCCGAAGTGCGCAGAGCAGACTCTGTTTAACTCACAGAGGCGCTGGAACACGTAAACATACACACTGAGCCAGTTAGACTTCACCGGACTCAGTGAAATTGCACGCACGGTATCTGGGTCACAGGACGGTCCAAGACAGGGGATGGTGTCCGTCTAGACCTACCATGCGTGCGACGTCGCTGCTGCAGATGCCGCTAAGTGCTGCTACGTGCAGCGCGGCGGCAGAGACAGCCGCTAAGCGATGGTGCCTTGAGAGACGTGACACCACCGGACGCGAGTGTAGAGGTGCGGTGTGCACAGTGGCTTATGGCTTGCCACTGACTGGCGCGGACTCTTTCTATAGTTCCCTATCCACATACGTAATATCAGAGGGAAGAGGTTTCAAATGAGTCAGTCACCAGAATCATACATCCATCACAAATCACACATCTAGCAAGAAGAGTCTACACTAGTGCATGGCCGTTCGGCCATGCGGTCCTTTTATAGCCGTGCGCTGCCGGGACCATCCAGATCTCTGAGATGGACCAATCAGATCAGGAGAAGGACCTAAGCACGTGACTCCCGACCTCCAATGGGAGATCGTCTCATGAGCATGCTCAGTGGAGCGGCAGTGGGACTTAGCCTCAGGAATAACTTGCTGCAAAGCAGTATATGAGGCTCTGGACTCCTGTTGTGTAGCTGCAGGAATCCGATGCCTAACATTTGGTCCATATGAAGAATGTGGGATGTATAAATAAGGATACAATGGAAGTCAGTTATTAAAAGGGTATTTCCATAATTTCAAGTTATTTTCTATCCATACAAAAAGAAAGTAACATACAAAAACAATAATAATATTAATAATATGCATCTTTTTATGGTAAGAAATAAAAAGTGCTATCTTAAGTCAGACCACCAAAGCAATACAAAAATAGGGTATATAACAAAAGGGGACCATATATGATAAAGTATCAGTGCAGGATATTTAATTTACTCATTTATATTTATTTTTTTATCGCCATTAATTCCACAGCGCTTTACAGACATTATTGGCACTATCCCCAATGGAGCTCACAATCTAAATTCCCTATCAGTATGTCTTTGGAGTGTGGGAGGAAACAGGAGTACCTGGAGGAAACCCACGCAATTGCAGGGAGAACATACAAACTTATTGCAGATATTATTCTTGGTGGGATTTGAACCCAGGACCCCAGCACTGCAAGGCTGCAGCGCTAATCACTGAGCCACCAATCAGATCAGATCAGATCTCTCCATTTTGCTGCACTATAGATAAACCATCAAAGAGGCAGGTGCTTTAGTCTAGGGATGAATAATATGAAGTGGGGAAAAAATTTTTAGTCAGTCACCAATTGTGCAAGTTCTCCCACTTAAAAAGATGAGAGAGGCCTGTAATTAACATCATAGGTAGACCACAACTATGAGAGTCAAAAAATATGCAAGATTTCTGGCTCTCACAGACCTGTAACTTCTTCTTTAAGAGGCCACTCATTACCTGTAGTAATGGCACCTGTGTGAACTTGTTATCGGTATAAAAGACACCTGCTCACAACCTCAAACACTCACACTCCAAACTCCACTATGGTGAAGACCAACGAGCTGTCGAAGGACACCAGAAACAAAATTGTAGCCTTGCACCAGGCTGAAAAGACTGAATCTGCAATAGCCAATCAGCTTTGAGTGATGAAATCAACTGTGGGAGCAATAATAAGAAAATGGAAGACATACAAGATCACTGATAATCTCCCTCGATCTGGGGATCCATGCAAGATCTCACCCCGTGGGGTCAAAATGATCACAAGAAAGGTGAGCAAAAATCCCAGAACCACACAGGGGGACCAAGCAAATGACCTGCATAGAGCTGAGACCACCATAACAAAGACTACCATCAGTAACATATACAGTGGGGGAAAAAAGTATTTAGTCAGTCAGCAATAGTGCAAGTTCCACCACTTAAAAAGATGAGAGGCGTCTGTAATTTACATCATAGGTAGACCTCAACTATGGGAGACAAACTGAGAAAAAAAAATCCAGAAAATCACATTGTCTGTTTTTTTTTCATTTTATTTGCATATTATGGTGGAAAATAAGTATTTGGTCAGAAACAAGCAATCAAGATTTCTGGCTCTCACAGACCTGTAACTTCTTCTTTAAGAGTCTCCTCTTTCCTCCACTCATTACCTGTAGTAATGGCACCTGTTTAAACTTGTTATCAGTATAAAAAGACACCTGTGCACACCCTCAAACAGTCTGACTCCAAACTCCACTATGGTGAAGACCAAAGAGCTGTCAAAGGACACCAGAAACCAAATTGTAGCCCTGCACCAGGCTGGGAAGACTGAATCTGCAATAGCCAACCAGCTTGGAGTGAAGAAATCAACTGTGGGAGCAATAATTAGAAAATGGAAGACATACAAGACCACTGATAATCTCCCTCGATCTGGTTCTCCACGCAAAATCCCACCCCGTGGGGTCAGAATGATCACAAGAACGGTGAGCAAAAATCCCAGAACCACACGGGGGGACCTAGTGAATGAACTGCAGAGAGCTGGGACCAATGTAACAAGGCCTACCATAAGTAACACACTACGCCACCATGGACTCAGATCCTGCAGTGCCAGACGTGTCCCACTGCTTAAGCCTGTACATGTCCGGGCCCGTTTGCTAGAGAGCATTTAGATGATCCAGAGGAGTTTTGGGAGAATGTCCTATGGTCTGATGAAACCAAACTGGAACTGTTTGGTAGAAACACAACTTGTCGTGTTTGGAGGAAAAAGAATACTGAGTTGCATCCATCAAACACCATACCTACTGTAAAGCATGGTGGTGGAAACATCATGCTTTGGGGCTGTTTCTCTGCAAAGGGGCCAGGACGACTGATCCGGGTACATGAAAGAATGAATGGGGCCATGTATCGTGAGATTTTGAGTGCAAACCTCCTTCCATCAGCAAGGGCATTGAAGATGAAACGTGGCTGGGTCTTTCAACATGACAATGATCCAAAGCACACCGCCAGGGCAACGAAGGAGTGGCTTCGTAAGAAGCATTTCAAGGTCCTGGAGTGACCTAGCCAGTCTCCAGATCTCAACCCTATAGAAAACCTTTGGAGGGAGTTGAAAGTCCGTGTTGCCAAGCGAAAAGCCAAAAACATCACTGCTCTAGAGGAGATCTGCATGGAGGAATGGGCCAACATACCAACAACAGTGTGTGGCAACCTTGTGAAGACTTACAGAAAACGTTTGACCTCTGTCATTGCCAACAAAGGATATATCACAAAGTATTGAGATGAAATTTTGTTTCTGACCAAATACTTATTTTCCACCATAATATGCAAATAAAATGAAAAAAAAAACAGACAATGTGATTTTCTGGATTTTTTTTTCTCAGTTTGTCTCCCATAGTTGAGGTCTACCTATGATGTAAATTACAGACGCCTCTCATCTTTTTAAGTGGTGGAACTTGCACTATTGCTGACTGACTAAATACTTTTTTTCCCCACTGTATACTTATATGGAAAAGAAATACCAAAAATATTCTAAGAGAATTATCTAAAAAAAACTATGAATATCTATTACACCATATATCCCAAACAAAAGACATTGAAAGTACTGATGATAAAAATTGAGTGATTTGTTTGAAAGTCCAGCTCACCACCGTCTGACCTCACCGCACCTCAGACTCGGATCCGGCCCTGTCCTGGCCGCACAGCAATAATAAAAAAAGAAGTGATCCAGCTGAGTGCTCTGGTGATTTATTGAGTGCTGTTCAGACAATAGAACGTTGTCTACGCGTTTCTGGCTAGACGCCCTTAATCATAACAACTAGTTATCACCAGAGCACTCAGCTGGATCACTTCTTTTTTTATTATAAAAATTAAGTATATTGTATCACAAAAAAGACAGTATAACATAGAATAGGTAATTAATAAAAAGACAAGATGCTTACAAAAGAAATTTATTCATAAAAAATGATATTAAAAACACCAAGGTGTGCAGAGGGCATGGAATAAGCCACAATGGTTGTGGTAATAAAGATATGCGTGTACAAATCAGAAAAAATCAATATATATTAATTAATAAAAAATGTGTCTCCTTATGTATTGTAGTGCACATCTGTTAGTATATATAGCCAATAAAGTGATCATAGAAATATTTAGTGCATATTCATGGCAAATATATTATATAAATAGATGTGCAAAAAAAAATATATATAGTTGATTACTGAGCCATTTTTCTGAAGATAAAGTGCATGTGCATGGTTAACCGCTCAGTATAAACAGCCACTGGTATTAAAAAGTGCAATGTGCAAATAAAGGTGCTAAAAGTACATACCAACCAAGGGGTTCATCCCTGCCCCCTGCACACACCACTCCAACATGCAGAACAGGTGAGTGCACCCTTTTCTCCAACCCCGGACAGGAGGTCCTCCCTGCCCTCCTATGGAAAAACCCACCCCTTCACCCTAGCCATTGGAGGTTCAATCTGTCTCCTATTTGGCCACAGCTCTGGGGGCTACCCATTCCCAACCGGCCACAGAGGGCCCCTTTCCCATGCCCAGGCAGGCCGCCTGGGTGGAAAGGGTGATCCTTAATAAGAAACATTGAGAGGAAGTCTGGAGAGAGCTGCGACAGCCGGGTGGGGTGCTCTGGCAGAATGGCGCACCAGCGGCTGGCTGGTGTATACCGACACCAACCGGGGCTATGGCTTTATTCGGGAGAATGGGATGGATTCCAAGGTCTATGTTAATGTGATGTCTGTCAAGTCTGGGAGATTGCGTACCATGGGAGACCAGGCCTCCTTCTTTAAGGAAGACTGTCCACGTGGGTATTACATGGTAGCGGTTACCCACTATGGTGAGGACGACATGGGTCTCTTCCCAGAGTCAGTACAGACCCCATCATCAGCTGACACCCAGAGATCTGATGGTGCTGTTGTAGCTCCATCCACATTCTCTGTGGCTGCAGGGATGACACCTGACGTAGCGACACGCGGCACGTGCCATTGAAGTTTGCGGATCATCGTGTTATGCTTGTTGCATTGGTTTATATATTGGGACTGTTCCGCATCCCTGTGGGCACTGCATCCCTAATAAAAAAAGGTCCCCCCCCACTTATGGTGAGATGAAGTTTTTCGATTTTCTTTTGGCTGCACTGAAGCTAAGCGTTGTCTGAGGTGTATATTTATGGCCTAGAGGACTGCGGGATAGGCAGAACATATGGAGCCTGTGGACTCTTTGTTTTCTTGTTTGTTGCACTTGTTGTGCCCATTCTGCTGGAAATAGGATAGACTGTCTCTTTAACCAGAGACCTCTGGAAAGTCTGTACTCCCCTCAAGGGAAGGAGGAGCATTTCTCCTAGGACTCTTTATCGTTGCAATCCTGAAAGACTGGGAACTTGTAATGATACTTGTGCTCCGTGGACTACGGTGCATACTGGATGTGGCTTATATCAAGCCAAATGACTTGCAGTTTTCTTGCGGTTTTTACTATTATTGGTTTTTGCATCATACCTTAGTTGGGGATGACCAAGTTCAAGGAAAGATGGGTGTAAGGAAGTGAAATGTGATGTTTTCTTATTCCCTTCCCTCAGAGTTATCCCTTCTATGTTATATGCATAAATTGCTGCATCTTAGTGTTTCTGATAAATGTCTGCGGTCCTGCTACATAGAAATATGTATTATTGCCAGTCTCTAATGGTGTTGCCACATGTATAAGTTACCATTGTGTATTGTAGTGTATTATACTATGTGTCTGTTGTCTATGTATAGTTAGGGTAAGCTATTGCATTCTCCTTGGGACATTAGATTCTTAGTACATAGCTCCCCCCATAGATCGGGTAGATGTAATTATGTTGCGGGCCACTGGATGGGGGCATACTAGTGGGGCCTGATAGGATGTTCACAGAGGGTTAATTGTAGGAGGGGCTGCTGGGAGTTAAGGTTAGTGCTGAAGAGCAGTTTAGTCAGATGGGGCCAGGGCGCCCAAGTGTCCACATGGGCTGTAGACCCAGACAGCTCGGCAGCCACGTAACTTTAAGTCGTTATAGCTCATGTTACCCATGTCCACTGTGTGTCTTAGCAGTGGGCCAGAACAGGAATGGAAAGATGTGGCATCTCATTGCCTGCCCCAATGCTTTTAGGGCAGAAGTTGGCTGGACTAAGAAAATGAAGGGAGTTGGAGCTTCAACGAGATCAGTAAAGATGGACTGGATGCTTTACCACTAAAGGTAGTGACTGATGAATTTGTGCCTGGGGCGAAACAGGCTGAAGGAAATGTCATTATAGCGAGGTCAGGCCAGGAAGGAACTAGGAAGCAGTCTAAGACAGTCTGGTCCGGGCAGGAACTGCACAAAAGTGACAATAAGCAAGGGAAAGATGAGGAAGCAAGCAAATGTTATGATTTATAAACTGTTGATGTAACGAGTGAAATTGTAAGTAAAGAAAGTGTTAATGTTGTCTCGGACTGTGTCTCCATTGATGGGGTCGCCTAGAAGAGGGAGGGTTATGGCCTGGGAAGTGCCCGGGTGAAGCTGAATCTGGAGATGCAGGTATGCCGAGGAGAAGAGTATTATTTCATGTAGGGGAAGGACTGGACACAGCTGCTACAGTAATACAGGTCACGACTACACATACACTTCTCAACATTTTTGATGTGTTGTTTAAAATCAGAAGTCCGCCTGTTTCTCACCATGGAAACAACAAAAACCCTCACTGTAGCATTGATCCACTCCCGCCTGAATTACTGCAACGCTCTATTAATTGGCCTCCCTGTTACTCAACTATCCCCTCTCCAGTCCATACTTAATGCAGCGGCCAGGATCGTCCATCTGGCTAATCGGTACTCAGACACATCGGCTCTTCGCCAGTCCTTACATTGGCTGCCTATTCATTATAGGATCCAATTCAAAGTACTTGTTCTCACTCACAAAGCTCTCCACAGTGCAGCACCCCCCTACATCTCCTCCCTCATTTCTGTCTATCTGCCTAACCGACCGCTGCCCTCTGCAAATGACTTTCGACTAACCTCTGCACTAATCCGTACCTCCCACTCGCGACTCCAAGACTTCCCCCCGTGCTGCGCCAATCCTCTGGAATGCTCTACCCCAAGAATTTAGGACTATCCACAAGTTGCATAGTTTCAGGCGCTCCCTCAAAACGCATTTGTTCAGAGCAGCCTATCACGTTCACTAATCACATTCATTCTACGTGTAAGTGTGCATGTGTAGCCCATTCACTATCTCCATCCATCCCTCACTCCCTCAAGATGGCTGGACCATCATTGTAAATACATCATTGTAAATACACACCTTTACTTTGTATCTCCCCCACCTCATTGTAGATTGTAAGCTCTCACAAGCAGGGTCATCTTATTTTGCTTTAATTATTGTATTGTTAACGCTGTTACTTATGACTTATGTTTGGAACTGTTAAACTGTAAAGTGCCGCGGAATATGTTGGCGCTATATAAATAAAGATTATTATTATTAGAAGTCAGTGGCTGCCCACTGTTTTCTTAAAATATCTTAAATAAAATGGGCAGCTACAGACTGGTGATAGGTAATCATTAAATGGTAACCATTGAAATAACATAGGGAATATTATGCAGTGGCCCACCAGTGCTATGGATCAAATGGCTCCATATGAAGTGGGAAAACAATGAGGACTTTGCTGAAGTGCAAACATCTAAGGTCATCAAAAGAAAACATCTGACACAATGCATATAGAAGATGTATTTTATATATACTGGATTTCTGATCCTTATCTATCTTTTGTTTATTATATGGTACAATGTATCTGATACAGCTATTGGCAAAAAAAAATAATAATAGACAACTGTATCATCAAGGTCAGACAACTGGGACCCCCCAGCAATTCCAAGAAGAGATTATGGATTCTAGAACCTAGCTTTCTCTCGTTGCCTCATGGTCAAGAAATGAAGATGTTTTCAGTATTAGTTCATGGAACTGATGTATGTCCCACTTGCCAAATTCCTTATGTTCAAGCAGGTTATCCTTTATCCCACAGATAGCATATAAGTTTAAATTCTATTAAAAATACTTTATCTGGTTCCCTGAACCTGAGCACTAACAGCAAAAGACAGAAGTATGTAGTAAACCTCTCCAATACTGTCTTGTACTCCCTTCTGAGCACCATACTTCAAAGGTAGAACTTGTTTTCCTCTGCAGTACTTCATTTTAAAGAAGTTGTCTAAATTAAGTAAAAAGTGTCTGTTTTTTTTCATAACCTGCTCCATTTCTGTGCATAAGTAGTGCCTGGTACTTCAGTTCATCTCTGTTTATGAGACAGGAACCCAGCAGCAATCCTAGAAATAACCTATATACAAAAGTGGTGCTATTTCACAAAGGAAAATAAAATATTTTCTCTAATTCTGGACAATTTCCTTAAAAAAACCTCTTTGCATATATTAACTTGCTTAAAGGGGACCTGTCATGTGAAAAAAAAAAACACTACTTGCCTGCATATATGGGGTTGTTCTGCAGGTTAGTAGCATTCTGAAGCCACACTGAAAGCCCAGGAGCAAATGAACTTTCAGTCATAGAGGTGGGGCCAGCGTGGCTTCAGTCACAGTTCTGTGCATAGGGAGTGGCAGCTGTAACCACGCCCCCGACAATAACTGACAGCCGGCTCTATACTGATGCACTGCTGAGCCTGCTGTCAGTCAGATCTGGGGCTTACAGTCACCAATCACTAGTTTCGATTAATCAGCAGATTGACCCTGTATCTGCAGTTTAATATGCATTTTTTCACATGACAGGTTCCCTTTGAGTTGTAGTATAGTATGTATAACTAATTTTGGTATTTTTTTCCCTGTAAACCATTGCTAAATTTGTAATAATTGCAATAATGTAAAAAAAACTAAAAGGAAATTATTAGAATCTTTATTCAATCTGGGTTAGTTCTGTGCTCTTAAATTGACATCAGTAATTCCTGAATAGTTATGAATTCTATAATGGTAGTTCCCTGTAGGCAGCATTATTCCTCTGTGATTGATTCTGATGTCCATAGTAATTTTATATAGTCAAACGGCCTAAGCTGGTAAAGGTCATGAGTTTGTACATAGGTAATACGTTCTTATCACCAGAGGCCATATGTCTGCTCATGGCGTTTGTTTCTCTCTTATGAGTATCATAAAAAAGTGAAAATAAACTAATAACTCACTCGGTGCTAAAGAAGTACTTTGTATCCAAAGCGAGGATACTGAATGTCTGAACGCAGAGTGTGAATGTGAGCTGGAGGCAGGATGTTAATATTGATACCGATTTGTAAGTTTTAACTTTTCTCCATATTTTACTGAAATTCATGACAGGGAGTCTCTAAAAAAAATGATAAAATAGAACTGTGGAGACATGGGGGTCAGTGGGTGCTCTCCTCTGCTGGCCCGGCTGTCTTTAGAAAGACTGCATGGACCAGGACTCATTCTATTGAATGCCTGCTCTCTCTCTCTGTGGGCAGAACATTACTCAGAAAACACAGGATGAGGGTAAAACAGTTTGGCAATAATTTATTGAACCACAATAGCATATAGAACTGTTCCAAAAGCAAATAGCCAAGATGGTGCAAAATACAGAGTCTCATCCTTCCGAGGACTCACCGGGATTAGAGCTGTTTCCAGGGCCGAGTACCCCCACCAGTGACTCCCTGCTTTTGGCGGGCCCCCACAGTGAAGATGTAACGACAAGCTTAGAAAGATGACAGTCCATAGATGTATGAGGCCAGGCGACTTGATTGTCCCAACCTGGACTCTCTAAACATCTTTGAAGGTTCAGTGATGGTCAATAAGGCAGCTCTATTTCTTCAGTTGGAGCCATGATGCCATAACTTCTGTAATGTCTCTGAACACAGGCAGATCCTCCTTTATATAGGTCACAACTTTTCATTTAGGCATTCCACCACAGGCTTGGGTGAAGGTGGAAGGAAGCCGCCCTCACAACTGGCATGTTCAAACAATATGCATAGATTGTCCTTCATATTGCAGAGCACAAATGGGTCATCAACATATTAATAAACATTCAAACATTGTGCCTTCCAAAGATAGTAGAACAATACTGGGACTGCAATACTAGGACAGATACAATAGCTAGTCAGCAGCCACCAGTTAACAAATGGCAGCCAGTGAACATTAATTCAATGACAATAAGGGTCAACAGTCATTCTCACATGAACTATAACTCATGTCCCTGGGCCTACTGAAATAATATATCTGGATAATTCAGATTAAATGTGGTGTCTCCACAAGAACATTTAGTATATCCCTCACATTTGAAAAATACATACAGACATACACTAGAATTGTACAGTATCTCTCATGCAACACAAACCTGCTTGTGATTCCAGCCTGGAAGCCACAGTCACTATGTTCTGTGGGGTCAGAAAATGCCTGAGTGGTATTTCCCAGGGGGTAGCACAGTAATTGTATAGCAAAATCCCAATCACCCCTGAATGTATGTGCACAATTATTAGGAAATTTATTATTATTATTATTATTATTATTATTATTATAGAACAACCTCAGTGCTGTCGGACAGAAAAAAAATTATAAACCTGAAAGCTGAATATTTAAGGTAAAAGTGAGGTTTTGTCTTTCTTAGAAGAATATCTGTGCGTGCAGAATTATTATGCAACTATATGAAAAATGTAAATTTTACCATGTCAAGTGTTTATTTTCATCTGCTAGAGTGAGAATAACAACTAAACAGCTGAGAATGTGCAAATACGTTCTTGACATTTCAAAATAAATATTAGTGACCAATATTGTTAACCTTCTTTTCAATACCAATCATATGTCTTCCATCCATGGAGTCCCTCAGTTTCTTAATTGTATTAACCATTAACTTTTTGGAGAGCAACAATCACAGCCACCCACAAACTGTTCAGAGCGCTGTACTGTTTTCCTTCAATAAATCTATAAATAATTATATCTCATTTAAAAAGAGTCCACAACTTCTAAATAGGATTTAGGTCAGATCCAGAAGGGGACTATGATATTATTCTTTAAGCCCTTTGTGACATTTGATGTACTATACCGTCCATGTGCCCTGGGACTTAATGCCAATGGACAGTATAGTACGTTATGTGCGATCAGCCATGCTCACGGGGGAAGCGTGACTGATCGCGGCCGTGTGTCAGCTGATTCTCAGGGACCGCTCCCAGCACTTAAACCCCCCGTAACACTGTGATCAAACATGATCGCAGTGTTCTGGAGCTGGCAGAGGGACTGACAGCCACTCTGCCTTTGGATCGGAGACCCCGCGTCAAGACGCAGGGTCCGGATCGCTAACATGGAGACTCGATGTGTTATAGAAGCTGCAGCGCTGACAGTTTCTATAGCATGCAGATCTGCATGCTATAGAAGCGATCAGCCTGCACAAAATGAGTGTCCCATAGTGGGACACAATGTAAAAGTAAGAATTAAATTAAAAAAAAAAAAATTGTAAAAATATTTAAAAATAATAACAAATTTTAGCTCTCTTTATTAAAATAGTTTTTTATTGTATAAAAGCGCCAAAACATAAAAAAGATATAAATGAGGTATCACTGTCATCATACTGGCCCGATGAATAAAACTGCTTTATCAATTTTACCACATGCAGAACGATATAAACACCCCCCCTCAAAAGAAATTCATGAATTGCTGGTTTCTGTTCATTCTGCCACCCCAAAAATCGGAATAAAAAGCGATCAAAAAATGTCATGTGCACGAAAATGGTACCAATAAAAACGTCAACTCGTCCCACAAAAACCAAGACCTCACATGACTCTGTGGGCCAAAATATGGAAAAATTATAGCTCTCAAAATGTGGTGATGCAAAAACTATTTTTTGCAATTAAAACCGTCTTTTAGTGTGTGACAGCTGCCAAACCTAAAAACCTGCTATAAAAACCTGCCAAAAATAGTAAATCAAACCCGCCTTTATCACCCCCTTAGTTAGGGAAAAATAATAAAATAAAAAATTTTATTTATTTCCATTTTCCCATTAGAGTTAGGGTTAGGGCTAGGGTTAAGGTTAGGGTTAGGGTAGGGGCTATAGTTAAGGTTAGGGTTGGGGCTAAAGTTATGGTTAAGGTTGGGGCTAAAGTTGGGTTAGGGTTGGGGCTAAAGTTGGATTACGATTGCGGTTGGCATTAGGGTTAGGGTTGGAATTAGTGTTAGGGTTGGGATTAGGGTTAGTGGTGTGTTGGGGTTAGGGATGGAGTTAGAATTGGGGGGTTTCCACAGTTTAGGTACATCAGGGGCTCTCCAAACACGACTTGGTGGTTGATCTCAAATCCAGCCAATTTTGCATTGAAAAGTCAAACAGCACTCCTGCTCTTCCGAGCTCTGCCATGCGCCCAAACAGTTGTTTACTCCCACATATAGGGTATCAGGAATACTCAGGACAAATTGCACAACTTGTGGGGTCAAATTTCTCCTGTTACCCTTGGGAAAATAAAAAATTGGGGGCGAAAAGATCCTTTTTGTGAAAAAAATATGATTTTTTTTATTTTTATGGCTCTACATTATAAACTCTTGTGAAGCACTTGGGGGTTCGAAGTTCTCATTACACATCTAGATAAGTTCCTTTGGGGGTCTACTTTCCAAAATGGTGTCACTAGTGGGGTTTCCACTATTTAGACACATCAGGGGCTCTCCAAACACAGCATGGCGTTCGATCTCAATTCCAGCCAATTTGGCATTGAAAAGTCAAACGGTGCTCCTTCCCTTCCGAGCTCTGCCATGTGCCCAAACAGTGGTTTACCTGCATAAGTGGGGTATCAGCGTACTCAAGACAAATTGTACAACAACTTTTGGAGTCCAATTTCTTCTGATACCCTTGGTAAAATAAAACAAATTGCATCTGTAGTAATTTTTTGTGAAAAAAGTTAAACGTTCATTTTTTTTAATTTGAATTTTGAATTTTTTTGTAGAGTTGGAAGGGACCTCCTGGGCCATCTGGTCCAACCCCCTGCTCAAAGCAGGATTCGCTAAATCATCCCAGTCAGATGTCTGTCCAGCCTCTGTTTGAAGACTTCCATTGAAGGAGAACTCTCCACTTCTCGTGGCAGCCTGTTCCACTCATTGATCACTCTAACTGTCAAAAAGTTTTTTCTAATATCTAATCTGTGTCTCCTCCCATTCAGTTTCATCCCATTGCTTCTAGTCTTTCCTTGTGCAAATGAGAATAAAGATGATCCTTCTACAATGTGACAGCCCTTTAGATATTTGTAGACAGCTATTAAGTCTCCTCTCAGTCTTCTCTTAAACATTCCAAAAATCATGTGAAGCACCTGAAGGGTTAATAAACTTCTTGAATGTGGTTTTGAGCACCTTGAGGGGTGCAGTTTTTAGAATGGTGTCACTTTTCGGTATTTTCTATCATATAGACCCCTCAATGTGACGTCAATGTGGTCCCTAAAAAAATGGTTTTGTAAATTTTGTTGTAAAAATCAGAACCCGCTTGTCAAATTTTAAACCATATAACTTCCTAACAAAAAAAATTTTGCTTCCAAAATTGTGCTGATGTAAATCAGACATGTGGGAAGTGTTACTTATAAATTTTTGTGTGACATATCTCTGTGATCTAGTGGCATGAAAATTCAAATTTGGAAAATTGCGAAATTTTTAAATTTTTTTTGCCAAATTTCCATTTTTTCACTAATAAACGCAAGTATTATAAAAGAAAATTTTCCACTATCATGAAGTTCAATATGTCATGAGAAAATATTGTCAGAATCACCAAGATCCATGGAAGCGTTTCACAGTTATTACCTCATAAAAAGACAGTGATCAGAATTGTAAAAATTGGCCTGGTCATTAACATGCAAACCATCCTTGGGGGGGTAAAGGGGTTAATTTTAAGGTCCATGCTGTCTGCCAAGTGGTGGGAGACTTTGATACATGTGATGGAACATTGTTCTGCATAAAAGTCTTCTTGAAAGATGTAGACTTTTTCTTGTGCCACTGCTTGAAGAAAGTGTCTTCTAAAACTGCCATTAGGTTTGGGAGTTGATTTTGAGTCTATCTTCAATCTTCAGAAGCACAGTGCAAAGCCTGCCAGAAATTTAAAGCATGGTCTTCCATACATTATTAAAGACACCAACTGGAGTGCCTCATTCAAATATTAAGAAAGTGTAACTGTGGAACTTCTACACTCATAAAGGCTCTGTATACAGTGCAAATCCCCAAAAATTATAAGGAGGGTCATCCATACACCCTTTAAAGCACCAATAGGAGTGCTTGATAAAAGAAAATAAGAAACTGCAGTTCTGCTACTTCCACACTAATAAAGGCTCTGGACACAGTGGAAAGCCATAAAAAAATAAAAGGGTTATTTAAGGCACCAACTTGATGGCACCAACTGGAATGCCTCATAAACAAAAATAAGAAAGTGTAGTTGTGGTGCTTCTACACTCATAAAGGTTCCGCACATTGTGCAAAGCCAGAAAAAATATGTAGAGAGGGTCATCCATTCACACTTTAAGTCACTAAATGGAGTGCCTCATAAAAAATAAACAAATACATTTGGTCAACTGTAACAAGCCAACAATTTTTAAAAAATTTAAACCATCATACTTTCACACATGCACATTAAACTGTACAGATGACAATATGTTCAATTAAAAAAAATGTGGTCACCGGCAGTAGCTATTTATTTAGCAACGGACTGCAAAGCCCTAAACCCTGCCTAGAGGCTGCATTCAGGCACTTTCCATGCTCCAGCTTTTCATATGCTAAATGCAAAATGTATCTCATAGAAACAGCAAAGCCCAACATTAACCATAAGAAGGTTTTTTATTATGATGGTTCAACAAAGTACCACCACTAGAGGACTCTGATACCTAAAAATGTACAGTCAAGCCTGGAGAATACTCTCTCCCTCCAATAAAAACTGTGCCTGAGCTGTGCAATGGCATCAGTGTGCCATAAGTAGCTCCGACAGTCCTTTTATAACATTTGATGAGGTAATGCCACCAATCAATCACAGTAATGCCACCACCAAGATGGCTAGGCAATTACAGTGACTGGCATGCAATCTCCCCTGTTTATTAGCTGTATAACAGTCACCAAACATGCTGGAGATATGAGCATTCAATCCGTGCTCCCAGATACTCAAGTGATATCCAAGTACAGGGGCGTACATAGAAATCATGGGGCCCCATAGGCCTATGTGGCCAACCGTAAATCGGATGGGCGGAAGCCAGTCACCGCCAGTTGGAGAGGGGATAAGCATGCAACTAACCCCAGTGCCCCTGCCAGCCGACACACTGAAGGCCCTGTCCCCATGGCCAACAGCACCACACTGACCTTATCCAGTGTTGCATCGGACTGGTCATATCAGCGCCAACTGTCCGGAGAAGCAGAAGAACCCCCCAGCCAAGGCGTCCGGACCTAATGCAGCCGCTCTTTTGGTGGGTGAGATGGTTGGGAGGGTCGATGACAATGTGCAGCAAGTCTGCATGGGGGCCCGTCTCCCTACTGGCCTCAAGGACATCGGGGCTGAACGAACCCTCACCCGACCTGGACTGGTGGCCCCTGAAGAGATTATTCTGGGAAAAGCCCTGTCACTGGCATTGGGGGTGTCTACTGCACCTTGCTGATGGCCTGGGTTTTTATTCATTGGGGTGTCGGGAGCGGGGTGAAGGAAGTGGGGTTGAATGAGCACTTGCCCCACCAACGTTTTACTGGGGACTGATTTGGGGAGGATGGTTGCATATTACGTCCCTGACACCCCTCCCCAATCTGATAATAAGGGTAATGCTACCACTGATGATGATGATGATGATGAAGGGGAACTGTATGTGTTATCTGACAATGCTTTATCGAGTAATGATGCATCTGATAACTATTTTTCCCCTAGCAATGGTGATAGTGATGTAAATGTGCAGGCTGTATCTGCTAACAATCTTTCTGAAAAGGTTGATGTGTCCACAGGTGCAGGAGTGCACAGCCACGTCACTCTGTGGGGTGACATGGCTGAAGAACCCATAACAGGAGCAAGCGACGGTGCTAAAGGAATTGGGGAGGTGCATGGGAACCATGAGAGAGCTGATGCCATTCAACTGACCAGTGCCACCGAGGAAGGTAACTTGCCCATAAATAGCACTGCTGCTGAAGTGTTGGGGTGGATGGGGAGGTAGAACCCAAAGTGCTGGCGGATGGGTCTGTAGGAATCCCCAGGGAGACAGCCTACGTAGCCGCTGCCATCAGAAGTCAGAGTGCCAGGAACGCAGGTAACATCCTGCCTTTCAGACCCTCCACCGCCACAGGAGTGACTGAACCAGAGCAGGTCCCAGAAGGTCCCAGTGAAGAAGGGACCTTGACCTTGCTACTGGCTGCCTCTAGCCAGGAGTTCCAGGCCGCTCTGCACTCAGATGCGAGCCTGGAGAGCTTGAGACGCCTTGCCGAGACGTCCACCTCCGTGACTAATGAGGAGAGGGTGTTCTGGGAACAAGGAAGGTTGTACCGGGAGACAGTACCCAGAGAATCCCAAATGGAGTGTTTGAGGGAAAGACAGCTGGTCGTCCCCTATCAATTCAGGAGTGAGCTGCTGCAGGTTGCTCATGAGATCCCACTTGATGGACATTTGGGGATCAGCAAAACAAAGGCCCGGCTGTCTCAACACTTCTATTGGCCCAAGATGGGGACAGATGTGACCAACTACTGCCGCTCCTGTATCACCTGCCAAAGAGTGGGGAAAGCGGGGCCTGATCTTAAGGCTCCCCTGATCCATTTGCCAGTGATAGAAGAGCTTTTCCAGAGCAATTCTCCTTTAGGCAATTTACCCTTTAGGTTTCAGGAAATCTTGGTGACAACCCCTGCAGAATCGGTAATGATTGCTTTATTTGCGGTCACTCAGCTTTCCCACACCTCTAAATATTTGTCTAGGGGTAAAGGGACTACATTGCTGCACATCTAGGCAGATTTACCATACAGGTGATGGGAAAACTGGCTGAGAACTTCTGTGGGTGATTTATTCGCAACCATATTGCAACCATTTTGGTTGTCACCCAGCTTTCTCAGACTCCTGAAAGCCAGATGCACCTTTTTATACAGAACTATGATGGTGAAGGCTGCATAAATAATTTCCTGTACATGAGTCAGGGCGTGACAACCTGTACATCACTGGTAATTCTGACTATAGTGGTTGTCACCCAGCTTTCCCAGGCTTCTGAATGTGAAACCCACCCACTAGTGTAGTGATATGGAAGATATTAGAGCGGTGGCAGATTTACCACTCAGGAGGTGGGGAGAGATGGCTGACAACCTCAGCAGACAGCAGGATTGGTAATGGAGACCATATTGATTGTCACCCAGCTTTCCTAGGAGAAGGAGTGACATCTCCCAGAGTATGCAGTGCAGTGCCCTGTGATACTCCAGGTACAGGCGGAGAGGTGCAGCCCGGGGGCGATAATCATACAGGAGGACATGTCCACTCCTCACCATTTAATAGCAGCCCGGTGTGCCGCCGCATCCTGTCCTCCTCTGGGGACGGATCCCTCACAGAACCTGCTGGAAACCTTGCAGGGCTCCGAGATCCTCCCGCTCCATTCTGGGCTGTCCTCACAGCCGATCCTCCTCCTCCTGCTCACAGGGCATCTTTCGGGCTCTGCTGTCAACAAATTCTGACGTCACTTCCGTTTTGCCCCCAGTCATCCCCCCGGAAACTTGGAAATAAGCACTTAAGTTCCCCCTGAAAAAAAGGAACAGATAGAGGGGCAGTGAGGGCTTAGAGGTGGTCAGGGGGCCGGCAGGCCCCCTCACCTGTCCGGGCCCCGTAGCAACTGCGTGGTCTGCTACTATTGATGGTACGCCCTGTCCAAGTATCACTGAGCATATTCGCTCATCAATAAACCTCATCAGTCAAAGGACTTGTGTCCAAAATGCATAAGGCTTGTTTAGATGTTCTACTGCATACTGACTCTGAATTTTATTATGAAGATGCAGAAGATGTTTCCTTCCAGTGACTCTTCCATGAAAGTCATATTTATGTAGGTGTCTCTGAACAGTAGAACAATGTACCACAATTCCAGAGTCTGCTAAATCTTTCTGAAGGTCTTTTGCAGTCAAGAGGGTGGTCTGATTTACCTCTTTAGCAATTCTACAAGGAGCTCTCACTGAAACTTTGGTTGTTCTTCCAGACCTTATGTTGACCTTCTGGGCCTGTTAACTGCAATTTCTTAATTACATTTTGAACTGAGGAAAGGGCAAATTGAAAATGCTTTCATATCAGCCTTCGCCTGCTGTGGGCCTCCACCTAGAGAGAAACTGTGAATGGACATATTAAATTAGTTAATTTTGCCTGCTTTGATGAATTTCTGAGTACAGATCACATAAAAAGCATAAGTCGGTCAATGAGTGCATGGAAAAAACAGCAGGAAGCTTAAAATTTATAAGATGCCTGTCATACCTCACTGTTGATGAATTACAGATGTGAGTGTTATTATTGGAGAATATAGAAGGGATTTGAATTGGCCATGAAAAGTTTTTTTTCTTTGTACGTGGCAGCAACAAACTCTGAAGTAATGCAAGTAATACTGCCAGCTTTCATGATTTTCTGAGAACAGATCACAGTAAAAAACATGAATCGCTCAATGAGTGATGGAAAAAAAACAGTAGCAAGGCTTAGAATTTAGAAGGCAATAATCCCTGACTAGATGCCTGTCATATGCTATACCTTCTGCAACACTTTCAGCAAACCAATTGAAGATAAGAGAGGAATTATTGTAGAATATAGAAGGGATTTGTATTGGCCATTAAGAAAATGTTTCTTGTTCGTGACAGCCAGAAAGTCTGGAGGAACACAAGTAATACTGGCAGCTTTGATGAATTTCTGAGTACAGATTACCGTAAAAAATGAATTGATCAACGAGTACATGTAATAAAACAGCAGCAAGGCTTAGAATTCATAAAGCAATAATCCCTAACAAGATGCCTATCATATGCTATAGCTATTGCCACACCTCACCCTACATGAATTGCAGATAAGATCAGTATTATTGTAGATTATAGAAGGGTTTTGAACCGGCCCCAAAAAGATGTTTTCTTGTATGCAGCAGCAACAAAGTATGGAGCAACCCATGTAACACTAGCAGCTTGGATGAATTTCAGAGTACAAATTACCGTTAAAAAATGAATCGGTCATTCAGTCCATTGGGTTAAACAACAGCAAGGCTTAGAACTTATAAGGCAATAATCCCTGACTAGATGCCTTTCATATGCTATACCTACTGCAACACCTCACTGTAGACAAATTGCAGACAAGGCCTCTTTCACACTTCAGTTTTTTACAATCAGTCACAATCCGCCAGGTTTTGAAAAAAACGGATCCACAAATTTCTTTTGAGGATCCGTTTTTTCCCCATTGACTTCCATTATTGGCGGATTGTGACGGATTGCCGTCCGTTGCATCCTTTTTTTTGCGGATCCGCCAAAAGTTGCTGTCCGTCACCATCCTCAAAGGTTTCAAAATGGAGCTTGCAATGTTTTTTTCTCTGGCGGATCCTCCAGACACTCATTTAACCCCAAATTCTTTCTGGGTGCCGGACAAAAAAAAATTCTCTCTCTCTCTCTCTCTCCTTTTCCAGGCTGCGATTCCTTTAAAATTCTCCATCTGTCGGATCCGTCAAAAAACGGACGGGTGCCATCCGTTGTCATCAGTACTAAAACAGATCCGCCATCCGTCCTTTTGGCGGATTTTGACTGATGCAAAAAACTGAAGTGTGAAAGAGGCCTAAGAGAGGTACCATTGTAGAATATAGAAGGGATTTGAATTGGCACTGAAAAGATTTTTTGTTCATGGCAGCACCAAAGTCTGGATTCTGGAGTAACGCCAGTGACACACCCCAGGGGCCATGGGAGACTCAGTATCGGACCGGGGTCTCAAAGGGGAAGTGTTACGGTGGCTGTGACCCGATCCGTGGCCCCAGGCGGTAATATAAGATGGGTGGAATTAAATAAGGATAGAGTTTGTATGAATTCATGACGCCACCTGTGGTATTCTGGTCAGTGGTGACCAGCACTGCAGTGTTGCTTCTCTGGGACAGATGGTAGGGTGCAGCAGAGTTGGTAAAGCTCTCCACAGGCAGAACTGTAGTGCCAGGGCAGTTGAGATGAGTTTGTAGATGGTGAGGTAGTGTGGAGTAGAGTATGTAGCAGTGCTGGGTGAGAGGCGCAGAAAGGAGGCAAATGACACAGTTGCATGCAGTTCCAAGGCTTTACTTACAGTCTGGCGCGCACAGATGCCCACTTCAGCGCTGTGTTCTCCAGGTAAGGGGTCGAGCCAACTTCAAGGTAAAATGAAATACACCCTTCCAGCACTCCCTGTCAGTATGTATCTTTCCTGGCCGTCTCCACACAATATGCTGCTTTCACCTTTCCTTCATTTCCAGCACTTCACAATTATCATCCCAGGCCAGCAGCTGCGAATCCTGTCAGACAATGCATACACTTCCATTTCTTTGATCCTATGTCGCTGCCTTTCCAGTTGGAATAACTGTGGTAAGGGGCTGTGGTCCATAAAGTCACCACAGCTATCGGCTTGCTAGTAGCTCCCTGAAGTACACTCACTAAGCTAGGGGCCGTGACCCTTTGTGACCAGTGTTCTTCCTCCACCTGATTTCCATCAGCGTGGAATGAGCACCACGGGGAGTATGCTCCAGTCGTGTCTCAAGAAGAACCAACTTTCCTTTTAGAGAGCATTCTGTCAAGCTATTCAGTCTGGCAACTCCTGTTGACTAGAGCTGCACAAGACACGTCTGTCTCCTTTCCTTCCTCTGATGGAATCTATCCTAACTTCCTATGTTTCTCCCTCTCTCAATCTACGCTTCACCCACCTCCCAACCCCTTCATGTTCCAAGCAGGGGACAAAAAGGGTGCTCTGCTATTCTACGTGTGTGTGTGGGATGTGGGATGGAATGATGGTCAGGTGTCTCCATCTTACCTGGTTGTGGGATACCACACCTCTGGGTGAGGTACAGTACCTCTGTGGCGAATGAACCCTCAGTGGCGCCACACAAGTAACCCTGGCAGTCTTGTTGAAATTCAGAGTGCAGATTACCTTAAAAAAATGAATCGTCAATGAATGCATGGAGAAAAGCAACAGCAAGGCTTCAAATTTCTAAGGCAATAATACCTGACTAGATGCCACTCATACACTATACCTACTGCCACACCTCATGGTAGATGAAATGCAGATAAGAGCAGAGTTATTATAACAGAATAGAATATATTTGAATTTGCCCTGTAAAAAGGGAGTAGTTTAATGTAGCAGAAACAAGGACTGTTATTTTATCAACTGGAGAATATAATGGAGCGTTTCGCATCTACTCAGCCTGATATGGAGGATGCCAGGTTCTTCTGTCCTTACTATACAAACTCTAGTCCCAGTTGTTAAATCCTGTATGCAGCGTGGAAACTCCCTATGTGACGACCACCTGACAACCCACAACAAGGCACTGGATCATATACTAATACTGTAGAACTCATTGGCTCTTTTGGTTTCAAAAAATTTTTCCTCAACTAGAAGGTGGATCCACAGAAAAGTATTTTTTCTCATTACTAACAAGTGGGTCTCCTACACTTGTAAAGTGTATGCACTATGTGGATGCCAAAAATTTAAAGGAGACACTCCAATACCCCTTTAAAAAGATGCAGTGGAGGGCCTCATAAAACATTTTTTCCATTGTTAAGGAGTGGGTATCCTAGACTGTTAATACCCATGGACTAAGTGCAGAGGCGTATCTAGACTTTCTGGCACCCGGGGCAAGAATTTGGTTCGGTCCCCCCCCAAGTACATATGCGACTTGCACAGTTAGTCATGTACCCACGAGCTGCTCTCCCTAATCCTCTCAATGTTCAGTAAAAAACTGAAAGCAGGAAGAGAAGCTCGTTGTCACAAGACCATAACTATGAAAATCGCATATGAGTGAAGTGTCCATGTGATGAGTCCTGGAACCTGCAGAGCTGAATCCTGACATTGCAGCTTCTGAATTCTCACAACGAATGCACTGCACACTTTTAGGATTCTCCCTTGCCAATACACAGTGATGTCAGCACAAGTATGTGATTTATATACTTCTGGCCGCATTCTGACTAGACGTGCCCGGCCTCGCTCTGTTCATTTTCATTGAGTGAGGCCATGTATATCTAGTCAGCATGTGACCGCATGTATGTAAATTACCGGCATGAGAGAATCCTGACAGCGTTCAGTGAGCACTGTGAGAATTCAGACGTCTGCAGTCACATAGAATGATGGCAGATTCAGCACAGACCCGGACAACCCCTTTAATGTTCCTAACAAATAAAAATATGAGAATTAGTCAGTATCACAAATAATATTTACATCCAGGTACCTTATAGATGACGTCGTCTGTGGAGTCGGTCTCCTTTTCTTCTTCTTGTCCAGACCCCAGAGATGAGTTTTCGCATCCACATCTCATCTCTGCAGACTTCCATCTTCTCCGGTCTTCTGCAGCAAATCTCCACATGACACCCTTAAGGATAGAATTGTCATTATAATGCTCCTAAATATAAATGTCTGCAATATACTGTCGCCTCACACTATTCCCCTCCCTCATACTGTCTCCTCTAACATCCCCCCTGTTCACCATACTGTCTCCTCATATATTTACCCCCTCACTCTCTATACTGTCTGCTCACACATACCCCCGACTCCCCATACTGTGTCTGCACACATCCCATCACCCTCACTCCCCATACTGTGTCCACATACATTTACCCGTTCGCCTCCCATACTGTGTCTGCACCCATCCCCCATACTGTTTCCTCATACATACTCTTCATTTTGTGTCAAATCTCCCCACACACATTACATCCCCCCCATCCCGACTCCAAATCCCCCATCCCCAATCCCTCACACACATTAAATAACCCCCATCCCCACTCCAAATCCCCCCACACACATTAAATCCCCCATCCCCACTCCAAATCTCTCACACACATTAAATAACCCCCATCCCCACTCCAAATCCCCCCACACATTAAATAACCCCCCATCCCCACTCCAAATCCCTCACACACATTAAATAACCCCCATCCCCACTCCAAATCCCTCACATACATTAAATAACCCCCATCCCCACTCCAAATCCCCCCATTCATTAAATAACCCCCATCCCCATTCCAAATCCCCCCACACATTAAATAACCCCCCATTCCCACTCAATAACCCCCTGTCCCTACTCCCAAATCCCCCCACACATTAAGTATCCTTCATCCCCACTCATTAACCCCCACACACATTAACCCCCTTCCCAACTCATTAACTCCCACACATTAACCCCCATCCCCACTTATTAACCCCCCACACACTAACCCCCATCCCCACTCATTAACCCCCACACACTAACCCCCATCCCCACTCATTAACCCCCCCACACATTAACCCCCATCCCCACTCATTAACCCCCCACACATTAACCCCCATCCCCACTCATTAACCCCCCAAACATTAACCAACATCCCCACTCATTAACCCCCCACACACATTAACCTCCATCCCCACTCATTAACCCCCCCACACATTAACCCCATCCCCACTCATTAACCCCCCACACACATTAACCCCCATCCCCACTCATTAACCCCCCACACATTAACCCCCATCCCCACTCTTTAACCCCCCACACACATTAACCCCCATCTCCACTCATTAACCCCCACACATTAACCCTCATCCCCACTCATTAACCCCCAACACACATTAACCCCAATTCCCACTCATTAACCCCCCACACACATTAACCCCCCACACATTAACCCCATCCCCACATTAACCCCCATCCTCACTCATTAACCCCCCACACATTAACCCCCATCCCCACTCATTAACCCCCCCACACACATTAACCCCCATCCCCACTCATTAACCCCTCACACACATTAACCCACCCACACATTAACCCCATCCCACTCATTAACCCCCCACACACATTAACCCCCATCCCCACCCATTAACCCCCCACACATTAACCCCTATCCCCACTCATTAACCCCCCACACATTAACCCACATCCCCACTCATTAACCCCCCACACATTAACCCCATCCCCACTCATTAACCCCCCACACACATTAACGCCCGTCCCCACTCATTAACCCCCCACACATTAACCCCCATCCCCACTCATTAACCCCCCACACACATTAACCCCCATCTCCACTCATTAACCCCCACACATTAACCCCCATCCCCACTCATTAACCCCCACACACATTAACCCCAATTCCCACTCATTAACCCCCCCACACACATTAACCCCCCACACATTAACCCCCATCCCCACATTAACCCCCATCCTCACTCATTAACCCCCCACACATTAACCCCCATCCCCACTCATTAACCCCCCCACACACATTAGCCCCCCACACATTAACCCCCATCCCCACATTAACCCCCATCCTCACTCATTAACCCCCCACACATTAACCCCCATCCTCACTCATTAACCACCCACACATTAACCCCATCCCACTCATTAACCCCCCACACATTAACCCCCATCCTCACTCATTAAGCCCCCCACACATTAACCCCATCCCCACTCATTAACCCACACACACACATTAACCCCCATCCCCACTCATTAACCCCCCACACATTAACCCCATCCCCACTCATTAACCCCCCACACATTAACCCCCATCCTCACTCATTAACCCCCCCACACATTAACCCCCATCCCCACTCATTAACCCCCCACACAATAACCCCCACACAATAACCCCCATCCCCACTCATAACCCCCACCCCCCACTTCCCCACATTAATACCCCCATCTCCCATCTTCGGCACCTTCAGCTCCACAGTGGAGCACTTACCACCAGCGCTGAGCGTCCGCTCTGGACGCCGGGGAGTGCCGTCAGCAGCGTGATCACATGACATGTCACACTGCTGACATCGCTCTGACCTGGCGGTCAGAGCTTCAATTGTACTGGCGTCTGTATAGACGACGACACAAAAAAGATGAAATCCTCAAGCTTATACCCATGTTTGGGTGGGAAGAGGTGCATGGGAATAGATGAGAAAAAAATATCTATTTGAGTTTATTTTCTGCCTCTGTCATCTGGTGGTATACAGAAGTCTGGCCCAATCCAGCCCTTGTTCATTTTGATAAGAGTCAGCCTGTCAGCATTTTTAGTTGACAGTTGGATGTGTCTATTGTTTTAATACCCCTGGCGGCACTAAAAACCTGCTCTGACAAAACGCTGGTGACAAGACCTCCAAGACACAGAAAGACAGTTCATGCTCAGGTCCAGCTCCAGGTTTTTGAGGGCCCCGGGTGAAAAAGTCTCAGTGGGTCCCCCCTTTAACACATACCATGATTCATGATGCACAGATACAGCAGAGAAATATAGGTATTGTACAATGCCAGATTTCACTTCTTACTTGAGTGATAGCCATTGTAAATTCTACAATACCATAGAGAAGAGGGGCGTTATATAAGTCAACCCCTTATATGCCACAGAGGAGCAGCATCTGCTGAGCATCAGGCAATGCAGCTCGAGGGAGAGTGGCGGCGGCGGAGACCGTTGGATCTCACGGGCTGAAGCTGCATCTCCACCAAGAAGTGATCATTGCTCAAGAATTGGGATCAAAGCTGCAGCCCATGAGTATCCGGGCAGGGGTTCGTTAATTAACCTTTCCCACAACTGCTCCCATGTTCTGTAAGTCTTCATAGAGGATTGTGCACTGATTAGGATCCAGGAGGGAAGTTTCAGGAGTCCACGCTGCCAATGTCAGGTGTGAATAGGTCATCCTGCCCCAGTGGAGATGCAAATTTCCAGCAGTCAGACACAATGAGGTCCTGTGCTGCCGGATCTGGAGCTCAATGACAAGATAAGTACCAGATGTGCTGGAAAGTTAACTCTTCCTAGCCCAGCCACCATCACTGTGATCCTCAGCCTGGATGTAACATCTCCCTGGGATCTCCTGGATTATACTGGATCTCCATCTCCAAGGGTTTGATGAGCTCATCAAGCCTCATTGGTCTGAGCCCTCACAGACCACTAAGAAATGAGAGGGCTACATACATCTTCATCCTGGCCACTGGGTCACATCCTTCACCGGTGGCTACTGTAGGACCAGTAAAGGTAGAGTGATGGATGGTCCCAGGCATGATCATGGAGCTTGGCTAATCTTCCTTGTTCCTACCACCTGCCACCCCCTTTCCTGGGCACACCACTCTTTTGGAACACTTTTTAGCTCATTGTGGACAATCTGCAGGATTTAGTCATGCTCCCGGTTATCTCTGACCACCAAATCATGTACAACGTCCAGAAGCACCAGGTCCATTGAGCTGGAAGTTGATCTCTTGTCTGTTGGGTCTGGTCTGAACATCTGGGTAAGAAGCTGATCCTGGTGACATCTGTGTCCTGGTCACTGTTACCCCGGGGCAGAGAATGGCTTGTCGAGGTGGCTGTTGCTGCTGTGGATTTGGTCACCTGAATGAAGACAATGGTCGTTTCTTGTTGTTGGCCATCCTGATCATCCTGTACATGCTGTGTGGAGCAGCTGTCTTCTCAGCCATTGAGCAACCGATGGAGAAAGAAGCCAAGGGCAGGTGGCAACAGAAGTTTGACAACTTTATACAAAAACACAGCCTCAACACAAAAGACCTGCGTAATTTCCTCCACGACTATGAGGAGGCTAACGTGGCAGGGATCAGGGTATACAACATAAGACGCAGGTGGGATTTCACTGGAGCCTTCTACTTTGTTGGAACTGTTGTCTCAACCATTGGTTAGTGGTGATTGTATGTGTGGTGTCCAAAGGGGGCTGGTGAGGGTGTATTATGCATGCACCATCTGCAGCTTCAAATAATGATTTTCTATATAGCACCATCATATTTAACAGAGCTGTACAGAGAGTGTTCTTATATCAATACATGTCCCCCTGGGGGTCCATGATCAAAGAGGAGGAAAATAATCGCATTAGGTTTTTGGATAGTTGGGAAGAAGACCATATTAAGAACGGGTTAGATCCTGTCCCTGATTGGATTCACAGTCATGGCCCCAAAGTGCAAAGGTTCAGTGCAAAGTAGAGAGCCACTGAATATATATAAGTATCCCAGGGGGGCATAAACGTACTCTCCAGTGCTGGTTATAGGGGCACATGCTTAACACTTCTCCAATTTCAGAAGTGACTAGAATTGAACATTGTAGTCAACCATATGTCATCCACCATGTCTTTTGACTGATGGAGACTTTGGAGTGGTGGAGTTTGATGAGAAGTTGTCAGTATCTTCTCACCATAGATGAGTCATGCTGCAATCAGACACAAAGGGCTGTTTGTCTTGTGTCAGTGTCCGCTGCTGAAGGGTCTGTGTTTGCTGTTGTTAGAGGTCCTGTGTCCCCTTCTGGAGTTTCTGTGTCTGTGATACAATGAAGACAATCCCCCTCCCCCTGCACGGAGAAGAAATATAACCCAGCCTCACTGTCTGTACCTCATTCCACTGCGCAGATGTCAACTCCCTTCCTCCTCCTTGAGTCCTCCCCACTCCTCTGCCCTCCATATGAGTAAGAAACACACTTCCAGGTTGTGTCTTCTCGAACACTGACCCTCCCGGAGCAGAGATTCGGCAGCTCCATCCCCGTGATGACTGGTTCCGCCCACTGCGTTCCACATTGTAACATTCCAATGTAGGTATCCCAGTCCAGACAGCGTGAGTGGGCCCCCTGTCTTGCCAGGGCCCCGGCACTTGCCAGTGTGCGCCGGGTGCTGATGCCGGCCCTGTTCATACCACATGTCTAGGTTTGATACCATTAGTAGCAAGGCACAGAGGAAAGACGGAGGATCCTTCAGCATATTTCAAAAATTTTCCCTCCTTAGCAAACCAATCAGAGCACGAGTGCCCGGGCGCTGGGAGGGTCTGAGAAAACTGTATCAGAACTTTGAGAATGTTTCCCTGCCTCTGCTGCATCTGGTGTGTGTCTCCCTAGTCTCCACCACTAGATTGTCCAAGGAACTGTGCCTTCGGCCGCTAGCGTTGTCAGATGGGAATTTTTAAAGTAAATCTTAGTTTGGTTAGATGACAGCTATGACTGGGCGGCTAACTTGCTATGACTGGGCGGCTAACTTACAAGGATATGATTTGTTTAGGAGGGATCGTAAAAAAAGGAAGGGGGGTGGAGTTTGTCTATATATAAAATCCACTTTAAAGCCCACACTAAGAGAAGATATACAAGAGGGAAATGAAGAGGTGGAGTCTCTATGGGTGGAGATACAAGGAGAGAAAAGTAATAAAATCCTCATAGGGGTTTGTTATAAGCCACCAAATATAACAGAAACCGCTGAAAATGTATTATTGAAACAAATAGACAAAGCAGCAAATCACAATGAGGTGATTATTATGGGGGACTTCAACTACCCCGACATAGACTGGGAAACTGAAACCTGCGTATCTCAGAAAGGAAACCAATTTCTGTCAGTAACCAAGGATAATTATCTGTCACAACTTATGCAGGGCCCAACTAGAGGGACAGCCCTTCTGGACTTAATTTTAAGCAACAGGCCAGATAGAATAACAGAAGTACGAGTCGATGGGCACCTAGGGAACAGTGACCACAATATAATAAAATTCCACTTGTCTTTCAGTAAGTTGCCCTGGAAGCGGGTTACGAAAATGCTGAATTTCAGGAAAGTAAAGTTTGATCAGCTTAGAGAGGACCTTCGCCGAATTGATTGGGACAATGTCCTCAAAAATAGGAGCACAGAAAATAAATGGGAAATATTTAAATCAGTTTTACACACCCACTGCGAGCTAGCCATACAGTACAGAAATAAAAGGGCTAGGAACAGGAGAACACCAATGTGGCTAAATAAGGATGTAAAAAAGGCAATAAATAACAAGAACAAGGCATTTAGGAAGCTAAAACAAGAAGGCAATGAAGAAGCATTAAAAAGTTGTTAGCAGCGGATTAATCAGCGTAACATCCAGAGTCAGCAACACAGAATGTAGATTTATTCATATCCAGGTTGAACAGCTTACAGCATGAAATGTGATCAGTCTGGTATCTGCTGTGGCTTGCAGCATGGGAGCATTAGAACAACAAGAAGGGAAGAGAAGGAGGGGGTATCCTGTCTTTTTTTTTTTTGTCACTGAACTTTGTTAACAATCTCACAATATGCATAATATATAAAACAGTACAGTAGTAGTTGTTGCAATACATACAGATCAATATGCATTATTCCAACACCCCCACTCAACAACTACTTATCCTCTTAGTCCCAGTGTGGTTCTCAATTCTTGGAACCTGGCTCGTGGCAATGGCTTTGTCATAATGTCAGGTGCCATCTTATCAGTTTCACAATAGACGAACTGAATTATGCCACGATCTATCAAATCACGTAAATTATGATGTCTGACGTCAATGTGCTTGGTTTTAGCACTGATCTTTTCACTGCATGCAAGTTTAATGCATCCTTGGTTGTCCTCATAAATCACCGTCGGCTGAGTTGACGGTGTGCCAAGATCATCCATCAATTGTCTTAGCCAAATGACCTCCTGGCTTGCATAGGCTGCGGACACATACTCCGCTTCTGTAGATGACAAGGCAACAGACACTTGTTTCCTACTAGACCAGGATATTAAACTTTCTCCAACTTTAAACAAGTATCTGCTTGTGGATTTACGATCATGCGAATCACCAGCCCAATCTGCATCTACATAGCTGGTGAGTTCTAGATCTCCCGTTGCAGACAGCTTTAAATTTACATCTTGCGTTTCTTTTAAATATCGGAGAAGTCTCTTAACAGCATTCCAGTATCTTTGGCGTGGTTTTTCCACATATCTGCAAAGGATTCCAACTGTTGTTGTGATATCCGGTCGAGTCATATTTGATATGTATAGAAGTGCCCCCACTGCCTGACGATATTTCTTATTGTTTGGCAACAGGTCATCTTCTCCTTCCAGCTTCAGGTAGGATGGTTCCATTTGGGTTGATATACCTTTGGCTTCTGACATTCCAAACTGATTCAGAATCGAATTAATTTTTGCACTTTGGTTTAGAAGAAAACTTCCATCTTCCTCTCTTTGGATTTGGATTCCTAGATAATATGTCACATTTCCAAGGTCTTTCGTTTCAAAATGCTGGTTCAAAATTTCAGCCATTTTTCCAATTTCTGCGTCTTCCTGATGAACTACAATCACATCGTCCACATATACGAGAATATACATCCACTTTCCATCTGTATATTTTGTGTATAAGCATGGATCCGCTTGACCTCTTTTAAAACCTTCTTCCAACAAGACCTTATTCATCTTGGTATTCCATGCTCTTGCTGATTGCTTAAGACCATAAAGGGATTTTTGTAGTTTGCAAACAAGATTCTCTTCACCCCCTTTTTCATAACCTTCAGGTTGAGTCATGTATAAGTCCTCCTTAATGTCACCATTTAAAAAGGCAATTTTTATATCCAACTGTCTGACATTCATCTTTTGTACAGCAGCTACAGCTAACAAAGCTCTGAACATGGTCTGTTTAGCGACTGGAGCAAGCGTAGCATCGTAATCTTCACCATACTTTTGAGAATATCCTTTTGCCACCAACCTTGCTTTAAATCTGTGGACTTTACCTTCAGAGTCATATTTGGTTTTGAAGACCCACTTGCACTTGATTGCCTTTTTGCCCTGTGGCAGCTTGGTGAGTTTCCAAGTTTGAAGTTGATGAAGCGATTTGATTTCCTCATTAGCAGCATTGATCCACTTTGTTCTTTCATGGACAGGTAGTTCTTGCATTTCATCCCATGACTGCGGCTCTGATTCAGGTAGTGTCTTGACTATGTAGGATAGACGTTTAGGTGGTACGCCTCTGTTTGATCTTGAAGATCTCCTGATTTCAGATTCACCAGATTTTTCTGTTGTTCCTTCAGTGGTTGAAGAATCCAGCCAGACCCCTACATCCTCCTTGTTATTGTCTTGTAATTGTGACTTCAGCTGGACTACTGGCGTGATGTCACAAAACTTGGGGGACACAAAGTTCTCATCAATCACTACATCTCTACTTATTGTGACCTTGTTTGTTTCTGGGTGTAGAATCCTATAACCTTTCTGGGTTTCACTGTAGCCTACCAGGATCCCTTCCTTAGCGTGAGATTCCCACTTAGTTCGCCTTTCTTTGGGAACATGTACAAGCGCTTTACTTACGAATATTCTTATATGATGTAGTTTTGGCTTTCTGCTGTTCCATTGCTCAAATGGAGTTTTCTCTGTAGCTTTACCTGGTAGTCTGTTCTGAAGATAGCAAGCTGTCATGATTGCTTCACCCCAATATGCTGTGGGCAGATTTGCATCAAACAACATACTTCCACTTTCACAGAGTGTTCGGTTCCATCTTTCCGCGACACCATTTTGCTCAGGATTGTACAGTACAGTGGTCTGAAATAGGATTCCATTTTTCTTTAAAATGCTCTGTGTCTCATTACTTGTGTATTCAGTCCCATTATCTGCACGTAGAATCTTTGGCATTCTCCCAAATTTATTATATACCTCAGCTAGATATAGGAGAGGGAGGACTGGGAGCTTGCATCGCATCCAAATGAAAACCACTTTGGGCTGAGTTCATTAATCCACAGGTGGGTGCACGAATTCGCTGGTGAGCACAGCAGATATCCACAAGAAGAGGAAAGTTCGTTCGGCACACCGGCATAAATGAAAAAAAAAAAAAAACTTTATTAGGCTAATATGCCATATTAAAATGCAAAAAACAGCTGACGCGTTTCTGGTGCACAAAGGCACCCTTAGTCATGGGTAAATAAAAACAATATGCATAGAAAAATATATGCAGGTTACAAACCAATCACAAAGCTTGCAATTAATTACAAAAAGTGGCAACACATGAAAGGAAGAGTGAGCGGTTCCTTGCAATGATACAGATCACTCCAGGATTGAAGTTCCCAAGGAAATAAATAAATAGATAAAAAAATAAATCAATCATACAGTCAAACATATAATTAGTCGATATTAGACAGATCATACTTGAATTTTATACAACTGGAGAATTTAATAGTACATAGAGAAAAAATTTTTTTTTTACAATAATATAAATGGATATATCTAAGAGTAATTAAATAACTCCAAAGTGATCTTCCAATGGAAAATGGAATTTCTGCAAAGAAATAAATGATTCCATGCGAAGGGTGTGATTGAGTGCCTACGGACAATATATAGAATTAGTCAGAATCAAAAGGAATTTTTTACACCTCAAAAATAATTTATAGATGCGCAGGAATGAGTGGTTCCATGCAAAAGGTGTGAATAAGTACCTACAAACAATATATGGAATTAATAACAGATGGAGTTTTTTGCACATGAAATAAAATATTTCATGCAAAGAGTGTGAATTAGTGCTTGCGAACAATATATAGAATTAGTCACAATAAAAAAAAAAAAAAAAAAAAGTTTTTTTGGACTTAAAAAATAATTTATAGAAACGCAGGAATACAAGGTTTCATGCAAGAGGTGTGAATGAGTGCCTACAAACAGTATATCAACTTGGTGACAATCAAATGGAATTTTTACCACATAAAAAATAAAAAATAAATAATAAATTATAGACACATAGCAATCAATGGTGGAACTATTGCAGAATGCTTGATAAACATATGAATAAATAGGAGCTATGAGATAAATTCTATGCTTTCCTACTATAACAAAATAAATGCGCAAAATAAATTAAATGCGGATCACTGTAAAATTATTTTTGCTAGAAAAAACTAATAAGTACATAAATTTCATTAATAAATATAGAACAAATCGTTCCTAAAATTCATACCATTTGGAGATTTAGTGTCTAATTTTAATATTCAAAAAGCTTCATGTATATTTAATAGCTTGTGTCTATCACCACCTCGTGCAGGAGTTTTAACCTTTTCTACACCATAGAAGGCAAATTAATCCATATTGCTATGATGAGCATGAACGAAGTGTTCACGTCAGGTGTTTTTTGCATTTTAATATGGCATATTAGCCTAATAAAGTTTTTTTTTTTTTTCTTCATTTATGCCCGTGTGCCGAACAAACTTTCTTCTTCTTGTGGATATCAGCTAGATATACTTCAAGTTTCTCTGGAACTTCTTTCTTGCTGTGAAGCAGATGGACAACTGTATATCTTGAATGATCATCAATAAATGTGAGAAAATATCTCTTCTTCCCAGGAGTCTGAGTGCTCATTGGACCACAAACATCTGTATGTATTAAATCTAGTGTCTGTTCTGTTCTTGTAGTACTTCTCTTAGGAAAAGCTTTTCTAGACATTTTCCCTTTGATGCAGCTAGTACATTTCATTATCTGCTTACATAGATCAATTGTAATGTCCTCAGCTAGTTGCTTTTGAACTAACTTCCTTATTGCTTCTGGGTCTCTGTGTGCTAGGCGCCTATGCCATACATGAATGCAGTTATTGTTCCTTTCTTCCTGAGCAGTGTACACACACTCTTTGCATTTAAGCTGAAAAAGTTCATTTGTGATTTTTCCTTCTGCTAGTGTGTGGCCCTCTTTTGAGATGATGCAGCTATCATGCTTAAATGTAACTTCATTTCCTTGTTTTGTGAGTTTCTTCATAGATAGTAAATTACTCTCAAGACTAGGCACATAGAGCACATATTTTACTGGGATCTTCTTGCTTTGTGTTGGTGAGATTTGACAACCAATATAACCATCTCCTATACTTTGTGAAGTCATGTACTGACCATTAGCCATAATCACTTTCTCTGACTTACTTTGGTTAAGCTTAGAAAAGAAGTCCCTGTTATTAGTCATGTGACTAGTTGCTCCAGAGTCTATACACCATGCATGCTTTGATGTATTTACCCTGACAGTAAATGCAGTTTCAGTATTCACAGAATCATTTTCTGCAGACACAGCACTTTTAATCCTTTGAAGACTGCTTTGCTTTTTCAGCTGATTCTTTCTAGCTTTCCAGACTCTACAGTCGGCTTTCAAATGTCCTGATTTCTTGCAAACAAAACATTCACGTGTTTCCTTTAGGTGCTTTCTGTGATCATTTTGATTTTGTGTCTGTAAAGCAGATTCTGCATCGCATGTCCTGCTGTTTACACCTTCCGCTTTCCGCTTATATTCATCTATGAGCTTCCCTCTGACATACTCCAATGTAAGCTCATCATCTGGGCGCGCATCTAGTGCGGTTACAAGCGTGTCATAGTTTTCTGGAAGACCACTAAGCAGTAATGCGGCTACATGAAAGTCCTTCAAATCTTCCCCAATGCCTCTCAGGCATTCTACAATCTCTAGAATGCTTGTTATGTAGTCCTGTATATCCTGGCCATTCTGTAGTTTAGACTGGTACAATTTTCTCATGAGATAAAGTTTATTGCTTAAATTTATCCTCTCATGCACCTTTTGCAGCTGCTCCCACATTTCTCTTGCAGTTTCACTTTTACACACATGCACAATCTGATCATCATCTATACTGAGTGATATGGTACTTTGTGCTTTCTGATCCATCTCTATCCACTCCTGTGATACTGGGTCAGGTTTAGGCTCCTGTGTGTATTTCCACGTACCTTCTCTTATCAGCAGCATTTTCACTTTGAATTTCCAGGATTGATAATTATGGTTAGTGAGACTTGGTACTGTAAACTTCATGGAGTTACTGCTGCTGGTGGCCATCTTTGCTGTCTTCCTTTCTTTTCTTTTCTCTGTGCTCTGTGGATCTGGGACTCAAGGACTCTGGGCCCATAACCTGTTAGCAGCGGATTAATCAGCGTAACATCCAGAGTCAGCAACACAGAATGTAGATTTATTCATATCCAGGTTGAACAGCTTACATCATGAAATGTGATCAGTCTGGTATCTGCTGTGGCTTGCAGCATGGGAGCATTACAACAACAAGAAGGGAAGAGAAGGAGGGGGCATCCTGACATTTTTTTTTTTTTGTCACTGAACTTTGTTAACAATCTCACAATATGCACAATATATAAAACAGTACAGTAGTAGTTGTTGCAATACATACAGATCAATATGCATTATTCCAACAAAAGTTATAGAGAAAAAAATAAAATGTGTAAAAAACAAATACATTTAGCAAAAGTGGAAACTGAGAGACTCATTGCTAAGGAAAGTAAAACAAACCCCAAACTATTATTTTATTATATAAACAGTAAAAAGATTAAAATTGATGGTGTCGGCCCTTTAAAGAACAATGAGGGTGAAATCATAGAGAGCGATGTGGGAAAAGCAAATGTTTTAAATACTTTTTTCTCAACAGTGTTCACACAGGAAAAGGATTTGCCTGGGGAAATGCAAAGTGATAATGTAAACTCCCCATTATGTATTACCTGCCTAACCCAGGAAGAAGTGTAGAACTGCCTTAGTAAGATTAAAATTGACAAATCACCAGGCCCTGATAGCATTCACCCTCGGATATTAAGGGAGTTAAGTAATGTGATAGACAGGCCTCTATTCCTTATATTTAAAGACTCCATAGAAACAGGGTCTGTTCCTTTTGATTGGCGGCAAGCAAATGTGGTACCAATATTCAAAAATGGGTATAAAAGGGAACCTGGAAACTGTAGGCCGGTAAGCTTAACATCTGTTGTGGGTAAATTTTTTGAAGGGTTTCTAAGGGATACCATTATGGAATATCTCAATGTTAATAAATGTTTAACTCCATATCAACATGGATTTATGAAGGATCGCTCCTGTCAAACTAACCTGATCAGCTTCTATGAGGATGTAAGCTCTCAAATGGACCAAGGAGAATCATTGGATGTCATTTATCTCAACTTCTCTAAAGCATTTGACACTGTCCCACATAAAAGATTGGTAAGTAAGATGAGAAAGCTTGGGCTAGGGGAAAATGTGTGTAGATGGGTAGGAAGCTGGCTTAGTGATAGAAAACAAAGAGTGGTTATTAATGTGCATACTCAGATAGGGCCAGGGTTACTAGTGGGGTACCACAGGGTTCTGTATTGGGCCCCCTACTATTTAATATATTTATTAACGATCTAATGGATGGCTTGCACAGTAAAATATCAGTATTTGCAGATGATACAAAGCTATGTAAGGTAGTTAACACAAAGGAGGACAGTTTGCAACTACAGACAGATTTGCATAAATTGGAGAATTGGGCTGAAAAATGGCAAATGAGGTTTAACACAGATAAGTGTAAGATTATGCACATGGGAAGGAGAAACAGATGCTACAATTACTTACTAAATGGGAAACTGCTGGGGAAATCAGACATGGAAAAAGACTTAGGCATCTTAGTCAATAAGAAGCTAAATTGGAGTGCCCAGTGTCAGGCAGCTGCCACCAAAGCAAATAAGGTCATGGGATGCATTAGAAGAGGTCTGGGGACATGAGATGAAAACATAACTCTCCCTCTGTACAAATCACTCGTCAGACCACACTTGGAGTATTGTGTGCAGTTTTGGACGCCGGTGCTCAAGAAAGACATTACTGAATTTGAAAGGGTTCAAAGGTGGGCTACTAAAATGATAAATGGAGTTGGTTCACTACAATACCCAGAAAGGTTATCAAAATTAGGTCTATTTATTCTAGAAAAGAGAAGACTTAGGGGAGACTTAATATATATGTACAAGTATATCAGAGGGCAATACAGAGATCTCTCCAATGAACTGTTTGTACCAAGGACTGTGACAAGAACAAGGGGGCATTCTCTTTGTTTGGAGTAAAGACAAATTCTGCACCAGCATTGAAGATGGTTCTTCACGGTAAGAGCAGTGAGGCTCTGGAATTCTCTTCCTGAGGAAGTGGTGATGGCCAACTCACTGAATGAATTTAAGAAAGGAATGGATGCTTTTCTTGTGAGTAACAGTATAGAAGGTTACGAATAACAGAATATTATAGGTAGATGGTTGACCCAGCTTAGGGGAAGGAATTTTTTTTCCCTATGGAGAAAATTGGCTTCTACTCTGTGGGTTATTTGCCTTCCCCAGGATCAACAATGCGGAACAGCTGCACTAAAAATAGGCTGAACTAGATGGACATAAGGTCTACCTTCAGGCTTCAAAACTATGTTACTATGTTACTATGTTATCTTCAACTAGGGCCTTCTGGTACTGCACCATGGGAAGGAGAGTTGCAAAGTTTTCCCTGTAGCATGGGTCTAGAAGGGTGGATGGTTTCTGCTCCCTGATTGGCTGCCAGAATGTACACACATTAAGTTATTAAAGAAAAAAAATTACTCTCCATAGCTCCTTTGAACTAGACACACCCCCTCCCCTCATCAAGCATATCCCATCGTACCCTCACTCATCATACAGCACCACTATCCTAGTAATAGTCATAACAAAAGCTTCATTCAGTGGAAACATGATGATTTACTGAACTGTGACCACACTTTGGTGACTTTAAGTAAAAATGCTTGGGAAACTGAAAACTAATATGAATATGATGCGTTCGTGCCAAATTTGAGATTGACGAAAGATTTTCTAAGAAGTTCAATTTTTCTCTACTCACCATCAGCATCACGTCTACTGCCCTGTCCCTTACTATGCTCCTTACCCATTTTAAATTATGTATGATATATCCCTGTTGAGAAAACATTGCAGACAGTATTACAATGCCAGAAAAATTTGCCCACTACAGATCGACAAATAAGACTGCAGTGTCAATATAGCAATGGGATTGTTTTAACAAACTATTTTTTTTTTTGGAAGAGGGAGGGGGTTTTGAGGCTCATCTCTAGCACGATAAATGCAGTATCAATTGTCACTGCTGGAAATCGTGAGCACACTGATGCTCGTGCGATTAACGATTAGGAATGAGCACGCTCGCTGATCACTAGTAATAGTTTTTTGAGCTTATTGCTTCACGAGCAGGACAAGAAAAGTAATTCCTTTATTCTAACTGTAAACATAGCTTTTTTAGCTTTCTCTTATTGTTGTCAGTAAGGTGGCTAAGCCATTCAATAGCATGTAATTATAATTTAAGTGTCATCTTTAAAAGATAGCTATCACAAAATGACTGTATATGAAGATGGCATTCATGTACCACTGTCTTAAAAAGATCCACAAGGTTCAGAAAAGAGAACATCACATGCAACCTATTATAATGTAAAGATGACATTGCTATCTTTTGTATATGAAGCAAGCGTGTCACCTGGCTCATTCTGTTCCTGTGTTAGGCTATGTGCACACATTGCAGATTTGTTGCATTTCCACAGCGTTTTTTCCAGGTGGAAATGCTCCAAAAACGCAATAGATTACTTAAACAATGTTAATCAATGGCATTCCTGAATTGTTGTGCACATGCTGCGGAAACTTCCATCCTTATTTGCAGCGTTTTATTTTCCGCAGCATGTCAGTTTTTTTTGCGGATCTGCAGTGTTTTTCACCCATTGACTTCCATTGAGTCATTCAAATCTGCAGCAAAAATGCAGGTGTAAAAAGTTTGCAGATTTGCTGCATATTTGCTGCGAAAAACGCTGCAGAATTGTCGAAGGAAATTATGTCATAAGAAGAAAGAGCGTGTGGGTGAAGAATATGTGTGAGCAGAGAAAATGTTTGTATCTGCCTGTGACCGTCTGTGGGTGGTTGTGTGCGGCTGCGTTTGGGTGTCTGTGTCTGTCTGTGGGTGTCTGTCTGTGTACACACTAAGGGTACCGTCACACTTGGCGATACACCAGCAATCCTGACAATGATATGACCTAGTAGGCATCGCTGGTGCGTCGCTACGTGGTCGTTGGTGAGATGTCAAACAATCAGATCTCACCAGCGATGCAGCAACGATATGGAACGATACGACGGTCGTTGGGACCCTGTCTCTCAGACCTGTAGTATTGAGGTCGTTTGTCGTTGTCCCTGTCAAACACAGCGATGCATGCTGGCCAGCGGGACACCAGTGATCAAAAAATGGCCCAGGACATTTGAGCACGATCAGTGACATCGCAGCAGGGGCCTGATCGCTGCTATGTGTCACACGTAGCGAGATCACAGGTGAGATCGCTGTTGCGTCACAAAATCGGTGATGCAACAGCGATCTCGCTATGTGAGATGGGGGCTTTAGGCATCATCTGATGGGAGTACTACTCCCATCTGGCTATGTCTGCTGTCACATATAACAGAGACAGCATGAGCCGATAATGGGAGAATAGTCTCATCATCCGGCGCCTGAGTTCATTTGTAAAATAAAAACTGTGACATAATCACATACATACTCACCAAATACCTAATCCCCGATGCCCGCGTCTCCTGCAAGCAATCAAAAATAATAAACCAACATATACTCCCTGTTCGCCATAGTTCATTCAATAACGAGTGGCCCATGTCGATGTCACCCGGCCGCCAACGATACACTGACAGGAGGTAATTGCTCCCGCAGTGTATCACTGAACCGCCATGAGAGTTCACCGGAGTACATTAGCTTCAGTGCTCTCACTGGCACTTCTGCGTGAGAAAGTTCTCACCAGCCTTTGCTGGTTCGATTTTATAGGGGTACCCCATGTTAATTTTTTTCTGGGGTTCTCCTCTAAACTAGCCAGTAAAGGCTAAGCAAATAGCTTTGAGCTGGTATTAATAATCTGGGAACCTTTATGGCTATTGGCTCCTTCCAAGAATATTAACATTGGCCATCAGCCATCGGCTTTCCCTCTGCTGGTTATGAAAATTATGCGGGAGCCCACACAATTTTTTTTACATTTTTTTTAAAATAAAAGACAGTTGCTGTTTTGTTACATCATATGTAGGTTAATTTTGTTAATGCTCCTACATAGACGCATGTGTGTGCGTCTTTATGTAACTATTTATGTACCATTTTATTAAGGAGGGTATCTGGGTGACACCTGTTCGTTACTAAACCTCGGGCTTGGTATTACATACATATATATTTATATACTAGATGGTGGCCCAATTCTAATGCATTGGGTATTGTAGAATATGTATGTAGTTTATTTATGAAAGATTTAAGAATAATACAATGAATACACAGGATCGTGTGAGGGTACCGTCACACTGCACCTGTCGCTGATTGGTCGCGCCCGGCCGGCTGCGACCAAAAAGCGACGTGGGATTTCCGTTACAGACAGACAGAATTAGATGGTTATATAGTAGATATATATACATATATATATATATATATATATATATATATATATATATATATTCACATATATTTGTTTTGTGTGAGTACAAATTATAAATTTGAACATGGTATGTAATGATATTATGGCCTTCAATAGAGAATGAAAAACAAGAGGTTAAACAAGGAAATGACATCACATTTCACAATTCTTTTTTTTTAAATAATATATCTTTGTTTAGCTCTATGGATTTTCAAAACTGCATACAAATCCGCATGAACATTCGCATGAAAACTGCAACAAAACCATATCAAAAACGCATAAATGCGGATTTTCCTTTGTGTTTTCTGCCAAGAGATGCAGATACCATGCATAAATTTCTGCAACCAAATCCACAACGTGCGCACATAGCCTTGTAGTTTATCATTATGGTTGTTATAGTACTGTACTATGTTCCAACTTATTAGAATGCAGATACCCATCTTTTACTGCTTCTCTTTTTTTCTCCTCTAGTTTTTATAAGACACTTTCGAATATTATACACAAGTCTAAAGACAGGGGAATAAAAAAAGATAACAACAAACTTCACACAACAACAGATATAGTTAACACATCCAAATAGTTTTGTGAGCTTTGTAGAAGAATAATAGAAACAAGGAAAAAAATAAGCATTTTATGGTTTACTTGGTGAGGTGGTTTCATTAAGGGCTCGCTCACTCGGACCAATGTTATAATAAGCAACAAGAAGCACAGATTTTCTTCCACTGATTAGAAAATTATGTAAAAAATTTAAACTTTACTTTTATTCATCCAATATTAAAAATTAATACACTGGCTACCAAGGGATTTCCATAGCAAACAACCAACGAGTTTCAGGTAAAAGCTTTAATCATGGTATGTTTCCCTGGCCTCTCCTTCTTTACTCCTCTTTTATCTCCTCTTCTCACAATCGCATACTAGATTTCTCCGGTAAATCCCTTCTACTCTGCAACTGTGTCCCTCAACATAACATACTCTCGACTACTGTGAGAACCTTCAAAATGAACCTTGAAAGGTTCACTCATCTCTACTTGTCAGTTGTCTTTGGATAGGACGAGACAGTGTTTGTTCAGAAGTGCTTTCAGTAACATTACCGCCTAACCCTCAAAACCTTGAACATGAAGCCTATTCCCCTTTCCACCACAACTTCGTATTTTACAACTTATGTTGGATGTATCCTTCCCCTCTTATAACCAGCTGTTTCACAACCCTAGGCCCAGACCTGCCAGTCTCCTGTCACTAATTTTCAGTATTTTTTTTAAGCTGAGATAGTGTGTCTGGATCACACTATTAGCAGAAAGGATTTAGATTCTGAAATGTAACCTGATGTCTGTCCCACACTCCTAGCAGACAGAATTTAGATTTGGAAATATGTCCAGGTGTCCGGTCCACTCTATTAGCACAAACAATTTAGAATATGAAATGTGGCCTGGTGTATAGCCCGCACTATTAGCAGAAATGATTTAGATTCTGAAATGTGGACTCCTGGCTGGATCACACTATTAGCGCAAAAGATTTAGATTCTGAAATGTGGCTTTGTGTATGGCTCACACTATTAGGAGAAAGGATTAAGATTTTGAAATTTGGCCTGTTGTCTGGACCACACTATTATCACAAACAATTTAGATTCAGAATTGTGGCCTGGTGTATGGCCCACACTGTTAGAAGAGATTTAGATTCTGAAATGGAAACTCCTGGCTGGCCCACACTATTAGCATAAAAAATTTAGATGCTGGATGGTGGATTTCACACAGGTGCTATCTATCCGAACTATCTGACTACTTGTAGCAGCAGCAGGACCAACCTCTCTGCGCTGTTACACTGACAAAATGGCCCAAAAGCAACATGTCTGCTTTTTTATGGAGAGGGACAAGTGACTTCAAGCCCTTTTGTCTGGACGTTGTGGATAGATTCTGCACACTGATTGGCTGCCGGAATCTCTAAACATTAAGCTAATAAAGAAAAAAAAAATCAGTACCCTGCTACTCTGACCGCTCTCCACCCATTCCCCTCATCAAACTCGTGCACCCCGCTACCACTATCCTAGCCAAAGTTTTAACAAAAGAATTAGTGATTAACCGAGCTTTGGCCAAATTTTTCAGATTTTGATAAATATGCTTGGAAATCCAAATCCGAATGTGCAATTTTTATGCCAAATTTTAGATTGGCAAACGTTTTCTGCATAAGTTCATTCATCTATATTTGTGACAGACTGTATGTTATAGAACTTTTTCAATATATTTACTTAGTCCAGCAATTGAAAGCATATAAAAATCACCTCTTACTTTTCACACAATTTTACCGTTGCAGACCTGTGTAATTCATGTGCAATAGAAACACATATAATGAATTCATCAGGTCTAGAATTAAATAGAGAATGAAAAGATGAAGTTCCTGCATTTCTGTAGCTATTCTTACTTAAGGATAGAAGAGTTTAAATCTTCCACAAATAATTGACTACACAATGGAGCTTGCAAACCTCACCAGGTAATAAAAGTAAGCAATAAATCGCATTCATTCTCCTTTTGAGACATTAATTTACTTTTAACTTGTTATTCTGGTGAAATTTAATGGATAGTTAATGTGCTACAATCCACAGAAAATGCTGGACAACTAAACAATTTATCTAAAGGCATCTGCGAAGAACACAATTATAAAAATTGTCACAGTCAAACTTCGCTCCTATTATTACTCAGTTCTAAATGCCTTAGGAAAAAGAATTTGCTGCAATTAAACAGATATTGTATTTTTTATATATTCACATGACATCTATTAGTATATCAATAACCTCAAATAATAGAATCATTTACATTACTTAAACATTTTACATTTGCTCCATGCACTTAGAGAACAGTCTTTCTCTGTCTTCAGAGTATGGTGAGATTATTCTAAACAGATATAACACCTCGAAGTGTCTTTAATATGGCATACAGAAAAAAGAAAAAGGAAAATGATGCTTTCTCTCAGCCTATTGGCTCCCTAATGACATCTGTCTCAGAGAGCCTGTCAATGACACACTGACAGGCAGCAATGCTCTAAAGGAATTGTTCCACCAATATTTACTATAGAGATTCTAAAGAGCTCTACACCAATTTTTATCATTGTATCAAAGATAAATGTGCAACTCGTCACTGAAGAAGACAGACCTCCTCTTCAGCCTCCATTGCTGTCTTGCCCTGTACCATGACAGCCTTTGAAAATGTTGGCGTGAAGTCATGGGAATAATTGTAGCTGAACATCTGGTCCTAGCACAATGTCATGCAATGTCTGAGAATTAACTAAATGCAATGTGAGTGAACAAAAGAAAAAATGTAAATCAAGTCAACATTTTGTGTGACCACTAGAGTTGAGCGAAACGGGTCGAAAAATTTCAAAAGTCCCCGACTTTTGGCAAAGTCGGGTTTCATGAAACGAAACCCAACCCTAGGATGAGGTCGGCCACGAGGTCGGCGACTTAAGCGCCAAAGTCGCTTTTCAAAAGTTTGTTTTGCGCTCTTTTTCAGACAATCAGGATCCACGGACACTGTGGGCAACGTGATGACATAGGCAGGGGTCACCACTAGTGTTGAGCATTCCGATACCGCAAGTATCGGGTATCGGCCGATACTTGCTGTATCGGAATTCCGATACCGACTTCCGATATTTTTTCAATATCGGAATTCGGCATCGGAATCGGAAGTTCAGTTGATTGACGGCCTGACGTCATCATGATGCGCGGTGTGTGCGCATCATGATGCGCCGTCATTTCGGGCCTTCCGGGGGTCTCTGCCGGCCTGCCGGGGGGCGGTGCCGGCCTGCCGGGGGGCTGTGTGGACTGCCCGGGGTCTGTACCGGCCTGCCGGGGGGCTGTGCCGGCCTGCCGGTGGTCTGTGCACCCTGTGGGGGTCTGTACCGGCCTGCCGGGGGGCTGTGCCGGCCTGCCGGGGGGCTGTGCTGATGTCCGGGGGTCTGTGCAAGCATCGTCCGATGGGACTACAAGTCCCATCGGGCGATGCCTGCTACCATGACAGTGATTGACACATTAGCCAATGATGGGACAGTAGTAGTCCCATCATCCGGCTAATGTGTTAAATGTTAAAAAAAAAAAAATACTACATACATACTACATGCATGCTACATACATACTACATGCTACATACATACTATATACATGCTACATACATACTACATACATGCTACATACATACTACATGCATGCTACATACATACTACATGCTACATACATACTACATACATGCTACATACATACTACATACATGCTACATACATACTACATGCATGCTACATACATACTACATGCTACATACATACTACATGCATGCTACATACATACTACATATATACTACATACATACATGCTACATACATACTGCATGCTACATACATACTACATACATACTACATGCATGCTACATACATACTACATACATACTACATGCATGCTACATACATACTACATGCTACATACATACTACATACATGCTACATACATACTACATACATGCTACATACATACTACATGCATGCTACATACATACTACATGCTACATACATACTACATGCATGCTACATACATACTACATATATACTACATACATACTACATACATGCTACATACATACTGCATGCTACATACATACTACATACATACTACATACATACTACATGCTACATACATACTACATATATACTACATACATACTACATACATGCTACATACATACTGCATGCTACATACATACTACATACATACTACATACATACTACATACATACTACATGCTACATACATACTACATATATACTACATGCATGCTACATACATACTACATGCTACATACATACCACATACATACTACATACATACTACATACATACTACATGCTACATACATACTACATATATACTACATGCATGCTACATACATACTACATGCTACATACATACCACATACATACTACATACATGCTACATATATACTACATGCATGCTACATACATACTACATATATACTACATGCATGCTACATACATACTACATGCTACATGCATGCTACATACATACTACATATATACTACATACATACAATACATTCATACAATACATACATAGACATACAGTACATATAACATAGAGTAACATACTTACCAATACTTGTCACATTGTTCCCCGAAGCCATTGTCTTTTCCGGAATAAATATTAACATAACAAACCACAAAAATACTCACCCACGATCCGAAGCAGTCCACGAGTGTGTCCCACGACGATCTTGGGTAGAGAACTGCAGCATCAGATGATGCTGCCGTTCTCTACGGGCTGCAGGAATCCAATGACGGAAGGTAGGTATCCTTCCGCACTGTATTCCTCCGCCACTTAAAAAAAAAAAAGTCCCTAGTCTCACTTTATGCCATTGCTGTGTGGGAAATTCCCACACAGCAATGGCATAAAGTGAGACTAGGGACTTTTTTTTTTTTTAAGTGGCGGAGGAATACAGTGCGGAAGGATACCTACCTTCCGTCATTGGATTCCTGCAGCCCGTAGAGAACGGCAGCAACAGCTGATGCTGCAGTTCTCTACCCAAGATCGTCGTGGGACACACTCGTGGACTGCTTCGGATCGTGGGTGAGTATTTTTGTGGTTTGTTATGTTAATATTTATTCCGGAAAAGACAATGGCTTTGGGGAACAATGTGACAAGTATTGGTAAGTATGTTACTCTATGTTATATGTACTGTATGTCTATGTATGTATTGTATGAATGTATTGTATGTATGTAGTATATATGTGGTATGTATGTAGCATGTAGTATGTATGTAGTATGTATGTAGCATGCATGTAGCATGCAGTATGTATGTAGCATGCATGTAGTATATATGTAGTATGTATGTGGTATGTATGTAGCATGTAGTATGTATGTAGCATGCATGTAGTATATATGTAGTATGTATGTAGCATGTAGTATGTAGCATGCATGTAGTATATATGTAGCATGTATGTAGCATGTAGTATGTATGTAGCATGCATGTAGTATATATGTAGTATGTATGTAGCATGTAGTATGTATGTAGCATGCATGTAGTATGTATGTAGCATGCATGTAGTATGTATATGGTATGTATGTAGCATGTAGTATGTATGTAGCATGCATGTAGTATATATGTGTTATGTATGTGGTATGTATGTAGCATGCATGTAGCATGCATGTAGTATGTATGTAGTATGTATGTAGTATATATGTAGTATGTATGTAGCATGTAGTATGTATGTAGTGTGTATGTAGCATGCATGTAGCATGCAGTATGTATGTAGCATGCATGTAGTATATATGTAGTATGTATGTAGCATGTAGTATGTAGCATGCATGTAGTATATATGTAGTATGTAGCATGTAGTATGTATGTAGCATGCATGTAGTATATATGTGTTATGTATGTAGCATGTAGCATGCATGTAGCATGCATGTAGTATGTATGTAGTATATATGTGGTATGTATGTAGCATGCAGTATGTATGTAGCATGCATGTAGTATATATGTAGTATGTATGTTGCATGTAGTATTTATGTAGTATGAATGTAGCATGTATGTAGTATGTAGTATGAATGTAGCATGTATGTAGTATGCATGTTGTATGTATGTAGCATGTAATTTTTTTTTTTTTTTTTTTTTTTTTACATTTAACACATTAGCCGGATGATGGGACTACTACTGTCCCATCATTGGCTAATGTGTCAATCACTGTCATGGTAGCAGGCATCGCCCGATGGGACTTGTAGTCCCATCGGACGATGCCTGCACAGACCCCCGGAGCCTGCACAGACCACCGGCAGGCCGGCACAGCCCCCCGGAGCCTGCACAGCCCCCCGGCAGGCCGGCACAGCCCCCCGGCAGGCCGGCACAGCCCCCCGGAGCCTGCACAGACCACCGGCAGGCCGGCACAGACCACCGGAGCCTGCACAGACCCCCTGGCAGGCCGGCACAGCCCCCCGAAAGGCCCGTACAGACCCCAGAGAGGCTGTACAAGGGCAGGAAAGGGTTTTTCTTATTCCGATACCGGAAGTCCCATAGACTTGAATGGGACTTCCGGTATCGGAATCGGCGATACCGATACTTTTTTTAAAGATCGGCCGATACCATCCGATACGATACTTTGAAGTATCGGACGGTATCGCTCAACTCTAGTCACCACCATCTTTCAGAAGGGCATGCAAGTGATTGGCTTGCTTTGGTGGGCGTCACAGGGGTTATAAAAGGGTGTGCACGCCGACCGCCATCTTACTTCTGCCGATCTTAGCATAGGGAGAGGTTGCTGCTGCTGATTCTGTAGGGAGAGCGTTAGGCAGGGAAGAAGAAAAAAAAACTGCTTCTGCTGCTAGCGATTTTGCCTGTACAACACACCAGTCACTGTGTGTGCAGTGCAAGGGGAGGCTATATTGTGGTGGATCAGCGGTGTTGGTTGTTAGGCTGCCTTCTAAGGCTTCCTGACAGCTGCATTGCTGTTTACCCACTGCTCTGCAAACTGCTTTTTTAAAAGCAATCCCAATTTTTTTTTTGTCCTGCTGAGGTACTGAGCGTGCATTTTTTCACACCATACAGCGGTGTACGCTCCTCACACAGTACCGTGTAACGGCTGTTATCACAGCCACAGTGAAGCTATCTGTGTGTCACTCTGTGAGAATAAGTCGAGGACATGTTCCGTTCTTACAGACCTGCACCTACTAGTTTTGTCTAGCTTTCAAACAGTTAAATATATTTGCTGTTTGATCACATTCAAAACTATAGAGAGACAGCGTGTGTCAGTCCGTATACTTAAAAAACACGGAGCTTGACAATTTTACGTACACCGGACAGCCGTGTACGTGCACGCTCCTCTCAGTACCGTGTAATGGCTGTTATCACGGCCACAGTGAAGCTATCTGTGTGTCACTCTGTGAGAATAAGTCAAGGACATGTTCCATTCTTACAGACCTGCACCTACTAGTTTTGTCTAGCTTTCAAACAGTTAAATATATTTGCTGTTTGATCACATTCAAAACTATAGAGAGACAGCGTGTGTCAGTCCGTATACTTAAAAAACATGGAGCTTGACAATTTTACGTACACCGGACAGCCGTGTACGTGCACGCTCCTCTCAGTACCGTGTAATGGCTGTTATCATGGCCACAGTGAAGCTATCTGTGTGTCACTGTGGAAGGATAAGTGGAGGACTTGTTCCGTTCTTACAGACCTACACTCTAGGGAGATTCCTATTCTGCCCAATTCTACATACACCTTGTAGCTTGTGATACACTAGCCAATTTCTGCCTGTGACATAGCGCTCTGATATTCAGTGGGCCTCACACAATCCAAAAGTGTCCAGTGTCCACTAGTGTGTGCAGAAATTCAAAATCTCCCTTATCCTGTAGTCACTTTTTTCACACCTGTGCCATCGAGCCTGTGACATAGCGCTGTGATATTCAGTGGGCTTCACACAATCCATAAGTGTCCAGTGTCCACAAGTGTGTGCAGAAATTCAAAATCTCTGTGATCCTGTAGTCACTTTTTTCACACCTGTGCCATCGAGCCTGTGACATAGCGCTCTGATATTCAGTGGGCCTCACACAATCCAAAAGTGTCCAGTGTCCACTAGTGTGTGCAGAAATTCAAAATCTCCCTTATCCTGTAGTCACTTTTTTCACACCTGTGCCATCGAGCCTGTGACATAGCGCTCTGATATTCAGTGGGCCTCACACAATCCAAAAGTGTCCAGTGTCCACCAGTGTGTGCAGAAATTCAAAATCTCCCTTATCCTGTAGTCACTTTTTTCACACCTGTGCCATCGAGCCTGTGACATAGCGCTCTGATATTCAGTGGGCCTCACACAATCCAAAAGTGTCCAGTGTCCACTAGTGTGTGCAGAAATTCAAAATCTCTGTGATCCTGTAGTCACTTTTTTCACACCTGTGCCATCGAGCCTGTGACATAGCGCTCTGATATTCAGTGGGCCTCACACAATCCAAAAGTGTCCAGTGTCCACTAGTGTGTGCAGAAATTCAAAATCTCCCTTATCCTGTAGTCACTTTTTTCACACCTGTGCCATCGAGCCTGTGACATAGCGCTGTGATATTCAGTGGGCCTCACACAATCCATAAGTGTCCAGTGTCCACAAGTGTGTGCAGAAATTCAAAATCTCTGTGATCCTGTAGTCACTTTTTTCACACCTGTGCCATCGAGCCTGTGACATAGCGCTCTGATATTCAGTGGGCCTCACACAATCCAAAAGTGTCCAGTGTCCACTAGTGTGTGCAGAAATTCAAAATCTCCCTTATCCTGTAGTCACTTTTTTCACACCTGTGCCATCGAGCCTGTGACATAGCGCTCTGATATTCAGTGGGCCTCACACAATCCAAAAGTGTCCAGTGTCCACTAGTGCGTGCAGAAATTCAAAATCTCCCTTATCCTGTAGTCACTTTTTTCACACCTGTGCCATCAAGCCTGTGACATAGCGCTCTGATATTCAGTGGGCCTCACACAATCCAAAAGTGTCCAGTGTCCACTAGTGTGTGCAGAAATTCAAAATCTCCCTTATCCTGTAGTCATTTTTTTCACACCTGTGCCATCGAGCCTGTGACAAAGCGCTCTGATATTCAGTGGGCCACACACAATCCAAAAGTGTCCAGTGTCCACTAGTGTGTGCAGAAAATCAAAATCTCCCTTATCCTGTATTCACTTTTTTCACACCTGTGCCATCGAGCCTGTGACACAGCGCTCTGATATTCAGTGGGCCTCACACAATCCATAAGTGTCCAGTGTCCACAAGTGTGTGAAGAAATTCAAAATCTCTGTGATCCTGTAGTCACTTTTTTCACACCTGTGCCATCGAGCCTGTGACATAGCACTCTGATATTCAGTGGGCCTTACACAATCCAAAAGTGTCCAGTGTCCACTAGTGTGTGCAGAAATTCAAAATCTCCCTTATCCTGTAGTCACTTTTTTCACACCTGTGCCATCGAGCCTGTGACATAGCGCTCTGATATTCAGTGGGCCTCACACAATCCAAAAGTGTCCAGTGTCCACTAGTGTGTGCAGAAATTCAAAATCTCCCTTATCCTGTAGTCACTTTTTTCACACCTGTGCCATCGAGCCTGTGACATAGCGCTCTGATATTCAGTGGGCCTCACACAATCCAAAAGTGTCCAGTGTCCACTAGTGTGTGCAGAAATTCAAAATCTCCCTTATCCTGTAGTCACTTTTTTCACACCTGTGCCATCGAGCCTGTGACATAGCGCTCTGATATTCAGTGGGCCTCACACAATCCAAAAGTGTCCAGTGTCCACTAGTGTGTGCAGAAATTCAAAATCTCCCTCATCCTGTAGTCACTTTTTTCACACCTGTGCCATCGAGCCTGTGACATAGCGCTCTGATATTCAGTGGGCCTCACACAATCCAAAAGTGTCCAGTGTCCACTAGTGTGTGCAGAAATTCAAAATCTCCCTTATCCTGTAGTCACTTTTTTCACACCTGTGCCATCGAGCCTGTGACATAGCGCTGTGATATTCAGTGGGCCTCACACAATCCATAAGTGTCCAGTGTCCACAAGTGTGTGCAGAAATTCAAAATCTCCCCTGTCCTATAGACACCTTGTACCTTGTTTTACATTACTATATAGTTTGTTGGATTTTGTCTACATTTCTACAAAAAATGAGGAAGGCTGGTGGAAGAGGCCGTGGAATTGGGCGGGGGTTGGCAGCTGGTAATGATGGTGTTGGTGGTGGATCTGATGGTAGTGGCAAGAGCAAAATAGGACCGAATGCAGGAGGTGTTGAGCCTGCGTCATCGTCTGGCTCCATAAGGCTTCGAAGGCTTAGTTTTCTAGGAGTTGGCAAACCGCTTTTAAAGCCAGAGCATCAGGAAAAAGTTTTGTCTTACATTGCTGACTCAGCCTCCAGCTCTATCGCCTCCTCTTCTGAAGTTGTAAAAAGTAAAAGCACAGAGTCGTCATTGGAGGCTCATGTTCATGAACCACACCTTTCCTTGTGTCCTTCACCCCAACCAAGATTGAAGGATGATGCAGGCCATACTACTGATTACTCCATGGAGCTGTTTTCACATACCATGCCTGGATTATCAAGTGAAATGGTGAATTACCCAGGCCAAGATGAATCTGACATGGAGTGCACTGATGCACAGCCGCTAATAGATGATTCTGCTGGTACATTCACTCAGAGCACTACATTGTCCTCGCAGTGTACAGAGTCAGATTCTGACCCTGATGAGACTCAGGTGCCCCTTCCCGCACACTATACCACCATACACGGTGACACAGAGGAAGGTGCACATGACATTGAAGAGAAAGTGATGGATGACCCAGTTGTTGACCCAGATTGGCATCCATTGGGGGAAGAGGGTGCTGCTTCCAATAGCTCAGATGAGGAGCATCCACAGCAGACATCGACATCGCAACAGCTGTTATCTGGCATGCCCGGAGCACTCCAAAGACAGGTTCCAAAAATGAAAAGAGTTGCTGGACAGCTTGTCCAGAGGGTCAAAAGATCACAGCGTGCTAGGCCGCAAAATGTCTGCCAAAGTAGGAAGAGTGCAGTGTGGCACTTTTTTGAACAAAATCCTCATGATCAGGCCAAGGTTATCTGTAAGAAGTGCGCAAAGACCTTTAGCCGAGGGAAAAATCTGAAAAATTTGAATACCAGTTGCATGCTTAGACATTTAACCAGCATGCACTTGCAAGCGTGGACACAACACCAAACCTCAAGTGCCACATGTGCAACTGATCACAACGAAGGTAGTCAGCAACGCTACATTGTTTCCCCCACTGTAAGCCCACCGGTTAGCACAGCAGCAAATGTTGAGGTGTCGTTGCAAGGCCACAGCAGTCAGGGAATCCCACTGTTATATCAAAGAAATACTGAATCTAGGCCATCAGAAAGAACACCAACTCCATCACCATCATCAACCCTCTCTCAGTCCGCCCTGTCCACCGCTACTTCCACCATATGCAGATCTCAAGTCCAGCTCACTCTCCCAGACACTATGAGTAGGTCAAGAAAGTACTCAGTCTCTCATCCGCGTACACTGGGTTTGAACGCCCACATTGCCAAACTAATCTCGTTTGAGATGATGCCCTATCAGTTGGTGGAAAGCGCAGCTTTCCACGAACTCATGGCCTATGCAGTACCACGCTATGACCTACCCAGTCGCCACTTCTTCTCTCGCAAAGCCATCCCAGCCCTCCACCATCATGTAAAAGACCGCATTGTCCATGCACTCAAGCAGTCAGTGAGTGGAAAGGTGCACCTCACAACTGATGCATGGTCCAGTCGGCATGGCCAGGGCCGTTACGTGTCCATCACTGCGCACTGGGTTAATGTGGTGGATGCAGGGTCCACAGGGGACAGCGGTGGTGGGACAGTGCTGCCTAGCCCACGGTATAGGAAACAGTTGGCTGTAGGCGTTCAACCCTCCTCCTCCTCCTCCAGAAGCGAAAGCTCGTCCACAAAGCGCAGTCGTACGAGCACTCCATCTGCAGCTGCCACTGATGCACACGAGGTGTCCCCCTATCGAGCGGCTAGTGGAAAGCGTCAGCAGGCTGTGTTGCAGATGATGTGTTTGGGCGACAGACACACCGCCGAGGTGCTGGCCGAGTACTTGAAGCGACAAACTGAGTCATGGCTGGGCAGTGTACATCTTGAGGCAGGCAAGGTAGTTAGTGATAACGGCCATAATTTTGTGGCAGCCATAGCCCTTTCAAAACTCAGCCACATACCTTGCTTGGCTCACACCTTGAACCTGGTGGTGCAGTGCTTCCTCAAAAATAATCCGGAGTTAACAGCTTTGCTCCAGAAGGTGCGAAGACTGTGCGCGCACATCCGCCGGTCGCCTGTACACTCCGTTCGTATGCAGAAGCTGCAGCGATTGCTCCACCTTCCCAACCACCGCCTCATTATCGACATTGCATCAAGGTGGAACTCCACCCTGCACATGGTGGAGCGGCTGTGCGAGCAGAGGCAGGCCATAATGCATTTGTGGGAGGATACACGGCCAGGCACTTTGAGAGCAGACATGGAGTTGACAGGTGTGCAGTGGTCGAAGCTGAAAGACCTCTGTAAAGTCATTCAGTGTTTTGAGGAATGCACACGGCTGGTAAGCGCAGACGACGCCATCCTAAGCATGAGCATCCCACTTATGCGTCTGCTCATGCAAACTTTGACGCACCTTAAGGAGCAGGCGTCTGCAACCAATGTTGATGAGGAGGAAGAGGAGGAGGGAATCCTTGATGACATTCAGCCATTGTCTGCTCAGGGACCTCTCCTGGACGAGTTGGAGGAAGAAGAGGAGGAGGAGGATGATGATGGGGATGATTACTTAGGGGAGGAGGATGCATCTCGTGGGGCAAGTGAAAATGTTGGCGTGGCAAGGTCTGGTACAGGGTTTGTGTGTGACTGGAGGGATGTGGATTTGCCAGAAAGTGCTCCTCCAACCCGCACTCGCAGTGCATCATTGACACCGGGAACATTGGCCCACATGTCAGATTATGCCTTGCGGATCCTAAAAAGGGACCCCCGCATTGCCAAAATGATGAACGATGACGACTACTGGTTGGCCAGCATCCTGGATCCACGCTATAAAGGCAAATTACAAAACATCATGCCACAGGAGAACCTTGACCTAATATTGGCTAATAAACAAGCAACTCTGGTAAATCGGTTGCTTGAGGCATTCCCAGCACACAGCAGCGGTGATGGTTCTCACATGAGCCGTACGGGCCGGGGGCAGCTTGGCAGAGGTGTCCATGGTGCACACAGCAGAAGTGGCGTTTGAGACAGGGGTTTCATGACAATCTTGTGGACTGATTTTTCAAGTACCGCTCACACAACTGGTAATACTGCATCAATGGAAAGTGACAGGAGACAGCAGTTGTCAACTATGGTTACAAACTACTTTTCCTCCCATATTGATGTTCTACCACACAGGTCATTCCCCTTTGACTATTGGGCCGCTAAACTGGACACCTGGCCTGAATTGGCACAATATGCCTTACAGGAGCTCGCTTGCCCAGCTGCAAGTGTGCTATCGGAAAGAGTCTTCAGTGCAGCTGGATCAATCCTGACTAGTGTTGAGCATTCCGATACCGCAAGTATCGGGTATCGGCCGATATTAGCGGTATCGGAATTCCGATACTTAATTCCGATACTTTTGTCATATCGGATTCCGGAATCGGAATCGGAATAGGAAGTTCCCATCATGCTATGAGCCTGCTTGCTTTGATTAAGCCAATGGGAATCCTCCGAAGTGTGGGCACATCCTGTTAGGCATGTAGGCATGTTAACTATTGGCATGGCTGTGATTGGCTGCCGAAATGATGTCATGATGCACTATAAAAGCCACCGCAGCCGCCATTTCTGGTCACTCTGCTGTGAATTCAGTTAGGGACAGGCTGCTGTAGAAGACTGTGAGGGACAGTTAGAAATAGCGATTCCACCAAACATCTAGTGCTTTACCCAGGCTACATAAACCACCACTGTAGCCTTCTTTGCCCTAGCAGCAGTGTTCACAGCTGTCTGCAAGGGCTGTGTGAGTGCAGCTCACGCTGTGGAGTGGGTCCTGCAGCCACGTCAGGCTGTAGGCCACCCAGTGTGATCACTGCTGCCTCATACATCTTTTATTTTTTGAGCTGCATTTTTTACATAATTTCAATCTAGTGTGCTTCCATCCGTATCCATATACGTTGGTTGCAAACACTAGTAGTAGACAGCGGAGCCTTTCTGCAGCCTTTCAGTGCTAGTGTCCACTTTGCTGCACTGTTCACGGCTGTCTGAGAGGTCTCTGACTGTGTGTGAGTGCAGCTCACGCTGAGTAGTGTGTCCTGCAGCTACGTCTGGCTGTAGGACGCTCAGCGTGCGTCAGTGCCTCACACATATTTTTATTTGAGTGCAGCTCATTTTTTCTTCTATTAGTGTGCATCCATCCGTCTCCATCTACGGTGGTTGCAAACACTATAAAGGAGTACACAGCGGAGCCTTTCTGCAGCCTGTCAGTGCCAGTGCCCACTTAGCTGCACTGTTGACGGCTGTCTGAGAGGCCTCTGACTGTGTGTGAGTGCAGCTCACGCTGAGTAGAGTGTCCTGCAGCTACGTCTGGTTGTAGGACGCTCAACGTGCGTCACTGCCTCACACATATTTGTCTTTGAGTGCAGCTCGTTTTTTCTTCTCCTATTAGTGTGCATCCATCCGTATCCATCAACATTGGTTGGTTGCAAACACTATATAGGAGTAGATAGAGGAGCCTTTTTTTCTGGCTTGTGCCCTGCCGGCGCAGCCAGATTAGTATTACCCAATTTTTTTGGAGCCTCATCTTTTGCATTGTAGGTTACCTGCCTGCATTGTAATAGCTCTAAAAAGTTGGTGATACTATCAGTTTCAATTCTTTGTTCACATACTTTGAGTTTGTTTCCAACAAAGAAACCACAAAAAAAGTTCACCAAACACTACATTTTGAACTTGTGTAGGCCACATCAGCTCCTATTAAAGTCTAGTCCACACACACACACACTTCATAAAATTAGTGTTTCTTGTACCTGTAACCAGCTGTTCAGGAATAAGCACACTAAGGCCCCCCTTTGTACTTTTTTGCCTATCTTAAGCAGTCTTGCAAGATGAAGAAGGCAGGGAGTAAGGCGCGTGGGCGTGGGCGTGGGCGTGGAGTTTCAGCAGGGAGAGGACGTGGGGATTCTGCAGGGAGAGGACGTGGGGATTCTACAGGTAGAGGACGTGGGGATTCTGGGCCTGCTGCGGGCACCAGTGGATCAGCATCCCCCAGTTTTAGCAGGCAACAGTCCTTTATGCGCAGCTTTGTAGGACCTCAACGTACCCCACTGCTGCGGGAGGAACAAATTGAAGCCGTTGTCGGATGGATGGCAGCTAACACATCGACTTCAATTACTTCCGCATCCTCTCAGGGTCAGAGCACCGAAGAGCAACCATCTGTCTCTTCACCACCTGCCAAAGTGCCCAGGCAGTCAGAGAGACATGGACAGGAGCCATCACAGTCTCTACTTCTGTTCTCGGAATCTGTTGGCTTGGAAAGAGGGGGCCAGCCAAGCAGCATTCCTGAATGTGAAGAAGAGGGAGTATGCAGTGATGCGCAACTTCTTTGTCCCTCTGAATCTGAAGAGGCGAGTGGGCCAGTGCCTATGGTCAGCACACCTCAGTACGCATCAGATGATGACGAGACTCAGTTGCCACTTTCTGGTGCGTACGGTGCTGGCGAGACAACCCCGGAGAAGCAGCTGTTTGAAGAGGGGAGGGAAGATGATGAGGTCCTTGACCCATCATGGCGTGAGCAACAGGAAGGTGGTGGGAGCAGCTCGGAGGAAGAGATTCCCCTACCGGCCAAAACAGGAGGCAGAGGGAGGGGGAAGACTTGGTTGCCTGTACCCTCCACTTCGGCACCCGTTAGGAGCATTCCTCCTTCCAAAGGCAAACCGGGCGCTCACAAGAGTTGCAGTGCGTGGTCCTTTTTTGACACAGTTGCAGATGACATTTGCTTTGTCAAATGCAAGCTGTGTCATCAGAGAGTCAAAAGAGGGAGAAATGTCAGCAACCTCAATACCACAAATATGTGGAAACATGTGCGCACCAAGCACGAGTTGGAGTTGCAGAGACACCCTGAAGACGTAGGCCAACGTACAGCACCACCTACCACCTCTTCAGTTCGTGTTGGGCCCTCTTCCTCCAGCTCACACACTGCTGGTTCGGCTTCCTCACAGGATCGCCAAGGAAGAACCTCTGCCACTGTTGTCCGGAGACCCTGTCAGATTACACCCATAGCAGCACGTTCCCATCCATCACAGCCATCGGTAGCACAGGCATGGGATAAAAGGCACCCTTACTCGGCAAACCATCCCCGAGCACAGTCTCTGAATGCTGGCATTGCCAAACTTCTGGCAGTTGAAATGCTGTCATTCAGGCTGGTGGACACTGACACCTTCCGGGACTTAATGGCATTGGCAGTCCCCCAATACAACGTGCCCAGCCGCTTTTATTTCAGCAGGCGAGCCGTCCCTGCCCTGTAGAAACATGTTGAGGGCAAAATAAAACATGCGCTACTAAACGCCGTTAGTAGCAAGGTCCACCTGACCACCGATGCGTGGACCAGTAACCATGGACAGGGACGATACCTTTCCCTCACTGCCCACTGGGTCAATGTTGTGGAGCCGGGTACGGATCTGGAGAGTGGAGCTGTACGTGTTCTTCCAACGCCACGGATTGCAGGACTCCAGTCTGTACACATAGACTCCTCCTCCTACTCAAGTTCCTCAGAAACAGCAGAGCAGGAGCCTGTTACGACCGATATGAGCACAGCCGTGGCCAAACGTCAACAGGCTGTACTCAAATTAATTTCTTTGGGGAATCGAAGCCACACAGCGCAGGAGCTCTGGAATGCTATCAAGCTGGAGAGCGATGTGTGGTTTGGGCCAGCGAATCTCCAGCCGGGCTTGGTAGTGTGTGACAATGGCCGAAATCTGGTGGCAGCTCTTGGCCTAGGCAACCTCACACACATCCCATGTCTGGCACATGTTCTTAACTTGGTCGTGCAGAGCTTTCTGAGGGACTATCCGGATCTTGCTGCACTGTTGCACAAGGTCCGCATAGAGTGCGCTCACTTGCGACGTTCCAGCACGGCAAGATCGCGCCTCGCTGCTCTGCAGCGACGATTTGGCCTTCCGGAACATCGCATCATATGTGACCTACCCACCCGGTGGAATTCAACGTTACATATGTTGGAGCGGTTGTGTGAGCAGCAGGCAGCAGTCATGGAGTACCAGCTGCATCAGGCGCAAACAAGTCGCACTGTGCGCCGTTCACACTTCAGCACCATTGAGTGGGCCTCTATGAAGGACATCTGCCTCGTTTTGCGTGCCTTCGATGAATCCACGCGGATGGCGAGTGCAGATGATGCACTAGTCAGCATGACTGTCCCCCTTATCTGCCTGCTTCAACAAACACTGCAAGCACTAAGGGATGAGGTTTCAGAAGAGGTGGAGGATGAGGAGTCCCAAATGCCATCTGCTTCTGGACAGTCTGCGCTACGTGTTTCCTCACAAAGGCCTAGGCAGGGGACACTTTGTGAGGAGGATGAGGAGGAGTCGATGGAGGAGGAAGACATCTCTCCAGAGGAGGGAGGTACACAAACCTCTACTCAGTATGTACAGCGAGGGTGGGGTGATGCAGAGCAGGCCGAGGTCACGCCTCAAACAGGGGACAGCGGTTCTTTGGCAGTTGGGAGTCTGCAGCACATGGTTGATTTCATGCTGCAGTGCCTGAGAAACGACCGCCGCATCGCCCACATTCTCGTCTCGGCTGATTATTGGGTGTACACCCTCCTAGATCCTCGCTACCGGGACAGCGTACAAAGGCTCATACCAACGTTGAACCGGGAGCGTAAAATGCGGGAGTACGAAGAGTCACTGGTGCAGTCCATAATGTTTTCCATTCCACCCGACAGCATTGTTGCTAGTGCTTTACAAAGCAGCTCTGTGCATCGAGGCAGTGGAGGAAACTCTGCACAAAGAGGGAGCAGAGGCAGCGCCGCAGCACAAGGCAAGACCACTATGGCCCAAATGTGGCAAAGTTTTGTGTGTCCACCACAATTGTCTACACCATCAGCGACGCCTCGAGTCAGCAGGAGGCAACGCTTCCGTCAGATGGTGTCAGACTACATGTCTTGCCCTGTCGCTGTACTCCCAGATGGCTCTTCCCCCTTCAAGTTTTGGGTCTCTAAGCTGGATACATGGCCAGAGCTTAGCCAGTATGCATTGGAGGTGCTGGCTTGCCCTGCTGCCAGTGTATTATCGGAACGTGTCTTTAGTGCCGCAGGTGGTGTACTAACAGACCGTCGCACGCGACTATCTTCCGATAATGTTGACCGGCTGACTTTTCTGAAAATGAACAAGGCCTGGATCTCCAAAGACTTTGCCATTCCTCTTACAGACTAAATTAGTGGTTGGCAACTGTATCCAGGTCTGCTGGTGTGTTCATTTTTCTACCACCTGAACTATAATCCCTTTGCTTCAACACAGCCAGTTGTCGCTCAGATGTGTCGTCTGCACAGAGAAACACACTAGCTCCTGTGTTAGTGGGGTTCAGTAATGCCAGCTGATCCCCTGCTGTGTGGACGGCAAAGTCACCAGCTCCATCAACATTCAAACCACTACTGATTTTTAACCGTGCCCAACTTAGGTCTCTGGCTCCACTGTCTCTACTATTTCCCCTGACCTCCAACCCCGCCATCTACATCTCTGAAGTGGCGTCAGCACAATCTACACTTGTTCCTGTGTTCCTGTGGCTCAGTCCCATCAGTTTATCCCCTGATGTGTGTCCGGCAAGGTCTCCTGCTCTGTCCACATTCCCATAACCAGTAGTGGGAATGAGGACAGAGCTGGCGAACTTGCCGGACAAACATCAGGGGATCAACTGACGGGACTGAGCACCAGTAACACAGGAACAAGTGTAGATTGTGCTGACGCCACTTCAGAGATGTAGCTGGCGGGGTTGGAGGCCAGGGTAAATAGTAGAGACAGTGGAGCCAGAGGCCTAAGTGGAGCATGGTTAGAATCAGTAGTAGTCCACAACCTCCATAAAAACCGCTGCCCATTGGCCTCTGCATGCGGCATGCGTAATCCTGGGCTCCAACAGCTTCAGTTGGTGTTCAGAAGTGTCGTCTCCACAGAGCCAAACACATTCGTTAGAGTGTTAGTGGGGTTCAGCACTGCCAGCTGTTCCCCTGCTGTGGAGATGGCAAGTCTCCTGCTGCCTTCACCTGCCAAAATCCAGTAGGCCACAGCCTGCTCCTCGCCTAATCCTGGGCTCCAACAGCGTCAGTTGGTGTTCAGAAGTGTCGTCTCCACAGAGCCAAACACCTTCGTTAGAGTGTTAGTGGGGTTCAGCACTGCCAGCTGTTCCCCTGCTGTGGAGATGGCAAGTCTCCTGCTGCCTTCACCTGCCAAAATCCAGTAGGCCCCAGCCTGCTCCTCGCCTAATCCTGGGCTCCAACAGCGTCAGTTGGTGTTCAGAAGTGTCGTCTCCACAGAGCCAAACACATTCGTTAGAGTGTTAGTGGGGTTCAGCACTGCCAGCTGTTCCCCTGCTGTGGAGATGGCAAGTCTCCTGCTGCCTTCACCTGCCAAAATCCAGTAGGCCCCAGCCTGCTCCTCGCCTAATCCTGGGCTCCAACAGCGTCAGTTGGTGTTCAGAAGTGTCGTCTCCACAGAGCCAAACACCTTCGTTAGAGTGTTAGTGGGGTTCAGCACTGCCAGCTGTTCCCCTGCTGTGGAGATGGCAAGTCTCCTGCTGCCTTCACCTGCCAAAATCCAGTAGGCCCCAGCCTGCTCCTCGCCTAATCCTGGGCTCCAACAGCGTCAGTTGGTGTTCAGAAGTGTCGTCTCCACAGAGCCAAACACCTTCGTTAGAGTGTTAGTGGGGTTCAGCACTGACAGCTGTTCCCCTGCTGTGGAGATGGCAAGTCTCCTGCTGCCTTCACCTGCCAAAATCCAGTAGGCCCCAGCCTGCTCCTCGCCTAATCCTGGGCTCCAACAGCGTCAGTTGGTGTTCAGAAGTGTCGTCTCCACAGAGCCAAACACCTTCGTTAGAGTGTTAGTGGGGTTCAGCACTGCCAGCTGTTCCCCTGCTGTGGAGATGGCAAGTCTCCTGCTGCCTTCACCTGCCAAAATCCAGTAGGCCCCAGCCTGCTCCTCGCCTAATCCTGGGCTCCAACAGCGTCAGTTGGTGTTCAGAAGTGTCGTCTCCACAGAGCCAAACACATTCGTTCAAGTGTTAGTGGGGTTCATCATTGCCAGCTGATCCCCTGCTGTGGAGATGGCAGTCTCTCCTGCTGTCTCCGCATTACAAAGACAGTAGGCCTCTGCCTACACCCTCCTATTTCCTGGGCTTCAACACAGCCAGTTGTAGTTCGGAAGTGCCGTCCACACGGAAAGAGATACTTGCTCCCGTGTCTCAGTGGGGTTCAGTAACGTCAGCTGATCCCCTGCTGTGTGGATGGCAGTCTCTCAAGCTGTAAACTCATTCAAAATACAGTAGGCCTCTGCCTACACCCTCCTATTTCCTGGGCTTCAACACAGCCAGTTGTAGTTCGGAAGTGCCGTCCACACGGAAAGAGATACTTGCTCCCGTGTCTCAGTGGGGTTCAGTAATGTCAGCTGATCCCCTGCTGTGTGGATGGCAGTCTCTCCTGCTGTCACCTCATTCAAAATACAGTAGGCCTCTGCCTACACCCTCCTATTTCCTGGGCTTCAACACAGCCAGTTGTAGTTCGGAAGTGCCGTCCACACGGAAAGAGATACTTGCTCCCGTGTCTCAGTGGGGTTCAGTAATGTCAGCTGATCCCCTGCTGTGTGGATGGCAAAGTCTCCTGCTGCCTACACAGTCGTACCACTACTGATTTTTAACCGTGCTCCAATTAGGCCTGTGGCTCCACTGTCTCTCGTATTTCCCCTGTCCTCCAACCCTGCCAGTTACAGCTCCGAAGTGGCGTCTGCACAATCCACACTTGTTCCTGTGTTACAGGTGTTCAGTCCGGTCATTTAATCCCCTGATGTGTGTCCGGCAATGTCGCCTGCTCTGTCCACATTCCCATTATGGGAATGTGGACAGAGCAGGCGACATTGCCGGACACACATCAGGGGATTAACTGACCGGACTGAACACCTGTAACACAGGAACAAGTGTGGATTGTGCAGACGCCACTTCGGAGCTGTAACTGGCGGGGTTGGAGGACAGGGGAAATACGAAAATCAGTGAAGCCACAGGCCTAAGTGGAGCTTGGTTCAAATTAATAGTCTACAACCGATCTTAAAATTTCTTCAATGCAGCCTAAGCCTGCTCCGTGCTTGTCCCTGGGCTTCAACACAGCCAGTTGTTGCTCGGAAGTGCCGTCTTCACAGAGTAAAACACTAGCTCCTGTGTTTGTGGGGTTCAGTAACGTCAGCTGTTCCCCTGCTGTTTTGATGGCAATCTGTCCTGCTGCCTCCCAATTGACAGCACATCAGGCCTCAGCCTGCTAAGTGCTTGTCCTGGGCTCCAACATCGCCAGTTGCTGCTCATAACTGACTTTGGCACGGGTACTCCCTCCTGCCCAGCTTGGTTCCAGCCCTGCCTGCTGTTTCCGGGAAGTGTCAATGTCAGTTTGCCACCCCAAGTTGCCATGTCGTGTTGCGGTTGGGTTAGCCGAGGCTAGGGTGCCAGCAGTTTAGGTGCTTCCTATGTGGACTGCGGGTTCTGGTAAGAAAGGTTTGTTCCATAGTGCCAGTAGGACAAGCACCCCCTGTAGGACTGTGTGATTCGGTAACTGCGGCCAGCTTGCGGCATGCCAACTTTGCTTTTCAGGGGTAACTTCTGATACCCCTCCGGGTTCCAGCACCGTCAGCTGGTTCTCATCAGAGCCTTTGGCCTAGGTGCCTCCATCTCGGTATCCGAGTTCCGGCAACGTCTGCTGGTCCTTGGTAGTGCTTTGTAGCACAGGTACCTCCTGCTTAGTAACCGGGTTCCAGCACCGTCAGCTGGTCCTCGGTTGTGCCATTGGCTCTTATTCCTTCTGCTGCCCCTCCGGGTGCCAGCACTGTCAGCTGGTCCTCGCTATTTCCATTTGCTCTTGCAGCTTATGCTACCCCTCCGGGTTCCAGCACCGTCAGCTGGTTCTCATCAGAGCCTTTGGCCTAGGTGCCTCCATCTCGGTATCCGAGTTCCGGCAACGTCTGCTGGTCCTTGGTAGTGCTTTGTAGCACAGGTACCTCCTGCTTAGTAACCGGGTTCCAGCACCGTCAGCTGGTCCTCGGTTGTGCCATTGGCTCTTATTCCTTCTGCTGCCCCTCCGGGTGCCAGCACTGTCAGCTGGTCCTCGCTATTTCCATTTGCTCTTGCAGCTTATGCTACCCCTCCGGGTTCCAGCACCGTCAGCTGGTTCTCGTCAGAGCCTTTGGCCTAGGTGCCTCCATCTCAGTATCCGAGTTCCGGCAACGTCTGCTGGTCCTTGGTAGTGCTTTGTAGCACAGGTACCTCCTGCTTAGTAACCGGGTTCCAGCACCGTCAGCTGGTCCTCGGTTGTGCCATTGGCTCTTATTCCTTCTGCTGCCCCTCCGGGTGCCAGCACTGTCAGCTGGTCCTCGCTATTTCCATTTGCTCTTGCAGCTTATGCTACCCCTCCGGGTTCCAGCACCGTCAGCTGGTTCTCGTCAGAGCCTTTGGCCTAGGTGCCTCCATCTCGGTATCCGAGTTCCGGCAACGTCTGCTGGTCCTTGGTAGTGCTTTGTAGCACAGGTACCTCCTGCTTAGTAACCGGGTTCCAGCACCGTCAGCTGGTCCTCGGTAGTGCCATTGGCTCTTGTTCCTTCTGCTGCCCCTCTTGTTGCACAAGGTCCGCATAGAGTGCGCTCACTTGCGACGTTCCAGCACGGCAAGATCGCGCCTCGCTGCTCTGCAGCGACGATTTGGCCTTCCGGAACATCGCATCATATGTGACCTACCCACCCGGTGGAATTCAACGTTACATATGTTGGAGCGGTTGTGTGAGCAGCAGGCAGCAGTCATGGAGTACCAGCTGCATCAGGCGCAAACAAGTCGCACTGTGCGCCGTTCACACTTCAGCACCATTGAGTGGGCCTCTATGAAGGACATCTGCCTCGTTTTGCGTGCCTTCGATGAATCCACGCGGATGGCGAGTGCAGATGATGCACTAGTCAGCATGACTGTCCCCCTTATCTGCCTGCTTCAACAAACACTGCAAGCACTAAGGGATGAGGTTTCAGAAGAGGTGGAGGATGAGGAGTCCCAAATGCCATCTGCTTCTGGACAGTCTGCGCTACGTGTTTCCTCACAAAGGCCTAGGCAGGGGACACTTTGTGAGGAGGATGAGGAGGAGTCGATGGAGGAGGAAGACATCTCTCCAGAGGAGGGAGGTACACAAACCTCTACTCAGTATGTACAGCGAGGGTGGGGTGATGCAGAGCAGGCCGAGGTCACGCCTCAAACAGGGGACAGCGGTTCTTTGGCAGTTGGGAGTCTGCAGCACATGGTTGATTTCATGCTGCAGTGCCTGAGAAACGACCGCCGCATCGCCCACATTCTCGTCTCGGCTGATTATTGGGTGTACACCCTCCTAGATCCTCGCTACCGGGACAGCGTACAAAGGCTCATACCAACGTTGAACCGGGAGCGTAAAATGCGGGAGTACGAAGAGTCACTGGTGCAGTCCATAATGTTTTCCATTCCACCCGACAGCATTGTTGCTAGTGCTTTACAAAGCAGCTCTGTGCGTCGAGGCAGTGGAGGAAACTCTGCACAAAGAGGGAGCAGAGGCAGCGCCGCAGCACAAGGCAAGACCACTATGGCCCAAATGTGGCAAAGTTTTGTGTGTCCACCACAATTGTCTACACCATCAGCGACGCCTCGAGTCAGCAGGAGGCAACGCTTCCGTCAGATGGTGTCAGACTACATGTCTTGCCCTGTCGCTGTACTCCCAGATGGCTCTTCCCCCTTCAAGTTTTGGGTCTCTAAGCTGGATACATGGCCAGAGCTTAGCCAGTATGCATTGGAGGTGCTGGCTTGCCCTGCTGCCAGTGTATTATCGGAACGTGTCTTTAGTGCCGCAGGTGGTGTACTAACAGACCGTCGCACGCGACTATCTTCCGATAATGTTGACCGGCTGACTTTTCTGAAAATGAACAAGGCCTGGATCTCCAAAGACTTTGCCATTCCTCTTACAGACTAAATTAGTGGTTGGCAACTGTATCCAGGTCTGCTGGTGTGTTCATTTTTCTACCACCTGAACTATAATCCCTTTGCTTCAACACAGCCAGTTGTCGCTCAGATGTGTCGTCTGCACAGAGAAACACACTAGCTCCTGTGTTAGTGGGGTTCAGTAATGCCAGCTGATCCCCTGCTGTGTGGACGGCAAAGTCACCAGCTCCATCAACATTCAAACCACTACTGATTTTTAACCGTGCCCAACTTAGGTCTCTGGCTCCACTGTCTCTACTATTTCCCCTGACCTCCAACCCCGCCATCTACATCTCTGAAGTGGCGTCAGCACAATCTACACTTGTTCCTGTGTTCCTGTGGCTCAGTCCCATCAGTTTATCCCCTGATGTGTGTCCGGCAAGGTCTCCTGCTCTGTCCACATTCCCATAACCAGTAGTGGGAATGAGGACAGAGCTGGCGAACTTGCCGGACAAACATCAGGGGATCAACTGACGGGACTGAGCACCAGTAACACAGGAACAAGTGTAGATTGTGCTGACGCCACTTCAGAGATGTAGCTGGCGGGGTTGGAGGCCAGGGTAAATAGTAGAGACAGTGGAGCCAGAGGCCTAAGTGGAGCATGGTTAGAATCAGTAGTAGTCCACAACCTCCATAAAAACCGCTGCCCATTGGCCTCTGCATGCGGCATGCGTAATCCTGGGCTCCAACAGCTTCAGTTGGTGTTCAGAAGTGTCGTCTCCACAGAGCCAAACACATTCGTTAGAGTGTTAGTGGGGTTCAGCACTGCCAGCTGTTCCCCTGCTGTGGAGATGGCAAGTCTCCTGCTGCCTTCACCTGCCAAAATCCAGTAGGCCCCAGCCTGCTCCTCGCCTAATCCTGGGCTCCAACAGCGTCAGTTGGTGTTCAGAAGTGTCGTCTCCACAGAGCCAAACACCTTCGTTAGAGTGTTAGTGGGGTTCAGCACTGCCAGCTGTTCCCCTGCTGTGGAGATGGCAAGTCTCCTGCTGCCTTCACCTGCCAAAATCCAGTAGGCCACAGCCTGCTCCTCGCCTAATCCTGGGCTCCAACAGCGTCAGTTGGTGTTCAGAAGTGTCGTCTCCACAGAGCCAAACACCTTCGTTAGAGTGTTAGTGGGGTTCAGCACTGCCAGCTGTTCCCCTGCTGTGGAGATGGCAAGTCTCCTGCTGCCTTCACCTGCCAAAATCCAGTAGGCCCCAGCCTGCTCCTCGCCTAATCCTGGGCTCCAACAGCGTCAGTTGGTGTTCAGAAGTGTCGTCTCCACAGAGCCAAACACATTCGTTAGAGTGTTAGTGGGGTTCAGCACTGCCAGCTGTTCCCCTGCTGTGGAGATGGCAAGTCTCCTGCTGCCTTCACCTGCCAAAATCCAGTAGGCCCCAGCCTGCTCCTCGCCTAATCCTGGGCTCCAACAGCGTCAGTTGGTGTTCAGAAGTGTCGTCTCCACAGAGCCAAACACCTTCGTTAGAGTGTTAGTGGGGTTCAGCACTGCCAGCTGTTCCCCTGCTGTGGAGATGGCAAGTCTCCTGCTGCCTTCACCTGCCAAAATCCAGTAGGCCCCAGCCTGCTCCTCGCCTAATCCTGGGCTCCAACAGCGTCAGTTGGTGTTCAGAAGTGTCGTCTCCACAGAGCCAAACACCTTCGTTAGAGTGTTAGTGGGGTTCAGCACTGCCAGCTGTTCCCCTGCTGTGGAGATGGCAAGTCTCCTGCTGCCTTCACCTGCCAAAATCCAGTAGGCCCCAGCCTGCTCCTCGCCTAATCCTGGGCTCCAACAGCGTCAGTTGGTGTTCAGAAGTGTCGTCTCCACAGAGCCAAACACCTTCGTTAGAGTGTTAGTGGGGTTCAGCACTGCCAGCTGTTCCCCTGCTGTGGAGATGGCAAGTCTCCTGCTGCCTTCACCTGCCAAAATCCAGTAGGCCCCAGCCTGCTCCTCGCCTAATCCTGGGCTCCAACAGCGTCAGTTGGTGTTCAGAAGTGTCGTCTCCACAGAGCCAAACACCTTCGTTAGAGTGTTAGTGGGGTTCAGCACTGCCAGCTGTTCCCCTGCTGTGGAGATGGCAAGTCTCCTGCTGCCTTCACCTGCCAAAATCCAGTAGGCCCCAGCCTGCTCCTCGCCTAATCCTGGGCTCCAACAGCATCAGTTGGTGTTCAGAAGTGTCGTCTCCACAGAGCCAAACACATTCGTTCAAGTGTTAGTGGGGTTCATCATTGCCAGCTGATCCCCTGCTGTGGAGATGGCAGTCTCTCCTGCTGTCTCCGCATTACAAAGACAGTAGGCCTCTGCCTACACCCTCCTATTTCCTGGGCTTCAACACAGCCAGTTGTAGTTCGGAAGTGCCGTCCACACGGAAAGAGATACTTGCTCCCGTGTCTCAGTGGGGTTCAGTAACGTCAGCTGATCCCCTGCTGTGTGGATGGCAGTCTCTCAAGCTGTAAACTCATTCAAAATACAGTAGGCCTCTGCCTACACCCTCCTATTTCCTGGGCTTCAACACAGCCAGTTGTAGTTCGGAAGTGCCGTCCACACGGAAAGAGATACTTGCTCCCGTGTCTCAGTGGGGTTCAGTAATGTCAGCTGATCCCCTGCTGTGTGGATGGCAGTCTCTCCTGCTGTCACCTCATTCAAAATACAGTAGGCCTCTGCCTACACCCTCCTATTTCCTGGGCTTCAACACAGCCAGTTGTAGTTCGGAAGTGCCGTCCACACGGAAAGAGATACTTGCTCCCGTGTCTCAGTGGGGTTCAGTAATGTCAGCTGATCCCCTGCTGTGTGGATGGCAAAGTCTCCTGCTGCCTACACAGTCGTACCACTACTGATTTTTAACCGTGCTCCAATTAGGCCTGTGGCTCCACTGTCTCTCGTATTTCCCCTGTCCTCCAACCCTGCCAGTTACAGCTCCGAAGTGGCGTCTGCACAATCCACACTTGTTCCTGTGTTACAGGTGTTCAGTCCGGTCATTTAATCCCCTGATGTGTGTCCGGCAATGTCGCCTGCTCTGTCCACATTCCCATTATGGGAATGTGGACAGAGCAGGCGACATTGCCGGACACACATCAGGGGATTAACTGACCGGACTGAACACCTGTAACACAGGAACAAGTGTGGATTGTGCAGACGCCACTTCGGAGCTGTAACTGGCGGGGTTGGAGGACAGGGGAAATACGAAAATCAGTGAAGCCACAGGCCTAAGTGGAGCTTGGTTCAAATTAATAGTCTACAACCGATCTTAAAATTTCTTCAATGCAGCCTAAGCCTGCTCCGTGCTTGTCCCTGGGCTTCAACACAGCCAGTTGTTGCTCGGAAGTGCCGTCTTCACAGAGTAAAACACTAGCTCCTGTGTTTGTGGGGTTCAGTAACGTCAGCTGTTCCCCTGCTGTTTTGATGGCAATCTGTCCTGCTGCCTCCCAATTGACAGCACATCAGGCCTCAGCCTGCTAAGTGCTTGTCCTGGGCTCCAACATCGCCAGTTGCTGCTCATAACTGACTTTGGCACGGGTACTCCCTCCTGCCCAGCTTGGTTCCAGCCCTGCCTGCTGTTTCCGGGAAGTGTCAATGTCAGTTTGCCACCCCAAGTTGCCATGTCGTGTTGCGGTTGGGTTAGCCGAGGCTAGGGTGCCAGCAGTTTAGGTGCTTCCTATGTGGACTGCGGGTTCTGGTAAGAAAGGTTTGTTCCATAGTGCCAGTAGGACAAGCACCCCCTGTAGGACTGTGTGATTCGGTAACTGCGGCCAGCTTGCGGCATGCCAACTTTGCTTTTCAGGGGTAACTTCTGATACCCCTCCGGGTTCCAGCACCGTCAGCTGGTTCTCATCAGAGCCTTTGGCCTAGGTGCCTCCATCTCGGTATCCGAGTTCCGGCAACGTCTGCTGGTCCTTGGTAGTGCTTTGTAGCACAGGTACCTCCTGCTTAGTAACCGGGTTCCAGCACCGTCAGCTGGTCCTCGGTTGTGCCATTGGCTCTTATTCCTTCTGCTGCCCCTCCGGGTGCCAGCACTGTCAGCTGGTCCTCGCTATTTCCATTTGCTCTTGCAGCTTATGCTACCCCTCCGGGTTCCAGCACCGTCAGCTGGTTCTCGTCAGAGCCTTTGGCCTAGGTGCCTCCATCTCGGTATCCGAGTTCCGGCAACGTCTGCTGGTCCTTGGTAGTGCTTTGTAGCACAGGTACCTCCTGCTTAGTAACCGGGTTCCAGCACCGTCAGCTGGTCCTCGGTTGTGCCATTGGCTCTTATTCCTTCTGCTGCCCCTCCGGGTGCCAGCACTGTCAGCTGGTCCTCGCTATTTCCATTTGCTCTTGCAGCTTATGCTACCCCTCCGGGTTCCAGCACCGTCAGCTGGTTCTCGTCAGAGCCTTTGGCCTAGGTGCCTCCATCTCGGTATCCGAGTTCCGGCAACGTCTGCTGGTCCTTGGTAGTGCTTTGTAGCACAGGTACCTCCTGCTTAGTAACCGGGTTCCAGCACCGTCAGCTGGTCCTCGGTTGTGCCATTGGCTCTTATTCCTTCTGCTGCCCCTCCGGGTGCCAGCACTGTCAGCTGGTCCTCGCTATTTCCATTTGCTCTTGCAGCTTATGCTACCCCTCCGGGTTCCAGCACCGTCAGCTGGTTCTCGTCAGAGCCTTTGGCCTAGGTGCCTCCATCTCAGTATCCGAGTTCCGGCAACGTCTGCTGGTCCTTGGTAGTGCTTTGTAGCACAGGTACCTCCTGCTTAGTAACCGGGTTCCAGCACCGTCAGCTGGTCCTCGGTTGTGCCATTGGCTCTTATTCCTTCTGCTGCCCCTCCGGGTGCCAGCACTGTCAGCTGGTCCTCGCTATTTCCATTTGCTCTTGCAGCTTATGCTACCCCTCCGGGTTCCAGCACCGTCAGCTGGTTCTCGTCAGAGCCTTTGGCCTAGGTGCCTCCATCTCGGTATCCGAGTTCCGGCAACGTCTGCTGGTCCTTGGTAGTGCTTTGTAGCACAGGTACCTCCTGCTTAGTAACCGGGTTCCAGCACCGTCAGCTGGTCCTCGGTAGTGCCATTGGCTCTTGTTCCTTCTGCTGCCCCTCCGGGTGCCAGTACCGTCAGCTGGTTCAAGAGGACAAAGAACAGGAAGACAACCACCAAGATGCAGAACAACAAGAGAGAGAAGACAAAGAAGCATAAAAAAAACAAAGCAGAAGAACATTAAGCATAAGACTAATACTCTGAGCAAATGATATTATCTTATTTATAAGCAGAAGAAGACTAAGCAGTGTATGGGGGTGAGTCCGTTCCTCCTCGTGGTGCCCCTGGAAAAGGCCTGCTGCTGCAGGCCAAACTGAACGCGGACAAATCCTGTTGTAAATCTTTTGTGACAGGCAGAACGGAAGGTGTAAACTTCTAACTTTTCTAGATAACAACTACAGGAATGCCTGACACAAACAAGAATATGATGAAGAAGAATAGGAAGAAGATGAAGAAGCTGAATATGTAGAATAATTGTTGAATAAGAAGAATATGAAGAATGTAAGAAAAGGAAGAAGAAGAAGAAGAAGAAGAAGAATGTAAAAAAAGGAAGTAGAAGAAGAAGAAGAATGTAAAAAAAGGAATAAGAAGAAGAATGTAAAAAAAGGAAGTAGAAGAAGAAGAAGAAGAATGTAAAAAAAGGAAGTAGAAGAAGAAGAAGAAGAATGTAAAAAAAGGAAGTAGAAGAAGAAGAAGAAGAATGTAAAAAAAGGAAGTAGAAGAAGAAGAAGAATGTAAAAAAAGGAAGTAGAAGAAGAAGAAGAAGAATGTAAAAAAAGGAAGTAGAAGAAGAAGAAGAAGAAAGAAGAAAGAAGAAGAAGACATACATGTCTGGCAAAATATAAATGAGGCTAACATAGTCAATATCTTTGTAACTCCTAACATCTTTAAAAAAAAAAGTTTAATTCCTGCTATTCCATTTGATTGGGCTAAACCTCTATGGCTTTAATGTCTCCTCCACCTCCCACAATACATTCTACATTATTCTTAGTTGTTTTTCTTCATGTAGAATTAACCTACAAGGAAAGAAAGGTTTTTTTTTAATTCCGATATTTTGGCCCCATTGACTTGCATTGGTTCCCGGTATCGGAATCGGCGATACCGATACTTTTTTTTAAGATCGGCCGATCCATTCCGATCCGATATTTTCAAGTATCGGCTGGTATCGCTCAACTCTAATCCTGACAGAAAAAAGGACCCGTCTGTCAACCCAAAATGTGGATGATCTAACCTTCATTAAAATGAACCATGAATGGGTTTCCAAGGATTTTGTCCCACCTTCCCCTGATGACACATAGGGTGACAGAAAAATGGCTTGCTTTGGTCCACCTCTTCCTGGGACTTGACCTATTTCGCCTTTTGCATCAGCTGAATGTCCAACATCAACATATGCCACTTTCTAAAACTCCCTAACTGTGCTGCCTCCCCCCCATGGCCGGGGTCACCACCTAGCGCACGACACCGTGCGAGTGCCGTTGCCCTGGACAGGTGGGTAGGCCGACTCTTGGGCGCGGGCACTGGCACAGGGTCCCTCATAGTGCAATCAAGTGTCTCTGACGGTGGTGGTGCACACCCGCCGTCAGACACACCGCCGTACTATGAGGGGCCCAGTGCCAGTACCGACGCCCACGAGTGGGCCCCCCTTGCTTGAGCAGGGCCCCAGCATTTGCAATCTTTACCTCTCCCTGCTCCTCCGCTGTGTAGTCTGGGCCGTCATATCCATACTGTGCCTGACACCGTCTGAGCCTACCTCCTGATGTATAGACATATATTTTGAATGTGTACGCTATCCATACATGTTATCCGGGGATACGGTACCCTTTCTCACCTTTGTGCAATCACGTGCAATCCATACTGGGCCTAACACCGTCTGAGCCTGCCTCCTGATGTATAGACATATATTTTGAATGTGTACGCTATCCATACATGTTATCCAGGGATATGGTACCCTTTCTCACCTTTGTGCAATCACGTGCAATCCATACTGGGCCTAACACCGTCTGAGCCTGCCTCCTGATGTATAGACATATATTTTGAATGTGTACGCTATCCATACATGTTATCCGGGGATACGGTACCCTTTCTCACCTTTGTGCAATCACGTGCAAGCCATACTGGGCCTAACACCGTCTGAGCCTGCCTCCTGATGTATAGACATATATTTTGAATGTGTACGCTATCCATACATGTTATCCGGGGACACGGTACCCTTTCTCACTTTTGTGCAATCACGTGCAAGCCATACTGGGCCTAACACCGTCTGAGCCTGCCTCCTGATGTATTGACATATATTTTGAATGTGTACGCTATCCATACATGTTATTCGGGGATACGGTACCCTTTCTCACCTTTGTGTAATCACGTGTAATCCATACTGGGCGTGAGAACGGCTGGCGAGCTGTTAAGCAAGCTACAGCACCTGTGGTTTGCACACGTAAGTTTTTCATTTTTTCAGGAATGACGGTTAGGCCTAATTCCGGAACTGCGGTTGACCTGCACTTACTGGGAAATCATCGTTCGCGGGTAATAATTGTAATCAGTGATCCCCATCACTAACGTTGTTCAGCGGGTTATCTGCACCTGTAAGCGACAAACGCTGGCCTTTTCAGTGTAGCGCACATGCAGCCATGGACATGTAAGGGCATGACACACCAGTTATTGGCCAATCTCATGTGCCAGAGCCTCACGTGTCCCTCTAGTAAGCCAGACTCGGACCGTGGGGCATGACGGAGTCTCGTTCGTTAACGGAATTAAGCTTGCAATGTGTGCATCTTTTCTGTAGCTGGCATGGTTGAGGTTTCCCAAGTGGAGTCGAATTTAACCGTAGGCTCCACTCCTGGTGGTGCCCTTCTGGACATTCCTTTAAGGTTCAGCTTTGCAACCATACTGCCCACGTAAAACAAACACTTTGCCTTCATGAACGCTGTTTGGAGGGTCATGACTCGTGGGAATAATGCCGCCCAATCAGTTAACCTGCTAGAGAGATCCTTCGTTGCTTCCAAGCATGACATCACACTCCCTAGGAGGAAGGTAATGCCACTGTGGCGACCGTACTCCTGGGGGCGACACAAGTGCACTGATGCCCAGCCACTGCTCGATGAATCTGCTGGTACATTGACCCAGACCACTACATTCCCCTCGCACGCTACACGGCCTGAATCTGACCCTGATGAAACTCAGGTTACCCTTCCCATATACAGTTCCATCTTACACGGTGACAAAGAGGAAGCTGCAGATGAAAGTGCAGGTTCGGCCCACCCGCCATCAGACACACCACCGTACTATCAGGGGCCCTGTGCCAGTGCCGTCGCCAATGAGTGGGCCCCCCCTGCTTGCTCAGGATCACAGCACTTGCAAGGTTGAAATACTGTGCAGTGAGATGGAAGATGGGGACGACGAGGAGTCCAGACTAGTACAGGGATTCCCTAGCGAGGAGACTTATTTGATTGTTTTCAATGTTGGGACAGCAATTTTTGGGGAGCACTACACTCTGGAGAATGATAGATGGGGCCCACCATACACTGGAACATTCCAAAGGTGGACATCAGACACTGGAGCAGCATTTAAAGGGCCCATTATACACTAGAGCATTAGAAATGGGGCCCATTATGTTTGGAGCATTATTTGGGCCCATAAGACAGTGGAGCTTCATCCATGGGGACCAACATATACTGTAGCATTAAGTGGAGATCATCATATACTGTTTCAAACATTATATGGGACCAATGATTCTGTATGGAGAAATAGATGGGCCTCGTCATGAGATGTAAAAAGTGAAGTATTTTTCATTGTACTATACCGCTATTTCTCTGCCGTATCGGAGCATGATGAGTTGTGGTATGTGTTAAAGGGGCGCTCTTTCGCCCAGGGCACATGAAAACCTGGAGCCAGCCCTACCCCCCCACAACTTTAGCCAAATAACCCCCATTTTTCAGTGCACAACTTGTATTATGAAGTTAATTAAGGTTGACAAGCTTAAGTAAGAAGAATTGATGCTTTTGGCATTCAAATGGGCACTGTAGGTGTGTTTCCTGTCCTCCTCTCACTGCCGACTTTTATTCCCCATTGACTTACATTGGGTTTCGTGTTTCGGGACGACCCCGACTTTTCCCTATAATCAGCCGATCTTGCTCGACCCGGCTTTTGGAAAAGTCGGGTTTCACGAAACGAAACTCGACCCTAAAAACCAAAAGTCGCTCAACTCTAGTGACCACACTTTGTTTTCAAAACAGCATCTCAATATCAATTTTTCTAGGTAAACTTGCATACAGTTTTTGAAGAAATTTGCCAGGAAAGTTGTTCCAAACATCTTGGAGAATTAACCACAGGTCTTATGTGGATTGTGCAAATAATTTTGTCTTCTCATGTAATTTCAGACAGACTTGATGTTGTTGATATCAGGTCTGTGTGGTGGCCATAACATCTCATGCAGGACTCTTTACTCTTCTGTATCGTCACATACATCTTGGTGCGAGTCAGCACAGCCAAAAGACAAAAGGTCAAAGACAAAAGGTCAAAGACAAAAATATTGCATCAGCAAGATTTTTTTGCAAGGCAAAAAAATCAAAGCAGACCAATTTTCATGCTGTTCAAGTTCTTTTGAAGAAACACAAAGAAATGGGCAACTTTGAAATGAGCAGATGCAGTAGTCTGACATGGAATTAGTGCAGATACTTCATGCTTAGAATCATAGAATCATAGAATCGTAGAGTTGGAAGGGACCTCCTGGGCCATCTGGTCCAACCCCCTGCTCAAAGCAGGATTCGCTAAATCATCCCAGTCAGATGTCTGTCCAGCCTCTGTTTGAAGACTTCCATTGAAGGAGAACTCACCACTTCTCGTGGCAGCCTGTTCCACTCATTGATCACTCTAACTGTCAAAAAGTTTTTTCTAATATCTAATCTGTGTCTCCTCCCATTCAGTTTCATCCCATTGCTTCTAGTCTTTCCTTGTGCAAATGAGAATAATGTTGATCCTTCTACAATGTGACAGCCCTTTAGATATTTGTAGACAGCTATTAAGTCTCCTCTCAGTCTTCTCTTTTGCAAACTAAACATTCCCAAATCCTGCAACCTTTCCTCATAAGACAGTGTTTGCAGACCGGTCACCATTCTGGTCGCTCTTTTCTGAACTTGCTCCAGTTTGTTGATGTCTTTTTTAAAATGTGGTGCCCATTTGAATTCCCTTTGAAATTGGTATCCAGCAGTGCCAACAGTTCAAAGCTATACCCGTTAGAGTGGCCTAGCCAGAAGTGGTTATAATTGAAGAATTATGGCCAAAAGCAGTACTTTTGTCATGAAAATAAGACCAAACGGCACGACAATGCACAAAAACATAGGAACTGGGACAGAAAAATGGCAGTATGTGCTCTGGACTGATGAATCAAAATTTGAAATATTTGATTATAACAGAATACAGTTTGTTTGCTTGAGAGCGGCACAATAATGAATGTTGGCAGGGAAAAGAAGAGCGTGGTGGAAGTACCTTGCAAGTTTGGTGGTTAATTTCAGGAAATGATTTTCTCACAAAACAGCAGCATTGGGAGGCTCGGGCTCTGGTGCAGCAGAATAAGGACCTATTCTCAGAGCTGCCGGGGTGGACCTCGGTGATACAGCATGACATTGCCACTGAGCCATAGCTGTGATTGCAAAGCAGAATAAAAGTGAGTGTTGGTCTTGGGCAAACTGTTTATCCAAGGCAGATTTCGGAAAACCTGCTATGGGCTTTAATTTTTTAAATGGACTGCAGGAAGGTAGTGAGGCGGTCCATTTCCTCCCTGGCCGGGCTTTCCATGTGGCCTACAGCCACAGGTTCTTTGTAACGACCCCTGCAGCAGAGGATTGGGTGTGTCAGTGTGGAGTTTGCAAGGTGTAGAGCAGATGGCTCGGCAAAAGCTCAGCCTGCTTGATGGAATCCATAGCCAAGCGGAGCGAACTCCTGGCACCCCACAGCATGAAACGGTAGTGCAGTCGGCCTCGGCAACCGGACGCATTTACGGAAAATGTAATGAATAAGAGCCACCAAGCTCGAAACTCATCTGCTTATGGATCCCTGGGAAAGCTGGTGACATTTATGCTGTATGATATGACGCTGGATTTTAAAGCATTGCTTCAATAAATGATGGATTTAAAAGGAACAAAGAGCTGTATTACCTCCTTTTTCGATTACTAATCCTGCTGCACTACAGACTTTCTGTGCTCTGGTTCCTGAACATCTAAGAGGTGAGCTGACCTTTTTTCTCTTATTTCTTTGCATTTACGGACTGTCTTGTTTCCTGGATGCGATCCGGAGGATACCGTTTGTTTTGTTAGTAAGTTTTGGACATTAAAACTACGTTTATTTTGAACTTTCCTGGGTTACTGCCTAATCACTGCACAGTGAGGACACCGCTGCACTACAGACTACAGAACAGGAGAAGGACTTGGGTATTCTGGTTGCAAGTTAGCTAAGCAGAAATACTCAATGTCAAGCAGTAGCTTCAAAAGCAAACATGATTTTATGATGTATAAAAAATTCCATGATCCAAAAGTATTGTTATTGATTTACAAATCACTTGTAAAGCTAAATCTAGAATTTGGGATTCATTTTTGAGATCTATATTTTAGAAAGGATGTTCAGAAGTCAGAGTGAGTTCAAAGTTGGACAAATAGATTATTACAAGGGATGGATGGCCTCTCATATGATGAAAGGTTGGTAAAGTTGGGCAGGTTTAGCTTAGAAAAAAGACGTCTCAGAGGAGATCTCACTTATATGTACAAATAAATATGTGTTCAATACAATGGACTTCGAACATGACTTATTTCTTCCAAAGACCTTAGTGAGGACCAGGGGGCAGTCACTACGGGTGAAAGAAAGGCAATTACAACAGTTAAGTAGGAAAGAGTTCTTTACATTTAGTGCAGCATTTCATTTTGGGCAATACATGTTGGAAATTTATTTGTAAAATAGAACCATTTATCAGTGGCTCCTGACAGTTGCCATTGACTTTTTTACTAGATAAAATAGTGTAGTATGCCCAGGAACAGGGGTGGGACTACCGCGGTCACAGCTGCCTGGAGTCCTTAGGGGCCCGATCGCAGAGCTGCAGGCACTCATTGGCTGTGCAGCTCCGTTCTTTGATTGGCTGCCAGGCTGCAATTGGACTGACAGGATGGCACTGTTGGATGAGGGTAAGTTTATGTGTGGGGTCAGGAGGGGTTTACAGTGTGGATGTAGCAGAGTCGTGTGTACACGGTGTACGGAGCGGAGATGTGTGTGTACAAGGTGTATGGAGCGCAGCCATGTGTGTATGAGGTGTACGGAGCAGAGCCGTGTGTGTACAAGGTGTATGGAGCAGAGCCATGTGTACGAAGTGTATGGAGCGCAGCCGTGTGTGTACGAGGTGAGCGGAGCCATGTGTGTACGAAGTGGAGCCGCATGTGTATGAGGTGTACGGAGAGAAGCCGTGTGCCTACGAAGTGTACGGAGTGGAGCCGCATGTGTATGAAGTGTACGGAGTGGAGCCGTGTGTGTACGAAGTGTACGGAGCGGAGCCGCATGTGTCTGAGGTGGACAGAGAGGAGCCGCGTGTGTACGGTGCGGAGCCCCTAGTGTGCGAGGTGTATGGAGCGGAGCGTGTACGAGGTGTACGGAGTGGAGCCGTGCGTGTATGGGGTGTATGGAGAGGAGCATGTACGAGATGTACGGAGCGGAGCTGCGCGTGTACAAGGTGTACGGAGCAGAGCCACGTGTGTATGAGGTGTATGGAGTGGAGCGTTTCGAGGTGTACGGAGCAGAGCCGCATGCATACGAGGTGTATGGAGCAGAGCTGCGCGTGTACGAGGTGTACATGTATTTTGGCATTGGGGGGCCCCATTTGAAAGTTTGCACCGGGGCCCATAATTTTGTAGTTATGCCACTGCCAGGAAAATAAAAGTTTGAATGTAATCTTTGGCTATGGTCATATTTTTGTTTCAATTTATAATAAAAAAATACCAGGAATGCTGAGTCCTTCATACAACAGATACAGAATACCATATACGCATGAATCTGTCTAACGGTTCTATCAAGGTATCTGTTTTTCTAACTAGAAAATGTACCAATAAGGTTGGAAATTTCACAGCATTAGATAAAATTGTTACTAATCTTACTTTTCTTTTTATAACTCTGTCCAGCATTCAAAGTTATGCAAATCAATTTATTAGGATATTTTTATTGATTCCTGTAAGTTTGCATTTAAGAGGCTTTCAAACCCCTGTTTTTCCCAAGTCAATATGCCTACATTAATATCAGAACATGCTTATATGGAGAACAGATGATGAAAGTGACAGAGTCAGCACCTGTCTCTGCTTATGTTACCTGTGCTTATCAGAATAGTCTCCTTCAGCCGGCTTGTCCGCTAAGTTACACAGGTGCTGATGACTCTTTGATAGACATTTTCTGTACTTTAAATGAGTAGATCTGATATCAGTGCAGTTGGAGCAGGAAAATATACTAGGAAAAAGCTGGGGTTTGGAAGTCACATGAAATTTTTATACAGGAATTAGTAAAAATCTCTAAATTAAGTGATTGGCAAAGTTTCATCATTTTTCTTATTGGGGAAACTTTTTAAATAACCAAAAATATGTTTAGTTATTCTTTAAGAAAATACTCAGTAATGTCATTGTGTAAAAAATTACCTTGAGACTGAGTATTCGTGGTGTCCACAGCATGCTCAGCTTGGAACATGTTCATAAGTGTTGAGTGTCATACTTAAAAGGGACGGAGTCAAGTGTCCACTTGCAGGGTAACCTCCTAATCCATCACAGGTATAATTATGGGCTACAATCCAGCTGATTCCCTATTCCAAAAAGGCTGCTGGGAGTCATCTTTGCCCCTTTTGCATGTACTATTGACGCACTGGGAGATTTCCTAGGAAAGGACGCTTGGTTTTCCCCTCTGTCTTGCATTTCAACTATGTCCATGACTCATGGACACGTTAAAGGGTCGACATTGACTTTTAGGATTGCTACTTCCAATAGGTGGCACTAGAGTTCTATCCTCTATCTCTCATAAGAGACAATTTGCATAATTAGCATATTTCCCAGAGGAGCATTGCGGCTTTTAGTCTCCTCATCTCGACATGCTTAGCATGTCATTCTCCACAAGGAGAAATGATACTTCTCGGATATCGGTCAGACGCCTCTCTCACAGCCAAACCAGATCTCACACTTTGCACTGATGAGGGGCAGTACCCCGAAACACAGTGTCTGCAAATTGAGATTCTGGCTTGGCCTTTATCCTAAGTCATGTAACAAGGCTCGTTAAGGGGTCGACATTGACTTTTAGGATTGCACATCCAATAGGTGGCACTAGAGTTCTAGTCCTCTTCCTCTCTGAAGAGACAATTTGCATAATTAGCATATTTCCCAGAGGAGCATTGCGGCTTTAAGTCTCCTCATCTCGACATGCTTAGCATGTCATTCTCCACAAGGAGAAATGATACTTCTTGGATCATGGACACTGAGCATGCTGTGGATAGTATGAATACTCTTCGGGAAGGTCTTTCATGCAATGAAATCACACAACACGTAATATGCTTTTAGAGCCAGTGGTGAGCCTAAATCTCATTGTGAATCATACGTTCAAGGATTACTATATCATTTTCACATATTGTATAAAATTACACATGAATTGTTTTCCACTATATTTCTTGAATTCATACATGACACACAAAATGCTTATATGATTGAACGCTGTGTTCACTTTTACTGTTCTTGACTGGAAACAATGATGATGTGCTAATTGTTATCGCATCTATAAAGACTAGTGATGAACGAGCATACTCAGTAATGCTCGGTACTTGCCCGAGCATCGCTGTACTTGCGGTACACGGCGAGTGCCAAGCATTTCCGGGTTTGCACAGCGGGAATTCGGGTCTTTAGAGCGCCAATCAACATGCAGGGATTGTCTGCAACGCACTGGAATGCCATAGTCATCTTGGCTGTGGTATTACAGTGATTGGCTGGCCGCACAGCGTCATCAGGTCTATATGACATCTGCCGCTGCTCTGCTCATCACAGTCACCTCCGGAATCAGACAGTGTAGGGAGAATTGCTGTTGAGATAGGGTCTTTTTGGGGGGTTTATAAGTTAGTGTGGCTATACCATAATAGAATACACAAATCCAGCTTAATCAACAGTCCTTCTAAGGACTAGATATATATAGATATCAGTAGCAGGCGGGCATTATATGTGGCATACTTCATTGCATACATCAAGAGGGTCCATTCCATTACTGTCTGCTGCTGCTGCCTATTATATATATCGACCGTATATACAAATCCCAAGGTATCATTGTGCAGGAATTTTTTTTTGCATCTTAATCCTAATTATTTTATTCCAAAGCAATCCAGAACCCCTTTTTTTTTCTTATGCTTGTTGACACTGCAGAAAAAAGCCGGATCCTTTTCATAGCCCAGCGTGAAACTCCAGCTATTTTAAACAGGTTTTTCCCATCCCACCCATCATATCTGAGTGTGCAGAAAATTCTGCCATTTTGTGGGTATGTAAAATATTTTTGGAGTGTTTTATATAATTTCTTGACACCATTTTGCTGCCCAAAAAATATTTAGCTACAGGGCAGATATTTTACAGTGTTTTGTCCGCCACACGGATCGCATATCATTCTGCTCAAAATTGTGCCATTTCAGGCCTCCATAGAATTTTTATGACCTACTCATTGACACAATTTAGCTGGGCAAAAAAAAAATACAGGCTAGATATTTGTAAGTGGGCTATCTCCGTCAAATGCCTCATCTATCTGTGGGCTACAAATTGTGGCATTTGAGACCTCCATTCAACTGCTTTGGCTGTCTGTTACCCTAGTTCTATACACTATTTTGCGTTAAAAAAAAAAATACAGGCCACATATTGAACAGTGTGGTATCTCCGTCAGACGCTTCATCTATCTGTGGGCTACAAATTGTGGCATTTGAGACCTCCATTCAACTGCTTTGGCTGTCTGATACCCTAGTTCTATACACCATTTTGCAGTAAAAACAAAAAGCACAGGCCACATACAGAACAGTGTGGTATCTCCGTCTGACTTCTCATCTATCTGTGGGCTACAAATTGCGGCATTTGAGGCCTCCATTCAACTGTTTTTGCTGTGTTTTACCCTAGTTATTGAAAACAGTTTGCTAAAAAGAAAAAAAATTGAAACTGTGGTTTAGTCCAGATTTTTTAAACTATGGTTTTCCTGCATGTGGAACACATATAAGTTAACTGCCAATTTAGCCATTTGTAGTGAACTTGAAAAACATTGTAGTCCATTTAAAATGGACAAGGTGTGTGGCAAGGGATGGGAAGTGGACGTGATGGTGATGGTGTATGCAGACACCGAAGCCGTGGGCAAGATGAAATTGTGCCACAACAAAAACCCATATGTTTTAGCCCGCCCTTCCTGTCCGAATTACTAGGGGACCGCAGAACACCACTATTGAACCCAGAGCAGTCTCAAAAGGTTGTTGGTTGGATAGCAGATAAAGCTTCCAGTCACTTTGCCACTACCACCACCACCCTGTCTTCCACACGGTCAAGTCTGAGTAGCCATGAGCCTGGACCGCATATTCCTCATAATGATCCACCTTCCGCCTGCCATGCCAAGTGCCCAGAGACAACTGATCCCATACTTGGACACTCCGAAGAGCTGTTCACTTTTCCATTTATAGATTCAGGCCTCTCGCCTGGTCCACTTGAAGCGGGGCAAAATGAGATCGCATATAGCGATGACCAAATATTTGAGCAGCCACGGTTACACGAAGGTGACGGTGGGAACTTGTCAAAAGAGGGGGATGAAGATGAGACACAATTGCCAGAAAGTCAGGAGGATGACCAGGGTGCAGAAGTGAAAGATGAGTTAGTGGATGAAATAGTAACTGACACAATCTGGCAGGAGAACATGCAAAGCAAGGACAACAGCACACAGTGGGAGAGAGGCGTTAGCACCCCAACAAGCAGAAAGAACCAGTGTGGTGGCCACAGACAGAAGGCAGGCAACCGTTCCTCGTAATAACAACACGACGGAAGTTGGCAGTTCAACTATTTGGTCTTCCCTAGTCTGGTTGTTTTTTAAAGACTGTGCAGAAAACCTCAAACAGGTCATTTGCACCAGCTGCCATGCCCACATCAGCAGGGGTAGAAATACTACCAGCCTGATCACCACAAGCATGATCAGGCACATGGCAGCATAGATTCTCTATCAATCGGACCTTATGGGGTTGGTGGGAATGGGGTTAGGAGAAGTCTTGAATCATGCTGATTAGAATTCTGTACAGTGATAGGTGCAATATTTATATAATCATTGACGGTGGATATGCTGCTATTTAGATCATATGCCCAGTAATTTTGATTTTGTGTTTGGTTTCATATGTGCAGCAAGTTTGGGGCACTTTTTTCCACAGAGTGGGAATGGTGTCTCATGTTTTTTCATGGACCAGTATATAGAAGGGGTCACTTTCCGGATCTTTTGGAGTAGTTTTCATGTCTCCATAGTGATGGTGCGTTCCAAGAGCCGAATATGCGCACCAAAGACAGGAAGTGCAGTCCATGAACCGGAAGCACGTCACATGCTGGGAGAGGGGCATGGTCCGGGGCTACTCCCGGCTTGTTCTCATAAACCTCATTAGTGGGGATAATGTTAAGGCAGCTGGATGTCTCGGCAAATTCCCCTGATGAGTCACGGGAGACGCGATGTATGACTGAGGCAAAAGAATGCCACCTGATGTTTGAAGGCTCTCAGCTATACCGCCCTGTGCATGAGACTTCTCTTCTACTGGGTGAGATCTAACGATGTTATAAGTATTGATAATTCAACTTGCATATGTCAAGTCTGTAATTTCTTATATTTGAGAATCATTAAAAAAAGCCTTGTATGCTAATGTCAACAAACAGAGAATGCTCATTGCCAGGTGAGGTAGCATGATTCCTATTCTGTGACTATTTTTGATGGGTTTTTGATGATCTTTGCCTTTGTCATTGCTGCTAATGTCATTATGTATTTTATGGTCTCTAAATTGTCTTTAATGGGTGGTGAATAGAGTGCGCTGAATAGCGATATAATCTATCTGTCACCACATGTGGTTGATTAATAGGAATTTCTATGATCTATAATATTTAAAACTAAATGAGATATCTTGTGATGTTATATTCATGGTATAGAATTATATTCATGTTTGGGGACAGTGCACCATACAGATTGCTAAGTGTGTAAAGCATTGTACCTTTTATTCAGCTCTAACAAGTACTGTCCCTTTAAGAGGCCAAATACTCCACGCAGCAGGACTGATGACCTGGGAGTATATATTGTTTTTATATTTCTCCTCACGTTTATGTATGTTGGTTTAGGGTCCTTTTGCTCTTGGGTTTTTCCTTATGTATTTGTCAATTTTTTAAAATATAGCCCATTAAAGGTTAAATTTTTTCCATATGCTAATTCCTACTTTCACTTTTTGGATATATTATTCCTGCTACTAAGACAACAATCAGGGTTGCCCCCACAGTCTACAGCTCCTGCACCTCATTCTCCTCCTCCTACTTTTCAGCCGCCATCTCTGAAATGAGCACATCAGTCACAAGCTGGAAGCACTGCAGCACTGCCTCAGCCAAGCGGCAAGAGGTTGTGCTGAAGCTAATATGCTTAGGTGACAAACTGAACAATGCTGAAGAGTTGTGGACAGCTCTGAAAGAGCAGGCAGATCTGTGCCACTGTTTAACAGCACTGAGTTTTAAGTGTATAGCACCCCCCAGAGTTGTAATTTCTCAGAGAACATGATTGGGGTTGGTTTTTACCGACCCAGGTTTTGCAATCGCCATTATTAACCATATAATGTCAACCGCAAAAAAAGTCAGATGTGCAATTTAATTTCTCTCTCCTATGATGTGATCGCACATCAGAGGAGAGAGAAATAGGGACCCCGATCCCCCCCGGTACCTCCCGGGGTCCCTGGGTCTCCTGGCTTCCCCCATGGCTGCCAGTATCTTCTTCCGATACGAAAATGGCGGGTGCATGCGCAGTGCACCCACCGAGATCTGCCAGCCGGCAACAATAGGAAGATGTTTCCTATTGGTTCAATTTGGTCACAGTGGTAGACCCTATTCCCCCCCCGTTATCACCCCCTTAGGTAGGGAAATATAATGAAATAAAGAAAATATATTTATTTCCATTTTTCCATTTGGATTAGAGTTAGGCTAAAGTGAGTTGGGCTAAAGTTAGGGATAGGATTAAGATTAGGGTTAATTTTAGGATTACGGTAATTGTTTGGATTAGTGTGAGGGTTGGGGATGGGGTTAGGGTTGGGATTAGGATCAGAGTTAGGGTTGGGATTAGGGTTAGGGTAGGGGTGTTTTGTGGTTAGGATTGTGGTTATGGTTAGGGTTGGGATTAGGGTTAGAGGTGTGTTTGGGTTAGGGTTGGGATTAGGGTTTTGGTTAGGATTGGGCTTAGGGTTAGGGGTATGTGGGGTTTAGGGTTGGAGTTAGAATTGGGGGGTTCCACTGTTTAGGTACATCAGGGGGTCTCCAAACATGACATGGTGCCACCAGTGATTCCAGACAATTTTGCATTTGAAAAAGTCAAATGATGCTCCCTCCCTTCTGAGCTCTGCCATGTGCTCAAACAGTGGTTTACCCACACCTAGGGCAATAGGGCATCAGTGTACTCAGGACAAATTGCACAACAACTATTGGGGTCTAATTTCTCCTGTTACCCTTGGGAAAATAAAAAATTAGGGGCTAAAAAAATGATTTTTTATTTTCACTCTGAGTTATAAATTTCTGTGAAGCACTTGGGGGTTCAAAGTTCTCACCACACATCTAGATAAGCTCCTTTGGGGGTCTAGTTTCCACAATGGTGTCACTTGTGGGGGGTTTCTACTGTTTAGGCACATCAGGGGCTTTGCAAATGCAACATGACGCCCACAGACCTCTCCATCAAAGTCTGCATTCCAAAACGGCACTCCTTCCCTTCTGAGGTCTATCATGCACCCAAACAGTGGTTTCCCCCCACATATGGGATAACAGCATACTCAGGACAAATTGAACAACAACTTTTGTGGTCCAATTTCTCTTGTTACCCTTGTGAAAGTAAAAATTTGGGGGTGAAAAAGTATGATTTTTTATTTTCACGGCTCTACATTATAAACTTCTGTGACGCACTTGGGGGTTCCAAATGTTAACCACAAATCAAGATAAGTTCCTTAAGGGGTCTAGTTTCCAAAATGATGTCACTTGTGGGGAGTTTCCATTGTTTAGGCACATCAGGGGCTCTCCAAACGCGACATGGCATCCAATCTCAATTCCAGCCAATTCTGCATTGAAAATGTCTAACGGTGCTCCTTCCCTTCCAAGCTCTGCCGTGTGCCTAAACAGTGGTCTACCCCTATATATGGGGTGTCGACGTATTCAGGAGAAATTGCGCAACAAATTTTGAGGTTCATTTTCTCTTTTTACACTTGTGAAAATAAAAAAAAATGGTTCTGAATTAAATGTTTGTAAAAAAGAAATTAATGTTAATTTTTTCCTTCCACATTGCTTCAGTTCTTGTGAAGCACATAAAGGGTTAATAAACTTCTTGACTGTGGTTTGGAGCACCTTGAGGGGTGAAGTTTTTAGAATGGTGTCACTTTTGGGTATTGTCTGTCATGTACACTCCTCAAAGTGACTTTAAATGTGATGTGGTTCTTAAAAAATATGGTTTTGTAAATTTTGTTGTAAAAATGTGAAATCACTGGTCAAATTTTAACCCTTAGTTATAAGTTCCGAACAGAAAAAATTTGTCTCCAAAATTGGCCTAATATAAAGTAGACATGTGGGAAATGTTGTTTATTAAGTATTTTGCATGACATATCTCTGATTTAAGGGCATAAATATTAAAAATTTGAAAATTGCGAAATTGTTTGCTATATTTCCATTTTTTCATAAATAAACACAAGTCATATTGAAGAAATTTTACCACTAACATGAAGTACAATATGTCACGGAAAAATCTCTCAGACTCAGCGGGATCCGTTGAAGTGTTCCAGAGTTATTACCTCATAAAGGGACAATGGTCAGAATTGTAAAAATTGGCCTGGTCATTAATCTGCAAGTTGGCTCTGTCACTAAGGGCTTAATTAATGGTTTGTGTGTGCTGGCGGTGGAGCACGCGCCAGGGCAGTGGGGATACTCGGTACCGGGCCACTTCTTAAAAGGGCAGTGTCACAGTGGCAGTGACCTAGTCCGTGGCCCTGGGCGTCCAATAAAAGGGGGCACTTACAGGGGAAAAATAAAGAGTTTGTAAAGTGTTCGTGACACCACCTGTGGTGTCTGATCAGAGGTGACCAGCGCTGCAGGTCAGAACCTCTGGGACTGATTGTGATGCAGCAGTTGGTATAGCTCCCCACAGGCAGAGCTTAGTCCCAGGGCTGATAAAAGAGGTAGAAGGTGATGGTGATGTAGTATTTAGCAAGAGATGTAGCAGAGTTGGATAAGTGATGCGGGAATGATCAGAGGACACAGCAGAGTGCAGTTCCAAAGCTTTATGCACAGTTCTGGCTGCAGCACAGATGCCTGCTAAGGCTGGTTTCAGATTTGCACTTTTTACATGCAGCGCATGGCACCGTTAAGCCCTGCCCCCTACCCGCTCCCTGCCCACCCCATCTGGTCATCGCTTCCTACTATCGCACACGGCTGCATGCGATCTAAGCACCCTATCTTTAGCATAGGGTGCGCAGACCGTGCGCTGGCCGTGCACTAGTAGGATTTTGGCATGCGCTGCGTACTTTTGAAGGTGCGCCGGTGTGCACCGAACGCACCATGTTGCATTTTGGCGCTCTCGGTGCACCTTCAAAAGTGCGCAGTGCACGCCAAAATCTTACTAGTGCACGGCCAGCGCACGGTCTGCACACCCTATGCTAAAGATAGGGTGTGCAGATCGCATGCACCCATGTGCGATAGTAGGAAGCTATGACCGGATGGGGCGGGCAGGGGGCGGGGCTTAGCGCTGCCGTGCGCTGCATGTAAAAAGCGAAAATCTGAAACCAGCCTTAGTGCCGTGTCCTTCAGGTGAGGGGCTCAGTCAACTCCCAGGTGGATGAATAACACCTTTCCAGCACTTCCTTCAGTATGTGCCTTTCCTAGCCATCTCTCAGTGTTGCTTTCCTGCCTCTTCCTACACAACACTTCACAGTCAGTGTCCCAGGCCAGCAGCCGCGGACCCTGTTGGATAACGTACTGTCTGCATTTCCTTACTCCTTTATGGCTGCCTTTCTGGAGAAGATTGTGAAAAATGAACTCATGGAGATCAACATCCAAAACTGCAGAGACAACATCACATGTTTCTCAACGCAGTGATTCTAGAGCAATGCCCCCATCCCTTAAGGGAAATATGTAAAAATATGCAAAACACATGCCGCAGAGACACCATCACATGTTTCTCAACACAAGCAATGACTAGCCAGGTCTTTCCCCGGGAAGGAACAACCACAGGAAGGGCAGTCTCCAATGAAGGAAACCACCTATGCCAAAACATGGTATCCATCCACAGACAGCTGTTTCGGGGTATTGCCCCTCATCAGTGTGGAGTAGGAAACTGGCCCGTAGGTGCAATGCCTAGTAGAAGACTGTGAAAAATGAGGATGAATGAACTCATGGAGATCAACATCCAACAGTGCGGAGACACCATCACATGTTTCTCAACGCAGTGATTCTAGAGCAATGCCCCCATCCCTTATGGGAAATATATAAAAATATGCAAAACACAAGCGACGGAGACACCATCACATGTTTCTCAACGCAAGCAATGACTAGCCAGGTCTTTCCCCGGGAAGGAACAACCACAGGAAGGGCAGTCTCCAATGAAGGAAACCACCTATGCCAAAACATGGTATCCATTCACAGACAGCTGTTTCGGGGTATTGCCCCTCATCAGTGTGGAGTAGGAAACTGGCCAGTAGGAGCAATGCCTAGTAGAAGACTGTGAAAAATGAGGATGAATGAACTCATGGAGATCAACATCCAACACTGCGGAGACACCATCACATGTTTCTGAGCACAGTGATTCTAGAGCAATGCACCCATCCCTTATGGGAAATATGTAAAAATATGCAAAACACAAGCCGCGGAGACACCATCACATGTTTCTCAACGCAAGCAATGACTAGCCAGGTCTTTCCCCGGGATGGAACAACCACGGGATGGGCAGTCTCCAATGAAGGAAACCATCTATGAAAATGACTGCCCTTCCCTTGGTTGTTCCTTCCCGGGGAAAGACCTGGCTAGTCATTGCTTGCGTTGAGAAACGTGATGGTGTCTCCGCGGCTTGTTTTTTGCATATTTTTACATATTTCCCATAAGGGATGGGGGCATTACTCTAGCATCACTGTATTGAGAAACATGTGATGGTGTCTCCGCAGTGTTGGATGTTGATCTCCATGATTTCATTCGTCCTCATTTTTCACAGTCTTCTACTAGGCATTGCTCCTACTGGCCAGTTTCCTACTCCACACTGATGAGGGGCAATACCCCAAAACAGCTGTCTGTGGCTGGATACCATGTTTTGGCATAGGTGGTTTCCTTCATTGGAGACTGCCCTTCCTGTGGTTGTTCCTTCCTGTGGAAAGACCTGGCTAGTCATTGCTTGCGTTGAAAAATATGTGATGGTGTCTCCGCGGCTTGTGTTTTGCATATTTCTGGAGACGATAACTGTGTTTAGTGGCTGAGGTACCTAAAGGTTCCTCAGCTGTCGGCTTCCTAGCTGAGTCCTGTTGTCCACTCCACTAGGCTAGGGGACGAGACCCTTCTGTGACCTGATCCCTCCACCTGGCGTCTGTCAGAGTGGAACAAGCCCCATGGGCAGTGTCACCACTGCTCCGGGCCTCCAGGAACCCTTACCTCTCACAGGGAGCTTCCTTCAGTCTTTCTATCCTTTCCAGCAACTCCTCCCAACCAGGAGCTACTCCACACATCTTAACACCTCTTCCCCTATGGGAAGACTGTCAGTGCACGTCCTTCCACTTCTTCCCCCATGGGAAGACTGACTTTACTTCCATTCTATTCTCCTGCTCTCAACCTACAAGCTCCACCCACCCTTTCCTTCCCAGCAGTGAATAAATCATCCTCCCTTATTGTCCATTCCAAGGTGCCCTGTCACTACTGGGTGTGTGTTGGGTGTAGGTGTTGAGTGCTGCTAGGTGTCTCCACTTTACCTGGGAAGTGGGAAACCACACCTCTGGATGAGGTGCAGTACCTCTGTGGCGACTGAATGCTCAGGGGCACCACATATCCCCCCGTTAAACACGTCCGCGGGCTGGAACAAAGCAAAAGCATAGATGTTAATGGAACATACAAAATTTTTTTAACAGTACTGCCAGCAGTTAACAATATCTAAACATCTTCCCACAATGGGAGGCACTTTTTCTTTAACGTTACCTACCAGAAATTACAAAGAAATATTTCTATAAAATAAACCACTTTACTAAATACTATTATTATCCTACATTCTCCAATACCTAAGTACTATCTAATCCTATCACATACTATCATTATCTTTTCCTTAAAGCAATACTGGTACCAACCATTGCTAACTAAGAGGTTCACTATCGCCATCAGAAATACTACTTTTCACACTAATTAGCTTTTTCCTACAAAACACTATGCATTATGTATTCTACAGCATTCCAGACATAATAAAAAACATTCTACATATATTAAGTGCAATATCATAGTGCAAGTACAATGAACTCTTTGTTAAATTTAATTATCAATATTTATTTGAACGAGGTAGTTCTTTGGATGCTATCCCCAGCCGAGGTACCTTCTTATGTCCCTACTGTCCTAAGTGCTAGTTATGAAGGAACTGCTCCAAACCTCCAATGTAGGCCTTGGGTGGGCTGCAAGGCATGGCTGGTCTCCCTTTTGGACCACATCTTCGGCCACACCTAATGGGTTTTTTTTCTGTGGTCATTATTCAAGAGGTGAACCTTTGTTCCTAAAGATTGCATGTAAAACCAAGAAGAAGCACCTTAAGAGGTGCTAAAACTATTTACAATAGGGTCTTTGGAACATTCAGCTTTCATGATCTCATAGTCCTATTACTTATCCTATAAAAACCAGTATATAAAATTTGCAAAACCCTCCATGGTTAACTATTTACATTATGATGTGACTGTTATGTCTATATTTCTGCTTCCAGGGTAGAATCTGGTGCTTACTGCCTTCTGACTGGATGGAAGTACTTGGTTCTGCAGTCACCACCGGTGATTCTGCAGTGGTTGCAGCCTGAATGGATGCTGCCGATAGATCTTCTGTGATAACTGCAGCCTGAGTAACTGCTGCTGATGAAGCTGTCGGTGTTGCTGCTTTGATATTTGGTGGTACTACAACCACTGTTGACCACCAGTTTTCTTTAGGGGCTATCAGCTCTGCAGGGAGCCGGCGCACGTGCAGGGCGTATCATCCCCTTTCCCCTTAATGCCGGGTGAAGGAGACGAGCTCTGTCGGGAAAAGGTCACGCTCAGGATGTCCCCGGATGAGGTGGGACTCCACATCCCACCGGTTTACAAATAGGTCAGGGGCTTGTTTGGAATCTTGGATGAAGCCCCATCCTCCATCCAGGTCAAAACTGAGGACCGAGCCCCGACCAATCAGGTTCTACTCCCTTGCGCTCTCTGCAGACCTGGGTTTTGGTTCGCAGGTTGTGCTCCTCCAGGGCAATCTGCTGGGTCTGTCGCTCACTCAACTCCTGTACCAGCTTCTGGACCTGTCGGCGGCAGAACTCTTCCTGAGTTATGGAGAATCCCATCAAGTCGTCTCCATTATCCTCCCAAATGAGTACCTCTGGCCTGCGGCACACTGCAGGGAGCGGCTGTTGTAATTTAATGGGTTCCAGTATCCCTCCCCTGGGCTCTTCTTTCCGATCCCAGGCCACATCTATAACTAGCTGGCTGGATTTGGGAGTCGATGGTGGTCTTATGGGGCCTAGCAGGGCATCCCATGTCCCACGGGTGGCGCCCATACCTGCTCCTCGGGTGCTGCTGTCATCTGCCGCAGGGTACCGGTGGCATGGGTACTGGTGATGTGGGTAATGACATTGTGGGTCCCGGTGGCGTGGGTACTGGTAATGTGGGAACCGATGGTTCAGCGGCTTCCTCCAAAGCGGCCTGCTTTCACTGGGTGAGGATAGCTTGTTGTTGTTACAGACACCTGGTCAGCTCCTCTACTTCCTTCTCCAGGCATGCCAGGTTGGGCACACACAGTTGGGTGGCTGAAGCCTCAATTTCCAGGGCCGGTGGAGCTTTCTGTTTTCTCCCCGTGGTCCACAGGCCTCCCTCCACTCTCCATGGGCTCCTGGTGTTCTGCCTTCTCTTTCACTCTTTTTCTCAATGCGTGGACTTTCTCCACCCCCCGAGGGCAGTGCCTCTTTCCTTTGCTGCCATACCAGGCCAGGAGGCAGACCCCTCTGGCTGTTGGCCATGATGCTGTAGCATAGAAGTATAGGCAGGGGAGGTTCATGTTAGTTCACGCTCTTATATGGGTACTGCCCACAATGGCACCCCTCACTGCACACCTCGTGGAACCGCCATGTTAGCCATCTTTACAATCCAAATCACAGTCCAATAAGTTTACTCCTTTACACATTCTGTTAAACAATCTCACAATTCAGTACAGTCTCTGGCACACAGGACCCGGTGATACCGGGCTTCAAAATCCTGTTCGTGATGCCAAGTTGAAGCGCCCGCCAGGGCAGTGGGGATACTTGGTACCAGGCCACTTCTTAAAGGGGCAGTGTCACAGCGGCGTTGACCCAGTCCATGGCCATGGGCTTCTAATAAAAGGGGGCACTTACAGGGGAAAAATAAAGAGTTTGTAAAGTGTTTGTGACCCCACCTGTGGTGTCTGATCAGAAGTGACCAGCGCTGCAGGGCAGAACATTTGGGACTAATGGTGATGCAGCAAAGTTGGTTTAGCTCCCCATAGGCAGAGCTTAGTCCCAGGGCAGATGAAAGATGAAGAAGGTGATGTTGATGCAGTATTTAGCAATAGATGCAGCAGAGTTGGATAGGTGACGCGGGAATGATCAGAGGACACAGCAGAGTGCAGTTCCAAAGATTTACTCACAGTTCTGGCTGCAGCACAGATGCCCGCTTGGTGCCATGTCCTTCAGGTGAGGGGCTCAGTTAACTCCCAGGTGGATGAAGAACACTTTTTCAGCAGTACTTTCAGTATGTGCCTTTCCTGGCCGTCTCTCAGTGTTGCTTTCCCACCTCTTCCTACACAACACCTCACAGTCAGTGTCCCAGGCCAGCAGCCGCGGACCATGTCGGATAACATACTTTCAGCGTTTCCTTGCTCCTTTATGGCTGTCTTTTCGGAGAAGATAACTGTGTTTAGTGGCTGAGGTACCTAAAAGTGCCACAGCTATCGGCTTGCTAGCTGAGTCCTGCTGTCCACTCCACTAGGCTAGGGGCCGAGACCCTTCTGCGACCTGATTCCTCCACCTGGCGTCCGTCAGCATGGAACAAGCCCCTCGGGCAGGATCGCCACTGCTCTGTGCCTCCAGGATCCCTTCCCTCTCAAAGGGAGCTTCCTTCAGTCCTTCTATCCTTTCCAGCAACTCCTCCCAACCAGGAGCTGCTCCACACATCTTAACACCTCTTCCCCTATGGGAGGACTGTCAGTGCATGTCCTTCCCCTAAGGGAAGACTGACTTTACTTCCTTTCTATTCTCTTGCTCTAAAACCTACAAGCTCCACCCACCTCCCAACACCCTTTCCTTCCCAGCAGGGATGAGATCATCCTCCCTTAGGGTCCATCCAGGGTGCTACTATTGGGTGTGTGCTGGGTGCAGGTTAGTTAGTTAGAGTGCTGTTAGGTGTCCCCACCTTACTTGGTAAGTGGGATACCACAACTCTGCATGAGGTGCAGTTCCTCTGTGGCGACAGAACCCTCCGGGGCGCCACAGCGGTCCCCCTTGGAACAATGCACAAAAATTTGCCTGCTGTCGTATGGGTACGTATTGGCAGTCTTCTGAAACTCCATTGTTTGGACAATAGTATTCTGTCATCTCCACATTACACCCAAAGGATCATTTATGACATCCCATTTTTAATACATTGGCATTAACATACAGTTAGTTTTTTGCTGCTAAAAACCATTTCACTTTTTGGGCATGCTTTCTACAAGATTTTGGAGTGTGTCGTTATGAAAGTTTTGAACATTCATTTAGAAAACATTTGTGAAGTCACACACTGATGTTTAATCAGATGGTCTGGCTCACAATCTGCATTCTAGTTCATCCCATGGGTGTTTAATGGGTTTAAGAGTATGGAATCTTTTCCTCCTAATTCCTCCTAGTCAAATTCATCCACACCAGATCTACACAACCTTGGTTTTATGGACCTTGTTTGGTGCACTGTAACTGAGTTATACTAGAACAGAAAAGGGTTAAACTGTACCCCAAAATTTAGAAGCATTCAATTGTTCAAAATATGTTAGTATGCTGAATCAATAAGCTTACACCTCTCTGGGACAAAGAAACCTTGGCCAGCTCCTGGAGAACAACCATATATCACTAGCCCTCCTCCACCAAACTGTACAGTTGGCACAGTGCAGTGAGGCAGGTAATGTACCCCTGACATTCATCTAACCCAGACTCATGCGTCAGACTGCCAGATAGAGAAGCATGATTAGTCGCTGTATCTATGCCTTTAAAAGTCATGTACAAGACATGGCATCCTCCAACTGCCACAAGGGTGGTTGCATTGCGACTCAAACCTTATCCTGTCCATTTTTCAGAGGGTCTGCACAAGGCTGAACTTTAGGAATCTAGAACAGGCTGCCTTAGAGCACCTGCTGTTCAAACAATTTACAGCTCAATTGTCATCACAAATAGATGCATGGTACTGAAAGTCCTGTTGATTCATTGGATGTTGATAACTGATCAGAAATGGGATGGGCCAGGGCAGATGGGAATATGCCGCAGCGGCTGTTTAGGGCTGCTAAACCAACCGCTGCTTTAGCGATTGACATCTGTGTGCATTTAAATGTGCAGGTGTGCCTTGCCTAACAGTATAGCAGGAATGAGCATCAAAACACTTTGTGTCCCTGTATATGCTGAATTAACATAACAAAGCTCACCTGGTGCTGCTGTAAGGAGTTGGCAGGAACCCCTCATCTGCTCTCCTCTCTCCTATGTGCACTGCCCTGTTCTTGATATGTGCATTTACTGTATTGCTCATGTCTAGTGTACTAATCTAATATATGCTATGTATCCCTATGCTGTGTTTACAATGTGTGAACCCGCAATGTATCGCCATATGTTGTATCTGTTTACTATGTACTGTATTGTGTATTTTGGGGAGTTCCCCTTTAATTACTACTGTTAAGCTAGGGACAGTTAGGGGTTAAGTTGGGGGCTGGGCCAACAGCAGGAAGGCGGGAGGAAGCTGCTTCTCCTGGTCAGAAGTTCCATATTAGCCCTGAGCAGATGTGTAGTAGCAGCTGGGGCATTGCCAGACTTCCCAAGGGGAGAAGATCTTCTGCCCCGGACTCTAGAGGACTCAAAAGGACTTAAGGACCGCAACACGGGCATCAGGACCTCAGAAGGGAAGGGCTCCAGCTGAACGGACTATAAGCGTCCAGATCCCAGCGAGTGGACTACTGTATAACTTCGACTACTACGGCTGTTGTGGGTACGGCCATGGATAGTGTCAGGGAGAGAACAGGAAGCCAGTATTGTATTCTTTTATTCCTCATTAACGTTTATTAAATGTTATTCCCTGTTGGACTGCAGCCGTGTTCTGGACTTCATTTTCCTGGAGTACTGTGGCCGGATGGGGGAAAGGAAGAAGCTGTGTTAGTCCTGTCTATTTATGTGCAATGGTTCGGGGGTGCTTGCTGACCTTTTGCTTAGTGGACAACAACCCCCCTTCCCTGTGCCACCTTGTTACACTGCTTCAGGCAACTGGAGAAGATCTAAAAGTAAGAGTATGGGCCAGTATAAGCCAAGGGTGAGAAATGCATCCATATAATGCTCTATAAAATTGATGATGGGCCCCATAAGATGCTCCATACAAAAATATGCCCTATATAATGCTGGATAAATTTCATGATGGGCCCCATAAGATGGCCATATGATGCTCAAATGCTGTTTATGCTGATCATATACCCTATATTGCTGCTGCAATAAAAAAATTAAATACTCACCTCTCGTCGCTCACTGCTGCTCCTCATTATCACCGTCTCGTGACCCTCAGCGTCGCCGTCTCTCTGCAGTGACTGTTCAGGCAGAGAGTGCACACTAATCACTAACCTGAACATCACAGTAAGAGGTGATGATCGCAAGTATCGGGGGCCTGACCAAGCAGCGTCAGAGGCACCTGGCCCCCATAGTGTGCCGGTGTCCCCACCTGCTCAGGACCCCGGCACTTGCCCCACTGCCAACGCCAACCGCTGGCCCTGTCAGCAGTCACCGGAACACACAGAGGCTGCAGGGAAGTGAGCAGATGACCTGGAGACACCAAGGACCTCTGCACTGCAGCAGAGAATAAGTAAGTGGAACCGTGACTCGCATATAAGCCGAGGGGGGTCTTTTTCAGCAAAAAAAGGTGCTGAAAAACTCAGCTTATACACGAGTATATAAGGTATGTTTATAAGTTGCGTAACAGTGCATTATGTGTGCATCTGTAAAAACATTCATATGTTTAGGACACATTTACTGAATGTACAAGGAATCTTTATCATTTATGTTAGGGAATTGAATTTGTCTTTCTCATTTTAGGAACTGATAATTTGAATTAGCACATTCGTTACACCTGGCCTGTATAAATGCCAGATCACGAGTGCTGCCACCATTCTGCTCTGATAATTGCAGGGACAGGATGCAGCTGGAGTTAGGGACAGAATTAAACTGTGCACTCTGCCGAAAAGCAGCTGTGTGTACACTGCTCGTGTCTGAGTGGGAGTACTGTGTCAAAAAGCCACTGTGTGTACTTTTCACCCATATATGTGTGACTACTGTGCCAAGCAGATGCTGTGTGTACTGTCATGATCCAAGGTGGATCTGACAGCTTAAATGCATAAAGTGAACTTTTTTCCTTTGGCTGTGTGCCAAAGTGTGATGTGGTTGCCCCCCGGTGGCCATTAGAATTATTACACGTGGTGTCATTCATTCTAAGTTGCCCCGGTGGTGGTGAGTGGTATCGCATCTTAGTTTTAGGGTTAATGAGCACGCAATTACAAATCAGGTGTTAGGCTCTATAAAAGGGAGCCAGGTGGGTTCAATCACTGTTGGTGATATTGATTGTGTGTTAATCATTCACAAGGAAGCCTGGGTGAATGAAGGAGCTGAACATGAGTCCTGCACAGCCCAGCCAGAGGACACCAGTGAAAGCTAGGTGGTCTGCAAGAAGGGCTAGCATGGCATGGTGGAGTCACAGTTTATGGTGTTGGCAGGAAGTGCTTGCATGGCTTGGTGGAGTGACGACTATGGAGAGAGTTGCACTCAGCATGCGGGACTTGGTTGCTGAGAGCTGGACTCAAGCATGCTGGATTTTTTGGGCAGGAGCTGAACTCATCTTTGGGACTCTGTTACTGGACAGCTGCAACTGGTGTTGGACTCTGCTCCAAGGCTGCACTATGGTGAAGGATCCAGTCATGGTGATGGATCCGGGTGGAGGAGAAGATGCACACAGGTGGTGGACTCTGTTGCTAGGAGCAAACGCAACAGAGCAAAGCTAAGTGGTGTTTCCTCTGTTTTGTCGTCTTTCCCTCATGTGTGTTTAGTGCAGTGGTGGGATTAGTGTCCGCACCAACCAATTCCCTAGTGAGGGTTTAGGTCAGGGCGAGCTAGGGTTTTGAGGTTCCTGCGGCGTGCCCGGTGCGGAATCGGCATAGGGAACATTAGGAGTGCAGGGACACTGGCTCAGGGGAGCTCAGGAGGTCTCCATTTCCCTATTCCCTATCGCAGGGCCAACCATTGTTAATTTTACCCAGGTTCCCCCTTTATTATTTAAATTCGCCTTACTGGAGGCGTGGTTTCCAGATTCACATGTAATACCTAAATTCGCCTGTTGGAGGCGGCATATCCAGCTGCACGTGTTATTATTTAAATTCGCCCCACTGGGGGCGGAGTGTCCAGGGTCACGTGTGTCACATGGGTTCGCCTTGCGGTACTCGCTGCGTCCAGACACGCGTGACCATGACATGTACTCTGTAAATATATCTATGGGAGTGGTGTGCAAAAAAAACCTCTGTGTGAACTTTGCACCCCTGTCTGTGGGAGTACTGTAGCTTTAAGCCTCTGTGTGTATTTTGCAAATCTGCCTGTGAGAGTACTGTGCCAAAAAGCCTCTGTGTATACTCTTCAACACCCCCGTGGGAGTACTGTTCCTTTAACCCTCTGTGTGTTCTCTGCTACCCCTCCTGTGAGAGTACTTTGCCGTTAAACCTTTGTGTGTACTCTGCACCCCTGTCTTGAGAGCAAGGGCATACCCAGTATCAAAACTAGGGGGGGAAGCCATGGTCATTTAGTTTGTAAAATTTTAGAATGAAAAAGGTGAATGAGATGAAATGAGAATGAACAAATGACCGCCATGCACAACACAATCCCCTATAACAAGACCAATAACACCACATACAGGGGAGAAATACCACCACACCATGAACAGATCACACAGTGACTAAATAATACCACACACAAGGAGAAATACTGCCATGATCAATTCTATTATTATAATTCTATTTAAACTTACCTTTGCATTCTTCTCTTCTGTTCAGCAGGGAGGCTTCAAGTTCTTGCATGCTTATCACACACTGAAACTGAGCCACTCACACTGCCCTTTCCAGCCACAGCAATTGGACTGATCTTTAGGGAAAAAATGCAGAATATTAGATAGATACAGTAGATAGAATTCCAGAGAAATTGGAGGCAGCACACCGTTTGTAGTGAAAAAAAAAAGCTATTTAATAAGGCCAAAAGGCGATGTTTCGGTCCAAACAGGAACCTTTCTCAAGCCTTGAGAAGTGTTCCTGTTGTTTGGACCAAAATGTCGCCTTTTGGCCTTATTAAATAGCTTTTTTTTTCACTACAAACGGTGTGCTGCCTCTAATTTCTCTGGATTTCTATAATTGAGTTTAGTATTTGCCTAGGGGGCTCTGCACCCGGACTGTGCTGCTCTAATTTTGTTCTTTTTAGATAGATAGATAGATAGATAGATAGAAAGATAGATTTTAGCATGGAATGCAAGCAAATTCCACCCTGAAATATGCCCCATCATTGTCCCCTTCTTGTAGTAATGTGCCCCATCATTGTGCCCTTCTTTTAGTAATGTGCTCCATCATGACCATCATGATCCCCTTCTTGTAGTAATGTAGAAATTGCCCATTCCACCACCTCCATCATTTCCTCCTCTCCTATCACCCCATCATTGCCCGTTCCAGCATCATTGTCCTATCCACTACCAGCATCAATGCCTTTTCCCCACCACCCCTATCATTGCCCATTCCACCACCTCCATCATTTCCTCCTCACCACCCCATTATTGCCTTTTCAATCACCATCATCATTGCCCTCTCAGTCGCCCCATCATTGCCTTCTCCTCCACCAACCGATCATTGCCTTCTCCCCCGACACCCATTATTGCCTTCTCCCCCATCACCCCATCATTGCCTTCTCCCCCGCCCCCATAATTGCCCTCTCCATCTCCCCATCATTGCTTTCTCCCCACCACCCCATCATTGCCTTCTCCCCCACCTCCATAATTTCCCTCTCCATCACCCCCATCATTTCCTTTTCCATCACTCTAATCATCCCCATCATTGCCTTCACCATCCCTCCCATCATTGCCTTCTCCATCACTCCCATCATCCCCATCATTGCCTTCTCCATCCCTCCCATCATTGCCATCTCCATCACTCCCATCATCCCCATCATTGCCTTTTCCAGCACTCCCATCATTGCCCTACCCCATCACTCCCATCACTCCCGTCATTACCTTTTCCATCAATCCCATCATTGCCCTTTCCCATCACTCCCATCATTGCCTTCTCCAGCACTCCCATCACACATACACACACACCTCTCTGCTGCGCTCCGCTCCTCTGAGCTCTATGGTGCTGGCAGCTTCCTCCAACTCTTCCTCCTCTCCTCCCGCGCTTCCTCTCTCTCTGGCACACAGCGGTGCGATGCTGAATGATGATGTCATCCAGCAGCGCTGCTGAATGCCATTTGAGGAAGGATGGAGCAAGTTAGGGCCGGCGATGCTTCGTGCCAGCAGAAAGGGCTCTGCGTGCCCTCTCTGGCACGTGTGCAAGTTTGCCATTGCTGTTCTAGCAGGGGGTATCTGCCCCCCCTGCCCCATGGTGGGTAAGCCCATGCTTGAGAGGGCTGTGGCTTTAAGCCTCTGTGTGTACTTTTCTACCCTACCTTTGGGTATACTGTTCCAAAAATCTTCTGTGTACTCCGAAGTCATGTCTGTACAAGTAGTGGGCTCAAAAAATGTTCTACTCTATAGCCGTCTTTTTGTGAATAGGGTGTCTAAAAAAATTCTAGTATGTAGCTGTCTCTTTCCCATTACCAGGCCAAAAAAATTTTTATTCTACCTCTGGGTCTATACGAGTAGCATTTCTGGATTTTCTACTATGCAGCTGCATCTTTCCCATTGGTGGGCCTAAAAATTTTTTTTATTTCTACCCCTGGGTCTATACGAGTAATGTTTATAAAAAATGTTTCTACTATGCAGTTGTCTCTTACTCATTTGTGGCTCCAAAAAATTATTTTATTCTACCTCTAAATGGGTAGTGTTTCTAAAAGATTATTACAGTATGCAGCCACCTTTCCTGTTCGTGTGTTGAAAAATTATTTTATTCTACCGCTGTGCTGTGTCTATACGAGTAGTGTTTCTAAAAAATTATGAAGCCATCTGTTTCCCATTTGTGGGCCCCCAAAATTATTTAGTTCTAACACTGTGACTATATTAGTACTGTGTCAAAAAAGTTGTTCTACTATGCAGCCGTCTTTTTCCTATTTGAGGATCAAAAAAATTATTTTATTTTACCGTTGTGTCTAAACGAGTGCTGTGTCTAAAAAACGTTCCTACTCTGCAGATGTCTTTTTGTGAGCAGTGTGTCTAAAATAAAATTCTAATTTGCAGCTGTTTCTTTCCCATTTGTGGGTCAAAAAACCTGTTTGTAGTGTACCAAAAATCCTCTTGGAGTACTGTGCAAAAAAGCCTTTGTTTGTCCTGGAACAAGAAACCTCTGGGAGCACTGTGCCAGAAAAACTCTGGGCTGTAATAAAAAGCCTCTGGGAGTACTGTGTCAAAAAGTCTTTGTTTCTACTGTGCTAAAAAGCCTATGGTAGACTGTGACAAAAAGCTTCTGTGCATACTGCAGCCGTGTCTGAGCGAGAAGTGTGCCTAAAAAATAATTATACTCTGCCACTGTATCTGTATGAGTTGTGGTCCTAAAAAAAAGTTATACTCTGTACCTGTGTCTGTGGGTGTAATGTGCGTAAAAATACATTTTTCTAGCTGCAACCATATCTGTGGAAATACTGTGCCAAAAATCTGTGTGTGTACACTGCACGTGTTTCTGTGGGAGTACTCTGAAAAAAGCCTCTGTGGGAGTACGTTGCAAAGTTGCCTGTGTGGATGTACACTGAAAAACACCTGCTTTTTTTTTAATTTGGGTAAGCCCCAAAACATTGTGAATTGAAAATAGAACAAACATTCTGTTATTTTAAGTAATTTTCCTAGCCATTTTTGTTTACAGGGCAATTGTCCTCCTTTAATTTCCTTTTGCAGCCCCCAAGCCCTTATTATGACCATTTTACACTTATTTTAAAGCACTGACGTTTGGGTCGCCTTTGACTTCAATAGGGTTTGGGTTCAAGTTCGGATACCAAGCTGAACTGCCAACTGTAGTTTCCACGGGTCCGCTCATCCCTGTATGTCATAGTTAAGGGCTGCATGTATTGAGCAGGTTCAGGAGCTGAGTCTGCACAAAACACAACAGATGTCAGCTGTGATACACAACCAACATCTGCCTCTAATAGCAGCGGCTGAAGCTATCCTCCATTTCTACTGTTTAACTTGATATCAGTTTTGATCAAAACTGTTGTATATACTTTATTTATTTTTTATGTATTTTCTTATGTATTTTTCTGCTTGAGTTATTTTATTTTCAATATTTATTTTGTTGAAGTAACTGATGAAGGTTTGATTGTGACCGAAACGGTTTCTTTTTACTACACTGTGGACAACATTAAATATTGTCACTGATCATATTAAGTTGAGTGCCGAATCTTTTGATACATATTTATGGTGTGGGAACCTATTTTGGCACCTTCGATAGTTGGGCATACATCACTTTATTCTACTAGTCATACCCTTACATGTCGCACACTATATGGTTATGCCAATCTCTTCACTTAGGCTAGTTTCACACTAGCGTTTCCTGGAGCTGCGGAGGGATGTGCACGGCCGCCGTGAAGCTCCGCCCACGGCCACACCTCCTCTGGTCAGTTCCGCCTATGGTAGCATGATGCTGCATGCAACCTGTCTACCCTATCTTTAGCATTGGGTACGCAGGCCATGCGCAGGTATGCATTTGCCGGCGCATGCATCCTTTTGACGGTGCGCCGACCTGCGCCAAATGCACCGTGTTGCATTTTGGTGAGATCGGCGCACCGTCAAAAGGATGCATGCGCCAGCAAACACATACCTGGGCACGGCCTGCATACCCAATGCTAAAGATAGGGTACGTAGGTCGCATGCAGCATCATGCACCCATAGGTGGAGCTGACCGGAGGAGGTGCGGCCATGGGCGGAGCTTCTCGTGGCCTGCGCATCCCTCCGCAGCTCCAGGAAACACTAGTGTTAAACTAGCCTTACGTTTTCCTATAACGCAGAAGAAATGCCGCACATTTTAGTCCAGACCAACCTCTCCAGCAAATTTCTGAAAGCACCCCCTCAGGAGACCTGTGGTAGAGACCTCGAGCGAGAACTTCGTCACCATACCAACTTGGATTTGCACTGTGCCACCTTGACAGAGTACTTGCGTGTACAGAGGATCCCATGTGGTTTAAGTGTACCATTACGTCCTACACTTTTCTGTGAGTCATCTGATTATTGCACCAAGTACGAACAAATTCTTAATAAATGTTCTTTTGATTTGATGACTTTGACTGTAGAGCACTTGCAAAAAGCTATTGGCAGTAGCTCACTACGCATCAAGACCATTGAGGCACAACTGGCATCCACAGGCACACCAGATGAGTTGAATACCCTCAAGACACACATTAAAACCAATATTGAGCAACATAGGAGAGACACAAAAAGTCAAAAATGCACTAAATTCACTAGAGACCAGGAGGACTACGAGTTGGACCGTGTTTACAAGTGATGGGAGAAAACATCTACATGGAGAGCTTCTTCAAGATTTGGTCATAGGTCTTCCACTGAACTATCAACTTCGGATTCAGAACAGGATCGTGTATATTCGTCAACCAGTACCGGTCTTTTTTTAGGCCAGAGATGGAGGCCACAAAGATGAAGAGGACCAGACAGGGGCTTAGATCCAAGTCCGGACCACCCGGTCACAGGTAATTGTCCGCTAGTAGTTAACATTTCTTCAAGGACATTAGGGGTCACCGAATATAATGCTCTACAGAAGTGACTACCATTTTGTCCATCCATCATACAAGTATAAGACTTTTCACTTAGAAATGGACTTCCAGCATTTTTTCGCTCACTAAGATTGAATGTACATTTCTCCAAAGCTCCAGGGGCTCAGTTGCCAATGACAGAGGATAGCCTGAACCCCAGACTACTATCCACCTCTAACCTAGGTTTATGGCCAAAAAGTTTTTACACGCCACCACAGGGATCCAATGCCTTAGAAACCTTTACAGGTTTCATCCAAACTTCCTTCCAGAATCTTAAGGTTGACATAGAAAAAGGAAAATTATTCTATCCCCCTAATTTAACAGCATTAGATTATCAAGCACTGAGAACCTTACAGGAGGATGAGAACCTCATTATCAAACCTGAAGACAAAGGGGGTGCGATAGTCGTTTTGGACTGATCCTACTACATTGCAGAAGCTCACAGACAATTAAATGATACCACCATCTACATGAAGCTACATCAAGATCCAACCAATAGTATCAGAGCACGCATCACAGACATTCTGATAAGGTTCACTGACGGGGGCATTTTTGACAAAAAAAACTTGTGAATTTCTTACTAAACAAAACCCGGTGATTCTGTGGTGTTACTATCAGTGTGTCAAGAGTGAGAGAAGAGGGTTGCATTGACAATCCAACACAATGGGCAGTACTTTGAACACATTTTATAAGTGGTCATAAACTTGCAAATAACTTATGAAAGAATAAAGTTACTGTAAAACCAAGCATACCATTGTTTTTCTTGTGAAACTCTCAATAAGTTTGATGTGTCATATGACCGTCTTCCCATTGGAAAAAATAAAGTTGGATCTAAAATGGCCAACTTCAAATTGGCCGCCATGGTCACCACCCATCTTGAAAAGTTTTCCCCCTCCCATATACTAATGTGCCACAAACAGGAAGTTGATATCACCAACCATTCCCATTTTATTTAGGTGTATCCATATAAGTGGCCCATTCTGTAGTTATCTCTTTGGTGCAAGATTTTTTTTCCTCCATTCCAAAACTCAGAACAAGACCCCAATGGACCAAAATGTCTCTGGGACTCATCTGCTTTCCTTTGATTTGTTATGCAGCAGATCCATTTTGCACATTCGACTTGTCTGTTCCTGAAGCAGAAAGCACAAAGGGATGTCCATAAGGGTGCTTTCACTTCGTTTTGGCACCCGTTTGTTGGTCCCATTGGTTCTTATGTTCCTCCCCAATATGGGAATTAAGGTGTATGCACCGTTATGGCCATAGACTATAAGGGTGCCGAAAGAGTGATCGCATGCCCTGTCCTGCATCATTCTCGGGCATGTATGCCTACTGGAGGTGGACACCCAGACGCAGTCTAATATGTGCCCTAAAATGATGCGAGACAGAGCGCATATTCACTTTCTCTGCACCATTATAGTCTTCTATGACCCTGTTGGCAGATACGCCTGAATCTCATTTTGCTGGATGGGACCAACGAACGCAGTGTGAAAGCACCCTAATATAGATGAGAAAGTGGCCTGAAGATGCATTTATACTGCATGATTATCCAAGGAACGCTCGCTTCCCAATAATCCTGGAGTCTATTCAGAATTCCAATCACTTGACAAACTAGAAATATGCTCGTTCAACAGGTGAAATGATTTTTAAGCTTTATAAAATTAATTATTGCTGGTAGCACATTGTCTTGTGTAAACACTAATGTGCTGCCAAGAACAATGACAGTCCATGCGCACTGAGTGATCCATTACAGATCATTTTGTGCACATTGAAGGCACGGTAACCCTTTCTACAAAGCCTACTTCATAACCGCTGATCGTCTTTCATTTAGTTAGTGCAGACCTCACTATGTAACATTTGTCAAGTGTTCAGTATTTTTGTCGACATGACATGTTTAATCAATTAGAAAAAGCTATGAGGATAGCATGCAATTTACATGGAGAAAACATACAAACCACTTGCAGATGTTGTCCTGATGGTGGGGTTTCAGCACAGGACCCCAACACTGCAAAGCAACATTGCTAACCACTGAGCTACTGTGCTGCCCAAAGTGTATGTGGTGTGGATCTTTGATGTAATTGGACTGAAAAAGCAGTGTGGATACAACATGGATGAAGGTATAGGAGCATGGCATGCCAGTTGGAAGCTCAAAAGCAGAAGCACAGGATGGTCACTAAAGAAGGGGACATAAAGAGGCAGAGTTGAGTTCAGTAGGGCAGATAACTCCCAGTAAGGCCTGTTTCACACTTCAGTTTTTTCCATCAGTCAAGATCCGCCGTTTTCGTAAAAAAACGGATCCGCCATTTTGTTTGGCGGATCCGTTTTTTTCCCATTTACTTGCATTACTGGCGGATGGCCATCCGTCGGATCCGTTTTTTTGCGGAAGAGCCAATTTTTTTGAGTCCGCCAACATGCCCGGATGGAGCTTGTAACGTTTTTTTGGCTGAAGGATCCGCATTTCTGTACTGCGCATGCCCGCAGGAATGATCTCACCTGGAAATTTAACCCTAAAATCATTTCTGGCAGACAGTAAAAATTCTCTCTCTCTCTCTCTCTCTTGTCCCCGGAGTGTGGTTCCTTTAAAATTCTTCAGCCAACGGATCCGTCAAACAGCCGGACCGCTGCCATCCGTTCACTTCAGTTAACAACGGATCCGCTTTCCGCCATTTTGGCGGATTTTAACTGACAAGAAAAAACTGAAGTGTGAAACAGGCCTAATGAAGTAACAGTTTAGCATATCCAATGACTCCCAGGGACAAACTAGCAGAGCCTAGCAATTTAGCAAAACTGGGTATTTTAGGAGGCAAACAGTGTCCATGCAGCTGAGCCAAAAAATAGCAGAGCTAGACAAGAAAAGAAATTATTAAAGAATGGAACAGTGGACAAAAGTAAAAGTGAAGTATAACAACTACATAAACTAGTGAATGAGCCGATCTTAAATGACCAGGGCGACCGACAGCGGAAATGTCTGTTTCATATGTTTGTAATACAGTATTGGTATACACTAAAGATTCTCAAACCTTTTTATTTTATTTCGGCCACATCAGACAGACCAGGGTGATATCTGGGCTTCACAATCTGCAGTGAAAGTCCATGTTCAAAATCAAAATTTCTCTGAATTTTCCTTTTGTTGCTTCATTAATTGAGTATGACATTAAAATAAATGCAGAATGAGTTGTATAATATTAAAATAAATGCAGAAGGAGTTGTATAATATTAAAATAAATGCAGAAGGAGTTAATTATGTTTCTAAACAATATATTCCTGCAGACATAGACTGTAAGACTGTGCAGCACATGGTCACTTCTATGAAACCTGCCCACCCTCCCAGATCTATCTCCCCAACAACCAGAGGGCACATCATTGATGAGGCTAGTCTCACAGTTTGAGAAGCACCGGTACAGATGACAAAAAATATTATTCATGGAAGCACTATCTTTCTAATAAACGAATGTCTTTGTTGTAAGCTATATATTGGAAAATGAAGAAATCACTAATTTATTTTATTTAACTTCTGAATAGTGCCTAAGGGGTTCAATTACTGTGTATAATACATGGCTCATTTATTCTGGAAATTAGTGGTGGTGTTAGATATATCGGAATATTATAGATGATCAAAAGTGTTTGAGGCAAATTGAATTTGCCTTGAATTTTAAGAAAAATTCAGATTCTCCTTAATATGAACTTTATTGATTCACTTATTGTGAATTAAAAAAAATTGTCAATTGGCTGCCATAGTTCTGAATTATTGATGGACGGAATGAGGTTAAAAAATTATACTTTGTGGCGATTTTCTTTTCCTTTTATGTTGTTATTTGCTATATGCTATTTAATGCCTATTTGTGGGTTCTCTAGTTTTAAATTTTTTCCGTACCTGTACAAGGTTCTTTACTTCCCATTCTCTTTCCTCCCTTCCTACCTTCCTTCCCTTACCATGTTTAATTACTGAAAACCAATAAAATTATTTGAAAAGAAAAAATACTTAACCCCATTCGAGGAGGAAACAAAGAAAAATTATTGACCACGTGCAAAGCTTTTTGGATTCTAAAACTCGATGCAAAATATCCCAAAGGCATGAACTTAAGAAATGATTTGTTTTAGTTTTATTAATTAATTTTAAAAAAATTGTGTTTTTTCTAGTGCTCGCATCTGGCAACACCTTGGTCATACCTAATGCAATTGTTTATATGCTTTGGATTGGTTCTCTGTTTTCTATTTAAAGTTTTGTCATTCTGTTAACCATATCCTATGAGTAAGGGTGCTTGTAACGCACCAGAAACGCATCAGGTGTGTCTTATGTTTTTAATTATGGCCTGACATGCTGAAATAAAGTTTTGATATTTAACCCCTTCACTACCAAGGGTGGTTTGCACGTTAACTCCCGGGTCAATTCTGACCACTGTACCTTTATGAGGTCATAACTCTGGAACGCTTTCATGGATCCCGGTGATTCTGACATTGTTTTCTCGTGACCTATTGTACTTCATGGTAGTGGTAAAATTGCATTCAAATAACTTGCGTTTATTTGTGAAAAAAACGGAAATTTGGCGAAAATTTTGAAAATTTTGCAATTTTCCAACTTTGAATTTTTATGCCCTTAAATCACAGCGATACAGCACACAAAAAACTTAATACATAACATTTCCCACATGTTTACTTTACATCAGCACAATTTTGGAACCAAAATTTTTTTTTGTTAGGAAGTTATAAGGGTTAAAAATTGACCAGCGATTTCTCATTTTTGCAACACCATTTTATTTTTAGGGACCACTTCACATTTGAAGCCACTTTGAGGGGTCTATATGATAGAAAATACCCAAAAGTGACACCATTCTAAAAACTGCACCCCTTAAGGTGCTTAAAACCACATTCAAGAAGTTTATTAACCCTTTATGTGCGTCACAGGAATTTTTTGAATATTAAAAAAAAAATGAACATTTAACTTTTTTTCACAAAAAAAATACTTCAGGTTCAATTTTCTTTATTTTACCAAGGGTAACAGGAGAAATTGGACTGCAAAAGTTATTGTGCAATTTGTCCTGAGTACGCTGATACCTGATATGTGGGGGGAACCACTGTTTCGGCGCATGGCAGACCTCAGTAGGGAAGGAGCGCCGTTTGACTTTTTCAATGCAAAATTGGCTGGAATTCAGATCGGACGCCATGTCGCGTTTGGAGAGCCCCTGATGTACCTAAACAGTGGAAACCCCCCAAGTGACCCCATTTTGGAAACTAGACCCCCCAAGGAACTTATCTAGATATGTGGTGATAACTTTGAACCCACAAGGGCTTCACAGAAGTTTATAACGTACAGCGGTACAATTAAAAAATCATATTTTTTCCACAAAAATGATCTTTTCACCCCCAATTTTTATTTTTCCAAGGGTAACAGGACCCTAAAAGTTATTGTGCAATTTGTCCTGAGTACGCTGATACCCCATATGTGGGTGTAAATGACTATTTGGGCGCATAGCACAGCTCGGAAGGGAAGCAGCGCCATTTGACGTTTTTGGCTAGAATTGAGATCGGACACCATGTCGCGATTGGAAACCCCCTGATGTACCAAAACAGTGGAAACCCCCCACAAATGACACCATTTTGGAATCTAGACTCCCCAAGGAACTTATCTAGATGTGTGGTGAGAACTTTGAACCCCCAAGGGCTTCACAGAAGTTTATAACGTACAGCAGTACAATTAAAAAATCATATTGTTTCCACAAAAATGATCTTTTCACCCTCAATTCTTATTTTTCCAAAAGTAACAGGACCCGAAAAGATATTGTGCAATTTATTCTGAGTATGCTGATACCCCACATGTGGGTGTAAACCACTATTTGGGCGCATGGCAGAGCTCGGAAGGGAAGCAGCGCCATTTGACGTTTTTGGCTGGAATTGAGATAGGACACCATGTCGCGTTAGGAAAGCCCCTGATGTACCAAAACAGTAGAAACCCCCCACAAATGACACCATTTTGGAAACTAGACCCCCCAAGGAACTTATCTAGATGTGTGGTGAGCACTTTGAACCCCCCAGTGCTTCACTGAAGTTTATAACGTCCGGCCGTGAAAATAAAAAAATCGTATTTTTTCCACAAACATGATCTTTTAGTCCCCATTTTTTTATTTTCCCAAGGGTAACAGGAGAAATTGGACCACAAAAGTTGTTGTCCAATTTGTCCTGAGTACGCTGATACCTCATATGTGGGAGAAAACTACTGTATGGGCACACGTCGGGGCTCGGAAGGGAAGTAGTGACGTTTTGGAATGCAGACTTTGATGGATTGGTCTGCGGGTGTCATATGCGTTTGGAGAGCCCCTGATGTACCTAAACAGTGGAAACCCCCCACAAGTGACCCCATTTTGGAAACTAGACCCCCTAATGAACTTATCTAGATGTGTGGTGAGCACTTTGAACCCCCCAGTGCTTCACAGAAGTTTATAACGACCGGGCGTGAAAATAAAAATATCGTATTTTTTCAACAAACATCATCTTTTAGTCCCCATTTTTTTTATTTTCCCAAGGGTAACAGGAGAAATTGGACCCCAAAAGTTGTTGTCCAATTTGTCCTGAGTACGCTGATACCTCATATGTGGGAGAAAACTACTGTATGGGCACACGTCGGGGCTCGGAAGGGAAGTAGTGACGTTTTGGAATGCAGACTTTGATGGATTGGTATGCGGGTGTCATGTGCGTTTGGAGAGCCCCTGATGTACCTAAACTATTGAAACTCCCCACAAGTGACCCCATTTTGGAAACTAGACCCCCCACAGAGCTTATCTAGATGTGTGGAGAGCACTTTGAACCCCCAAGTGCTTCACAGAAGTTTATAACGCCTGGGCGTGAAAATAAAAAAAACATTTTTTTCCGCAAAATTATATTTTTGCCCCCAATTTTTTATTTTCCTAAGGGTAACAGGAGAAATTGGACCCCAAAAGTTGTTTTGTAATTTGTCCTGAGTAGGCTGATACCCTACATGTGGGGGTAAAACACTGTTTGGGCACATGGCAGAGCTTGGAAGGGAAGGAGCACCATTTGACTTTTTCAACGCAGAATTGGCTGGAATTGAGATCAGACGCCATGTTGCCTTTGGAGAGCACCTGATGTGCCCAAACAGTGGAAACCCCAAATTATAACTCCAACCCTAACCTCAACACACCCCTAACCCTAATCTGAGCCCTAGCCCTAACCCTAGCCGTAACCCTAACCCTAGCCCTAGCCCTAACCCTAACCCTAGCCCTAACCCTAACCCTAGCCCTAACCCTAACCCTACCCTAACCCTAACCCTAGCGGGAAAATGGAAATAAATACATTTTCTTTTAGTTTTATTATTTTTCCCTAACTAAGGGGGTGATAACGGGGGGTTTGATTTACGATTTATGGCGGTTTTTATGTTTGGCGGCTGTCGCACGCTAAAAGACGCTTTTTATTGTAAAAATAGTTTTTGCATCACCACATATTGTGAGCTATAATTTTTCCGTATTTTGACCCACCGAGTCATGTGAGGACTTATTTTTTGCGGGAGGAGTTGACGTTTTTATTGGTACCATTTTCGGGCACGTGACATTTTTTGATCGCTTTTTATTCCGATTTTTGGGGCGCAGAATGAACAAAAACCAGCGTTTCATGAATTTCTTTTGGGGGGTGCGTTTACACCGTTCCGCGTGCGGTAAAATTGATAAAGTGGTTTTATTTTTCGGGTCAGTACGGTTACAGCGATACCTCATTTAGGTCGTTTTTTTATGTTTTGTCGGTTTTTTGCAATGAAAACAATTTTATATAAAAAATAATTATTTTTGTATCGCTTTATTCTGTGAGCTATAACTTTTTTATTTTTTTGCGGATGATGCTGTATGGCAGCTCGTTTTTTGCGGGACAAGATGACGTTTTCAGCGGTACCATGGATATTTATATGCATCTTTTTGATCGCGCGTTATTACACTTTTTGTTCGGTGGTATGATAATAAATCATTATTTTTTGCTTCGTTTTTTATTTTTATTTTTTAAGGGGTTCGCTAAAGGGGTTAACTAATGGGACAGTTTTATAGGGCAGGTCATTACGGACACGGCGATACCAAATATGTGTACTTTTATTGTTTTTTTTTTTTTTATTTTGAAAAAATGGATTTATTGGGGAATATTTTTTTTTTTTTTTACTAATTTATTTAGCGATTTTTTTTTAATTATTTTTAACACTTTTTTTTTTTTTTTTTACTTTATTACCTTGTCCCAGGTGGGACATCACTGTCCTGTGACAGATCGCTGATCTGTCACATCACAGATCACTGTGACAGATCAGCGATCTGACACAGGCACTGCTGCAGACTTCCTCATGCCTGCGCTTTGCAGGCACTGAGGAAGCCAGCTTCCTCAGGCCCCCGTCGCCATCTTGGATTCGGGGGCCTGGAGGAAAGGAGTCCCCCGCAGCAGCGCTGCACATTGCGCTGCCGTGGGGGGCTCAGGGAAGCACGGAGGGAGCCCCCTCCCTGCCGATGCTTCCCTTTAACCCCCGGTACACCGCGATCGCGTTTGATCGCGGTGTGCAAGGGGTTAACGTGTCGGGGGCGGTCCGTGACCGCCCCTGACACATTGTGCCGGGTGTCAGCTATGATAATTAGCTGACACTTGGCCGCGATCAGCGGCGCTCACCACGTGGGCGCCGCTGATCGCGATGACGTAATATTCCGTCCATGGTAATTAGGTCCATGGTCACATGGACGGAATATTACGTCAATTGTAGGTAAGGGGTTAAAAAAAAAAAAAATTATACTTTGCTCACTATACTTCGGTTCCGACACTTCTGCAGTCCCATGTCTTCTATCCGACCTGTACTGTTATCTGGTGAGCGATATCTTCTTAACTTAAGTCAACTTAAGTCTGCCACGGTTTCTGAATGGGCCACTTATGTCACAATACACTCTGACTTCACAACTCACTAACTCTGAAGCAGTATGAAATATGTCATGACGTGAAAGGTCCGCTCAGCGTAAGGAGGCCCAAAGGGGATAGAAGAGGTAAGACAATAAATAGCATAATAACACACATTTGCCATGCGATTCACATCAAATAACTTTGTATTGAATTTTCGTGCCAAATACGTGCTTGAACTTCGGTGGATTTGCTTATCACTAATAAATGTAATATGTATATATATATATATATATATATATATATAGTATAAATAGATGATATATACAGCCATATGTTAAAGTTTGGGCACCCCTATTAATTTTAACCTTTTTTCTTTATAACAATTTTGGTTTTTGCAACAGCTATTTCAGTTTCATATATCTAATAACTGATGGACTCAGTTATATTTCTGGATTAAAATGAGGTTTGTTGTACTAACAGAAAATGTGCAATCTGCACTTAAACAAAATTTGACCGGTGCAAAAGTATGGGCACCCTTATCATTTTCTTGATTTGAACACTCCTAACTACTTTTCACTGACTTCCTGAAGCACTAAATTGGTTTTGTAACCTCATTGAGCTTTGAACTTCATAGCCAGGTGTATCAAATCATGAGAAAAGGTATTTAAAGTGGCCACTTGCAAGTAGTTCTCCTATTTGATTCTCCTATGGAGAGTGGCATCATGGGCTCCTCAAAACAACTCTCAAATGATCTGAATACAAAGATTATTCAACATAGCTTTTCAGGGGAAGGATACAAAAAGTTGTCTCAGAGATTTAATCTGTCAGTTTCCACTGTGAGGAACATAGTAAGGAAATGGAAGAACACAGGTACAGTTCTTGTTAAGCCCAGAAGTGGCAGGCCAAGAAAAATATCAGAAAGGCAGAGAAGAAGAATGGTGAGAACAGTCAAGGACAATCCACAGACCACCTCCAAAGACCTGCAGCATCATCTTGCTGCAGATGGTGTCACTGTGCATCGGTCAACAATACAGTGCACTTTGCACAAGGAGAAGCTGTATGAGAGAGTGATGCAAAAGAAGCCGTTTCTGCAAGCACGCCACAAACAGTTGCCTGAGGTATGCAAAAGCACATTTGGACAAGCCAGTTACATTTTGGAAGAAGGTCCGGTGGACTGATGAAACAAAGATTGAGTTGTTTGGTCGTACAAAAAGGCGTTATGAATGGAGGCTAAAAAACACAGCATTCCAAGAAAAACACTTGCTACCCACAGTAAAACTTGGTGGAGGTTCCATCATGCTTTGGGGCTGTGTGGCCAATGCCGGCACTGGGAATCTTGGTAAAGTTGAGGGTCGCATGGATTCAACTCAGTATCAGCAGATTCTTGACAATAATGTGCAAGAATCAGTGACGAAGTTGAAGTTACGCAGGGGATGGATATTTCAGCAAGACAATGATCCAAAACACCGCTCCAAATCTACTCAGGCATTCATGCAGAGGAACAATTACAATGTTCTGGAATGGCCATCCCAGTCCCCAGACCTGAATATCATTGAACATCTGTGGGATGATTTGAAGCGGGCTGTCCATGCTCGGCGACCATCAAACTTAACTGAACTGGAATTGTTTTGTAAACAGGAATGGTCACAAATACCTTCATCCAGGAACTCATTAATAGCTACAGGAAGCGACTAGAGGCTGTTATTTTTGCAAAAGGAGGATCTACGAAGTATTAATGTCACTTTTATGTTGAGGTGCCCATACTTTTGCACTGGTCAAATTTTGTTAAAATGCAGATTGCACATTTTCTGTTAGTATAATAAACCTCATTTGAATCCAGAAATATAACTGAGTCCATCAGTTATTAGATATATGAAACTGAAGTAGCTGTTGCAAAAACCAAAATTGTTATAAAGAAAAAAGGTTAACATTAATAGGGGTGCCCAAACTTTAACATATGACTGTATATACAGAAAAGGCTGGGCATTGTCTTGCCATTTGGAAGAGCCCAGTGCAGATTCCAATGGCATGAGGTATGATAATGGCTCTGAGGATTTTGTCGCAGTGATAACATTAGTCATTATACCATTGGGTAACATGAGGAGGCCATCATTGACCTACCACCAAAATTGGTTATTCTAAATGATGTTGCATGGAGTTTCCTGTAACTGTTCATGATGAGAAACAACTAGACGTAGTGTTGCCAGTCTGCTATACTTATCCAAAAAGTAGTATATATTGTGCTCCCATACTCCATTTTAGATTTAGACATCTATATGAAGTCAATAAGAAGACATGCCATGCCTCAGCACTTGCATCAGGGTTTCCATCTAATTCTCTGAATTCATCTGCTTTCAGGTGAAACCCCGAAGAATTAATTTATTACAATGAGGCAGCAGATTTACTCTTGACCAAACCTGGCCTCTATTCAGTGATCTCCTTCATTTCAAAGGTGCACAAAACTGTGGTCAACAGCACTTTTATGTACGCTTAAAAAGTTGGACACCGTTGCATCACAGGTCAGACAATGTACAATGTTACTCCCCCTGCCTTTTTTCAGGAAATCTTCTGTCATGGGGTTAATTTTAATTTTATAGAATCAACATATTCCGCATCACTTTACAATTTTAGAGGGGACTTACACAGACAATAAAGCCATTACAGAATAACACACACATCAGATACCAAAAGGAGTGAGGGCCCTTTTCACAAGCTTAAAATCTATGAATTCTCTCTAAATCATGTATTTCAGTGATTTACATGGAAAGCCCAGTGCAAGCGCTCAGCGTAGAGTGCAGGATAAATAAGAGTCAAGCCATACTGCAATCTTTTTGGGAAGTAGAATGAACAAATCAACAGTAGATAAAGAATTGGTTCTATTTAGTTTTTATGCCATTCCTCGTGTGGTATTATTGATAAGATGACATAATTCTTCAGGTTGGTGTGATTACAGAGATGCTAGATTTATATAGTTTTTTATGTTTGGCTTCTGTCACACACTAAAAGTCGCTTTTTAGTATAATTTGAGAGCTATCATTTTTCTATATTTCTGCCAACGTGTCATAAATCATGTGAGGGCTTGTACAATTGTGGGATAAGTTAACGTTTTTATTGGTCCGATAGATGAAATTTGTAATCGCTTTCTATTCCAATTTTTGAAAGGCAAAATGAACAGAATCCTGCAATTCAGGAATTGTTGTTTTTTCTTTTTCTATGCTTCTGACTGTGTTATAAAAGTGATGGGACAACTTTATTTTTCAGGTCATTAAGATTACAGTGATATCACATTTATATAACAGGTTAACTAGTTACATAATTACTTAGGTTGCAAAAAGACCTAGGTCCATCAAGTTCAATCTTTCGCCACCAACTATACATTTTGTCATTAAATTATTTATATTCCGCAACATTATGTGTATTGAGGAAATCATCCAGCCCTTTTTTGAAAGCTGTCATAGTGTCTAACATTGCTACCTCTTGTGGTAGGGAATTTCACAGTCTGAGTGCTCTAACTGTACAGAACCCTTTTCTATTTAACTAGTTTTACAGTTTTATAGGTCGGGTCATTTTTGATGTGTACTTTTTTATTATTTTTTTATATATAACATGTATATTTATTGGTATAATATTTTTCCTGTGGCAATGTTAGTGCCCTCGCGAGGACTTTGCAGGGGCACCAATTGGAAGAAAGAGGAAGCCCCCTCACTCTCCCAGCTTTTTAAGTGTTGCGATCAAGGCATTTAGGAGGTTAAAAGGCCTGGGTGGTGACAGCTGAGTCTCAGCTTTAATTTAATTGTGTGGACACAGCTCCTGTGCCTTCATGATCGCCATGTCATACCCATACATCAAAGGTCGGGTGTCCCCGGATACCACATGGAAGGGCCTAAAGATTGCAGCGTCTGGTCACTTGAAATCTTGCACATATTAGAAATGCTTCACCATCATCTTAAACAGTGCAGGATTTGCTTGCTCTGTCTTGCTCTGTCATTGCACGGGTTAATCTGTCCAGTTGATCTCCTGGAGCTCTCCATCCTGAATTGCTTTAGCTGTTCTGCATTGGCCACTCCTCTTTGATATATATGCTCACCTCTGGCACTTGGGAATTGGCAATGATAGTTCTTACTTCCTAGCTAGGTGTTGAAGGAGAAATTTAGTGTTTTAGTGTAGAATGTTGGAGAGTTGTTCAAGAGTTTTCTGTGTGGAGTTAGTTTGCATGCTTATCCTCATCCTTTCATTTGATTTCTTCTACCTATCCCTCCCCTGTATTCCACTCTGTTGTTTTGTGAGTATATTTGTATGATTGTAGCTTTCTATCATCCAATTTTGTTTTAACCTCACATCTCTTTGGGTGGAGGAGGGAACAAATAAGGTTTAAAATAGGAGAATAAGAAGGTACGTGACTAGTGTTGAGTGATACCTTCCGATATCGCGAAATATCAGATCGGATTGGATAGGACCAATATCCCAAAAATATCGGTTATCGCCAATTCCGATACCGGAAACCAATGCAAGTCAGTGGGACACAAAAATCGGAATGAAAATAAACCCTTACTTTCCTTGTAGGTTAATTCTACATGAAGGAAAGCAACTAAGAATAATGTAGAATGTATTTGGGGAGGTGCAGGAGACATTAAAGGCATAGAGGTTTAGCCCAATCAAATGGAATAGCAGGAATTAATGTTTTTTTAAGACGTTCGGAGTTACAAAGATATTTACTATGTTAAGCTTTGTTATATTTTGTCAGATATTTATGTTTCACTTCTTCCATGCTCTTCACCTTCTTTTTTACTTCTCCCACACTTTCTCCTTCATCATCCTCAGCAGCAGCATCTTTTTCATCAACTTCTTCTTCATCTTATTCATCTTCTTCTTCTTCACCTTCTTCCTATTATTCTTTTTTTTACATTCTTCATATTCTTCTTATTCAACTATTATTCTTCTTCATAGTCTACTTCATCTTCATATTCTTCTTCTTCATCATATTCTTATTTGTGACAGGCATTCCTGTAGTTGTTATCTATAAAAGTTTGAAGATTCCGTTCTGCCTGTTACAAAACAATTACAACAGGATTTCTCCGCGTTCAGTTTTGCCTGCAGCAGCAGGTATTTTCCAGGGGCACCACGAGGAGGAACGGACTCACCCCCATACACTGCTTAGTCTTCCTCTGCTTGTAATTTAGATAATATCTTTTGCTCTGATTTTTAGTCTTATGCTTAATGTTCTTCTGCTTTTTGTTCTGCAGCTTCTTTTTCTTCTGTTTCTTGGTCTTCTGTCTCTTGTTCTTCTGTATCTTGGTGGTTGTCTTCTTGTTCTTTGTCCTCTTGGTCATCTTCTTCAGGGTCATCTTCAGGGTCATCTTCTTGGTCTTCTTCGGGGTGGTCTTCAGGGTCGTCGTCTTCGGGGTCGTCGTCTTCTTCGGGGTGGTCTTCAGGGTCGTCGTCTTTAGGGTCGTCATCAGGGAGATCCAGAGTGATTACCAAAAACCATTTCAAAAAGCTTGAACTTGGAAATGTAGCAGAAGGTACAAGAAGGCTGAGGAACTTCTGAGAACCAGCTGATGGTACTGGAACCTGAATGGGTAGCCGAAGGTACAAGAGCCAATGGAACTACCGAGGACCAGCTGATGGTACTGGAACCCGGTTACTAAGCAGGAGGTACCTGTGCCAGAAAACACTACCAAGGGCCAGCAGACGTTGGTGGAACTCGGATACTGAGAAGGAGGCACCTAAACCAACTGACGTTACTGGAACCCAGGGGGACATATTCAAGATTGACTTCCAAAGAACCAGCTAATGGTACTGAAACTCAGATAGGCAGCAGAAGATGCACATGAAAAAAAAAGTTGCAAGGCCACGAGCCGGCCGGAGTTACCGAAACCCACAGTCCTACAGGGGAGCTTGTCCTATTGGCACTACGGAACCAGCCTTCATTGCCAGATCCCGCAGCCCACATAGGAAGCACCTAAACTGCAGGCACCATAGAGTCGGCTAACCCGACCACAACACGACAGGACAATGTATTGGAGGCAAAGTGATGTTGACACTACCCGGAAACAGCTGGTGTGCTGGAACCACACTGGGCAGGAGGGAGTACCCGTGCCAAAGACACGTCTGAGCAGCAACTGGTGGTGTTGGAGCCCAGGGATAACAGTAGAAACAGAGTGTAGCCAGAGGCCTAATTGGAGCAAGTTTAATATCTGTAGTAGTGTGTTACAGAACCACTCAGCACCCAGGATATGTTGTGCAGTTATATGTATATATAATAGGTTCCATGTGAGGAGATGCATGTCCCTAATGCATCAGCAGTGTCCGCCCTCCCCCCACCTTTGTAATTCCCACAGTAAACATACGCAGGCTCCGGCCACCTGCTGCTTTTGTAATTCATGTCTGGCCTGACGCTTGTCTATTGGCCGGCCCTCTGTATCTGTGTGATATATATTCTGTGTCCTGTGAGTAAAGTGTTGTCAGACTGGAAATACATGGAGAAGCAGTGATCTTTTATATGCGCCCATGCACTCAGAGGAATTCCAGCCAGCATCATTCATTCAGACTCCAGCCAACACAGAGCGGACCTCCGAAAACACGGGGTGGTACTGAAAGAGGTACCCCAGCTTGGAAGACCCCGTTACACTGGTGGCAGCCAGCGGGATTTGATACCCCTTCTACAGGAGGAAAGGAATGAATGGAAAATAATTACCAGAAGTTAAAGAGTTAAAGAGGACTACATTAAAAGACCTGGTGGAAGCCCGAGGGTTGATCGCCAGCAACAAAACAAAAGCGGATTTGATAGCAGCCATCATGGAACACGACAGTGCAGCGCCCCCCAATGTGAATGTGGAGGAGACCGAATTCCAGAGGGAGGTAAAGAACAGACTGGCGTTCTATGGCCCAAACCCTGCAGTGGATATCATACGAGAGGTAATGGCTGATGTGTGTACTGATCTGAAGGAAAAGATGGCCGAGCGGACCAGGATAGAGCTAGCCAAGATGGAGATGGCAGAGCGGACCAAAGTGGAGCTGGCCAAGATGGAGATGGCAGAGCGGAGAGAGGAGAGTTAGTAAGCAGGGGGAGCTCTGGCCTTCGATCAGGTACCTTCAACAGTAAGCCACAAAAAGATCCAGCACAATGCCTTCCGACAGTTGGGGGAGGCAGAGGAAGACATTGATGGCTTTCTGCAGGACTTTGAGCGGCAGTGTGCTCTTCATCAAGTAAAGCCGGAGGAACGGGTTCAGATTCTGGCCAGCAAGCTGACAGGCCGGGCAGCGGACACCTATCGCACGGTACCTGATGAGGACTGTATGGACTATGAGCGGATCAAAGAAGTGATCTTGGCCCGGTATGCGCTGACACCAGAGGCCTACCGCCAAAAGTTCCGCGGACTTATAAAACGCGTAACCGATACCCACGCTGAATGGGCCTGTAAATTACGGCGGTCACTGCTACAGTGGGTACAAGGGAGCCAAGCAACCACTAAGGAGGACGTCCTTCAGCTCTTCCTGTTAGAACGATTCTTTAATGGACTAACCCCCGAGACACAGGAATGGCTTCGGGACAGGCGGCCAACTACTCTTGAGGAAGCCGCTCGTCTGGCCGATGAACATCATGATGCCAGGAGGCCGCAGTTGTCCGGATCAAAGGTGGTCACTAGGGGCCCGCCCATGAACCTGGAGGGCCCTAAACCACCGAAGATTGTAGGGGGACCAGCTAGAAGCCTGGCCTACATCAGTCCCCCTGGGGCGCGATGCCACACCTGTCGTCAGCTGGGCCACCTGCAAAGACAATGCCCCAATCGGACTCAGCATACCCAGTTGCCAAAGGCGGGAACAGCTACCTTCAGCCGGGCTGCTGTACACTGCTACCAAGGTGAAGCTCACCCGGCATTGGGGGCTATGATTAACCAAGGGGTGGAAGAGATGGAGGAAGTGCTGCATGAAGTAGACCCCGTGCAGGCAGCCCGGGCAGATAATCGACAACAGCATCGACAAGTCGTGTGGGTTAATGGGAAACGTATGCAGGGACTAAGAGATTCCGGGGCAACTTTGACCCTTGTGAAGCCTCATCTCGTCCGGGACTAAGAGAAGACGGACCGGACAGTGGCAGTCCATGTAGGAGGGGGAACCATACATCGACTACCCACTGCCAGGATTCACCTGAACTGGGGAGTTGGGGATGGCCTTGTTGAGGTCGGCTTGATGGAGGATTTCCTGCAGACGTCTTGCTGGGAAATGACTTGGAGCCCATGTTGCCTGCATTCTCGGTGGCCCCTCTGGCTGAGACATATCTTGTGACCACCCGGAGACAAGCTCGAGCTGCGGAGGCGGAATCACACTAGACTTAGTGCTGGAACACTGGGAAGGGGAGGGCCTCATAGAAGGGGTACCTATTGTACCCTATGTGCTGGAATTCCGGGACCGCCTACAGGAGCTGACCCAGGTTGTAAGTGAGAACCTGCAGGCGACACAGCGGCGCCAGCGCTTATGGTACGATCGGAGGGCCAGAGAGCACACTTTGGAAATAGGACAGAAGGTCCTGGTGTTAGAGCCTACTAAGCAGAATAGGTTTCAAGCTGCATGGCAGGGGCCCTACCAGGTAGTGGGGAAAATAGCCGACACAACCTATAATGTCACCGATTGTAACGACCCCAGGGTTATCCGCATGTTCCACGTGAATATGCTGAAGCCCTACCGGGAGCGCCCTGAAGAGGTAGTGGCCATCTGTGCACCTGAAGCAGAGGATTTAGCCGGACTTCCCTTGCCGGATGTCTTAGGGGAAAGGACTCAGTCTAAAACATGGGACCAGGTACACTTGGGCGAAGACCTAGGCTCCTTGGAGAGACAGCAGGCGGAGGCGTTGTTGAGGCTGTGACAGAGGATGTTTTCAGAGAGACCGGGGTACACTCGCCTGGCACAACACAAGGTTGAGACCCAGGATCAGACCCCCCTGCGATAAAACCCCTTCCGCGTCCATGAGTCTGTACGAGAGGGGATGCGACAAGAGATTCAAGAGATGCTGCGTTTAGGGGTCATTGAAAAGTCAGATAGTCCCTGGGCATCCCCCGTAGTGTTAGTGCCCAAGAAGGATGGGACTACACGGTTTTGTGTAGACTATCGTAAGCTCAATGAGAAAACAGTGACGGATGCATATCCCATGCCGCGTGTGGATGAGTTGTTAGACCGGCTGGCGGGGGCAAAGTATTTGACCACCATTGATCTATGCAAAGGCTACTGGCAGATTCCCCTTAGTCCTGACGCTATTCCCAAGTCGGTATTTGTCACCCCGTTCGGCTTATTCCAGTTTCGAGTTATGCCATTCGGGATGAAGAATGCCCCGGTGACCTTCCAAAGGCTGGCTGACCGGCTTCTGGATGGTCTCCAGGACAATGCTTGTGCCTACCTGGACGACATCGCCATCTACACTGCGACATGGGAAGAGCATCTAAATCACCTAGAGACAGTATTGGACAGGATCCACCAGGCCGGAATCACCCTGAACCCAAATGGCCCATCCCACGCACTAAAACCCAGGTCATGGCGTTTCTAGGGACAGCGGGTATTACAGGAAATTCATTCCCAATTACAGCAGCGTAGCCAAGCCCCTCACTGATCTGACCCGTAAGAACCAACCCCGCCAGGTAACCTGGACCTTAGAGTGTGAGGAAGCCTTCCGCCAACTAAAGGACGCCCTCACCAATACCCCTGTATTGGCCGCACCCGATCCAACTAAACGTTTCCTTGTTCACACAGACGTTTCTATGTTTGGAATGGGGGCAGTACTGAGCCAAGTCGGGCCGGACGGCCAAGAACACCCGGTAGCTTACCTGAGTCGGAAACTACTGCCCCGTGAAGTAAGCTATGCGGCCATCGAGAAGGAGTGCCTGGCGGTAGTATGGGCACTCAAGAAGTTGCAACCATATTTGTATGGACGACAGTTTTCCCTCCTAACAGACCATAATCCCCTAGTCTGGCTTAATCGGGTCTCCGGAGACAACGCCAGATTGCTGCTTGTGATCAAGTAACGGCAACAAAGTTCACCGCATGGGGATATTCTCCAGGTCTCTGTACGCGTTTCGAGCACAAATGCTCTTAGACTCAGAGTACTAAGAGTACTCAAGCAGCCATGAATGTATTTTAAACATGATACAATAAAAATCCTGGATTTTAAATTTCTGGAGCTGGACCTTTCTTCCTCTTCTTGGAGTCATTATACGTCCTGGCAGAGACGTGTCCGCGCTCAGAGCTTTTCAATAGTTCTTACGAACTTACAAGAGGTGAGCTGAAATTTATCTTTTTCAGTAATTTATCCCTCCACATGCTTTTGCAGGGCAGGGACGGCTTGCCTGCTGAAATAAAAGTGGCTGGGCACATTGCTTTGTGGGACTGCCAATGCCATGAAGTTACGGAAGGTGTCAGTCTCCACCAGCCTGAATGAGAGCATTTCGAGGGACAGTAGTTTTGCAATGCCAGCATTCAGAGCCTGTGCTCGGGGGTGGTTTGCTGAGTATGGGCGCCTTTTCTCCCATGCCTGTGCTACCGATGGCTGTAGACTGGCCTGGGAGTGTCAGGATGACAGGGAACGTGGTGCTGTGGGTGGAATGACACTGTGTTTCTGTACAACAGTGCCAGAGGTTCTTCCATGATGATCCTGTGAGGAAGCCGAACCAGCTGTGTGTGAGCTGGAGGAAGAGGCTACAACACGAGCTGAAGAGGTGGTAGGTGGCGCTGTATGTTGGCCTAGGTCTTCAGTGTGTCTTTGTAACTCCACCATGTGCTTGGTCCGCACATGTTTCCACATATTTGTGGTGTTGAGGTTGCTGACACTTTTCCTTCTTTTCACTTTCTGATTACACAGCTTGCATTTGACAAAGCAAATGTCATCTGCAACTGTGTCAAAAAAGAACCAGGCACTGCAAGTCTTGGGAGCGCCCGTTTTGGGTTTTGGAAGAGGAATGCTCCTAATGGGTGCCGAAGTGGAGGCTACAGGCAATCAAGTCTGTTCCCTCCCTCTCCCTCCTTTTTTGGCCGTTCGGGGAATCTCTTCCTCAGAGCTGCTCCCACCACGTTCCTGTACCTCACGCCATGATGGGTCAAGGACCTCATCATCTACACTACCCTCTTCAAACAACTGCTTCTCCTGGGTAGTCTCGACAGCACAGTACGCACCAGAAAGTGGCACCTGAGTCTCATCATCAGATGCGTACTGAGGTGTGCTGACCATAGGCACTGGCCCACCCACTTCTTCAGATTCAGAGAGACAAAGCTGTTGCGCATCACTGCATACTACCTCTTCTTCAAATTCTCGAATGCTGCTTGGCTGGCCCCCTCTTTCCAAGCCAACAGATTCAGAGAACAGAAGTAGAGATGGCTCCTGTCCAGGGCTCTCTGACTGCCTGGGCAATTTGGCAGGTGGTGAAGAGGCAGATGGGTGCTCTTCAGTGCTCTGGACCTGAGAGGATCTGGAACTAATTGAAGTCAATGCGTTAGCTGCCATCCATCTGACAACGGCTTCAAATTGTTCGTCCCGCAGCAGTGGGGTACAGTGAGCTCCTGCAAAGCTGCGCATAAAGGACTGTTCCCTGTTAAAACTGGGGGATGCTGAGTCACTGGTGCCCGCAGCAGGCACAGAATCCCCACGTCCTCTCCCTGCAGAAATTCCACGCCCACGACCACGTGCATTACTCCCTGCCTTCTTCATCTTGGTAGACTGATAAAGATAGGCAGAAAAGTACTAAGGGCTTAGTGTGCTTATTCCTGAACAGCTGCTAACAGGTATAAGAAACACTAATTTTATAAAGTATGGACTAGACTTTAATATGAGCTAATGTGGCCTACACACCTGTAAAGTGGAGTGTTTGGTGAACTCTATTAACTTTTTTTTTTTCACAAAAAGACACTGGATGTGCCCAAAGATGTAAAACCAATAGTATCACAAACTTTTTGCAGCTATTACAATGCAGGAAGGTGTTATGAATGAGTCACCATAGGAGGCAAAAACAGAAATGCTAGCTAAGTCCAGAAAACCAGAGAAGTTGGCAGCTATCGGATTGCAGACCCCTGAACCTATCAACACAACTAGCAGTAGCCGTGGGGGGTTCCTACGATGCCCTAGACCCCTCGATCACAGCCGGAGGACTATAGCCTAAAGACAGAAAGGGAAATCTAAACTGCCCCAGAGCAAACCCCAAAGCAAAAGGCAGCCCCCAACATATGACGGTGAAGCAAGAAGAAAGAATACTAACACAGACAGAAAGATAGACTGAGCAAAGACGGGGCCCAAGCTAACTAGATAGGAAAGGAAGGAAGGCTGCTGTCTGCAATCTGTGAAAAACCCTATGAAAATAAGAGCCAACAGACTGACAGTGAAAAAGGCCCTGAAGACGCTAGGCTTCAAAAAGACTATGTCAGTACTCAGGAATATTCTGAAGACAGAGCAACCGGCAAAAGGAGATTCAGCTCACCCCAGCAGGGAATGGCAGAATCCAGAAAAGCAAGGCAAACAAAAGCAAAACACAAATGCTGAAAGGCAAAGCAGAAAACTTAGCTTTAGAGGAGCAGGAATCAGACTGGTCTCCTAGAAGTCCACAGAGAAATCACCCGCAGGGCAGAAGGGCGTCGGCAGCCTTATATCCAGTCCGTGACTCCACTCAGCCAGTCATCATCATTAGGTTCAGGTGCCTGATAATCAGGCTCATCACCTTCCTTTACCAGAATAGGGAGTTCACCAGCCCTCAGTGACGAAGGGGAAAATGAACTCACAACAGGAAGGTAACCTACAATGCAATAGATGAGGCTCCAAAAAATAGGCTAATACTAATCTGGCTGGGGCTGCAGGGCACAAGCCAGCAGAAAGGTTCCTCTATCTACTCCTATATAGTGTTTGCAAATATTCTAGCTGGATACGGATGGAACCACACTAATAGGAGAAATCAGGTAAAATGAGCTGCACTAATGCAAAAAAGGGCAATGTATGAGACAGTGACGCACGCTGTGCGGACTACAACCGGAGGTGGCTGCAGAACACGCTACAGTGTGAGCTGCACTCACACACAGAGACCTCACAGACAGCCGTGAACAGCGCTGCAAGGCTGCAGAAAAGCTCCTCTATCTACTCCTATATAGTGTTTTCAAGCAATCTAGCTGGATTCGGATGGAACCACACTAGTAGGAGAAATCAGGAAAAATGAACTGCACTAATGCAAAAAAGGACAATGTATGAGGCAGTGACGCACGCTGAGCGGACTACAACCGGAGGAGGCTGAAGAACACACTACAGCGTGAGCTGCACTCACACACAAAGACCTCGCAGACAGCCGTGAACAGCGCTGCAAGGCAAAAGAAAGCTTCTCACACAGCAGTTGCTAAAGTAGCCTGGGTAAAGCACAATAAAGCAAATTGCTAGCTCAAACTGTCCCTCAGAGTCAGAACAGCAGCGTCCTGTCCCTAAGTAAATTCACAGCAGAGTGAACCCAAAATGGCGGCGGCGGCTTTTATAGTGCATCATGACATCATTTCAGCAGCCAATCACAGCCATGCCATTAGTTAACATGCCTAACATGCATAACAGGATGTGCCCACACTTCTTAGGATTCCTCATTGGCTGAATAAAATCAAACTGGCTCATTGCATTATGGGAACTTCCGATTCTGGTATTCGATATTCTAAAAGTATCAGAACTCAGTATCGGAACTCCGATACCCCGAATATCAGCCGATACCCGATATTGCAGTATCGGAATGCTCAACACTATACATGACCCTGGTGTCTCTAACTTCTGGGGTAATCCAGGGAATAGGGATAGTCAAGGGCGCAACATAGCTTGAGGGATCAAGTAGTCACCCATCATCCCTAGTAACTTCGTGACATTATCACTGGCCATACCTTTTTGGATCCATTATGAATCCTATGGCTGCTCTGGCAGGGCAAATACAACTCAGTCTTGAAGTGGCGGATTGTGCTCGGTGGCTTTACAGCTCCCTTTATATTCAGGTGTAAAGGAGAGAGGTTTGTTGGATGCAGTAGAAAGCTGGAGAAAGAGAAGGGGTTAACAGGATTTTTTGAACAGGCACTTGAACACGAAATATTCCACTCAGGGAGACAAGCCTAGTAATAGCAATGGCAGGAATCACGCACAAACACAATGCACGAGAAAAAGATATACAAAAAAACAAGGTAACTTATCACTTGCAGTTGTTGTGGGGGAAAGGCTGGAAAATCTCCCGACAGCATCGCAAATCGTGAACAAAGTCTCTGGCTCTATTACGGAGAAACAAGAAGCACTGTTTCCCGACAGTGCTGATGCATCCAGATTGGCTTGGCTTGAGTGCGCTGGAACGTGGAAACTGTCCTATGTGTGGATTCCTCTGAAATTGCATTGGACAAAAACCGTGCGCACGCTCACAGACCACGGCAGTGGGTGATCTTCCAGAGTAGTCTCTAGTAATGGAGTATGTAAGCTTATCTACAACTGCAGGCAGGACAGAGCTGTCCAGGAAAACATGGTCAGGTGGTAACTCAGTAGCATCACAGTCAATCTTAGAGTCAGTACTCTGAGGGATGAATAGCGTTGAGTTGTTAGCCGGAGCAGCAAAGAGGGAGTCATCCTTCTCCTGTCATTTTCCCACCAAGTCTGACCCATTCCCCCACTCAGTCCTCTTTATATTCCCCGTGCCCCCTGCTGTCCAGCATGAAGTTCCTTCCCCCCAGGAAAAACCTCCCCCAGCAACAGTGGTGACAGTCCCGATTGTTCCACCTTAAAGGTCACCAGAAACCGTTGACTCTGTCTCGGCTCATCTTCTTACACCCCCCTCTTTTCACTCGCCATTCCATGGGCGAGGCATCCTGAGCATTGTTAGAGTTTTTTTGTCTGTTTTAGTGGTTTGCCGCCAAATAAACTGATCCTGATTGTAACGATTGGTGGTTGTTAAGCCATTGTGTGTTCGGAGCGATGTAGATTGGAAGGAACAGTGGAGTTTTCCAGTGGAGGCAAAGTTGAAACTGTAAGAAAAGGAAGAAAGGTCCAGCTCCAGAAATTTAAAATCCAGGATTTTTATTGTATCATGTTTAAAATGGCTGGTCCATACAATCAGGGCAACTGTTACCACCCACCTTTCGTGTCTACCTCTTTCCTCATAGACTGTAAGCTTGCGAGCAGGGCCCTCACTCCTCTTGGTATTTGTTATAATCTACTGTATGTGATTATTGTTATGCTGTAATGTCTATTGTCTGTACAAATCCCCTCTGAAATGTAAAGTGCTGCGGAATATGTCGGCGCTATAAAAATAAAATTTATTATTATTATTATTATAAAATACATTCATGGCTGCTTGTGATCAAGTAACGGCAACAAAGTTCACCGCTTGGGGATATTCTCCAGGTCTCTGTACGCGTTTCGAGCACTAATGCTCTTAGACTCAGAGTAGCTGTGGAATATCAGCTGAACCACATATAAAACTCTGTCACAGATGATCTAGTCAGAAGTGAACAATTTATACAAAAATAAAATCAGAAAAATTAGAGAAAAAAAAAGAAAAAACAAAAGAACACATTAATACATAACATAATAGAAATATATATAAAAATTCAATAGTACAGCATAAATTCCTTTTTTTAAAATTTAATCTCAGAGGAACACGTGTATCAAGCATATATATCCAATGTGCCTCTCGTTTCCTTAAAGGTTTTTCTATGTCTCCACCTCATAAATCTCTTCTAATCCTCTCCGCTGCATGAATCTTCAAACCAGATAAATCCCTGTTATGAACAGAAGTAAAATGCTTTGACAGATAAAAACACTCCTAGTAGTAGTTTACTCGACATCATATAGGTGTTCACATGTTCTCTCCTTTACTTTACAGATAGTGGATCCTGCATACTTTAAACCGCATTTAGTACATTCAGCTATATAAACCACTATTAGTGGCATTAGAGAAAAATATATAAGATACACATGCAAACCTACTACAGGTCTATTGTGGATATTGCATTGGGGTATAACCCTCAAGCATGCTCAGATGACACTCAGTTAGCTGTTAGAGCACAATCAGATGAAGATACACATGCAAAACTTCTGCAGCTCTCTTGTAAATAATACATTGGGGTGTAACCCTAAAGCATGCCCAGATAATACCTAGTTAGCTGTTAAAACACAACTGGAAACTAGACCCCCCAAGGAACTTATCTAGATATGTGGTGAGAACTTTGAGCCCACAAGGGCTTCACAGAAGTTTATAACGTACAGCGGTACAATTAAAAAATCATATTTTTTCCACAAAAATGATCTTTTCACCCCCAATTTTTATTTTCCCAAGGGTAACAGGACCCTAAAAGTTGTTGTGCAATTTGTCCTGAGTACGCTGATACCCACATGTGGGGGTAAACCACTATTTGGGCACATGGCAGAGCTTGGAAGGGAAGCAGCGCCATTTGACGTTTTTGGCTGGAATTGAGATCGGACACCATGTCGCGATTGGAAAACCGCTGATGTACCAAAACAGTGGAAACCCCCCACAAATGACACCATTTTGGAAACTAGACCCCCTAAGGAACTTATCTAGATATGTGGTGAGAACTTTGACCCACAAGGGCTTCACAGAAGTTTATAACGTACAGCGGTACAATTAAAAAATCATATTTTTTCCACAAAAATGATCTTTTCACCCCCAATTTTTATTTTCCCAAGGGTAACAGGACCCTAAAAGTTGTTGTGCAATTTGTCCTGAGTACGCTGATACCCACATGTGGGGGTAAACCACTATTTGGGCACATGGCAGAGCTTGGAAGGGAAGCAGCGCCATTTGACGTTTTTGGCTGGAATTGAGATCGGACACCATGTCGCGATTGGAAAACCGCTGATGTACCAAAACAGTGGAAACCCCCCACAAATGACACCATTTTGGAAACTAGACCCCCAAGGAACTTATCTAGATATGTGGTGAGAACTTTGAACCAACAAGGGCTTCACAGAAGTTTATAACGTACAGCGGTACAATTAAAAAATCATATTTTTTCCACAAAAATGATCTTTTCACCCCCAATTTTTATTTTCCCAAGGGTAACAGGACCCAAAAAGTTATTGTGCAATTTGTCCTGAGTACGCTGATACCCCACATGTGGGGGTAAACCACTATTTGGGCGTATGGCAGAGCTCGGAAGGGAAGCAGCGCCATTTGACGTTTTTGGCTGGAATTGAGATCGGACAACATGTCGCGATTGGAAAACCCCTGATGTACCAAAACAGTGGAAACCCCCCACAAATAACACCATTTTGTAAACTAGACCCCCCAAGGAACTTATCTAGATGTGTGGTGAGCACTTTGAACCCCCCAGTGTTTCACAGAAGTTTATAACGCCCGGGCGTGAAAATAAAAAATTCATATTTTTTCCACAAACATGATCTTTTAGTCACCATTTTTTTTATTTTCCCAAGGGTACCAGGAGAAATTGGACCCCAAAAGTTGTTGCTCAATTTGTCCTGAGTATTCTGATATCCCAAATGTGGGAGAAAACTACTGTATGGACACACGTCTGGGCTCGGAAGGGAAGTAGTGACGTTTTGGAATGCAGACTTTGATGGAATGGTCTGCGGGTGTCATGTTGCCTTTGGAGAGCCCCTAATGTACCTAAACAGTGGAAATCCCCCACAAATGACCCCATTTTGGAAACTAGACCCCCTAAGGAACTTATCTAGATGTGAAGTGAGCACTTTGAACCCCCAAGGGCTTCACAGAAGTTTATAATGCCCGGGCATGAAAATAAAAAAATTGTATTTTTTCCACAAACATGATCAATTAGTCCCCAATTTTTTTATTTTCCCAAGGGTATCAGGAGATATTGGACCCCAAAAGTTGTTGTCCAATTTGTCCTGAGTACACTGATACCCCATATGTGGGAGAAAACTACTGTATGGACACACGTCGGGGCTCGGAAGGGAAGTAGTGACGTTTTGGAATGCAGACTTTGATGGAATGGTCTGCGGGTGTCATGTGCGTTTGGAGAGCCCCTGATGTACCTAAACTATTGAAACTCCCCACAAGTGACCCCATTTTGGACACTAGACCCCCCACGTAACTTATATAGATTTGTGGTGAGCACTTTGAACCCCCAAGTGCTTCACAGAAGTTTATAACGCTCGGATGTGAAAATAAAAAAATCATTTTTTTCCACAAAAATGATATTTTTGCCCCAATTTTTTATTTTCCTAAGGGTAACAGGAGAAATTGGACCCCAAAAGTTGTTTTGCAATTTGTCCTGAGTAGGCTGATACCCTACATGTGGGGGTAAAACACTGTTTGAGCGCATGGCAGAGCTTGGAAGGGAAGGAGCACCATTTGACTTTTTCAACTCAGAATTGGCTGGAATTGAGATCAGACGCCATGTTGCATTTGGAGAGCCCCTGATGTGCCCAAACAGTGGAAACCCCCCAATTCTAACTCCAACCCTAACACCAACACACCCCTAACCCTAATCTCAGCACTAACCCTAGCCCTAACCCTAGCCCTAGCCCTAACCCTAACCCTAACCCTAGCCCTGGGCCTAACCCTAGCCCTAACCGTAACCCTAATGGGAAAATGGAAATAAATACATTTTCTTTTAAGTTTATTATTTTTCCCTAACTAAGGGGGTGATAATGGGGGGTTTGATTTACCATTTATGGCGGTTTTTATGTTTGGCAGCTGTCGCATGCTAAAAGACGCTTTTTATTGTAAAAATAGTTTTTGCATCACCACATATTGAGAGCTATAATTTTTCCATATTTTGACCCACCGAGTCATGTGAGGTCTTATTTTTTGCGGGACGAGTTGACGTTTTTATTGGTACCATTTTTGGGCACGTGACATTTTTTGATCGCTTTTTATTCCGATTTTTGGGACGCAGAATGAACAAAAACCAGCATTTCATGAATTTCTTTTGGGGGGGTGCGTTTACACCGTTCCGCGTGCGGTAAAATTGATAAGGCGGTTTTATTCTTCGGGTCAGTACAGTTACAGCGATACCTCATTTAGGTTATTTTTTATGTTTTGGTGGTTTTATGCAATGAAAACTATTTTATATAAAAAATAATTATTTTTGCATCACTTTATTCTGCGAGCTATAACTTTTTTACTTTTTCGCTGATGATGCTGTATGGCAGCTTGTTTTTTGCGGGACAAGATGACGTTTTCAGTGGTACCATGGATATTTATATGCGTCTTTTTGATCGCGCGCTATTACACTTTTTGTTTGGCAGTATGATAATAAATCATTATTTTTTGCTTCGTTTTTTATTTTTATTTTTTAAGGGGTTTGCTAAAGGGGGTAACTAATGGACCGTTTTATAGGGCGGGTCGTTACGGATGCGGCAATACCTAATATGTGTACTTTTATTGTTTTTTTTTTTTATTTCCAAAAAATGGATTTATTGGGGGAATATTTTTTTTTTTTTTCTAATTTATTTGGCGATTTTTTTTTAATTATTTTAACACTTTTTTTTTTTTTTTCTTTATTGCTTAGTCCCAGGTGGGACTTCATTGTCCTGTGACAGATCACTGATCTGTCACATCACAGATCACTGTGACAGATCAGCTATCTGTCACAGGCACTGCTGCAGACTTCCTCATGCCTGCGCTTTGCAGGCACTGAGGAAGCCAGCTCCCTGCAGGCCCCCAAAGGCCCCCTTCGCCATCTTGGATTCGGGGGCCTGTAGGGAAAGAGCCCCCCGCAGCAGCGCTGCACATTGCGCTGCTGTGGGGGGCTCAGGGAAGCACGGAGGGAGCCCCCTCCCTGCCGATGCTTCCCTTTAACCCCCGGTACACCGCGATCATGTTTGATCGCGTTGTGCAAGGGGTTAACATGTTGGGGGCGGTCCGTGACCACCTCTGGCACATTGTGCCGGATGTCAGCTGTGATAATCAGCTGACACCCGGACGCGATCAGCGGCGCTCACCATGTGGGCGCCGCTGATCGCGCTAGACGTATTATCCCGTCCATGGGCATAGGGGCCCAGGTCCCATGGACGGGATAGTACATCTGATGTGAGAAAGGGGTTAAAGACATGTCAGAGAAAAAGATAAACTTTACATGTCAGAAATGCAAACTTGTGACTCTGTGAGAGAAAAAGGTTCAAAGTCTTCAAGACAGAATAACTACACCGAAGCTCAAAGAAGATGAGAATTTTCTTGACATAGCAGAATAATCTCTTCAGAATGTTGCAAGAGAAGAACTTTTCAGTGTTCCTGCAAAAGCAAATGACAGAGTAGAAATAACTATTCAAAATGTTCGAAGAGAAGAACCTTTCAGTGTACTTGCAGAAGAGAAATGGAAACATGGGACCCAAAGAAGCAGGAGGATGGGGAAGCTGTCAGCATCCATACTGCTGAAGAACTGCTACCAGGCTCTCACGCAGGACAACTATGAAGATGTATATAAAAAAAAGTGCTTTGCCCACAAAGAGTACTCCAGTAAGAAATCAGAAGCCTCTTGAAGGAAGAAAAAGAAGCAGTGTGGTGAAGAAGAAAAGGAGAGTGGTGGTCGTGGGGAATTCCCTACTGAGAGGAACAGAAGCTGCTATTTACTGACAGGACATTACCTCATCAAAGATGTGTCTGATAGGGTATCAAGACTCTTCAGTGCTACAGACAACCACCCTTGCCTATTAATATATATAGGAACAAGTGGCACAGCAAAAAAGGACCTGGAAACACTATGCAGAGACTTTGAATTCCTACATTGGAAAGTGAAGGAACTGGGAGCACAGGTCGTTTTCTCATCCGTTCTCCCACTTTATTGACATGAACCAAGGAGATCAAACAGGATTATATAGGTGAACAACTGGATACATTGATGGTGCCGTGAGCAATAGTTTGGGAGTGAATTACCTGTATGATGAACTCCTTGGTAGAGATGGGTTGCATCTTACAAAAACAGGAAAACATGTTTGGTAGACACCTTGCTACAATCATTAGTAGAACTTTGAACTAAAACACTATGGGATAGGAAATATGTGGCCAGAAAAAAATATCCAGCTAATGAATTATTTTGATAATCCTGCTATTAGAGCTATTAGAAGTGGAAATAAAGAACAAAAACAACAAATTGTAAATGAAAATAGAGGAGCAAGAGAAACTGACTACATACTAAAATGTGTCTACACAAATGCACAAAGCATGGGAAAAAAGGAGACTTGGCATTGCTAACACAGGAAGAGAGATATGATGTAGTAGGCATCACTGAAACTTGGTGGAATGATGAACATGATTGGAATACAAATGTTGAAGGCTAAAACTTATTTTTTAGATACAAGATTAACAAGAGGGGAGGATGTGTTGCATTGTATGTTAGGAAAATGAATATCTCCACAGAGATCCAAGCTTCAGAAAATGGTAGCTCTGCAGAAACTGGGGATAATACCCAGTAAACATTCCAGGATGCGATACGGGTTTGTGGTATTAACATCACAGGAGGACACCCAGGGGCTATAGTTTTTACATAAGTTATAGCAGAGAAGTCTCTGGGGCTGCCGCTGTGGTCTTCTGTAGGTTGGGAGCACAATGAGCCCTATCTCCATCCACAAATTAGATCCTACCCAGAGAAAAGGTCATCATGGTCCATTTCAGGCCCGTGGGCCTGAGGTTCCCCACTCCTGTGTTAGGAAATTGATTTTACTTGATGGACTCATGTAAAGTTTCAACTTTGAAAACTATGATACCTTGAAACTTTTCTTTTATAAAATTGACAGCTTCTTTACAAAAGAATAAAATAGATCATAGTTATGTATTTAGCAAGGCTGCAGAAATACAAACACTTTACTAATCCAATCAAATCAGACTCTCATCGAAGACAGCAGCTTATATTAAACCAAATAACATTGAATCAGTATTCAGATGAAAAGAATCCTGCCTGCACAAGGCTGTGCATAAAAAAGATACCTTTGTGATAAGTTTTCCTTGATCCTTTTTTTTCATAAAACCTCAACCTGCAAAGTGCAGAAGTTGTTTTTTTTCAGAAAGACTCAATTTAAATTAAAGGCAACCAGTCAGATTCCCTAGAGCCTTCAAACTGCAACAAGTATAGTGTGTTTTCCTTTAGTGTGATTTGTGACAAATTCTATTGCTATGAGTACAGAATTTTGTGCGAGTTTTTAAAAGTCCTTTTTGATACTGGAGAGAGTTTTGGGACCTAGGTGAATCAGACAGGTTCTCTTTAAATTGTAAACAATTTTACCATATTATTTGTCACCTGATAAAAATGTTATTTTACTTTTCAGATGGACTTCTATCCTCAAAGACTTCTATAATCTTCATTCTTGGTTCCTAATCTTCATAGGTGATCTTCTATCATTTACTAGACATCTGTATATGCACGGTAGTCATATTATTTTCTCTTCTCTTAATGTTGCATAGATTTGCCCCAGAAGTTACTATCCAGTGTGCCAAAGCAAGTTGCAGAAGTCTTGAAAAATTTGATTCAACACAGTAAATATTGAGACTTGGTATAAAGTTGAAAAATGTATAGCATGCTTATAACTGTACTTCAGTAACGACAGAAATGTCTAAATAAAATCTCTAAAAACCCTGAAATGGCAAATTTTCTGAAATGCAACATTTGTCAGTCTTAAAACTTTAAGCCACGACTTTACATGTCCCAACATGGCGATCTATGTACAGTAACCATACACTGAGACTTTTCAAATCATGGTACACAGCTAGAGATGAGCCAATCAATCCGTGAAGGATCAAGTTTTAGTAAAATTTCGTGAAATTTTAGGGTGAAATTTTGAGTTTCATGTGAATTCAAATAATTTAAGATTTGTTTTGTGCTTTGCAAAAACAATTGTCCTGCACCAATTCACACTCTGTTGAAGCATTAGAGAGTGGGTTGATGTAATTTTGCATTTGTCATGCAAGTTTCTCAATAATGTCCTGCAGCTATGACATCTAGATGATTATCATATCTTGTACAGTGATGGTTAGTACCTGGACCATCACAGATCAGTGGTTCACAGTGGAGCACAGTTTACATGACAGTCTTTTCCCTTTTCCAAAGTAACTAAGTCTTTCTTTCGTCTGTAGTGTGGAAGCTCCCATGATCAGGGTTCTCGCTTTCTCTCTCCTCTAGAAGGTAAGCTATCATGGTCAGTGGAGTCTTCTCTTTCACCTGTAGAGTGTAAGATCTTATGGTCAGCAGTTTTCTTTCTCTTCTGCCACTAAAGTGTAAGCTCTAACGGTCAGCAGTGTCCTCTGTCTCTCTGAATTGTAAAGTGTAAGCTGTTATGAGTTCTGTCTCTATTCTTCACCACGTTGTCATGGTATGCCTAGGTTACTTTAGGCTAAGACCCCGGGACCCCTGCGGTGTCCCTCAGACTAGGGAAAACCCTGTCTGTCCCTCAACCCAGGGTTTACACTGAAGGTGTGCCTGCCTGGGCCTCCACCCTGTCCCTGTCTCCTGTCCAGCCCTAAGCTGAACCCACCACCCTCCACCCAGTGAGGGGACCAGACACCAGACCCCACAAATACGTATGGACAGGGGTAAAAGAAACACCACACCGTTAATACACAAGGGAATACAATAATGTCCAAGGGCAACCAAATATATATATATAACAGATAGGAGAAAGAACAACTGAGAGATATATTGCACCAGATATCAGACGCTCCAAAACCACCACTGCTGACCGGTATTGCTAGCACTAGGCAAAAGCTATAGTCGGCGACGCCCATAGTCAGGACGGACTATTTAAAGACCAAGGGCGTGGCCCAGCCCTCAGCCAGCATGACAACCTGGTTAACCCTATCCCGACTGGAACAGAACACCCAACAAGGTCCCTGAGCATACTGTAGTGGAATAGGGTATTACCGCTGTCTGCCGGACACCCTGGTGTGAACAGTGTCCGACATGACAATACTGTAGTGGAACAGGGTATTACCGCTGTCTGCCGGACACCCTGGTGTGAACAGTGTCCGACATGACACACGTGTATCATGCAAGCAATTGCAAGCTTTCCTAATATTGAAATTTGTGAAAATGTATTCACTGCAAATCAAATTTTGTGGGAAATTCGGTGAATCTGACAAATTTGAATTTCAAAAGATCTCCTTGTGTTCACCTATAGCACTCAACAAAGTACTTATCTCCTTTACCAGCTTAGACATATTGATATGTCCATGTGGCATGGCACTTTCCAACCTGGGACGGACAGATGGATACGTCTAGGCGATTTTGCACGCACAAACGCTGTGCGCGTGCGATCACATCCAGGTGTACTGATTTTGACAGTTGACACCCAACACTCAATGCCAGGAGTGGTCCCTCACCGCTGCAGGCACTTTAACCACCTAAATGCTGCGATTGAACTCGATTGCAGGATTTCTTGAGCAGGCAGAGGGAAGAAAGCTGCAAAGTCATCGCCGGGTCCTGATCGTTGCCATGGTGACCCAGTGTTGTCATGATGACTTCTGGGTCACCAGCCTCTAGGAAGTTAGTTAGATCATGCACAATGCATGATCTTATTAACCTGTGTCTGCTGGGCTGACAGACTATAAGGTATAGTAATGTCGAGCATTGCTATACCTTATAACTGTGACCAAATTGCAGAAAGTGAAAGTCCTATAGTGGGATTCAGTAAAAAAAAAATGTAAAAAAGGTGCAAAAATATTTTTTTTCTAAATCACAAAATAATATATATATATATATATATATATTATATATATTAAAAAAACCTTCCTTCTCACCCCTCAATGGGGGTGGTCGTTGTTGTCCTTTCTCATTCTCGGGTCCTCTACCAGAGGCCTGGGAGTTTGAGGGTTCTGCCCAGGATCTTATTTGTTCCCAGCATTGCGCTTTTCTGGACAGAGAGCTCAGATGTTGCTCCTGGGATCTGTTGCAGGCATTCTTCCAACTTAGAGGTCACTGCTCCAAGTGCTCCTATCACCATTGGAATCACTGTTGCCTTCAACTTCCACATCTTCCCCAGTTCTTCTTTGAGGTCCTGGTATTTCTCCAGCTTCTCATATGCCCTCTTTCTGATGTTGCTGTCACTTGGCACTGCTACATCTATTATCATTGCTGTCTTCTGATCCTTGTCTACTATGACAATGTCTGGTTGGTTAGCCAACACCTGCTTATCTGTCTGGATCTTGAAGTCCCACAGGATTTTAGCTTTTTTATTCTCAACCACTTTTTCTGGGGTCTCCCACCTGGACTTAGGGGGGCTTAGCCCATATGCTGCACAGATGTTCCTGTATGCAATTCCGTTACTTGGTTGTGGTGTTCAGTATACGTTGTTCCTGCTTGCATTTTGCTTCCTGACACTATGTAATATAAAACAGCAAAAAGAGCAAAGAGGTTTACCCGTATAGGCCTCCAATCAAATGCACTATCAGGATGCAGTGGACCCATATAATTAAGATGGCAACACAGGTGCAAGAATACTGATAATAACAACCGCTCGCAGCCTACCAATATATGGAGGGGGCGGTTGCCTGGTATGTTAATGCACAACAAAACACTTGTATGCGGCGCTTTTCACACTATGGCCATACACAGTATCCAGGCCAGCCTAGTAGTGACACCCTTCTATTAGCTCAGGCGGGCTGGCCCAGCGCTATCAAAATGCATGCCATGTGAACAGACACCGCAGTTTACAAGCCCAAATGGGCCCAACTGCACCCTGAATAAAAAGTGCAAAAAAAAATTAAAAAAATGTGGAGTATTAGCTGATATTTTGGCCAAAATACGTGAGCCCGTAACCTGCGTCAAAGATCTCCACGTTTACGGGTACCTAACACTAAATCCTAAGACTGATACAGCACAGAAAGAGGACTTGAAAGTCCACCAATAATATAAAACAGCAAAAAGAGCAAAGAGGTTTACCCGTACAGGCCTCCAAACATATGCACTATCAGGATGCAGTGGACCTATATAATTAAGATGGCAACACAGGTGCAAGAATACCGATAATAACAACCGCTCGCAGCCTACCAATATATGGAGGGGGCGGTTGCCTGGCATGTTTATGCACAACAAAACACTTGTATGTGGCGCTGTTCACACTATGGCCGTGCACAGCATCCAGGCCAGCCTAGTAGTGACACCCTTCTATTAGCCCAGGCGGACTGGCCCAGTGCTATCAAAATGCATGCCATGTGAACAGACAACGCAGTTTACAAGACCAATTGGGCCCAACTGCACCCTGAATAAAAAGTGCAAAAAAAACACATTAAAAAAATGTGGAGTATTAGCTGATATTTTGGCCAAAATACGTGAACCCGTAACCTGCGTCAGTATACGTTGATCCTGCTTGCATTTTGCTTCCTGCCACTATGTGTTGCGCAGTACCACCAGCGTAACACGGTCGCACCACACACACACACACACACACACACACTATACGCCATGCGCAACACAAACACATACTGTATATGCCGTACGCACCACACACACTCACTCTGTATATGCCGTATGCACCACACACACACACACACACTGTATAAGCCGTACGCAGCCACTTGGACGGTACCACCAGCGGAACACCATCACGAATATGCCACCGCCGGTATCAGCTAAATGATTCACTGACCGCTGCCATCTTTGTACAGGAGGAGTGCATGCACAGTTTTAGTGTGACCGCTGCTATCTGTCTGCACAAAGATGGCGGTGGTCTGATTTAATGCACCTGCGTGGATATTCGGCTGATCCTGGTGGCAGATGGGCGACGTGTCTAAAGGCAGAGGAAGTGGGTCACATTAAAGGGGTTTTCCCACGAACAAAAGTTCATTTTAAAAATTGTCTGTCTAAATTTTTCCATGTTAATAAAATGTTACCTTTACCTACTTTGCTTTTATTTTAACACAGGGGGAGGGGTGAGTACACATGTAGGAGTAAGGGCCCCCGCCGAGTGTCCGGGCCGGAACCAAGGGGACCGTCATCTAGGTTCCTATGGGGTCTGTTTCCGGGGAGTCGAGTTAGGAGATGGACCACTGAGACTGACAGGACGGTTGGGGGAGGAGCCAATAAAAAAGGGGCAGAGGACACCAGTCAGAGTGAGTCAGCAGAACGGGAGAGAAGGGGCAGGAGACCGTGGAAGCGCCAGGGAGCCAGAACCACGAGCAGTAACCAGAGAGGAGGACAGCGACAGGAGGGAGACTCACGGTGGACTGAGGGGAGACGGTGCTGAGCCAACCGACAGAAGACCACCGCTTCACTCCAGCCCACGGCCGTTGCCGCCTCACTCCAGCTCAAGACTGCGGCCTGCCCGCAGCCACCCGCAGCTGTTGCCACCTCTCTCCAGCCTGTGGCTGCGGCCTGCGCGCAGCCACCCGCGGCCGTTGCCACTTCACTCCAGCTTGCGGCTGCAGCCTGCCCGCAGCCACCCTCGGCCGTTGCCACCTCACTCCAGCCCGCGGCTGCGGTCTGCCCACTGCTGCCTGCAGCCTCTACCGCTCAACTCCTGACCTCGGCTGCGGCTTATCCATTGCCGCCCACAGCCGCCACCACCCCGCTCCCATCCGTAGCAAGGGCCGGGCTGCCACCCGCCGTGGATTCCCTAGTGCAGCCGCTGGCTGCACCTGTGGCCTATCGACCGCCACTCAGCACCGCCGCTGCCCGACCCTGTTGCGGGGCTGCGGCTTCGACTCTGCCCCTGTTGGGGGTCACTCCGCCAAAGAACTAGGGCCTGTTGTGCGCCTGCTTCGCCTGAAGCGTTCGTCGGAACGCCCGAAGACTACGCCTGATCCCCAGCAGCAGGGCCCAGCTGCTGCAACGCCGAATCACCCTCATCCAGGATGCCGAGGGACATCCAGATGGATAAGTGACACAATATAACTAAGGACCCGTAGTCGGCCATACCGCGGCCCTATAGTGACCGGCCTTTGCCGAAGTAGTCATGTTCTCCTAATCAGTGTTTGCTTGTACTGGGTCATTTTGTTTGGTTATTTAGGATAGCCCTACTGGGATCAATCCATAAAAGTTTCTACCTAAAGTTCAATCCGTCTCGCATCTCGTCACTGCATCCCACGTACCTGCTATGACCACACACATAGGAAAGAGGACACACAGCGGGGAGACAGCTCAAAAGAGAGAACACATGAGGGAAGAAGACAGCACAGTGATGGAGAGATAGAGAGCTGACAAAGGGGAGAGCATATGTGGTACACAGGTCAAAGAAGAGATGAAATGAGAGAAGACAGCAGATGGAGAGAAAGAAAGCACACAGGAGTGAGAGAGACAGCACAGGGGAGACAGTTCAAACGGGACAGCACATGAGATGAGAAGACAGCAAAAGAAGGAGAGACAGCAGACAAGGGGGGTAGCACATGGGGTAGACAGGTCAAAGAAGAGAACACAGATGGAAGAAGTCAGCACATGGGGAAAGGGAGAATGGATAGGTGGGTGAGCACATGGGGAGAGATTCTCAACACTGCAAAGCCTGACCCTATTGTGACATTACCGCCCTCCGGATGTGATAGCATCAGGCCTTCATCTAGTAAGACTATAAATCACCCTCTTTTTATGATTGATTCCTTTATGTATAACAGAGGCATTCAATAATCAATTTCCCAGTCATAAATGGGATGTATTTACTTTTCTCCACTGTGACCTATTTGATATGCACCAACTTACCCACAGTTTGGGAATAGTTGACATGCTATGTAAGTTTCGTGAATTGATTAGGTGCATACTATCAACGGCTGAAAAGCATCTTGCTTTCATTTACTTGAGTTTGACGCCAGGTATTAGCTCACTTCTGGTGCACGGACTGTTTGGTGTTGGGTTCCTGTCGCTGCACAGCAGAAATCCCGAGCCTTGCATTCTGCAGTCTCATATTCCTCTCCGGCCACAGAGGAGGCTGCTCAGCAGACTCGTCGATCCCGGGGCTCTGTTCAGACCAGCTCTGTGGGTTTGGTTGCTGCTGCCACCTCTGGTCCACCTATAGCGATGCATGATGTCAGCAGCAAGCTACTCCAGGGACTAAGTCCTCCTTTCGGTCCACTGAGCATTCCCGTGGTACGATCTCTCATTGGAGATCGGAGGTCACATGCTCAGGTCCTTCTCCAGCTCGGATTGGACCATCAGGAAGGTCAGGAAGGTCCTGGAAGGACGCTGCTATAAAAGGTTTGCATGCCTGCTCGGCCATGCGCTAATATAGACAAAGATTAGACCATGTGGAGTGAGTGTTGTATGCATGTATGAATGTCTCTTGTGAATGACTCATTAAGAAACCCCTACCATTGGTACACATGTATTGTGCAGCCTAGCCTGTTAAGCACCCATGTCTAGGTGTAGGTAGAGGCAGAGTCAGAGACTGGAATCAGTGTCCACCGGTGGCTCTACACGCCACAGTTTACTTACTCGACACTCCACCATAGTCAGCGTCTATAGTGGTGTCCGCAGGTGCGACGCACTTGCTCAGAAGGTCTAGAGGGACTCTGACCCTGTGTCCTTGGGGCAGAGTTCTGTGATTGCATTCTGTGCGACTCCTTGCCGAGCAACAGACTCTGGCATTTAAGTTCCGCGGTACTGCGGCTCTGTGACGTAACAGAGTCCGCTCCTGTTGACACTGGGTGACGTTAACTCGCGTGTGACCTTTTGTATACCGCTATATACATCCGCCATTACTAATCAGCAGTTTACCACCTCTGCACGGTGGACCCCGGGCTGCGAACGCACCTTACTATCATTTATTATTTGGTGCGTTCTGCCAGCCCTAACCTTATATTAGTGCCAGGGTCTGGCTTGTAATGGCGGATGAGCCGCAACTACAGCGGTACATCCAGCAGCTGGAGGGTACAGTAGGTTGGCGGCTCTTGAGCACACAACCACAGCCGTGGATGTTACCACAGGAGCTGCTCAGGCTGCTAGCGTGGCTGTAGCCACTTTGTCCACTGCCACCCCTGCTCCGACATTATCCCACCTCCAGCTGCCAGATAAGTTTTCTGGTGATAGCCAGTCATGTAGGGGATTTGTTTCCCCTTAAGGCCCTTTTACATTTAGCGATGCATCAGCGATCCTGACCGGCAATATGACGAGATCAGGATCGCTGGTGCATCGCTAAATGATCCCTAGTGAGCTGCCACACAGGCAGATCTCACAGCGATGCAGCAGCGACACAGCGGATGATACTTACCTTTCAGACACGGCGATGAAGACGTCCTCCAGTCCGCGTCCACACGTCGCTAGTCGGCGCCACAGGAAGCCCTGCAGGAAGAGCCCGATGAGAAATGGAGCCGGCCGATCTCGCGCGATCAGCGATGGACAACGGGGGAAAACTGCCTTCACAGTTTTTGAGCACTCTGAAACAGGTCTTTTTAGGACCTCGAGTCACCCACGATACTGCACTCCAACTGCTGTCATCTTCACAGGGTTCGTTCATGGTCAGCCATTTTGCTGTCCATTTCTGGACTCTGGCTTCCGAGCTGGAGTGGCCAGATAAAGTCCTCATTCCCATGTTTTGGCGGGGGCTGGCTGACCATGTAAAGGACGCTCTGGCCACTAGGGAGATTCCTGCCACACTGGAGGTCTAATGGCGGTTTCTACCCACATCGACCTTTGCTTTAACGAGTGAAGGTTGGAGCGAGCCCAGTGCAGGCAGAGGTTTCGGCTGTCTCCCACCTTCCTCAAACCTCTGGAATCTCCAGCCCAGACGTCTGAGCCACAGGAGGCCATGGAGGTGTCTCGAGCGGGATCTAAGTCCCGGACCACTCGTACACGCATGGTCTGTCTTATCTGCCAGCAGTCGGGACATCTTGCCTCTAGAGGTCCTCAGCGAGCGAGGGAACGTCCGCACTTAGTGACAGAAGCTGGTTCACTAGACGCAGCGATGCCATCCTCTAAGCTCACCTTTAGGGGGACAATCAGTATTGGCCCATCCATCCAGGTGGTAGAGCTTTGTGTGGATTCCGGGGTGGAGGGTAATTTTATGTCTTTTGCCTTGGCCCAACGGCACGCAATTTCACTGGTGATGCTCGCCAAGCCAGTGCCCATACGGGTGATAAATGGGTCGACATTACCCTCACAGATAACACATCAGACCATCCCATTTACTCTATCCATGTCTCCATCCCATCAGAAGATCATCTCTCTGCTAGTCATGCCCGAGGGAATTGATGAGGTTCTCTTAGGGATACCATGGCTACGCTATCACTCCCCTCATATAGAGTGGTCTTCAGGGAGAATCCTGGGATGGAGTAAATCCTGTGAGGGTAGATGTCAGAGGGAGTGCCTTCAGGTTGCTACTACAGAGGTACCCGTAGATGTTTCCTCTCTCCCCAAACACTATTGGCCCTATGCGGACGTGTTCTCCAAGAAGGCAGCGGAGACTCTTCCGCCTCACCGTCCCTATGACTGTCCTATTGACCTCTTGCCTGGTGCTGAGCCTCCCCGGGGTTGGGTTTATCCTCGCTCTCTCCCAGAGATGGAGGCAATGTCTCAGTACATTCAAGAGAATCTGGCAAGAGGATTCATTAGGGAGTCAGTGTCACCTGCAGGGGCAGGGTTCTTCTTCATACAGAAGAACAGAGAGCTACGTCCATGCATAGATTACAGGGGTCTTAACGCCATTACCGCTAACCATAGAACGCATGACCATAAAAATCTACACTTTCACATACCTGGGGCCTTTTAGGCCCATGTGCAAATAACATAGAATAACTCAAACAAAAATAATTTTCAAAGTTTATTTGAAAATTGCAAAGTAAAGATGCATTCCCACTAGCGCTGGTGTCTGCCAGGAGGAGATCTGTAATGGATCTGACCTCCTGGTGACCCCAGCTAAGGCTGGCGGAATGCCGACATTCCAGCAGCCTTAACTGGAGTTACCAAGAGATCAGATACATTACGGATCACCTCCTGGCAGACCCCAGCACCAGTGGGAACACAGCCTAATATGTGAATAATTCAAAACAATACTATGTGCAAAAAAAACCAAAAGAGTAACTGAACGGGCTTAAACCGCCCAATATACGCATTCGATATAGCTCTTTATAATAATGTTTTTTTGTCTAAAAGTTTTTTTTATATAAAAGTTGCAGTAAACATGCTGCAGGAATATCTCTTTTCAAAGGTTCCTTTTCTACTTTACTAATGACCGCAACAACTTTCACACATTATCTGTTCGGAAGAATGCTCCATGCAGACATTTTGTCCACAGGTAGTACAGACACGTTCGGATTTCCTGTCCTTCTTTACTGGACAAATATAACATCGCTTTCTTTTTTTATCTCTTGGCTCTGGATGTTCCTGAAAATGTATACCACATCAGATCATAGCTTCTGTTGTTTGCCTTTGTAAGCATTTTGTTCTGCTTCTCTCCGTCATGTTAGGCATTAAAAGTTCCTAGCAAAGTTCTGTCAAGTATAGACGTCTCTTGTCCTTTCTGTTGGCATGGAATTCTGGATGAGTCTCACTATAAACAATATAGATATTGAGGGCTGACACATCTAGCATATTATAAAAAAGAACTACAGGCCAATGTTTTGTCTGCCTCTTGCACGTATACTCTCCAATCATTTCGTCCATCTTGTCCACTCCTCCTTTGGTTTTATTATAATGCAAGACGATTTTGGGTTTCTGTTTCCTGTTATTGGTGTCTATACTTCCATCACGGTGCATTGCACTCAGTAATATCACAGATTTTTCTTTCTTAGCTTTATAAGACACCATTGTCGCTTGATTGCAGAAACCAAATACACTATCATAAAGTTGTCGATGTTGATTGTGCTTCATGATTGGAGAAATTTCTCTGCAGCTTTGCTTCATTGTACCAACAAGTGTAAGTTGTTTCTGAAGCAAAAAATTGCCCAGTTCAAGATTGGTGAAGTAGTTGTCCATTGTTATATTTTTTCCAGAATAGAAAATTGGTTTCACCGGTGTTTTTACTATGTCAGAACATAGGTCTTTATGGACTGGAGCGTCAACATCTTTGCCACAGTAAATCAGACCATTCGTTCCATAATAGCTTGTAGAATCAGACATCCAGAAAATTTTAATACCATATTTAGCAGGTTTGCTGGGCATATACTGAATGAAATTGCAACGTCCCCTAATTGCAAAAAGTTGCTCATCCACTGTCACATTGTCACTAGAATGGTAATGCTTAGTACAGTTCTTGATAAAAAGATTCCAGATGTAGCTAATGGGGGCTAATTTATCTGTTTCCAACCTGACAGGACGAGTTCTCTTGTCATCAAAACGAAGGCTTCTCCGAATATCCTCAAATCTATTGACTGACATTGTAGCTTTGTAATTTGGATCTGAAAAAGGGTTCATAAAGAGTTCTCTGAGAGGAACATCGTATGATTTTGTACTCTCTGCCAAAAGAGTAAGGCCAATATAAGCATACAGTTCCTCTTTTGTTATATTTTTCCATGTTTTTTTCTTCCTGAAGCAATATGTTTTCCTTCTAAGTTAGTACACAAAACTACCTCATCTACAATATCATCTGAAAAAAATTTACAGAACATATCTCTTTTGGACAAGAATTGTGGAATTCCTACAGTTCCTTGAGCAACTCATACAATATTATGTGATGGGGTTCGTCCAAGAACCTCAGCAGTACTGTTCCAAAAAACATTAGTTTTGGATGTTCTATTTGTATGTTCTGCTGGATCCATTACTTCTTCATCATCTGAAGAATCACTGGACGATGAAGTAGAGACTTTAGCTGGTGGCATGTACTCTTCATCAGACAAAGAAAGTTCACTGTCTTCATCACAATCAAAAATGATTGCTTCGATTTCTTGGTCAGTCAAACCCCTAGATGTAGACTGTGCCATCGTAACCTTAGAAGTCAGTAAGCTAAAATGAAAAAAAAAAAAAAAGATTACAATCAGGGTTGTACACTCTTTGTTAGTGTGTGTGCTAAGGGTAAAGGGTAAAGTGCAGACCCCTCCTCTCACCTTCAGCAGGTCACCACTTTCTTTTAGGTGCAGTAGAAGTTTTTTGAATTTTTGGAACTCAGAAAGTTTCTTTTTCAAGAAACAAGAAAGCTGACTCCTTCCTCCAAAGTCTCTTCAGCAAGTAGCACACAATGAACAGTGTTCAGGACCTATGATGATATCAGAGACGCATGACGTTGTGAGGGAGCCTCCTTCCCAAGATCACATGACCATGTAGTCAGGCAGAATTCACACTCTTCATAGCAACAGCAGAGTCATAAAGACTGAGTCAAAGTCTTCCCCAGCAACAGTGAAGACCAAAAGACTTAGGATCACATGTAAACCTAGTACGGGCCTAAAAGGCCCCAGGTATGTGATTATGGGGTATTCACAAAAAAGAGTTGTTATACCGAAATGCCTGTAACATAAAAATAAATGAACAACTGGAAATGACAAACAACTATATACCTGAGGAATACCTAGAGTTTTAAAATTCTAACTAAAGTAATCTTGCAGAAAATAGAAAACAATTAACAGGGCGGGCCTGCGAGGCCCCAGGTATGCGTTCTAGGGTTAAGAACAAGTATCCTCTGCCCCTGATATCGGAGCTTTTTGATATGTTGCGGGGAGCGAGGATTTTTACTAAGCTTGATTTGCGGTGTGCCTACAACCTGATACGCATCCATGAGGGGGACGAATGGAAGACTGCATTTAACATCAGGGATGGGCACTAAGAATACCTCGTAATGCCCTTCGGGCTTTGTAATGCTCTGGCCATCTTCCAAGACTTTGTGAACGACATCTTCCGGGAGATGCTAACCACCTCATTTGTAGTCTATCTGGATGATATTCTCATCTACTCTCCAGATATGGACTCCCACGGGAGAGATGTTTGCAAAGTCTTCAACCTCCTATGGGCAAACTCCCTCTACGCTAAGTTGGAGAAGTGTGTGTTTGAGCAGGAGTCCTTGCCTTTCCTGGGCTATATCATCTCCACCAAGGGATTGGCCATGGATTCTGCCAAGGTACAGGTGGTGATGGATTGACAGGAGCCTCATTCCCTTAAAGCGGTGCAGCATTTTTTGGGGTTTATCAACTTCTACCGCCAATTCATTCCCCACTTCTCAACTTTGGTAGCTCCCTTGGTTGCCCTCAACAAGAAGGGAGCAAATCCTAAATTGTGTTCGGAGGAGGTCTTCAAGGCTTTCCTCTCTATTAAGTCTCACTTCGTTAGCGCTCCCATTTTACATAACCCCGATGTGGATAAACCATTTATTATGGAGGTGGATGCCTCATCTGTCGGTGCTGGAGCAGTCCTGTTCCAAAAGGATGCTCAAGGTCGGAAGCATCCTTGCTTTTTCTTTTCTAAGACCTTCAAACCAGCGGAGAGGAACTATTCTAACGGGGACAGGGAGTTGCTAGCCATGAAGTTGGCCTTTTCAGAATGGAGACACCTCCTGGAGGGGGCTCGCTATCCCTTCCAAGTCTACACTGACCACAAAAATCTGGTGTACCTACAAATGGCCCAGCGGTTAAATTCTCGCCAAGCCCGATGGTCTCTCTTCTTCTCCCAGTTCCACTTCACCCTACATTTCCTTTTCGGTGAGAAGACTGTCCGGGCCGATGTGCTCTCTCGCTCTGTAGTGTCAGCAGAGGAGGAGGAGCCTCGGTTAATTGTACCATCTGAGAGCCTGAAGACAGTGGCTCCTGTCGCCCTTGAGTCTGTACCCCCGGGCAAGACTTTTGTCCCTGCCCGTTTGCGTCCGGAGGTTCTCTCTTGGGCTCACGCGTCCAGGGTGGGTGGACACTTTGGTACTAAGCGGACAGTTGAGCTTTTGGCGAGGGCGTACTGGTGACCGCATATGGCCCGTGACATCAGAGACTATATTCAGGCGTGCGTCTCCGGCGCCAAGAATAAGTCTTCCCGGCAACATCCTGCTAGGTTACTTTACCCCTTACCGGTGGCTGACAGGCCCTGGGAGATGGTGGGCATGGACTTTGTGGTGGGTCTACCAAAGTCCAGTGGCAGCACAGTTATTTGGGTTGTCACCGACCATTTCTTAAAAATGGTGCACTTGGTGCCTCTCTATCGGCTACCTTTCACACGGGGCCTAGCAGTGCTGTTCATTAAACACGTTTTTTGGTTACATGGCATGCCAGATAAGATTGTCAGTGACCGGGGTACGCAGTTTGCATCTCGGTTCTGGAGATAGCTCTGTCGCTTACTCAGTATTGAGCTGAATCTCTCCTCGGGGTATCATCCTGAGACGAACGGGTTGGTAGAGAGGGCCAACCAGACCCTGGTCACATATCTCCGACATTTTGTCTCGGCCAGGCAGGATGACTGAGCATCCTTGTTGCCGTGGGCAGAGTTTGCCTTGAACAATACTGTGGCCGATTCCACTGGCCAGACCCCATTCCTCCTTAACTACGGCCAACATCCTCATGTCCCTGTGCCCATGCCCATGTCATCCACCGACTCTAGAGTGGCAGACTGGGAGGTGGAGGCGCATGATATTTGGGACCGCACCCAAGATGCTATTCGGGCCTCTAAGGAGAGAATGAGGGACTCCGCGGATGCACACGGGTGTCCTGCTCCAACCTTCTCCCCTGGCGACTTAGTGTGGCTCTCCGCCCATAACATCAGGCTGTGAGTCGAGTCCACTAAGTTCGCTCCTCGCTACATTGGTCCCTTTAAGGTCCTCAAGCAGATCAGCTCTGTGGTCTATCGACTGGCCCTTCCACCACACTTGGCTATCTCTGACGCCTTCCACGTGTCCATCCTTAAGCCGGTCAACATGTCCCGGTTCTCCGAGTCATCTGCCGGCACATCAGACCTGTCCTCAGACGAGTTGAGGTTAATGCCATCATGGGATGCAGGGTGGTATGTGGAAAAAAGTTTTATTTGGTGGACTGGAAGGGTCATGGTCCAGAAGCTCGGACTAGGGAGCCAGTGGAGAACATCCGCGCTCCGCTTCTCATTGCGGCATTTGAGTGGAGCGAGGCTCAGAGGGGAGGGGGGTAATGTTAGGCGTCGGGTTCCTGTCGCTGCACAGCAGGAATCCCGAGCCTTGCATTCGGCAGTCTCCCATTCCTCTCCGGCCGCAGAGGAGGCTGCTCAGCAGACTCGTTGATCCTCACTCTCTGCTCAGACCAGCTCTGTGTGTTTTTTTGCTGCTGCCACCTCTGGTACAGCTATAGCAATGCATGCTGGTCAGCAGCAAGCTACTCCAGGGACTAAGTCCTCCTTTCGGTCCACTGAGCATGCCCGTGGGACGATCTCTCATTGGAGATCGGAGGTCACATGCTCAGGTCCTTCTCCAGCTCGGATTGGACCATCAGGAAGGTCAGAAAGGTCCCAGAAGAATGCTGCTATAAAAGGTTCGCATGGCCGCTCAGCCATGCGCTAATATAGACAAAGATTGGACCATGTGGAGTAAGTGTTGTATGCATGTATGAATGTCTCTGGTGAATGACTCATTAAGAAAACCCTACCCTTGTTACATATAGGTTGTGCTGGCCCATGTCTATGTTTAGGTAGAGGCAGAGTCAGAGACGGGAATCAGTGTCCACCGGTGGCTCTACACGCCATGGTATACATGCTCGACACTCCACCATAATCAGCGTCTATAGTGGTGTCCGCAGGTGCGACGCCACGTGCACAGAAGGTCCAGAGGGACTCTGACCCTGTGTCCTTGGGGCAGAGTTTTGTGACCGCATTCTGTGCTCCCCCTTGCCGAGCTCTGGGAGTTCTAACAGAGTCCGGCATTTAAGTTCCGCGGTACTGCGGCTCTGTGATGTAACAGAGTCCGCTCCTGTTCACACCGGGTGACATTAACCCTCGTGTGACCTTTTGTATACCGCTATATACAGTACAGACCAAAAGTTTGGACACACTATCTCATTCAAAGAGTTTTCTTTATTTTCATGACTATGAAAATTGTAGATTCACTCTGAAGGCATCAAAACTATGAATTAACACATGTGGAATGATATAATTAACAAAAAAGTGTGAAGCAACTGAAAATATGTCTTATATTCTAGCTTCTTCAAAGTAGCCACCTTTTGCTTTGATTGCCGCTTTGCACACTCTTGGCATTCTCTTGATAAGCTTCAAGAGGTAGTCACCGGAAATGGTCTTCCAACAGTCTTGAAGGAGTTCCCAGAGATGCTTAGCACTTGTTAACCCTTTTGCCTTCTCTCTGCGGTCCAGCTCACCCCAAACCATCTCGATTGGATTCAGGTCTGGTGACTGTGGAGGCCAGGTCATCTGATGTAGCACCCCATCACTCTCCTTCTTGGTCAAATAGCCCTTACATAGTCTGGAGGTGTGTTTGGGGTCATTGTCCTGTTGAAAAATACAGTAAATGATGGTCCAACTAAACGCAAACCGGATGGAATAGCATGCCGCTGCAAGATGCTGTGGTAGCCATGCTGGTTCAGTATGCCTTCAATTTTGAATAAATCCCCAACAGTGTCACCAGCAAAGCACCCCCAACCATCACACCTCCTCCTCCATGCTTCACGGTGGGAACCAGGCATGTAGAGTCCATCCGTTCACCTTTTCTGCGTCGCACAAAGACACTGTGGTTGGAACCGAAGTTCTCAAATTTGGACTCATCAGACCAAAGCACAGATTTCCACTGGTCTAATGTCCATTCCTTGTGTTCTTAAGCCCAAACAAGTCTCTTCTGCTTGTTGCCTGTCCTTAGCAGTGGTTTCCTAGCAGCTATTTTACCATGAATGCCTGCTGCACAAAGTCTCCTCTTAACAGTTGTTGTAGAGATGTGTCTGCTGCTAGAACTCTGTGTGGCATTGACCTTGTCTCTAATCTGAGCTGCTGTTAACCTGCTATTTCTGACGCTGGTAACTTGGATGAACTTATCCTCCGCAGCAGATGTGTCTCTTGGTCTTCCTTTCCTGGGGCGGTCCTCATGTGAGAGTTTCTTTGTAGCGTTTGATGGTTTTTGCCACTGCACTTGGATACACTTTCAAAGTTTTCCCAATTTTTCAGACTGACTGACCTTCATTTCTTAAAGTAATGATGGCCACTTGTTTTTCTTTACTTAGCACTTACAGGTGTGATTGCCTGTTCAAAGCAGTTAAAACTGGTTTGAATCACTGACTGGTATCCAACTTACGATTTTACTTAAAAAAATGATTTGTCCCAATTAATTTGCACAGCACTGTATTTTCATAATTTTAATTAATCTCCACATTTTTTAGAATTAATATATCGGAGGCTTTGGAAACCAATTACTAGCAGCTGTCTCAATTATCAATGTTTGCAACTTACAATGGTCGTCCCAAAATGAAAATACATATTATGCCTTAAGTGACATCATATATCATGTAAAGGCATTATATAATTTTATTCTGAGAACATGGGAGATACATTGGCAATTTAAGTTTTGTTATCTCTATGTATATTTCTAATTCTATCTCATTTAGAGTTGAAAAAAGAGTACATTCAACAAAGGCATCTAATAGCTACAGTATGTCTCCAATATCTAATAGTAGTCCATCTTTGATTATGAATATTAAAAAATAGACAAATATTACCTGTGAGGCCAATTTTCTATTTCTATACTTTAATTTCCCACATTTTGAAATTCCTGCAGGGCTCCTAGCATTATTATCTCCATGTTGCTTTTAATAATATACCGTACTTTTCTTAATGTTGTATATTGTAATAGTCCAGGAAGAAATTAATACAAACACAGCGGTTCTCCTTTGCAGTCTTCTCTTTTGTAGCATACCACTAAAGTATCGTTTTCCAAATTATATCAACGTTCTTTATTGTTGTATGTATTACAATTCTCCGAATAAATGATTCTCTTATTTAGCAACTTGTATCTTTATTAAAGGATTCCTAAAACGCATAAAGAATGCCTAAAGCATTAACTGCGTTCATACCAGAAATTAAAACAAATGTGCTCCTACGTAAAAGCTGCATTTAGATTTGTCAGTTGTAGAACATTACATTTTATATTCTGTTCTTGCTGCTTGCACATTTAAGTTAATAGCTAAATGAAGTACCTTTAATATAAAATGAAAGACTAGACCCTCCGGGGAACATAAACATGAAGAAAATGACCTATCCCTAGGCATAGTCAACCATAATACATTGCGCCGCTCTGACAGCATTGCTCCTAATGGTATTTTATTTTTACAATATTGATATTGTATCCAATGGAAATAGTTCAGGGAAAATTCAATTTTACTCAATTCAACACTTCTTTTAATAAACCTATGGCACTAGTGCTATTCATTCTCTTCTAAAAACATTAGGAAAGACATTCTTTATCACTCCCAATAGTAATTTTAACCTGTTTCCAACCTTAGAAGTATCCATACATCCAGGTCTCCTGGTACTTTCTGACCTTGGATATGTGAATACCTCCAGGCAATTTTGTGCTCATAGACTCTGTGCGTGCGCGATTGCAGTTGGGTGTCAGCTAATTCTGACAGCTGATATCCGGCACTCAGTGTCAAGAGTAGTCCAGCAACGCTCACAACACTTTAAATCCTAAATGCTGCTATTGAATTCGATCGCAACATTTTGGGAACAGACAGAGGGAAAAAAGACCCTTTGGGCTTGGATCGGAGATGTTCCCGATTGTTACCATGATGACCCAATGTCGTCACCAGAGCTAGCAAAGTTGCTTGCTTGTGCTCAGAGCATGATTAAGCAAGTTTGCCTGTCAGTGCAGCGAAATGAAAATGCATATATTTGGTATCACTGCTTCCCGATCTACAAAACTATCTACTTAGCCCCTTAGTGAACAAAAAAATATAAAACACAATGCTTTATCATCATACCGCTAAACAAAAAGTACATTTTTGCGCAAAAAAAGTTAAATGTTAATTTTTTCCCTCACATTCCAAAAACTCCTGTGAAGTAAGGGAAGAGCTAATAAACTTCTTGAATGTGGTTTTGAGCACCCTGTGGGGTGCAGTTTTTAGAATGGTGTCATTATTGGGTATTTTCTGTTATATAGACCATACAAAGTCACTTCAAATGTGATGTGGTCCCTAAAAAAATGGTTTTGTAACTTTTGTTGGAAAATTGAGAAATTAAAGGTCAAATTTAAACCCTTATCGCTTCCTAACCAAAAAACAAAATTGTAGGAAATGTTACCTATATATTTAAAGCTGAGTATACGTGTGTGTGTATGTATGTATCAAGCCCCACACCGCATTATGATATTATAATGGTTCCCATGTCGACGCTGATGTCATGTGGTTACTGGAACCCAGATAAGCAGCAGAAGGTAAAAGTGCCAGTGGCTGTACTGGGCAACAGCTGACATTACTGTAGCCCGGATACCACAATGTAGTAGTGACATAAGCCAAAAGCACTGCTGAGAAGCCCAAAAAAACCCTACAAAGACGCAAGTTCAAGAGCAAAAATACAGGACTCCGGGGACATCTCCATCTGTCTTCTTGTCTTGGGTCTTCTGCATCTGTCTTCCTGTCTTGGGTCTTCTGCATCTGTCTTCCTGTCTTGGGTCTTCTGCATCTGTCTTCCTGTCTTGGGTCTTCTGCCGGAGTAATGTCTTCTCGGCAGAAGGTGCAAGAGCCACATTTGCCCCTGCAACCCGGACACAGTCTTTTTTACTCCGCAATCGCAGCAGAGGAGGGCCTACTGGCACTGTCAAGACCAGCCTTGAGCGCCAGGTCCCGGAGTCCACGTAGGGGGCTCCTACACTGCCGACACCACGGATAAAAGCAAACTGAGCCGGAATGATGTACGGGGGGCGTGGAACAGTGCGGCGGACACAACCGTGTAACGGCGAGCGTTGTCGAAACACGGTTAGGAGCAGGAGGTACCCGTGCCCTTTGGCACTCCAAAGAACCAGCTGGCGATGCTGGAACTCAGTTTACCCCTCCGGGGAGGCACCTGTGTCCGCACTTCACTACCAGGAAACAGCCGGCTTGGTTGGATCCCGCCTCTTGTGCTTCTGCCTATAGGTGTTTGGCATCTGTTGTCCTTTTTTCCACTTTGGTCTAACGAGGTACAGCTGGTGTTACTGTTGCCCAGAAACACAGCATGCTGTGAAAGTGGCAGTCACGGAAATGGGCACTAGCTGGCAGTACTAGAGCCCAGAAACACGGCATGCTGTGAAATCAGCAGTCATGGAAATGGGCACTTGCTGGCGGTACTAGAGCCCAGAAACACGGCATGCTGTGAAAGTGGCAGTCACAGAAATGGGCACTAGCTGGCCATACTAGAGCCCATGGAAAACAGTATGAGGTGAAAGAGTCAGTCACAGAACCAGGTGCTAGATGTTGGTAGTAGAAGCCAGAGCACTGGCATAACAGATGACGCTGGGTGCAGCATAGGCACTTGACAGAGCATGCATACTGCTACCAACCATGCATGTAACCTGTCTACTCTGGCCCAGGGCAGCAAAAGTCACCAGAAATCCAGGCCTGGTTCATTTTTAGGAATGTAAGCCAGTCCACATTTGCAGCGGATAGTGTGTAGTGTGGTACATTGGTCTGTTAGTACATTGCCAGCTGCACTAAAGACCCGTTCAGAAATCACACTGGCACCAGGACAAGCCAGGACCTCCAAGGCATACTGGCTAAGCTCAGGCCATGTATCCAACTTGGAGACCCAAAACTTGAAGGGGGCAGATCCATCCTGAAGCACACTGACAGGGGTGGAGAGGTATTGTGCCACCATGTCACAGTAACGTTGCCTCCTAGTGCGTTGCACTGTCTGTGCTGATGGTGCCCGAATTATTTGCTGGTTCAGAAACCGTTGGAACAGGTTGGGTATACTGAACCTGTCAGTAGCAGATGTACTGCTTCTGCTACCGGCTTCTGAACGGATTCCGCTGGGTCCAGGACGCACTGAGGTGCCTGCAAGAGCACGCGCATCACTGCTATGCGGTGGAAAAGAGTACATGAGTGCATTAACCAGTGCATCTTGGTCTTCCTGCATTTTACGCGCCCGGTTCAACGGTGTAATTAGGGTTTGAAGGTTGTCCCGGTAACGTGGATCAAAGAGGGTGGCTACCCAGTAGTCATTTGTGTGGAGAATACGAGACACGCGTGGGTCGTTTCTCAGACACTGCAGCATGAAGTCACTCATGTGCTGAAGGCTGCCAACTGGCCATGCATCCCTGTCACCAGCTGGAGGAATGTGCTCTGGCTGCTCTGCATCACCCCATCCACACTCTAGCTGGTGACTACTAGTAGAGCGCTGTGTACTTTCCTCCCCTGGCTCATCCTCATAGTCCTCCTCATCCTCCTCGCTTGCTGTGCCCTGCCTGGACCTTTGTGAGACACCCACAGAGCTTTGAGAAACTGGGTCTGAGCAGAAAAAGTAAATTAATGTGCATGCAAAATGTAATTGCATATGAACACATGACCTTTACACAGAGAAAACCAAAAGCAAAACACAAAACAAATATCCTGGAATAAAAAAGTAAAAAAATATATTGCAAAAATTGCATGAAGGTAGTAATAATAGTAATAATAAGGGTATTTAGTTAACATAATTTTGATGAAAATAATGTAGAAGCCATCCCGCCACGTCACGGCAACCCTTGTGGGACAGTCCTAACTCTTGTATTTAAAACCTTTCCACTTGTCAAGTGACGTAAATGTGAACAAGGACAGAGGGACTGAACCACCAGTAATAGTATAGGCCAGACAGGATGGATTTTCCAACTCAGAAACAGGGCGGTCACACCCTTATATGCACAGAATGCACAATGAAACAAATGAGAAACTGGGTCTGAGCAGAAAAAGTAAATTAATGTGCATGCAAAATGTAATTGCATATGAACACATGACCTTTACACAGAGAAAACCAAAAGCAAAACACAAAACAAATATCCTGGAATAAAAAAGTAAAAAAATATATTGCAAAAATTGCATGAAGGTAGTAATAATAGTAACAATAAGGGTATTTAGTTAACATAATTTTGATCAAAATAATGTAGAAGCCATCCCGCCACGTCACGGCAACCCTTGTGGGACAGTCCTAACTCTTGTATTTAAAACCTTTCCACTTGTCTGCTCAGACCCAGTTTCTCATTTGTTTCATTGTGCATTCTGTGCATATAAGGGTGTGACCGCCCTGTTTCTGAGTTGGAAAATCCATCCTGTCTGGCCTATACTATTACTGGTGGTTCAGTCCCTCTGTCCTTGTTCACATTTACGTCACTTGACAAGTGGAAAGGTTTTAAATACAAGAGTTAGGACTGGCCCACAAGGGTTGCCGTGACGTGGCAGGATGGCTTCTACATTATTTTGATAAAATTATGTTAACTAAATACCCTTATTATTACTATTATTACTACCTTCATGCAATTTTTGCAATATACTTTTTTACTTTTTTATTCCAGGATATTTGTTTTGTGTTTTGCTTTTGGTTTTCTCTGTGTAAAGGTCATGTGTTCATATGCAATTACATTTTGCATGCACATTAATTTACTTTTTCTGCTCAGACCCAGTTTCTCATTTGTTTCATTGTGCATTCTGTGCATATAAGGGTGTGACCGCCCTGTTTCTGAGTTGGAAAATCCATCCTGTCTGGCCTATACTATTACTGGTGGTTCAGTCCCTCTGTCCTTGTTCACATTTACGTCACTTGACAAGTGGAAAGGTTTTAAATACAAGAGTTAGGACTGTCCCACAAGGGTTGCCGTGACGTGGCGGGATGGCTTCTACATTATTTTGATCAAAATTATGTTAACTAAATACCCTTATTGTTACTATTATTACTACCTTCATGCAATTTTTGCAATATATTTTTTTACTTTTTTATTCCAGGATATTTGTTTTGTGTTTTGCTTTTGGTTTTCTCTGTGTAAAGGTCATGTGTTCATATGCAATTACATTTTGCATGCACATTAATTTACTTTTTCTGCTCAGACCCAGTTTCTCATTTGTTTCATTGTGCATTCTGTGCATATAAGGGTGTGACCGCCCTGTTTCTGAGTTGGAAAATCCATCCTGTCTGGCCTATACTATTACTGGTGGTTCAGTCCCTCTGTCCTTGTTCACATTTACGTCACTTGACAAGTGGAAAGGTTTTAAATACAAGAGTTAGGACTGTCCCACAAGGGTTGCCGTGACGTGGCGGGATGGCTTCTACATTATTTTGATCAAAATTATGTTAACTAAATACCCTTATTATTACTATTATTACTACCTTCATGCAATTTTTGCAATATATTTTTTTACTTTTTTATTCCAGGATATTTGTTTTGTGTTTTGCTTTTGGTTTTCTCTGTGTAAAGGTCATGTGTTCATATGCAATTACATTTTGCATGCACATTAATTTACTTTTTCTGCTCAGACCCAGTTTCTCATTTGTTTCATTGTGCATTCTGTGCATATAAGGGTGTGACCGCCCTGTTTCTGAGTTGGAAAATCCATCCTGTCTGGCCCATACTATTACTGGTGGTTCAGTCCCTCTGTCCTTGTTCACATTTACGTCACTTGACAAGTGGAAAGGTTTTAAATACAAGAGTTAGGACTGTCCCACAAGGGTTGCCGTGACGTGGCGGGATGGCTTCTACATTATTTTCATCAAAATTATGTTAACTAAATACCCTTATTATTACTATTATTACTACCTTCATGCAATTTTTGCAATATATTTTTTTACTTTTTTATTCCAGGATATTTGTTTTGTGTTTTGCTTTTGGTTTACCCACAGAGCTTTGTAACAACCGGGCTGATGAAGATTGCCTGGTTGGTGCAAGTGTCTCATCATACTCCTCCTCCTCCTCCAAAGAAACCTCATCCCTTAGTCCTTTACGTAATGAATCTATAAGGCATATAAGGGGAATAGTCAGGCTGAGTAGGGCAGCATCCGCACTCATCATCAGAGTGGAGTCGTCGAAGCACTTCAAAATGGTGCATATGTCCTTCATGGATGCCCACTCTGTGGTTGTAAAGTGGGAGGGCTGAGATGTGTGTCGCCTACTTTGCACCTGCTGCAGCTGCAACTCCATAATTGATGGTTGCTGCTCACACAACCTCCGCAGCATATGCAAAGTCGAATTCCACCTGGTGGGGAGGTCAACAATGATGCGGTGCTCGGGCAGGCCCAATCTGCGCTGCTTGGCTGAAAGACGCGAAGCAGCCATGCTTGAACGCCGCAAATGAGAGCACTCGTATCTGACTTTGTGCAGCAGCTCCTCAAGGTCAGGATAGTTCCTAAGGAAACTCTGCACCACCAAGTTTAGGACATGGGCAAGGCATGGAATGTGAGTCAGACCACCTAAGCCCAGAGCCGCGACCAGGTTTCGGCCGTTGTCACACACCACCATACCTGGCTGTAGGTTGAGCGGCGCAAGCCACATGTCACTCTATTCGTTGAGCGTGTTCCACAGCTCGGTTGCGGTGTGGCTAACATCACCCAGATAAACCAATTTCAACACGGCCTGTTGATGTTTGGCCAATGCAGTGCTGAAATTGGTTGTTGTGGTACGTCTGGGTGCAGGCAAGTCTGACGAGGAGTATGAGGAGGAGTCAATTTGTACGGAGGAGAGGCCTGCAATTCGTGGAGTTGGCAGGACCCACGCACTTGCACTGTCTACTTCAGTTCCAGGCTCAACTACATTTACCCAATGGGCGGTGATGGAAATGTAGCGTCCCTTGCCATGCTGAATGGTCCACGCGTCGGTGGTCAGGTGGACCTTGCTACTAACTGCATTTTGTAGCACTTGCTTAATTTTACACTCCATATGCTGTTGCAGGGCGGGGACGGCTTGACTGCTGAAGTAGAAGCGGCTGGGAATGCTGTATTGTGGGATTGCAAACCCCAACATATCGATAAAGGCTGGCTTGCTCACCAGCCAGAATGGTAGCATTTCCACTGCAAGCAGTTTGGCAATGCGAGAATTCATGCCCTGTGCTCGTGGGTGGTTTGCCGAGTACGGGCGCCTTTTCTCCCACACCTGTGTGACAGATAGCTGCACACCGGATTGGGAGTGTGAGGATGCCAGTGATTGGGATGCTGATGCTGACGAAGTACAGACAATGTGCCGCTGTACAACACTGCCAGCAGATGCACCCTGGCATTCTGGTGAGGAAGCGAGAGCAGCTGTTTGCGAGCTGGAGTAAGAGGTGGCTGCTGTGGCTGAAGAGGTGGAAGGTGGGGAACCAGCTGCAGGTGGCGAATCATCTTGGGTGTGATGCTGCCACTCCTCAGGATGCCTCTTCCTGACATGCGTCAACATATTGGTGGTATTAAGGTTGCTGACGTTCTTCCCTCTCCGCACAGTTTGTCGACAAAGCTTGCATCTGACTACTGTAACATCATCTGCAACTTGGTCGAAAAAGGCCCATGCACCACAACTCTTGGACGCACCCCTTGTGTTCTTTAAAAGAGCCCTGCTCCTAACGGGTGCTGAAGTTGAGGGAGCCGACAACCAATTTTTTCCTCTTCCTCTCCCACGTGGACGGCCACGCTGCGCCACACCTGCAAGCTCTTCCTCTGAGCTATCCCCACTTGCTTGCTGCCCCTCAGCATGCCATGATGGGTCAAGGACCTTGTCATCCAATACACTTTCGTCAGCAGAAACTGGCAGCTGAGTTTCATCATCATCTACTGACTGGGCTCTGGTCATTGTGGACACTGGCCCATCCTCCACTTCTTCCTCAGACGGACACAGTGGTTGCACATCTGTGCACACTACCTCTTCTTCAGCTGCAGGAATGCTGTCTGGATGGCACACAGATTCCAAGCCAACAGATTCTGAGAAGAGGATTAAGGTTGGCTCCTGGCCCTCTGAATGTCTGGGTAATTTAGTGGGTGGTGAAGAAGCAGATGGGTGCTGCTCTTCAGTGGCCTGACCCGATGTGGTGGAGAGGTCCTGGGAGGATGCCTTTGCTCATTGAGGTGGATTCCTCAGCTGCCATCCACCCAGCAACGGTTTCTACTTGATCCTCTCTTATCAGCCTATTGCCCTGCGCTCCTAACAAGCTGCGCATAAATGACTGCTGCCGGGTGAAAGTAGGTGCTGAGTGACTTGGGCATGCTGCTTGCTCTGAATGTGCACCATGTCTAGCTGCTGATGCACCTCTTCCGCTGCCGCCGCGGGGACGTCCCTTACTCCCTGCCTTCTTCATCTCTATCGATGGATTCAGAACGTCAAGAAAGTAATTATTAGGAATTAGTGTGCTTATTCCTATAGGACTACAAACAGGTATAATAAACACTAATGGCACTGAATGATAATGGTGTGTCTGCTACAATTTATTTGAATCTAGTGTGGCCTACACAAAGAGTAACGTGTGTTTGTGGTATTGGTGTACACGTTACGGTCGGATGTCACAGCGCAGTAAATGACACTGCTGTGATACCAAAAAAAAAAAGGATTCTCCGGGACTGGGACAGGTGCTGTGTGGCACCAGCCACAGAGGTTGTTTGGGTCCCTCACAGCACAATCCCTATATAGTGTTTAACTTTTAGGAAAAATAGGGGAAGGGGCTTTAAGGGATGAAAAGAAAAGACAGTGAGACACACACCACACAGTTAGAGCTAGAGGAGCTGCAGCAGCTGCAGTGAATGTGCTCTGCACTGTCTCACTAAGCACCTCACTGAGAGCCTGCACAGCACAAAAAATGAAACTGAGCGGGGTCAGTGAGGAAAAAGACTGCTTCTGTAACACACAGGGGCTGCTACAGTCACTGAAAAACAATTTCTATCGCTATTAGATCCGAGATCTCTCCCTATCTCCAACAGCAACCTATCCCTATCTGCTTTCACAGTAGAGTAAGGCTAAAATAGTAAGCACAGCCTTTTATACTGCCTGATCACACCATCCAGCCAGCCAATCGCAGCGCAGCCCCTAGCTAGCAAGTTTGGACGCCTCCTACCAAGCTTAGGTGAGTTACACAATGTTGTCAGCAATTCTTCAGCTCCTGATTGGCTCCACGGAGCGCTCAGAGGCTGAAGGATTATGGGATTTCCAATGTGAAAAAAATATCGGAATCGGAAATGGGAATTCCGATATCGCAAATATCGGGCCGATTTCCGATATTTCAGTATCGGAAAGCTCATCCCTAGTCATTAACATTTCAACCACCATAAGGGGTAAAAAGGTTAAAATAAAAAAAATCCTACTAATGTCACTTTTCACTTATAGATTTTTGCTCATTTTTCTCACTGTAAATATAATTGGCATAGTGCAATCTGTCAATTCAGGCAAATGCAAAACGGGCTTTGGCAGTGAGTGGTACCATCTTGCAACACTACTATTAGTATTGTCATCCTCAGTACATCAAGAATTTTAATAATTGTAGATGAGCAGAGAGCCATTGGCTCTCTACTCCACCACTCTAGTCTTTCAGTCAGCAGGACACTTCTGGCAGGACATCAGTCAGCATGATGACAACACTTAATTAAGCTGGCATGGAGTCTGCTGTGGAGTTGGAGGAGTGCAACTCATCTCTGCATTGAAGCAAGGTGAAGTGAGGTTTGGTTTATATTTGTCTTCTTGTGGGTTATTATTAAAAGAAGTCACATTTGGGGGTTATACATTTAAAATTCTCCCACATTGTTCCTCTTTTTAAAGTATACACATTGGGAGGTAATTTTTAAAAGTAGGGATAGAGAGTGTTTTTTTCAAAAAATGAGGAAGAGTAGAGAATGATTTTTAAAAGGAGGCAAAAAGAGCGTCAATATTATAATATTATAAGAGGAACAAGGCAGTTCTTTATTATCAAGAGGTGCAATGAGAGGGGTCAATATTATTAGGAATCATAGGGTCATTATTGTACTTAATGTTAGTGGTAAAAATTTTTTGATGTGACGCGTTTATTTATGAAAAAACAAAAATATGGTGAACATTTTTTAAATTTTGCAATTTTCCAACTTTTCATTTTAATGCCCTTAAATCAGAGCAATATATCACACAAAATAGTTGCTAAATAACATTTCCCACATGTCTACTTTACATCAGCACAACTTTGGAAACAAAATTATTTTTGTTAGGAAGTTATAAGGGTTAAAAGTTGACCAGCGATTTCTCATTTTTACAACAAAATTTACAAAACAATATTTTTATAGGCCAAATCACATTTGACGTCATTTTGAGGGGTCAATATGACTGAAAATACCCAAAAGTGACACCATTCTAAAAACTACACCCCTCAAGGTGCTCAAAACCACATTCAAGAAGTTTATTAACCCTTTACGTGCTTCACAAGAACTGAAGCAATGTGGAAGGAAAAAATTAACATTTAAGTTTTTTACAAACATTTTACTTCACAACCAATTCTTTTCCAAGTGCTTCACAGAAGTTTATAACGTAGAGCCGTGAAAATAAAAAATCATATTTTTTCCACAAAAATGATCTTTTCGCCCCAAAATTTTTATTTTCACAAGGGTAGCAGGAGAAATTAGACCACTGAAGTTGTTGTGCAATTTGTCCTGAGTACGTCCGTACCCCATATGTGAAGTTAAACCACTGTTTGGGCGCACTTCAGACCTAGGAAGGGAAGGAGCACCATTTGACTCTTTCAATGCAGAATTGGCTGGAATTGAGATCAGACGCCATGTCACATTTGGAGAGCCCCTGATTTGAGTAAACCATGGAAACCCCCCACAAGTGACACCATTTTTGAAACTAGACCCCTTAAGGAAATTTTCTAGATGTGTGGTGAGCACTTTGAACACCCAAGTGCTTCACAGAAGTTTATAATAAAGAGCCGTGAAAATAAAAAATCATATTTTTTCCACAAAAATTATGTTTTCACACCAAAATTTTTACTTTCACAAAGGTAACAGGAGAAATTGGACAACAAAAGTTGGAAGGGAAGGAGCGCTGTTTTGGAATGCAGACTTTGAAGGAATGGTCTGCGGCCTTTATGTTGCATTTGTAGGGCCCCTGATGTGCTTAAACAGTAGGTAGCCCCCACCAGTGACCACATTTTGGAATCTTGTCACAGGGCGACAGTCCCTGCGTGACGTGACCCGACGATCGATCGGTCACCAAACAACAAGACAAAGCAAGGGTACACCAGGGACACAATTACATCGGTGGGCCCTTCAATAGGGAATGGGGAAGTGGACACTGCCTGCACTCTCCTAAGGAAGAGCCCTGAACTCACGTTCCCTATACAGGTTCTTTCAACCTGTCGCCGACCAGGATACCTATGTCCCTCACTAACCCTGCACCGATCCCTTACTAGGGAACTGGCAAGTGAGGACACTGGTCCCACCGCTGTACTAATAAGTCATACTTTTTATGACATAATGGATTAATAAAGAAGAAGTTTTTATAAATCTGGTGAACTTTCATCCTTTTGCTGGATCCCAATTTCCTCATATTTCTATTTGTTGGGGAATACTCCCTGCCTGGATCTGTGCAGGGCACAGGGTGAACACCGATTACTGCATCAGGAGGAACTCCTTTATGGTGAGCTGGCTATATGTTTTTCACAGTGTTTGAATATATATATATATATATTTATATATATAATTGCGGAGTGATAAAAGAGGGGCATGACCATAAATCAACCATATCACAATATCCCACAATATAGCAATGTAACTGGCAAAGTAAAAAAAAAAAAAAAAAAAATGCACCAATAACAAATATGTGTATATAAATGTTATAATACAATATTAGTAGATAACACCTATTTAGACTCCAACAGTTGTTTGAAATATACATCAAAATATAGACATATGAACAAGATGAAAATAATAAATATTCACATATATACAGTATATAGTAATATAATGATGTTGTTGGAGTCCAATGCTGATAATCGAATCTGTGATCACTTGGTGCATCCACAACCACACGATAAATTCTACCACATGCTGTATATAAAAATGGGTGATAACTGAGTGAAAAATATAAAAATGAGTGTTAAAATCAAAATATACAACCAGCATATGCAACAAGACTGAGATGGAACAGCCACAAAGATGTTACAAAAATGGAACAAAGCTAATTGATTCATTTAGGCCCTTGGGATGAACAGTGTCCAAGGCCCAAATCCATGTTGTCTCACGTTAAGATAATTTCTGGCTCATGTTACCACCATGGATGCCCGGCTCAACTATATCAATTCCCCTAATTCTCAGTAGGGAGCCATCACATCCATGGTGCAACTTAAAGTGCCGTGGTAGTGTCCTAAGCGTGACTGGATCGTCGTGGTCGGCCACCGCCTGAATGCCCAAAACATGTTCGCGAGAGTGTACTTTTAATTGGCGGGTCATCATGCTTACATAAATCAAATTACAACAACATAAGGCAAAATAAATCACATATCGTGAAGTGCAGGTGATATGTCCCCTGATGTCATATGTCCTAGTACCATTAGAATTGAAAAAAGAGTTAGTACGATCAATGTTAGGGCAAGCTATGCACCGACCACAAGGAGCACAGCCATGCCTAGGACCACTATTATTGAAGAGATTGGGCCTTGGTTCACCATGGTAGTGGTTATGTACAAGGTGGTCTCTCAGATTTTTTGACCACCTAATGGTAATACTGGACTTGTTGGGAAGAAATTGATTCAAAATCGAATCAGTCTGGAGGATGGGCCACGCCTTCTGAAGAAAGTCTCTCATTCATGCAAATTGCGAGTGATAATTAGTAATAAATCTGACTTTTTGAGATGATCCTTTCACCTTTTTACTATTGTAGAGCAAAGATTGGCGTGTAGAATATTTCGCTCTATTGTAGGCTCATTTAATAGACCGTCTACTATAGCCTCTCTCTTGAAATCTATCAAAGAGGTCCTGTGCCTGTTTTTCAAAATCACGATCATCGGAACAGATTTTGCGTAAACACAGAAACTGTCCGAGGGGAATAGAATTAATGAGTGATTTAGGATGCGCAGAGGACGTATGAAGTAACATGGTAGATGTTTCCTTCCTGAAGATACTGGTCTGTAAGATGTCATCCGAATCACGCCATACTGTGACATCTAAGAAATCAATCCTATCACTTTGTGCTTGATAGGTGATATGAATATTTTTATCATTGGAATTGATTCCATCCATAAACTCACGCAACTGAGTAAGACAACCCTGCCAGATCAGGAAAATGTTGTCAATGTACCGCTCCCAAAAAAGGATGCGGTCCACTGATGACCCCCGATCTGACAGGGGGAGGTCCCTCTCCCACAGCCCCAGGAACAGGTTCGCATAGGATGGGGCAACGGATGCCCCCATAGCTGTACCCTGGAGCTGCAGGTAGAAGGACCCCTTAAATGTGAAAAAATTATGCGTGAGTGAGAATTCTAAGAGTTCCAGAATCAGATGGATGATCTCAGATGGCAGATTGGACATGTCCAAAAAATACCCCTTGAGAAAGGCAATCACGCCGAAACGCGTGTCGGGGGGGACACACCGGGTGGGCTGCCTCCTACTTTGATCAGGTAAAAACTCCAACATTTAACTTTTTCATTACAGCACTGTCTGTGGGTTTTCTATAATATAATGCCTGTCTTTTGAGACTCTATTGAGGCCAATTGGGAGTTGTGCAATTTTGTTGAGAGCATATATCTATAGCCAGTATTTGAATGTTAACCACGTTCATCTCCTCTCGCTTTTATCCCACCTGTGTAAGTGTCTTTTTTCTCTTACATGTGCAATTGGCTTGGATCCTTGCTCCTCACTATCCTTCATTTACCCTGGTCTGTAAATTATCAATAAATTATATTTGCAATTTCCATATGTTTTGGGAATTTTTTGATCGTTTGTTTTCTCCTTTAATATATCAGCAACATTGGGGAACCAACTCCTCCCACCTGCCTGGGCTCATCCGACTGCACCAGTGAGTCCTCCTCCCTAGCAAGGACTACAGAGGGCATATTCACCAAAGCCGAAAAAAACTTGTCCACCGACCGTAGAGATGGTATATCGGCTGGCAGGGAGAAGGCCCAGGATTGGGGATCACCTTTAAGGTGGGATATGATGAATCCCACCCGCTGTTCCTCACTCCCTAATGAATGAGGGCGGAGCCTGAAGTGTAGCTTGCGGGCCTCCTGAAAAAACGAAAAATTATCTCTCACGCCAGAAAACCTGTCTGGGAGAGATAACTTGGGTTCTGTTTGAGCCTGAACATGAGCTGAGGCCCCGAACACCACCAACTGCTGCAGCTGCTGCTCCACCACACCACGCAGCACCCCATGCTCTTTGGTGAGGGTCTGCAGTAATTGGACAAAGATATGCATTAGGGCCATGACTCACCAGAAAAAAATGGATGGTTGGTAATAATGTCATGGGGCGACTGGCCCTGCGTGACGCGACCCAATGATCGGTCGGTCACCAAACAACAAGACAAAACAAGTGGACACTGGGGACACAATTACAATGGTGGGCCCTACAATAGGGAAAGGGGAAGTGAACACCTCCTGCACTCTCCTAAGGAAGAGCCCTGAACTCTCCTCACGTTCCCTATACAGGTTCTTTCAACCTGTCGCTGACCAGGATACCTAGGTCCCTCACTAGCCCTGCACCTAGCCCTTACTAGGGAACTGGCAAGTGAGGACACTAGTCCCACCACTGTACTAATAAGACACCAGGGAAAATAACAGACAGGGAAAAACAACAACAATTAGCTTACTCTGCAGTTATGCACTGGATCACAGAGTAAGGCACCCGAATACAGCTTCCAGCAGGAAAACCACTGCTCCAGATCAGCTGCAAACACCACTGCTCAAGATAGCTTCTCTCTGCAGGATGGTTGGCTTCCAAATGACCAGTATTACCAACAGTGAACTACAGCACCTGATGACCTTAGTAAGGAGGGGGGTGGTCACCACCTGCTGACTAATTAAACATGTAGTAACACCAGCGGCCACTGGGGGGGAACCCTGCAGCAGACTCACTAAACTTGTAGTAACACCAGCTACCACCGGGGGGGAAAACCCAGAAGCAGACTCACTAAACTTGTAGTAACACCAGCGGCCACCGGGGGCAAAAACCCATATTAACCCCCGAGAGCCTGAAAGGAAAAAGGTTTATAAAAGAGAATCCAGACTCTGACACAGATCCAAAAATGGATTGTGACAAATCTAGACCCCCCAAGGAACTCATCTAGATGTGTTGTAAGAACTTTGAACCCCCAAGTGTTCCACTAAAGTTTATAACGCAGAGCCGTGAAAATAAAAAATCATTTTTTTTCACAAAAATCATTTTTTAGCCCGCAATTTTTTATTTTCCCAAGGGTAACAGGAGAAATTAGACCCCAAAAGTTGTTGTCCAATTTGTCCTGAATACCCTGGTACCTCATATGTGGAGGAGAACCACTGTTAGGGCACATGTCGGGGCTCGGGAGGGAGCACCGTTTGACTTTTTGAATGCAAAATTGGCTGGAATCAATGGTCAAGAACCCTATTTCTCTCTCCGCTGATGTGCGATCACATCAGAGGAGAGAGAAATTAAATGGCACATTGGACTTTTTTTGTGGTCGCCGTTATACGGTCAATAATGGCGATCGCAATAACGGGTTGGTAAAAACTTACCCGGTATCATGTTCTCTGGGGTCTTGGCTTCCCCCAGCAGCCGAGACCCTGGAGAAAATCCAATTCTGGGGGGTGTTATATACTTTTTCCACAGCTCCGTTAATTAACGGAGCTGTGGTTTAAGTACCCTTAGCTACCACAGTGAAAAGGCATATAGGTGGTCGTGAAGGGGTTAAAAACAGATTTGGCATCATTGTATCTGCAAATGTCGGTCAATTACCGTCGGTCTGGTTGGTGTAAGTAGTTTTGCAAGGTATTAAGAGTCCACTTCCAGTTTCTATAGAGTAATATCACATGAATAGATCATATTGCATGTAAATTTAATACTCATTTAAGATCACATCCAGGCTCCACTGCTACAAGACAGTTCCCCAATAAACTTTGAGACTGGTGTGCTCCGGCCAGTAGCACAGCAGTTATGCAAGAGGATCAAGGAGGAAGCTCCAGGCTTGTGATGTCATATCCTGTACGCGAACAACCTCTGTGAGCGAAGTCCATTCCTGCTCCCATGCATTTCAGAAGTGCCAGTTTTATTCATCAGGGAGTTAGCTCATCTTTAGTGTTGAGCATTCCGATACCGCAAGTATCGTGTATCGGCCGATATTAGCGGTATCGGAATTCCGATACTGACTTCCGATACTTTTGTCATATCGGATACCGGAATCGGAATCGGAAGTTCCCATCATGCTATGAGCCTGCTTGCTTTGATTAAGCCAATGGGAATCCTCCGAAGTGTGGGCACATCCTGTTAGGCATGTAGGCATGTTAACTATTGGCATGGCTGTGATTGGCTGCCGAAATGATGTCATGATGCACTATAAAAGCCACCGCAGCCGCCATTTCTGGTTCACTCTGCTGTGAATTCAGTTAGGGACAGGCTGCTGTAGAAGACTGTGAGGGACAGTTAGAAATAGCGATTCCACCAAACATCTAGTGCTTTACCCAGGCTACATAAACCACCACTGTAGCCTTCTTTGCCCTAGCAGCAGTGTTCACAGCTGTCTGGAAGGGCTGTGTGAGTGCAGCTCACGCTGTGGAGTGGGTCCTGCAGCCACGTCAGGTTGTAGGCTGCCCAGCGTGCCTCACTGCTGCCTCATACATCTTTTAATTTTTGAGCTGCATTTGTTACATAATTTCAATCTAGTGTGCTTCCATCCGTATCCATATACGTTGGTTGCAAACACTAGTAGTAGACAGCGGAGCCTTTCTGCAGCCTTTCAGTGCTAGTGTCCACTTTGCTGCACTGTTCACGGCTGTCTGAGAGGTCTCTGACTGTGTGTGAGTGCAGCTCTCGCTGAGTAGTGTGTCCTGCAGCTACGTCTGGTTGTAGGACGCTCAGCGTGTCACTGCCTCACACATTTTTCTTTTATTGCAGCTCATTTTTTCTTCTATTAGTGTGCATCCATCCGTCTCCATCTACGGTCTCTGACTGTGTGTGAGTGCAGCTCACACAGAGTAGAGTGTCCTGCAGCTACGTCTGGTTGTAGGACGCTCAACATGCGTCACTGCCTCACACATATTTGTCTTTGAGTGCAGCTCATTTTTTCTTCTCCTATTAGTGTGCATACATCAGTATCCATCAACATTGGTTGGTTGCAAACACTATATAGGAGTAGATAGAGGAGCCTTTTTTTCTGGCTTGTGCCCTGCCGGCGCAGCCAGATTAGTATTACCCAATTTTTTTGGAGCCTCATCTTTTGCATTGTAGGTTACCTGCCTGCATTGTAATAGCTCCAAAAAGTTGGTGATACTATCAGTTTCAATTCTTTGTTCACATACTTTGAGTTTGTTTCCAACAAAGAAACCACAAAAAAAGTTCACCAAACACTACATTTGGAACTTGTGTAGGCCACATCAGCTCCTATTAAAGTGTAGTCCACACACACACACTTCATAAAATGAGTGTTTCTTGTACCTGTAACCAGCTGTTCAGGAATAAGCACACTAAGGCCCCCCTTTGTACTTTTCTGCCTATCTTAAGCAGTCTGGCAAGATGAAGAAGGCAGGGAGTAAGGCACGTGGGCGTGGAGTTTCCGCAGGGAGAGGACGTGGGGATTCTGCAGGGAGAGGACGTGGGGATTCTGCAGGTAGAGGACGTGGGGATTCTGGGCCTGCTGCGGGCACCAGTGGATCAGCATCCCCCAGTTTTAGCAGGCAACAGTCCTTTATGCGCAGCTTTGTAGGACCTCAACGTACCCCACTGCTGCGGGTGGAACAAATTGAAGCCGTTGTCGGATGGATGGCAGCTAACGCATCGACTTCAATTACTTCCACAGCCTCTCAGGACCAGAGCACCGAAGAGCAACCATCTGTCTCTTCACCACCTGCCAAAGTGCCCAGGCAGTCAGAGAGACATGGACAGGAGCCATCACAGTCTCTACTTCTGTTCTCGGAATCTGTTGGCTTGGAAAGAGGGGGCCAGCCAAGCAGCATTCCTGAATGTGAAGAAGAGGGAGTATGCAGTGATGCGCAACTTCTTTGTCCCTCTGAATCTGAAGAGGCGAGTGGGCCAGTGCCTATGGTCAGCACACCTCAGTACGCATCAGATGATGACGAGACTCAGTTGCCACTTTCTGGTGCGTACGGTGCTGGCGAGACAACCCCGGAGAAGCAGCTGTTTGAAGAGGGGAGGGAAGATGATGAGGTCCTTGACCCTTCATGGCGTGAGGAACAGGAAGGTGGTGGGAGCAGCTCGGAGGAAGAGATTCCCCCTACCGGCCAAAACAGGAGGCAGAGGGAGGGGGAAGACTTGGTTGCCTGTACCCTCCACTTCGGCACCCGTTAGGAGCATTCCTCATTCCAAAGGCAAAACGGGCGCTCCCAAGACTTGCAGTGCGTGGTCCTTTTTTGACACAGTTGCAGATGACATTTGCATTGTCAAATGCAAGCTGTGTCATCAGATAGTCAAAAGAGGGAGAAATGTCAGCAACCTCAATACCACAAATATGTGGAAACATGTGCGCACCAAGCACGAGTTGGAGTTGCAGAGACACCCTGAAGACGTAGGCCAACGTACAGCACCACCTACCAGTTCTTCAGTTCGTGTTGGGGCCTCTTCCTCCAGCTCACACACTGCTGGTTCGGCTTCCTCACAGGATCGCCAAGGAAGAACCTCTGCCACTGTTGTCCGGAGACCCTGTCAGATTCCACCCATAGCAGCACGTTCCCATCCATCACAGCCATCGGTAGCACAGGCATGGGATAAAAGGCGCCCTTACTCGGCAAACCATCCCCGAGCACAGTCTCTGAATGCTGGCATTGCCAAACTTCTGGCAGTTGAAATGCTGTCATTCAGGCTGGTGGACACTGACACCTTCCGGGACTTAATGGCATTGGCAGTCCCCCAATACAACGTGCCCAGCCGCTTTTATTTCAGCAGGAGAGCCGTCCCTGCCCTGCAGAAACATGTTGAGGGCAAAATAAAACATGCGCTACTAAACGCCGTTAGTAGCAAGGTCCACCTGACCACCGATGCGTGGACCAGTAACCATGGACAGGGACGATACCTTTCCCTCACTGCCCAATGGGTCAATGTTGTGGAGCCGGGTACAGATCTGGAGAGTGGCGCTGTACGTGTTCTTCCAACGCCACGGATTGCAGGACTCCAGTCTGTACACATAGACTCCTCCTCCTACTCAAGTTCCTCAGAAACAGCAGAGCAGGAGCCTGTTACGACTGATATGAGCACAGCCGTGGCCAAACGTCAACAGGCTGTACTCAAATTAATTTCTTTGGGGAATTGAAGCCACACAGCGCAGGAGCTCTGGAATGCTATCAAGCAGGAGAGCGATGTGTGGTTTGGGCAAGCGAGTCTCCAACCGGGCTTGGTAGTGTGTGACAATGGCCGAAATCTGGTGGCTAGAGTTGAGCGAAACGGGTCGAAAAATTTCAAAAGTCGCCGACTTTTGGCAAAGTCGGGTTTCATGAAACGAAACCCGACCCTAGGATGAGGTCGGCCACGAGGTCGGCGACTTACGCGCCAAAGTCGCGTTTCAAAAGTTTGTTTTGCTCTCTTTTTCAGCCAATCAGGATCCACGGACACTGTGGGCAACTTGATGACATAGGCAGGGGTCACCACCATCTTTCAGAAGGGCATGCAAGTGATTGGCTTGCTTTGGTGGGCGTCACAGGGGGTATAAAAGGGCGTGCACGCCGACCGCCATCTTACTTCTGCCGATCTCAGTATAGGGAGAGGTTGCTGCTGATTCTGTAGGGAGAGCGTTAGGCAGGGAAGAAGACAAAAAAACTGCTTCTGCTGCTAGCGATTTGGCCTGCACAACACACCAGTCACTGTGTGTGCAGTGCAAGGGGAGGCTATATAGTGGTGTAGCAGTGGTGTTGGTTGTTGGGCTGCCTTCTAAGGCTTCCTGACATTCCTGCATTGCTGTTTACCCACTGCTCCGCAAACTGCTTTTTTAAAAGCAATCGCAATTTTTTTTTTTGTCCTGCTGAGAAGAAAAAAAAACTGCTTCTGCTGCTAGCAATTTGGCCTGCACAACACACCAGTCACTGTGTGTGCAGTGCAAGGGGAGGCTATATTGTGGTGTATCAGTGGTGTTGGTTGTTGGGCTGCCTTTTAAGGCTTCCTGACAGGCTGGCATTGCTGTTTACCCACTGCTCTGCAAACTGCTTTTTTAAAAGCAATCCAATCTCCCTTATCCTCTAGTCACTTTTGTCACAGCTGTGCCATCGAGCCTGTGACATAGCGCTCAGATATCAGTGGGCCTCACACAATCCAAAAGTGTCCAGTGTCCAAAAGTGTGTGCAGAGATTCAAAATCTCCCTTATCCTCTAGTCACTTTGGTCACAGATGTGCCATCGAGCCTGTCACATAGCGCTCAGATATTCATTGGGCCTCACACAATCCAAAAGTGTCCAGTGTCCAAAAGTGTGTGCAGAGATTCAAAATCTCCCTTATCCTCTAGTCACTTTGGTCACAGCTGTGCCATCGAGCCTGTCACATAACGCTCAGATATTCATTGGGCCTCACACAATCCAAAAGTGTCCAGTGTCCAAAAGTGTGTGCAGAGATTCAAAATCTCCCTTATCCTCTAGTCACTTTGGTCACAGCTGTGCCATCGAGCCTGTCACATAGCGCTCAGATATTCATTGGGCCTCACACAATCCAAAAGTGTCCAGTGTCCAAAAGTGTGTGCAGAGATTCAAAATCTCCCTTATCCTCTAGTCACTTTGGTCACAGCTGTGCCATCGAGCCTGTCACATAGCGCTCAGATATTCATTGGGCCTCACACAATCCAAAAGTGTCCAGTGTCCAAAAGTGTGTGCAGAGATTCAAAATCTCCCTTATCCTCTAGTCACTTTGGTCACAGCTGTGCCATCGAGCCTGTCACATAGCGCTCAGATATTCATTGGGCCTCACACAATCCAAAAGTGTCCAGGGTCCAAAAGTGTGTTCAGAGATTCAAAATCTCCCTTATCCTCTAGTCACTTTGGTCACAGCTGTGCCATCGAGCCTGTCACATAGCGCTCAGATATTCATTGGGCCTCACACAATCCAAAAGTGTCCAGTGTCCAAAAGTGTGTGCAGAGATTCAAAATCTCCCTTATCCTCTAGTCACTTTGGTCACAGCTGTGCCATCGAGCCTGTCACATAGCGCTCAGATATTCATTGGGCCTCACACAATCCAAAAGTGTCCAGTGTCCAAAAGTGTGTGCAGAGATTCAAAATCTCCCTTATCCTCTAGTCACTTTGGTCACAGCTGTGCCATCGAGCCTGTCACATAGCGCTCAGATATTCATTGGGCCTCACACAATCCAAAAGTGTCCAGTGTCCAAAAGTGTGTGCAGAGATTCAAAATCTCCCTTATCCTCTAGTCACTTTGGTCACAGCTGTGCCATCAAGCCTGTCACATAACGCTCAGATATTCATTGGGCCTCACACAATCCAAAAGTGTCCAGTGTCCAAAAGTGTGTGCAGAGATTCAAAATCTCCCTTATCCTCTAGTCACTTTGGTCACAGCTGTGCCATCGAGCCTGTCACATAGCGCTCAGATATTCATTGGGCCTCACACAATCCAAAAGTGTCCAGTGTCCACAAGTGTCTGCAGAAATTCAAAATCTCCCTTATCCTCTCGTCACTTTGGTCACAGCTGTGCCATCGAGCCTGTCACATAGCGCTCAGATATCAGTGGGCCTCACACAATCCAAAAGTGTCCAGTGTCCACAAGTGTCTGCAGAAATTCAAAATCTCCCTTGTCCTATAGACACCTTGTACTTTGTTTTACATTACTATATAGTTTGTTGGATTTTGTCTACATTTCTACCAAAAATGAGGAAGGCTGGTGGAAGAGGCCGTGGAATTGGGCGGGGGTTGGCAGCTGGTAATGATGGTGTTGGTGGTGGATCTGATGGTAGTGGCAAGAGCAAAATAGGACCGAATGCAGGAGGTGTTGAGCCTGCGTCATCGTCTGGCTACATAAGGCCTCGAACGCTTAGTTTTCTAGGAGTTGGCAAACCGCTTTTAAAGCCAGAGCATCAGGAAAAAGTTTTGTCTTACATTGCTGACTCAGCCTCCAGCTCTATCGCCTCCTCTTCTTCAGTTGTAAAAAGTAAAAGCACTGAGTCGTCATTGGAGGCTCATGTTCATGAACCACACCTTTCTTTGTGTCCTTCACCCCAACCAAGATTGAAGGATGACACAGGCCATACTACTGATTACTCCATGGAGCTGTTTTCACATACCATGCCTGGATTATCAAGTGAAATGGTGAATTACCCAGGCCAAGATGAATCTGACATGGAGTGCACTGATGCACAGCCGCTGATGGATGATTCTGCTGGTACATTCACTCAGAGCACTACATTGTCCTCGCAGTGTACAGAGCCAGATTCTGACCCTGATGAGACTCAGGTGCCCCTTCCCGCACACTATACCACCATACACGGTGACACAGAGGAAGGTGCACATGACATAGAAGAGGAGGTGATGGATGACCCAGTTGTTGACCCAGATTGGCATCCATTGGGGGAAAAGGGTGCTGCTTCCAATAGCTCAGATGAGGAGCATCCACAGCAGACATCGACATCGCAACAGCTGTTATCTGGCAGGCCCGGAGCACTCCAAAGACAGGTTCCAAACATCAAAAGAGTTGCTGGACAGCTTGTCCAGAGGGTCAAAAGATCACAGCGTGCTAGGCCGCAAAATGTCTGCCAAAGTAGGAAGAGTGCAGTGTGGCACCTTTTTGAACAAAATCCTCATGATCAGGTCAAGGTTATCTGTAAGAAGTGCGCAAAGACCTTTAGCCGAGGGAAAAATCTGAAAAATTTGAATACCAGTTGCATGCTTAGACATTTAACCAGCATGCACTTGCAAGCGTGGACACAACACCAAACCTCAAGTGCCACATGTGCAACTGATCACAACGAAGGTAGTCAGCAACGCTACATTGTTTCCCCCACTGTAAGCCCACCGGTTAGCACAGCAGCAAATGTTGAGGTGTCGTTGCAAGGCCACAGCAGTCAGGGAATCCCACTGTTATATCAACGAAAGACTGATTCTAGGCCATCAGAAAGAACACCAACTCCATCACCATCATCAACCCTCTCTCAGTCCGCCCTGTCCACCGCTACTTCCACCATATGCAGCTCTCAAGTCCAGCTCACCCTCCCAGACACTATGAGTAGGTCAAGAAAGTACTCAGTCTCTCATCCGCGTACACTGGGTTTAAACGCCCACATTGCCAAACTAATCTCGTTTGAGATGATGCCCTTTCGGTTGGTGGAAAGCACAGCTTTCCGCGAACTCATGGCCTATGCAGTACCATGCTATGACCTACCCAGTCACAACTTCTTCTCTCGCAAAGCCATCCCAGCCCTCCACCATCATGTGAAAGACCGCATTGTCCATGCACTCAAGCAGTCAGTGAGCGGAAAGGTGCACGTCACAACTGATGCATGGTCCAGTCGGCATGGCCAGGGCCGTTACGTGTCCATCACTGCGCACTAGGTTAATGTGGTGGATGCAGGGTCCACAGGGGACAGCGGTGGTGGGACAGTGCTGCCTAGCCCATGGTATAGGAAACAGTTGGCTGTAGGCGTTCGACCCTCCTCCTCCTCCTCCAGAAGCGAAAGCTCGTCCACAGAGCGCAGTCATACGAGCACTCCATCTGCATCTGCCACTGTTGCACACGATGTGTCCCCCTATCGAGCAGCTAGTGGAAAGCGTCAGCAGGCTGTGTTGCAGATGATGTGTTTGGGCAACAGACACACCGCCGAGGTGCTGGCCGAGTACTTGAAGCGACAAACTGAGTCATGGCTGGGCAGTGTACATCTTGAGGCAGGCAAGGTAGTTAGTGATAACGGCCGTAATTTTGTGGCAGCCATAGCCCTTTCAAAACTCAGCCATATACCTTGCTTGGCTCACACCTTGAACCTGGTGGTGCAGTGCTTCCTCAAAAATTATCCGGAGTTAACAGCCCTGCTCCAGAAGGTGCGAAGACTGTGCGCGCACATCCGCCGGTCACCTGTACACTCCTTTCGTATGCAGAAGCTGCAGTGATTGCTCCACCTTCCCAACCACCGCCTCATTATTGACATTGCAACAAGGTGGAACTCCACCCTGCACATGGTGGAGCGGCTGTGCGAGCAGAGGCAGGCCATAATGCATTTGTGGGAGGATACACGGCCAGGCACTTTGAGAGCAGACATGGAGTTGACAGGTGTGCAGTGGTCGAAGCTGAAAGACCTCTGTAAAGTCCTTCAGTGTTTTGAGGAATGCACATGGCTGGTAAGTGCAGACGACGCCATCCTAAGCATGAGCATCCCACTTATGCGTCTGCTCATGCAAACTTTGACGCACCTTAAGGAGCAGGCGTCTGCAGCCAATGTTGATGAGGAGGAAGAGGAGGAGGGAATCCTTGATGACATTCAGCCATTGTCTGCTCAGGGACCTCTACTGGACGAGGTGGAGGAAGAAGAGGAGGAGGAGGATGATGGGGATGATTACTTAGGGGAGGAGGATGCATCTCGTGGGGCAAGTGAAAATGTTGGCGTGGCAAGGTCTGGTACAGGGTTTGTGCGTGACTGGAGGGATGTGGATTTGCCAGAAAGTGCTCCTCCAACCAGCACTCGCAGTGCATCATTGACACCGGGAACATTGGCCCACATGTCAGATTATGCCTTGCAGATCCTAAAAAGGGACCCACGCATTGCCAAAATGATGAACGATGACGACTACTGGTTGGCCAGCATCCTGGATCCACGCTATAAAGGCAAATTACAAAACATCATGCCACAGGAGAACCTTGACCTAATATTGGCTAATAAACAAGCAACTCTGGTAAATCGGTTGCTTGAGGCATTCCCAGCACACAGCAGCGGTGATGGTTCTCACACGAGCCGTACGGGCCGGGGGCAGCTTGGCAGAGGTGTTCGTGGTGCACACAGCAGAAGTGGCGTTGGAGACAGGGGTTTCATGGCAATGTTGTGGACTGATTTTTCAAGTAGCGCTCACACAACTGGTAATACTGCATCGATGGAAAGTGACAGGAGACAGCAGTTGTCAACTATGGTTACAAACTACTTTTCCTCCCATATCGATGTCCTCCCACACAGGTCATTCCCCTTTGACTATTGGGCCGCTAAACTGGACACCTGGCCTGAATTGGCACAATATGCCTTACAGGAGCTCGCTTGCCCAGCTGCAAGTGTGCTATCGGAAAGAGTCTTCAGTGCAGCTGGATCAATCCTGACAGAAAAAAGGACCCGTCTGTCAACCCAAAATGTGGATGATCTAACCTTCATTAAAATGAACCACACATAGGTTTCCAAGGATTTTGTCCCACCTTCCTCTGATGACACATAGGGTGACAGAAAAATGGCTTGCTTTGGTCCACCTCTTCCTGGGACTTGACCTATTTCACCTTTTGCATCAGCTGAATGTCCAACATCAACATATGCCACTTTCTAAAACTCCCTAACTGTGCTGCCTCCCCCCCCCATGGTCGGGGTCACCACCTAGCGCACGACACCGTGCGAGTGCCGTTGCCATGGACAGGTGGGTAGGCCGACTCTTGGGCGCGGGCACTGGTACAGGGTCCTTCATAGTGCAATCAAGTGTCTCTGACGGTGGTGGTGCACACCCGCCTTCAGACACACCGCCGTACTATGAGGGGCCCAGTGCCAGTACCGACGCCCACGAGTGGGCCCCCCTTGCTTGGGCAGGGCCCCAGCATTTGCAATCTTTACCTCTCCCTGCTCCTCCGCTGTGTAGTCTGGGCCGTCAAATCCATACTGTGCCTGACACCATCTGAGCCTGCCTCCTGATGTATAGACATATATTTTGAATGTGTACGCTATCCATACATGTTATCCGGGGAAACAGTACCCTTTCTAACCTTTGTGCAATCACGTGCAATCCATTCTGGGCCTAACACCGTCTGAGCCTGCCTCCTGAGACATATATTTTGAATGTGTACGCTATCCATACATGTTATCTGGGGAAACGGTACCCTTTCTAACCTTTGTGCAATCACGTGCAATCCATACTGGGCCTAACACCGTCTGAGCCTGCCTCCTGACACATATATTTTGAATGTGTACGCTATCCATACATGTTATCCAGGGATACGGTACCCTTTCTAACCTTTGTGCAATCACGTGCAATCCATACTGGGCCTAACACCGTCTGAGCCTGCCTCCTGAGACATATATTTTGAATGTGTACGCTATCCATACATGTTATCCGGGGATACGGTACCCTTTCTAACCTTTGTGCAATCACGTGCAATCCATACTGGGCCTAACACCGTCTGAGCCTGCCTCCTGAGACATATATTTTGAATGTGTACGCTATCCATACATGTTATCCAGGGATACGGTACCCTTTCTAACCTTTGTTCAATCACGTGCAATCCATACTGGGCCTAACACCGTCTGAGCCTGCCTCCTGAGACATATATTTTGAATGTGTACGCTATCCATACATGTTATCCGGGGATACGGTACCCTTTCTAACCTTTGTGCAATCACGTGGAATCCATACTGGGCCTAACACCGTCTGAGCCTGCCTCCTGATACATATATTTTGAATGTGTACGCTATCCATACATGTTATCCGGGGAAACGGTACCCTTTCTATCCTTTGTGCAATCACGTGCAATCCATACTGGGCCTAACACCGTCTGAGCCTGCCTCCTGAGACATATATTTTGAATGTGTACGCTATCCATACATGTTATCCGGGGATACGGTACCCTTTCTAACCTTTGTGCAATCACGTACAATCCATACTGGGCCTAACACCGTCTGAGCCTGCCTCCTGAGACATATATTTTGAATGTGTACGCTATCCATGCATGTTATCCGGGGATACGGTACCCTTTCTAACCTTTGTGCAATCACGTGCAATCCATACTGGGCCTAACACCGTCTGAGCCTGCCTCCTGAGACATATATTTTGAATGTGTACGCTATCCATACATGTTATCCGGGGATACGGTACCCTTTCTAACCTTTGTGCAATCACGTGCAATCCATACTGGGCCTAACACCGTCTGAGCCTGCCTCCTGAGACATATATTTTGAATGTGTACGCTATCCATACATGTTATCTGGGGATACGGTACCCTTTCTCACCTTTGTGCAATCACGTGTAATCCATACTGGGCGTGAGAACGGCTGGCGAACTGTTAAGCAAGCTACAGCACCTGTGGTTTGCATACGTAAGTCTTTCATTTTTTCAGGAATGACGGTTAGGCCTAATTCCGGAACTGCGGTTGACCTGCACTTACTGGGAAATCATTGTTCGCGGGTAATAATTGTAATCAGTGATCCCCATCACTAACGTTGTTCAGCGGGTTATCTGCACCTGTAAGCGACAAACGCTGGCCTTTTCAGTGTAGCGCACATGTAGCCACGGACATGTAAGGGCATGACACACCAGTTATTGGCCAATCTCATGTGCCAGAGCCTCACGTGTCCCTCTAGTAAGACGGACTCGGACTGCGGGGCATGACGGAGTCTCGTTCGTTAACGGAATTAAGCTTGCAATGTGTGCATCTGTTCTGTAGCTGGCATGGTTGAGGTTTCCCAGGTGGAGTTGAATTTAACCGTAGGCTCCACTCCTGGTGGTGCCCTTCTGGACATTCCTTTAAGGTTCAGCTTTGCATCCATACTGCCCACGTAAAACAAACATTTTGCCTTCATGAACGCTGTTTGGAGGGTCATGACTCGTGGGAATAACGCCGCCCAATCAGTTAACCTGCTAGAGAGATCCTTCGTTGCTCCCAAGCATGACATCACACTCCCTAGGAAGAAGGTAATGCCACTGTGGCGACCGTACTCCTGGGGGCGACACAAGTGCACTGATGCCCAGCCACTGCTCGATGAATCTGCTGGTACATTGACCCAGACCACTACATTCCCCTCGCACGCTACACGACCTGAATCTGACCCTGATGAAACTCAGGTTACCCTTCCCATATACAGTTCCATCTTACACGGTGACAAAGAGGAAGCTGCAGATGAAAGTGCAGGTTCGGCCAACCCGCCATCAGACACACCACCGTACTATCAGGGGCCCTGTGCCAGTGCCGTCGCCAACGAGTGGGCCCCCCCTGCTTGCCCAGGATCACAGCACTTGCAAAGTTGAAATACTGTGCAGTGAGATGGAAGATGGGGACGACGAGGAATCCAGACAAGTACAGGGATTCCCTAGCGAGGAGACTTATTTGATTGTTTTCAATGTTGGGACAGCAATTTTTGGGGAGCACTATACTCTGGAGAATGATAGATGGGGCCCACCATACACTGGAACATTCCAAAGGTGGACATCAGACACTGGAGCAGCATTTACAGGGCCCATTATACACTAGAGCATTAGAAATGGGGCCCATTATGTTTGGAGCATTATTTGGGCCCATAAGACAGTGGAGCTTCATCCATGGGGACCAACATATACTGTAGCATTATGTGGAGCTCATCATATACTGTTTCAAACATTATATGGGACCAATGATTCTGTATGGAGAAATAGATGGGCCTCGTCATGAGATGTAAAAAGTGAGGTATTTTTCATTGTACTATACCGCTATTTCTCTGCCGTATCGGAGCATGATGAGTTGTGGTATGTGTTAAAGGGGCGCTCTTTCGCAAAACCTGCAGCCAGCCCTCTCCCCCCACAACTTTAGCCAAATAACCCCCATTTTTCAGTGCGTAACTTGTATTATGAAGTTAATTAAGGTTGACAAGCTTAAGTAAGAAGAATTGATGCTTTTGGCATTCAAATGGGCACTGTAGGTGTGTTTCCTGTCCTCCTCTCACTGCCGACTTTTATTCCCCATTGACTTACATTGGGTTTCGTGTTTCGGGACGACCCCGACTTTTCCCTATAATCGGACGATCTTGCTCGACCCGACTTTTGGAAAAGTCGGGTTTCACGAAACGAAACGTGACCCTAAAAAACCAAAAGTCGCTCAAGTCTACTGGTGGCAGCTCTTGGCCTAGGCAACCTCACACACATCCCATGTCTGGCACATGTGCTTAACTTGGTCGTGCAGAGCTTTCTGAGGGACTATCCGGATCTTGATGCACTGTTGCACAAGGTCCGCATAGAGTGCGCTCACTTGCGGCGTTCCAGCACGGCAAGATCGCGCCTCGGTGCTCTGCAGCGACGATTTGGCCTTCCGGAACATCGCATCATATGTGACCTACCCACCTGGTGGAATTCAACGTTACATATGTTGGAGCGGTTGTGTGAGCAGCAGGCAGCAGTCATGGAGTACCAGCTGCATCAGGTGCAAACAAGTCGCACTGTGCGCCGTTCACACTTCAGCACCATTGAGTGGGCCTCTATGAAGGACATCTGCCTCGTTTTGCGTGCCTTCGATGAATCCTCGCGGATGGTGAGTGCAGATGATGCACTAGTCAGCATGACTGTCCCCCTTATCTGCCTGCTTCAACAAACACTGCAAGCACTAAGGGATGAGGTTTCGGAAGAGGTGGAGGATGAGGAGTCCCAAATGCCATCTGCTTCTGGACAGTCTGCGCTACGTGTTTCCTCACAAAGGCCTAGGCAGGGGACTCTTTGTGAGGAGGATGAGGAGGAGTCGATGGAGGAGGAAGACATCTCTCCAGAGGAGGGAGGTACACAAACCTCTACTCAGTATGTACAGCGAGGGTGGGGTGATGCAGAGCAGGCCGAGGTCACGCCTCAAACAGGGGACAGCGGTTCTTTGACAGTTGGGAGTCTGCAGCACATGGTTGATTTCATGCTGCAGTGCCTGAGAAACGACCGCCGCATCGCCCACATTCTCGTCTCGGCTGATTATTGGGTGTACACCCTCCTAGATCCTTGCTACCGGGACAGCGTACAAAGGCTCATACCAACGTTGAACCGGGAGCGTAAACTGCGGGAGTACGAAGAGTCACTGGTGCAGTCCATAATGTTTTCCATTCCACCCGACAGCATTGTTGCTAGTGCTTTACAAAGCAGCTCTGTGCGTCGAGGCAGTGGAGGAAACTCTGCACAAAGAGGGAGCAGAGGCAGCGCCGCAGCACAAGGCAAGACCACTATGGCCCAAATGTGGCAAAGTTTTGTGTGTCCACCACAATTGTCTACACCATCAGCGACGCCTCGAGTCAGCAGGAGGCAACGCTTCCGTCAGATGGTGTCAGACTACATGTCTTGCCCTGTCACTGTACTCCCAGATGGCTCTTCCCCCTTTAAGTTTTGGGTCTCTAAGCTGGATACATGGCCAGAGCTTAGCCAGTATGCATTGGAGGTGCTGGCTTGCCCTGCTGCCAGTGTATTATCGGAACGTGTCTTTAGTGCCGCAGGTGGTGTACTAACAGACCGTCGCACGCGACTATCTTCCGATAATGTTGACCGGCTGACTTTTTTGAAGATGAACAAGGCCTGGATCTCCAAAGACTTTGCCATTCCTCTTACAGACTAAATTAGTGGTTGGCAACTGTATCCAGGTCTGCTGGTGTGTTCATTTTTCTACCACCTGAACTATAATCCCTGTGCTTCAACACAGCCAGTTGTCGCTCAGATGTGTCTTCTGCACAGAGAAACACACTAGCTCCTGTGTTAGTGGGGTTCAGTAACGCCAGCTGATCCCCTGCTGTGTGGACGGCAAAGTCACAAGCTCCATCAACATTCAAACCACTACTGATTTTTAACCGTGCCCAACTTAGGTCTCTGGCTCCACTGTCTCTACTATTTCCCCTGACCTCCAACCCCGCCATCTACATCTCTGAAGTGGCATCAGCACAATCTACACTTGTTCCTGTGGCTCAGTCCCATCAGTTTATCCCCTGATGTGTGTCCGGCAAGGTCTCCTGCTCTGTCCACATTCCCACAACTAGTAGTGGGAATGAGGACAGAGCTGGCGAACTTGCTGGACAAACATCAGGGGATCAACTGACGGGACTGAGCACCAGTAACACAGGAACAAGTGTAGATTGTGCTGACGCCACTTCAGAGATGTAGCTGGCGGGGTTGGAGGCCAGGGTAAATAGTAGAGACAGTGGAGCCAGAGGCCTAAGTAGAGCATGGTTAGAATCAGTAGTATTCAACAAAATCCATAAAAACCGCTGCCCATTGGCCTCTGCATGCGGCATGCGTAATCCTGGGCTCCAACAGTGTCAGTTGGTGTTCAGAAGTGTCGTCTCCACAGAGCCAGACACATTCGTTCAAGTGTTAGTGGGGTTCAGCACTGCCAGCTGTTCCCCTGCTGTGGAGATGGCAAGTCTCCTGCTGCCTTCACCTGCCAAAAGCAACAGGCCCCAGCCTGCTCCTCGCCTAATCCTGGGCTCCAACAGCGTCAGTTGGTGTTCAGAAGTGTCGTCTCCACAGAGCCAAACACATTCGTTCAAGTGTTAGTGGGGTTCAGCACTGCCAGCTGTTCCCCTGCTGTGGAGATGGCAAGTCTCCTGCTGCTTTCACCTGCCAAAAGCAACAGGCCCCAGCCTGCTCCTCGCCTAATCCTGGGCTCCAACAGCGTCAGTTGGTGTTCAGAAGTGTCGTCTCCACAGAGCCAAACACATTCGTTCAAGTGTTAGTGGGGTTCAGCACTGCCAGCTGTTCCCCTGCTGTGGAGATGGCAAGTCTCCTGCTGCCTTCACCTGCCAAAAGCAACAGGCCCCAGCCTGCTCCTCGCCTAATCCTGGGCTCCAACAGTGTCAGTTGGTGTTCAGAAGTGTCATCTCCACAGAGCCAAACACATTCGTTCAAGTGTTAGTGGGGTTCAGCACTGCCAGCTGTTCCCCTGCTGTGGAGATGGCAAGTCTCCTGCTGCCTACACCTGCCAAAATCCAGTAGGCCCCAGCCTGCTCCACGCCTGATCCTGGGCTCCAACAGCGTCAGTTGGTGTTCAGAAGTGTCATCTCCACAGAACCAAACACATTCGTTCAAGTGTTAGTGGGGTTCAGCACTGCCAGCTGTTCCCCTGCTGTGGAGATGGCAAGTCTCCTGCTGCCTACACCTGCCAAAATCCAGTAGGCCCCAGCCTGCTCCACGCCTGATCCTGGGCTCCAACAGCGTCAGTTGGTGTTCAGAAGTGTCATCTCCACAGAACCAAACACATTCGTTCAAGTGTTAGTGGGGTTCAGCACTGCCAGCTGTTCCCCTGCTGTGGAGATGGCAAGTCTCCTGCTGCCTACACCTGCCAAAGACAGTAGGCCTCTGCCTACACCCTCCTATTTCCTGGGCTTCAACACAGCCAGTTGTAGCTCGGAAGTGCCGTCCACACGGAAAGAGACACTTGCTCCCGTGTCTCAGTGGGGTTCAGTAATGTCAGCTGATCCCCTGCTGTGTGGATGGCAGTCTCTCCTGCTGTCACCACATTCCAAATACAGTAGGCCTCTGCCTACACCCTCCTATTTCCTGGGCTTCAACACAGCCAGTTGTAGCTCGGAAGTGCCGTCCACACGGAAAGAGACACTTGCTCCCGTGTCTCAGTGGGGTTCAGTAACGTCAGCTGATCCCCTGCTGTGTGGATGGCAGTCTCTCCTGCTGTCACCACATTCCAAATACAGTAGGCCTCTGCCTACACCCTCCTATTTCCTGGGCTTCAACACAGCCAGTTGTAGCTCGGAAGTGCCGTCCACACGGAAAGAGACACTTGCTCCCGTGTCTCAGTGGGGTTCAGTAACGTCAGCTGATCCCCTGCTGTGTGGATTGCAGTCTCTCCTGCTGTCACCACATTCCAAATACAGTAGGCCTCTGCCTACACCCTCCTATTTCCTGGGCTTCAACACAGCCAGTTGTAGCTCGGAAGTGCCGTCCACACGGAAAGAGACACTTGCTCCCGTGTCTCAGTTGGGTTCAGTAACGTCAGCTGATCCCCTGCTGTGTGGATGGCAAAGTCTCCTGCTGCCTACACAGTCGTACTACTACTGATTTTTAACCGTGCTCCAATTAGGCCTGTGGCTCCACTGTCTCTCGCATTTCCCCTGTCCTCCAACCCTGCCAGTTACTGCTCCGAAGTGGCGTCTGCACAATCCACACTTGTTCCTGTGTTACAGGTGTTCAGTCCGGTCAGTTCGGACACACATCAGGGGATTTACTGACCGGACTGAACACCTGTAACACAGGAACAAGTGTGGATTGTGCAGACGCCACTTCGGAGCTGTAACTGGCGGTGTTGGAGGACAGGGGAAATACGAATATCAGTGAAGCCACAGGCCTAAGTGGAGCTTGGTTAAAATTAGTAGAAGTCTACAACCGATCTTAAAATTTCTTCAATGCAGCCTCAGCCTGCTCCGTGCTTGTCCCTGGGCTTCAACACAGCCAGTTGTTGCTCGGAAGTGCCGTCTTCACAGAGTAAAACACTAGCTCCTGTGTTTGTGGGGTTCAGTAACGTCAGCTGTTCCCCTGCTGTTTTGATGGCAATCTGTCCTGCTGCCTCCCAATTGACAGCACATCAGGCCTCAGCCTGCTAAGTGCTTGTCCCTGGGCTCCAACATCGCCAGTTGCTGCTCATAACTGACTTTGGCACGGGTACTCCCTCCTGCCCAGCTTGGTTCCAGCCCTGCCTGCTGTTTCCGGGAAGTGTCAATGTCAGTTTGCCACCCCAAGTTGCCATGTCGTGTTGCGGTTGTGTTAGCCGAGGCTAGGGTGCCAGCAGTTTAGGTGCTTCCTATGTGGACTGCGGGTTCTGGTAAGAAAGGCTTGTTCCGTAGTGCCAGTAGGACAAGCACCCCCTGTAGGACTGTGTGATTCGGTAACTGCGGCCAGCTTGCGGCATGCCAACTTTGCTTTTCAGGGGTAACTTCAGCTGCCCCTCCGGGTTCCAGCACCGTCAGCTGGTTCTCGTCAGAGCCTTTGGCCTAGGTGCCTCCATCTCGGTATCCGAGTTCCGGCAACGTCTGCTGGTCCTTGGTAGTGCTTTGTAGCACAGGTACCTCCTGCTTAGTAACCGGGTTCCAGCACCGTCAGCTGGTCCTCGGTTGTGCCATTGGCTCTTATTCCTTCTGCTGCCCCTCCGGGTGCCAGCACTGTCAGCTGGTCCTCGCTATTTCCATTTGCTCTTGCAGCTTATGCTACCCATCCGGGTTCCAGCACCGTCAGCTGGTTCTCGTCAGAGCCTTTGGCCTAGGTGCCTCCATCTCGGTATCCGAGTTCCGGCAACGTCTGCTGGTCCTTGGTAGTGCTTTGTAGCACAGGTACCTCCTGCTTAGTAACCGGGTTCCAGCACCATCAGCTGGTCCTCGGTTGTGCCATTGGCTCTTATTCCTTCTGCTGCCCCTCCGGGTGCCAGCACTGTCAGCTGGACCTCGCTATTTCCATTTGCTCTTGCAGCTTATGCTACCCATCCGGGTTCCAGCACCGTCAGCTGGTTCTCGTTAGAGCCTTTGGCCTAGGTGCCTCCATCTCGGTATCCGAGTTACGGCAACGTCTGCTGGTCCTTGGTAGTGCTTTGTAGCACAGGTACCTCCTGCTTAGTAACCGGGTTCCAGCACCGTCAGCTGGTCCTCGGTAGTGCCATTGTCTCTTGTTCCTTCTGCTGCCCCTCCGGGTGCCAGTACCGTCAGCTGGTTCAAGAGGACAAAGAACAGGAAGACAACCACCAAGATGCAGAACAACAAGAGAGAGAAGACAAAGAAGCATAAAAAAACAAAGCAGAAGAACATTAAGCATAAGACTAATACTCTGAGCAAATGATATTATCTTATTTATAAGCAGAAGAAGACTAAGCAGTGTATGGGGGTGAGTCTGTTCCTCCTCGTGGTGCCCCTGGAAAAGGCCTGCTGCTGCAGGCCAAACTGAACGCGGACAAATCCTGTTGTAAATCTTTTGTGACAGGCAGAACGGAAGGTGTAAACTTCTAACTTTTCTAGATAACAACTACAGGAATGCCTGACACAAACAAGAATATGATGAAGAAGAATAGGAAGAAGATGAAGAAGTTGAATATGTAGAATAATAATTGTTGAATAAGAAGAATATGAAGAATGTAAGAAAAGGAAGAAGAAGAAGAAGAATGTAAAAAAAGTAAGTAGAAGAATTTAAAAAAGGAAGAAGAAGAAGAATGTAAAAAAAGGAATAAGAAGAATGTAAAAAAAGGAAGTAGAAGAATGTAAAAAAAGGAATAATAAGAAGAAGAAGAATGTAAAAAAAGGAAGAAGAAGAAGAAGAAGAAGAAGGTAAAAAAAGGAAGAAGAATAAGAAAGAAGAAGAAAGAAGAAAGAAGAAGAAGACATACATGTCTGGCAAAATATAAATGAGGCTAACATAGTCAATATCTTTGAAACTCCTAACGTCTTTTAAAAAAAAGTTTAATTCCTGCTATTCCATTTGATTGGGCTAAACCTCTATGGCTTTAATGTCTCCTCCACCTCCCACAATACATTCTACATTATTCTTAATTGTTTTTCTTCATGTAGAATTAACCTACAAGGAAAGAAAGGGTTTTTTTTAATTCCGATATTTTGGCCCCATTGACTTGCATTGGTTCCCGGTATCGGAATCGGCGATACCGATACTTTTTTTTAAGATCAGCCGATCCATTCCGATCCGATATTTTCAAGTATCGGCTGGTATTGCTCAACTCTACTCATCTTATATAATCATCCGCACCCATGTGGTTTTAGGGGAGCATTTTAGAAGCATCAAAAATGTTCTTTTAAATCATCATCTATGATGTCATTTTGTTAAAGTTCATTAGGGGACATATAGAGATTACATTTTTTGGCTTGGTAATATCGCATGATTGGATGACTAAAAGGGAACTACATTAAAATATGTCTAGAGCTAAAAGCAAATGGATTTTTAACTTAAACTCACTTGCACCCATGAGTCTGAATCAAGAAATATATTGATTTGAATTTTAAATATTTAATATTATCCACCTGAAAGGAATAGCATTGGTTTAATCATTTATTACTGTGATTTATTGTCTATGGACCAATTAATTTTAAAACAAAGTAAAATTAATATAATATTTATTGTGTTGGGGAGTAGTGCATTTGGTATGGTGGCTTCATTGATGTGTATGACAACTTCTAACTTCTATACTAATTATGGATACGGACTACATGTAGTTAGTGAATAATATTAATGAAATGTGTATATTTTCTGAATAAGCAAGGATGAGAATTTTTTCGACATATGTTTTATATGATATAGTTTTAGTAAAAGAATAAAAAAGTATTTATTTTAGCTGGCTAAAAAGAAAATGGTAAGTACAATTGCTAACTCAATGTATACTAGAGACAGCGATACGAATCAAACTACAGTAATTAAATAGTATACATGCATGGGGTCAAACAAATTATGTCAGTATAATCAATGCATGCGATTATTCAGAATGAGGGCACTGTAATCTGTTTACTCCCTGACGAAGGAAGCCGATCACTTCCTAAACACAAAGGAGCAGCAATGGACTTCGGTCACAAATGCTTATCGTCTACAGGTTGTAACGTCACACGCCAGGAGTTCTCTCCTCGATCCTGACAGGTAATAGCCGAACTACAGGCCAGAATGCATCTGCCTCTAAGTTTATTAGTAAATTATCTCATAGCAGAGGAGCCTGGATGCTATCTAAAATGAGTAATCAATTTACCTGGAATATTGAGTATGCTTTCCAGAGGACTTGTTTGAAATACGTAACATTGGTCATCTATAGAATTTGGATGTGGAATCTTAACCTCTTGCAAAACTACTTAAAACAACTAGAGGTAATTGACTGTAACAATGATCCTAAATCTATTAAAACAATTTTTGTACATAACATTATGATCAATGCCTATGTGGTATATTGGAAGGATTTTTGTTGTATGGTGTTCACGCACATGGATTATAAGCAGCAATGGTTCTTTACTGCAATAAATCTTGATTTCTAGCATCATCAGGTAGGGTTATATTATAGACCACATCTGAGGAACTGGATATGGAGGATGGACTACATGGACCTCTGTACTGTCAAATGCCTGGGCTAAATTTTAGTCCCAGTCTGAACCAAGAAGAAGTCCATGAACTAGAGAGGTCAACATACACAATGGACTGCCAAGCAGATCCTGGGACTATAGGTTTACTCAACTTTAGTTTAATGTGTAGGTGAGCCCAAGGCTGGTGGCATCACCCATCGCACCCATGCAAGTGGACAAAATGGGGGCCCACTCGACGAACACTGTCAGCATCTATGTAGGTGGAACAATATGGCCTCCACTACTCAGCTGCCATGAACGTGGGAAGTAAGAGGAATGTGATGCCATTGTGATGTGCCCTATGGCATAAGATGAATTGTTTGCTGTATCAGGAGAAGCCGAGTAGATCCTGGAGGCTGGAGTGAGATGGAAACAGAGGGGAAGCCGGGCAGGCAGCGAAGTATTTACAGGAGGGATCGGTGCAGAAAGGCCTGCAGACTGATGGGATAATGGAGAAGAGGTTGGCTGCAGGAGCCCATGCACACACCGTTGGTCATATAGGACAGGAATTTTAGAGGATGGGAGTCAGTGCACACAATGTAGCGCACCTTGGTGACATTCGCTGCTGGTCTATTGTGCTCTGCCTGTTGTTGTACATGAGCCAACAGCTGCGGTGCAGGTGTGAGGAGACTGCAGGCACGTAGGATGCAGTAACGGACTGTACACAGACCAAGGGTGAAAGGGGTTTATTATACAGTAGAATCTCCACGCAGGGAGAAAACGTAGTGATAATGTTCCCTAATACAGCAAAAGGCTAATGGGGATAATTTAAGGAACAGGGACAAGTAAAGCCGACAGCTGAATAAAATATATCTTATCACTCAGGCATCAGTCACGGTTGAACTTCTGTCTGTGACTTTTGCTGCCTATATTGTGTCGCAATGGGGTCTGTCACAATCCTGAGGTAAATTATGTAGTATCTTTTGATGTTGGTGGTGTCCTCCCATGGTCCTGACAATGACGGCGATTCCTCGGGATCCTGATGTGGGTCTTGAGTCCAGCAGATGAGACGATGAAGAGGGATATGTCCTTATCCTCAGCGGTGAGTGTCCCAACACAGCGGAGATTTGCAGCACTACCCAAACACAGTTTACAATGGGCAGCCCAACACACATGCCTAAGTCCCGTTCACAGACCTTGTCTCTCATGGTCAGTACTGTCAGCGGGGGCAGCTGTGGCAGCGTTGTCGGCTGTGTCAGTGGTCTCAGCGAGGGCAGTGATGTCGGCTGGGACAGCAGTGTCTGAGCAGTAGTCAGTCAACAGACTCCTGTCAAGGCGCTCTGCCTTCCCAGGTTCTGCTCTGCCCAGATGCCTCTCAACTGATTTTACCTTACAGGCATCCCATGCGCCCGAAGTTCCCGCCCAAACTGTCTGGTCATTCCCCTTACACAGGGTTCCCATGGCCTGTGGTCCAGTGCATCCACTGCATGCTTTTAGGGTGTGGTCCAGTGCATCCACTGCATACTTTTAGGGTGAATATAGTCAGTGCTGCCTGCTATCGGATCCCTCAGTCTGGTGAAAATGTGTATTTTGTATGCACTGGCTGTGATGTGTATTGCGTGCAGTAGAGGTTCTCACTTGCCCCAAGTTGGCATATGTTACCCCCTACTTCCAGCATGTCCTGCCTTGCAGCTCTACCCAATGGAGATCCAGCCAGGGATCAGGGTCCTTTACAGCTTTTGCTTTAATCAGTTGCCAGGATGAAGCTATGACAAACTTGCACCAGTCAGAGCAGTGTCACACAGTGGTGCTTTAAGCTGCCCTTACACATGAAATAATGTCTGATGAGCTATTCTATTCTCACTGTTTCAGGCAATCATGGCTTGGAATTTCTATTTAATTTATTAATGTCCGACACCAGGCCATTTTCTGCCCAGAATGTTACCTGTCATGTCGTCGACTGATGCCACCAGTGAATGTTCTTATTGACTGATTACTGGGATTCTCATTTTCTACTGGTTTGCCTGCTTAGTCTGGCTTGTTGATGGGCCAAGTGTTCATATAAATAATCCAAAACATAATTACATTTAATTAAGTAATACATAGTTTTACTACTGAAAAAAATAGACGTAAGTGAAATCTTTGGCATAGTACTATACCTATTATTTTTCTGCCATATTTGTGCATCAAGAATCGTGCTATGTGTGAAAGGGGCCCACCGAGACTCTTTCATCTGGGCCCATAAAAACCTGGAGTTGTTCCTGCATGGGCTTTACGTACAGTTTATACAGTATCACATTGAAGCAAAAACCCACAGAAATTAATGGTGCTTAAGGGGGATGAAACAATAGCTGGACAAGAACTGGACATGAAGGTCCAGGAGAACCGGAGAACCAGCTACTACATATTATGATTTGTACTAGACAAGAGATCATGGAGCAGATAAAGGGCCTTAGCATGTTGAGGAAAGCACATGAAGTACTTAGGTATTGAAAGTAGTTAAAAGGGGACAGGGGATCACACCTTTTTATATATAAGGTGACACAGAGGATGTGAAAGGGGAATCAAATGATTTATTTATTATTAGTGGGCTGGCTTGTGTTGGGTGAATAACTTATTGTGAGTCTTTTTATGTGTAAATTTCCTTGTGCTTTAAAAATGTACTATATTTGTTCCATGCTTCTACCCTTTCAAAATGGCTCCACAAAAAAATAATAATAATGGTTTAGTTGCTTTTCCATTTCAGTGATATGTAGCACAGTAATTTTCCTCCTTCTATTGTATGATCTTTATCATGTCAACATTAAGAAAAATCTCTTTACTGAGACATAAACTACTTCCCACTACTCCCTTCTACTACTGAGAAGTGTCTTTTCAGCCATTTTAACACTACAGTGTGGCGTCCGATAGGATACACATGCAGCATCACCTGAGGAACCTATAAGCTCCTACTGACAGAAATTGACTACAGAAAAGACAGCTTATTGTAACAATCAATTAATTTTTCAATTCATAGTATAGATATGCAGCGTCAGACTGGAGTACCTTGGGCCAACCAGAGAAAAATCATTCTTGGGGCCCACCATCATAACTCCCAACTTTTGAAGACGGGAAAGAGGGACCAAGGTTGCGGTGCACTGGGGCAAACTTTAGGCCATACCCTTAAGCACACCCATTTCACAACTAGTCACACCCATGTCCATGCCCCAACCGCACCCATTTAGCACTGCTGATCCCACTGACTGGTACTGAGGGCACAGTGGGTGGCATTATGAGCACAGTGGCTGGCATTATGGGCACAGTGGCTGGTACTGTGGGCACACTGACTGGTACTGAGGAAAAGAAAGAAAGAACAGAGAGAGAAAGAGAAAACAGAGAGAAAGAAAGAAAGAAAAAAGAAACGGGAGAAAAGAACAGATAGAGAGAGAAAGAAAGAAAGAACAGAGGGAGAGGGAAAGATAGAACAGAGAGAAAGAAAGATTAAAGAGAGAAAGAAAGATTAGAGGGAAAGAAAGAACAGAGATAGGAAGAAAGAAAGAGCAGAGAGAGAAAGAAGAAAACAGAGAGAGAAAGAAAGAGGGGAAGAAAGACAGAAAGAAAGAAAGAAAGAAAGGAAAGAAAACAGATAGAGAAAGAAAGAACAGAGAGAGAAAGAAAGAACAGAGAGAAAGAAAGAACAGAAAGACAAAAAGAAAAAGATTAGAGAGAGAAAGAAAGAACAGAGAAATCAAGAGAAAGGAAGAACAGAGAGAGAAAGAAAGAGGGGAAGGAAAGAAAGAACAGAGAGCAAAATAAAGAACAGAGAGAGAGAAACAAAGAAAGAGGGGAAAGAACAGAGAAAAAAATAGAGAGAAAGAAAAAGAAAGAAAGGGGAAAGAAAGAACAGAGAGAGAGAAAGAACAGAGAGGGAAAGAAATTACAGAGAGAGAAAGAAAGATTAGAGAGGGAAAGAAAGAACAGAGAGAGAAAGAAAGAACAGAGAGAGAAAGAAAGAGGGGAAAGAAAGAAAGAACAGAGAAAGAAAGAAAGAAAGAGAAAGGAAGAACAGAGAGGGAGAGAGAAAGAACAGAGAGAGAAAGAAAGAACAGAGAGATAAATACATAAATAAATAAAGAAAGAACAGAGAGAGAAAGAAAGAGAGAACGGAGAGAGAAAGAAAGAGGGGAAAGAAACAGAGAGAGAAAGAAAGAACAGAGAGAGAAAGAAAAAGATTAGAGAGAGAAAGGAAGAACAGAGAGAGAAAGAAAGAGGGGAAAGAAAGAAGGAACAGAGCGTGAAAGAAAGAAAGAGGAGAAAGAAAGAACAAAGAGAGAGAGAGAAAGAAAGAGGGGGAAGAAAGAGAACAGAGAGAAAGAAAGAACAGAGAGAAAGAAAGAACAGAGAGAAAGAAAACAATAAAGATTAGAAAGAGAAAGAAAGAACAGAGAAAGAGAAAGAAAAAAAGATTAGAGAGGGAAAGAAAGAACAGAGAGAGAGAAAAAAAGAAATATTAGAGAGTGAATAAAAGAACAGAGAGAGAAAAAAAACAACAGAGAGAGAAAGAACAGAGAGAAAAAGAAAGAAAGATTAGAGAGGGAAAGAAAGAACAGAGAGAGAGAAAGAAAGAAACAGAGAGTGAAAGATGAAGACCGCCAGTAACCAAAAGAAAAAGAGGAGCTAGCTGCCTAGTGGGAAAAATGCACACAGATAAGGCTTGCATAGGACATCAGTCACACAGTGCAGTGCAAAGTGTCTGAACAGCCTATTGATCACGCCCATAGTATTAGCAGGCGGGCTGTTCTGCACTTATACATGCATCACACAGAAAAAAACAAGCCAACATAAAGGGGCCCAGCTGCATCCTGCAAAAATGAGAAAAAGTGCAAATAGATAAAAAGACATGGGGTATTAGTTACTATTTTCGCCAGGACAGATAACCTCGCCAAGCCAACATATTGCATCAGTCAGGGCTTGGTGAGTCTACCTTTCATATGTAAATTTTTTTGAATTTTTTCTTATGTTAGCTGTCCAGATTTAGTGTTAGGGACTCGCAAAATCTGGGGATCCTTGACGTTTGGATTGCAAGCTTATTTGTCTTGGCCAAAATAGTAACTAATACCCCACGTCTTTTTTATCTATTTGCACTTTTTATCATTTTTGCAGGATAAAATAAGATAAAATAAGTTCCGGAGGCAGAGTTATCTTACAGGCAGTGTCGTCCCCATGTCCTGGAAGAGGTCATTAACAGAAAGTCATAAAATATGATTTATCAACATGGCCTTCAATATGAGGCATACAAGTAGGACTGTTCAGCAATCTATAACATGTATGCCCATAGTAAAAGTTTAGATAGATCAAATGTGGTACCAGATTGCCTTTCAAACAGTGAGGAACTGAAACACTAAAGAACACATTCATAATTTGTAATTTTTTAAAGTCACTTTTATTGTTTGTTTTGGGGTATTTATTGACATTTTTGCACCAAATTCTTCAAAACAGCAAAAAAAATCTTCAAAATTGCAAAAACTATGGCAAAATTTTAGGTGTAAATAAAATCACTCCATTGGGGGCTGAATTAAATTTGTGACAAATTGTGGGACTGTTCAAAGTGTCACAAATGGTGACTCAGACAAAAACAAACAGAAACCCTAATTTCCACCTATAGAGGCAAATGTTAAAAACAGATAAACTGACTGACATAAATAAGATTCCTGGAGTAGAGAACTCCACAGGTCATCAAGAATTAGACAAGCTGTGGCATCACGCTCTTTTCTGAACCCTTGTCCTCCACCAGCTCCACATTTTAAACCTTAGTCCTGCAGCAGATCCACATTTTGGTGGAGCTAGGAGAAACTGGGGTGGCAATGCAAAAAGTTGAAAAAAATGTGTGCAACTCAGAGTCTTACCAAAATTTTGTGATTTTTCAAATCAATTTATACCAGAATTCTGGAAAAATTGCTTTGATGAACAGGGGCCTAAGTTTCAGAGTGGATGGAAATTTGTTCTCTCTTTCTTTGCCCTCACCCAACCTGTATTTTTCAAGTTACAAACTACAAGATTTTCAATTGGTTATTCAATTGACTGCAAATTTATTCACTGCAAAACAGACTCTTTGGGAAAATTTGGAGATATCAGTGAATTTGAATTTCAAAAGATCTTTTCATCTTTATAGCAGAACTATGCAAACTGTGGTTGAGTAAACCCAGTTGTCTTTCACAAACCACCTCTGTGCTGATACATAAGTAAAGATAAGGCAAACATCTGCATAGTGTCCTCACCTATTGTGTATCGTGCTGTACTTTATTATGTGCAGTGACCTCCCATATTATTTTTAACCCTTTCATGACCGGATATATTTTCGGTATTGCGTTTTCATTTTTTGCTTCCCTTCTCAGACTTTTTTACTTTTGAACATGGAGATAACAAATATGTGTATGTTTGATTTTTATTGTTTTATTTCATTTATTTTGAAAGGGGGTGATTTGAACTTTTATTTTTTTTATGTTTTTATATTTTAAAAACTTTTTTTTTACTTTTGGCAAACTTCAAAAGTCTTCATAGGCTTCAGAAGCTGCCACAACCCGATCGGCTCTACTACATACAGGCGATGACCAGATCACCTCTATGTAGTAGAATTACTCACTTGCAAGCCGGCAGTGACAACCATAGAGGTCTCCAGGAGACCTCTGGTTGTCATGCCAATGAACTTGGGACAGGGTCACCGGTGGACGGATTTCCGGCCTCATGGCCGGAAGCACGACTTAAATGCAGCCATCAGCATTTGACAGTGGCATTTAAGGGGTTAATAGCCGCTGGTGGATCATGATTCCGGGGCATGTCAGCTGTTCAAAACAGCTGACATGTTCCAGGAAAGATGTGGGCTCACCGCCGGAGCCAACATCAAAGGGATGGAGTCCAATGTTGGCGTACTATTACGCCTGATGTCGGCAAGGGGTTAATGTGATCCTTTATTGCAAATAGTGTCTTTCTTTAATATTTATAGTGTTGCCTTTTATTATATACAGTGTCCCCGCTTATTTTGTCATGGGCCATTCTGACATTAATTATTTTCAATGGTACTGTGCCTACAAAATGTTTATTATATAAAGCACTGTCCTATATTACTTAGTGTCTTCTCTTATAGTGTTTTCTCATTTTTTACTATACAACAACCTATTTTTCTGTCTGTGATTTTTGTATTTGTTTTGGGGGTTCTGGCATGGTCTGTATTCATTTTGAGGTGTGATGATTGGGGTCATAGAATCTACTTGTGCCTAAAATGCTATACAGTAGATGGTGCATAATTAGTGATGGTGCTGATTCTCCTGGATCTCTCTGCCGCATTTGACACTGTGGATCATCAGCTCCTCCTCACTATGCTCCGCTCTATAGGCCTCCAAGACACAGCCCTCTCCTGGTTCTCCTCCTACCTCTCTGACCGCTCCTTCACTGTATCTTTTGCCGGCTCCTCTTCCTCTCCTCATCCCCTTACTATCGGGGTCTCGCAGGGCTCAGTCTTAGGCCTCCTCCTCTTCTCTCTATACACTGTCCCTATTGGGCAAACAATCAGCAGATTTGGGTTCCAGTATCCTCCTCTATGCTGATGATACCCAATTATATACTTCTTCCCCTGATATCACCCCTACCCTAATTCAAAATACCAAGGATTGTCTGTCTGCTGTCTCTAACATCATGTCCTCCCTCTATCTGAAACTAAATCTCTCCAAAACTGAACTTCTTGTGTTTCTCCCCTCTACTAACCTCACTCTACCTAACATCGAAATAACCCTGGCATGTTCAACCATAACTCCCAAGCAGCATGCCCGCTGTCTTGGGGTCATATTCGACACAAACTTTCCTTTACTCCCTATATCCGATCACTCACTCGCTCTTGTCACCAGCATCTTAAAAACATCTCCATAATCCAACCTTTTCTCACCTTTGAAACTGCTAAGACTCTTACTGTTGCTCTTATTCATTCTTGTCTGGACTACTGCATCTCTCTTCTGATCGGACTCCCTCTTACCAAACTTTCTCCTCTCCAATCCATCTTGAATGCGGCAGCCAGGGTCATATTTCTGTCCAGTCGCTTCACCGATGCCTCCATCTTGTGCCAGTCATTACACTGGCTACCTATTCGCTACAGGGTCCAGTATAAACTCATCTCTCTCACACACAAAGCTCTCCACAGTTCTGCACCGCCTTATATCTCCTCTCTCATTTCTGTCTATCACCCTACACGTGCCCTCTGTTCTACAAATGACCTAAGACTAACATCCCCCATAATCCGAACCTCGCACCTCCATCTCCAAGACTTCTCTCGTGCTGCGCCAGCTCTCTGGAATGCACTTCCCCAGACAATCAGACTGATGCCTAGCCCCGACCTATTCAAGCGCGCTTTGAAAACCCATCTCTTCAAACAAGCCTACCACATCAACTACTCAGTAAACTAACTTTGCCCTGTTCCCTCCTTCCAAATATTATTCTGAATCTGCACCCTACTATTCATCTGTCTCCACATCCTCCATGCACACGATAACTGCACTTGATACTTGACTATTGCACTTAAACACACGGGCTGATGACTGGATCATGCAGCTTTATATTAAAATCCCTAATTATTATAATTGCCAGACCTGAAATAACAAGCACTTTTCACCTACTGTGTCCCCCCCAGTTCCTTGTAGATTGTAAGCTTGCGAGCAGGGACCTCACTCCTAATGTCACTGTTTAAATTGTCTTAATTTGTATTGAATTTGTTGTCTGTACATGTCCCCGCTTAATTGTAAAGTGCTGCGGAATATGTTGGTGCTATATAAATAAAAATTATTATTATTATTATTATTATAATATTTTGCCTTTTCTTTTCATCTTAAGTGTATGGCTAGTCATACTTTACCAAAGTTGCCATGAATGAGTGTGTGCACATGTTAGTATTTGCTCCATTTTTGTTGCGCTTTTCAATGCAGTTTTGTCATAGAGTCTGAAACATTTCCTAGTACCAGCAAATTGAATGAGATTTCTGAAGTCTCTTGCACTTGTTGCCATTTTTTTCATAGCAGAATTGAAGCAGTATCAAATCTGGAGCACGTAAATTCTTTCAGCGTTTTGTAGCGTTTTTCACCCATTCTAGTCAAATTTACATAAAAAAATACAAGTAAAAAACACTGCAAATGCACAGCAAAAACGCACATACTGTATTTTAAGTAGTGTTTTTTGGTCCAAAACGTCAGTATTTGTAGCAGATTTTTCTGCTGCAAATACAGAATATGTGCCAATACCTTATAGTTTGCCGAATCTCCAAGAATGCATTCTCTCATATATCACGTGCTTGTTTGGTGTGGACATAAAAGCTATATGGGCAATGTAGTAATTTATTTGCTAGCATCACTTTTATCACCAGTCATTATCTCCCGTACCCACTCTTACCCCAAAGTCAAATGTCTGGGTGAAGTCTTGAAGGCAAACACTTTTTTCAGCAAAATCTAGTATATAAAAATAAAAGGAAGGCAATACTGAACAATTTTGACAGACAAGATACAAACTTTATGTAGCCATATAGTAACATGTTGACATTTCGGCTTGTGCTGAATGTCAGGGACTTGAGCCTTTTGTAAGTAGATTACTTCTTCTTTATTGTTTTGTTCAGACTAAATTTAAATATAATTTGACCTAGCAAAAATTTCAAACTGTGTATTTCTTATCTGGAGTCAAACATGTTCAGAAAATGCAATTTTAATGTTGCTTTCTGATTAATTGTACATATTACAGACTCCAGGATACATTTAAAAAGCTTCTGTTGTATGGCTTGTCAATCAACGTTTGACTTGCTGACAACATATAATTTATATTTTATGTAGATGTGCAGTGCTGTACAGTAGGAACCATTGTTTTATTGCTATGAAATAACACTTCTTGGAACAGAAATGACTTCTTTTATTTAGGATTCAGTTCTAAAATCCAGGGTTGTAGGTATAGGGGCGACAGTGCAGGAACATGCAAGCAATGTTTATTATGGTGGCGGAGGGCTCCTCTTCACCATCATAAGACAAGAGTATTGAAAAGCTCCTAGCAACTGAGGGTAATCCTGCACATTTGTTTTGAAGCCCTGGATCCACAAGTTCCACCTCTACTAAAAAATCGTGTTTTGTCATAAATCTCCTTCTTAGTTGTACTCACATTGGAACGCAAGATTATGCTCTGACAATCAGTGCCAGGAGCTCGGCTTAACTGATAACAGATCTTCTGCTGTAATAACCACGGTTGGTGCCAGAAATTTCACTAGCTGTTTATGCTTGAAGGTTAAGAGATGGAGATCGTGGGGAGGCAATGGTACCCATGGCATCAAGAGGACAAATTATGACCTATGGGTCTGTCAAGTATGGTAGCCTGTTAGACCCTGCCATGAGCAGAATGTAAAAGGTGTTCTGCCAGTAAGAAACTGACAGGTCTAATGCAATAAATAGCAGGATAAGAAGTATTTTTGTGCTCTCCAGATTAAGTCACAAGTATAGATAAATAAACTGTAGGTTTAATGTCAATGCGTTTTAGAGTCAACTGACTCCTTCTTCAGGACACCCATGCATAATTAGTTACAGGCATACATGGTTTAAATACAAAAAAAATCAAAAAAAGGCGCCAAATGCAGAGGCAGTCGTATGTACAGGGCTATGTACAACCTGGTCTGTAAGAGATCTCGCCTACCAAATTTCTCAAGGTGCTTGTAGTGATCCATTGAGGTTACTGCAGTTCATCGGGCCACTTACAATGAGCTGCCCGTGGGAAACACATGCTTTAGTGCATACCCCTCCTTTGGGAACCGCCGTGGGAACCGCAGCTTCAGTACATACCCCTGCCTCTGCACTTGGCACCCTTTTTTGATTTTTTTTATTTAAACCATGTATGCCTGCAATTATTTATGTATGGTTGTCCTGAAGAAGGAATCAGTTGACTCTGAAACACATTGACATTAAACCTGCAGTTCATTTATCTATACCTGTGACTTAATCCGGAGAGAACAGAAATACTTCCTGTTCTGCTATTTAATCCTACTGTCTATAGAAGTTGCTGCATCTGGTTCTCAAGCTCTATAAGTGTTGTGTCTCACACAATCACAGAAGGTGAGTGGGTCTATTTATTTATGTCAGCCCTCTAGTTTGGATAAGACCCTATTGCGCTCTTGCATTTTTTTGCAGGTCTAATGCATTGCAATGCATAATTATTGCCATGGACTAGACCAGTCATCAGACAAATAGAAGTTGAAATCCATTAGAGAGACTAAGAAAAAAAGGGAAAAAATAATAATTAAAAAATAAATGTAAAAATAAATATAAAAAAACTAAATAATGTAAACAAAATAAATTTCACCCAAAAATTGTAATATAAATACAAATATTTATGTAAAAACAAAAACAACCTGGTCTGTAAGAGGTCTCTGCTAGCCAATTTCTCACGGTGCTATTGGTGATTCATTGAGTTCTCCACAGTTCATCGGTCTGCATATAATGAGCTGCCCGTGAGAATCGCAGCTTCAGTGACCTGCAGTAACCTAAATGGCGTCACTGCAGGTCAATAAAGCTGCACTCTATTACTCAGCTCAGTATCTCCTGGATGACAGGTTTAAACAGTCGCAACATTCCACTGTTCAGCAAGGCATCCAGATAAAGCATAAATGAATTACAGAGTTGGACTAATGGATTATTGTCGGACAGATGAGGAATGTAGTGTCATTTTATTTTTAATTTTTACACTAATAAATAGATAAAAGAGTAATGGGGGCATCTTATAGATGCCGCTCCATTACTAACCCCCGGGCTTGATGTCAGTGTCCATAAAACACCTGACATCAACCCCAGTGTGCCTAAACTACAGAAAACATCCACATGTTTACTATTACTGACAGCCCCCTTAATTTAACTCCTTTACCCCAAAGCCTGTTTTCACCCTCATAACCAGGCTAAAGTATATGTTAGAGAGTGGAGTGCTGGTATAAAAGTTATCTACGTAGAGGTGATAACCTTGATCCAGCAGTGAGTGCACCAAATCCCAATAAATTTTTATAACTCACTCTTAGGACAGGAGAACATTCAAGTAGTTTTATCTAGGTGTTCTTCACTTCAAAAACTCTAAACCTGTGGGTGTACGGTGAGGTAATCTCTCTCAGTTTGTAGAGTTTAATTCAGCAGTGAGTTTGTGGAGTTGTACGTTCCCCAAAGGGACATAGCTGTCAATGAGTCCCTAATACATTTCAAGGGGAGGCTCAAATTCCAGCAACACCTGCCCACTAGCAAGTTCACTGCCTGAAACACTGAAAACACTGTAATTGGCTGCCCAGAATGGAACAGTCAATCACAGCGATTGTAGTTGCGATGGTGGATCGCCACTTCCTGGGATGACGACTCTAGGTGCCCTGCTATGAAAATCAGCAGGCACTTTAATGTGATCACTGTGACTGCGATCATGGTGCCGCATTAAAAATATGACATATCCATATTTCCAAGGTCAGTAAGTACCTACCGACCTCGACGTATGGATATGTCAAAGGTCGTAAAGGGGTTGAAGGTGCATTTCTCAAGAAGAACAAAGCTGGACATAAGGTGTTGGGCACTACAATATATTGGGCACTACAACAGCATATTTGCAATTTTCACTTACATGCAAAATACAATGCATGCTTGTTTCTGGAAACATCCATTGAGTCACAAATGTCACAACACCTGTAGTTGAATTCCCAGAAGGGTATATTTTGCAAAATCGTGTCACTTGAGGGGAATAGCTGCTGTTTTGACACTTGGGAACTCTGCCAATGGAGTCTGAAAAATACTCTAAAATAAAAAAATACTTAAATAGTTAAATAGCATTTTTTCCTCCTGAGCTCCGTCTTGTGGCCAGACAGTATTATATAGCCACATATGGGGTATTGTTATGTTCAGGAGAAATTGTGTAACAAATTTTCTCCTGTTAAGGATATTTTCATTTCCATAGTCCAATGTTATACAATTCCAAAAATCTCCTATGAGTTTACAATGCAGATTACACGCCTAGAAAAATTCCTCGAGAGGTATAAATAGCAAAATGGAGTCACTTGTGCATCTCATGGACTTTCTTAGCATCTGCAATCTATTCCAGCCAAAATGGCCCTTTAAAAGTCTTTCCCTTTTGAGCTCTTTGGTTTGCCCAATCATTAATTTATGACAATATGTGGGTTATTGTCATTATCAAGAGAAATTACCCAGCAAACTGTGAAGTCCATTTTCTCGTGTTAACCTTATGAAACTGAAAACTTTGGAGGCAACATCTTTCCACTTTCACAGACCAACATTATAAAGTTTTGTGAAGCATCAGAGGGATCTTTTTGTGAAGGATCAGTGGGATCTTTTTGTGAAGGATCAGTGGGATCTAGATGCTCATCACAACACTAAATTAATTCCTTGAGAGATGGAGTTTCCAATATGGATTTACTGGTGAGGGTGTTTCTGCATCTTGACACTTTGGGTCTCTGCAAATGTATTATGGTGTCTATTCTTGCCAAATTTGCTCTCCAAAAATCAAATAGCACTCATTCCCTTCCCGATCCCTGTTGGGTGCCCAAACTGCATATTACTACCACATGGGGTATTAGTATACTCAGGGGAAATTGCTAAATGGGGTCCATTTTCTCATGTGACCTTGTAAAATCCAAAATATTGATCTAAAATATCGTTTTAGTGGAAAAAAATGTATTCTTTCATTTTAAGAAAATTCCACAAATCACTTGTTGGTTTAAAATGCTTTCCACACCTTAGAAACATTTTGATATTTTCAGAAATAAACCCAAGTCATATCAACCTGAGTTTACTATTGTCATGAAAAAAACAGAAAACAGTCTCAGAACCATAAGGATACATTGATGTATTCTGGAGTTATTCCCACTTGAACTGACATCTCAGATTGGAAAAAAATGTGGCCTTCTCAGGAAGGTGAAACAGGCTTCAAAGCTACGGTAATGTGTGAAATGCAGTATGAAGACAGGTTAACAAACATAGTGTGATTCCGTTTGATAGAACAAAGGCTTAGGGGTGATCTTATTACAATATACAAATATATGAGGAGACATTACCCGTAGACCTACAAAAATGACAAGGGCACATCTTCTAGGGCTATAGGAAAGAAATTGTAATCATCATCATAGCTACAGATAGCCTTACTATGTAAACAGTGAGACTCTGGGACTCTCTGCCCACCACAAATTGTTGCAATGCTTATTTCCCTAAAAAAATTTCAAAACAATGTACTAGGAGTACTATATTTTGGATATGAGAGGAACAAATTTTGAGTAGGGAAATAACTTTTCCCCTAATAGCCTGTCTGTCTGCAAGTCGGAGGACACGCGAGCATGCTGGGGAAAACTAGAGCAACGAGTATACTCGCTCATCACTATTTATAAGCAAAAAAACAAAAACTAAAAACATTTATTCTTAAAAAAAAAGAAATTTAAAAAAACTATTTTTATTTTTAACTTAGCTGCTTTGAGTTTGCTAGTTATTTGAGTCTACCATACGAGCAAGACGCAATTAGGCTGAGCCATGTGACATGCTGACATGTGACAGCAATTCACAGACAAGTTACACAACCCAAAAGATCTGTGCAATTTGACTACGATTTGTGCACGTGAATATTTCAAGGCTGTGATTTTTGTTGTAAAAAAATGGCCAAATTGCCGAGAATTCTCCTGGAATTCACGGTCATATGTATTGAAATTTATCGCAAGCAAGTTGACTCTCACAGTCGGTCACAGTCCCCAACGAAGCACCACAGAAAGTCAGTAGACGCAATATTGCAAAGTGGCACTGCGAATGTGACACGTCGTAATGAAGTGCTAGCCTTCAGAATCAGGGCAAAAAACTATTTTTTAAGCTGATATCAAACTTATATTTGACAATGGAATGACAACTGATTTTAACTATTTTTGTACAGGTTTCTCACCACTGTTTCTAACAATACAGACAGTCCACTAAGGACAACATCTGCAAGGAGTTTGCATGTTCTCCCCGTGTTTGCGTGGGTTTCCTCCCACATTCCAAAGACATACTGATAGGGAATTTAGATTGTGAGCCCCATCGGGGACAGTGATGATAATGTGTGCAAACAGTAAAGCGCTGCGGAATATGTAAAGGGCCCATTACACATAGCGATATCGCTAGCAATATCGCTCTAAAGTCACCGATTTTGTGACGCAGCAGCGATATTGCTAGCGATATCGCTATGTGTGATACTTACCTCTGACCGGCTCCCCCCGCTGGTTATCGCTGATCGCGCGAGAACGTCCTGGACCATTTCTCGTCGACCCCTTCCTGCTGGGCTTCCTGCTGTGGCAACGAGCGACACGTGGACGCGGGCGGGAGGACGTCAGGATCGCCTCGTCTGACAGGTAAGTAGCGACCCCCGACCACAGCTACGTCGCTGGTGAGATCTGCCTGTTTGGCAGCTCACTAGCGACCACTTAACGATGCACCAGCGATCCTGACCGGGTCATATCGTAGTCGGGATCGCTGGTGCATCGCTAAGTGTAATAGTACCCACAGTGCTATATAAAAAAAAAATAAAGATTATTATTATACAGCACTTAGAATAAAAAAATACAGAAATGGCCAAAAAGTGTTAGACTAAAAAAAGACATAACTAACAATAAATGCAAGCTGTGATGTAACTACGCAATAATTATGTATGAAAGGATATTCAACTTGATAAAAAAAAATTGCATGCATTTAAAATCAAACATGAAAGAAAGAAAAAAAAGGCATCTGTCACATTTTGAACACTTTGCTTTCACTGTAATTAAATAGAACTAATGGTACTATACAACATGACGCCTTCTTTGTTGCAGTACACACTACCGGTACCTGATTCAACATCTGTAGAGGACACCTTGATTTTGATTTTCTATTTTTTTTTCCTGTAGTTTGAGCCTGTTTATATGACTTGTGGTTTCCACACTTTAATTTGTACAATATTGTGTTGCTGAGCTCGGTGCAGCCTTGCTTCAGTGATAATGATATTTCTTTCCAGAGACAAATGGCTAACTTGATAGTTCCTAATCGCTCCCCTTGGGGAAGAGCTGTCATCCTATAAAAAATTGTGGCTGTCACCCTTATCACTTTTCGTGTGCCAATGAAAAAAAAGAAGCCTAACCGCAAAGTAAACATTGTAGTATTTGCGATCTTATTGTTTCTGCACCATGTATGGTGCTTTTATTGTATAATTATTTTGGGAGGGTTTAGAATACGTAAAGCCAGAGGTGGAATGTGTATTTTATTGGTGCAATGCAATTTTTTTACATTGCAATTTTAAAATGAATTTCACATTTCATTTTTTAAAGAATTGTTTTATTATAGTTAAATAATGGGGTTATAGGTGCAGCTCCTAAAATCTAGGAGTTGTTCAAATTTGCAATTCTTTTAAGGACTTTAAAGAGGAACTGTCAATGGGTCAAGACTAGCTAGTTTTTGCACTTTATTTCTTGCTCCTGTTCACCTCAATATGTGTTTTTTTTAATATGTAAGTTATGAGCTTATTTAATACTGCTGCACCCAAGAGTATTCTTGTTTTTTTTTTTTATTTCCTATACTGCCAAAAGATATTGACCTTTTTAATATTTGCAAATCTTTGAGCTTTTTACTAGAGATGAGTGAATTTGTTCAGATTTTGACCCTGAATCTGATTTTGACATATTCGAGCCATATTCGAACACTATTCGGACCGAATGTATGTCTTATGATCGGTTCCGAAAATATTCAGTTACTTTTACTCCCATTGGCTCTAATGACGTTCGGCTGTGTTAGACGAATATTGCAAATACAATATTCGAGTCCGATCATATTCAGAACTGAATCTGAACAAATTCGCTCATCTTTACTCTTTACCAAAGGGTCATGGCTGACAGATACTCTAAGGGCATGTCTTCAGGCTGCTCTTGCAAATGACCCTGTGATCAACTCCCTCTTAGTCAAAAACATAAAAATTTGAACTAAACAAACAACTAGTAGAATTTTATCTTTCTTATATGGTCAAGAAGATGTTATTTACAGTGCCTTGAAAAAGTATTCATACCCTGTGAACTTTTCCACATTCTTTTCATATGGCACTCACAAACTTGAATATATTTTATTTGGATTTTATGTGTTATACCAACACAAATTAGGAAGTATTTGTGAAGTGTAAAGGAAATGATAAATGGTTTTCTAATTATTTAAATAATATAAATCTGAAAATGTGACGTGCATTTGTGTTCAGCACCCTTGAGTCAATATTTTGTAGTATCACGTTTTGCTGCAAGTTCTGCTGAAATGTTTTTGGCATATGTGTATCCATTCTTCTTTGTAAACTAGCTATAGGCCAGTGAGCTTTAATGGAGAGCATCTATAAACAACAATTTTGAACTGGACTACGATTGGGCCATTCAAACACATGAATATGCTATGCTTTAAACCATTCCATTGTAGCTCTGGCAGTATTTTTATGGTCCTTGTTTTGCTTGAAGGCAAACCTATGTCCCAGTCTCATGTCTTCTGCTGCTTCTAACAGGTTGTCCTCCAGGATTGCTCTGCATTTAGCTCCATCCATCTTCCCATCAAATCTGACAAGCTTCCATGTCCCTGCTGAAGAAAAGTATCCCCACAGCATGATGTTGCCACCATGCTTGATGGTGGGGATGGTGTTTGCAGGGTGGCAGGGTGATGTGCAGTGTTAGCTTTCCGCTACATATAGCATTTTGAACTTAGCTCAAAAAGTTCTACTTTGATCCCATCTGATCACACCACCTTCTTCCACATGCCAGTTGTATTCCCTTCATGGCATTTTTGCAAGCTGCAAACAGGTAAGCGACTAATAGTTGTCCTGTTAGCAGATTCTCCCACTGAACTGTGGCTCTGAAGCTCCTCCATAGTGACCGTAGACCTCATTGCTGCTTTTCTAAAAGTACACTCCATGCTTGGGATTTCAGTTTTGGTGGATGGCTTGATCGGTTTGAAGTTATGCTATGATCTTTCCATTTTTGGATTTTGGATTGAACAGGGCTCCATGAGATGTTCAGATGGTGGGCCAATATTTTATAACTTAAACCCTGCATTACTCTTCTCCACAACCTTACCCCTGAACTTTCTGGTATGTTTCTTGGTTTTCATGATGCTGTTTGATACCTTATGTTCTCCAAAAAAACTCTGAGCCCTTCACAGAATAGCTTTAGTTATCCTGAGAAAAAATTCCACATAAGTGAACCCAATTTACTATTTTTGTGACTTCTAGAGGCAATTGGTTTCTCAGGATTATATTTAGGGGTGTCAGGCTACAGAGGGGTGACTACAAATGCACATCATAATTTTCAGATTTTTTTTAAATAATTAGAAAGCTATAAATTATTTCATTTACACTTCACAAATACTTGCTACTTGGTGGTGGTATCTCTATATATATAAAACTGAATGTATGTATGTATGTATGTGTGTATCACCAACCAATCGCGAAGCATTTTCCATTTCACAAGAGATGTTCAAAAGAAGTTGAGCTGTGATTGGTTGCCATGAGCAACAGTTTTCCTTGCAACCAATCACTAAGCATCTCTCATTTCACCAGAGCTGTTTAAAAGAAGCTGAGCTGTAATGGTTGCTATGAGCAAGTTTTCCCACTTGACAACACCTCAGCAGACACTGACATGGTGGGAGAACTCTAGCATCCCCGGGAACATAAGCTCCCAGCCATTATCTGCCCCCCAGAAAGGAGCACAGAGCACATGACAGAAATGAATCACCCCCTCCCGTGCCCATATGCACATCACACATCTTCCATCCCATAGTCACATCTTCCCTCTTAAAGGGATCTCCGGTATGGTAGTAAGGGCAAATCCATCCAGCGCTTTGGTTTTTTGGTTTTGACCCCAGGCCTCTCTTAAAGGGATCCCCATTATGGAAGTTAGGACCGTTCCATTCAGCTCTGTGGTTTTGACCCCAGGGTCTCTTAAAGGGATCACTGGTATGCAAGTTAGGGCAAATTCACTCAGCGTTTTGGTACTGACTCCAGGCCTTTCTTGAAGGGATCTCCGGTATGGAAGGCAGGGCAAATCCATCCAGTGCTTTGGTTCTGACCTCATGCCTCTCTTAAAGGGATCCCCAGTATGGAAGTCAGGGCAATTGCTTTCAAATGCTCTGGTACTGACCCCAGGCTCTCTTAAAGAGATCTCCTGTACAGAAGTTAGGGGCAAATCCCTCAGCACTCTAATTCTGACCCCAGAATTCTATTAAAGGGATCATTGGTATGCAAGTCAGGGCAAATCCATCCAGCGTTCTGTTTCTGATCCCAGGCTTTCTTAAAGGGATCCCTGGTGTGGAAGTTAGGGCAAATCCACTCAGCGCTCAGGTGCTGACCCAAGGCCCCTCTTAAAGGGATCCCCGGTATGGAAGTGAGGGCAAATCCACTCTGCACTTTGGTACTAACCCCATGCCTCTCTTAAAAGGATCCCCAGTATGGAAGTCAGAGCAATTGCCTTCAAATGCTCTGGTACTGACCCCAAGCTCTCTTAAAGGGATCTCCTGTATGGAAGTTAGGGCAAATCCCTCAGCTCTCTGATTCTGACCCCAGAGTTCTATTAAAGGGATCATTGGTATGCAAGTCAGGGCAAATTCACTCAGCGCTCTGGTTCTGATCCCTGGCTTTCTCAAAGGGATCTCCGGTATGGAAGTTAGGGTAAATCCCTCAGTGCTCTGATTCTCACCCCAGGCTTCTATGAAAGGGATCATTGGTATGGAAGTCAGGGCAAATCCACTCAGTGCTCTGGTTCTGATGCCAGGCCTCTCTTAAAGTGATCCCCGGTATGGAAGTTAGGACTGTTCCACTCAGCGCTCTGGTTCTGACCCCAGGCAGACCGGATGATGTGGGATATTAGGGATAGTAGCCCGATAGCTCTGGCTGACGGGATGATGTGGGATATTAGGGGAATATTCCGGTGGCTCTAGCTGACGGGAAGATGCGGGAGATTAGGGGTAGTAGTCCGGTGGCTCTGTCTGATGGGATAATGTGGGATATTAGGGGTAGTAGTCTGGTGGCTCTGATGGGATGATGTGGGATATTAGGGGTAGTAGTCCAGCGGCTGTGATGGGATGATGTGGGATATTAGTGGTAGTTGTCCGGTGGCTCTAGCTGATGGGATGATGTGGGATATTAGGGGTAGAAGTCCGGCGGCTGTGATGGGATGATGTGGGATATTAGTGGTAGTTGTCCAGTGGCTCTGGCTGATGGAATGATGTGGGATATTAGGGATCATAGTCAGGTGGCTTTGACGGGATGATGTGGGATATTAGTGGTAGTAGTCCGGTAGCTCTGGCTGACAGGATGATGTGGGATATTAGTGGTAATAGTCCGGTGGCTCTGGCTGACGGGATGATGTGGGATATTAGTGGTAGTAGTCCGGTGGCTCTGGCTGATGGGACAATGTGGGATATTATGGGTAGTAGTCCGGTAGCTCTGGCTGACGGGATGATGTGGGATATTAGTGGTAGTTGTCCGGTGGCTCTGGCTGACGGGATGATGTGGGATATTAGTGGTAGTTGTCCGGTGGCTCTGGCTGATGGGATGATGTGGGAAATTAGGGGTAGTAGTCCAGTGGCTCTGGCTGACGGGATGATGTGGGATATTATGGGTAGTAGTCCGGTAGCTCTGGCTGACGGGATGATGTGGGATATTATAGTGAATGTGGCTATGCGGAGACCTTTTGCACTATTTAGATTGTTTAAATAGATTTTGTGTGGATGCTATTTGGGCACATGCTATATGTATATATATATATACAGCGCCTACAAGTAGTATTCAACCCCCTGCAGATTTAGCAGGTTTGATAAGATGTAAATAAGTTAGAGCCTTCAAACTTCAAACAAGAGCAGGATTTATTAACAGATGCATAAATCTTAAAAAACAAAAAATTATGTGGCTCAGTTAAATTTTAATAAATTTTAAACATAAAAGTGTGGGTCGATTATTATTCAACCCCTAGGTTTAATATTTTGTGGAATAACCCTTGTTTGCAATTACAGCTAATAATCGTCTTTTATAAGACCTGATTAGGCCGGCACAGGTCTCTGGAGTTATCTTGGCCCACTCCTCCATGCAGATCTTCTCCAAGTTATCTAGGTTCTTTAGGTGTCTCATGTGGACTTTAATCTTGAGCTCCTTCCACAAGTTTTCAATTGGGTTAAGGTCAGGAGACTGACTAGGCCACTGCAACACCTTGATTTTTTCCCTCTCGAACCAGGCCTTGGTTTTCTTGGCTGTGTGCTTTGGGTCGTTGTCTTGTTGGAAGATGAAATGACGACCCATCTTAAGATTCTTGATGGAGGAGCGGAGGTTCTTGGCCAAAATCTCCAGGTAGGCCGTGCTATCCATCTTCCCATGGATGCGGACCAGATGGCTAGGCCCCTTGGCTGAGAAACAGCCCCACAGCATGATGCTGCCACCACCATGCTTGACTGTAGGGATGGTATTCTTGGGGTTGTATGCAGTGCCATCCAGTCTCCAAACGTCACGTGTGTGGTTTGCACCAAAGATCTCGATCTTGGTCTCATCTGACCAGAGAACCTTGAACCAGTCTGTCTCAGAGTCCTCCAAGTGATCATGAGCAAACTGTAGACGAGCCTTGACATGATGCTTTGAAAGTAAAGGTACCTTACGGGCTCGTCTGGAACGGAGATCATTGCGGTGGAGTACGTTACTTATGGTATTGACTGAAACCAATGTCCCCACTGCCATGAGATCTTCCCGGAGCTCCTTCCTTGTTGTCCTTGGGTTAGCCTTGACTCTTCGGACAAGCCTGGCCTCGGCACGGGAGGAAACTTTCAAAGGCTGTCCAGGCCGTGGAAGGCTAACAGTAGTTCCATAAGCCTTCCACTTCCGGATGATGCTCGCAACAGTGGAGACAGGTAGGCCCAACTTCTTGGAAAGGGTTTTGTACCCCTTGCCAGCCCTGTGACCCTCCACGATCTTGTCTCTGATGGCCTTGGAATGCTCCTTTGTCTATCCCATGTTGACCATGTATGAGTGCTGTTCACAAGTTTGGGGAGGGTCTTAAATAGTCAGAAAAGGCTGGAAAAAGAGATAATTAATCCAAACATGTGAAGCTCATTGTTCTTTGTGCCTGAAATACTTCCTAATACTTTAGGGGAACCAAACAGAATTCTGGTGGTTTGAGGGGTTGAATAATAAATGACCCTCTGAATAAACTTTTCACAATTTAAAAAAAAATTAAACAAAGAAATAACATTCTTTTTTGCTGCAGTGCATTTCACACTTCCAGGCTGATCTACAGTCCAAATGTCACAATGCCAAGTTATTTCCGAATGTGTAAACCTGCTAAATCTGCAGGGGGTTGAATACTACTTGTAGGCACTGTATATATATATATATATGTATATCTAAAGCAGCACAAATGACTGTACATGTTTGGTATCATTGGTATATGTAAAGATATTTTATGTTTGTCTCCCTGATCTGTAATTACAGTAGCTGTGTCGGACCCTATGTCTTGTGTCCTTCACAATTTTTATTTTAAAATTTTTTTTCATATGAATAATAATGAATAAAAGTCTTTTTATAACTTATGAATATATTCAATAAAATACTATTTGTATATGGTATTAGATGCTCCTTATTCTTCCTTTTTTGTTTAGACTTCCAGCTAGTATTAAGCCCTGGACATGCTGAGCCTAGTCACTGGCAGAAGCTCGGTTGTGGTAAGAAGAGGCACAGAGGACCTTATGGAATGGAAGAACATGAGCACCTGAGGTGGCCCAGGGAGGTTAGCTCTGAGTTTTTTTGTTTTATAATTTTTTTTCTGGCCATCTAGTTTTCAGCAAAATGGAAGCCGTCATTTTGCTAAATCCTCACAGAGTGAATTTCCAAAAATCCGCTTTCTTGAGAATATGGAATTTCGAAAAATTTGTAAAATTTGAGTAGATTTCCATTTCACTCAAATAAATTTGTTTAACTGTAGTAAAATAATCAGAATTGAGAGTCCTCAGTGGTTGATACCTTTTAATGGCTAACTGAAAAGATGGTAACACATTGCAAGCTTTCGAGACTACTCAGGTCTCTTCATCAGGCATAGACTAATACAAAATCTGAAGAGTCACATATTTATGCACAATACAGCACAGAAAAAATGCAATAGATGAGACAAGTGACGTGAATCAGAATTATGATTATGGGAGAGGGAGAAACATAAATATTGGACCAGTTCATAGATAAGGAGTCCGGATGTTTTATTGTCCTCTCATTGGGGTCTCATAGTGTGTTGTGATGCCCCCACAAGGTCTTAAGAGCAAATTCCTTAATTGATGTAAAAAGACACAAATCCATGCGACACATTCATTCCAGCACTGAGAGTGTCAAAGGTCATCATAAATTTATACTCATAGACTCTTCTCTCTCTCTGAGATGTGAAGTTACCTTTCAATACCAGTAATTTCATATCCCTGGTGTTGTGGTCCATCATGCAAAAATGTTTTGCCACAGGTAGATCCATTCTTTTTTCTCTTATTGTGTGACAATGAGCATTCATCCTTGTTCTAAGCTTTTGCCCTGTCTCCCCCACATACAGACCCCCAGTTGGACATTTAGTACAAATAATTAAGTACACCACATTAGATGGATTTAACTGTAGTAATAACTGTTGAATGCGTCTAGATTTCCTAGTGATTCTGACATTGAACTTTATGTTATTGGTAAATTAAGGGCACTAATAGAGGTAAGTAGGTTGATCTGCAAAGGATCGAGTTCAAGTTGAATTATTTGAAAATTATTGTTTAATCCAAATTTGATCAATTTGAGTTGTTCGGGATTTTGAGAATAAAAAGTCACAACCCCTGTAAAAAGTTAGAAGGAGGCTGTTGCAGATCCACGGAGTGAAGAAACATGTGCAGTTTATATGTCAACGCATTTTGAAGTGACACACTTCTTCATTAGGACAAACCACAATGATCCTTTTGATCCACGATCATTGTTCCTCATGAAAAAATGTATCACTTAAGAATACTTAAGTCCAATAAACAGACTAATAATAATAATCTTTATTTATTTAGCGCCAACATATTCCGCACTGCTTTTCAGTTTAACAGTTTCAAAACACAAGTAATAAGTTACAACGTTAACAATACACTAATTAAAGCAAAATAAGATGACCGTGCTTGTGAGAGCTTGCAATCTACAATGAGGTGGGGGAGATACAAGGTACAGGTGTGTATTTACAATGGTGTATTTACAATGATGGTCCAGCCATCTTGAGGGAGTGAGGAATGGATGGAGATAGCCCATTCGCTAAACATGCACAAGATGTTCTTTAGGTGTAAGCGGCAAGAGCGGGCAAGAGATTGTATATGGGATGTGAAGTAGAGATTGGTGTCAAATATAACACTCAAATATAACATTAAAAAAGGAAAAAGATAAAAATGAAAAAAATGAAAAAAATAAATTAGTGAAAAGCTTCTTTTGTTCATAATGCCAACTAAAAATCAGAATCAGAATCGAAAGTGATCAAAAAATATAATGTATACCATAATGGTACCACTTCATGCCTCAACTCATCCCACAAAAAATAAGCCCTCTTACAGCTCAGTCAAAAGAAAAATATAAAAGGTAAACTTGTAAAGCAGGTAAACCGATTCAGGAAAGCAAAGGCGCAGAGCAAGGGTTAACAGGAGTGCGGTCTAATTAACAATAATGAACTCCTCACAGGGAGATAACAGGAAGGGGGAAGACCGGTTAAATAGCATAAAACGTGGTTCAACTCAACAGTCTCTCTATAGACTTTAACTTATTGTGATTCCGCTGTCTTTTAATCGTCTGTAATTCATTAAATGATGTCATGCCGGCGGGGGCCGACACAGTGTCTTCAAACTATCCTGCCCAACACACAGTCACGCTTCAGGTGGCATAGAGTGGTCTCTGGTTTTGCCTGCTGAGCCCCTAGACTATTGAATGGCAGAGCCGAATTGTAAATCTCCTCTCCCCTGTCCACCTGCCAACAACTGGATGCATACACCACGGTATCTCCCTTGGCACTTGTCACTCAGTACACCCAACGGTACCTGAACACCTGCACCGCTCTGTGTAACACAGCGCCCATCTCACTGTGTGCCCAACGGTACCTGGGAGTCCTCACTGACCACATCCTGGATCTCCTCTCTGCACTTCAACTCGCTCTGCAGCGCGCAGCCGGTCCCTGCTCTCTCTTTCTTGGCGGGAACTTTCTGCCTTTTCCCGAACTAATCCCTGCAGTCTCCCCTTGTTTACCACACCCCCTTATTTCAAGTCATGGGTTCTTTCTGTCTTCTCTTTCCTGCAACACTGGACGCGGCCTCAGCAGCTTCGAACTCGGTGTCTCAGAGGTACCCACAGCCCGGTTTTCTTCCTTACATACCTCTCAAAATATGTAAACATAATCATGCAAACTTTTGAGTGTGTAAGGTTTCACTCACTCAGCTGCAGTTGAGGAAGGCTGTTGTGAGCTCATCTTTTCATTCACCTTTTGTGTCCGAGGATCTCCCTCTTCTGGTGAAGGAAGGTAGTGAGGCTCATTTGAATGAAAGAAACCAAACACCTGATCAGGTGGATTGTGACTGGGTAACGGGAACTTCAGACTGGATATAAGGCAGCTGACGCCCTTCTGAGTGGCTGGTGATTTCTCTGCTGTATTCTTGGAGACCAGTCTGATTCCTGCTTCCCAAAGATAAGTTTTTGCTCTGCTATTGAACTTATTAGTTTTGGTTTTGTTTACCTTTTTTTTGAGTTCAGCCATCCCCGGCCGGGGGTGTGCTGGATTCTTATTCCTTGATCAGTGTTCTCTTTTGCTCTGCTTTCAGAATATTCTGAGTGCTGATATAGGGTTTGAAGTCTAGTGACTTCAGGGTCCTTTTGCTTATCAGTTGTGTTGGTAATATTTTTAGCAGGGTTTTCTTGGATTGCAGACAGCAGCTTTTCTGTCCTGTCCTTTTTAGTTAGCTTGGGCCCCATCGTTTGCTCAACCTATCTTTCTATCTGTGTTAGTGTTTTCATCTTATTTCACCGTCATTATATGTTGGGGGCTGCCTATTGCTTTGGGGTCTGCTCTGGGGCAGTCAGTTTTTCCCTTTTCTCTCTTTAGGCTTATTTAGATCTCCGGCTGTGACAAGGTGTCTAGGATCACCGTAGGAACACTCCACGGCTACTACTAGTTGTGTGATAGGATTAGGGGTCTGCAATCCGCTAGTTTCCAACCTCTCTGATTTTCTGGGCTGAGCTTGTGTTTTATTTTTTCCTCCTCGGTGACTCAATCATAACAGAATCACCAGCCATACCGCAGATTCTAGGGTACTCAAAAGCAGGAAGGAATTGTTAAAAAAAAGTGTCAGAATTTTTTTTGTGTATATTTTTTCCTCTTTTTCTCTGAGGCCATAGGAGGAATATATATATTTTTTTTCTGATGGAGTTTAAGAAATTGTCTGATCGTGTGGAGCAGCTTGCTGCTGAAGTGCGAGGAATTTCCACCTATCTTGCTCATTCACACGCTGCTGAACCAAAAATCCCCACTCCTGATGTGTTTTTTGGGGATAGGTCTAAATTTTTGAATTTTAAGAATAATTGCAAATTATTTCTTGCCTTGAAGCCTAACTCATCGGGGAGCTCTGCGCAGCAGGTTAAAATTGTCATCTCCTTGCTGCGCAGCGATCCCCAGGATTGGGCGTCTTCTTTAGTACCAGATGATCCTATTCTAACTAATGTGGACGCATTTTTTCAGGCCTTGGGGTTGTTGTATGATGAACCTAATGCGATTGATCAAGCTGAAAAGACCCTGTTGGCATTGAGCCAGGGTCAAGATTCTGCAGAACTGTACTGTCAAAAATTCCGAAGTGGGCGGTCCTCACCACTTGGAATGATGGTGCCTTGGCAGCTCTCTTTCGGGAGGGTTTGTCAGAAGCCGTAAATGATACTATGGTGGGATTTCCTGTTCCCTCTGGTCTTGACGATTCTATGTCATTAGCCGTTCTGGTTGATCGACGTTTACGTGAATCTAAAATTACACGGAAAATGCTGCCACCTATTGAACAAATGTCTGAACTTATGCAATGTGATAGAGTTTTGTCTAGGGTGCAACATCAGGAGTTTAGAAGGCGTAATAAGCTATGTTTTTTCTGTGGAGATGCCTCTCATACTATTTCTGTCTGCCCTAAATGAGAGAAACGTTTTGCACACACATTTGCTGTAGGTGGTGTACAACCTAAGTTTCTTCTGGCAATTACTCTGATCTGCTCCCTCAAGTTGTGGTCCTCACTGACCACAAGAATTTGATCTACCTTGAGTTGGCTAAATGCTTGAATCCGAGACTGGCCAGGTGGGCCTTGTTTTTCTCACGTTTTGATTTTGTGGTCTCTTTTCTTCCGGGCACTAAGAACGTTAAGGCTGATGCCCTCTCTAGGAGTTTTTTGGCTGATTCTCCTATTGTGACCAAGCCTGCTACCATCTTAGGTGAGGGGGTGGTTCTTTCTGCCATCTCGCCTGATTTGAGACGTGCTCTGGAGAAGTTTCAGGAGGATAAGCCTGAGTGTTGTCCCAGTGGTAGGTTGTATGTTCCTGACCAGTGGAGGAGGAAAGTGATGTCTGAGGTTCATTGCTCCGCGTTGGCTGGTTATGCAGGCATTTTTGGTACTAGAGATTTGGTGAGTCGGTCTTTTTGGTGGCCTGCCTTGTCTCGTGATGTCAGAAATTTTGTGCAGTCCCATGGGACTTGCTCCCGATCTAAGTCTTGTTCTCGTTCTAGTGGGTTGTTGATGCCTTTGCCGGTGCCCAGGAGGCCATGGACCCATATTTCAATGGATTTTATTTCTGATCTGCCTGTCTCTCAGAGGATGACTGTTATCTGGGTGATTTGTGATAGATTCTCTAAGATGGTCCATCTTGTATCACTCCCTAAGTTGCCATCTTCCTCAGAGTTGGTGCCCTTGTTTTTGCAAAAGGTGGTTCGCTTGCACGGGATTCCTGAGAACATTGTATCGGACAGAGGAGTTCAGTTTGTCTCTAGATTCTGGAGGACCTTTTGTTCCAAGTTGGGAATTCAGTTGTCCTTCTCCTCTGCATTTCACCCTCAGACCAATGGGCAGACGAAGAGAGCAAACCAGACTTTGGAGGCTTATTTGAGATGTTTTATATCTGCTGATCAGGATGACTGGGTCTCATTTTTACCCTTGGCCGAATTTGCTTTAAATAATAGAGCTAGTTCTGCCACTTTGATGTCATCCTTTTTCTGTAACTTTGGGTTTCATCCTCGATTTTCTTCAGGGCAGGTGGAGTCTTCTGCCTGTCCAGTGGTTGACACTGTGGCGGAAAGAATGCAGCAGATTTGGGACCAAGTGGTGGATAAGCTGTCTCTTTCCCAGGAAAAGGCCCAGCGGTTTTCTAACCGGCATAGGACCATTGGTCCCCGGTTTAAGGTGGGTGATATGGTCTGGTTGTCATCAAAGAATATCTCTATGAAAGTGGCTTATCCAAAGCTTAAACCTAGATTTATTGGACCTTACAAGATTTTGGAGATTATTAATCCGGTCTCTTTTCGGTTGGCTCTTCCTGTCACATTTAAGATTCATAATGTGTTTCATAAGTCCTTGTTGAAGAGGTTTGTTGAACCAGTGGTTCCTATGGCGGCACCTCCTGACCCTGTGTTGGTTGAAGGTAACATGGAATATGAGGTAGAGAAGATACTGGTAGAGTTGAGCGACTTTTGGTTTTTTAGGGTCGCGTTTCGTTTCGTGAAACCCGACTTTTCCAAAAGTCGGGTCGAGCAAGATCGTCCGATTATAGGGAAAAGTCGGGGTCGTCCCGAAACACAAAACCCAATGTAAGTCAATGGGGAATAAAAGTCGGCAGTGAGAGGAGGACAGGAAACACACCTACAGTGCCCATTTGAATGCCAAAAGCATCAATTCTTCTTACTTAAGCTTGTCAACCTTAATTAACTTCATAATACAAGTTAGGCACTGAAAAATGGGGGTTATTTGGCTAAAGTTGTGGGGGGGGGAGGGCTGGCTGCAGGTTTTCATGTGCCCTGGGCGAAAGAGCGCCCCTTTAACACATACCACAACTCATCATGCTCCGATACGGCAGATAAATAGCGGTATAGTACAATGAAAAATACCTCACTTTTTAGATCTCATGACGAGGCCCATCTATTTCTCCATACAGAATCATTGGTCCCATATAATGTTTTAAACAGTATATGATGAGCTCCACATAATGCTACAGTATATGTTGGTCCCCATGGATGAAGCTCCACTGTCTTATGGGCCCAAATAATGCTCCAAACATAATGGGCCCCATTTCTAATGCTCTAGTGTATAATGGGCCCTGTAAATGCTGCTCCAGTGTCTGATGTCCACCTTTGGAATGTACCAGTGTATGGTGGGCCCCATCTATCATTCTCCAGAGTATAGTGCTCCCCAAAAATTGCTGTCCCAACATTGAAAACAATCAAATAAGTCTCCTCGCTAGGGAATCCCTGTACTTGTCTGGACAGGTGCTGTAGCTTGCTTAACAGCTCGCCAGCCGTTCTCACGCCCAGTATGGATTGCACGTGATTGCACAAAGGTTAGAAAGGGTACCGTATCCCTGGATAACATGTATGGATAGCGTACACATTCAAAATATATGTCTCAGGAGGCAGGCTCAGACGGTGTCAGGCCCAGTATGGATTGCACGTGATTGCACAAAGGTTAGAAAGGGTACCGTATCCCTGGATAACATGTATGGATAGCGTACACATTCAAAATATATGTCTCAGGAGGCAGGCTCAGACGGTGTCAGGCACAGTATGGATTGCACGTGATTGCACAAAGGTTAGAAAGGGTACCGTATCCCCGGATAACATGTATGGATAGCATACACATTCAAAATATATGTCTCAGGAGGCAGGCTCAGACGGTGTTAGGCCCAGTATGGATTGCACGTGATTGCACAAAGGTTAGAAAGGGTACCGTATCCCTGGATAACATGTATGGATAGCGTACACATTCAAAATATATGTCTCAGGAGGCAGGCTCAGACGGTGTCAGGCACAGTATGGATTGCACGTGATTGCACAAAGGTTAGAAAGGGTACCGTATCCCCGGATAACATGTATGGATAGCGTACACATTCAAAATATATGTCTCAGGAGGCAGGCTCAGACGGTGTTAGGCCCAGTATGGATTGCACGTGATTGCACAAAGGTTAGAAAGGGTACCGTATCCCCGGATAACATGTATGGATAGCATACACATTCAAAATATATGTCTCAGGAGGCAGGCTCAGACGGTGTTAGGCCCAGTATGGATTGCACGTGATTGCACAAAGGTTAGAAAGGGTACCGTATCCCTGGATAACATGTATGGATAGCGTACACATTCAAAATATATGTCTCAGGAGGCAGGCTCAGACGGTGTCAGGCACAGTATGGATTGCACGTGATTGCACAAAGGTTAGAAAGGGTACCGTATCCCCGGATAACATGTATGGATAGCATACACATTCAAAATATATGTCTCAGGAGGCAGGCTCAGACGGTGTTAGGCCCAGTATGGATTGCACGTGATTGCACAAAGGTTAGAAAGGGTACCGTATCCCCGGTTAACATGTATGGATAGCATACACATTCAAAATATATGTCTCAGGAGGCAGGCTCAGACGGTGTTAGGCCCAGTATGGATTGCACGTGATTGCACAAAGGTTAGAAAGGGTACCGTATCCCTGGATAACATGTATGGATAGCGTACACATTCAAAATATATGTCTCAGGAGGCAGGCTCAGACGGTGTCAGGCACAGTATGGATTGCACGTGATTGCACAAAGGTTAGAAAGGGTACCGTATCCCCGGATAACATGTATGGATAGCGTACACATTCAAAATATATGTCTCAGGAGGCAGGCTCAGACGGTGTTAGGCCCAGTATGGATTGCACGTGATTGCACAAAGGTTAGAAAGGGTACCGTATCCCCGGATAACATGTATGGATAGCGTACACATTCAAAATATATGTATCAGGAGGCAGGCTCAGACGGTGTTAGGCCCAGTATGGATTGCACGTGATTGCACAAAGGTTAGAAAGGGTACCGTATCCCCGGATAACATGTATGGATAGCGTACACATTCAAAATATATGTCTCAGGAGGCAGGCTCAGACAATGTTAGGCCCAGTATGGATTGCACGTGATTGCACAAAGGTTAGAAAGGGTACCGTATCCCTGGATAACATGTATGGATAGCGTACACATTCAAAATATATGTCTCATGAGGCAGGCTCAGACGGTGTTAGGCCCAGTATGGATTGCACGTGATTGCACAAAGGTTAGAAAGGGTACCATATCCCTGGATAACATGTATGGATAGCGTACACATTCAAAATATATGTCTCAGGAGGCAGGCTCAGACGGTGTCAGGCCCAGTATGGATTGCACGTGATTGCACAAAGGTTAGAAAGGGTACCGTATCCCTGGATAACATGTATGGATAGCGTACACATTCAAAATATATGTCTCAGGAGGTAGGCTCAGACGGTGTCAGGCACAGTATGGATTGCACGTGATTGCACAAAGGTTAGAAAGGGTACCGTATCCCCGGATAACATGTATGGATAGCGTACACATTCAAAATATATGTCTCAGGAGGCAGGCTCAGACGGTGTTAGGCCCAGTATGGATTGCACGTGATTGCACAAAGGTTAGAAAGGGTACCGTATCCCCGGATAACATGTATGGATAGCGTACACATTCAAAATATATGTCTCAGGAGGCAGGCTCAGACGGTGTTAGGCCCAGTATGGATTGCACGTGATTGCACAAAGGTTAGAAAGGGTACCGTATCCCTGGATAACATGTATGGATAGCGTACACATTCAAAATATATGTCTCAGGAGGCAGGCTCAGACGGTGTCAGGCCCAGTATGGATTGCACGTGATTGCACAAAGGTTAGAAAGGGTACCGTATCCCTGGATAACATGTATGGATAGCGTACACATTCAAAATATATGTCTCAGGAGGCAGGCTCAGATGGTGTCAGGCACAGTATGGATTGCACGTGATTGCACAAAGTTTAGAAAGGGTACCATATCCCCTGATAACATGTTTGGATAGCGTACACATTCAAAATATATGTCTCAGGAGGCAGGCTCAGACGGTGGCAGGCACAGTATGGATTTGACGGCCCAGATTACACAGCGGAGGAGCAGGGAGAGGTAAAGATTGCAAATGCTGGGGCCCTGCCCAAGCAAGGGGGGCCCACTCGTGGGCGTCGGAACTGGCACTGGGCCCCTCATAGTACAGCGGTGTGTCTGACGGCGGGTGTGCACCACCACCGTCAGAGACACTTGATTGCACTATAAGGGACCCTGTGCCAGTGCCCGCGCCCAAGAGTCGGCCTACCCACCTGTCCAGGGCAACGGCACTCGCACGGTGTCGTGCGCTAGGTGGTGACCCCGGCCATGGGGGGGGAGGCAGCACAGTTAGGGAGTTTTAGAAAGTGGCATATGTTGATGTTGGACATTCAGCTGATGCAAAAGGCGAAATAGGTGAAGTACCAGGAAGAGGTGGACCAAAGCAAGCCATTTTTCTGTCACCCTATGTGTCATCAGGGGAAGGTGGGACAAAATCCTTGGAAACCCATGCGTGGTTCATTTTAATGAAGGTTAGATCATCCACATTTTGGGTTGACAGACGGGTCCTCTTTTCTGTCAGGATTGATCCAGCTGCACTGAAGACTCTTTCCGATAGCACACTTGCAGCTGGGCAAGCGAGCTCCTGTAAGGCATATTGGGCCAATTCAGGCCAGGTGTCCAGTTTAGCGGCCCAATAGTCAAAGGGGAATGACCTGTGTGGGAGAACATCGATATGGGAGGAAAAGTAGTTTGTAACCATAGTTGACAACTGCTGTCTCCTGTCACTTTCCATCGATGCAGTATTACCAGTTGTGTGAGCGGTATTTGAAAAATCAGTCCACAACATTGTCATGAAACCCCTGTCTCCAACGCCACTTCTGCTGTGTGCACCACGAACACCTCTGCCAAGCTGCCCCCGGCCCGTACGGCTCGTGTGAGAACCATCACCGCTGCTGTGTGCTGGGAATGCCTCAAGCAACCGATTTACCAGAGTTGCTTGTTTATTAGCCAATATTAGGTCAAGGTTCTCCTGTGGCATGATGTTTTGTAATTTGCCTTTATAGCGTGGATCCAGGATGCTGGCCAACCAGTAGTCGTCATCGTTCATCATTTTGGCAATGCGGGGGTCCCTTTTTAGGATCCGCAAGGCATAATCTGACATGTGGGCCAATGTTCCCGGTGTCAATGATGCACTGCGAGTGCTGGGTGGAGGAGCACTTTCTGGCAAATCCACATCCCTCCAGTCACGCACAAACCCTGTACCAGACCTTGCCACGCCAACATTTTCACTTGCCCCACGAGATGCATCCTCCTCCCCTAAGTAATCATCCCCATCATCCTCCTCCTCCTCCTCTTCTTCCTCCACCTCGTCCAGGAGAGGTCCCTGAGCAGACAATGGCTGAATGTCATCAAGGATTCCCTCCTCCTCTTCCTCCTCATCAACATTGGCTGCAGACGCCTGCTCCTTAAGATGCGTCAAAGTTTGCATGAGCAGACGCATAAGTGGGATGCTCATGCTTAGGATGGCGTCGTCTGCGCTTACCAGCCGTGTGCATTCCTCAAAACACTGAAGGACTTTACAAAGGTCTTTCAGCTTCGACCACTGCACGCCTGTCAACTCCATGTCTGCTCTCAAAGTGCCTGGCCGTGTATCCTCCCACAAATGCATTATGGCTTGCCTCTGCTCGCACAGCCGCTCCACCATGTGCAGGGTGGAGTTCCACCTTGTTGCAATGTCGATAATGAGGTGGTGGTTGGGAAGGTGGAGCAATCGCTGCAGCTTCTGCATACGAACGGAGTGTACAGGCGACCGGCGGATGTGCGCGCACAGTCTTCGCACCTTCTGGAGCAGGGCTGTTAACTCCGGATAATTTTTGAGGAAGCACTGCACCACCAGGTTCAAGGTGTGAGCCAAGCAAGGTATGTGGCTGAGTTTTGAAAGGGCTATGGCTGCCACAAAATTACGGCCGTTATCACTAACTACCTTGCCTGCCTCAAGATGTACACTGCCCAGCCATGACTCAGTTTGTTGCTTCAAGTACTCGGCCAGCACCTCGGCGGTGTGTCTGTCACCCAAACACATCATCTGCAACACAGCCTGCTGACGCTTTCCACTAGCTGCTCGATAGGGGGACACATCGTGTGCAACAGTGGCAGCTGCAGATGGAGTGCTCGTACGACTGCGCTCTGTGGACGAGCTTTCGCTTCTGGAGGAGGAGGAGGAGGAGGAGGAGGAGGGTCGAACGCCTACAGCCAACTGTTTCCTATACGGTGGGCTAGGCAGCACTGTCCCACCACCGCTGTCCCCTGTGGACCCTGCATCCACCACATTAACCCAGTGTGCAGTGATGAACACGTAACGGCCCTGGCCATGCCGACTGGACCATGCATCAGTTGTGAGGTGCACCTTTCCGCTCACTGACTGCTTGAGTGCATGGACAATGCGGTCTTTCACATGATGGTGGAGGGCTGGGATGGCTTTGCGAGAGAAGAAGTGGCGACTGGGTAGGTCATAGCGTGGTACTGCATAGGCCATGAGTTCGCGGAAAGCTGTGCTTTCCACCAACCGAAAGGGCATCATCTCAAACGAGATTAGTTTGGCAATGTGGGCGTTCAAACCCAGTGTACGCGGATGAGAGACTGAGTACTTTCTTGACCTACTCATAGTGTCTGGGAGGGTGAGCTGGACTTGAGAGCTGCATATGGTGGAAGTAGCGGTGGACAGGGCGGACTGAGAGAGGGTTGATGATGGTGATGGAGTTGGTGTTCTTTCTGATGGCCTAGAATCTGTCTTTCGTTGATATAACAGTGGGATTCCCTGACTGCTGTGGTCTTGCAACGACACCTCAACATTTGCTGCTGTGCTAACCGGTGGGCTTACAGTGGGGGAAACAATGTAGCGTTGCTGACTACCTTCGTTGTGATCAGTTGCACATGTGGCACTTGAGGTTTGGTGTTGTGTCCACGCTTGCAATTGCATGGTGGTTAAATGTCTAAGCATGCAACTGGTATTCAAATTTTTCAGATTTTTCCCTCGGCTAAAGGTCTTTGCGCACTTCTTACAGATAACCTTGGCCTGATCATGAGGATTTTGTTCAAAAAAGTGCCACACTGCACTCTTCCTACTTTGGCAGACATTTTGCGGCCTAGCACGCTGTGATCTTTTGACCCTCTGGACAAGCTGTCCAGCAACTCTTTTGATGTTTGGAACCTGTCTTTGGAGTGCTCCGGGCCTGCCAGATAACAGCTGTTGCGATGTCGATGTCTGCTGTGGATGCTCCTCATCTGAGCTATTGGAAGCAGCACCCTCTTCCCCCAATGGATACCAATCTGGGTCAACAACTGGGTCATCCATCACCTCCTCTTCTATGTCATGTGCACCTTTCTCTGTGTCACCGTGTATGGTGGTATAGTGTGCGGGAAGGGGCACCTGAGTCTCATCAGGGTCAAAATCTGGCTCTGTACACTGCGAGGACAATGTAGTGCTCTGAGTGAATGTACCAGCAGAATCATCCATCAGCGGCTGTGCATCAGTGCACTCCATGTCAGATTCATCTTGGCCTGGTTAATTCACCATTTCACTTGATAATCCAGGCATGGTATGTGAAAACAGCTCCATGGAGTAATCAGTAGTATGGCCTGCGTCATCCTTCAATCTTGGTTGGGGTGAAGGACACAAGGAAAGGTGTGGTTCATGAACATGAGCCTCCAATGATGACTCAGTGCTTTTACTTTTTACAACTGAAGAAGAGGAGGCGATAGAGCTGGAGGCTGAGTCAGCAATGTAAGACAAAACTTTTTCCTGATGCTCTGCCTTTAAAAGCGGTTTGCCAACTCCTAGAAAACTAAGCGTTCGAGGCCTTATGTAGCCAGACGATGACGCAGGGTCAGCACCTCCTGCATTCGGTCCTATTTTGCTCTTGCCACTACCATCAGATCCACCACCAACACCATCATTACCAGCTGCCAACCCCCGCCCAATTCCACGGCCTCTTCCACCAGACTTCCTCATTTTTGGTAGAAATGTAGACAAAATCCAACAAACTATATAGTAATGTAAAACAAGGTACAAGGTGTCTATAGGACAGGGGAGATTTAGAATTTCTGCACACACTTGTGGACAGTGGACACTTTTGGATTGTGTGAGGCCCACTGATATCTGAGCGCTATGTGACAGGCTCGATGGCACAGCTGCCTGTGACCAAAGTGACGAGAGGATAATGGAGATTTTGAATCTCTGCGCACACTTTTGGACACTGGACACTTGTGGATTGTGTGAGGCCCACTGATATCTGAGCGCTATGTGACAGGCTCGATGGCACAGCTGCCTGTGACCAAAGTGACGAGAGGATAATGGAGATTTTGAATCTCTGCGCACACTTTTGGACACTGGACACTTGTGGATTGTGTGAGGCCCACTGATATCTGAGCGCTATGTGACAGGCTCGATGGCACAGCTGTGACCAAAGTGACGAGAGGATAATGGAGATTTTGAATCTCTGCGCACACTTTTGGACACTGGACACTTGTGGATTGTGTGAGGCCCACTGATATCTGAGCGCTTTGTGACAGGCTCGATGGCACAGCTGTGACCAAAGTGACAAGAGGATAATGGAGATTTTGAATCTCTGCGCACACTTTTGGACACTGGACACTTGTGGATTGTGTGAGGCCCACTGATATCTGAGCGCTATGTGACACGCTCGATGGCACAGCTGCCTGTGACCAAAGTGACGAGAGGATAATGGAGATTTTGAATCTCTGCGCACACTTTTGGACACTGGACACTTGTGGATTGTGTGAGGCCCACTGATATCTGAGCGCTATGTGACAGGCTCGATGGCACAGCTGTGACCAAAGTGACGAGAGGATAATGGAGATTTTGAATCTCTGCGCACACTTTTGGACACTGGACACTTGTGGATTGTGTGAGGCCCACTGATATCTGAGCGCTATGTGACAGGCTCGATGGCACAGCTGTGACCAAAGTGACGAGAGGATAATGGAGATTTTGAATCTCTGCGCACACTTTTGGACACTGGACACTTGTGGATTGTGTGAGGCCCACTGATATCTGAGCACTATGTGACAGGCTCGATGGCACAGCTGCCTGTGACCAAAGTGACGAGAGGATAATGGAGATTTTGAATCTCTGCGCACACTTTTGGACACTGGACACTTGTGGATTGTGTGAGGCCCACTGATATCTGAGCGCTATGTGACACGCTCGATGGCACAGCTGCCTGTGACCAAAGTGACGAGAGGATAATGGAGATTTTGAATCTCTGCGCACACTTTTGGACACTGGACACTTGTGGATTGTGTGAGGCCCACTGATATCTGAGCGCTATGTGACACGCTCGATGGCACAGCTGCCTGTGACCAAAGTGACGAGAGGATAATGGAGATTTTGAATCTCTGCGCACACTTTTGGACACTGATCAGGTGGATTGTGACTGGGTAACGGGAACTTCAGGGTGACTTCAGGGTCCTTTTGCTTATCAGTTGTGTTGGTAATATTTTTAGCAGGGTTTTCTCGGATTGCAGACAGCAGCTTTTCTGTCCTGTCCTTTTTAGTTAGCTTGGGCCCCATCGTTTGCTCAACCTATCTTTCTATCTGTGTTAGTGTTTTCATCTTATTTCACCATCATTATATGTTGGGGGCTGCCTATTGCTTTGGGGTCTGCTCTGGGGCAGTCAGTTTTTCCCTTTTCTCTCTTTAGGCTTATTTAGATCTCCGGTTGTGACGAGGTGTCTAGGATCACCGTAGGAACACTCCACGGCTACTACTAGTTGTGTGATAGGATTAGGGGTCTGCAATCCGCTAGTTTCCAACCTCTCTGATTTTCTGGGCTGAAATTGTGTTTTGTTTTTTCCTCCTTGGTGACTCAATCATAACAATAGGCACAGGAAAACAGTTTCATTAACCCCTTAATGACCGCCGATACGCCTTTTAATGGCGGTAATTAAGGGTACTAAAACCACAGCACCGTTAATTCACGGCGCTGTGATTTACGTGAATAGCGCCCCCCAGTGTCGGATTTTCTCCGGGGTCTCGGCTGCCAGGGGTAGCCGAGACCCCAGAGAACATGAATCGGTCGGTTTTTACCGACCCCCGCTTTTGCGATCGCCGTTATTAACCCTATAACGGCGACCGCAAAAAAAAAAAGCCGCGATTTTACATTTAATTTCTTTCTCCTCTGATGTGATCGCACTTCAGAGGAGAGAGAAATAGGGTCCCCGATCCCCCCCCGGTACCTCTCCGTGGCCCTCCGTCCCCTCCCGGTGGTCCCACGTCCCGCCGGCATCCTCCGATGGGCGCCGCCATCTTAAAAATGGCGGGCGCATGCGCAGTGCGCCCGCCGGGAATCTGCCGGCTCCGGCTGGCAGATTCCATTCATTATTTTGATCACTGTGATAAACGATCATAGTGATCAAAATAAAAAAAATAGTACATAACCCCCCCGTTTATCACTCCCTTATATAGGCCAATATAATGAAATAAAGAAAATATTTTTTTTTTCAGTTTTCCATTAGGGTTAGGGTTAGGGTTAGGGTAGGGTTAGGGCTAGGGTTAGGGTTAGGGTAGGGTTAGGGTTAGGGTTAGGGTAGGGTTAGGGCTAGGGTTAGGGTAGGGTTAGGGCTAGGGTTAGGGTTAGGGTAGTGTTAGGGTTAGGTTTAGGGTTGGGCTAGGGTTAGGGTTAGGGTTGGGCTAGGGTTAGGGTTAGGGTTGGGCTAGGGTTAGGGTTGGGCTAGGGTTAGGGTTGGGCTAGGATTAGGGCTAGTGTTAGGCTAGGGTTAGGGTTAGGGTTGTGCTAGGGCTAGGGTTAGGGCTCGGGTCACGACTAGGGTTAGAATTAGGGTTAGGGCGAACTAGAATTAGGGTTAGAATTAGGATTAGGGATTAGGGTTGGGATTAGGGTTAGGGTTGGGATTAAGGTTAGGGGTGTGTTGGGGTTAGGGTTGGAGCAAGAATTGAGGGGTTTCCACTATTTGCCAACTTTGGGGTTCTAAAAATTGGGGTCTAAAAAATCACTTTTGTGGAAATGAAAAAAGACTTTTTATTTTCACGGCTCTGCGTTTATAAACTTTTGTGAAGCGCTTGGGGGTTCAAAGTGCTCACCACACATCTAGATAAGTTCATTAGGGGGTCTAATTTCCAAAATGGGGTCACTTGTGGGGGGTTTCCACTGTTTAGGCCCATCAGGGGCTCTGCAAGCGCAACATGATGCCCGCAGACCATTCCATCAAAGTCTGCATTCCAAAATGGCACTCCTTCCCTTCCGAGCTCTCCCATGCGCCCAAACAGTGGTTCCCCCCCACATATGGGGTATCGGCGTACTCAGGACAAATCGCATAACAACTGTGCGGGTATGATTTCTCCTGTTACCCTTGTAAAAATAAAAATTTGGGGGCGAAAAGATCATTTTTGTGGAAAAAAAATGGATTTTTTATTTTCACGGCTCTACGTTATAAACTTCTGTGAAGCACTTGAAGGTTCAAAGTGCTCACCACACATCTAGATAAGTTCCTTAATGGGTCTAGTTTCCAAAATGGGGTCACTTGTGGGGGGTTTCCACTGTTTAGGCCCATCAGGGGCTCTGCAAGCGCAACATGATGTCCGCAGACCATTCCATCAAAGTCTGCATTCCAAAATGGCACTCCTTCCCTTCCGAGCTCTCCCATGCGCCCAAACAGTGGTTCCCCCCCACATACGGGGTATCGGCGTACTCAGGACAAATCACATAACAACTGGGCGGGTATGATTTCTCCTGTTACCCTTGTAAAAAATAAAAATTTGGGGGCGAAAAGATCATCTTTGTGGAAAAAAATAGATTTCTTATTTTCACGGCTCTACGTTATAAACTTCTGTGAAGCCCTTGGGGGTTCAAAGTGCTCACCACACATCTAGATAAGTTCCTTAATGGGTCTAGTTTCCAAAATGGGGTCACTTGTTGGAGGTTTCCACTGTTTAGGCACATTAAGGGCTCTCCGACCACAACATGGCATCCGATCTCAATTCTAGCCAATTCTGCGTTGAAAAAGTCAAACGGCGCTCCATCCCTTGCGAGCTCTGCCGTGTGCTGAAATAGTGGTTTACCCTCACATATAGGGTATCGGCGTATTCAGGAGAAATTGTACAACAAATTTTGTGGTTGATTTTCTCTTTTAACACTTGTGAAAATAAAAAAATTGGTTCTGAAGTAAATTTTTTGCAAAAAAAAGTTAAATATTAATTTTTTCCTTCCACATTGCTTTAGTTCCTGTGAAGCACTTAAAGGGTTAATAAACTTCTTGAATGTGGTTTTGAGCACCTTGAGGGGTCTAGTGTTTAGAATGGTGCCACTTTTGGGTATTTTCTGTCATGTACACCCCTCAAAATGACTTTAAATATGATGTGGTCCCTAAAAAAAATGGTTTTGTAAATTTTGTTGTAAAAATGAGAAATCGCTGGTCAACTTTTAACCCTTATAACTTCCTAACAAAAAAAATTTTGCTTCCAAAATTGTGCTGATGTAAAGTAGACATGTGGGAAATGTTATTTATTAAGAAATTTGTGTGACACATCTCTCTGATTTGAGGGCATAAAAATTTAAAGTTTTAAAATTGCAAAATTTTCAAAATTTTCGCCATATTTCCATTTTTTTCATAAATAAACACAAGACTTATCGAAGAAATTTTACCACTAATATGAAGTACAATATGTCACAAAAAACAATCTTAGAATCAGCAGGATCCATTAAAGCGTTCCAGAGTTATAACCTCATAAAGGGACAGTGGTCAGAATTGTAAAAATTGGCCTTGTCATTAAGCTGCAAACTGGCTTTGTCGCTAAGGGGTTAAACCGGTTTCATTCATGTCCAGACTGCTTTATTAAGACTGCATAAATTGTCAATTAAAACTAAACAAAAAAACAGCCTTTTCTGGCACAAAGTGAAAACACAAAGAAAATAGACCTTACAGCATTGAGGGTTTGCCCGCTCAGGTTAGTGTCCAGTTCTTAAAGCCTTAGCACAGACCTACAAACAGGAGATCCACACATCTCCAGACCCAGTCACTGAATGAGACACTTGGTTTCCATTTTATCTGCTAAACCATGCCCTTGGGGTGGGGATATATGAGCAGCCACTCCCACCCATCTTTTTGTCTGCTCGTAAAACTCGGCTCTGATATGCAATATTAGCTCTCTCAGCACGATACATGCTGGAGCATGCATTCCCGGGCTTACATCACCGAAGCTACCAGTCTCGATGATTCATATCTCCCCTCAAGGACCTGTCCAGAGGCCATTTTACAAGTTTAATGTTAGCAAAACAGAAAAAATAAAGCTATATAAATCTGGCATCACTTTAATTGTACTGATGCTAGGAATAAAGCAATTGAAACCGAATTGTAAAGAGCACAAAGAAAATAAATCTTTATTTATACATTTTACTTCCTAAAAATAGCAATAAAGTTCACTTACAGTGATTTCTGTCTAAATCTCTGAAAAATAGTATTCAAATAAACCACTGACAACCATTCACTGAAAGAGGCAATTTGCTTCAATTGTGACTCAATATGGCGTCTGATGGCATCCAATTCTTTTAAGCAGACAATTATGTGTAGTAGACCATACTTGCTCACACCTCTAAAAAGATGGACACCACAGAAACAAAAGTTCACATTTATCCTGAACTATGTCGGGAGCACTTACATTATTATTATTATTTATTGCTATAGCGCAATTTATTCCATGGCGCTTTACATGTGAGGAGGGGTATACATAATAAAAACAAGTACAATAATGTTAAACAATACAAGTCATAACTGGTACAGGAGGAGAGAGGACCCTGCCCGCGAAGGCTCACAATCTACAAGGGATGGGTGAGGATACAGTAGGCGAGGGTAGAGCTGGTTGTGCAGCGGTTTGGTCGATCGGTGGTTACTGCAGGTTATAGGCTTGTCAGAAGAGGTGGGTCTTCAGGCTCTTTTTGAAGGTTTCGATGGTAGGTGAGAGTCTGATATGTTGTGGTAGAGACTTCCAGAGTAGGGGTGATACGCGAGAGAAATCTTGTATGCGATTGCGGGAAGAGGAGATAAGAGGGAAGTAGAGAAGGAGATCTTGTGATGATCGGAGGTTGCGTGCAGGTAAGTACCGGGAGACGAGGTCACAGATGTATGGAGGAGACAGGTTGAAGATGGTTTTGTATGTCATGGTTAGGGTTTTGTACTGGAGTCTCTGGGCAATGGGGAGCCAGTGAAGGGATTGACAGAGGGGAGAAGCTGGGGAATAGCGGGGGGACAGGTCGGGCAGCAGAGTTTAGAATAGATTGGAGGGGTGCGAGAGTGTTCGAGGGGAGGCCACAGAGCAGGCGGTTGCAGTAGTCAAGGCGAGAGATAATGAGGGCATGGACTAGGGTTTTTGCAGATTTTTGGTTGAGGAATGAACGGATTCGTGAAATATTTTTGAGTTGAAGTCGGCAGGAAGTGGAAAGGGCTTGGATATGTGGTTTGAAAGAGAGATCAGCGTCAAGGATTACCCCGAAGCAGCGAGCTTGTGGGACTGGGGAGAGTGGGCAGCCATTTACTTTAATGGATAGGTTCGTTGGGGGGGTCACGTGAGATGGGGGAAAGATGATGAATTCTGTTTTGTCCATGTTAAGTTTCAGAAATCTAGCGGAGAAGAAAGATGAAATAGTGGACAGACATTGAGGAATTCTGGTTAGTAGGGATGTGATATCTGGTCCAGAGATGTAGATCTGTGTGTCGTCAGCATAGAGATGATACGGAAACCCATGAGATTCTATGAGCTGTCCCAGGCCAAAGGTCTAAATGGAGAAGAGCAGGGGTCCTAGGACTGAACCTTGTGGGACTCCGACAGATAGGGGGCGAGGTGAGGAGGTGGTGTGTGAGTGGGAGACGCTGAATGTCCGGTCTGTTAGGTATGATGAGATCCAGGATAGGGCCAAGTCTGTGATGCCAAGGGATGAGAGGGTCTGTAATAATAGGGAATGGTCCACTGTGTCAAAGGCAGCCGACAGGTCCAGGAGGAGGAGGACAGAGTAGTGTCGCTTGCTCTTGGCAGTTAAGAGGTCATTGGTGACCTTAGTAAGGGCAGTTTCAGTGGAGTGGTGTGACCGGAAGCCAGATTGTAAGCGGTCAAAGAGCAAATCAGCAAAAAGAGAAAAAGTAAAACATAACTTTTAATGTTATATAAAAGCTACCAGACGATAAAGTGCAATTAAAATAAACCACTAGATCGATTGCCACAGACTATACCATAGAGTGTCTGTCTATATTAACATCTCAGACTACCCAAAGGTACATACATGTGGCTAATTCCATGTCCAAAAAGTAATATACCTGGACAGACCAATACAAGACAATGTGAATAACAACCACAGTCTTATCGTGAATGGTTATTTAAGGGAAGGCTTATATAGCCCCTATCATATTCAATTGAAATTAATTAACTCATTCATGCCAATACAAGACAATGTGAATAACAACCACAGTCTTATCATGAATGGTTATTTAAGGGAAAGCATATATAACCCCTATCGTATTCAAATGAAATAAATAACTCATTCATGTATAGAGGAGGGGCATCAGAAAATCAGAACAGTGGTCCAAAAGAGTGCTCAATAAAGGAAGGATCTCACCCAAATGTCTAGAAGATGCCAATAGTCAGATGTCCATCGGAGTTGAGGCGAGTCAGAAAAAGGGAATAACCCTAATCAAACCCTGTAAGGGCTAACAAACCTGACACCCATAGCTCCCGCCCTGACAAGGGCAGTCCACATCTGACCCTCACAAAAATAGCCCTGCAATGTCCCTATGCATCCCAACGCGTTTCATCATTTACTGACTCTTCAGGGGATAACTGCAAATGCTGGACTTAGTACATAGTGACTAGGCTCACTCCTAGGTGACAGTGGAGTGAGACAACTTGTAACAATGGGCTAAAAATAGCCTGTTAATCAGGATAAAACGCACCCACCTGAAAATCACTCAAGTATCCACCACGGACAATCACTGCATCTTAAACCGCCACCTGTGATAGCTGACATTAAATGCCATGATTGCTACATCTGTTCCGCTCGTGGTGTGTATACCATCACAGACGCCGCGGTCCCAGCTGCCATGCTTCCGGATTGCACGCTATACCCAAACCCAAGATGGCCGCGGGGAATTCCGGTCATGCGCAATCACATATGTTTACTCCATTCGTGGTGCACAACATCATGGATGCCGTAGTCCCATTTGCCACACTTCCGGTCTACCCACTAACCTGAGACCAAAAAATGGCGGCGGGGACTTCCGTCCGGTCATGCACGGTTCGATGAACACCAGAATCAGCCGCCACACTTCCGGTCTGCAAATTGTAGCCACGACTAAAATGGCGGCGGGGACTTCCGATCATGCGCAGTTCGATGAACACCAGATTCAGCCGCCATACTTCCGGGCCACTCATTATACCCGGAACTAAGATGGCCGCTGGACCTCCGGTCATGCGCAATGAGATGAACATAAAATGTATCCATCATGTTCAAATAATGTGAATAGGATCATAGATCCATACTCATCCATTTTGCGCAAACCTGCTGAACAAATAACTATACGGCAAAATAAGGGATAAAGCGATTTAAAGTGGGAGAGCTATACCCTCAAACATGAAATATCAAGTAGCCAAGCAAAAATTTGAAAGGGTATTTCGCAGTGTATACAAAGAAGATAAAATCACACGATCCACACATACATATATACATCCTAGATATAGCAGCTATAGTTAAGTTGATCATTAAGCCCCCTAGGGGTCATGGTGTCTAGACAAAAAATCCATTTTGTCTCTTTTTGTAAAATAATACGATCCCAATTACCACCTCTAGGTGGTTTTTTAACTCTTTCGATACCCAGAAACTGAATAGAGTTAATGTTTCCTCCCTGGCACTGATGAATGTGACGCGAAATGGGGGTATCTCTTTTATGGATAATGTCCCCAATATGTTCCCCCACCCTGCGTTTGAACTCCCTGATAGTTTTACCCACATATTCCTTACCACATAAGCAGGTGGCTTTATATATAACTCCTTTGCTACTACAGTTAATAAATTCTCTGATTTCAAATTGCTGTCCTGTGACGTTACCAACAAAGTCACTGCCAATAGTGATGTGAGGACAAACCACACAATGACCACATCTATAACAGCCTTTAACATTCGTAGACAGCCAGGTAGTATTAGTGGGTCTGGAAAAATGACTATTGACCAGACGGTCTTTCAATGAGCGGCCCTTTCTATATGTAATTAAAGGTCGTGTAGATAGTTCTCTTCCAATATCTTTATCCATCAACAAAATAGACCAATGTTTAGCAAGGATGGCCCGTACTTCCTCGGACCCGTTATCAAAGGTAGTAATTAGTCTCATTTCACTTTTATTCTCAGTCGGTGGTCTAGATTTCAGGAGTTCTGATCTATTCCTACCCTTCGCATTTTTATATGCTCGTTTCAAAACATCAAGTGGGTAACCTCTATCCAAAAATCTATCTCTCAACTCCTTCGCCTGCCTCTCAAAAGATTCTTCTGTGGAACAGTTTCTACGAATTCTTAGATATTGACCTTTCGGTACACCACGTTTAAGATGCACCGGATGACTACTGTCCCACTTCAAGAAAGCATTTGTAGCAGTGGGTTTCCTATAAGTACGTGTCGAAATAATACCATCATTGCCCCTCTCAATCAAGATGTCAAGAAAAGATAAAGAACAAGAATCAAACACTGAGGTAAAGAAAAGACCGCAATCATTGTGGTTCAATAGACTAACAAATTCCAGAAAACTATCAGTCGAGCCCCTCCACAATATCAGGATGTCATCTATATATCGAACCCATAGTTCAATGCGACCCATGGCCTCAAGGCCGCTTCTGAAGATAATAGTCTCCTCCCACCAGCCCAAGAACAAGTTTGCATACGCCGGGGCACATGGACTCCCCATGGCGGTGCCCCTGAGCTGGTGGTAGATCTTCCGGTCAAATATGAAGAAAATCCTGGTAAGGCAGAATCGAAGTAGTTTGATAACAAATTCACTATGGGTCCGATATTGACAGCCTCTAGTATTTAAAAAGTACATAACAGCTTCCAACCCCCTATCATGAGGTATGGAGGTGTACAAGGCCTCGACATCAATACTAGCCAAATTAACCTCAGAATCAATGCACAGTCCCTCAATTCTCCGAAGAAGATCGGGGGTATCCTGTACAAAGGATTGCAAAGAGGCAGCAAAAAGTTTTAGGACGCGATCCAGATAAATGCCAATATTATGGCTTACACTGCCAATACCTAATACTATGGGCCTGCCTTTTAAAGGCGATAGGCCTTTGTGTAATTTTGGTAAGCAGTAAAAAGTAGCCATCGTTGTTTCTTTTGGCATTAAAAAATCAAATTCAGATTTATCAATGACCTTCAGAGATAAACCTTGATCGAGGATATCTCTGAGCTCCATCAGATATTCAGAGGTGGGATTATGAGCCAGCACTTCATAGCTCACTCTATCTTCAAGCAGTGTTTCACACATTTTAGAGTACTGTATAACATCAAGGATGACCACATTGCCACCCTTATCTGAGGGTTTAATGACAATGTGGTCATCCTGTTCAAGCCTATTTATAACTCTCATCTCCGCCTTAGTGCAATTGTACCTAGAGAACATCTTTTTTCCATTTATGGATTTCAAATCTTGTGTAACTAGGTTTTCAAAGATATCAATTGCAGAGACGTCTCCAGTGGGAGGAGGCATTTTGATGCTTTTATTTTTAAGGTCTGTAAAAGGACCCCTTCCAGCATCGTTAGGATTAATATCCCCAATACTATTTAATAGGCGTACATCAGACAGTAACTCAAAAGGAATCCCCATATCAGCACAGGCGCGATGATCCTGTTGAAGAAAAAACTTCCTCCAGCGTAACTTGCGTAAAAACAAGTTTAAATCTTTCACAGATCGAAACAAATCAATATCTGTACTGGGGACAAAACTGAGACCTTTTTTCAAGACATGTAATTCCTCACGACTAAAAGCCTTGGAGGACAGATTTATCACCTGTATATCATTTGGAGCCATAGTTTTAAAGGTTTGATTAGGAACACGATTGAAAGACATAATACTAGTAGAGCAGTTGTCTTCAGAAGTAATCGCTATTTCCGAACTGGTTGGCGATTCCTCAGGGGATAACTTTGCTCTAAAAAATGTGCTCCTGTATTGAGATCAGTTCTATCAGAGGGACCACGATTACCACGACTTCTTCCTCTACCTCTATTTCTCCCCCTATGATTTCTCCCCCTCCCCCTATTCAAATATTTTGAATGATAGACTGAAAGATCAAGTTGAGGTAACTAAAAAGTTCTCTACGTAGACTGATTTTTCTTTGAAAGAGTGTAAACTTGAAACCCACCTCGAACGCTTTCAGTATCATTTAAAGGAACGCAAACACCGTCAATATTTGAGGGATGCACAAGATTTTAAGGACAATAAGGCCTATTTAGTTATAGGCACTCGCATGAGTAATATTGATGCTGACACGGAATTATCCTCTACTGATACCGATTTTTCTGATACCGAAGGGAGGGGGAGAAATCATAGGGGGAGAAATAGAGGTAGAGGAAGAAGTCGTGGTAATCGTGGTCCCTCTGATAGAACTGATCTCAATACAGGAGCACATTTTTTAGAGCAAAGTTATCCCCTGAGGAATCGCCAACCAGTTCGGAAATAGCGATTACTTCTGAAGACAACTGCTCTACTAGTATTATGTCTTTCAATCGTGTTCCTAATCAAACCTTTAAAACTATGGCTCCAAATGATATACAGGTGATAAATCTGTCCTCCAAGGCTTTTAGTCGTGAGGAATTACATGTCTTGAAAAAAGGTCTCAGTTTTTTCCCTAGTACTGATTTTGATTTGTTTCGATCTGTGAAAGATTTAAACTTGTTTTTACACAAGTTACGCTGGAGGAAGTTTTTTCTTCAACAGGATCATCGCGCCTGTGCTGATATGGGGATTCCTTTTGAGTTACTGTCTGATGTACGCCTATTAAATAGTATTGGGGATATTAATCCTAACGATGCTGGAAGGGGTCCTTTTACAGACCTTAAAAATAAAAGCATCAAAATGCCTCCTCCCACTGGAGACGTCTCTGCAATTGATATCTTTGAAAACCTAGTTACACAAGATTTGAAATCCATAAATGGAAAAAAGATGTTCTCTAGGTACAATTGCACTAAGGCGGAGATGAGAGTTATAAATAGGCTTGAACAGGATGACCACATTGTCATTAAACCCTCAGATAAGGGTGGCAATGTGGTCATCCTTGATGTTATACAGTACTCTAAAATGTGTGAAACACTGCTTGAAGATAGAGTGAGCTATGAAGTGCTGGCTCATAATCCCACCTCTGAATATCTGATGGAGCTCAGAGATATCCTCGATCAAGGTTTATCTCTGAAGGTCATTGATAAATCTGAATTTGATTTTTTAATGCCAAAAGAAACAACGATGGCTACTTTTTACTGCTTACCAAAATTACACAAAGGCCTATCACCTTTAAAAGGCAGGCCCATAGTATCAGGTATTGGCAGTGTAAGCCATAATATTGGCATTTATATGGATCGCGTCCTAAAACCTTTTGTTGCCCCTTTGCAATCCTTTGTACAGGATACCCCCGATCTTCTTCGGAGAATTGAGGGACTGTGCATTGATTCTGAGGTTAATTTGGCTAGTATTGATGTCGAGGCCTTGTACACCTCCATACCTCATGATAGGGGGTTGGAAGCTGTTATGTACTTTTTAAATACTAGAGGCTGTCAATATCGGACCCATAGTGAATTTGTTATCAAACTACTTCGATTCTGTCTTACCAGGAATTTCTTCATATTTGACCGGAAGATCTACCACCAGCTCAGGGGCACCGCCATGGGGAGTCCATGTGCCCCGGCGTATGCAAACTTGTTCTTGGGCTGGTGGGAGGAGACTATTATCTTCAGAAGCGGCCTTGAGGCCATGGGTCGCATTGAACTATGGGTTCGATATATAGACGACATCCTGATATTGTGGAGGGGCTCGACTGATAGTTTTCTGGAATTTGTTAGTCTATTGAACGACAATGATTGCGGTCTTTTCTTTACCTCAGTGTTTGATTCTTGTTCTTTATCTTTTCTTGACATCTTGATTGAGAGGGGCAATGATGGTATTATTTCGACACGTACTTATAGGAAACCCACTGCTACAAATGCTTTCTTGAAGTGGGACAGTAGTCATCCGGTGCATCTTAAACGTGGTGTACCGAAAGGTCAATATCTAAGAATTCGTAGAAACTGTTCCACAGAAGAATCTTTTGAGAGGCAGGCGAAGGAGTTGAGAGATAGATTTTTGGATAGAGGTTACCCACTTGATGTTTTGAAACGAGCATATAAAAATGCGAAGGGTAGGAATAGATCAGAACTCCTGAAATCTAGACCACCGACTGAGAATAAAAGTGAAATGAGACTAATTACTACCTTTGATAACGGGTCCGAGGAAGTACGGGCCATCCTTGCTAAACATTGGTCTATTTTGTTGATGGATAAAGATATTGGAAGAGAACTATCTACACGACCTTTAATTACATATAGAAAGGGCCGCTCATTGAAAGACCGTCTGGTCAATAGTCATTTTTCCAGACCCACTAATACTACCTGGCTGTCTACGAATGTTAAAGGCTGTTATAGATGTGGTCATTGTGTGGTTTGTCCTCACATCACTATTGGCAGTGACTTTGTTGGTAACGTCACAGGACAGCAATTTGAAATCAGAGAATTTATTAACTGTAGTAGCAAAGGAGTTATATATAAAGCCACCTGCTTATGTGGTAAGGAATATGTGGGTAAAACTATCAGGGAGTTCAAACGCAGGGTGGGGGAACATATTGGGGACATTATCCATAAAAGAGATACCCCCATTTCGCGTCACATTCATCAGTGCCAGGGAGGAAACATTAACTCTATTCAGTTTCTGGGTATCGAAAGAGTTAAAAAACCACCTAGAGGTGGTAATTGGGATCGTATTGTTTTACAAAAAGAGACAAAATGGATTTTTTGTCTAGACACCATGACCCCTAGGGGGCTTAATGATCAACTTAACTATAGCTGCTATATCTAGGATGTATATATGTATGTGTGGATCGTGTGATTTTATCTTCTTTGTATACACTGCGAAATACCCTTTCAAATTTTTGCTTGGCTACTTGATATTTCATGTTTGAGGGTATAGCTCTCCCACTTTAAATCGCTTTATCCCTTATTTTGCCGTATAGTTATTTGTTCAGCAGGTTTGCGCAAAATGGATGAGTATGGATCTATGATCCTATTCACATTATTTGAACATGATGGATACATTTTATGTTCATCTCATTGCGCATGACCGGAGGTCCAGCGGCCATCTTAGTTCCGGGTATAATGAGTGGCCCGGAAGTATGGCGGCTGAATCTGGTGTTCATCGAACTGCGCATGATCGGAAGTCCCCGCCGCCATTTTAGTCGTGGCTACAATTTGCAGACCGGAAGTGTGGCGGCTGATTCTGGTGTTCATCGAACCGTGCATGACCGGACAGAAGTCCCCGCCGCCATTTTTTGGTCTCAGGTTAGTGGGTAGACCGGAAGTGTGGCAAATGGGACTACGGCATCCATGATGTTGTGCACCACGAATGGAGTAAACATATGTGATTGCGCATGACCGGAATTCCCCGCGGCCATCTTGGGTTTGGGTATAGCTTGCAATCCGGAAGCATGGCAGCTGGGACCGCGGCGTCTGTGATGGTATACACACCACGAGCGGAACAGATGTAGCAATCATGGCATTTAATGTCAGCTATCACAGGTGGCGGTTTAAGATGCAGTGATTGTCCGTGGTGGATACTTGAGTGATTTTCAGGTGGGTGCGTTTTATCCTGATTAACAGGCTATTTTTAGCCCATTGTTACAAGTTGTCTCACTCCACTGTCACCTAGGAGTGAGCCTAGTCACTATGTACTAAGTCCAGCATTTGCAGTTATCCCCTGAAGAGTCAGTAAATGATGAAACGCGTTGGGATGCATAGGGACATTGCAGGGCTATTTTTGTGAGGGTCAGATGTGGACTGCCCTTGTCAGGGCGGGAGCTATGGGTGTCAGGTTTGTTAGCCCTTACAGGGTTTGATTAGGGTTATTCCCTTTTCCTGACTCGCCTCAACTCCGATGGACATCTGACTATTGGCATCTTCTAGACATTTGGGTGAGATCCTTCCTTTATTGAGCACTCTTTTGGACCACTGTTCTGATTTTCTGATGCCCCTCCTCTATACATGAATGAGTTATTTATTTCATTTGAATACGATAGGGGTTATATATGCTTTCCCTTAAATAACCATTCATGATAAGACTGTGGTTGTTATTCACATTGTCTTGTATTGGCATGAATGAGTTAATTAATTTCAGTTGAATATGATAGGGGCTATATATATGCCTTCCCTTAAATAACCATTCACGATAAGACTGTGGTTGTTATTCACATTGTCTTGTATTGGTCTGTCCAGGTATATTACTTTTTGGACATGGAATTAGCCACATGTATGTACCTTTGGGTAGTCTGAGATGTTAATATAGACAGACACTCTATGGTATAGTCTGTGGCAATCGATCTAGTGGTTTATTTTAATTGCACTTTATCGTCTGGTAGCTTTTATATAACATTAAAAGTTATGTTTTACTTTTTCTCTTTTTGCTGATTTGCTATTTATTTTTAGAGAGATTGTGGACTTGTATTCCACTTAGTGCTGTATTTTCCTTCTATAAGCGGTCAAAGAGGGAACAAGAAGAGAGATGGGAGGACAGTTCAAGGTAGACGTGTTGTTCCAGTAGCTTGGAGGCATAGGGGAGAAGTGATATAGGGCAATAGCTAGATACAGAGGATGGGTCAAGAGAGGGCTTTTTGAGGATAGGTGTGATGGAGGCATGTTTAAAGCTTGAGGGGAAAACACCAGTTGTTAGTGATAGGTTGAAGAGATGGGTTAGGGTTGGGATGAAGACTTTGGTGAGGTTTGGGATGAAGTGGGATGGGATCGGGTCAAGTGCACAGGTGGTGAGATGTGATCTTGAGAGTAGAGTGGAGAGTCGATCTTCTGTGGTGGTTGAGAAGTTGGTTTTGGAGGTGGAGGGCTGGGAAGTCGGGAGGAAGGGCTCCGGGGGTTGTTGACCAAAACTGTCTCTGATGTTATCAATCTTCTGCTTGAAAAATGATGCAAAGTCTTCAGCTGAGATGAGTGGGGAGGGAGGAGGTGCTGGGGGACGGAGGAGAGAATTGAAGGTGTTGAATAACTGTTTAGGGTTGTGAGACAGGGAGGATATGAGAGATGAGAAGTAGGTTTGTTTAGCTGTGGCGAGTGTGGTCTTGAAAGTAGTGAGGGACTGTTTGAATGCGATGAAGTGCTCGTTGGAGTGGGATCTTTTCCATCTGCGCTCAGCAGCCCTGGACGCTCGCCTCAGTTCTTTGATCAGGCTGGTGTGCCAGGGCTGTCTGTTGATTTTGCGAGCTTTGGTATGTGTAAGTGGGGCAGCAGATTCCAAAGCTACAGCTATTGTGGTGTTATATAGAGCAGCAGCATCATCCGCATTGTGTAAGGAACTTATATCTGTGAGAGGGAGGAGGGATTCAGAGAATGAGTGTAGGTCAAAGTGTTTAAGATTTCTGCGAGGGTGTGAAAGTTTGTGGGGTGGGGATTGTAGACATGGAGTGGAGAGGGAAGAGAATGTGAGAAGGTTGTGGTCAGAGAGAGGAAGAGGTGAGTTAGAGAGGTTAGATAGGGAGCAGAGGCGGGTGAAGATGAGGTCCAGTGTGTGGCCATCTTTGTAGGTGGCTGTAGAAGACCATTGAGTGAGGCCGAAGGAGGAAGTGAGAGATAGAAGTTTAGTGGCAGCTGAGAGGGAAGTGTCAATGGGGATGTTGAAGTCGCCCATGATGATAGTAGGGATGTCCGCGGAAAGGAAATGAAGTAGCCAGGTGGTGAAGTGGTCAAAGAAGGTGGTGGCTGGCCCTGGGGGCGGTAGATGACAGCCAGTTGGAGGTTGGAGGGGGAGTAGATGCACACAGAGTGCACCTCAAAGGAAGGGAGGGTAACAGAGTGTGGCAGTGGGATTGGGGTGAAGGAGCAGGTATCTGACAGGAGAAAAACAACTCTTCCGCCATGTTTGCTGCTGGGGCGGGGGGTGTGAGAAAGGTGGAAGCCACCATATGAAAGTGCAGCATGAGAGGCTGTGTCAGAAGGGGTGAGCCAGGTTTCGGTGATGGCGAGGAAGGAAAGTTTGGTAGTAACAAAAAGATCATGGATGTAGGAAAGCTTGTTGCAGACAGAGCGAGCGTTCCACAGAGCTCCTGTTAGTGGGACTGGGGAAGCGGGGGGCTGGGTGAATGGGTATAAGGTTGGAGTGGTTACGGAAGGTTGTGATAGAGCGTGGATGGGAGGTAGAAATGACTGTGGGAATGTGGTGAGGAGGACCAGGATTTGGAGAGATATCACCAGCAGTGAGAAGGAGCAGAGAAAGTGTTAGCAGGTGGGAGCAGGAGAGGGCATGAGGGGGCTGTCTGTGTTTGGAGACAGAGGATTGTATGTTTAGGAACAGTTTTGAGGAGGAGGTAAGGTGGATGGGGAGGATTGAAGAAGAGATGAACAGTTCCTTACTAGGAGTAGGGATTAGGGGAATTAGCAGAAAGTGAAGGATTATAGGGGTGAAAGTGAAAACAAACAGAAACATTGTTTACAGTGACTGTGTACAGTTACCTTCAGTTCCCTTCTGGTTCAATTCTGGTTTTAATTCTAAAATTTATCTTCACACTTCTAGGACACACTTATAGGAATCACACTGCAGACTGAAGTCTATGCAGACTTGAGCTATGCAATATATGTACAACTAAGTGCAGTCAGGTGTGAAGCAGAGAGGAGTGGTCTCTGCTCATCTTGGTCAGGGAATTAAGGGTGGACCAGATGCATACAATCAAGCATTGAGTAAACAAGTTCATAAATAACACTGGGGTAAGCTGGGGTTAGCTGAAAGGCATACCAAGTGAATGCTAGGTGCAGAGGCAAGTCTATGTGCAAAGCTGGGTGATGTACTATGTGCTCTTCGTAGACAGACAGCAGGAGAGCAGGAGAGCTGGGTGGATGAACATACCATGTGAATGCTTACATCTGGATTTCTGTCTAAATATCTCAAAAACAGGATTTAGAGAAAGCCACCAATGGAACTATTCACTGTAATAAGTCAATTTGGACTCTATATGGCCTCTGATTTGACATTGTCCCATTTTTTGTTAGACATGCACACATATATCCAACCAGTCCCTCATAACTCAATGAAGGGCAAAAGAAGAGATCCCACAATAAACTTGAATTAAAAGGTATATATTTTTATTATTAACAAAATTCTAAAAACAATGTGAATAAGCAGCAAGATAGCCATGATAGAGGACACCTAATTGAAAAAATGGGCTATAACATTATGCAGGGTATTGCACAGATCAAAACACATGAGTAAAGGGTTATATAATGTAAATCTGTTATAATAAATGATAAACAATGAGGAATTCCAAGTGGAGACTAATCCCCTAATACAATAATTAAACCATCCTGATTAAATCCATGCTGCATAAGCGAAATACACCATACACATGCTGTCAAAAAAACCCTTGCCGAATGGCAATAAGCCACAAAGGAGATAACCGTTACCAAAGCTCCATTATGAGGACCATAAATCAGTCCAAAGTAAACCCGAATAGGAAAAATAAAATGAGCCAATGATATCTACCTGTGGCGCTGGATCAAAAGGTGTCCCCACACCCCGACGCGCGTTTCGCCGCCAGCTTCTTCCGGGGGCTAATTTATGGTCCTCATAATGGAGCTTTGGTAACGGTTGTCTCCTTTGCGGCTTATTGCCATTCGGCAAGGGTGATGTCATGCCTGGAAGCAAGGAGGGTTCCCCTTGCCAGGTAACACCAGCATTCAACACTTTTCCTGACTTCAGACCAGAAGGGTGAGCTCTAAGACCTGGTTTCAGGAGATCTTCCCTATAAGTTCTGGCCTGGAGGTGGGGTTAGTTAGTCTGTGAGAGAGAGTGAGAGAAGGAAAGAAGTGAAAGAGAACCTGGGAAGTGGAGCTGTGACCAAGCTCACCCCAGAGCTGAGTGCTAAAAACCGGATGCCGGAGTCCATGGCTGCGCAGGTGCAGAAGTCCTAGCAGCTAAATCCGGAGGACAGGGGACTGCAGGTCTCCTGGACCCATCAACCACCCATCGGCACAGCAGCACTCTAGAGCCCGGAGCTGCCACAAAGGAGCGACACCTGTAGTAGGCTCAAGCTGCCTGCCATCCGGGCAAGGACTTAAGGACAAAGAGGAACAGAGGCCCAAGCATAGCTTTAGGCAGCCAGGACCTCAGAAAACAGTGCAATAGGAAGGCCTCCAAACCCATCTGGCTTAGGGGAACCTAAATTGCTTCCAGGCTGCCCAGATTTCTATACCAACTGTTATCAGTGCCCCGGTCTGCATTTCAAATCATTAAGTAATGGTAAAGGAAACCCTTGTGCACTGGCGTAGCGTGGGGGGGGCGGTCCGCCCCAGGCTGCATGTGTGTGGGGGCGGCGCGGCAGCAGCAATTCCACCCTGCAGTGCAGTGCAGCGGCGGGCAGGGAGCGATGCGATCATGGCAGCTCCGCTGCCTGCAAGAGTGAATAGCAGGAACGGAGCGGCAAGGGTCCGTCCTGCTTCCTGCCCGGAGGCCGCGCTTCCTGTTTCACACAGAGGAGCGCCGCTGAATGACGTCATCATTCAGCGGCCGCTGCTGTGTGAGGGAGGAAGCGCTGGCGATGCTGCGGACAGGTGAGAGGAGAGAGGTGGTGTCTTGTGTGTATGTATGTGTGTATGTATGTATGTATGTCTCTGTGTGTGTATGTCTGTGTGTATGATGGAGCAGGCAGTGATGGGAGTGATGGTCTAGAAGGCAGTGATGGGGTGAAGGAGCAGACAATGATGGGGGTGATGGAGAAGGCAGTGATGGGGTGATGAAGCAGGCAGTGATGGGGGTGATGGAGCAGGCAGTGATGGGGGTGATGGAGCAGGCAGTGATGGGGTGATGGAGCAGGCAGTGATGGGGTGATGGAGCAGACAATGATGGGGTGATGGAGCAGACAATGATGGGGTGATGGAGCAGGCAGTGATGGGGTGATGGAGCAGACAATGATGGGGTGATGGAGCAGGCAGTGATGGGGTGATAGAGCAGACAATGATGGGGTGATGGAGAAGGCAGTGATGGGGTGATGGAGCAGACAATGATGGGGTGATGGAGCAGGCAGTGATGGGGTGATGGAGCAGGCAGTGATGGGGTGATGGAGCAGACAATGATGGGGTGATGGAGCAGGCAGTGATGGGGTGATAGAGCAGACAATGATGGGGTGATGGAGCAGACAATGATGGGGTGATGGAGCAGGCAGTGAGGGGAGTGATGGGGGTGATGGAGCAGGCAATGATGGGGTGATGGAGCAGACAATTATGGGAGTGATGGAGCAGGCAGTGATGGGGTGATGGAGCAGACAATGATGGGAGTGATGGGGGTGATGGAGCAGGCAATGATGGGGGTGATGGAGAAGGCAGTGATGGGGTGATGGAGAAGGCAGTGATGGGGTGATGGAGAAGGCAGTGATGGGGTGATGGAGAAGGCAATGATGGGAGTGATGGGGTGATGGAGCAGGCAATGATGGGGGTGATGGAGAAGGCAGTGATGGGGTGATGGAGAAAGCAGTGATGGGGTGATGGAGAAGGCAATGATGGGAGTGATGGCGTGATGGAGCAGGCAATGATGGGGGTGATGGAGCAGGCAATGATGGGGTGATGGAGCAGACAATGATGGGAGTGATGGGGTGATGGAGCAGGCAATGATGGGAGTGATGGGGAGAAGGCAGTGATGGGGTGATGGAGAAGGCAGTGATGGGGAGAAGACAATGATGGGGTGATGGTCGAGAGGGCAATGATGGGGTTGTGGGTGAGAATGCAATGATGGTGGTGGTGGAAAGGGCAATAAATGGGGGTGGTGGAGGAGGAGGAAATGATGGAGGTGGTGGAATGGGCAATGATGGGAGTGGTGGGGGAGAAAGCAAAGATAGTGGTGGAGAAGAAAATGATGGAGGTGGGGGAGAGGACAATAATGGGATGCGAGGGGAGGAGGACAATGAGGGGTGTGGGGGATTGGGATATACATAATAAAGGAGACTATGTAATATATACCTGTATGTGTGTGTGTGTGGCTATATAACATCAATAATCTATATATATATGTATATATACACACACGTAGCTTTGACGCCATAAAAGGAGGGGGGCCCGGACACATTTCTTGCACAGGGACCCCAAGCTGTCAGTGTCCACCCCCTGTCCGCCAAAATAATTTGTACTTTCTGGGTTTTTTTCTGTCACATTATTAAAAATTAGTATTAAAAAAAGCCATTAGGTCTTCATCCAGCATCATCAAGCTAATACATACATATAGAGAACTGCAAGAAGTTGAAAGTCTAGAAATTTAGAAATAATAGCAGAGTTAGTAGCAGACTAAAAATTAGATCTTTGAGTGTAGTGTGGGCTCTTCGGATGCTTCCGAATTATCAACGACCAAAGGGGCGGCAAATTTTTCGACCGCCCCGGGCGCCACAAACAGTTGCTACGCCACTGCCCTTGTGTCTTCAGTCATTCCCTACTCCCTCAGTCCTGCACCCCAAGGTCCACAATCCCTTGTAAAAACTTTACTGGTAGCTTTGGGGCCCTGCTCCACCTATGGAGAGCAGAACCATCCCAGCTATGTCAACATCTGCCCCAGTGGTCTCCTTAAGCAGTGTCAGCCATCCATTGCAGAACACCACAGGTGGCCTCACGTTAAATCCACTTTAAAGTTTCCCTCTGTATTTTTATTTCACGCCCAGGGCCACGGACTGGGTCACCGCTGCCGTGACATCCCCTGAAGAACTGACCCCACGGCCCTGGTGGGCGCCGCATTAGGAGTGACAAACCACTTTTATATTTCAGTTCTTTACAAACACGGCTATGTGAAACTATATTTTTGAACAGTTATACAGATTTTATAAGAAAAATAAGGTATGGTTATCTTTTACAAGGTGTTTTTTATTTTTTATTTTTCTAAATATTTCTTTTGCTTTTCTAGTGTGATACGCATATGCACTAAAGCTAGTCTTACACAAGGGACAGCAGGAGAGCCAGCATGATAGATCTCTCTCCTGTCCCTTTAACCTGTCGGCTCCCTCACTGTCCACCTATCCCACATCACACTTGGTGAAATCAAAATGAGAGGGCTAACAGGATGTATTTCAACCTGGATCACATCTTCATCATCAATTTAGTGATGATTTTAGACCAGGACCTGAATCTCAGCTGTAGTCATGACTCAGCCCAAGATCCAATGAATTAAACTGAGAATTGGGAATAACAGTTGCATTATAACATGATATCTAGTGTGGGTCACAACCTCAACCCAAGGTTTAAAGAATCTCAGCTTTAAAATGAGCCATGGATCAATGATGTAGCTGATATTCAGGCTGAATAAAGACCTTTAGTAGCCAGGAGTAGAGTTGAGCGATACCGTCCGATACTTCAAAGTATCGTATCGGATGGTATCGGCCGATCTTTAAAAAAAGTATCGGTATCGCCGATTCCGATACCGGAAGTCCCATTCAAGTCTATGGGACTTCCGGTATCGGAATAAGAAAAACCCTTTCCTGCCCTTGTACAGCCTCTCTGGGGTCTGTACGGGCCTTTCGGGGGGCTGTGCCGGCCTGCCAGGGGGTCTGTGCAGGCTCCGGTGGTCTGTGCCGGCCTGCCGGTGGTCTGTGCAGGCTCCGGGGGGCTGTGCCGGCCTAGCCGGGGGGCTGTGCCGGCCTGCCGGGGGGCTGTGCCGGCCTGCCGGGGGGCTGTGCCAGCCTGCCGGTGGTCTGTGCAGGCTACGGGGGTCTGTGCAGGCATCGTCCGGTGGGACTACAAGTCCCATCGGGCGATGCCTGCTACCATGACAGTGATTGACACATTAGCCAATGATGGGACAGTAGTAGTCCCATCATCCGGCTAATGTGTTAAATGTAAAAAAAAAAAAAAAAAAAAAAAAAAATTACATGCTACATACATACAACATGCATACTACATACATGCTACATTCATACTACATACTACATACATGCTACATTCATACTACATAAATACTACATGCAACATACATACTACATATATACTACATGCATGCTACATACATACTGCATGCTACATACATACCACATATATACTACATACATACTACATGCATGCTACATGCATGCTACATGCTACATACATAACACATATATACTACATGCATGCTACATACATACTACATGCTACATACTACATATATACTACATGCATGCTACATACTACATGCTACATACATACTACATATATACTACATGCATGCTACATACATACTGCATGCTACATGCATGCTACATACATACTACATACATACTACATGCTACATACATACTACATATATACTACATACATACTACATACATACTACATGCATGCTACATGCATGCTACATACATACCACATACATAACACATATATACTACATGCATGCTACATACATACTACATGCTACATACATACCATATACATACTACATGCATGCTACATACATACTACATGCATGCTACATACATACTACATGCTACATACATACTACATATATACTACATGCATGCTACATACATACTACATGCTACATACATACTACATATATACTACATGCATGCTACATACTACATGCTACATACATACTACATATATACTACATGCATGCTACATACATACTACATGCATGCTACATACATACTACATGCTACATACATACCACATACATACTACATATATACTACATGCATGCTACATACATACTGCATGCTACATGCATGCTACATACATACTACATACATACTACATGCTACATACATACCACATATATACTACATACATACAATACATTCATACAATACATACATAGACATACAGTACATATAACATAGAGTAACATACTTACCAATACTTGTCACATTGTTCCCCGAAGCCATTGTCTTTTCCGGAATAAATATTAACATAACAAACCACAAAAATACTCACCCACGATCCGAAGCAGTCCACGAGTGTGTCCCACGACGATCTTGGGTAGAGAACTGCAGCATCAGCTGTTGCTGCCGTTCTCTACGGGCTGCAGGAATCCAATGACGGAAGGTAGGTATCCTTCCGCACTGTATTCCTCCGCCACTTAAAAAAAAAAAAAGTCCCTAGTCTCACTTTATGCCATTGCTGTGTGGGAAATTCCCACGCAGCAATGGCATAAAGTGAGACTAGGGACTCTTTTTTTTTTTAAGTGGCGGAGGAATACAGTGCGGAAGGATACCTACCTTCCGTCATTGGATTCCTGCAGCCCGTAGAGAACGGCAGCATCATCTGATGCTGCAGTTCTCTACCCAAGATCGTCGTGGGACACACTTGTGGACTGCTTCGGATCGTGGGTGAGTATTTTTGTGGTTTGTTATGTTAATATTTATTCCGGAAAAGACAATGGCTTCGGGGAACAATGTGACAAGTATTGGTAAGTATGTTACTCTATGTTATATGTACTGTATGTCTATGTATGTATTGTATGAATGTATTGTATGTATGTAGTATATATGTGGTATGTATGTAGCATGTAGTATGTATGTAGCATGCATGTAGTATATATGTAGTATGCAGTATGTATGTAGTATGTATGTGGTATGTATGTAGCATGTAGTATGTATGTAGCATGCATGTAGCATGCATGTAGTATGTATGTAGCATGCATGTAGTATGTATGTAGCATGCATGTAGTATGTATGTAGTATGTATGTAGCATGCAGTATGTATGTAGCATGTATGTAGTATGTATGTAGTATATATGTAGTATGTATGTAGCATGTAGTATGTATGTAGCATGCATGTAGTATATATGTAGTATGTATGTAGCATGCATGTAGTATGTATGTAGTATGTATGTAGTATGTATGTAGCATGCAGTATGTATGTAGCATGTATGTAGTATGTATGTAGTATATATGTAGTATGTATGTAGCATGCATGTAGTATGTATGTAGCATGTAGTATGTATGTAGCATGCATGTAGTATGTATGTAGCATGTATGTAGTATGTATGTAGCATGTATGTAGTATGTATGTAGCATGTAGTATGTATGTAGCATGCATGTAGTATGTATGTAGTATTTTTTTTTTTTTTTTAACATTTAACACATTAGCCGGATGATGGGACTACTACTGTCCCATCATTGGCTAATGTGTCAATCACTGTCATGGTAGCAGGCATCGCCCGATGGGACTTGTAGTCCCATCGGACGATGCTTGCACAGACCCCCGGACATCAGCACAGCCCCCCGGCAGGCCGGCACAGCCCCCCGGCAGGCCGGTACAGACCCCCACAGGGTGCACAGACCACCGGCAGGCCGGCACAGCCCCCCGGCAGGCCGGTACAGACCCCGGGCAGTCCACACAGCCCCCCGGCAGGCCGGCACAGCCCCCCGGCAGGCCGGCAGAGACCCCCGGAAGGCCCGAAATGACGGCGCATCATGATGCGCACACACCACGCATCATGATGACGTCAGGCCGTCAATCAACTGAACTTCCGATTCCGATGCCGAATTCCGATATTGAAAAAATATCGGAAGTCGGTATCGGAATTCCGATACAGCAAGTATCGGCCGATACCCGATACTTGCGGTATCGGAATGCTCAACACTAGCCAGGAGGTATCTTTTGTCCTTGGCTACTGAGTTACCACCCTTCAAGGATGGATGACTTAATAAGCAGTGAAAAGGTTAAAAAAAACTTTCTCTGAGGCCCATTGTCAGGACATATGTTGCAGAGAGCATAGATATTCTATGAAAAAAGAATGATTGTATTAAAGGGTATCTGTTACCAGGTTGTTTCTGTAATAAGCAAAAATGTCAGCACAATGAGCTGGGAAAAGGTGACATCATATTTAAATGCTTATAAATAGGAATAATGAAATAAATAGCTGTTCCAACTCATTGTAAAACAGTGCAGGACACACTGTGAACATACAATTAAATCAGAAGAAAGAAAAAGTGCAGAAACGTCCATGGTATGTTATGGTAAAAAATCACCAATCTTTATTAAAGTACCAAGTAAAATAGCATATGTAGCTAAAAAAAAGTGACACATGAAAGACAACAGAGTGGAGGTAAACAGTAATCGTAAATAGGTAGTATAATGATTATAGCATAAAACCTGGTTATACAAATAAGTATAAGAGACTTATGGTCACAGGAGAAGAGCCACCAAGGGCTAACAATAAATAGGTGGCCAGCAAGAAAATAAATAAAGGGAAAAGTCCCAAGCCGATTACCAAGGCCGACAACACAACCAAATAGTACCAATGCGACCAAAGAAATAAATGAGGCACATACCAGGAAATCACAGCTGGCATAAGCGCCAGGGGTTAGTAAGGAAAAAGTGTCTGTCATTACAAATCAAGTAGGAAAAAAGGAAAAACTTTTTCCGAAACGCGCGTTGGGGTTGGCAGAGCGTCGAATTCAGTGTCCCCCTTTTTTTCCGGGTATGTGCCTCATTTATTTCTTTTTCTTCGCATTGGTACTATTTGGTTGTATTGTATTTATACTTAATTGCATAACCAGGTTTTGTGCTATAATCATTATGCTACCTATTTAGGATTACTGTTTACCTCCGCTCTGCTGTCTTTCATGTGTCATTTTTTTTTAGCCACATATGCTATTTTACTTGGTACTTTAATAAAGATTGGTGATGTTTTACCATAACATACCCTGGACGTTTCTGCACTGTTTCTTTCTTCTGATTTAACAGGTTGTTGCTGTGTAATCTGAGTATAGCATGAGATCGGGGATGAGACATAGATTTCAGGTTGTATCAAGTTTTAGGTTGTATGCTGTTGTTTCCATACAATGAATGTTTTATCGCCAGGAGACTCTCACAGCCCAGTCTAGCTCCCTTTTACCAATTAGGCCAACTCCGCCCCCTCCTCTGATAAGCAGCTCACTGTCAACAGACTATGTGCACAGAGAGCTGTTTGGTGGGCAAGTTTAGATTTCTGAACTATGCTAGATGCTGCATCTAAAAACTCTGATTGTATCACAATTGCTGCACCCAGTAATCTAAGTGACACATTGTTGGACTCAGGGTCTCTTTTCCTACATCATGCTGCTCTCAGATGAGAAAGGAAAAACCTGCTGACAGATTTCCTTTAATGGGCTTTTCAAAGCCTTTTGATTGACTAGCATGTAACCGATCAGCAGATGATTAATATTTAGTGTAAATGTACCCTAAGCCAAAGGCAGCATAATGATAGTTTTTTTTAAAAAAAAAGCAAAAAGAGCACTATTAAAGAAAGGTGGCAATTTAAGAAATAGTACAATATATTCATAAAACAGATGTTTGTTTTTTTAAGTCGTCTCTAATTTATTTGTCTATTGATTGACAACTTTTGATGATAGCGATAGTTGTCACATAATATAAGTGAATTGTTCTGTAGTTTGGAGAAGCTTAAGAGTCACGTTTACATGCAAATTGAATATGCCCTGCTTTACATGGATTGTAGTTGCTTGGCAACCAAAGTGTCTCTGTAATTACACTCCTTTTACACGAGAAGAGACTGATATTAGCTGGATGATAATCCTCTAAAATTAAGGGCCATTCAGTTTGTCACGTGCTTATCCCAAAAAAATCCACTGAACAAAATGTCTGGTACAGTTCCACAATTAATGAGACAGCAAAATGCATCAGTTTAGGATTCTAATTAAAGAATCAGACTGATGTGCAGCGAATGATAACTACTTAACAGAGACCACAAGCAGAGAAGAAAAACTTAAGTGATTTATATATTTAATATATTCAGTGATTTGCAATTTGATTTAATAGAGAATCTGATAAACATTACATTTTGATGTTCTTGCCCTTGTTTATGATGACAAGAGCACTTTACTTGGATGCGTTCTCTGGGAATAGAAAAAAAATATCTAAGGCTGGTTTCACACTTGCGCTTTTTTGCGCTGTTTTTTAGCACAAAAAAAGCATGCGTTTTTTCCCCCTATCTTTTACATGGGTGCGCATAGGTGCGCATACTCATGCGTTTGTATGCGTCTGTATGCGCATGCATTTTTTTTGTAGTGTGCACTCGGGCGCACAAAATGCATCCTGTTGCATTTTTTGTGCGTCCGACTTGCCCCCCAAAAATGCATGCGCACGCAATGCATTTTTTTTTACAGCAAAACACCCATTATAGTCTATGGGTGCGCATGCGCAAAAAAACGCACAAAAACCCGCAAAAAAACGCACACAAACGCAGTATGCGTTTTTTTCATGCGTTTGTGTGCGCAAAAAAAGCACCGCAAAAAAATGCAAGTGTGAAAGTAGCCTAAAACATTTAGCATTATAACTTAGTTCTCAATCACATTCTTTTTGCCTATTGAATTAAAATGGCTGCAGTCTTGTTACAGGGTGGACAGCAGTGTGAGCAGACTCTTCTTAACTCATCTCTACTGATAGCTACAGTATTAGAGCAGAGAGACAGGGTGGACAGGAGTGTGAGATGACTGTTCTTTACTAATCACTACTGATAGCTACAGTATTAGAGCAGAGAGACAGGGTGGACAGCAGTGTGAGGAGACTCTTCTTAACTCATCTCTACTGATAGCTACAGTATTAGAGCAGAGAGACAGGGTGGACAGCAGTGTGAGCAGTCTCTTCTTAACTCATCTCTACTGATAGCTATAGTATTAGAGCAGAGAGACAGGGTGGACAGCAGTGTGAGATGACTGTTCTTTACTAATCACTATTGATAGCTACAGTATTAGAGCAGAGAGACAGGGTGGACAGCAGCATGAGCAGGCTCTTCTTATCTCATCACTTCTGGTAGCTATAGTATTAGATCAGAGAAACAGGGTGGACAGAAGTGTGAGGAGACTCTTCTTAACTCATCAATTCTGGTATCTACAGTATTAGATCAGAGAAACAGGGTGAAAAACAGTGTTAGGAGATTCTTCTTAACTCATCACTTCTGGTAGATATAGTATCACATAAGAGAAACAGGGTGGACAGCAGCATGAACAGTCTCTTCTTAACTCATCACTACTGGTAGCTACAGTATTAGAGCAGAGAGACAGGGTGGACAGCAGTGTGAGGAGACTTCTTAACTCACTACTGCTGGTAGCTACAGTATTAGATCATAGAGACAGGGTGGACAGCAATGTGAGCAGTCTCTTCTTAACTCATCACTTCTGGTAGCTATAGTATTAGATCAGAGAAACAGGGTGGACAGAAATGTGAGGAGACTTTTCTTAACTTATCACTTCTGGTATCTACAGTATTAGTTCAGAGAAACAGGGTGGAAAGCAGTGTTAGGAGACTCTTCTTAGCTCATCACTTCTGGTAGCTAAGGTATTACATCAGAGACACAGGGTGGACAGCAGCATGAGCAGTCTCTTCTTAACTCATCACTACTGGAGAGAGACAGTGTGGACAGCAGTGAGAGTTGCCTTTTCTTACCTCAGCACCTCAGGTATCTCCAGTATTAAATGAGAGAAAAAGGGTAGACACCAGTGTGAGCAGCGGTTTCTTAACTCAGCATCTCTGTTATCTCCAGTATCAAATTAGAAAGACAAGGTGGAAAGCAATATGAGTGGCCTCTTATTACCCCAGGATTCCTGGGACCACCAATATTATAACAGAAAGAAAGGGTGGACAGCAGTGTGAGCAGCCTCTTCTTACCTCAGACTTTGCTATTTTTAGTCTTACATTAGAATATACACTGGGAGATCCCTCATAAAGCATTTTTATTCTATAGTGATTACCACCCTAGACAAAACGATTGTCATTTTTTTAATTAAATTTCTTTAGGACTATTTGTATTATGATATTTCTTTTAGTTATTTTATATTTTTCCCAGAGAACCCCTTTAAAGTTTTCCACCTAAAAGTCGTTTACTCTATCAGTTAAGTCCTGTTTTCATCTCTTATTGCTACTTTCATCTCCTTATTTTTCTCCATTACTGTTTGTCTTTTAAATGTCACTCTAATAGTTATGCTTGCGTTTTTCCTGTCAATAGTGATGGGCGAGCACTAAAATGCTCTGGTGATATTTTCTCAATTTGAGCTAATCGTAATGCTCAAGTGATCGTTTCAAGTAATGAACATAATGGAAATTAATTGGTATATTTGAGCATTTTTCTGGCAGACCATACATGGAGGTCTGGGGGGATCTCTGCAGTGGATGGAAACACCGCTGTAATGGAATAAGAACCGCATGGGGAAGACCCCTAGATGCATCTCTGACTCCCAGGTTGCTTCTGAGAACAATGTTGAAAGAGTATTACACCATTTTTGTGGACTGACAATAAAAGATACAAAGCCAAAGATAGAAACATTCTTTCCTATATAATGACTTGTTTGTAATGCAAAGTGAGAAAGAGAATAAAAAAGTAATACAGTATCTCACCATATTTCCCTGTAATTTTCAGCAATAAATAAATAATTTAAAAAATGATGTTGGGTCCCCCTATTTTTAATAACCAGCTGAGGCAAAGCAGACAGCTGTGGGCTGATATTTTCAAGCTGTTAAGGTCCATTTTTATTGGCCCCCTCCCAGCCTAAAAATACCAGCCTGCAGCTGCCCCACAGCTGGCACATCAAATTAAATGTCAGAAATCACAGCTGGCATAAGCGCCTGGGGTTAGTCAGGAAAAGGTGTCTGTCATTACAAACCAAGTAGGAAAAAGGAAACAAACACACACAAAAATCCTTTATTCACAAAGACACTCCCTGACAATTGCATTTGCTCTCCCATTTATTAAAAAATATCCCATGTAGTTCTGAAGTAGTCCAACAAACCCAACAATCTAAAGCATATGGAGCGTCGTAACATTGCTCCATAGACTTTTGCAGCTGTCATTGCCAGGAATGCTGCTCTGTGAGACCAGCCTGCTATAAACTGATGTAAGCTCAGTGACTTTAGTGAGGTTACATCAGTTCATAATCACCTAGGTCTCATGGAGCACCATGACCTGCTGTACGGCAATATGCTTGACTTTGCAGGATCACTGTAGTACATTGAACTGCCAAGCTGAGCTGTTCCTGTGTCATGTAAAGCACAGTCCGGAAGTACGATATACCACAGTGAGACCACCGGGTCACGTGGACAGCAGGACAGTGCTCTGCGTGACTTATGGACTGTGAGGCCCGATAAACTGAAGAAAGCATTTAAGGGAAACTTTAAGGTTACTAGAGTAATTTGGTAACCTTAGTTCACAGCCTCCAGATGTCCCTGCAGCTGGAAACTCCAGTAACTTTAAAGACTCTCTTAAAGGCTCCTTTATGGTTTCCTTGCCTCACAGCTGTCAGGAGACCCAGTGGCAGTGAATTCAGGTAAGGTTACCAGAGTTCTCAGCCACCAAGTGTAGAGGCAGCTTTCAGGACTGGATGAGCGAACGGGCTCGATGACACTTGGATATCACTCAGTATCTGAGTGTTAGGATGCGATCAGCACTCAGCAAGCATTAAGCAGTGCTCAGATTTTAAGCCAGAATCCATGCCCCGCATGTTTGGGTCTGCAACACACCCATCAAACATGCTGAGATTGTCTGCCATTCACTGTAATGCCATAGCCATCTCGGTAGTGGCATTATTCTGATTGGCTGGCCACATTACCTCAACTCACTGCTGCCATAACACATGCTTCACAGGAAAAAGTATCTGCGAAACAAGTGTCCGGGTGAGGAGAGGCAGTGTGCGGTCAGCATCTCTGAGCCAGCCACGTTTTCTACTTTTAGGTAATACGTACCTTTCTAAATTTTTATAATGCTTACTATCTTTTATGTCATGGTGCATGACTTGTGTAATCAATTTCATGCAAATGTATATTATGGCGGAGTTTAAATAGAAATAGCATGGGTAGGAACACACAAACCTTTCCATTTATAATTTGCTATCAATATAATGGTGTATACTTGATATGTTTTCCCTTTTTTCAAATGGCTACTCTCTACAAGCACTGATAAATATTTATTCTCGTACTATATGCATTATATGCCATTTTACCTGTTCCTATTCCTCCAAAATCTCAGCATTTTTTGTGCATATATTCTGTTTGAGTAATCTCTTTGGTATACTTACCAAAAATCTATTTGGTCATACTATATCTTTTCTTGCCTGCAGCTGCCTCTTTTAGTTTGGTTTGAGGCACCTTCTTAATATATATGTTTTTAATTGTTTCAATAAGGAACAAAATATTATTTCTGTGTTTGAACACATCTTCTTTCTCACACAATCTTCTGGTTGTAAGAATGTGTATGGTTCACTGCATATTTGAAGTGTTACCCTCCCTCTAGTGGAGGACGTGGGTTTGGGTAGTATGTTTAAAGGGCCTGTCACACTAACGATATCGCTAGCAATATCGCTATAACGTCACTGGTTTTGTGACGCAGCAGCGATATTGCTAGCGATATCGCTATGTGTCATACTTACCTCCGACCGGCTCCCCTGCTGGTTATCGCTGGTCGCGCGAGAACGTCCTGGGCCATTTCTCGTCGCCAGCTTCCTGCTGGGCTTCCTGTGGCGCCGACGAGCGACGCGTGGACGCGGGCGTGAGGACGTCAGGATCGCCTAGTCTGACAGGTAAGTAGCAACCCCGACCCCTGCGATGTTGCTGGTGAGATCTGCCTGTGTGGCAGCTCACTAGCGACCACTTAGCGATGCACCAGCGATCCTGACCGCGTCATATCCCTGGTCGGGATCGCTGGTGCATCGCTAAGTGTGACAGTACCTTAACATTCTGCATTTAGCCTAGGGACAGCTGCAGGAGCAGGGAGAGTGGCAGAATTCAGCGTCTAGGGCTTAGGGCTTTTCTGTCCATTATTAAGTACATATCTGCTGCAGATGTGACCATGTTCATTTTTTGGGGGTAAAAAAAATTGACTATATTTTCATCCATAGCGTATTACATGCTTTCTGTTAAATTTCGGTGGTATACAAGACTCCAAACAGCGTTCCAAATTTTTTCTGGATTCAATTAGTCATCTGTGAAGTATTACGTGTTTGTGATACTTTATGGTGGTTTTTAAAACTCCCAAAAATAGTTAATTTTTTTGTTTGGTTTAAACTAGTCATCCATACAGTTTAACGTGGTTATTCTTATATTACTGTGCTATATCAAACTCAAAATAAAAGTAGAAATTTTTTTCCTAGATTCAATTAGTCATCCATAAAGTTTAATGTGCTTTAAGTAAAATTACGGTGGTTTAAAATAGGCTTGGCCTGGTACAGTTCACAAAATATTTTTGTTCTAAAAAATTGACTACTGTCATACATACTGTAAAACCTGTTTTGTGTGAAATTTTGTTGGTTTGAAATAAAAAAGAAAAATTGGCCTGCTACAGGTGTACAAATTTGGTTGTTCAAAAATGTACTATTGTCATACAAATAAACCCAAAAATAAGAAATGCCAGGAATAGTCATATAGAGTCATTTTAGACTTTAAAAAAAATTTTGCTTTATTATTAGATATAAATTCTAAAATTCAATGAAAACGAAGATACAGACACAAAAACACACATACATGCATAGGTGAGTAACTGAAGGGACCCCAAGGTAAGATTTCCAATAAATAGTTACAAACTCAAAAAACAATACATATTACAGAGTCAAAATGGCAAAGAAATATATGCTTCTTTGTGCATAATATGTGATAATACCATATGTGCCATTAAATGTGTAACATGGGAATACCCTAGGGCATATCAGCAATGCACATGAAAGACGGAGAAAAGATGGCCGAGTTTACAACCCAATTGTTAAAAAATATTTATATTTATTGGTACAATACAAGATATAAAAATGTGGGTAATGGTGGAAACAAATACTCAGGGAGAACTAAAGAGGACACAATACATTGGGGACATGAAATTGTCTTATCAGAGATTGAGTATATCATAGCAGCATTTCGAAGTTAAAAAAGGTGTTAATAAGAATCTGCTAGTTTAGATACAATAATGTGAAAATATGCAAAAGTGAATCCTCAAAAGAAAACTTGAAGCAGGAATTGGAAAAAGCAATGATGAAAAATAATAATCAGGGAAATGCAAATGATAAAGTGCATGTGCTAATATTGTCCCCTTAAAACTGCAATGAGCATGACTATTAACTTGATAATCAGAGGAATGTAAATAATAAAGTGCATGTGCGAAAATGATCCCCTTAAAAACATAAAGTGCATGGTTGTTGGTTTGTGGAATGAAGCAAAGTGCAGGAAAGTACTACACACAAGTGTCAATGTTGTAACATAAAGTTGCTGTCACTATAGGGCAAAAGATCAATGCTCATGGTGTTAAAATTCACATAATGCCATATAAAGGAATGGTTAAATACCTGCTGAGAGGCGGTGACTGTGAGGATCCAAAAGCTATCCCAAGGATGCGTCCACCTCGACGCGAGTTTCAGCGTTTGCATTCGTCAGGGGATGGCCGTCTTTTAAGATTTTCAATAAATAAAATGGCAACAATATATGTACACAAGCTGAGTGATAAAGTATAAATAAATACATAGTAGTAATGCACACTCAACCAACATAAACAAATCTAATATATAAAGCTCAAAGTGTGTATGTATGTATGTGTGTGTGTGTGTGTGTGTGTGTATGTGTGTATGTCCTGGATAGGCATCCGCACCGTCGCAGCTACAGCCACAAAATTTGGCACAGTCACACGTCTGAACCCCGAGAGCGTCCTAAGCGATGTTGTGAGGCGAAATTTTAACCCCGCGCGTTCCAATTCACCAAACAATTTTGCCCCCGTCTACATACTGGGGGAAAAAGTGTGTGCGTGTCAAGCCCCACCCCTCATTGTGATGTCACAATGCCCCTATTTGCATACTGGGGAAGCAATGTGTGCGTGTCAAGCCCCGCCCCTCATTATGATGTCACAATGGTTGACTATGGAATGGAGGATGTGTGATGGGTATATGGGCTCTGGACTATGGGATGGCAGATATGTATGATGGGTATATGGGCACGGGACTATGGGATGGAGGATATGTATGATGGGTATATGGGCATGGGACTATGAGATGAAGGATGTGTGATGGGTATATGGGCACGGGACTATGGGATGGCGGATATGTATGATGGGTATATGGGCACGGGACTATGGGATGGAGGATATGAATAATGGGTATATGGGCACGGGACTATGGGATGGAGGATATGTATGATGGGTATATGGGCACGGGACTATGAGATGAAGGATGTGTGATGGCTATATGGGCACTCGACTATGGGATGGCAAATATGTATGATGGGTATATGGGCATGGGACTATCGGATCGTGGATATGTATGATGGGTATATGGGCACGGGACTATGAGATGGAGGATAATTATAATTTGCTATAACTAACCACAGTTAGTTACTATGCCCGGGCAGCGCCGGGCTCTTCAGCTAGTATAAATATATACCTAGAAGGTGACATGTATCTCACAGCTAAAAAAACACGAAATTAGTGATTCTATGAATAGAATTGCTAGACATTAACTCACCCACCATGGACCCGATGTGCATTTTGCAATGGGGTAGTTGGTGGGGGGATTAGTCACTTATTTAAACCATAATGGGCCAATCAGATGCATACAATTTAAACAATGGCAGATTAGGCATTAAAAGGATGGCACAACATGAATATTTATTCCAATATGCTCTCCGAACATGGTATGTACGCCAACGCATGCTCAGTGACTGCACAACTTAGATCCGCATGTGCACAGTATAGGTGTGCATAAAATGCACAGCCTCATACAGTGGTCACCTGTTCAGAGCGACAGAATAAGGACATGTGGAGATATAGTGTCAGTGAGTGCTCTCATCTGCTGGCCTGGTTGTCTTTAGAAAGACTGCATGGACCAGGGCTCATACCACGGAACCCTGTTCTCTTTATCCATGGGCAGAACACTACTCAGACAACACAGGGTGAGGGTAAAACAGTGTGGCAATTATTTATTAAACCACTAGCAAACAATAGCATATAGAACAGGCCCAGCAAAATACCCAAGATGGTGCAAATTACAGAGTCTCACCCTTCCCTGGACCTCCACCAATGGCTCCCCACTTTTGGCTGGCCCCCACAGAGAGGAGATAATGACAAACTTAAGATATTGGCTGAGAGCTTTGAGGTATGTGGTCAAGTGACCTGATTGTCTCACCCTGGATTCTTCAAGACATCTCTGAGCTGATATCCTGCATACTCAAATCTGTGTCCCTCACAAAGGAGCCATGATGTCTTGACTGCTGCCCTGTAAAGAGTCTCTGGTTTTGTGGATGTTTGGGTGTCTGGATGTATATCTGTCTGATGTTAAAGGGGCATTTATCCTCTTTTTATAGTTAACAACTGTCCTTCAAGGCAGCACCCAGAGGTCAAGAGGAAGATCTGATGAGATTGACTTGCATTGCTTGACTTTTTAATCAGTTTGATAGTTTATACTCCTGTTTTGCAAGTCAACTAGCTATCTGTCCTGGACAATGTGTAATCAAAATATCAGTAAACATAATTGTTAAATTAACCTGCATCTCTGTTATTAAGAATACCAGCACGATATGTTACAACAAATGTCAACATTACATGCTTATATGAATAAAAGTATGCGTTTTCTTGACCAACCAGAAATAAACACATATATTCAAAAGTAAATATAAAGATAATAGTCTATTCCTAATGACTTGCTGAAAATAGAGGTCTGGTTAATTAAGATAAAATGCTGTGTCATCACAGGGAGGATTTGGACTTTCCAGCATTATAACCCAATTCTAATGCCAAGTCAACTTTTCAATGGTGCTAGAAATTACTAAATCAGTTTGAGGTCTCAACATTTAAAAAAAAATGGATTCACCCATATATGAATTATTTGTGATTCGTTCCATGTGAATAGAATTGCAGCAGTCTGATGCCACTTTGCTGGATTATAGAGGGCTGGGAAAGGGATTAAGAAATAAGAAAAATATACTATTCAACTCACCGCGAAATCCTCCCATTACTCCCTCCAGATATGAGGGAAAAAAGGAAAATGTGGTGTTTGCGGGCAATTCTGGATTCAGAGAAAACAAAGTGACCAGGAAAATACAGAGAGAGAGGAGTTTTATATACAACGCTCTTCAGAGTTGTTCTAACTCCATTAGGTTCAGAGGCTGGAGCATTAACTATTTCCTGTGATTCCTCGAGCCTTATGCAGTGTTCAGCTTCCAATTTGCACAGCATAACCAAGTGAGCAGCTTTCTTGAGTCTCTAGTTCTCATCCCTTCAATTTTACTCATGGAGTGTTCCTGCTTCTTATTCTTTCAAGACTCCAGATAAAGTCCCTATTGGTCTTCATGGCAGGTGACATGCTCTAATGTGTTTTACTTAAATTTGAGCAAATGCTATTGCTTTGATTGGCCTTGGGGGCTGAATGTCTTGATGTCCAGATGTGTTCCGAGCGTTAACTATAGGTAGGACATCAACAAGCGTCCTTTCGTTGGCCAAGGTGGTCAACAAAACTTTTTTTTGACACAGATGTTTTGCAATTCAATTGTTTTTGTTTGTGTCATTGAAAACGGTGTGTAAAAAATATGTTGCAAAAGTTGGACTTATTCAATAAATGTCTTCCACCAAATCTTTTTTTTAAGAAAAATGTCAGCAAATAACTCTTTATTTGCATTGTCGCTCCATATCATGTATGCATATTTTTCCCAAAATGAATAAACAGTTTGGAGGAATTCATTACCCTGATTTTCAAACTAGGGCACCAGATCAATTAGCAACTGACTGGAAAGGTTTACATAAGAAGGATTACTAAAAATGGAGGTGAAAAGCAAGCTTAGATATGATGGAAACATGTTTTGAGCTTTTCATTCCACATACTAATAGTAATGTGTACAATTTTAACTTCAAAAATTGATAGCCTCATGGTTATTTTTATTAAAAGGTCTTTGACTGAAGCCACCCAAAATTGCACAATTTTTATTTTTTTATTGGCAAGAGTTTTATAAAGCTGCAACAGTCATCATGCAGTAGATAGAAATGTTTTATGACTCCCTGTATCTGAGTAGTGTTACTATCTTTAGTTTTAGTGACATTTATGTAACATGTAAATTTAGGATGTAAAATGTAGTGATGAGCAAACATGCACGGAACGTCTAGTTATTCGTTCGAGCATTATGGCACTCGAGATGCTCATGACTCGTGCAAATATCTGTATGGCAAGAAGGCTCATCATACAGGGTCGATACCAAGAGGTTACATCAAGGAAAAAATCAGGAGGATAGGAAGGAAGTGATTAAGATAGAGGTTAAGGTTAGAGATCAAGATAAGCCAGGCAACCACAGCAAGAATAAAGGCCCTTTTACATTTAGCGATGCACCAGCGATCCGACCAGCGATCCGACCCGGTCAGGATCGCTGGTGCATCGCTAAATGATCGCTAGTGAGCTTTCATACAGAAAGATCTCACAGCGATGCAGCAGCGACGCAGCGCACGATACTCACCTTTCACACACAGCGATCCTGACGTCCTCCCGCCCGCCTCCACGCGTCGCTCGTCATCACAGCAGGAAGTCTCAGCAGGAAGCGCCCGACGAGAAATGGAGCCAGACATTCTCGCGCGATCAGCGATGGACAGCGGGGGAGCTGGTCGGAGGTAAGTATCACACATAGCGATATCGCTAGCAATATCGCTATAACGTCACAAAACCAGTGACGTTTTAGCGATATTGCTAGCGATATCGCTTAGTGTAAAACCCCCTTAAGGCTATACCAGATACTCAGTATTTATTAACTGGCAGTGGGAACTGATTCTCCGAGGTTTAAATAGCAGGCATCACTGCCCAGTGCTGTCACCAGGAAGAAACATAAACTAGAACTGAGCTTTGATAAATGACCCCAAAGGCGCGTCCTTTGTCACATGTTGCACCATCTCATCAAATGTTTTCATATTTTTATCTTCTTTGTTACCATGATTTTGTGGTTTTAATTACACTTCAATTAAAGGACTTAGTTTTATTTGGAGCTGGAAACTTTTATTTTTTTGTTGGACCTTTCGGTCTAGTCAGGATGAAGCTCCATGCTCAATAGAAAACCGCATGAGTTGAGCTGGCATTAACTCCTTCCTCTAACATAATTAACTCCAAAGCTTCTGCACTGGCCAGATAAACACGTCACAGGAGTAAAATATGTACTGAAAAGTCACTTTGCGTCGGTAGAAAAGTGAAGCAGGAGTAGAGTGACAACAGTATTGATACCACAAAGCCTAATTTGCCTAATGATTTTGTGATTAGCAAACCAGTTGTGGACCACAAAAAAGGGATAATGTTTTTCACTTTTGGTTGAGAGACCCTAAAGGCCCCGTCACACACAGCAATCTCGCTAGCGAGATCGCTGATTTTGTGATGTCACAGCGATCTCACCAGCGAGATCGCTGTATGTGACGGGGATCAGCGACTGGCCCCCTCGCCGGGTATCGCTGATCATGCACTATCATGCACGGCCGTTTTTTGATCGTTGTTCTCCCGCTGGCCAGCGCGCATTGCTGCGTGTGGCAGTGGGAGCCAACGATCAGCGACGCTCCCAGTGCTCTAAGCAGGTGCTGGGAGCTGGTAACCAAGGTAAATATCGGGTTACTAAGCGGCGCGCATCACTTAGTTACCCGATGTGTACCTTAGAAACCTGCTTGCTGGCAGCTCCCGATATTTACCTTAGAGACCAGCGTCCTCGCTGGTGCTGATCGCTGGTGAAGCTGCCTGTTTGGCAGCTCCCCAGTGATCATGTAGCGATGCACTAGCGATCCTGACAAGGTCGTATCGTTGTCGGGATCGCTGGTGCATCGTTTAGTGTAATGGGGCCTTTACTTTGCTACATGCAAAACTGCACAGTATTCTGTTTTGTCTCTGTGTTAAAGAGATAATTCTTGGATGGCTTATAAAAAAGCTAACTCTTCTTGATTTAGCAAATGCGCAAAGTCAAAGATGCTATAGGATTTTTACAGGATGAAAATGATGAAATTGTAAGACAGGATGTTGAGAAGGCCGAACTTTTAAATTCCTATTTTGCATCTGTTTTCTCTCAGAAAGGAAATGTAACATCAACTGTTCTTCACTGTTCTATTAAGGGAATAGAAGAATCCAGGATATCTATAAACAGAAAGATAGTGAGGAAACACTTAGCTAACCTAAATGAATTCAAGTCTCCAGGTCCAGATGAATTACACCCCAGAGTACTGAAGGAGATAGCAGAAAAATTTTTTGAACCCCTCTTCATAATCTTTGAAAATTCTTGGAGAACAGAAGTCCCAGAAGACTGGAGAAGAGCAAATGTTGTTCCTATCTTCAAAAAGGGGAAGAAGGTGGACCCAGGCAACTATAGGCCAGTGAGTCTGACTTCTATACCAGGAAAGATCTTTGAACAAATTATTAAACAACATGTATCTCAGTACCCGGATAAGAATGAAGTGATTAAACAGAGTCAGCATGGGTTTTTAACTAATAAGTCATGTCAGACTAACTTAATTTCCTTCTATGATGGGTGGATCAAGGAAGTGCTGTAGATATAGTATATCTTGACTTCAGCAAAGCATTTGACAAAGTATCTCATACAATCCTTATTGAAAAAATTACTAAGTATGGAATGGACAAGGCAACTGTAAGTTGGATTCATAACTGGCTTAGTGATCGGACCCAAAGAGTGGTCATAAATGGCTGCACATCCAGTTGGAAAAATGTCTCAAGTGGGGTACCACAGGGCTCTGTCCTGGGCCCTGTATTGTTCAACATCTTTATCAACAATTTAGATGAAGGAATTGAGGGTAAACTGATTAAATTTGCTGATGACACAAAGCTAGGAGGGATAGCTAATACTAGAGAAGAGAGAGAGAGGATTCAAAAAGATATAAATAAACTGGAGCAGTGGGCAGCAACTAACAGAATCGTTTTTAACATGGAAAAATGCAAAGTACTTCATCTGGGCAATAAAAATGAAAAAAGCATATACAGAATGGGAGGAATAGGGCTAAGCAACAGTACATGTGAAAAAGACTTGGGTATCCTAATAGATCACAGACTGAATATGAGTCAACAGTGTGATGCAGCAGCAAAAAAGGCAAATGCAATTCTAGGATGTATTAACAGAAGCATACAGTCTAGATCACGTGAAGTCATTATTTCCCTCTACTCATCTTTGGTCAGACCTCATCTGGAATATTGTGTCCAGTTTTGGGCATCACATTTTAAAAAAAGACATCCACAAACTGGAGCAAGTTCAGAAAAGAGCGACCAGAATTGTGACCGGTCTGCAAACCCTGTCTTATGAGGAAAGGTTGCAGGATTTGGGAATGTTTAGTTTGCAAAAGAGAAGACTGAGAGGAGACTTAATAGCTGTCTGCAAATATCTAAAGGGCTGTCACATTGTAGAAGGATCATCTTTATTCTCATTTGCACAAGGAAAGACTAGAAGCAATGGGATGAAACTGAACGGGAGGAGGCACAGATTAGATATTAGAAAAAACTTTTTGACAGTTAGAGTGATCAATGAATGGAACAGGCTGCCACGAGAAGTGGTGAGTTCTCCTTCAATGGAAGTCTTCAAACAGAGGCTGGACAGACATCTGACTGGGATGATTTAGCGAATCCTGCTTTGAGCAGGGGGTTGGACCAGATGGCCCAGGAGGTCCCTTCCAACTCTACGATTCTATGATTCTATGATTCTATTATTCTCCCCAATCAGGGATTGTTGCACCCAATTATGTGAAAATGACAAAGCTTCTTTGATTTGCACTACCTGTCTATAAACAACAGCAATGTATGCTTCCTCAAAGGGATAATTTTTAGACCATTTATACAATTTAGGTAGCCTAAAATGTCTGATACTGCCATAGGTTGTTAAATACACTTTTGGTTGCCTCTTGTTACCATCCCTTTTCCTGCAATTCAGATAGCTAGAAGTCATATGGATATTAAAAAGGCTGTGTTTGCATTTCTGAGCTCAAAAGGTGTTCAGTTGACTTCAAAGGGAACTCATAGTGTTTTGCACGTATTTTGCAGGGAATTAGAGGCTTTTTTAATTATGTGTTTTGCACAGATTTATTCGCTGTGAATCAAATCTTGGAGGGAAATTTGGCTTTCCGGTGAAGTGAATTCCTACCAATCTTTAATAGTCTAACAATTTTTATTTTTTTAAAAATTTTTTAAAAACAATATATTGGTGTCAAAGATATCCATAAAATATGAAATTGTTATTGTTATTGAAATGGTACTAAGAGAAATTGCATACAGTAAAAAGTTGTTTCATAGCATATTAATGCTGTTTGGAGTGCAATTTTTTCAATCTAACAATTCCATGTACATCCTATGATGACTATGTTATTATTTAAAAAATCAATAGGAATAATAGAATTTAAAAAATGAAAACAAATGCAATAATCATAAGAGTATACAATATATATTCTATCATTTTTTGGGAAATTTGCAGCCACACTCTATAATTCTATAGTTTCCCTCATCACATTAAGAGCGTTTCTTTCACTAGATTTTATTTTGTTACTGTCTCCCAGACCTTCTTTATGTTTACCTCTCTTTTATAGCCTACGAAATAAATGAGCCTTTTCAACCAAAGGGAATGCACATTAGATGCTAATACAGTCTCCCCGTGTTACCCTGCTTCAGCTTGTCTCAATTTCCTTAACTGCCGTGCGAGTGTGGTACAATCACAGAGGGGACATATGGCATCACCAAAAGGTGGGAGCAAACATAGAAATTGCCATATGGCTCATACAATGCGTTGAAATCATCTGCAGAACATCTTGTGGAGGAAAGCTGGTGGGAGGCATTATGTTAACATTGGAGATCTTACAGACACAAGCTGCAAGTAATTCAGCCTGTCATTAACTTGAAATTATAAGGACTGGGAAAATTTTTTATTTAGTAAGATATTATTGATTACAGGATACCGACAGCAACTATTATCAGGGTATTTTGTCCATTTATTAGCGGGGAATATACAATTTGCTACTGTACAATGAAGACTGGCACTGATAATAAGGGCATAAGACTGTCATAGATGAATCACAGATACTTATTGGAATAAGATGAATAAAATCTTTAAATACATTATGATATGCTAATTATCATATACAGCCCAAATTAGGCATTAGTCTATTTTATTAAAATCTTAAAATCTTTCATATGTTTCTTCTGCTTATTTAAAAGGAATTGGCAAGAATCAATGTGTGTGTGTATATATATATATATATATATATACTGTATGTATATATTTATATATATATGTGTATCACCAGCCAGTCACGAAGCATCTTTCATTTCACCAGAGCTGGTTAAAAGAAGATGAGCTGTGATTGTTGCTATGAGCAAATTTTCCCAATTGACAACACAGCAGACACTGTCATGGTGGGAGAAATCTAGCATCCCTGGGAACATAAGCTCCCAGCCATTGTCTGCCCCCCAAAAAGGAGCAGAGAGCACATGACAGAAATGAATCCCCCCTCCCTTTCCCATATACACATCACACATACTCCATCTTATACGTACATCTTCCCTCTTAAAGGGATCATTGGTATGGAAGTGAGGGCAAATCCTCTCTGCGCTTTGGTACTGACAAAAGGCCTCTCTTAAAGGGATCTCCGGTATGGAAGTTAGGGCAAATCCACTCTGCGCTTTGGTACTGACCCCAGGCATCTCTTAAAGGGATCTCTGGTATGGAAGTTAGGGTAAATCCCTCATCACTCTGATTTTCACCCAGGCTTCTATTAAAGGGATCATTGGAATGGAAGTCAGGGCAAATCCACGCAGCGCTCTGGTTCTGACGCCAGGCCTCTCGTAAAGGGATCACCGGTATGGAAGATAGGACCATTCCACTCAGCGCTCTGGTTCTGACCCCAGGCTGATGGGATGATGTGGGATATTAGGGGTAGTAGTCCGGTGGCTCTGGCTGATGGGATAATGTGGGATATTAGGGGTAGTCGTCCGGTGGCTCTGGCTGACGGGATGATGTGGGATATTAGGGGTAGTAGCCCGGCGGCTGTGACAGGATGATGTGGGATATTAGTGGTACTTGTCCAGTGGCCCTGGCTGATGGGATGATGTGGGATATTAGGGGTAGTAGTCAAGTAGCTCTGGATGACGGGATGATGTGGGATATTATTGTGAATGTGGCTATGCGGAGTGGGCGGGGCTCTACACTCAGCTTTATATATATAGATGTAATTATTATAATTTGTTATAACTAACCATAGTTAGTTACTATGCCCGGGCAGCGCCAGGCTCTTCAGCTAGTATATATATAAAGTTGTGCTCTAAGATTTTTATACCCTGGCAGAATTTTTGCTTTCTTGGCCTTTTTTCAGAGAATATGAATGATAACACCAAAACTTTTTCTCCACTCATGGTTAGTGGTTGGATGCAGCCATTTATTGTCAAACTACTGTGTTTTCCCTTTTTAAATCATAAAGACAACCCAGAGCATCCAAATGACCCTGATCAAAAGTTTACATACCCTGGTTATTTTTGACTGATAACAGGCACAGAAGTTGACACAAATGGGTTTGACTGGCTATTTAAGGTAACATCCTCACCTGTTTGCGTGTAATCAATGTGTGTGCATAAAAGCTGAGTGAGTTTCTGGGATCCAGACAGACTCTTGCATCTTTCATCCAGCCACTTACATTTCTGGATTGTGAACCATGGGGAAAGCAAAACAATTGTCAACAAATCTATGGGAAAAGGTAGTTGAACTGTATAAAACAGGAAAGGGATAAAAAAAATCCGAGGAATTGATATTGTAGGTCAGCAGCGTTAAAACTGTGATTAACAAATGGAAATCATAGGTTCTGTAAAAACAAAACCACGGTCAGGTAGACCAGCAAAAATATAATCCACAATTGCCAGGAAAATTGTTCAGGATGCAAAAAAAAACCCACAAATAACATTAACTGAAATACTGGGCTCTCTGAAAACTAGCAGTGTGGCTGTTTCAAGATGCACAATAAGGAGGCACTTGAAGAAAAATGGGCTGCATGGTCGAGTCGCCAGAAGAAAGCCATTACTGCGCAAATGTCACAAAGTATCTCACTTACAATGCGCAAAACAGCACAAGCCTCAAAACTGCTAGAACAAGGTAATTTGGAGTGATGATACCACTATTGAACTTTTTGGCCACAATCATAAACGTTACATTTGGCGAGAGGTCAACATTGCCTATGATGAAAGGAACACTGTTGTGAATTTGCTTTCTGGCCTACCTCTGGTTACTAGTGAAGGTAGTGGAGCTGGTTATATTGACAGAGGGGTCGAGAGTTCTCTTTCCGGGCTCCCTCTGGTGGTTATTGGAGGTAATGGAGCTGATCTAATTAACAGAGGCCTGCCACGTGATAATGAGGAGGACGACTGGAGATCTGAAGTTTCTGACTGGATTTAAGACAGCCTACTCCCTCTATCCCTGCTGGTGATTTTTTCCTGTCTCCTGAGGTCTTAGCTTCCAGCTCAGTCCCTGCATGCTCAGCTAAGTGTTCTTTTGCTATTTTTCACATTTGATCTGTTTTTTTCTATTTCAGTTTTGTGTGGTCAGCCAGCTCCGGCTGGGGCTGTGCTGAATTTCCATCCTTATGTTACTGCTTGTGCCAGTTTGTTTTTGTCCCTTATTAGATTGGCCTCTTTTTTGCTCTGCTTTCAGAATATACCAGAGTGCTGATATAGTGGGCAAAGTCTAGTAACTTCAGTATTTTTCTATCAGACGTGTTGGCCATTTTTTGCAGGGTTTTTTGCGTGATTGCAGACAGAGGCTTTCCTTTCCTGTCCTGTCTAGTAAGTGTGGGCCCCATCATTTGCTCAGTCTATTTTCCTACCTGCGTTTGTGTTTTCATCTTGTCTCACCGACAATATATGTTTGGGGGCTATCTATTCCTTTGGAGTCTGCTCTGGGGCAGTTTAGATTTCCCCTTTCTTGCTTTAGGCTTATTTAGTTCTCCGGCTGTGTCGAGGCATCTAGGATCATCGTAGGAACGCTCCACAGCTACTGCTAGTTGTGTGGATAGGATCAGGGGTCTGCAATCCGCTTAGTTACCAACCTCTCTGGTTTTCTCTGGCTTAGCTTGGTCTTGCTTTCCTCCTCGGTGACCCAATCATAACAGAACACCATTCCTACTGTAAAGCATGGAGGTGGATCGCTGATGTTTTGGGGATGTGTAAGCTATAAAGGCACAAGAAACTTTGTCAAAGTTGAAGGAAAGATGAATGCTGCACGTTATCGGCAAATACTGGAGGCAAATTTGCAATCATCAGCCCAGAAGCTACGAATGGGACGTACTTAGACGTTTCAACATGACAGTGATCCAAAACACAAGGCCAAGTAGACCTGTCATTGACTATAGCAGAACAAAGTGAAGGTATTAGGTGTCAGGTTTCTGCGTCTGCTCTGCAGGAATCCAGAGCCTCACATTCTGCGGTCTCCTGCTGTCTATCTACTGCAGAGAAGATTACTTTGCAGCAGACTGCTCCAGAGACTAAGTTCCTCTGTGCTCATACTGAGCATGCTCATGAGACAATCTCCCATTGGAGATCGGGAGTTATGTGCCCAGGTCCCGCTCCAGATCTCATTGGTCCATCTCGGAGATCTGGAAGGTCCCGCACGGCTATAAAAAGCACGCATGACCGTTCAGCCATGCGCTAGTATAGACTATACTTGTTATGTGTGAATGGTGACAGATGTATGATTCTGGTGACTGACTTATTAAGAAACCCCTTCCCTCTGATATTATGCATGTGGATAGGGAATTAGTTCAGCAGTCAGCGCCAGTCAGTGGCAAGCCTTAGGCCACTGTGCACACTGCACCTCTGCGCTAGCATCCGACATTACACCTGCTTTGTAGCTGTGTCGTCCTGCGGCAATGTCCTATGTCGTGCTGCAGTTGCAGCCCTTCTTGGCGCTCGCAGTAGCGACGCTGCACACACGATAGGTCTGGACGGACGCAGCTCCTCTGTCTTAGGTCCTGCTCCTGTGACCCAATACTGTGTGTGCGTTTACCTGAGGCCTGTGATACTAACAGGCTCAGTGTTTTGTATGTTTATGTTGCGGCACCTCTGTGTGTGAACAGAGCCCGCTTTGCGCACCTCGGGTGAAGTCTAACCCGTGCACATTATACCGCCATATTGCTTGTCTGTCACTACCTAGCAGCGGTGTAACACCTTCTGCACGGTGGACCCCGAGCGGCGAACGCACTTTATTATTTATTTTTCTTTAGTGCGTTCCGCCATTCCTAACAGAAGGTTCTAGAGTTGCCATCTCAATCTCCTGACCTCAATATCACTGAGCCACTCTGGGGAGATTTCAAGTGCGCAGTTCATGCTAGACAGCTCAGGAATTTACAGGAGCTGAAGGCTTTTTGCCAAAATGAGTGGGCAGCTTTACCATCTGAGAAAATACAAAACCTCATCCACTACTGCTACAAAAGACTTCAAACTGTCATTGATGTTAAAGGGGGCAATACACGGCATTAAGAAATGGGGTATGTAAACTTTTGATCAGGGTCATTTGGATGTTTTGGGTTGCCCTCATGTTTTAAAAACATTCAGCTTTTGAATTTCCACAAAAATTTAAAATAACCAATAAATTTCAAATGGAGATTCAGTGGCGCTTGTGTATGAGTGTAATTCCAGCAGCAAACACTAAGACACCTGTCACAAGGGTGTCAAAGAAATAAGGTAAAATAACTAATAATATTAGTGTGCGCTTGCAACACTCAAAGAAGAGGGAAATCTAAATTGGGTGGTTATAGAAAAAACAACAAAAAAAAACAAAAACAAAAAAAAACCTCTTAGGCTAGTTTCACACTAGCATTTTTGAGTGCAGCGACGGCCTGCGCACGGCCGCCGCTAAGCCCCGCCCCCTGCCGCGCCTCTGCCGGTAGCTCCGCCTACCGGCGCATGAAGCTGCATGAGCCCTGCGTCCCCTATCTTTATCTCTGGGGGCGCAGGCCGTGCGCAGTATGCGTTTGGCAGCACATGCGTCCTTTTGACGGTGCGCCGACCTGCGCCAAACGCAACCTGCTGCAGTTTGGTTGCGCCGGCGCACCGTCAAAAAGGCGCATGCGCCGCCAAACGCATACTGCGCACGGCCTGAGCGTGAGCGGCCTCCTCGGGATCCCTGAGGAAGAAGACAGTTAGTCTTTGAAACATGTTGGAAAGTCCATTGGTCCCTGTCGCAACCACCAGCAAGTGAAACTGACGTGGTCATGTGTTGACTCACATCACGAAGGTCATGTATATCTGGAGCAGCTCACAGACGCCGGGAGCACGAGAGGCCGCTCACGTCTGCTCCACAGCTGGAGGTACACTGACAGGAGGCTGCCACCGGCCGGGGCAGGCCATGTAACTCGTCTATACCCCAGTGTACAAACCCCCCCCTCTTTTTCCAAGCGCTGGAGCAAAAAGCGCTATTTTAACCTGCACCGCTTACTGGAGTGAGGACTTCGCATCGCATTATCTTTACAGGTACCGCTCTCTGACTTGTGCATTTACTATTGCAGCTACTCTGCACAGCCGTTCACAGGCTGCAATATTTGACTTTGACTTTTTTTTTTTTAGCTACTATCAGGGAGAATTACCCTGCAGTATATAACCTGTTCAGTGATTTCAGGTTTTTACCCTCACTCATGCCTTTTTAGTTTGTGATTGTTCAGGTTGGAACTAAGATTGCCACCAGCATCTATATATATTCTTTTTCCCTTAAGCACTTCTTCTGAGGTCTTACAATTGACTATTACTAATTGCTATTTTCTCGCTATTATCCAGCTACATAAAGAGCTACATATATAAGAGGTTTTTTTTTTTTTTTTTTTCTATAACCACACAAATTTAGATTTCCCTCTTCTTTGAGTGTTCCAAGTGCACACTAATATTATTAGTTATTTAACCAATAAATTTCGTTCAACTTCACAATTGTGTTCCACTTGTTGTTGATTCATCACCAAAAATTTACATTTGGTATCTTTATGTTTGAAGCATGATGTGTGGGAAAAGGTTGAAAAGTTCCAGGGGGCCGAATACTTTCACAAGGCACTGTATATATATATATATATATATATATATATATATATATATATATATATATATACATATATAGTATACTGTATGTATAATATATATATTACACAAGACCATTTTCATATAAAATGTATCACAGAAACAGATGCGATACACATGTAATAAGAATAAAAACCTAACCAAACATGCACAGGGATAATAGACATTTAATACGGATAATAAAATGCACATAGATTAAGCTCAATAAAAATAGTACTCTGAATAATCCTTGACAAATTTCAAGGATAAGTATGGATTTATATTTATATACATACAGTAGCTTATATAGTTTTTCAAGCACAGTATAGCAGTATAGTATACTACATGGAGAATCTGTAAAAATAGCCCACAACAAAATATCAAGTCCGAATACACGAATAACTAATTAAATATCTAAAAAGCATAGAATCTTAGAATCATAGAATGTTACAGTTGGGTCATCGTGTCTATCCCTCTGCTCAATGCAGGATTCACTAACCCATCTAAGACAGATGACTGTCCAGCCTCTGTTTGAAGACTTCCATTGAAGGAAAACTCACCACCTCTCATGGCAGCCTCTCCCACTCGTGGATCGGCCTCACTGTCATAAAGTTTTTTTCAAATGTCTAATTTGTATCTTCTGTCTTTCAGCTTCATTCCATTGATTTTCTGTTTCCATGTGAAAATGAGAATAAGAATGATCCCTATGACATTACTTTAAATATTTGTAGACAGCTATTAAGTCTTAGCCTTCCTTTTTTTGCAAGCAAAGCATTCCCAGATCCTTTAACTGTTTCTTGTAGGACAATCTTTGCTGTCTGCTCACCATCCTGGTAGCTCTTCTCTGAACTTTCTCCAGTTTTTCAATGTGTTTTTAAAAATGTGGTGACATATGTGTAGGGCATAAATTGTATGTACCTAAAACATCAAGTTTTTATTTACAGTAGATACAAGTTAAAAGCAACATAAAAATCCTCAAAATATTACAGACACAAAGATTGACATATGTGTAAGCCAGACATGCTCCCCAAGAATTAAGTAGATAGTATGGTTCCAAAAGAATTTTGGAGAAGCTGTAAGCATCAATAGATAATGAAACAGGCAATATATGGAAAGACAATCCTAAAAATAGGAGATTGATAACTCAAAAGAATACTTAAAAGCTAATAGTTATGCTCAAAATAATAAGCAAAAAGTATCATAATAATAATACATTTTATTTCTATAGCGCCGACATATTCCGCAGCACTTTACATTTCAGAAGGGACTTGTACAGACTATAGACATTACAGCATAACAATAATCACATAGATTATAACAGATACCAAGAGGAATGAGGGCCCTGCTCGCAAGCTTACAGTCTATGAGGAAAGAGGTAGACACGAAAGGTGGGTGGTAACAGTTGCCCTGATTGTATGGACCAGCCATAATGTAAAGTGTGTAACAGTACGGACACAGAGGGCTAATGGATGCATAAAGCATGTGGGAACATGATGCGGGGAACCTGGTTATGGTAAAACTTTTGGCTGTGCCACACAGGGATAGATTAGGTTAATGTGTTGAGGCGATAGGCCAGTCTGAATAAATGCATTTTCAGGGCACGCTTAAAATTGTGGGGATTGGGGACTAATCGTATTGACCTGGGAAGTGCATTCCAAAGAATTGGCGCAGCATGTGTAAAGTCTTGGAGACAGGAGTGGGAGGTTCTGATTATTGAGGATGCTAACCTCAGGTCATCAGCAGAACAGAGGGCGCGGTAGGGTGGTATACTGAAACAAGGGAGGAAATGTAGGGTGGTGCTAAGTCATGGAGGGCTTTGTGGGTGAGGGTAATAAGTTTATACTGAATTCTGGAGTGGATGGGTAGTCAGTGTAAGGACTGGCATAAGGTAGAGGCATCGGTGTAACGATTGGTGAGGAATATGATCCTGGCTGCAGCATTCAAGACAGACTGGAGAGCAGAGAGTTTGGTAAGAGGGAGACCGATTAGAAGAGAGTTAGAATAGTCGAGATGAGAATGAATAAGGCTACTTTCAGATTTCTGTTTTGAAGCATCAGGCGCGATGCGGCGAAAAATGCAAAAACCGCATCCGGCGTCTGTTGCCACCGGATCCGGCTTTTTTCCCATAGACTTACATTATCGCCGCATTGCGCCTGATGGCCATGCGGCGTGTCCGGCTTTTGCTGGAAACAGCAAAAAATGCCTGTCTGGCGTCTGCAAAAAAAGTTCCATGCAACGTTTTTTGACTGCGCCGGATCGTTTTTTTGCAGAGCGCATGCACGAAGACTCTCTCTCCCTCTCCTGAACCGTATCCGGCAAAGACAGATGATCCGGTGGGCTGCGGCTTCTACCGGATCTGGTTTGACAACTTTTCGCCGCAGCCCGCCGGATTTAAAATCTGGAAATCTGAAAGTAGCCTAAGAGAAACAGTAAGAGTTTTTGCAGAGTCAAAAGTAAGAAAAGGTCAAATTCTAGAAATGTTTTTGAGGTGCAGATAACAAGAGCGAACCAGTGATCGAGTGTGGGGGGCAAAGGAAAGCTCGGAGTCAAGTATGACCCCAAGACAGCGGGCATGTTGCTGTGGAGTAATAGTGGAACCACACACAGAAATGGCAATGTCGGGTATAGGTACATTAGTAGCGGGAGGAAGCACAAGGCGTTCAGTCTTTGACAGGTTCAGTTTCAGATATAGTGAGGACATGGTGTTAGACACAGCGTATCAGCCGCAAAGAGTATATTGCAACTGCTTTACAGCCTCTGCAGAAATCTAAAGGAATCAATCTGTTCAGTTTATTATTAACGATCATATCTAATTCACCCATGTGTACGTTTTTATTCTTGTAGTGTTTCATGGTTTTATATGTTGCTTTTTAAGTTGTATCTAAATAATGAATCCTATTGGTAAATATGTGCCTTGCACATTTGCATGTTAATAGAGATGAGCATATCGATTTAATGGAAATTGAACTAATTTTTTATTTTATGACCTTGACAGGTTTCATGACATCACAAGACGAGTCATTGGAGGCCAGGATAGCATTTCTGATGTAAGGTAACGTGATGTCATCATGACCGATCGTAACACATATTGCGACTAGTGATGAGTGAGTATACTCGTTGCTCGGGTCTCCCCGAGCATGCTCGGGTGGTCTCTGAGTATTTTGCCGTGCTCGGAGATTTAGTTTTCTGCATCAGCTGCATAATTTGTGACTGCTAGACAGCTTGAATACATGTGTGGAATGCCTGTTTGTTAGGGAATTCCCACATGTATTCAGCCTGTCTACAAGTCGCAAATCATGCAGCTGAGACGACTAAAAATAAATCTCTGAGCACGCCAAAATATTCAGAGACCACCCGAGCAACAATGTTACTCGCCCGTCAGTAATTGCGACATCTAAGGCCTGCTTGATTTCTATGGTCTGAGTGAAGTTTACTGAAGGGGACTGAAGGATGCTGAAGAGCACTGGAAGATCAAAGAAAAGCACCCACAGATCGTGGGCTGTGACCTTGGGATGTGTGAAGGGTGAAGTGAATATTTTTTCCCAGCTCTCTGCAATTTTGAAAAATATTAGCTGTCTGGCTCTGTTGATGCAAGTTCAATAAAAGTTTAATAGAAACATGTCACCATTTCTGTATTTATCACCCACACCTGGTTTTGGCTTATAAATACTGAGAGTGTGACTGTAGCCTAAAGGTGGCAATAATACTCTTCCCATAGAAACTGTGTGGAACACACCTGTAATTGAAACCTGCAAGTTCAGTGATAAAGACATTTTATGGGGACACTCCTAAATCACACCAGAAAGTGACAAGACTGTGGTAAAGCTCCTCACATTTGTGATGCTTGCTTATTGTCTTCTGTGAGCTGAAATAAGCCTCATTTGATAATTGTTAACTTTTACACATTTAGAGTTTTTTTTGTTTTCTAAAAGAAACTTTGCTTTAATAGACATACAGTACATTTTAAGTAACTTACTTGAAACACGTTTTAAAAGTTCATACTTCTAATTTAGATAACAATTTTGATGTAACATAGGGGTTGGCTTTATCTAACACCCCACATTATTTTTTCAGACAGAATACTTTCTGCTCACAAAGAATGATCAACTTTGATGCCCTTTTATCACTAAATGTTCTTGATTATAGGGATATTCCTTGTAAGCCGTTGCATGGTTCACTGCTAGGCCAATTACAGTTGAAAATTTTCTCTCCCCCAGAAAAAATCAGTCCGATTATGCCAATCACACAATGATTAGAGTCGGATCTGATTTTCTTAGGGATCAAGAGAAAAAAAAGTTTCTTTCCCTTCTCCTTCATGTCAGTCTGTGCAAATCAGATGTCATCTGAGTGTGGTCCGATTTATTTCAAAGACCCATAGACATGAATAGGGTGCGTGCCATCTGATTCTTGGAGGCAATTTGTGTATGCTGCAATTTCATTGGACCACTCCAAGGAAACTGCACAGCCGCATAGAATAACATGAGCATGAGTGCTGTCCATCAAATCCACAGATAGCACTTGTCCAATTAAAATGGTTGTCTGCACAAGCCTTTACTGGAATTCTCTGTGGAACTCAGCTTTATGATGGCTATAAAATACTCAATGTAATTCAAAGGACCTCAATTTATACAGGACTGGTTATTATTAGAGTTGAGCGAAACGGGTCGAAAAAATTCAAAAGTCGCCGACTTTTGGCAAAGTCGGGTTTCATGAAACGAAACCCGACCCTAGGATGAGGTCGGCCACGAGGTCGGCGACTTACGCGCCAAAGTCGCGTTTCAAAAGTTTGTTTTGCGCTCTTTTTCAGCCAATCAGGATCCACGGACACTGTGGGCAACGTGATGACCTAGGCACGGGTCACCACCATCTTTCAGAAGGGCATGCAAGTGATTGGCTTGCTTTGGTGGGCGTCACAGGGGGTATAAAAGGGCGTGCACGCCGACCGCCATCTTACTTCTGCCGATCTTAGTATAGGGAGAGGTTGCTGCTGATTCTGTAGGGAGAGCGTTAGGCAGGGAAGAAGACAAAAAAACTGCTTCTGCTGCTAGCGATTTGACCTGCACAACACACAAGTCACTGTGTGTGCAGTGCAAGGGGAGGCTATATAGTGGTGTATCAGTGGTGTTGGTTGTTGGGCTGCCTTTTAAGGCTTCCTGACACGCTGGCATTGCTGTTTACCCACTGCTCCGCAAACTGCTTTTTTAAAAGCAATCCAATCTCCCTTATCGTCTAGTCACTTTTGTCACAGCTGTGCCATCGAGCGTGTCACATAGCGCTCAGATATCAGTGGGCCTCACACAATCCACAAGTGTCCAGTGTCCAAAAGTGTGCGCAGAGATTCAAAATCTCCATTATCCTCTCGTCACTTTGGTCACAGGCAGCTGTGCCATCGAGCGTGTCACATAGCGCTCAGATATCAGTGGGCCTCACACAATCCACAAGTGTCCAGTGTCCAAAAGTGTGCGCAGAGATTCAAAATCTCCATTATCCTCTCGTCACTTTGGAAACAGGCAGCTGTGCCATCGAGCGTGTCACATAGCGCTCAGATATCAGTGGGCCTCACACAATCCACAAGTGTCCAGTGTCCAAAAGTGTGCGCAGAGATTCAAAATCTCCATTATCCTCTCGTCACTTTGGTCACAGGCAGCTGTGCCATCGAGCGTGTCACATAGCGCTCAGATATCAGTGGGCCTCACACAATCCACAAGTGTCCAGTGTCCAAAAGTGTGCGCAGAGATTCAAAATCTCCATTATCCTCTCGTCACTTTGGTCACAGGCAGCTGTGCCATCGAGCGTGTCACATAGCGCTCAGATATCAGTGGGCCTCACACAATCCACAAGTGTCCAGTGTCCAAAAGTGTGCGCAGAGATTCAAAATCTCCATTATCCTCTCGTCACTTTGGTCACAGGCAGCTGTGCCATCGAGCGTGTCACATAGCGCTCAGATATCAGTGGGCCTCACACAATCCACAAGTGTCCAGTGTCCAAAAGTGTGCGCAGAGATTCAAAATCTCCATTATCCTCTCGTCACTTTGGTCACAGGCAGCTGTGCCATCGAGCGTGTCACATAGCGCTCAGATATCAGTGGGCCTCACACAATCCACAAGTGTCCAGTGTCCAAAAGTGTGCGCAGAGATTCAAAATCTCCATTATCCTCTCGTCACTTTGGTCACAGGCAGCTGTGCCATCGAGCCTGTCACATAGCGCTCAGATATCAGTGGGCCTCACACAATCCACAAGTGTCCAGTGTCCAAAAGTGTGCGCAGAGATTCAAAATCTCCATTATCCTCTCGTCACTTTGGTCACAGGCAGGTGTGCCATCGAGCGTGTCACATAGCGCTCAGATATCAGTGGGCCTCACACAATCCAAAAGTGTCCACTGTCCACAAGTGTGTGCAGAAATTCTAAATCTCCCCTGTCCTATAGACAGGGGTTTCATGACAATGTTGTGGACTGATTTTTCAAATACCGCTCACACAACTGGTAATACTGCATCGATGGAAAGTGACAGGAGACAGCAGTTGTCAACTATGGTTACAAACTACTTTTCCTCCCATATCGATGTTCTCCCACACAGGTCATTCCCCTTTGACTATTGGGCCGCTAAACTGGACACCTGGCCTGAATTGGCCCAATATGCCTTACAGGAGCTCGCTTGACCAGCTGCAAGTGTGCTATCGGAAAGAGTCTTCAGTGCAGCTGGATCAATCCTGACAGAAAAAAGGACCCGTCTGTCAACCCAAAATGTGGATGATCTAACCTTCATTAAAATGAACAACGCATGGGTTTCCAAGGATTTTGTCCCACCTTCCCCTGATGACACATAGGGTGACAGAAAAATGGCTTGCTTTGGTCCACCTCTTCCTGGTACTTCACCTATTTCGCCTTTTGCATCAGCTGAATGTCCAACATCAACATATGCCACTTTCTAAAACTCCCTAACTGTGCTGCCTCCCCCCCATGGCCGGGGTCACCACCTAGCGCACAACACCGTGCGAGTGCCGTTGCCCTGGACAGGTGGGTAGGCCGACTCTTGGGCGCGGGCACTGGCACAGGGTCCCTCATAGTGCAATCAAGTGTCTCTGACGGTGGTGGTGCACACCCGCCGTCAGACACACCGCTGTACTATGAGGGGCCCAGTGCCAGTACCGACGCCCACGAGTGGGCCCCCCTTGCTTGGGCAGGGCCCCAGCATTTGCAATCTTTACCTCTCCCTGCTCCTCCGCTGTGTAATCTGGGCCGTCAAATCCATACTGTGCCTGACACCGTCTGAGCCTGCCTCCTGAGACATATATTTTGAATGTGTACGCTATCCATACATGTTATCCGGGGATACGGTACCCTTTCTAACCTTTGTGCAATCACGTGCAATCCATACTGGGCCTAACACCGTCTGAGCCTGCCTCCTGAGACATATATTTTGAATGTGTACGCTATCCATACATGTTATCCGGGGATACGGTACCCTTTCTAACCTTTGTGCAATCACGTGCAATCCATACTGGTCCTAACACCGTCTGAGCCTGCCTCCTGAGACATATATTTTGAATGTGTACGCTATCCATACATGTTATCCGGGGATACGGTACCCTTTCTAACCTTTGTGCAATCACGTGCAATCCATACTGGGCCTAACACCGTCTGAGCCTGCCTCCTGAGACATATATTTTGAATGTGTACGCTATCCATACATGTTATCCGGGGATACGGTACCCTTTCTAACCTTTGTTCAATCACGTGCAATCCATACTGGGCCTAACACCGTCTGAGCCTGCCTCCTGAGACATATATTTTGAATGTGTACGCTATCCATACATGTTATCCGGGGATACGGTACCCTTTCTAACCTTTGTGCAATCACGTGCAATCCATACTGGGCCTAACACTGTCTGAGCCTGCCTCCTGAGACATATATTTTGAATGTGTACGCTATCCATACATGTTATCCAGGGATACGGTACCCTTTCTAACCTTTGTGGAATCACGTGCAATCCATACTGGGCGTGAGAACGGCTGGCGAGCTGTTAAGCAAGCTACAGCACCTGTCCAGACAAGTACAGGGATTCCCTAGTGAGGAGACTTATTTGATTGTTTTCAATGTTGGGACAGCAATTTTTGGGGAGCACTATACTCTGGAGAATGATAGATGGGGCCCACAATACACTGGAACATTCCAAAGGTGGACATCAGACACTGGAGCAGCATTTACAGGGCCCATTATACACTAGAGCATTAGAAATGGGGCCCATTATGTTTGGAGCATTATTTGGGCCCATAAGACAGTGGAGCTTCATCCATGGGGACCAACATATACTGTAGCATTATGTGGAGCTCATCATATACTGTTTCAAACATTATATGGGACCAATGATTCTGTATGGAGAAATAGATGGGCCTCGTCATGAGATGTAAAAAGTGAGGTATTTTTCATTGTACTATACCACTATTTATCTGCCGTATCGGAGCATGATGAGTTGTGGTATGTGTCCACTGTCCACAAGTGTGTGCAGAAATTCTAAATCTCCCCTGTCCTATAGACAGGGGTTTCATGACAATGTTGTGGACTGATTTTTCAAATACCGCTCACACAACTGGTAATACTGCATCGATGGAAAGTGACAGGAGACAGCAGTTGTCAACTATGGTTACAAACTACTTTTCCTCCCATATCGATGTTCTCCCACACAGGTCATTCCCCTTTGACTATTGGGCCGCTAAACTGGACACCTGGCCTGAATTGGCCCAATATGCCTTACAGGAGCTCGCTTGACCAGCTGCAAGTGTGCTATCGGAAAGAGTCTTCAGTGCAGCTGGATCAATCCTGACAGAAAAAAGGACCCGTCTGTCAACCCAAAATGTGGATGATCTAACCTTCATTAAAATGAACAACGCATGGGTTTCCAAGGATTTTGTCCCACCTTCCCCTGATGACACATAGGGTGACAGAAAAATGGCTTGCTTTGGTCCACCTCTTCCTGGTACTTCACCTATTTCGCCTTTTGCATCAGCTGAATGTCCAACATCAACATATGCCACTTTCTAAAACTCCCTAACTGTGCTGCCTCCCCCCCCCATGGCCGGGGTCACCACCTAGCGCACGACATCGTGCGAGTGCCGTTGCCCTGGACAGGTGGGTAGGCCGACTCTTGGGCGCGGGCACTGGCACAGGGTCCCTCATAGTGCAATCAAGTGTCTCTGACGGTGGTGGTGCACACCCGCCGTCAGACACACCGCTGTACTATGAGGGGCCCAGTGCCAGTACCGACGCCCACGAGTGGGCCCCCCTTGCTTGGGCAGGGCCCCAGCATTTGCAATCTTTACCTCTCCCTGCTCCTCCGCTGTGTAATCTGGGCCGTCAAATCCATACTGTGCCTGACACCGTCTGAGCCTGCCTCCTGAGACATATATTTTGAATGTGTACGCTATCCATACATGTTATCCGGGGATACGGTACCCTTTCTAACCTTTGTGCAATCACGTGCAATCCATACTGGGCCTAACACCGTCTGAGCCTGCCTCCTGAGACATATATTTTGAATGTGTACGCTATCCATACATGTTATCCGGGGATACGGTACCCTTTCTAACCTTTGTGCAATCACGTGCAATCCATACTGGTCCTAACACCGTCTGAGCCTGCCTCCTGAGACATATATTTTGAATGTGTACGCTATCCATACATGTTATCCGGGGATACGGTACCCTTTCTAACCTTTGTGCAATCACGTGCAATCCATACTGGGCCTAACACCGTCTGAGCCTGCCTCCTGAGACATATATTTTGAATGTGTACGCTATCCATACATGTTATCCGGGGATACGGTACCCTTTCTAACCTTTGTGCAATCCATACTGGGCCTAACACCGTCTGAGCCTGCCTCCTGAGACATATATTTTGAATGTGTACGCTATCCATACATGTTATCCGGGGATACGGTACCCTTTCTAACCTTTGTTCAATCACGTGCAATCCATACTGGGCCTAACACCGTCTGAGCCTGCGTCCTGAGACATATATTTTGAATGTGTACGCTATCCATACATGTTATCCGGGGATACGGTACCCTTTCTAACCTTTGTGCAATCACGTGCAATCCATACTGGGCCTAACACTGTCTGAGCCTGCCTCCTGAGACATATATTTTGAATGTGTACGCTATCCATACATGTTATCCAGGGATACGGTACCCTTTCTAACCTTTGTGGAATCACGTGCAATCCATACTGGGCGTGAGAACGGCTGGCGAGCTGTTAAGCAAGCTACAGCACCTGTCCAGACAAGTACAGGGATTCCCTAGTGAGGAGACTTATTTGATTGTTTTCAATGTTGGGACAGCAATTTTTGGGGAGCACTATACTCTGGAGAATGATAGATGGGGCCCACAATACACTGGAACATTCCAAAGGTGGACATCAGACACTGGAGCAGCATTTACAGGGCCCATTATACACTAGAGCATTAGAAATGGGGCCCATTATGTTTGGAGCATTATTTGGGCCCATAAGACAGTGGAGCTTCATCCATGGGGACCAACATATACTGTAGCATTATGTGGAGCTCATCATATACTGTTTCAAACATTATATGGGACCAATGATTCTGTATGGAGAAATAGATGGGCCTCGTCATGAGATGTAAAAAGTGAGGTATTTTTCATTGTACTATACCGCTATTTATCTGCCGTATCGGAGCATGATGAGTTGTGGTATGTGTTAAAGGGGCGCTCTTTCGCCCAGGGCACATGAAAACCTGCAGCCAGCCCTCCCCCCCCACAACTTTAGCCAAATAACCCCCATTTTTCAGTGCGTAACTTATATTATGAAGTTAATTAAGGTTGACAAGCTTAAGTAAGAAGAATTGATGCTTTTGGCATTCAAATGGGCACTGTAGGTGTGTTTCCTGTCCTCCTCTCACTGCCGACTTTTATTCCCCATTGACTTACATTGGGTTTCGTGTTTCGGGACGACCCCGACTTTTCCCTATAATCGGACGATCTTGCTCGACCCGACTTTTGGAAAAGTCAGGTTTCACGAAACGAAACGCGACCCTAAAAAAACAAAAGTCGCTCAACTCTAGTTATTATTAGTGCATATAAATGAGCATCAAATGTTTGCCCAATGGTTAGTCTTCATGATAGTAGGAAGACGGCATTGACAGGGCAACCCATCGGAAGCAATGACCAAGAGGGAGGAATGGGCTGTGAAACAGATGCCTCACCCAGTGGCGTAGCAACTGTTTGTGGCGCCCGGGACGGGCGAAAAATGTGCCGCCCCTTTGGTCGTTGATAATCCGGAAGCATCCGAAGAGCCCACACTACACTCAAAGATCTAATTTTTAGTCTGCTACTAACTCTGCTGTTATTATTTCTAGACTTTCATCTTCTTGCAGTTCTCTATTTATATGTATGTATTAGCTTGATGATGCTGGATGAAGACCTAATGGCTTTTTTAATAATAATTTTTAATAATGTGACAGACCTTACATATTGGATTATATAGAGCCCTGTTTTTTATTACATACTGTCCTGTCTTGTTAAGCTGTATAATGCAATGATGGCTGATGAAGCATGGGAAAGCTTCCTTTCTAATGGAGGAGCTGATGGACTGGTAGTTTGGTCACCGGCTCCTCGATCAGCAGTCATTTTATATCTAAAAAGAGAGGGGACTATGTAATAAAAGAGGGCACTGTAAATAACAAAATTAACAAGAATACACTATGTAAGAGACAGCACTATACATAACAGCAGAGGAAGCTATATAATAAGGGACAGCATCATATATAACTAGAGAGGATGGTACGTAATAAGGGATGGTGTTATACATAATAAAAGAGGAAACTATGTAACTAAGGATGGTGTTATACAGAATTAGTGAGTACACTATATACTAAGGGACTGTGTTAGACACAGTGAGTACACTATATACTAAGGGACTGTGTTAGACATAGTGAGTACACTATATGCTAAGGAACTATGTTAGACATAATAAACGATAATGTCTTCCTCCACCTCCCCCTGTTCCTAAGGCCATTATAAGTCCCCCTTCCTCCCATCCCAATCCCCCACACCCCTCATTGTCCTCTTCCCCTCGCATCCCATTATTGTCCTCTCCCCCATCCCATCATTGCCCTCTTCACCACCTCCATCTTTGCTTTCTCCCCACCAATCCCATCATTGCCCATTCCACCACCTCCATCATTTCCTCCTCCACCACCCCCATTTACTGCCCTTTCCACCAGCACCATCATTGCATTCTCCCCCACCACCCCATCATCATTTATTTTTCCCCCACCACCCAATCATTGCCCTCACCATCACCCCCATCATTGCCTTCTCCCCATCACCTCCACCCTTGCCTTCTCCCCATCATTGCCTTCTCCTTCACCCCATCACTGCCTTCTCCCCATCACTCCCATCATTGCCTGCTCCATCACCCCATCATTGTCTTCTCCCCATCACTCCCATCATTGCCTGCTCCATCACCCCATCATTGTCTTCTCCCCATCACTCCCATCATTGCCTTCTCCATCACCCCATCACTGCCTTCTCCCCATCACTCCCATCATTGCCTGCTCCATCACCCCATCACTCCCATCATTGCCTGCTCCATCACTCCCATCATTGCCTGCTCCATCACTCCCATTATTGCCTTCTCCTTCACCCCATCACTGCCTTCTCCCCATCACTCCCATCATTGCCTGCTCCATCACCCCATCATTGTCTTATCCCCATCACTCCCATCATTGCCTTCTCCATCACCCCATCACTGCCTTGTCCCCATCACTCCCATCACTGCCTGCTCAATCACCCCATCATTGTCTTCTCCCCATCACTCCCATCATTGCCTTCTCCATCACCCCATCACTGCCTTCTCCCCATCACTCCCATCACTGCCTGCTCCATCACCCCATCACTCCCATCATTGTCTGCTCTATCACCCCCATCATTGCCTGCTCCAATACTCCCATCATTTCCTTCTCCTTCACCCCATCACTGCCTTCTCCCCATCACTCCCATCATTGCTTGCTCCATCACCCCATCATTGTCTTCTCCCCATCATTGCCTTCTCCATCACCCCATCACTCCCATCATTGTCTGCTCCATCACCCCATCATTGCCTGCTCCATCACTCCTTCACTCCCATCATTGCCTTCTCTGCATCACCCCCATCATGGCCTTCTCCCATTACCCCCTCATGGCCTTCTCCCATCACCCCAGTCATTATGGCCTTCTCTCCCCATCACGGTCTTCTCATGTCCCCATCTCCTCCAGGGCCAGGCTAACCTACACAGACACACACACAGACACACACAAACACATACACACAGACATACACGCACATACATACAGACAGACATATACACACACACACACAGACAGACATACACACATACTTATACATACACACACAGACACCACCTCTCTCCTCTCACCTGTCCGCAACATCGCCCGCGCTTCCTTGCTCACACAGCAGCGGCTGCTGAATGATGACGTCAAACAGGAAGCGCAGCGTCCAGGCAGGAAGCAGGATGGACCCTTGCAACTCCGCTCTTGCTATTCCCGCTTGCAGGCAGCGGAGCTGCTGTGATTGCTCCCTGCCCGCCGCTGCACTGCACTGTGCCTCACTGCCTCCGTGCTTCTCCCACAGAGAGGAACTGCTGCTGCTGCCGCGCCACCCCCACACATGTGCCGCCTGGGGTGGACCGCCCCCCCGTGCCCCCACGCTACACCACTTACCTCACCAATGCTGCACCTCTTGAATGCCCTGGGAGAGATTGACAGCCGAATTTCGGTGCTTAATAAGCAGCGATTGAAGACAACTATGATTACTGCTGTTAGAGGCAGATGCTTTCTGAGTAAGAGAGCCTACATATTTTCTGTCATAAAGTGTGAAGGTGTAAATGAACAAAATAAACAGTCTAATATCAAAAGGCAGAAGGAGCTAAGCAACTTGATAAACACTTTTATGAGGATAGATTCAGTACATGTTGTATTTTAGCCATTTAAATCCCTGGTTTAGCAATCCAATGAACAGTCTAAATTAAAGAAGCGAACCTTTGAAGATTCGGTTAGGTTCAATTCGCCGAAGGTTTAGACTTTTGTCGAACATATTCGACGAACATACCCGAACCCATTAGTTTCAATGGGAGGCCAAACCGAATGAATAAACAACACCTAAGGGGTGAAAAAAACTTCCCAAATAGCTCAAAGTAGGGGTAGCCATCATGGCAAGTGGCATCAATTGACTCACAGTAGAAATTTGCAAATAGCAGAGCAGCAGTCAGTCACGGGTCATGTATGAGGTATTGGTCTGTCCCAGTATTTACAGCTTAGAATTGAAGTTTCATTGTGGACCTGGTGGTAAAGGGAGCGGTGTAAGTCTTCTTTTGCTCCTTGCTGGTTTTATAATGAGTTCTAATGGTAGAAATATCTAAGGATAGTAACACAGGTAGTTGAGTGAAAGCAAGCGCAGGCTTGTCTGTCTGGTAGCACTGCATCTTCAGGTAACAGACATGAAAGAGATGGATTCTCCACATTTCAAAAAAATATTGTCACACACCACTAAAGTGACACCAATTTCCACAGAATAGAATTAGTATAATGTTCCTTTGACACCCCTTCTACTATAGGCAATTTGCCAGACGAGGACCCAACTTGGAGTCTCCACATTTAAAAAAAATTATTGTCATACACCACTAGTGTGGCATCAATTTCAACAAAGTAGAAATAGAATAATGGGGCTCTGACATCCCTTCCACTAAAGGCAACCCGAAAGATAAAAACCCAACTTGGAGTCTCCACAGTTTAAAAAATTGTTTGTGACATGAACAGCAGTAGGAACAGTAGGCACAGAAGCCAAGACAAAGATGGCGCAGACGGCAATAACGCAAAATCAATGCATGACACTAAAAATGACCCCATTGCCTGCTCTACTCCGTCTGCAACTGGGGATAAGAGAAATGTGTGAAACGACTCCCAGAAATTGCTTATGCCACTGCTGCTGCTAATGGTTTTGCAATGATGCCTTGACGTTCCTGGGGTCGGACGTCTAGAACTCTAACAAAAGATATGTGACCCTGTACCCTCAGAGGTCTTATTTATTTAAAAGTTCCATTTTATTGAAAAATCATTAAATATGTATAAAAGCACAGTTACATGCAGTCAGATTAAACCAGTGGAAATCTAGAGCGACATGTTTCGGCCTATAGCGAGGCCTTAGTCATGGTCTCGATGACGGATTCTTCACCGCCAGGTCACATATCTTTTGTTAGAGTTCATTGCTGCGGCTGCTGAGCCACGACCCTTGCTCATGAATGGATCCTTGGAGTGAGACAAGGACGGTGAGCTGACTAAATATTTCTTTTTTGACATCTAGATCTAGGATGCACACTGTGTGCCTCACTGCTGTCTTGGGGAAAACCAATCTTAAGATTGTCTACAAGCAGGTGTCGATACTACAGCATGGGTGCATCCCTTTCCAGGGGGGAAAGCATCTGGCTAAATTTACTCTGTACCATAGATCTAACATAGAGGCAACCCAGTAGTCAGCACTATTTCTAAACTTTGAAACTTTGAAGATAGTGCAGCAAGAAGGCACTCATGTGTTGGGTGCTTCCATGAGGCCCAAGTCCATAGTGTGTTGGCAGCGGGGTAACACTCAAGGTTGCTTCATCCATCCCATCTCGTCAACCACTGACAACAGAGAGGTGATTATTATACTCTTCATTTGCCGGCAGTTGCACATCCATCACCTCATCATACTTCATTTGTTCCTTGGCTACTGCACCTTCACTGAAACAGCACAGAAAAAGGACTTAAAAATCCTCCAATAATAGAAAACAGCAAAAGAGCAAAAAGGTTTACCCGTCCAGGCCTTCAGAAAAATGCAGGATGCAGTGGACTCATATAATTAAGATGGAAACACAGGTGCAAGAATACCGATGAAACAACCGCTCACAGCCTACCAATACATGGAGGGGGTGGTTTACTTTGTATCTGGTCGGTTTATCCAGCCACTGACTAGCTGGCTATTTATTTTACCAACCTAGCTATGATGAGACTATGTATACTGCTATTTGCGCAGTAGCGCCTTGTCTCTATTTCTAGAACTGACTACTAGAGTTGAGCGACTTTTGGTTTTTTAGGGTCGAGTTTCGTTTCGTGAAACCCGACTTTTCCAAAAGTCGGGTCGAGCAAGATCGGCCGACTATAAGGAAAAGTCGGGGTCGTCCCGAAACACGAAACCCAATGTAAGTCAATGGGGAATAAAAGTCGGCAGTGAGAGGAGGACAGGAAACACACCTACAGTGCCCATTTAAATGCCAAAAGCATCAATTCTTCTTACTTAAGCTTGTCAACCTTAATTAACTTCATAATACAAGTTACGCACTGAAAAATGGGGGTTATTTGGCTAAAGTTGTGGGGGGGTAGGGCTGGCTCCAGGTTTTCATGTGCCTTGGGCGAAAGAGCGCCCCTTTAACACATACCACAACTCATCATGCTCCGATACGGCAGAGAAATAGCGGTATAGTACAATGAAAAATACTTCACTTTTTACATCTCATGACAAGGCCCATCTATTTCTCCATACAGAATCATTGGTCCCATATAATGTCTGAAACAGTATATGATGAGCTCCACATAATGCTACAGTATATGTTGGTCCCCATGGATGAAGCTCCACTGTGTTATGGGCCCAAATAATGCTCCAAACATAATGGGCCCCATTTCTAATGCTCTAGTGTATAATGGGCCCTGTAAATGCTGCTCCAGTGTCTGATGTCCACCTTTGGAATGTTCCAGTGTATGGTGGGCCCCATCTATCATTCTCCAGAGTATAGTGCTCCCCAAAAATTGCTGTCCCAACATTGAAAACAATGAAATAAGTCTCCTCGCTAGGGAATCCCTGTACTAGTCTGGACTCCTCGTCGTTCCCATCTTCCATAGCACTGCACAGTATTTCAACCTTGCAAGTGCTGTGATTCAGAGCAAGCAGGGGGGCCCACTCGTTGGCGACGGCACTGGCACAGGGCCCCTGATAGTACGGTGGTGTGTCTGATGGCGGGTGGGCCGAACCTGCACTTTCATCTGCAGCTTCCTCTTTGTCACCGTGTAAGATGGAACTGTATATGGGAAGGGTAACCTGAGTTTTATCAGGGTCAGATTCAGGCTGTGTAGCGTGCGAGGGGAATGTAGTGGTCTGGGCCAATGTACCAGCAGATTCATCGAGCAGTGGCTGGGCATCAGTGCACTTGTGTCGCCCCCAGGAGTACGGTCGCCACAGTGGCATTACCTTCCTCCTAGGGAGTGTGATGTCATGCTTGGGAGCAACGAAGGATCTCTCTAGCAGGTTAACTGATTGGGCGGCGTTATTCCCACGAGTCATGACCCTCCAAACAGCGTTCATGAAGGCAAAGTGTTTGTTTTACGTGGGCAGTATGGTTGCAAAGCTGAACCTTAAAGGAATGTTCAGAAGGGCACCACCAGGAGTGTCGCCTACGGTTGGGAAACCTCAACCATGCCAGCTACAGAAAAGATGCACACATTGCAAGCTTAATTCCGTGAACGAACGAGACTCCGTCATGCCCCACGGTCCGAGTCCGGCTTACTAGAGGGACACGTGAGGCTCTGGCACATGAGATTGGCCAATAACTGGTGTGTCATGCCCTTACATGTCCGTGGCTGCATGTGCGCTACACTGAAAAGGCCAGCGTTTGTCGCTTACAGGTGCAGATAACCCACTGAACAACGTTAGTGATGGGGATCTGTGATTACAATTATTACCCGCGAACGATGATTTCCCAGTAAGTGCAGGTCAACCGCAGTTCCGGAATTAGGCCTAACCGTCATTCCTGAAAAAATGAAAAACTTACGTGTGCAAACAACAGGTGCTGTAGCTTGCTTAACAGCTCGCCAGCCGTTCTCAGGCCCAGTATGGATTACATGGATGGATAGCATAGTGTACACATTCAAAATATATGTCTATACATCAGGAGGCAGGCTCAGACGGTGTTAGGCCCAGTATGGATTGCACGTGATTGCACAAAGGTGAGAAAGGGTACCGTATCCCCGGATAACATGTATGGATAGCATAGTGTACACATTCAAAATATATGTCTATACATCAGGAGGTAGGCTCAGACGGTATCAGGCACAGTATGGATTTGACGGCCCAGACTACACAGCGGAGGAGCAGGGAGAGGTAAAGATTGCAAATGCTGGGGCCCTGCCCAAGCAAGGGGGGGCCACTTGTGGGCGTCGGTACTGGCACTGGGCCCCTCATAGTACGGCGGTGTGTCTGACGGCGGGTGTGCACCACCACCGTCAGAGACACTTGATTGCACTATGAGGGACCCTGTGCCAGTGCCCGCGCCCAAGAGTCGGCCTACCCACCTGTCCAGGGCAACGGCACTCGCACGGTGTCGTGCGCTAGATGGTGACCCCGGCCATGGGGGGGGAGGCAGCACAGTTAGGGAGTTTTAGAAAGTGGCATATGTTGATGTTGGACATTCAGCTGATGCAAAAGGCGAAATAGGTGAAGTACCAGGAAGAGGTGGACCAAAGCAAGCCATTTTTCTGTCACCCTATGTGTCATCAGGGGAAGGTGGGACAAAATCCTTGGAAACCCATGCATGGTTCATTTTAATGAAGGTTACATCATCCACATTTTGGGTTGACAGACGGGTCCTTTTTTCTGTCAGGATTGATCCAGCTGCACTGAAGACTCTTTCTGATAGCACACTTGCAGCTGGGCAAGCGAGCTCCTGTAAGGCATATTGTGCCAATTCAGGCCAGGTGTCCAGTTTAGCGGCCCAATAGTCAAAGGGGAATGACCTGTGTGGGAGAACATCGATATGGGAGGAAAAGTAGTTTGTAACCATAGTTGACAACTGCTGTCTCCTGTCACTTTCCATCGATGCAGTATTACCAGTTGTGTGAGCGGTACTTGAAAAATCAGTCCACAACATTGTCATGAAACCCCTGTCTCCAACGCCACTTCTGCTGTGTGCACCACGAACACCTCTGCCAAGCTGCCCCCGGCCCGTATGGCTCGTGTGAGAACCATCACCGCTGCTGTGTGCTGGGAATGCCTCAAGCAACCGATTTACCAGAGTTGCTTGTTTATTAGCCAATATTAGGTCAAGGTTCTCCTGTGGCATGATGTTTTGTAATTTGCCTTTATAGCGTGGATCCAGGATGCTGGCCAACCAGTAGTCGTCATCGTTCATCATTTTGGCAATGCGGGGGTCCCTTTTTAGGATCTGCAAGACATAATCTGACATGTGGGCCAATGTTCCCGGTGTCAATGATGCACTGCGAGTGCTGGTTGGAGGAGCACTTTCTGGCAAATCCACATCCCTCCAGTCACGCACAAACCCTGTACCAGACCTTGCCGCACCTACATTTTCACTTGCCCCACGAGATGCATCCTCCTCCCCTAAGTAATCATCCCCATCATCATCCTCCTCCTCCTCTTCTTCCTCCAGCTCGTCCAGGAGAGGTCCCTGAGCAGACAATGGCTGAATGTCATCAAGCATTCCCTCCTCGTCAACATTGGCTGCAGACGCCTGCTCCTTAAGGTGCGTCAAAGTTTGCATGAGCAGACGCATAAGTGGGATGCTCATGCTTAGGATGGCGTCGTCTGCGCTTACCAGCCGTGTGCATTCCTCAAAACACTGAAGGACTTTACAGAGGTCTTTCAGCTTCGACCACTGCACACCTGTCAACTCCATGTCTGCTCTCAAAGTGCCTGGCCGTGTATCCTCCCACAAATGCATTATGGCCTGCCTCTGCTCGCACAGCCGCTCCACCATGTGCAGGGTGGAGTTCCACCTTGTTGCAATGTCGATAATGAGGCGGTGGTTGGGAAGGTGGAGCAATCGCTGCAGCTTCTGCATACGAATGGAGTGTACAGGCGACCGGAGGATGTGCGCGCACAGTCTTCGCACCGTCTGGAGCAGGGCTATTAACTCCGGATAATTTTTGAGGAAGCACTGCACCACCAGGTTCAAGGTATGAGCCAAGCAAGGTATGTGGCTGAGTTTTGAAAGGGCTATGGCTGCCACAAAATTACGGCCGTTATCACTAACTACCTTGCCTGCCTCAAGATGTACACTGCCCAGCCATGACTCAGTTTGTCGCTGAAAGTACTCGGCCAGCACCTCGGCGATGTGTCTGTTGCCCAAACACATCATCTGCAACACAGTCTGCTGACGCTTTCCACTAGCTGCTCGATAGGGGGACACCTTGTGTGCAACAGTGGCAGCTGCAGATGGAGTGCTCGTACGACTGCGCTCTGTGGACGAGCTTTCGCTTCTGGAGGAGGAGGAGGGTCGAACGCCTACAGCCAACTGTTTCCTATATCGTGGGCTAGGCAGCACTGTCCCACCACCGCTGTCCCCTGTGGACCCTGCATCCACCACATTAACCCAGTGCGCAGTGATGGACACGTAACGGCCCTGGCCATGCCGACTGGACCATGCATCAGTTGTGAGGTGCACCTTTCCACTCACTGACTGCTTGAGTGCATGGACAATGCGGTCTTTCACATGATGGTGGAGGGCTGGGATGGCTTTGCGAGAGAAGAAGTGGCGACTGGGTAGGTCATAGCGTGGTACTGCATAGGCCATGAGTTCGCGGAAAGCTGCGCTTTCCACCAACCGATATTATTAACGAGATTAGTTTGGCAATGTGGGCGTTCAAACCCAGTGTACGCAGATGAGAGACTGAGTACTTTCTTGACCTACTCATAGTGTCTGGGAGGGTGAGCTGGACTTGAGAGCTGCATATGGTGGAAGTAGCGGTGGACAGGGCGGACTGAGAGAGGGTTGATGATGGTGATGGAGTTGGTGTTCTTTCTGATGGCCTAGATTCAGTATTTCGTTGATATAACAGTGGGATTCCCTGACTGCTGTGGCCTTGCAACGACACCTCAACATTTGCTGCTGTGCTGACTGGTGGGCTTACAGTGGGGGAAACAATGTAGCATTGCTGACTACCTTCTTTGTGATCAGTTGCACATGTGGTACTTGAGGTTTGGTGTTGTGTCCACGCTTGCAAGTGCATGGTGGTTAAATGTCTAAGCATGCAACTGGTATTCAAATTTTTCAGATTTTTCCCTCGGCTAAAGGTCTTTGCGCACTTCTTACAGATAACCTTGGCCTGATCATGAGGATTTTGTTCAAAAAAGTGCCACATTGCACTCTTCCTACTTTGGCAGACATTTTGCGGCCTAGCACGCTATGATATTTTGACCCTCTGGACAAGCTATCCAGCAACTCTTTTGATTTTTGGAACCTGTCTTTGGAGTGCTCCGTGCCTGCCAGATAACAGCTGTTGCGATGTCGATGTCTGCTGTGGATGCTCCTCATCTGGGCTATTGGAAGCAGCACCCTCTTCCCCCAATGGATGCCAATCTGGGTCAACAACTGGGTCATCCATCACCTCCTCTTCAATGTCATGTGCACCTTCCTCTGTGTCACCGTGTATGGTGGTATAGTGTGCGGGAAGGGGCACCTGAGTCTCATCAGGGTCAGAATCTGGCTCTGTACACTGCGAGGACAATGTAGTGCTCTGAGTGAATGTACCAGCAGAATCATCTATCAGTGGCTGTGCATCAGTGCACTCCATGTCAGATTCATCTTGGCCTGGGTAATTCACCATTTCACTTGATAATCCAGGCATGGTATGTGAAAACAGCTCCATGGAGTAATCAGTAGTATGGCCTGCGTCATCCTTCAATCTTGGTTGGGGTGAAGGACACAAGGAAAGGTGTGGTTCATGAGCCTCCAATGACGACTCAGTGATTTTACTTTTTACAACTTCAGAAGAGGAGGCGATAGAGCTGGAGGCTGAGTAAGCAATGTAAGCCAAAACTTTTTCCTGCAGCTCTGGCTTTAAAAGCGGTTTGCCAACTCCTAGAAAAGTAAGCCTTCGAGGCCTTGTGGAGCCAGACGATGACGCAGGCTCAACACCTCCTGCATTCGGTCCTATTTTGCTTTTGCCACTACCATCAGATCCACCACCACCACCATCATTACCAGCTGCCAACTCCCACCCAATTCCACGGCCTCTTCCACCAGCCTTCCTCATTTTTGGTAGAAATGTAGACAAAATCCAACAAACTATATAGTAATGTAAAACAAGGTACAAGGTGTCTATAGGACAGGGGAGATTTTGAATTTGTGCACACACTTGTGGACACTGGACACTTATGGATTGTGTGAGGCCCACTGAATATCAGAGCGCTATGTCACAGGCTCGATGGCACAGGTGTGAAAAAAGTGACTACAGGATAAGGGAGATTTTGAATTTCTGCACACACTTGTGGACACTGGACACTTATGGATTGTGTGAGGCCCACTGAATATCAGAGCGCTATGTCACAGGCTCGATGGCACAGGTGTGAAAAAAGTGACTACAAGATCACGGAGATTTTGAATTTCTGCACACACTAGTGGACACTGGACACTTTTGGATTGTGTGAGGCACACTGAATATCATAGCGCTATGTCACAGGCAGAAATTGGCTAGTGTATCACAAACTACAAGGTATATAGAATTGGGCAGAATAGGAATCTCCCTAGAGTGAAGGTCTGTAAGAACGGAACAAGTCCTCCACTTATCCTTCCACAGTGACACACAGATAGCTTCACAGTGGCCGTGATAACAGCCGTTACACGGTACTGAGAGGAGCGTGCACGTACACGGCTGTCCGGTGTACGTAAAATTGTCAAGCTCCGTGTTTTTTAAGTATACGAACTGACACACGCTGTCTCTCTATAGTTTTGAATGTGATCAAACAGCAAATATATTAAACTGTTTGAAAGCTAGACAAAACTAGAAGGTACAGGTCTGTAAGAATGGAACATGTCCTCGACTTATTCTCACAGAGTGACACACAGATAGCTTCACTGTGGCCGTGATAACAGCCGTTACACGGCACTGAGAGGAGCGTGCACGTACACGGCTGTCCGGTGTACGTAAAATTGTCAAGCTCCGTGGTTTTTAAGTATACGGACTGACACACGCTGTCTCTCTATAGTTTTGAATGTGATCAAACAGCAAATATATTTAACTGTTTGAAAGCTAGACAAAACTAGAAGGTGCAGGTCTGTAAGAACGGAACATGTCCTCGACTTATTCTCACAGAGTGACACACAGATAGCTTCACTGTGGCTGTGATAACAGCCGTTACACGGTACTGTGTGAGGAGTGTGCACCGCTGTATGGTGTGAAAAAATGCACGCTCAGTACCTCAGCAGGACAAAAAAAAAAATTGGGATTGCTTTTAAAAAAGCAGTTTGCAGAGCAGTGGGTAAACAGCAATGCAGCCGTCAGGAAGCCTTAGAAGGCAGCCTAACAACCAACACCGCTGATCAACCAAAATATAGCCTCCCCTTGCACTGCACACACAGTGACTGGTGTGTTGTACAGGCAAAATCGCTAGCAGCAGAAGCAGTTTTTTTTTCTTCTTCCCTGCCTAACGCTCTCCCTAAAGAATCAGCAGCAGCAACCTCTCCCTATGCTAAGATAGGCAGAATAAAAAACAAATCTGAACTGAGAAAGTAAGTTAATGTGTATGCACAATGTAAGTGCATATTAACACATGACCATTAACCAGAGAAAACAAAAAGCAAAAAACACAAATATCCTGAACTAAAAAGTAAAAAATATACTGCAAATAATGCATAAAGGTAGTAATAATAATAAGGGTATTTAGTAAACATAATTTTGATCAAAATAATGCACAAGCCATCCCGCCACGTCACGGCAACCCTTGTGGGACAGTCCCTACTCTAGTATTTAAAACCTTTTCACTTGCCAAGTGACGTAAATGTGAATAAGGATCGAGCGGCTGAACCACTAGTAACAGCTTAGGCCAGACTGGATGGCTTTCCCAGCTCAGAAAAAGGGCGGTCACACCCATATATGCACTGAACGCACAATGAAATGAATAAAAAACAAATCTGAACTGAGAAAGTAAGTTAATGTATATGCACAATGTAAGTGCATATTAACACATGACCATTAACCAGAGAAAACAAAAAGCAAAAAACACAAATATCCTGAACTAAAAAGTAAAAAATATACTGCAAATAATGCATAAAGGTAGTAATAATAATAGGGGTATTTAGTAAACATAATTTTGATCAAAATAATGCACAAGCCATCCCGCCACGTCACGGCAACCCTTGTGGGACAGTCCTTACTCTAGTATTTAAAACCTTTTCACTTGCCAAGTGACGTAAATGTGAATAAGGATCGAGCGGCTGAACCACTAGTAACAGCTTAGGCCAGACTGGATGGCTTTCCCAGCTCAGAAAAAGGGCGGTCACACCCATATATGCACTGAACGCACAATGAAATGAATAAAAAACAAATCTGAACTGAGAAAGTAAGTTAATGTGTATGCACAATGTAAGTGCATATTAACACATGACCATTAACCAGAGAAAACAAAAAGCAAAAAACACAAATATCCTGAACTAAAAAGTAAAAAATATACTGCAAATAATGCATAAAGGTAGTAATAATAATAAGGGTATTTAGTAAACATAATTTTGATCAAAATAATGCACAAGCCATCCCGCCACGTCACGGCAACCCTTGTGGGACAGTCCCTACTCTAGTATTTAAAACCTTTTCACTTGCCAAGTGACGTAAATGTGAATAAGGATCGAGCGGCTGAACCACTAGTAACAGCTTAGGCCAGACTGGATGGCTTTCCCAGCTCAGAAAAAGGGCGGTCACACCTATATATGCAACGTGGCGGGATGGCTTGTGCATTATTTTGATCAAAATTATGTTTACTAAATACCCTTATTATTATTACTACCTTTATGCATTATTTGCAGTATATTTTTTACTTTTTAGTTCAGGATATTTGTGTTTTTTGCTTTTTGTTTTTTTTAAGATCGGCAGAAGTAAGATGGCGGTCGGCGTGCACGCCCTTTTATACCCCCTGTGACGCCCACCAAAGCAAGCCAATCACTTGCATGCCCTTCTGAAAGATGGTGGTGACCCCTGCCTATGTCATCACGTTGCCCACAGTGTCCGTGGATCCTGATTGGCTGAAAAAGAGCACAAAACAAACTTTTGAAACGCGACTTTGGCGCGTAAGTCGCCGACCTCGTGGCCGACCTCATCCTAGGGTCGGGTTTTGTTTCATGAAACCCGACTTTGCCAAAAGTCGGCGACTTTTGATATTTTTCGACCCGTTTCGCTCAACTCTACTGACTACTGTTAGAAATGTGCTTGTGACTAATTTTAGTCTAGCATATTTATTATCTTAGCGCCTGCGCATCCTTTTATTTGTGGTCGTCGTTCCTACAACTATTGATTATAGCACTGGGATAGACAAAAAGGTCAATAGTTACCTTCTGGTCCTTCTTTTATAAGGTCTGTATAAGAGTGTGTTAGCTCCGCCTAGTTCACTGAGTTTAAAGAGTGTCCCGTGTTAGCTCCGCCCAGTTGGTTTTATTTGTGGTCGCCGTTCCTATAATTACTGATTGTAGCACTGGGACTAACAAAAAGGTCAACAGTTACCTTCTGGCCTCTTTCTTACAAGATCTGCATTAGAGTGTGTTAGCCCTGCCCACTTGGCTGAGCATAAAGATCTTTATCATTTACATACCGTAACTTTTTGTCCACACTTGCTCACGGGGTATTTGTGTGTCGGGGACGGGCCGTTTACTTTGTATCTGGTCGGATTATCCAGCCACTGCCTAGCTGGCTATTTATTTTACCAACCTAGCTATGAGTGAGACTATGTATACTGGTATTTGCGCAGTAGTGCCTTGTCTCTATTTCTAGAACTGACTACTGTTAGAAATGTGCTTGTGACTAATTTTAGTCTAGCATATCTATTATCTTAGCGCCTGCGTACCAGTGATGAGAAGCTCTTTCATCCCTTTATTTGTGGTCGTCGTTCCTATAACTACAGATTATAGCACTGGGATAGACAAAAAGGGCAATAGTTACCTTCTGGTCCTTCTTTTATAAGATCTGTATAAGAGTGTGTTAGCTCCACCCAGTTGGCTGAGTATAAACAGTGTCCCGTGTTAGCTCCGCCCAGTTGGCTGAGCTTAAAGTGTCCTGTTTATTTAACTGATCATCATGGCAACTGAGACCCAAACCTGCACAGTCTTTGTATAAGCACAGGCGCTTTAGATCATAGGTATTGCGCCTTATCATTGTTTTCTCCAGTGATATGCGTCTATTGGTGACTATGGCAGCTGCATGACTAATAATACAGTGGTTATCTACGTCTCGCATTGGCCGGGAGCGCCTACGGGGAATTGTTTTTGGTCATCGTCTACTCAGATAATTACTACAGTGAATGTGCTGCATATCTTTAGAATGTCCCCTTAATTGTGTCTCTTCTCCTATTTGTGACGCGCGCTTTGTTTATTATACGCCGACGCAGATAATCATCACAGCAAGTGAGCTGTATATCTTTGAGGGTCAATCGGTCACATGACCGCAAGCGTCCCCTTGATTGGTCTTTCTCATTTATTCGTGACGCGCACTTTGTCTACTATACGCCGACGCCTGTGCAGTAGGTTACTGCAGGCGCCTGCGCAGTAGCAATATTGAGCTCTCTCTCACTTCCTGTATTCAGGATGTGTGCCTTGTCTCCCGGACACTGACGCTTGAGCAGTTGGCATTCTGTGACATCACATGCCGCTGCTGTGAGCTGTCAGCCATAGCTATGGATCAGTGACTAACCGCTGACTCTCAGGTATATTGAATGTTAACCCTGTCATGGTAAGCAGCGGCGCAGCTGCTCCGTATCTACTAATTATGCAACCATATATATTGACACAGCTGACTGGCAATCTGTACCCCTGACGAAGCCACCTAGAGTGGTGACACGTGTCGGGTCTCTGGTTCTACCTGTCCCACTTCACTTCTCATGGGTTTTGTATTGTGCTGATTTGTATGTGTGGTTATCATTTGGGGTGGTTGTGGAGATTTTCTCTGTCCACTTAGACCCTCTCTAGCCCCTAATGGTCTGGCTGATCTGGTCCTTGATGTTCCCTATGCCTGATCTTGGGCTGGGTACCTCTACGCATATATGAGGTCTATTTAGTGAGCATTTCTATCTTTTTTGCACACCTCATAGTGATCAGCATCTTCTTGGGTTTATATTATCCCTTGTACTGTTTTTTGTAATTATTGGGTTGGAATTGCATCATTTTTTCATTGTATTTGTATATTATTGGTGTTTCTGACTCTTATGCTCTATATTACCTATGTGTGGACTTACTAATTCTCCTATTGAGAATCCTGTTTACATGGACCTAGATATATAGGCATCATTCTCAGTGAGGGTGATAGTTGGTAGCAGGTGGGTTGCTCTGTTATGAGCATTGTATTATTTGTGTATGTGTCACATCTGTGACCATTTGTAATGTTTTTAAGAATTTTTGCTGTTTGCTGTGTTTAATAAAATTTGTATTATATATGCTATGTCCTATTCAGGGTGATCGCCTGCTCATGGCCTATTTCTTTCTCTCCTTTTTGTCAAGCTAATAGAAGGGTGTCACTACTAGGCTGGCCTGGATGCTGTGCATGGCCACAGTGTGAACAGCGCCGCATACAAGTTTTTTATTGTGTATTAACACACCAGGCAACCGCCCCCTCCATGTATTGGTAGGCTGCGAGCGGTTGTTTCATCGGTATTCTTGCACCTGTGTTGCCATCTTAATTATATGGGTCCACTGCACCCTGATAGTGCATTTGTCTGGAGGCCTGGACGGGTAAACCTTTTTGCTCTTTTGCTGTTTTCTATTATTGGAGGATTTTTAAGTCCTGTTTCTGTGCTGCTTCAGTGTTAGGATTTAGTGTTAGGTACCCGTAAACGTGGAGACCTTTGGAGCAGGTTACGGGCTCACGTATTTTGGCCAAAATATCAGCTAATACTCCACATTTTTTAATGTGTTTTTTGCACTTTTTATTCAGGGTGCAGTTGGGCCCATTTGGTCTTGTAAACTGCGGTGTCTGTTCACATGGCATGCATTTTTAGAGCGCTAAGCCAGCCCGCCTGAGCTAATAGAAGGGTGTCACTACTCGGCTTGCCTGGATGCTGTGCACGGCCATAGTGTGAACAGCGCCACATACAAGTTTTTTATTGTGCATTAACATACCAGGCAACCGCCCCTTCCATATATTGGTAGGCTGTGAGCGGTTGTTTCATCCGTATTCTTGCACCTGTGTTTCCATCTTAATTATATGGGTCCACTGCATCCTGATAGTGCATTTGTCTGGAGGCCTATGGAGGTGTTTGTTCAGTTGAGCTTTCATTATCATTAATACCTAAAGGTACTGTCACACTTAGCGATGTACCAGCGATCCCGACCAGCGATATAACGCTGTCAGGATCGCTGGTACATCGCTAAGTGGTCGCTAGTGAGCTGCCACACAGGCAGATCTCACCAGCGACATCGCTGGGGACGGGGGTCGCTACTTACCTGTCACACTAGGCGATCCTGCGTCCTCCCGCCCGGCTCCACGCGTCGCTCGTCATCACAGAAGGAAGCGCCGCAGGAAGCTGATGACGAGAAACAGTCCTGGAGGTTCTCGCGCGATCAGCGATAACCAGCGGGGGGAGCAGGTTGTAGGTAAATATCAGACACAGCGATATCGCTAGCAATATCGCTATAACGTCACAAGTTATAGCGATATTGCTAGCGATATCTCTTAGTGTGACATGCCCTTAACCCACATACACATCGTACATGAAGCCTTCCTCCATTAACTCACTTTTCCCACAAACAAACAATTTGGATTAGCTAATTGGGCCTCCTTGCTGCACTCTAAAGGTACTGTCACACTTAGCGATGTACCAGCGATCCCGACCAGCGATATGACGCGGTCAGGATCGCTGGTGCATCGCTAAGTGGTTGCTAGTGAGCTGCCACACAGGCAGATCTCACCAGCGACATCGCTGGGGACGGGGGTCGCTACTTACCTGTCACACCAGGCGATCCTGCGTCCTCCCGCCCGACTCCATGCGTCGCTCGTCATCACAGAAGGAAGCGCCGCAGGAAGCTCACGACGAGAAACAGTCCTGGATGTTCTCGCGCGATCAGCGATAACCAGCGGGGGAGCGGGTTGTAGGTAAGTATCACACACAGAGATATCGCTAGCAATATCGCTATAACGTCACAAGTTATAATGATATTGCTAGCGATATCGCTTAGTGTGACATGCCCTTAATACTAGCCCTAACAATAATTAAGTGCAATTCTGTGCTTTTGATTTGTCACTGAAACAGTTTTATCACAAACTATTTGGATTAGGAAAAGGGGCTTCCGAAGACTGACATACTGTTTATGCATAATCTAGTTAGGTGCTGGAAGATCGATATCACACAGGACAGGATCCTATCAAGCTAACTGACAAGTTCACTTGCAGCACTGTCTGGAGCTGTTTCTCTGCACTGTGACACTAAGAAAATGGTGCCAGCATGTCTGCTTTTTATATGGCCAGGGATTTCTCTCACGCATCACCCCTACTCTGGAACTCTCTACCACAACATATCAGACTCTCACCTACCATCGAAACCTTCAAAAAGAGCCTGAAGACCCACCTCTTCCGACAAGCCTATAACCTGCAGTAACCACCGATCGACCAAACCGCTGCACGACCAGCTCTACCCTCGCCTACTGTATCCTCACCCATCCATTGTAGATTGTGAGCCCTCGCGGGCAGGGTCCTCTCTCATCCTGTACCAGTTATGACTTGTATTGTTCAACATTATTGTACTTGTATGTATTATGTATACCCCTCCTTACATGTAAAGCGCCATGGAATAAATGGCGCAATAACAGTAAATAATAATAATAATAATGTGTGACTTCGGCAGGCAATCACAGAAGACCTTGTGTAATGACATTGTGGATGGTTTCTGCGCCTGATTGCCTCCTGGAAACAACATGCATAAAGTTAAGGGGGAAAAAAAGAGTGCACCACTCCCTTTACCTCTGCTCCATCACAGAGCAACTGTTCCTTGGATAAGCATTCCAATGGAGCTGAATAAACTAGAGTTTTATTGCCATGAGGAATGTTGTGAAGGGAAAGGTTGGGGAGGATGAATTTGACTAGACACTATGTGTTGAAATGTGTTGTAAGATCGCATGGAAAGGGGGAAATGTATATGGAGACAGTATTGACAGGGGGGAATATGCAGAGGGGGGTGAGTTTGTGAGGAGACAGTGTGAGAAGGTGGTGGAGCAGGCAAAAGTGTAGGAAGACAGTATGGAAAGTGGGAGACTATTTGAGGAGATAGTATGATGAGGGGGGAATGTATGAAGCGACAGTATAGGGAGGGAGGAGGGAAAAGTGTGAGCAGACAATGTGAGGGGAGGGAGAGATGTGTGAATAGACAGTATAGGGAGACAGTATTTAAATGGAGAAATGTGTAAGGAGTTAGTATAGGGAAGGGAATGTGTGAGAAAGTGGTATAATGGAAATGTGTAAGGAGACAAAATGGGGAGGGTGTGTGTCAGGATACATTATGGAAAGGAAAGATGGGTGAGGAGACAGTATGGAAAGGATGGATTTATTATGAGACATTATATGTCAGAAGAGATAGTATGGAGAAGGACTGTATGTGAGGAAACAGTATGGAGATGGGGGATGCGTGATGATACAGTATTATTAGGTGGGAAATGTTGGGGGAGACAGCATGGGCAGGGGGCAATGCATGAGGAGATGGTATGGGTGGAAGGATGTGTGAGGAAATTTGTGAGGAGAGGGGAGAGGGATCTTTGAAAAAGGGAATGTGTGAGGCTACAGTATGGGCATGGTAGAATGTGTGAAGAGACAGTAAGGGGAGGAGGATATATGTATGGAGAAATTATGGTGGGAAATGTGTTGGGAGACAGTATGGCAAAAGGGGTATGTGTGAAGATGCAATGTGACGAGGGAAGGGAACCATGTGTGAGTAGACAGTATAGGGAGAGGAGATCTAGTTTATTATACAACAAAGCACAAAAAAACATCAGATTTCCCTACTATTAATCACATTTTAAATATTTCTTGTAAGGCTAAAAATATACATACACATGTTGACAGGGACGCACACTACATTAAAACATATGCATGCTTAGATATAATATAATCCACAATGGTTAGGTTGCATGATCTCAGCACAATGGCAAAACCCCAATGTTCATCCACCAATGCTAAAAATATAATGCCCACATGAAGAGGTGTAGTTTAATTTATAGATGTGTCATTATGCACAGTGAGGTCTCCTTATGGATGTGTGTTCAACCTGATGCATGTTTTGGCACAGTCTCCATCAGGTGTCCGCATATACAGGAAGGAGGAGGTTTAAAAAAGAGGCATTGCCCAATCAGATTGCCATGTGAACCGGAAGTGACGCATGAATCACTGCATCAATCGCATCATGTTCCAAGCAACATCAGATGCACATGACTGAGCATGTGATCAGATGTCAGTAGGCAGATAGAGATACAGAAAGCCAACAGGGATCCTGGGAACAGGGCACGCATGCGTACTGGACTTCTGCTTCTATGGGAGAATTGAGCATTGTAAATACGTACATACCTATCTAATTTTGCAACATATTGACTCAAATATTAAAATAGAAGCATGCCGCTAAGTGTTTGTATGAGTGTGTCATATATCCAACAGTGCACCTCCAGCATTAAAAGCCACACCAAAGTAAACAGCAATCGGTACACATACATAAAAAGTATCAAGAATATTAATGTATACATATAGAATGCATCATGTCCAACAATCATATAATTTCATAACAGGGGCTAACATCTTGGATATAACATACTAGATGGTGGCCCGATTCTAACGCATCGGGTATTCCAGAATATGTATGTAGTTTATTTATGAAGTTTTAATAATAATGCAATAATGCACCCCTTCAATCCTGATATGCATGGTCCTCTCACCCCCAATCCTGATATGCATGGTACCCCTCCCCCATATCCTGGTATGCATGGTCCCCTCACTCCCCAATTCTGATATGCATGGTTCCCCCACCCCCCCATCCTAATTTGCATGGTCCTCTCACCCCCAATCCTGATATGCATGGTACCCCTCACCCCCCAATCTTGGTAAGCATGGTCCCCTCACCCTCCAATCCTGGAATGCATGGTCCTCTCAACCCCCAATCCTGGTATGCATGGTCTCCTCACCCCCCTATCCTGGTATGCATGGTCCTCTCACCCCCTTTGTTGGTATGCATGGTCCTCTCACCCCTCTTTCTTGGTAAGCATGGTCCCGTCGCCCCCCTTTCCTCCTTTCCTGGTATGCATGGTTCTCTCACCTCCCTTTCCTGGTAAGCATGGTCCCCTCACCCCCCTTTCCTGGTATGCATGGTCCTCTCACCCCCTTTGCTGGTATGCATGTTCCTCTCACCCATCTTTCCTGGTAAAAATGGTCCCCTCACCTCCCTTTCCTTGTATGCATGGTCCTTTCACCCCCCTTTCCTGGTATGCATGGAACTCTCACTCCCCTTTCCTGGTATGCATGGTCCCCCTCCCCCATTTCCTGGTATGCATGGTCCTCTCACCCCCCTATCCTGGTATGCATGGCACCCCTTCCCCATATCCTGGTATGCATGGTCCTCTCACCCCACTATCCTGGTTTGCATGGTTCCCCCCTATCATGGTATGCATGGTCCTCTCACCCCCTTTTCCTGGTATGTATGGTCCCCCTCCCCCCAGTCCTGGTATGTATGGTCCCCTCCCCCCCTTTCCTGGTATGCATAGTACTCTCACCCCGAATTCCTGGTATGCATGGTCCCCCTCCCCCCAGTCCTGGTATGCATGGCTCCCTCATCCCCCTTTGCGGGTATGCATGGTCCCCTCACCCCCCTTTCATTTCCTGGTATGCATGGCCCCCCTTTGTTTGTATGCATGGTCCCCCTCACCCCCAATCCTGATATGCATGGTACCCCTCCCCCCTATCCTGGTATGCCTGGTCCCCTCACCCCCCAATTCTGATATGCCTGGTCCCCTCACCCCCAATCCTAATATGCATGGTCCTCTCACCCACAATCCTAATATGCATGTCCTCTCACCCCCAATCCTGATATGCATGGTACCCCTCACCCCCCAATCTTGGTAAGCATGGTCCCCTCACCCTCCAATCCTGGAATGCATGGTCCTCTCAACCCCCAATCCTGGTATACATGGTCTCCTCACCCCCTTATCCTGGTATGCATGGTCCCCTCATCCCTCTTTCCTGGTAAGCATGGTCCCCTCACCCTCCTTTCCTGGTATGCATGGTCCTCTCACCCCCTTTGTTGGTATGCATGGTCCTCTCACCCCTCTTTCCTGGTAAGCATGGTCCCGTCACCCCCCTTTCCTCCTTTCCTGGTATGCATGGTTCTCTCACCTCCCTTTCCTGGTAAGCATGGTCCCCTCACCTCCCTTTCCTGGTAAGCATGGTCCCCTCACCCCCCTTTCCTGGTATGCATGGTCCTCTCACCCCCCTTTCCTGGTATGCATGGAACTGTCACCCCCCTTTCCTGGTATGCATGGTCCCCGTCCCCCATTTCCTGGTATGCATGGTCCTCTCACCCCCCTTTGCTGGTATGCATGGTCCCCCTCATCCCCCTATCCTAGTATGCATGGCCCCCCTTCCCCATATCCTGGTATGCATGGTCCCCCCTATCATGGTATGCATGGTCCTCTCACCCCCTTTTCCTGGTATGTATGGTCCCCCTCCCCCTTTCTTGGTATGCATGGTCCTCTCACCCCCCTCTTGCTAGTATGCATGGTCCCCATCCCCCCCCAGTCCTGGTATGTATGGTCCCCTCCCCCTTTGCTGGTATGCATGGTCCCCTCGCCCCCTTTCCTGGTATGCATGGTCCTCTCACCCCCCTTTCCTGGTATGCATGGTCTCCCTCCCCCCAGTCCTGGTATGCATGGTCCCCTCCCCCCTTTGCTGGTAAGCATGGTCCCCCTCACCCCCCTTTCCTGGTATGCATGGCTCCCTCACCCCCCTTTGCGGGTATGCATGGTCCCCTCACCCCCTTTCCTTTTCCTGGTATGCATGGTCCCCCCCTTTGCTGGTATGCATGGTCCCCTCACCTCCCTTTCCTGGTAAGCATGGTCCCCTCACCCCCCTTTCCTGGTATGCATGGTCCTCTCACCCCCCTTTCCTGGTATGCATGGAACTGTCACCCCCCTTTCCTGGTATGCATGGTCCCCGTCCCCCATTTCCTGGTATGCATGGTCCTCTCACCCTCCTTTGCTGGTATGCATGGTCCCCCTCATCCCCCTATCCTAGTATGCATGGCCCCCCTTCCCCATATCCTGGTACGCATGGTCCCCCCTATCATGGTATGCATGGTCCTCTCACCCCCTTTTCCTGGTATGTATGGTCCCCCTCCCCCCTTTCTTGGTATGCATGGTCCTCTCACCCCCCTCTTGCTAGTATGCATGGTCCCCATCCCCCCCCAGTCCTGGTATGTATGGTCCCCTCCCCCTTTGCTGGTATGCATGGTCCCCTCCCCCCCTTTCCTGGTATGCATGGTCCTCTCACCCCCCTTTCCTGGTATGCATGGTCTCCCTCCCCCCAGTCCTGGTATGCATGGTCCCCTCCCCCCTTTGCTGGTAAGCATGGTCCCCCTCACCCCCCTTTCCTGGTATGCATGGCTCCCTCACCCCCCTTTGCGGGTATGCATGGTCCCCTCACCCCCTTTCCTTTTCCTGGTATGCATGGTTCCCCCCTTTGCTGGTATGCATGGTCCCCCTCACCCCCCTTTCCTGGTTTGCATGGTCTCTGTTAAAATAAAAAATAGTTATATACTTACCTTCCGACAGCCCACGATCTCCACTCCACGCTTCATTCGCCCGGCCTCGCGGTCCCAGTAATGCTTTGCGCGAAACACCGCTGATGACTTTGCGCTCTCATGAGAGTGACATCATCTCCGGTCTAAGGCGCAAAGCATTACTGGGACCGTGAGGCCGGGCACATGGAAAGAAGATCGGAGGCCGTCGGAAGGTGAGTATAACTTTTTTTATTTTAATTCTCTTTTTTACAGATTAAGGCCTGCGCTCGATTGAGCGCTGCGCCGACTGCACCTGCCGCTGATTGGTCACGGCCTGGCAAACATATGACGAACATATGTGTTTACTATATTTGTGTTTATGTTAGGAACATTAAAATGGTTGCCCAGTCATGTGATTAAAGTCTTCAGTCCCTCTATGTGTGCTGCATGTTGTCAGGATTCTCCGATGCCGGCAGTGAGAACGATATCACACGATCGCAAGTATGCGATTAGCATATATGTTGTCATGTGCTGACTAGACGTGTGTTGTCTCATTCACTTCACTTCTATTAAGTGAGGCCCAGAACGTCTAGCTGAAATGTGGTCGGAAATATTTAAATCTCATACTTGCAGTCACATGACCGCCCACTCTTGCCACCAGCACTGAAGAATCCTGACAGGGTGAAGTGCGTGCACTGTGAGTATTCAGAAGTCTGCAGTCACATAGAATTGTGGGCTGTAGTATTTCTTTGACCATTGAGAGAATAAGAAAGAGCCATTTGTTGGAACTTGACTAGTGATGAGCAAGTATGCTCGCTACTCGAAATTTCCAAGCATGTTGGGTTTTCTTCAAGTATTTTGGGCATGCTCGGAGATTTAGTTTGTGCTGTCTCTCCTGCATGATATGCGGCTGCTAGACAGGCTGAATACATGTGGGGATTTCTTAACAAACAGACAACTCCCACATATACTCAGGCCGTCTAGCAGCTGCAAATCATGCAGCTGCAGCGACACAAACTAAATCTCAGAGCACGCCCAAAATACTCGGAGACCACCTGAGCATGCTCGGAAATCTCGAGTAACGAGTATACTCGATCATCTCCGCACCTGACTGTGAGTGTGCAAATCACATAGGAGCCAAACTTAATTTTTGCCCCAGGTGCAAGAAAAAAACCTAGATCTGTCTGTGACTCAATCCATAATGAATTGTCATTATGACAGGTCCCTTTACTGCCCAGAAAACAAAATTTAGATTCAGTAAGCCCTCACTTGAAAAAGCTGCTGCCTATAAGATTTCTTACAGATAGCGAATATCACTAAGGGGAATTAACTAAACAGGAACCCACTGAACCTTTTAGCTCGCTCTAACAATAATGTGCCACCAGAATTCTGCCATTTAGTATGGAAGCTATGGATTGAAAATCGAATTTTTGATGCTTCTAAGTAAACAAGTGGAGTTTTAACTCTCTATGTTACATTAAAATAATTGAAGGTAATAGTGTTAAGTCAAAAAAGTGGATAGGTACACTGAACTCAATGAATCATCTCTTTGCATAAACTGAAAGACAAATTAGTTGTGTTACATATGTAGAACCGGTAATGGTAAATGGTTACATAATTCAAAAGGACCCGATGTTTTATTCCCAAGGAAACACCTAGAAAATAAGTGGAAGAAATATTTTTATTACAATGTTATTTTTATTCCCGCCTCTATAGGGAAATAAAGAATATATTAACCAGCATTAGCTTTTTTCTCTTACTAGCATTGTATGTGCACTGGCACAAGATGGCTATAAACTTTTATAGAATTATTTGCAGTATTGTGTCTGCAAGGTGACAACAATATCAAAGGCAATAAACGGCCGCAATGTCCAGGGAACACATAGCTTCACTTACCTTTTACTGCAAAAAATCAATGGCCTCTATAGCTGTGCCTACATCCAAGAAACAGACAGAAACAATTATGATGGATGCTTGTTTTATGGTTGACATTTATTAAATTCAGAGTAAAAGAGCAGAAACTTTCTCCTACCTTGTACAGTGCTCCTTGCAAGTTGCTACATTCATTTCTTCCAAGATGAACATTGTAAGTTGAAAATATACTGTAGATAAATCGGCTTTTTTTGGACTGCTGGAAAATGGTTCTTTTGCCCTGAAAATGGCAATCCAAATGAAGGAATTATGAAGGTTCAGGAAATCTAGTCAGATAACTAGTAAAGATAAGGCAAGTAGTAGTAAAATATTAATTATTATTATTATACATTTATATAGCACCATTTATTCCAAGACACTTTACAGAGAAAAGGGGAAATATAGACAAGTACAATAAACATGTGCAAGACAATGGACAGACAAGTACAGGAGAGAGGACCCTGCCCACCAGGGCTCACAGTCTACAGGGATGGGTGAGGATACACTAGGAGAGGGTAGAGCTGGTTGTGCGGTGGTTCAGTAGACCGAGGATCATTGCAGGCTGTAGGTTTGATGGAACAGGTGGGTCTTCAGGTTTTTCTTGAAGGTTTCCGTTATTGGTGAGAGTCTGATGTGTTGCAGCAGAGAGTTCCAGAGTATGGGGGAAGCACGGGAGAAGTCTTGTATGAGGTTGTGGGAAGAAGAGATGAGGGGGGAATACAGAAGGAGATCTTGAGAGGATCGAAGGTTGCGTGCGGGTAGGTACCGGGAGACCATGTTACAGATGTATGGAGGAGACAGGTTGTGGATGGTTTTGTATGTCATGGTTAGGGTTTTGAACTGGAGCCTCTGGACAATAGGAAGCCAGTGAAGGGCCTCGCATAGGGGTAGGCTGGGGAATAGCTGGGAGACAGGTGGATTAGTCAGGCAGCAGAGTGTAGGATAGACTGGAGTCATGCCAGAGTACTGGAGGGAAGGCCAGAGAGTAGGAGGTTGCAGTAGATAAGCTGCATAGAGGTACTACTAGAGATAAAATCCATCCACACACTTATAGAGTCTGTACCAACTCAAGAATGGCATCATCTCTCCATGCATTATCTGTTGGACTGACCGAGAGCACAGAGCTCGGCTATCTTTGGCAATCCCATAGGCAATGAGTGGAGCAGTCAAACCCCCAACAATCAAGTTATTACCTGTCCGCGAAATATGTGATAAATTGGTGAAATGGAACAACTCTTTTTGGTAGCATATCTGCTGATTGGTTCTTTTCTTCAAAAAGCCAAATAAACACAGTTCATGTGGCATGGTAAGCTTTTCTCCAATGTAAAGTCACATGTAAACAGTTCATGTGCAATATGTGATTTCACTTTTTAATGGCTATAGAAAGACCAATAAAAGCTTCTATGATTATACAGTGATGACATATCATCAGGGTATTTCATTATTGTATGTCATAATATAATGTGTGTGACTTCTGACCCTCACTGAACATGAGAATTAAAAGGTTGCGGTGTTAAGTGATGTTCATGAGATTGCCTTCAGTTTCCTGCACTGCTTGTAAGTGCTCATGTGCAAGAAAGAACTATGAAGAGACTTGGATTGGTTGGGGTTCTAAAGGTCAGACCCTCACTGATCATAAAGTCAAGGCATGGCCCACAGATTGTTTATGAAATTGGAGTATACTTTAAATTTATTGTAAGGGGGTCACAGAGGCCTTTCTGAACCCCCAAACACGGCCCAGTTCAGAGTGTATAAATGTATATATTAACGTTGCCTCGTAAAGTTGATAAGATGTGTACTTAATGCTGCTATGTATATATTTCTGAGGTGTGCTATAGGGAAAACTTAGCATTTTTATTAGGCCACTAGATGAAGATATAATAGTGTATTTAGTATAGGACAAGAATTTAATAGATAGTAAATAGTTAACATAGGAGGGGTGTTATGATTGAGTCACCGTAGGAGGCAAAAACAGAAATGCTAGCTAAGTCCTGAAAACCAGAGAAGTTGGCAACTATCAGATTGCAGACCCCTGAACCTATCAACACAACTAGCAGTAGCCGTGGGGGGTTCCTACGATGACCTAGACCCCTCGATCACAGCCGGAGAGATACATAGACCTAAAGAAGGAAAGGGGAAATCTAACTGCCCCAGAGCAGACCCCAAAGCAATAGGCAGCCCCCCACATATAATGACGGTGAAGCAAGATGAAAACACTTACACAGACAGAAAGACAGGCTGAGCAAAGACGGGGCCCAAAAACTACCTAGATAGGAACGGATAGGAAGGCTGCTGTCTGCAATCTGCCAAAACCCTATCAGAGACAAAAGCCAACAAGCTGATATAAAAATGGCCCTGAAGCAACTAAGCTTCAAAAACTAAATCAGCACTCAGGTACTTTCAGAAAACAGAGCTCAAGGATCACTGCACACTCCAGCAGGGAGTGGCAGAATCCAAAAAAGCAAGAAAAACAAAAACAAATCTTAGATGCAAAAAGGCAAAACAGCAAACTTAGCTTTAGGAGAGCAGGAATCAGACTGGTGTCCAAGAGTCCACAGAGAAATCACCCGCAGGGCAGAAAGGGCGTAGGCTGCCTTAAATCCAGTCAGTGACTCCACTCAGCCAATCGTCTTCATTAGTCCCAGGTGCCTGATAATCAGGCTCACTAACTTCCTTCACTAGAATAGGGAGTTCACCAGGCCTCAGTGACGGAGGGGAAAATGAACTCACAACAGAGGGGTTAGCTGAGGTGTAAGGCAGGAATAGTTCCGGGTTAGAGTCAGTCAGGGCTAGGTAGCCCAAAGTGCTTGGGTGGGCTAAATGCCCGAGCTACTCAGCACCCCACAATATTTAAGGAAGAACCCAGCCATCCAGAGTCAGTGGGCCAGCATAGCTACAAATACCGCCACAACAGCATTTACAGGAACTTAGGCTACAGGATAAGTCTCTGCAGCACAGCAGGGCATGTCACTCACCATGTGGCAGGTCATTGCTTGGGCTGATGCCCTCAGATTTGGGCTGAGTAAACACCCATATCCAGTGAGGCTGGCCAGGGAGGACGCTGAGGAGCTGTTGGAAACAGTCTGACCCAGGCACATGCAGTGTGACAAGGAAAGGAGTGCAGAGAAAGATGAAGTAACGTGTAATGTGGTGATGGAAAAACCACAGCTAGAGGACAATCATGGAGCATAGCTGCGAGCTAGCACCGTAAACACACCAAGTTAAACGTCACTTGGTGTGAACAGAGTGCAACGTGCCTGATTCTGTTACTCCACAGAGCAGTACAAAAACTGAGAGCACTATAAGCTAGACGTTATAAGACGTTATAACTATAAGTTAGATGTCACAGGAGCATAGAGGAATTGACGCTAGTTGGGGTCCCTATAACTTTCCCCTCACTATGCTAGTGATTGAAACTGCATTGACACACAGTGGCTTTTGAGTACTGCGCCTGAGAACGCCCGGTGCAGATGCTAAGTTTAAGTGGGAGTTCACACCATACACTGCCTGTCTAGAAGCACTAGAAATGGTTTTAGCGGCACATGTGCATACCAGGTGGTAACTGTCCCACCTACACACACAGCAAATATGCATGATATTAGTGCACTGACGGGCACGCCAAAGATCCTTTTGTAGATTGTACCAATCAGACAGGACCTTGCCTGTGGGCTAAACCGAAGCCGACACAGGACCTGAGCAGCTGACGACCGACCACTAATGAGTAGTGTTGAGCGATACCGTTCGATACCCAAAAATATTGTATCGGATGGTATTGCCTGATACGAAAAAAATATCGGGTATCACCGATTCCGATACCGGAAGTCCCATTCAAGTCAATGGGACTTCCGGTATCGGAATTAAAAAAAGCCCTTTATTTCCTTGTTGGCTAATTCTACATAATTGAAAACAAATATCAATCATGTAGAATGTATTGTGGGAGGTGGAGGAGACATTAAAAGCATAGTGATTTATTCAAATCACATGGCATAGCATTAAATCCAATTTTTTTTTTCAATACGTTCGGAGTTAAAAAGATATTGACTACGTTAACCTTTTTTATATTTTGTCAGATATGTACTGTATGTTTCACAACTTCCATGCTCTTCACCTTCTTTTGTACTTCTCCCACACTTTCTCCTTCATGATCCGCAGCAGTAGCATTTTTTTCATCAACTTTTTCTTCACCTTATTCATCTTCTTCTTCTTCATCTTCTCCCCATTAATTTTTTTTTCCATTCTTCATATTCTTCTTATTCAGCTATTATTAATTTTAATATGCTATTTCTTCATCTTCTTCCTATTCTTCTTTGTCTTCATTTTCTTATGGTGACAGGCATTCCTGTAGTACTTATCTATAAAAGTTATAAGATTACACCTTACGTTCTGCCTGTCACAAAAGATTTACAACAGGATTTGTCCGCGTTCAGTTTGGCCTGCAGCAGCAGGCATTTTCCAGGGGCACCACGAGGAGGAACGGACTCACCCCCATTTACTGCTTAGTCTTCTTCTGCTTATAATTTTGATTTCTTCTATGCTGATTTTTAGTCTTATGCTTAATGTTCTTCTGCTTTCTGTTCTTCTGCTTTAGCTTCTTCTGGTTCTTGTTATTCTGTCTTTTGTTCTGTATCTTGGTGGTTGTCTTCATGTTCTTTGTCCTCTTGGTCTTATTATTTAGGGTCATATTTCTGGTCTTCTTTGGTGTGGTCTTCAGGGTCGTCATCATCAGGGTCGTCGTCATGGAGATCAATAAGGATTACCAAAGACAATTTCAAAAAGCTTGATCTTGGAAATGTAGCAGAAGGTACAAGAAGGCTGAGAAACTGGCGAGAACCAGCAGACAGTGCTGGCACCCAGATGGGTAGCAGAAGGAACAAGAGCCAATGGCACTACCGAGGACCAACAGATGGTGCTGGACCACGGTTACTAAGCAGAAGGTACCTGTGCTAAAAAGCACTACCAAGGACCAGCTGACGGTGCTGGACCTCGGATACCGAGATGGAGGCACCTAGGCCAAAGGCTGTGGCGAGAACCAGCAGACAGTGCTGGCACCCGGATGGGTAGCAGAAGGAACAAGAGCCAATGGCACTACCGAGGACCAACTGACGGTGCTGGACCACGGTTACTAAGCAGAAGGTACCTGTGCTAAAAAGCACTACCAAGGACCAGCTGACGGTGCTGGACCTCGGATACCGAGATGGAGGCACCTAGGCCAAAGGCTGTGGCGAGAACCAGCAGACAGTGCTGGCACCCGGATGGGTAGCAGAAGGAACAAGAGCCAATGGCACTACCGAGGACCAACTGACGGTGCTGGACCACGGTTACTAAGCAGAAGGTACCTGTGCTAAAAAGCACTACCAAGGACCAGCTGACGGTGCTGGACCTCGGATACCGAGATGGAGGCACCTAGGCCAAAGGCTCTGGCGAGAACCAGCAGACAGTGCTGGCACCCGGATGGGTAGCAGAAGGAACAAGAGCCAATGGCACTACCGAGGACCAACTGACGGTGCTGGATCACGGTTACTAAGCAGAAGGTACCTGTGCTAAAAAGCACTACCAAGGACCAGCTGATGGTGCTGGACCTCGGATACCGAGATGGAGGCACCTAGGCCAAAGGCTCTGGAGAGAACCAGCAGACAGTGCTGGAACCCGGGTGGGTAGCAGAAGGTACCCATTCAAAGCAAAGTAGCCAGGCCGCAAGCCGGCCGCAGTTACCGAAACCCACAGTCCTACAGGGGGTCCATGTCCCATTGGCACAATGGATCCAGCCTTCAGTGCCAGTTCCTGCAGCCCACATAGGAGTCACCTAAACTGCAGGCACCGTAGAGTCGGCTAACCCGGCCGCAAGACGACAGGACAACGGATTGCTGGCATAGTGACCTTGACACTACCCGGAAACAGCAGGCGTGCTGGAACCAGGCTGGGCAACAGGGAGTACCCGTGCCAAAGACACTGCCGAGAACCAGCTGACGGTGCTGGAACCCAGATGGGTAGCAAAAGCTACAAGAGCCAATGGCACTACCGAGGACCAACTGATGGTGCTGGACCACGGTTACTAAGCAGAAGGTACCTGTGCTAAAAAGCACTACCAAGGACCAGCTGACGGTGCTGGAGTTCGGATACCGAGATGGAGGCACCTAGGCCAAAGGCTCTGGCGAGAACCAGCAGGCAGTGCTGGAACCCGGGTGGGTAGCAGAAGGTACCCATTCAAAGCAAAGTAGCCAGGCCGCAAGCCGGCCGCAGTTACCGAAACCCACAGTCCTACAGGGGGTCCATGTCCCATTGGCACTACGGATCCAGCCTTCAGTGCCAGTTCTCGCAGCCCACATAGGAGTCACCAAAACTGCAGGCACCGTAGAGTCGGCTAACCCGGCCGCAAGACGACAGGACAACGGATTGGTGGCATAGTGACCTTGACACTACCCAGAAACAGCAGGCGTGCTGGAACCAGGCTGGGCAACAGGGAGTACCCGTGCCAAAGACACTGCCGAGAACCAGCTGACGGTGCTGGAACCCAGATGGGTAGCAAAAGCTACAAGAGCCAATGGCACTACCGAGGACCAACTGACGGTGCTGGACCACGGTTACTAAGCAGAAGGTACCTGTGCTAAAAAGCACTACCAAGGACCAGCTGACGGTGCTGGAGTTCGGATACCGAGATGGAGGCACCTAGGCCAAAGGCTCTGGCGAGAACCAGCAGGCAGTGCTGGAACCTGGGTGGGTAGCAGAAGGTACCCATTCAAAGCAAAGTAGCCAGGCTGCAAGCCGGCCGCAGTTACCGAAACCCACAGTCCTACAGGGGGTCCATGTCCCATTGGCACTACGGATCCAGCCTTCATTGCCAGTTCCCGCAGCCCACATAGGAGTCACCTAAACTGCAGGCACCGTAGAGTCGGCTAACCCGGCCGCAAGACGACAGGACAACGGATTGGTGGCATAGTGACCTTGACACTACCCGGAAACAGCAGGCGTGCTGGAACCAGGCTGGGCAACAGGGAGTCCCCGTGCCAAAGACACTGCCGAGCACCAACTGGCGTTTTTGGAGCCCAGGGACAATCATGGTGTAGGCCGAGGCCTACTTGGTGGTAGTTTTAGATTGTTTGTAGGCTACAACAGACTGTCAACGTGCTCCAATTAGGCATCTGTCTCCACTCTGTTTCCAGGATTTCACGTGACCACCAACACTGCCAGTTTATGCGTACAGTAGCCGTCTGCCCAATCCACACGTGTTCCTGTGTTCCTGGTGTTCTGTAATGTCAGCAGATCCCCTGATGTTTGTCTGCCAATGTCTCCTGCTCTGTCCACATTCCCCCCACTTGCAGTGGGAAGGTGGACAGCGCAGGAGACAGTGCCGGACACACATTGGGGGATCAGCTCACGTTACAGAACACCAGGAACACAGGAACACATGTGGAATGCGTGGACGGCAACTGTGAGCAGGAACTGGCGGTTTTGGAGGTCAGGGGAAATACTAGAGACAGAGGCCAAATCAGAGAATGTTTAAATCTGAAGTTGTTACAATTTGGAGGCAGCAGCAGTTTGCCCTCCACACAGCAGGGGATCAGCTGACGTTACCAACCCCCACTTTCACATGAACGAGTGTGTTTTTCTGTGTGGACAGCACTTCCGAGCACCAACTAGCGTTGTTGGAACCCAGGGACAATCATGGTGCAGGCCGAGGCCTACTAGGAGCCAGGTGTAAATCTGAGGTGGTTTGACTGTGGAGGGAGCAGGACACTTTGCACTCCACACAGCAGGGGATCAGCCGACGTTACCGACCCCCACTTTCACATGAACAAGTGTTTTTTTCTGTGTGGACAGCACTTCCGAGCAACAACTGACGATGTTGGAGCCCAGGGATAGTCATTTGGTAGGCTGAGGCCTATTTGGAGGCAGTTTAAGATAAGACGTTGTTTGACTTTGGAGGGAGCAGGACACTTTGCCCTCCACACAGCAGGGGATCAGCTGACGTTACTGACCCCCACTTTCACATGAACGAGTGTGTTTTTCTGTGTGGACAGCACTTCCGAGCAACAACTGACGATGTTGGAGCCCAGGGATAGTCATTTTGTAGGCTGAGGTCTACTTGGAGGCAGTTTAAGATAAGACGTTGTTTGACTTTGGAGGGAGCAGGACACTTTGCCCTCCACACAGCAGGGGATCAGCTGACGTTACTGACCCCCACTTTCACATGAACGAGTGTGTTTTTCTGTGTGGACAGCAGTTACGAGCAACAACTGACGATGTTGGAGCCCAGGGATAGTCATTTTGTAGGCTGTGGCCTACTTGGAGGCAGTTTAAGATAAGACGTTGTTTGACTTTGGAGGGAGCAGGACACTTTGCCCTCCACACAGCAGGGGATCAGCTGACGTTACTGACCCCCACTTTCACATGAACGAGTGTGTTTTTCTGTGTGGACAGCACTTCCGAGCACCAACTAGCGTTGTTGGAGCCAAGGGAGAATTATGGTGTAGGCCGAGGCCTACTTGGTGGCAGTTTTAGATTATTTGTAGGCTACAACAGACTGTCAACGTGCTCCAATTAGGCATCTGTCTCCACTCTGTTTCCAGGATTTCACGTGACCACCAACACCGCCAGTTTATGCGTACAGCAGCCGTCTGCCCAATCCACACGTGTTCCTGGGTTACTGGGGTTCTGTAATGTCAGCAGATCCCCTGATGTTTGTCTGCCAATGTCTCCTGCTCTGTCCACATTCCCCCCACTTGCAGTGGGAAGGTGGACAGCGCAGGAGACAGTGCCGGACACACATTGGGGGATCAGCTCACGTTACAGAACACCAGGAACAAGTGTTGAATGCGTGGACGGCAACTGTGAGCACGAACTGGCGGTGTTGGAGGTCAGGGGAAATACTAGAGACAGAGTGGAGACAGAGGCCAAATCAGAGAATGTTTAAATCTGAAGTAGTTACAATTTGGAGGCAGCAGCAGTTTGCCCTCCACACAGCAGGGGATCAGCTGACGTTACCAACCCCCACTTTCACATGAACGAGTGTGTTTTTCTGTGTGGACAGCACTTCCGAGCACCAACTAGCGTTGTTGGAACCCAGGGACAATCATGGTGCAGGCCGAAGCCTACTAGGAGCCAGGTGTAAAGCTGAGGTATTTTGACTTTGGAGGGAGCAGGACACTTTGCCCTCCACACAGCAGGGGATCAGCCGACGTTACCGACCCCCACTTTCACATGAACAAGTGTTTTTTTTCTGTGTGGACAGCACTTCCGAGCAACAACTGACGATGTTGGAGCCCAGGGATAGTCATTTGGTAGGCTGAGGCCAACTTGGAGGCAGTTTAAGATAAGACGTTGTTTGAATTTGGAGGGAGCAGGACACTTTGCCATACACACAGCAGGGGATCAGCTGACGTTACCGAACCCCACTTACACATGAGCGAGTGTTTTGTCTGTGCGGACAGCACTTCTGAGCCCAACTGGTGGTGTCGGAGCCCAGGGAAAATCAGGTAGTAGGCCGAGGCCTACTTGGTGGCAGTTTGCGATTGTTTCTAGACTACTACTAACTGTCAACGTACTCCAATTAGGCTTCTGTCTTCACTCTGTTTCGAGTATTTCCTCTGGCTTCCAACCACGCCAGTTGCTGCTCTGAAATGCCGTCTGCACAACCCACACTTGTTCCTGTGTTACTGGGGTTCTGTAACACCAGCTTCTCCCTAGAGGTGAGTCAGGCAATGTCTCCTGCTCTGTCCACATTTCCACTACAAGTAGTGGGAATGTAGACAAAGCAGGAGACATTGCCGTGCTCACCTCTGGAGATGAGCAGATGTTACAGGACCCAGGTAACACAGGAACAAGTGTGGATTGTGCAGACGGCACTTGAGAGCAGAAACAGGCGGTGTTGTAGGCCGGAGGAAATACTCAAAACAGAGTGGAGACAGAGGGCAAATCAGAGAACATATTAAATCAGAGGTAGTCAGAAGTTGTAGGCAGCAGGAGAGTTTGCCGTACACACAGCAGGGGATCAGCTGACGTTACTGACCCCCACTTTCACATGAACGAGTGTGTTTTTCTGTGTGGACAGCACTTGCGAGCAACAACTGACGATGTTGGAGCCCAGGGATAGTCATTTTGTAGGCTTTGGCCTACTTGGAGGCAGTTTAAGATAAGACGTTGTTTGACTTTGGAGGGAGCAGGACACTTTGCCCTCCACACAGCAGGGGATCAGCTGACGTTACTGACCCCCACTTTCACATGAACGAGTGTGTTTTTCTGTGTGGACAGCACTTCCGAGCACCAACTAGCGTTGTTGGAGCCAAGGGAGAATTATGGTGTAGGCCGAGGCCTACTTGGTGGCAGTTTTAGATTATTTGTAGGCTACAACAGACTGTCAACGTGCTCCAATTAGGCATCTGTCTCCACTCTGTTTCCAGGATTTCACGTGACCACCAACACCGCCAGTTTATGCGTACAGCAGCCGTCTGCCCAATCCACACGTGTTCCTGGGTTACTGGGGTTCTGTAATGTCAGCAGATCCCCTGATGTTTGTCTGCCAATGTCTCCTGCTCTGTCCACATTCCCCCCACTTGCAGTGGGAAGGTGGACAGCGCAGGAGACAGTGCCGGACACACATTGGGGGATCAGCTCATGTTACAGAACACCAGGAACACAGGAACAAGTGTTGAATGCGTGGACGGCAACTGTGAGCACGAACTGGCGGTGTTGGAGGTCAGGGGAAATACTAGAGACAGAGTGGAGACAGAGGCCAAATCAGAGAATGTTTAAATCTGAAGTAGTTACAATTTGGAGGCAGCAGCAGTTTGCCCTCCACACAGCAGGGGATCAGCTGACGTTACCAACCCCCACTTTCACATGAACGAGTGTGTTTTTCTGTGTGGACAGCACTTCCGAGCACCAACTAGCGTTGTTGGAACCCAGGGACAATCATGGTGCAGGCCGAAGCCTACTAGGAGCCAGGTGTAAAGCTGAGGTATTTTGACTTTGGAGGGAGCAGGACACTTTGCCCTCCACACAGCAGGGGATCAGCCGACGTTACCGACCCCCACTTTCACATGAACAAGTGTTTTTTTTCTGTGTGGACAGCACTTCCGAGCAACAACTGACGATGTTGGAGCCCAGGGATAGTCATTTGGTAGGCTGAGGCCAACTTGGAGGCAGTTTAAGATAAGACGTTGTTTGAATTTGGAGGGAGCAGGACACTTTGCCATACACACAGCAGGGGATCAGCTGACGTTACCGAACCCCACTTACACATGAGCGAGTGTTTTGTCTGTGCGGACAGCACTTCTGAGCCCAACTGGTGGTGTCGGAGCCCAGGGAAAATCAGGTAGTAGGCCGAGGCCTACTTGGTGGCAGTTTGCGATTGTTTCTAGACTACTACTAACTGTCAACGTACTCCAATTAGGCCTCTGTCTTCACTCTGTTTCGAGTATTTCCTCTGGCTTCCAACCACGCCAGTTGCTGCTCTGAAATGCCGTCTGCACAACCCACACTTGTTCCTGTGTTACTGGGGTTCTGTAACACCAGCTTCTCCCTAGAGGTGAGTCAGGCAATGTCTCCTGCTCTGTCCACATTTCCACTACAAGTAGTGGGAATGTAGACAAAGCAGGAGACATTGCCGTGCTCACCTCTGGAGATGAGCAGATGTTACAGGACCCAGGTAACACAGGAACAAGTGTGGATTGTGCAGACGGCACTTGAGAGCAGAAACAGGCGGTGTTGTAGGCCGGAGGAAATACTCAAAACAGAGTGGAGACAGAGGGCAAATCAGAGAACATATTAAATAAGAGGTAGTCAGAAGTTGTAGGCAGCAGGAGAGTTTGCCGTACACACAGCAGGGGATCAGCTGACGTTATCGAACCCCACTTACACATGAGCGAGTGTTTTGTCTGTGCGCACAGCACTTCTGAGCAACAACTGGCGGTGTCGGAGCCCAGGGAAAATCAGGTAGTAGGCCGAGGCCTACTTGGAGCCAGGTGTAAATCTGAGGTTGTTTGACTGTGGAGGGAGCAGGACACTTTGCCATACACACAGCAGGGGATCAGCTGACGTTACCGAACCCTACTTACACATGAGCGAGTGTTTTGTCTGTGCGGACAGCACTTCTGAGCCCAACTGGCGGTGTCGGAGCCCAGGGAAAATCAGGTAGTAGGCCGAGGCCTACTTGGTGGCAGTTTGTGATTGTTTCTAGACTACTACTAACTGTCAACGTACTCCAATTAGGCCTCTGTCTTCACTCTGTTTCGAGTATTTCCTCTGGCTTCCAACCACGCCAGTTGCTGCTCTGAAATGCCGTCTGCACAACCCACACTTATTCCTGTGTTACTGGGGTTCTGTAACACCAGCTTCTCCCTAGAGGTGAGTCAGGCAATGTCTCCTGCTCTGTCCACATTTCCACTACAAGTAGTGGGAATGTAGACAAAGCAGGAGACATTGCCGTGCTCACCTCTGGAGATGAGCAGATGTTACAGGACCCAGGTAACACAGGAACAAGTGTGGATTGTGCAGACGGCACTTGAGAGCAGAAACAGGTGGTGTTGTAGGCTGGAGGAAATACTCAAAACAGAGTGGAGACAGAGGGCAAATCAGAGAACATATTAAATCAGAGGTAGTCAGAAGTTGTAGGCAGCAGGAGAGTTTGCCGTACACACAGCAGGCGATCAGCTGACGTTACCGAACCCCACTTACACATGAGCGAGTGTTTTGTCTGTGCGCACAGCACTTCTGAGCAACAACGGGCGTTGCTGTTGCCAGGAAATAAAGTTCAGGTCATAGAAACATGAACACAACAGGAGACCTGGATCCTGTTGCCAGCCAATTATTTATTCTGGAAGAGGACTGGCAAATTCAGGTGAGATCCAGGCCTTGTTCATTTTCACAAAAGTAAGCCGGTCAACATTATCGGCGGATAGTCGCGTGCGACGGTCTGTTACCACACGACCTGCAGCACTAAAGACACGTTCCGATAATACACTGGCAGCAGGGCAAGCCAGCACCTCCAATGCATACTGGCTAAGCTCTGGCCATGTATCCAGCTTAGAGACCCAATACTTGAACGGGGAAGAGCCGTCTGGGAGTACACTAACAGGGTAAGACAAGTAGTCTGTCACCATCTGACGGAAACGTTGCCTCCTGCGGACTGGAGCCGTCTGTGATGGTGTAGCCGTTTGTGGCGGTCCCACAAAACTTTTCCACATTTGGGCCATACTGGCCTTGCCTTGTCCTGCGGCACTGCCTCTGCTACCTCTTTGTGCAGAGCTTCCTCCACTGCCTCTACCCACATGGCTGCTTTGAAAAGCACTACCAGCAACACTTGCGGGGGGAATGGAGAACATGATGGCCTGCACAAGTGTTTCTTGGTACTCCCGCATTTTTCGCTCCCGGTTCAACTGTGGTATGAGGTTTTGTAAGTTGTCCCGGTAGCGAGGATCTAGGAGGGTGTACACCCAATAATCAGCCATGTGGAGAATGTTGGCGATGCGGCGGTCATTTAACAAGCACTGCAGCATGAAATCAACCATGTGCTGCAGACTGCCAACTGGACCGGAAACGCTGTCCCCAGCTTCAGGCAGCATCTCTGCCTGCTCAGCATCACCCCACCCTCGCTGTACACACTGACTACTAGAGCCTTGTGTACCTCCCTCCTCTGGAGAGATGTGTTCCTCCTCTTCCATTGACTCCTCATCATCCTCCTCACTAAGTGTCCCCTGCCTCGGCCTTTGTGTGGAAGCACGTTGCGCAGATTTGCCAGAAGCAGATGGCATTTCTGACTGCTCATCCTCGACCTCTTCAAAAACCTCCTCACTTAGTGCTTGTAAGGTTTTTTGAGGCAGACAGATGAGGGGGACAGTCATGCTGATTAGTGCATCATCTGCACTGGCCATCCGCGTGGAGTCATCGAAGGCACGCAAAACTTGGCAGATGTCCCTCATAGTGGCCCACTCAGTGGTGGTGAAGTGTGTCCGGAGCACAGTGCGACTTGTTTGCGCCTGATGCAGCTGGTACTCCATTACTGCTGCCTACTGCTCACACAACCGCTCCAACATATGTAATGTTGAATTCCACCTGGTGGGGAGGTCACATATGATGCGATGTTCTGGCAGGCGGAATCGTCGTTGCAGAGATGCAATGCGCGATCTTGCCATGCTGGAACGCCGCAAGTGAGCACACTCTAGGCGAACCTTGGGCAGCAGTGCATCAAGATCCGGATAGTCCCTCAGAAAGCTCTGCACGACCAAATTGAGCACGTGTGCCAGACATGGTATGTGAGTGAGGTTGCCTAGGCCCAGAGCTGCCACTAGATTTCGGCCATTGTCACTCACTACCAAACCTGGCTGGAGATTCGCTGGCACAAACCACACATCGCTCTCCTGCTTGATGGCAGTCCAGAGCTCCTGTGCTGTGTGGCTCCGATTCCCCAAAGAAATTAATTTAAGGACGGCCTGTTGACGTTTGGTCACACCTGTGCTCATATCTGGCCTAACAGGCTCACGCAGTGCTGATTCCGAGGAACTAGAGTAGGAGGAGGACTCAATATGTACAGACTGCATTCCTGCAATCCTTGGAGTTGGCAGAATACGTACAGAGTCACTCTCCAGATCTGTACCCGGCTCCACAACATTGACCCAATGGGCAGTGAGGGAAAGGTATCGTCCCTGTCCATGGCTACTGGTCCACGCATCGGTGGTCAGGTGGACCTTGCTACTGATGGCATTTAGTAGCGCATTTTTAATTTTTCCCTCCACATGCTTTTGCAGGGCAGGGACGGCTTGCCTGCTGAAATAAAAGCGGCTGGGCACATTGTATTGTGGAACTGCCAATGACAAAAAGTGCCGGAAGGTGTCAGTCTCCACCAGCCTGAATGACAGCATCTCAAGGGCCAGTAGTTTGGCAATGCCGGCATTCAGAGCCAGTGCTCGGGGATGGTTTGCCGAGTATGGCCGCTTTTTCTCCCATGCCTGTGCTACCGATTGCTGGTGAGTGGCCTGGGAGTGTGCTGATGACTGCGAACGTGGTTCAGTGGGTGGAATTTCACTGGGTCTCTGGACAACAGTGGCAGTGGTTCTTCCATGGCGTTCCAGTGAGGAAGCCGAACCAGCTGTGTGTGAGCTGGAGGAAGAGGCCCCAACACGAGCTGAAGAGGTGGTAGGTGCTGCTGAAGGTTGGCCTACATCTTCAGTGTGTCTGTGTAACTCCACCTCGTGCTTGGTACGCACATGTTTCCACATATTTGTGGTATTGAGGTTGCTCACATTTTTCCCTCGTTTCACTTTCTGATGACACAGCTTGCATTTGACAAAGCAAATGTCATCTGCAACTGTGTCAAAAAAAGACCACGCACTGCAAGTCCTGGGAGCGCCCGTTTTGTGTTTTGGAAGAGGATTGCTCCTCACGGGTGCCAAAGTGGAGGCTACAGGCAACCAAGTCTGCCCCCGCCCTCTCCCTCCTCTTTTGGCCGTTCGGGGAATCTCTTCCTCAGAGCTGCTCCCACCACCTTCCTGTGGCTGACGCCATGATGGGTCAAGGACCTCATCATCTCCACTCCCCTCTTCAAGCACCGGCTGGTCCTGGGTTGTCTCGCCAGCACAGTACGCACCAGAAATTGGCAACTGAGTCTCATCATCATCAGATGAGCACTGAGGTGTGCTGACAATAGGCACTGGCCCACCCGCCTCTTCAGATTCAGAGGGACAAAGCAGTTGCGCATCACTGCATACTCCCTCTTCTTCACGCTCTAGAATGCTGCTTGGCTGGCCACCTCTTTCCAAGCCAACAGATTCTGAGAACAGAAGTAAAGATTGAGATGGCTCCTGTCCAGGGCTCTCAGACTGCCTGGGCAATTTGGCAGGTGGTGAAGAGACAGATGGTTGCTCTTCAGTGCTCTGGCCTTGGGAGGATGCAGAAGTCATTGAAGTGGATGCGTTAGCTGCCATCCATCCGACAACGGCTTCAATTTGTTCGTCACGCAGCAGTTGGGTACGGCGAGGTCCTACAAAGCTGCGCATGAAGGACTGTTGCCTGGTAAAAGTGGGGGATGCCGGGTCACTGGTGGCCGCAGCAGACACCGAATCCCCACGTCCTCTCCCTGCTGAATCCCCCCGTCCTCTCCCTGCTGAAACTCCACGGCCACGACCACGTGCCTTACTCCCTGCCTTCTTCATCTTGGTAGACTGATAAAGATAGGCAGAAAAGTAAAAAAGGGGTGGCTTAGTGTTCTTATTCCTGAACACCTGCTAACCAGTATAAGAAACACTAATTTGGCTAAGAGTGTGTGTACTACACTTTAATATGATCTAATGTGGCCTAGACAACTGTAAAGTGGAGTGTTTGGTGAACTTTATTTCCTTTTTTTTTGGGGGGGGGGAAGAAAAGGATGTGACCAAAATTTGAAAGCTATAGTATCACAAACTTTTTGGAGCGATTACAATGCAGGAAGCTAACCTACAATGCAATTGATGAGGCTCCAAAAAATAGGGTGATACTAGTCTGCCTGGCCCTGAAGGGCACAAGCCAGCAAAAAAGCTCCTCTATCTAATCTTATATAGTGTTTGCAACCAACCAATGACAATGGATGCGGTTGGAAGCACACTAATATAGGAGCAAAAATCTGGCTAAATTAGCTGCAAAAAAAGGACTATGTATGAGGCAGTGACGCACGCTGAGCGGACTACAGCTAGCGGTGGCTGTAGAACACACTGCAACGTGAGCTGCACTCACACACAGAGAGACCTATCAGACAGCCAAAAACAGTGCAGAGAAATTGGCTATAGCACTGAAAGGCTGCTGAAAGGCTCCGCTGTCCACTCCTTTAGTGTTTGCAACCAACGTATATGGATACGTATGGAAGCACACTATACATGAGAAAAAAAAAGCAGCAATAAAAGAAAAATGTGTATGAGGCAGAGACACACGCTGGCCGGCCTACAAGCAAATGTGCCTGCAGGACACACTACACAGCGTGGGTCTGCACTCACACAGCCCTTGCAGACAGCTGTGAACACTGCTGCTAGGCAAAAGAAAGCTACAGTGGTGGTTTATGTAGCCTGGATAAAGCACAATATTGTTTTTAGAATCGCTATTTCTAACTGTCCCTCACAGTCTTCAACAGCAGCCTGTCCCTAACTGAATTCACAGCAGAGTGACCAGAAATGGCGGCTGCAGCGCTTTTTATAGTGCATCATGACATCATTTCAGCAGCCAATCACAGCCATGCCAGTAGTTAACATGCCTACATGCCTAACAGGATGTGCCCACACTTCTGAGGATCCCCATTGGCTGAATCAAATTGAGCGGGCTCCTAGCATTATGGGAACTTCCGATTCCGGTATTCGATATGAAAAAAGTATCGGAACTAAGTATCGGAATTCCGATACAGCTAATATCGGCCGATACCCGATACTTGCGGTATCGGAATGCCCAACACTACTAATGAGAGGTCGCCACCTCACGAGCATGCTCAGTAGAGCAAATCCTGGACTTAGTTTCAGGAAAGACTGCTCGCTATTGTCTATTGTTAGTTACCATAGCTGAACTGGAAGAGGGAGCAGTAACAATGCTTACAGCCTGAGTCTGAGCAAGATGCTGAGATTGACATCTTTGCTGAGCAGCATCTACTGCAGTTGAGACTGAATGGGAGACAGCAGGAGAAGATAAGGCTTGGGATCCATCCTGTGCAGAGGGAGAATCCTGGTGCCTAACAGACCCCTTTAAATGTTTCACTCTTTGCGTCATTGCAGCCATTTGGTAAATTCAAAAAAGTTCATTTTTTTCTCAATAATGTACACTCTGCACCCCATCTTGACTGAAAAAAACAGAAATGTAGAAATTTTTGCAAATTTCTTAAAAAGAAAAACTTAAATATTACATGGTCATAATTATTCAGATCCTTTGCTCAAACCCTCATATTTAAGTCACATGCTGTCCATTTCCTTCTGTTCCTCCTTGAGATGGTTCTACTCCTTCACTGGAATCCAGCTGTGTTTAATGAAACTGATATGATTTGATTTGTAAAGGCACACACCTGTCTATTTAAGACCTCACAGCTCACAGTGCCTGTCAGACCAAATTAGAATCATGAGGTCAAAGGAACTGGCCAAGGAGTTCAGAGACAGAATTGTGGTAAGGCACAGATCTGGCCAAGGTTGCAAAATAATTTCTGCAGTACTCATGGTTTCTAAGAGCACAGTAGCTTCCATAATCCATAAATGGAAGAAATTTGTGACCTCCAGAAGTCTTCATAGAACTGGCTGTCCAGCCAATCTGAGCAACCGTGGGAGAAGAGACTTGGTAAGAGATGTAAATAAGAACCCCAAGATCAATGTGGCTGAGCTCCACAGATGCAGTAGGGAGATGGGAGAAAGTTCCACAAAGTCAACTATAACTGCAGCCCTCCACCAGTCAGGCGTTTATGGCAGAGTGGCCTGACGGAAGCCTCTCCTCAGTGCGAAACACATGAAAGCTCGCATACAGTTTGCTAACAAACACACGAAGGACTCCCAGACTATGAGAAATAAGATTCTCTGGTCTGATGAGACGAAGATAGGACTTTTTGGTGATAATTCTAAGTGGTATATGTGGAGAAAACCAGGCACTGCTCATCACCTACCCAATACAATCCCAACAATGAAACATGGTGGTAGCAACATCATGTTATAGGGGTGTTTTTCAGCTGCAGGGGCAGTACGACTGGTTGCAATTGAAGTAAACAGGAATGCTGCCATGTACAGAGATATCCTGGATGAAAACCTCTTCCAGAGTGCTCTGGACCTCAAACTTGGCTGAAAGTTCACCTTCCAACAACACAATGACCCAAAGCACACAGTTAGAATAACAAAGGAGTGGCTTCAGAACAACTCTGTGACCATTCTTGACTGGCCCAGCCAGAGACCTGACCTAAACCCAATTGAGCATCTCTGGAAAGACCTGAAAATGGCTGTCCACCAACGTTCACCATCCAATCTGACATAACGAGAGGATCTGCAAGGAAGAATGGCAGAGGATCCCCAAATCCAGGAGTGAAAAACTTGTTGCATCATTCCCAAGAAGACTCATAGCTGTACTAGCTCAAAAGGGTGCTTCTACTCAATGCTGGGCAAAGGGTCTGAGCACTTATGACCATGTGATATTTCAGTTTTTCTTTTTTAATACATTTGTAAAAAATTCTACATTTCAGTTTTTTTCTGTCAAGATGGGGTGCAGAGTGTACATTAATGAGAAAAAAAAATGAACTTTTTTGAATTTACCAAATGGCTGCAATGAAACAAAGAGTGAAAAATTTATAGGGGTCTGAATACTTTCTGTAACCACTGTAAGTTAAAAAAAATAAAATAAGTAAATTAGCCCTAGCGCATCGGTAAGAAAAATTGATTGTTGAATGAGCCCTGCTGGAATAAAAAGATATATTTTGGGACTACAATCTTTGTAAAGTGCTGAAGAACATGTTGGCTATAACAGTAAAAAACAGTTTTATATACATCTTGTGTATTCCATTTTTGAACAAGAATAATAAGAAAACTAAACTGATTGTGAACTTTCTATCATACGCATTTTCATGTGACCATGATCCGTCACACTTGTACACAATACTGTGTCAGTATTGTCCTGGAAAACCCTAAAGGAGATGAGCACAATAAAACAGCCTCTTACTGACGTTATTGTAGCTCAGGTTAGATAATGTAAAGTAAAATGTGTCATTTATGCATTGTTATCGTGAGCACAAAAAGTGCCAGTCAATTGATTTCCGATGATTTTCAGATCTGCTTTAGAATAATAAAATGACCTTTTTCACTTGTAACACATTGCTGCTTACTTTTATAAAATGATAAAACCAGAATGATTCGACTATATATATATATATATATATATATATATATATATATATTTATTTATTTCAGCAGAGGAAGTAATAACATTTTTCTTGCTAAGTCTGAGCCTCAAAGGGGATTATTTGTATTCCGCGCTTAGCTTGGTAATCCTGTATACACACATTTGTTTTGCGCTAATTCGAAGATGAAAGTCTTGTCCCTTAATTGTATACCAAAGCACTGCCGACTATTAAAATGATCTATCATCTGTTTCTTGAAATATGTTTTTTTAAGCTGCTATTGCCGTTAAGGCATGATGGCATTGCTGGACTTAGAAAAATAGATTTTATCAAACAGAAAAACAGCTCATATAAAGTCTGCAGATAGTAAAATAGCTGTAGAATTGAAAACCTTCCAGCCTCATGTCCAAAAATAATGAACACAAGCGGTAAAGACTAGCAGTACAGCACTATGGTCAAAAATACAGATCTGAAGAAGAGCCAAGTAAATATCTCATAAAAATGTAAAAAAAAAAAAAGGTGGTGTTATTTTTGCACATCCTATACACATATAACATATGCCCTGCTAAGAAGTTACAAGTCAATGATTCTGTACTCACTGAATATTCCCCTACATTCCATTTGGAGGATTATTCATTGTATATTAATTGTCACACATTGTATTGTATTCAAAGTGTGCCCATGATAAACATACATTGCAAAGCTCTATAAAGACCAGTCTGATCATAAATGACTAAAAAGGGATAATTTTTGGACAGTTTTTTAATTAAAAAAAGCTCTAAAATGCAAGCTAATGGGCTGTAGTATAAAAAATGGATGCATAATCACCCATCTGTATTAGCCTAGCATAGCATCTAACCCAGTGACACTCAGACTGTAAGGCTGGCCGCACCAGAGTGATGCCCCTACACTAGTTGAAGGGGAGGCTCGATAGGGGGACTGTTTTCACAGAGAAATAATCATGCTCTATAGAGTCAGTTCTTTGAATGCAGCAATCTCCAGTTTAGCAACACAGTTGATTCATTCTGTATGTATTACAATGTAAGGACTTCTCCAGATGATTGCATTAATCTATGAGGCCTCGCACATGTCCAGTTCTTTCCTCAGAGTTTGTCCTTCATATCAGCCTCGATTTGCATCCGATATTGGAATCGTACTCGGCCTTGCATGTCAATGAGTCTATGGACTCATTTTCACGGACTGAAAGAGTTGAGAACATGGAGAATTCTTTTTCAGCTTCTCCTCATCCGAGAAAATCAGATCACATCAGATCGGGTCGATCCAAGTGAATGGGCCCTATTATGTTGAATATCTTCTGATCACACTTTGATCAGAGTTTGGTCACTATATGATCATATTGTGACCAAACTCTGATCAGAGTGTGATCAGAAGATATTCAACATAATTGGGCCGATTCGCTTGGATGAAAGAAAATATGGTAGTGTGACTTTAACCTAATGGTGTGTTCAGGGGGGGAAAAACTAAAATTGAGAGATATTTTAAATTACCATGGAATTCCACTAAAGATGCTGAGCTCCATACTGTCAGACCTGAGAGTTAATATGAGGCCCCAATGGAAAAAGTTTTGAGTTTTATTTGCTGTCTATTCAAATGTCACATGCAGTTGAAAGAATAGGATAAATCTTGTAGGAATTATCTATATTTTTGCATTGATTAGTAATTGAAATGTGATATGATTTCTAAGTCACAATTATAAACACACACAATCTAACAGAACTAATTATAGTTGTACTGTTTGAGTCTCATTAAATAATCTCTCCCATCAAAGAGTTTCTGGCTTAGTGATCGGACCCAAAGAGTGGTCGTAAATGGCTGCACATCCAGTTGGAAGAATGTCTCAAGTGGGGTACCACAGGGCTCTGTCCTGGGCCCTGTATTGTTGAACATCTTCATCAACGATTTAGATGAAGGAATTGAGGGTAAACTGATTAAATTTGCTGATGACACAAAGCTAGGAGCGATAGCTAATACTAGAGAAGAGAGAGAGAGGATTCAAAAAGATATAAATAAACTGGAGCAGTGGGCAGCAACTAACAGAATGGTTTTTAACAGGGAAAAATGCAAAGTACTACATCTGGGCAATAAAAATGAAAAAAGCATACACAGAATGGGAGGAATAGGGCTAAGTGACAGCACATGTGAAAAATACTTGGGTATACTGATAGATCACAGACTGAATATGAGTCAACAGTGTGATGCAGCAGCAAAAAAGGCAAATGCAATTCTAGGATGTATTAACAGAAGCATACAGTCTAGATCACGTGAAGTCATTATTTCCCTCTACTCCTCTTTGGTCAGACCTCATCTGGAATATTGTGTCCAGTTTTGGGCACCACATTTTAAAAAAGACATCAACAAACTGGAGCAAGTTCAGAAAAGAGCGACCAGAATGGTGACCGGTCTGCAAACCCTGTCTTATGAGGAAAGGTTGCAGGATTTGGGAATGTTTAGTTTGCAAAAGAGAAGACTGAGAGGAGACTTAATAGCTGTCTACAAATATCTAAAGGGCTGTCACATTGTAGAAGGATCAACTTTATTCTCATTTGCACAAGGAAAGACTAGAAGCAATGGGATGAAGCTGAATGGGAGGAGACACAGATTAGATATTAGAAAAAACTTTTTGACAGTTAGAGTGATCAATGAGTGGAACAGGCTGCCACGAGAAGTGGTGAGTTCTCCTTCAATGGAAGTCTTCAAACAGAGGCTGGACAGACATCTGACTGGGATGATTTAGCGAATCCTGCTTTGAGCAGGGGGTTGGACCAGATGGCCCAGGAGGTCCCTTCCAACTCTACGATTCTATGATTCTATGATTCTATGATTCTCCTCTTAGTATATTGCAGTCATCACATTATATGGCACTGTGCACTTGCAATTGCTCTTTTTGCCTTTCTACTCAGCTAATTCTTCTCTTTTCATTAGGTCTGTGATATCACATAATTAAAAACTGACTAGCTGAATCCTTCTATGCCCTATGAAGAAGCAAGAAATCTCTATTCCACGCATGAGTCATCATTAGAGCTACAAATTCTACATTACTGAAAAGCCACTGGCAAGCCAGCCCCACGTCCTCCTCAACTCAGTTCTCTCAACCATACTATACTTTTATGCTATATCAAAATTGAATTTAGTTTTTCCAAAGCGGTTCCACTCTGCCCAATGCAGTGGATAAACCCATGAATATTTAGTTGAGGTTGAAACACAATTGAAAGTATTCCGGAATATTCTATTAGTTTTCCAGTAAAACCAATATTTAAAACATACCTATGAAAAGCTTTGATAAGCTTGATTTAAAACAATAAGAGAAATTAAGATCAAAATAAGTCTTGTTTATATAAAGGGTTAAGGCAGTGCCATACATATGGCAGGAACAAGCATTGATATGCAGTCAAGTGATGCGTTGCAGGCTGCCCTTGAAAATGTATATACACATTATATAATCTAATATATAAAGCTCAATGTGGGTGTGTATATATGTATGTCCGGGATTGGCATCCGCACCGTCGCAGCTACAGCCACAAAATTTGGCACAGTCACACGTCTGGACCCCGAGAGCGTCCTAAGCTATGTTGTGAGGAAAAATTTTAACCCCATGCGTTCCAATTCACCAAACAATTTTGCCCCTATCTACATAATGGGAAAAAGTGAAAGGAAAAGTGTTGGAGGCAAATTGACAGCTGCCAGATGTGAACAAGGGGGACTTAAAGAATGAGAGCGATGGCTCCAAAGAGTATATACCATACAGTTGCTAAGGTGGGGCCCTGACATGGGATACTCACCACACACAGGGATATGAACACACACACACAAAATGCGCCACACACTACCACGTGCTTCAACACATATACCACCCTCAGCACACATTTCACCACACATACACCAACCTCGCAACACATAAAAGTCAAAACACAAAAGTCGCCATTCAAAACTCACCACGCTGTCCCAGAGCTGTTTAAAAGTTGAAAAATGAGCTGTGATTGGTTGCTATCAGCAACAGTTTTCTTTGTAGACAGTTGTGGTAACTGAGGCCTTTTATTCTTATCATTTCTATGGTGTTATCGTCCTTCTGTACAGCTGAAAATAACACAATTTATTACCGTGCCAACACAGACCACCCTCTGACACAGACTGCAGGGGGAGCCCAGTATCACACAGGATAGGATTAGATACACGGCTCAGCAGTCAGTATCACACAGGCCAAAAAGTGGATACAAAGTATCCTGAGCACACCACTCACAAAGAGAGATATATCATAAAAAATAAATTTTATTAAGTAAATTCATATCATAGATAAATAGACAAACAAAATACAAGTAAGAGGAAGGAATGTATACCCAAGTGAAATACACACAAATACAGGAATAAAGGAATGGATACAGGCAATGGTAAAGTGCAAAAATATATCAGCATATAAGCATATATCCACCTAGACCCATAGAGGTCCGTAAAGTGCAAAGTGCCATATAGAGGAAAAAATCCCCATGCTGGTAATCACATATAACATGAGCACATACCCATTTGATCGCCTATTCACAGAATTCCTGGAGTCCGAGGCACGTTTCGCTTTTTTAGCTTTTTCAAGGAAATTGTGTGTCACAATATCACACAGGATAGGATTAGGTACACAGCTCAGCAGTCAGTATCACACAGGATAGGATTAGATACACGGCTCAGCAGTCAGTATCACACAGGAAAGGATAAAGGCCCCGTCACGCTAGCGAGATCGCTGATTTTGTGACGCCACAGCGATCTCGCCAGCGAGATCGCTGTGTGTGATGGGGATCAGCGACCGCCCCCCCTGCCGGTTATTGCTGATCATGCAGCATCGGCCTGGGCCGTTTGGTCTCCCGCTGGCCAGCGCGCATCGCTGCGTGTGGCAGCGAGAGACCAGCGATCAGCGACGCTGGACACTGGTTTTCAAGAGAAACAGCGGGTATCCAGGAGTCGCGCGCCTCTTAGATACCCAATGTTTACCTTGGAAACCAGCGTGTATGCTGGTTTCCAAGGTAAACAGCGAGTATCCAGGAGCCACGGCTCCTGGATACCCGGCGTTTACATTAGAAACCAACGTCCAGCATTGCTGGCCCTGATCGCTGGGGCTGTCTTGTGACAGCTCACCAGTGATCAGCTTAACAATGTCCCAGCGATCCCATCGTGTCGGATCGTTGGTGGGATCGCTGGAACATGGTTATGTGTAACGGGGGCTTTAGATGCACGGTTTTTATGTGCAATATAATCATTATAATTTGTTATAACTAACCACAGTTGGTTACTATGCCCAGGCAACGCCGGGCTCTTCAGCTAGTCTAATATATAAAGCTCAATGTGTGTGTGTATGTATGTGTGTATGTCCGGGATTGGCATCTGCACCGTCGCAGCTACAGCCACAAAATTTTGCACAGTCACACGTCTGGACCCTGAGAGCGTCATAGGCTATGTTGTGATGCAAAATTTTAACCCCACGAGTTTCAATTCACCAAACAATTTGGCCTATTATTCTTATCATTTCTATGGTGTTATCGTCCTTCTGTAAAGCTGGAAATAACACAATTTATTACCGTGCCAACACAGACCACCCTCTGACACAGACTGCAGGGGGAGCCCAGTATCACACAGGATAGGATTAGATACAAGGCTCAGCAGTCAGTATCACACAGGAGAGGATTAGATACACAGCTCAGCAGTCAGTATCACACAGGATAGGAATAGATACACGGCTCAGCAGACAATATCACACAGGATAGGATTAGATACACAGCTCAGCAGTCAGTATCACACAGAATAATATTAGATACATGGCTCAGCAGACAGTATCACACCGAATAGGATTAGATACACAGCTCAGCAGTCAGTATCACACAGGATAGGATTAGATACATGGCTCACAAGTCAGTAGCACACATGATAGGATTAGATACATGGCTCAGCAGTCAGTATCACACAGGATAGGGTTAGATACATGGCTCAGCAGACGGTATCACACAGGATAGGATTAGATACACTGCTCAGCAGTCAGTATCACACAGGATAGCAATAGATACACGGCTCAGCAGTCAGTATCACACAGGATAGGATTAGATACACAGCTAAGCAGTCAGTATCACACAGGATAGGATTAGATACACAGCTCAGCAGTCAGTATCACACAGGATAGGAATAGATACACGGCTCAGAAGACAGTATCACACAGGATAGGAATAGATACACGGCTGAGCAGTCAGTAACACATATGATAGGATTAGGTATTCAGCTCAGCAGTCAGCATCACACAGGATAGGGTTAGATACATGGCTCAGCAGACGGTATCACACAGGATAGGATTAGATACACTGCTCAGCAGTCAGTATCACACAGGATAGCATTAGATACACGGCTCAGCAGTCAGTATCACACAGGAGAGGATTAGACACATGGCTCAGCAGTCAGTATCACATAGGATACAATTAGATACACAGTTCAGCAGTCAGTATCACACAGGATAGGATTAGATACACAGCTCAGCAGTCAGTATCACACAGGATAGGAATAGATACACGACTCAGAAGACAGTATCACACAGGATAGGAATAGATACACGGCTGAGCAGTCAGTAACACATATGATAGGATTAGGTACACAGCTCAGTAGTCAGCATCACACTTGATAGGGTTAGCTACACGGCTCAGCAGACGGTATCACACAGGATAGGATTAGATACACAGCTCAGCTGAAATTATCACACAGGAGAGGATTAGGTACACAGCTCAGCAGACATTATCACAGAGGATAGGGTTAGATACACAGCTCAGAAACAGAATGTGCCAAAGGAGAGGACATTTTCATTCCAAGAATTCCACTCATTCCATCTGATTTGTTTTTTTATTTTAAACGCCTCCAGTTTCCAGTTCAACTGCTATTTGCAATGACCATTACCAATGCTCAGGGACAGTCCCTGAAAGTAGTAGGGATCGATTTAAGTAGTAGGGATCGATTTGCAATCTCCATGCTTTTCTCATGGTCAACTTTACGTGGTCTGTTCAAGAGCTGGAACTGCCAAAAATCTGTTCATCTTTGCACCGAAAGGAAAAACCAAAAATCTTGAATGAGTTGAAAATAAAATACTATCAATACTTGGGGAATCGTTTAGTTAATTTGTGTTGCAAATTTGTAGTGCTGAATATATGATGTGAAATGTTTTATGTGCAATATAATCATTATAATTTGCTATAACTAACCACAGTTGGTTACTAGGCCCAGGCAACGGCGGGGTCTTCAGCTAGTGTATATATATATATATATATATATATTCCCTGGCTCCTTAGCACACTCACATGGTATATGGTTTATCCTCAGCGATGTCCTCAATGCCCTTCATGTAGCTTTACGGTGGTGACAATCAGTTCAGCACAACATCTAGAAAAAACTGCCAGGAAAGAATCTTTTAATTTGAATTGGAATTTGACCATCTCCAAGGATTATGTGTATTTCTAATTACAGAATATTAATGATATTTTTGAAAGATAATTGCATAATAAATAGAATAACGGTGCCCATCCAACACAAAAGTAACTTCATAAGTCACCGAAGATCAATATTACGGTTGTAGGAGGAGGAGTCCCCGCTGTCTAACCAGGCCAGAACCAAGGGGACTGTCACCAAGGTTACTAGGGAGAATGTTTCCGGGGGACCTAATTAGCTCTAGAGGAGGTGCTTCCAACTCCGGCGTTCCAGTTAAGAGTGCAGGTAGGGGACCCATGGACGGTTTATGTCCGATCTCTTCTGACCACCGGGTTCTCGGCCAAAGAAAAGGGCCAAACCATCCTGGAGAAAATGCGAACAGAACTCTCTGGCCTTACCCCGGCCCAAATACTCGAGGTAGAAGCGCTTTTGGGCCAGTACCAGGAGGTATTTGCCAACCATGAGGATGATTTCGGATGTACCACGGCCATCACGCACGGAATTCCCACTGCAGGAATGGCTCCTATCAGAGAATAATATCGACAGATTCCCCCACAACTATACCAGGAGGTAAAAACACTACTGGGCCAAATGCTGCGGAAAGGAGTTATCCGAGAAAGCCAGAGTGCTTGGGCGCAACAAGGATGGCACCTTACTGATCTGTGTGGACTAGAGTTGAGCAAAACGGGTCGAAAAATTTCAAAAGTCGCCGACTTTTGGCAAAGTCGGGTTTAATGAAACGAAACCCGACCCTAGGATGAGGTTGGCCACGAGGTCAGCGACTTAAGCGCCAAAGTCGCGTTTCAAAAGTGTGTTTTGCGCTCTTTTTCAGTCAATCAGGATAGACGGATACAGTGGGCAACGTGATGACATAGGCAGGGGTCACCATCATCTTTCAGAAGGGCATGCAAGTGATTGGCTTGCTTTGGTGGGAGTCACAGGGGGTATAAAAGGGCATGCACGCCGACCGCCATGTTACTCATGCTGATCTCAGAATAGGGAGAGCTGCTGATGATGATGATTTTGTAGGGAGAGCGTTAGGCAGGGAAGAAGACACCAAAAACTGCTTCTGCTGCTAGCGATTTTGCCAGTACAACACACCAGTTACTGTGTGTGCAGTGCAAGTGGAGGCTATATTTTGCTGGATCAGCGGTGTTGGTTGTTAGGCTGCCTTCTAAGGCTTCCTGACCGGCTGCATTGCTGTTTACCCACTGCTCTGCAAATTGCTTTTTTAAAAGCAATCCCAATTTTTTTTTTTTGTCCTGGTGAGGTTCTGAGAGTGCATTTTTTCACACCATACAGCGGTGCACACTCCTCACACAGTACCGTGTAACGGCTGTTATCACAGCCACAGTGAAGCTATCTGTGTGTCGCTCTGTAAGGATAAGTCGAGGACATGTTCCATTCTTACAGACCTGCACCTTCTAGTTTTGTCTAGTTTTCAAACAGTTAAATATATTTGCTGTTTGATCACATTCAAAACTATAGAGAGACAGCGTGTGTCAGTCCGTATACTTAAAAAACACGGAGCTTGACAATTTTACGTACACCGGACAGCCGTGTACGTGCACGCTCCTCTCTCAGTACCGTGTAACGGCTGTTATCACGGCCACAGTGAAGCTATCTGTGTGTCACTCTGTAAGGGTAAGTCGAGGACATGTTCCGTTCTTACAGACCTGCACCTTCTAGTTTTGTCTAGTTTTCAAACATTTAAATATATTTGCTGTTTGATCACATTCAAAACTATAGAGAGACAGCGTGTGTCAGTCCGTATACTTAAAAAACACGGAGCTTGACAATTTTACGTACACCGGACAGCCGTGTACGTGCACGCTCCTCTCTCAGTACCGTGTAATGGCTGTTATCACGGCCACAGTGAAGCTATCTGTGTGTCGCTCTGTAAGGATAAGTCGAGGACTTGTTCCATTCTTACAGACCTACACTCTAGGGAGATTCCTATTCTGCCCAATTCTATATACAACTTGTAGTTTGTCATACACTAGCCAATTTCTGCCTGTGACATAGCGCTGTGATATTCACTGGGCCTCACATAATCCAAAAGTGTCCAGTGTCCACAAGTGTGTGCTGAAATTCAAAATCTCCGTTATCCTCTAGTGACATTTTTCACACCTGCGACATCAAGCCTGTGACATAGCGCTGTGATATTCAGTGGGCCTCACACAATCCAAAAGTGTCCAGTGTCCACAAGTGTGTGCAGAAATTCAAAATCTCCGTTATCCTCTAGTGACATTTTTCACACCTGCGACATCGAGCCTGTGACATAGCGCTGTGATATTCAGTGGGCCTCACACAATCCAAAAGTGTCCAGTGTCCACAAGTGTGTGCAGAAATTCAAAATCTCCGTTATCCTCTAGTGACATTTTTCACACCTGCGACATTGAGCCTGTGACATAGCGCTGTGATATTCAGTGGGCCTCACACAATCCAAAAGTGTCCAGTGTCCACAAGTGTGTGCAGAAATTCAAAATCTCCATTATCCTCTAGTGACATTTTTCACACCTGCGACATCGAGCCTGTGACATAGCGCTGTGATATTCAGTGGGCCTCACACAATCCAAAAGTGTCCAGTGTCCACAAGTGTGTGCAGAAATTCAAAATCTCCGTTATCCTCTAGTGACATTTTTCACACTTGCGACATCGAGCCTGTGACATAGCGCTGTGATATTCAGTGGGCCTCACACAATCCAAAAGTGTCCAGTGTCCACAAGTGTGTGCAGAAATTCAAAATCTCCGTTATCCTCTAGTGACATTTTTCACACCTGCGACATCGAGCCTGTGACATAGCGTTGTGATATTCAGTGGGCCTCACACAATCCAAAAGTGTCCAGTGTGTGCAGAAATTCAAAATCTCCCCTGTCCTATAGACACCTTGTACCTTGTTTTACATTACTATATAGTTTGTTGGATTTTGTCTACATTTCTACCAAAAATGAGGAAGGCTGGTGGAAGAGGCCATGGAATTGGGCGGGGGTTGGCAGCTGGTAATGATGGTGTTGGTGGTGGATCTGATGGTAGTGGCAAAAGCAAAATAGGACCGAATGCAAGACGTTTGAGCCTGCGTTATTGTCTGGCTCCACAAGGACTCGAAGTCTTAGTTTTCTAGGAGTTGGCAAACCGCTTTTAAAGCCAGAGCTTCAGGAAAAAGTTTTGTCTTACATTGCTGACAGCCTCCAGCTCTATCGCCTCCTCTTCTGAAGTTGTAAAAAATAAAAGCACTGAGTCGTCATTGGAGGCTCATGTTCATGAACCACACCTTTCCTTGTGTCCTTCACCCCAACCAAGATTGAAGGATGATGCAGGCCATACTACTTTATACTCCATGGAGCTGTTTTCACATACCATGCCTGGATTATCAAGTGAAATGGTGAATTACCCAGGCCAAGATGAATCTGACATGGAGTGCACTGATGCACAGCCGCTGATAGATGATTCTGCTGGTACATTCACTCAGAGCACTACATTGTCCTCACAGTGTACAGAGCCAGATTCTGACCCTGATGAGACTCAGGTGCCCCTTCCCGCACACTATACCACCATACACGGTGACACAGAGGAAGGTGCACATGACATTGAAGAGGAGGTGATGGATGACCCAGTTGTTGACCCAGATTGGCATCCATTGGGGGAAGAGGGTGCTGCTTCCAATAGCTCAGATGAGGAGGAGAAGCATTCACAGCAGACATCGACATCGCAACAGCTGTTATCTGGCAGGCCCGAAGCACTCCAAAGACAGGTTCCAAAAATCAAAAGAGTTGCTGGACAGCTTGTCCAGAGGGTCAAAATATCACAGCGTGCTAGGCCGCAAAATGTCTGCCAAGGTAGGAAGAGTGCAGTGTGGCACTTTTTTGAACAAAATCCTCATGATCAGGCCAAGGTTATCTGTAAGAAGTGCGCAAAGACCTTTAGCCGAGGGAAAAATCTGAAAAATTTGAATACCAGTTGCATGCTTAGACATTTAACCAGCATGCACTTGCAAGCGTGGACACAACACCAAACCTCAAGTGCCACATGTGCAACTGATCACAAAGAAGGTAGTCAGCAACGCTACATTGTTTCCCTCACTGTAAGCCCACCGGTTAGCACAGCAGCAAATGTTGAGGTGTCATTGCAAGGCCACAGCAGTCAGGGAATCCCACTGTTATATCAATGAAAGAATGAATCTAGGCCATCAGAAAGAACACCAACTCCATCACCATCATCAACCCTCTCTCAGTCCGCCCTGTCCACCGCTACTTCCACCATATGCAGCTCTCAAGTCCAGCTCACCCTCCCAGACACTATGAGTAGGTCAAGAAAGTACTCAGTCTCTCATCCGCGTACACTGGGTTTGAACGCCCACATTGCCAAACTAATCTTGTTAGAGATGATGCCCTATCGGTTGGTGGAAAGCGCAGCTTTCCGCGAACTCATGGCCTATGCAGTACCACGCTATGACCTACCCAGTCACCACTTCTTCTCTCGCAAAGCCATCCCAGCCCTCCACCATCATGTGAAAGATCGCATTGTCCATGCACTCAAGCAGTCAGTGAGTGGAAAGGTGCACCTCACAACTGATGCATGGTCCAGTCGGCATGGCCAGGGCCATTACGTGTCCATCACTGCGCACTGGGTTAATGTGGTGGATGCAGGGTCCACAGGGGACAGCGGTGGTGGGACAGTGCTGCCTAGCCCACGGTATAGGAAACAGTTGGCTGTAGGCGTTCGACCCTCCTCCTCCTCCAGAAGCGAAAGCTCATCCACAGAGCGCAGTCGTACGAGCACTCCATCTGCAGCTGCCACTGTTGCACACGAGGTGTCCCCCTATCGAGCAGCTAGTGGAAAGCGTCAGCAGGCTGTGTTGCAGATGATGTGTTTGGGCGACAGACACACCGCCGAGGTGCTGGCCGAGTACTTTCAGCGACAAACTGAGTCATGGCTGGGCAGTGTACATCTTGAGGCAGGCAAGGTAGTTAGTGATAACGGCCGTAATTTTGTGGCAGCCATAGCCCTTTCAAAACTCAGCCACATACCTTGCTTGGCTCACACCTTGAACCTGGTGGTGCAGTGCTTCCTCAATAATTATACGGAGTTAACAGCCCTGCTCCAGAAGGTGCGAAGACTGTGCACGCACATCCGCCGGTCACCTGTACACTCCATTCGTATGCAGAAGCTGCAGAGATTGCTCCACCTTCCCAACCACCGCCTCATTATCGACATTGCAACAAGGTGGAACTCCACCCTGCACATGGTTGAGCGGCTGTGCGAGCAGAGGCAGGCCATAATGCATTTTTGGGAGGATACACGGCCAGGCACTTTGAGAGCAGACATGGAGTTGACAGGTGTGCAGTGGTCGAAGCTGAAAGACCTCTGTAAAGTCCTTCAGTGTTTTGAGGAATGCACACGGCTGGTAAGCGCAGACGACGCCATCCTAAGCATGAGCATCCCACTTATGCGTCTGCTCATGCAAACTTTGACGCACCTTAAGGAGCAGGCATCTGCAGCCAATGTTGACGAGGAGGAAGAGGTGGAGGGAATCCTTGATGACATTCAGCCATTGTCTGCTCAGGGACCTCTCCTGGATGAGGTGGAGGAAGAAGAGGAGGAGGAGGATGATGATGGGGATGATTACTTAGGGGAGGAGGATGCATCTCGTGGGGCAAGTGAAAATATTGGCGTGGCAAGGTCTGGTACAGGGTTTGTGCGTGACTGGAGGGATGTGGATTTGCCAGAAAGTGCTCCTCCAACCAGCACTCGCAGTGCATCATTGACACCGGGAACATTGGCCCACATGTCAGATTATGCCTTGCAGATCCTAAAAAGGGACCTACGCATTGCCAAAATGATGAACGATGACGAATACTGGTTGGCCTGCATCCTGGATCCACGCTATAAAGGCAAATTACAAAACATCATGCCACAGGGGAACCTTGACCTAATATTGGCTACTAAACAAGCAACTCTGGTTAACCGGTTGGTTGAGGCATTCCCGGTGATGGTTCTCACACGAGCCGTATGGGCCGGGGGCAGCTTGGCAGAGGTGTTCGTGGTGCACACAGCAGAAGTGGCGTTGTAGACAGGGGTTTCATGACCATGTTGTGGACTGATTTTTCACGGACCGCTCACACAACTGGCAATACTGCATCGATGGAAAGTGACAGGAGACAGCAGTTGTCAACTATGGTTAACAACTACTTTTCCTCCCATATCGATGTTCTCCCACACAGGTCATTCCCCTTTGACTATTGGGCCGCTAAACTGGACACCTGGCCTGAATTGGCACAATATGCCTTACAGGAGCTCGCTTGCTCAGCTGCAAGTGTGCTATCGGAAAGAGTCTTCAGTGCAGCTGGATCAATCCTGACAGAAAAAAAGGATCCGTCTGTCAACCCAAAATGAACCATGCATGGGTTTCCAAGGATTTTGTCCCACCTTCCCTTGATGACACATAGGTTGCCAGAAAAATGGCTTGCTTTGGTCCTCCTCCTATTCCACGAACTTGACCTATTTCGCCTTTTGCAGCAGCTGAGTGACCCACATCTACATATGCCACTTTGTAAACCTCCCTAAGTGGGCGCCCCCCCCATAGCCAGGGTCACCACCTAGCGCACAAAGCCGTGCAAGTGCCGTTGCCCTGGACAAGTGGGTATGCCGACTCTTGGGCGCGGGCACTGGCATAGGGTCCCTCATAGTGCAATCAAGTGTCTCTGACAGTGGTGGTGCACACCCACTGTCAGACACACCACCGTACTATGAGGGGCCCAGTGCCAGTACCAACGCCCACGAGTGTGCCCCCCTTGCTTGGGCAGGGCCCCAGCATTTGCAATGTTTACCTCTCCCTGCTCCTCCGCTGTGTAGTCTGGGCTGTCAAATCCTTCACTGGGACTGCCACTACAAATTGATTGAACTGAAAGATGATGGTTAAGATGTAGGTATGCCCTGTCCTGCTGGCCGGGCTTTAGCTCCAGATGATCAGTGGCTTCCATTTCTTATGGACGCCGACTCACAATTACATGCAGTGGTGGTTTATCATCAGCTTTCACAGTTTTCCTACTCACAAACGTGTGACATTCCGGCGCACATTTCAAATTGTGCCCTCTCATGCCAATCAAATAGAATCGCCTACGGCCTGTGGCTTCTGTCTTTTGCACTCCAAAGTTACGTGACAGATCATGATAGCCAGTGAGCACCATGTTTACATCGCTCCCTGTGATAAGAATTGGATTGAGATGAGTAACAGTGATGGAATCAACGGAAGTGCGATACATCAAGACTTTATTCACAAAAAAATGTTTTCACTGTCTCAACACACAAATTAATTGAGGGTCAGCATCGCCTATGAGAATTGTGACGGAAGTTTTTCCTGTGAATAATAATTCCTAGATTTCTGCAATCAACAGCCTTTATGTCACTAATTGTATGGATCTCATTTCCTATTGCGGAGAGGCTGGACTGTATTACTGAGACAGAAATATATTTGAAGATTTAAAAATAACACCAAAAGTATATAGTTGTGTACACCTCAAATGCATTTCCTTTTTTCCACTTTTTAGATTGCTGTGTAATCCATACTGAGAACACGGAGATTTTACATGTTTAAACTATGCTATATATACCTGCTATCCAGTGATAAAGTACCCTTTCTCAACTTTGTACAATCTGGTCAAATCCATACTGGGCCTGAGAACATCTGAGTCTGCCTCCTGATCTATAGACATATATTTTTAATGTGTAAACTAGGCTACATATATACGTGTTATCCGGTGAAACTGTACCCTTTATCAACTTTCTATAATGTTGTTGAATCCATACTGGGCCTGAGAACGGCTGCCGAGCTGTTAAGCAAGCTACAGCACCTGTGGTTTGGACACGTAATTTTTTCAGGAATGACGGTTAGGCCTAACTCCGGAATTGCGGTTGACCTGAACTTACTGGGAAATCATCGTTCGCGGGGAATAATCTGAATCCCAGATCCCCATCACTAACGGAGTTCAGCAGGTTATCTGCACCTATAAGCGACAAAAGCTGGTCCTTTCAGTGTAGCGTGCATGCAGCCCCGGAAATGTACTGGAATGCTAGACCTGTTATTGCTCGATCTCACGTGCCACAGCCTCGCGTATCCCTCTAGTAAGCTTGACGCGTACCGCGGGGCCATGCTGGAGTCTCGGTCGTTAACGGAATAAAGCTGAGAAATCGCTAGCACAACTACAAACGGACATACCACACCACACACAGAATCGACAAAGCTTGCAATCTGTCCATCTTTTCCGTAGCTTGTATGGTAGTGGTTTCCCGGGTGCAGTCCAATTAAGCCACAGGCTCCACTCCTGGTGGTGCCCTTTTGGACATTCCTTTAAGGTTCAGCTTTGCAATCATACTGCCCCCGGAAACCAAAAACTTTGCCTTCAGGGACGCTGTTTGGAGGTTCGAGGGAATAACGCCGCCCGATCAGCAGTCGGCATATGGGTCGCCCTCCCAGGGCTGTGGGGTACTCGGTACCGGGCCGGTGTCAGTGGGATGTGTCACAGCAGCGTTGACCCGGACGGTGGCCCTGGGCGCCCATGTAAATGGCGTGGTATAATGGTAAAGAGTTTATATAGATAGTTTGACGCCACCTGTGGTGTTCGGCAACATAGATGTTAGGCCGACGCTGCATACAGATCCTCTGGGACTGATGGTGTTGTGCAGCAAAGATGGTGAAGCTCCCCACAGGTGGAGCTGGAGTCCCAGGGAAGTGTAGATGTAGTGATGGGGGAAAGGCACAGGCGGTGTAGGTGCTGGTACCCAGATGTAGTGGTGCTGTAATAACTGTAGGACACCAGAGCGTGCAGTTCCAAAGCTTTACTCACAGTCTGCAGGTTACACAGATGCCTGCCTCCGTGCTGTGTCCTCCAGGTCAGGACCTCTGCCAACCTCCGGGACCAGAATGGAAAGCTCCTTTCCAACACTCCGCCAACATGTACCTTCCTGAACGTCTCCTTTCTAGCGCTTGTGGGGGAAGCACTCACAGGACCGTGGTTCACTGAAACGCCTCCTGTCTAACAGATGTTCCTCAGACTTTACTTGTATGGCAGACAGCTGTATCCTTTTCCTTCTGCCTCGCACACGTCGGTGCTGGGGCCTCCGAGCCTTAGTTGGGTACAGAGCATTTATAGCTGCTACTTCCCCCAGTTTCTGCTGCAGGAACGTCAGTGTCCCTACAAACTCGGAGACCGGAATCCGGACCATGCACTCCAGCTAGGAGTGAGCCTTAACTCTGCTCATCCTCCAGCTCCCCTGCTCACGTCCACACACTTCCCCTTCCCTGCACAGAGTGCCCTAACTTACCTCCTCCCGAGCACAGAGAGCAGCTCCTCAACAGTCAGGTTCAGAGGTCTCCCTGCTGGCCTGGATTGGGAAATGTGTTGTGTGTTGGTTTCACTGCTAGAGAGATCCTTCGTTGCTCCCAAGCTTGACAACACACTCCCTAGGAGGAAGGCAATGCCACAGTGGCGACCGTACTCTTGGGGACGCCACAAGTGCACTGAGGCCCAGCCACTGCTGGATGATGCTGCTGGTACATTGACTCAGACCACTACATTCTCCTCGCACTGTACACAGCCAGAATCTGACCCAGAGGAAACTCAGGTTCCCCTGCCCGCATAATATACCACCTTACACGGTGACAAAGAGGAAGGTGCAGATGAAAGTGCAGGTTCCTTGAGCAGGTGGGGGGGCATACTCATGGGCGATGGCACTGGCATAGGGCACCGCATAGTACGCAAAAGTGTCTCTGCCGGTGGGAGGGCCTAAACAGCCAAGTGCAGTGAGATGGAAGATGGGGACGACAAGGAGTTCAGAATAGTGCAGGGATTCCCTAGCAAGGAGACTTATGTAATTGTTTTCAATGTTGGGACAGCAATTTTTGGGGAGCACTATACTCTGGTGAATGATATATGGGGCCCACCATACACTGGAGCATTCCAAAGGTGGACATCAGACACTGGAGCAGCATTTACAGGGCCCATTATACACTAGAGTAGAAATGGGGCCCATTATTTATGGAGCATTATTTGGGCCCATAAGACAGTGGAGCTTCATCCATTGGGACCAACATATACTGTAGCATTATGTGGAGCTCATCATATATACGGTTTGAAACATTATATGGGAATAATGATTCCGTATGGAGAAATATATGGGCCTCATTACTCTGTATAGCGCACTAAGCGCTGGCCATAATACTGTATGGAGTTATATACTGTCCGTTTTTGGAGGTATTGGAGAATTTAAAATGGATATCAGTCATGAGATGTAAGAAGTGAAGTATTTTTCATTGTACTATACTGCTATTTCTCTGCCGTATCGGAGCATCATGAGTTGTGGTATGTGTTAAAGGGGCGCTCTTTGGCCCTGGGCCCACGAAAACCTGGAGCCAGCCCTCCCCCCCCACAACTGTAGCCAAATAACCCCCATTTTTCAGTGCATAACTAGTATTATGAAGTTAATTAAGGTTGACAAGCTTCAGTAACAAGAATTTATGCTTTTGGCATTCAAATGGGCACTGTTGGTGTGTTTCCTGTCCTCCTCTCACTGCCGACTTTAATTCTCCATTGACTTACATTGGGTTCCGTGTTTCGGGACGACCCCGACTTTTCCCTATAGTCGGCCGATTTTGCTCAACCCGACTTTTGGAAAAGTCGGGTTTCATGAAACGAAACTCGACCCTAAAAAACCAAAAGTCGCTCAACACTACTAGAGAGGCAAATCAGAACCCCTGCTTGACTGCAAAAGACCTTCAGGAAGATTTAGCAGACTCTGGAGTTGTGCAACATTGCTCTACTGTTCAGAAACACCTGCACAAATATTATCTACATAGAAGAGTAATCATAAGAAAACCTCTCCTGCGACCTCTTCATAAAATTTAGAGTCAGAAGTATGCAAAAGAACATCTAAATAAGACTGATGCATTTGGGAACAAGTCCTGTGGATTGATAAGGTTAAAATAGAACTCTTTGGCCACGATGATCAAAGGTATGTGTAGAGAAATAAAGCCACAGAATTTAAGGAAAAAAACATCTCGCCAACCATTAAGCATGGGGTGGATTAATCGTGCTTTGAAGTTGTGTTGCAGCCAATGACATGGGGAACATTTCATGAGTAGAGACAAGAATGGATTCAATGAAATTTCAACAAATGCTTTATGCAAAAATAACACCATTTGCAGAAAAGCTGAAGTTGAAAAGAGGATGACTTCTACAAATGGATAATAATCCTAAACATAGGTCAAAATCCACAATAGACTATCACTGGCCCTCACAGTCCCCTGATCTGAACATCATTGAAAATCTGTGGCTTGAGCTCAAAATAGCAGTGCATACAAGACGACCAAGGAATCTCACAGAATTTTCCAAGGAAGAATGGATGAAAATCCCTCAAACAAGAACTGAAAGACTCTAGTCTGGCTGCAAAAAGTGTTTACAAGCTGTGATACTTTCAAAAGGGGGTGCTACTAGGTATTAACCATGCAGGGTGCCCCAACGTTTGCATCTGTCCATTTTCCTTTTTGTAATTTTTAATATGTAACAAATGACAACATATATATTTTATTTGCCTAAAATACAAAAGAAATGTGTAATGTTTAACTTTAGACTTTTTAGAGATCATTTCATCTTCAACTTGCTTAACTGTTCGCTATACCAGTAATTTTGACCAGGGGTGCCCAAACTTTTACATGCCACTGTACAATAATAATATAGATGTATATAGTGTAGGTTAGTATATTATTATAAATATATAAAATATAAAATATTTCATTCTTAGCTTCAATGCCCATGAACTTGATTACCTATTATCTTTAGGTTTATCCCTTAAGGCCCTGTCTCACATAGCGAGATCGCTAGTGAGATCGCTGATGCGTCACCGATTTTGTGACGCAACAGCGATCTCGCTACATGTGACACATAGCAGCGACCGCCCCCCCCCTTCCGCTGGATATCGCTGATCGTGCTCAAATGTCCTGGGCCGTTTTTTCATCATCTGCGTCCCGCTGGCCAGCATGCATTGCTGTGTTTGATATCGACGAGCGACCTCGTTGGCGACACAGAACTCAGGGACGCAGGCTGGAATCGTTCAGAATAGCTGCTGTGTGACAATGCACCAGCGATCCTTACCAGGTCGTATCGTTGTCGGGATCACTGATGCGTCGTTGAAGAGATCTGCCTGTTTGGCAGCTTACTAGTGACCATGTAGCGATGCATCATCCATCCCTACCAGGTCGTATCATTGCCGGTATCGCTGGTGCGTCGCTATATGAAACGGGACCCTTAGTCATAATCATACACTAATTAGAGTATTTGATAAATGCTAATGATTGATTTTTTTTAACCAAAATATCTGATATATGTTGGAGAACCAGATGGTTGCATATATCTGGTGTAGATTGCTAATAAGAGAACTCTTCCAATTATTTGTATTTGTTGGTCAACCAATTGTAATGTTTTAGTACACCAGTGACTGTACCAAATGTTGGATTAGGGTGCCAATGGGCCACCAGTAACATTGACACTGGTGGTCAACTGTTCAACAATTTGAAAATATTTCCTGACCCTTAATGACAAATTTACCAGTGCCTATATATAATAATATACTGGAAAGTGTGTGTGTCATGATTTCAGTGAGGGTTTGACTCGCACACGTGGGGTTAATGTCTGGAACCAGTGCTGATGACTGGCATTTCTGGGGTTAAAGGTTGTGATCCCAGTGCAGGCTTACCTGCACACCTGGGGCTATGATTGTGGCCTCTCCCTGGTTCTGGGAGAGGCTTATTATAGACTCAGTACACTCCCATCCCCGTCAGTTATACTTTCGTCCTTGGCATTGTGTGGTGACCCCTGAGTGTGTTTGTGCTGTGTTCTGGTTGCTTGATTCTCTGTGTATGACTCGGTCTGTTCTCTGGATATTGCTTTGGATTCTGCTTGGTACCTTCTATGTCTGTTTGGTTTTGACTTCTGCTTGGCCCTGACTATCCGTTCTGTCTCATTCCTGGTACTTTCCTGATATCTCTGTGTATGACCTCCGTTTTGCCTGACTCTAAGTATTTCTGTATAGTGTCCAGCCATCTCTGAAAGCAGGATGCTAAACCCTGCCCCCTTGCAGTCACATGACCGTAGGTCCTGTGACTACTTGCTAAACTTCAGCGTCCACATGTCCTGTGTATCTGTACTTTCCGGCTGTACCTGACCCTGGGCCCCCCTACAGTGCGGGTGAGTCCCTGCTCAGCGGAGGCTGCACGCCGGCGCTGACAGGATCCTCACAGTGTGAAATGAATGATGGGATGCCGGCGTTTAGACAAATAGAAACAAGTGTGCCAACTACCACTCATACAATGGATGAGTGGCCCAACTCATGCACAGGCACCCGTCAAGGGATGCACCTGTTCAGAGGTGTGTCAATTTGAGTCTGACTGTGCCAAATAAGTATGTTAGAGCATTACTATTTTAGGAAGTGGGAGGCTGATTTACAGGGAATGTTTGTGGGGAGACAATAGTTAAGGGTCAATTGATCATGCTTCATATGCTTTTCACTTTTAACCCTAATCAAAATTGAGCTATTAGTAGGGTTGATCGAATAGCTTCGGATAAGTCCTTATCTGAATAGCTATGGCGGCTTACCGAATAGCTGCAGTGAGAAGCCGGATACCTGGAGCGCTCCCAATAATCAGCTGTCCGATGCCGCAGTTGCATGTGTACGTCTGTGTGACAGTCACAACATATGCATGGATAGCCCAACAAACAGACTCTCCATGCATGTGTTGTGACTGTCACACAGCTGCGACACATGCAACTGCGGCGCCGAACAGCTGATTATCGGGAGCGCTCCAGGTATCCGGGTTCCCGATGCAGCTATTCGGTAAGCGCCATAGCTATTCGGATAAGGACTTATCCTAAGCTATTCGCTCATCCCTAGATATTTGCTTTAATGTCTCTTTATACTTCCCAAGATTTGGCATTTGTTACTGTAACTTTAGTTTGCATAGGGCCTGCAAAACTGACTCTTAGGAAAAAAAATAAAATAAATAAGGCTAGTAGAAGCGGAGGCACATTTCAATCAACTATAATACTATTGCATTTTGAAATGTCAGCATTGGAAAGAAAGATCAACAAAAGAAGCATTTATCTGTAGCACCTCGTATTTGGGGAATCTAAACAGAGAGAAGAACAGAGAAAGACTCACTCAGAGAACAAGCTAAAGGTCATGTTTTCAACAATAACATCCTTTTTGTATGTGTTTAAAATTTCTTAGCAAATAAAGTCTGAAAATGTATTTGCTGGGTATGATGAAATAAAAGATCTAGGGTTTGTTTCGTCTACAACATACAGTATATTGTTGCTTGACTCCATGAAAAAAAAACTCTTAGATGTTCAAAATTGTATTATAGAAAATAGCTTTGATTATCCAAAAAATTACTTTTTCACCATAAAGAAAACCAATAAAATGTTAGAGGCTCAGTTGGTGAAGAGGATTCTCTAAGTCATAGGTCACGATTTGCAGCATGGACTAAAGGCAATGATGCAGCCAAGCTGGACGAGCTGGATGACAGTTGGTTCAGCAAGGACCAGTAAAGCAGGGCACGAAGGACTGAAGATTGTCAAGCAGAGTTGGAAGCACATGATCCAGCTGAGCCAGATCTGTGGGCAGCATAGGAACAGAAGAGATGAGTAGGTAACTGGCATCTTGTTGTGGTAGTGCAGTTATACACAGGAATGGAAGAGATCTATGGGCGAACTGCCACTGGTATCTTGTTTGCAGAAATGCAGTTACTCGAATAGGAAAACTGTATAGTCAAATTGGTATCTTGATTGTGGAAGGTCAGTTACATACTGGTATTGTAGTGCAAGCAATCAGTCGATTGCAGATTCAATTTCGCTAAGGGGACAAAATAATAAAGTAATATATTTTTTTAAATATAATAATATTAAAGAAAAATTTAACTCACTCCCTTTTCTCCATTAAAGAAAATAACAAATTGAAAAATCTAAAAAAAAATTTAAAAAAATGAACATTAGTTAACCCAATCAATATATGTCATAAAGAGAAGAAAAAATCAAAATGCCAGAAATGCGTTTTTCAGTCGCCACAACGATGCCAAAAAAATATGGTAAGAAGCGATGAAAACGTCATATGTGTAACCCAAATGGTATAAAAATGCAATCTCACCAAGCAAAAAACAAGCCCTCACATAGTCCTCACTTTGAATTGCATTGCATTTTTTTCTGCAAAAAAAAAACCTTTTTAAAGGATCACAACATTTGAACACAGCCAAAGGAAATTGAATTGACTAGTTTGCGTTGCAGTAAAGGAATCGACATGTTTGATTCCAATCTGAGCACTTGGGATTTCAATGTGAGAAATGTTTAGAAGAGGTAAAAAACTATTTGAGGAATTTTTCACTAACTGTACACCAATTTTCCTTAAAAGTTGCACCTTTGTGCTAGCCTTTGATCTTTTTGAGGGTTTAGGTAAGCTGCAGTGGCAAGGTTACACACAGTACCACAAAATTCTTATCAGAAACATTAAAAATTGGCTTAAATTTCAGCTAAACTCAAAACCAGATGAATATAGACCATATAAAGAACCATCAAGGAAAAACTGCCAAAATCCCCCCCAAGCCATGTTGCTTGGTGTTAGGCAAAAAAGATGGACACTCCTAAATAAGCATATGAAAACAAGAGAAATTCGAGTGCAAAGTCCAAGTGCAAAGTCCAAAAAATACAAAAAAAGGTATAAATTTATTAAACACATATTTGTATCAATTACACATGTATACAAAAACAAGTAGATCAAAAAAGGTAAAGAGAAATAAAAAGCAGCAGGAGCAGAAAAAAGTGGGCTATAAATGTCCAAGAACATGAACGGACACATATACAATAAAGTGCTAAGTGCAAATCGTCATATGGGTCAAAGTGGGATTAATACCGGTATTTGTAACAAGGCTTCATGTAAGTGCGCACATAAATCATAGAAGCTATGTAATCCCACCCTCACGGTGTTTACCCATAGTCCTTACAAGGAGGACATGTGCCACACTGCCACCAAGGGGGCGTGGCACGTGTCCTCCTTGTACAGACTGGTAAGCACCGTGAGGATGGGATGACATAGCTTCTATGATTTATGTGCTGTGGCGTGGCTAAGGGTTGTATAGTTGATGGGAGGTATGTGGCTCAGAGATGAGTGCGCTCTGTAATGTAAGCCCTAATTAATATAATTCTATTTCTGTTGTTTTACAAGGACCTGTGGTGAGGTCACAATCACGTGACCAGTCAGCTGCTGGGTTCGTGGGTGTGGCTATAACTTTATAAGCTAGACTACTCCTGAAACCCAGAGCTGTATGTGGGGAGGACTAAGCCTCCCGTGTGTGCTGAGGCTCCAGGACTGAGTCTGAAGTAACGGACATTTGTGTTCTCTTTTTGCCTAAGCTAAAGGCTATCTCTTTTGTTATGTGCTGCTTTATGGGTTTATGATGCAATAGACCCCATGAACTTTAAAGGAACCTGCCTCCTAATTGTCTCCCGCTGCACCTGAGCGAGTAGAATCCCTACAATTGGTGCTAGATGTGCAGACAGTGGTCCCAGCAGAGACTTGAGACAGTTGCTGCATGTCCTGGCTCAAGTTCTCAGCAAGGCAGCAAGCTCTACCTGGAATATTGGAGGACCTGCTGAAACACCTGGTCCAGTCCCAGTCACAGCAACAGGAGACCAACAGGCTGTTGTTACAGCAGATTCAGCAGAGCCAGCAGGAGCAATGGCAGCAGTTCCAGCAGAGCCAGCAGAAGCAATGGCAGCAGATGCAGCTTCTGGCAACCGCCATCCAGGAGGGCAGGACGAGCGCCCCAACTCCAGGTCTGGCTGATGACACCCACATCAGGAATGCGGTAAGACTTGCATTACAAAAAATGACCCCTGAGGATGATGTTGAGGCCTTCCTGACAGTGTTTGAGAGGGTGGCTGAGAGGGAAAAACTTCAGCCAGAGCAGTGGACAGACGTACTGGCCCCATACCTGACGGGGGAGCTCCAGAAGGCGTACTATGATTTGACTTTGCAAGATGCCAAGGAGTATCCCAAACTAAAAGCGGAGATTCTCGCACGTTTGGGGGTGACAATGACTGTCAGGGCACGGCGAATTCACTGCTGGGCGTATCACTGAGACAATCCCCTCACTCCCAAATGTTCGACCTGTTGCACCTGGTCCAGAAATGGCTGCAGCCCGAGTCTACTACGCTTGCGCAGATGGTAGAGCGAGTGGTGATGGATCAGTTTGTGCATTCCCTGCTGAGACCCCTACAGACTTGGGTTGCCCAGGGTGATCCCCAAAATGCTGATGAACTGGTCAGGCTGGTCGAGAGGTACCAGGGGATGGAAGGTTCCTTGGGGAAGCAGCCCATTCCCTATTGGGGGTCTCAGCAGGGGGCAGAGTCCCAAAAATGGGTGGGGAATCCAAGGTCAAAAGGGGCGGGGAAGGCGGTACCCAAGGTCCCCTCTGGTGATATTATTTGTTGGAGATGCCAGGGGCCAGGACATATAGCTGCCCGTTGTCCCCAGACCACCGAGTGGATGGACTGCAGCATGGGATGCCGTAGTTCGTACTCTGCATACACAGCCTGCAGTGTGAACTCTCCACCCAACGAAGGGCCTCAGGTCAGTCCCGTGAAGGTGAATGGTTGAGCAGCAATGGCGCTTCTGGACTCTGGGAGCTCGGTGACCCTTGTAAGGGCCACTTTTCCTCTCAACCTACTTCTGGGTAAAAAGGTTGGTGTTCGGTGCATTCATGGTGATGCAAAGGACTAACCTATGGCCAGGGTGAACATTGAAACGATGCATGGCACCGAGTCGCATGAAGTTGGCGTCGTTCAGGACTTGTTGCATCCTATAATTATAGGCCGGGATTTCTGTCTGTTTTGGGAACTGTAGGGTAAGGGTTCTGAGTTTGTTAGCAAGAGCAGAGAACCAATGCACCCTAATAAGTTATTGCCACCACCAGAGGCAGACGGGTTTCCTTTACGTGTCGTTATGGGGGATAAGGAGGAAGGGTCCCCTGTATCTGACATTCCGGAGTTAGGGGTGGCCGGTGAGAATTTTGGGACTGCCCAACATAGGGACCCAACGCTGAGAGAAGTCTTCAACAATATCACCGTCATTAATGGGGTTGCACAAGAGCCGGAAGCAGACACCAGGTTCCCCTATTTTATGATGAGTGGGTACTTGTTGTACCGAAAATAAGGGAGGAGTTGGTAGAGCAGTTAATAGTAATAGACCCCTATAGACAGAAAGTGTTGGACATGGACCATTCACACATCTTGGGGTGACACCTGGGGGTGCAAAAAACACAGGAAAGGGTTGTGCAGAGCTTCTATTGGCCTGGGTGTCACCAGGAAATAGTAAACTATTGCAGGTCCTGCCCCACATGTCAGTTAACTGCCCCCACCCCTCATTTCCGGAGCCCCCTTGTACAATTGCCCATTATTGAGTTGCCATGTGAGAGAATTGCCATGGACTTGGTCGGTCCCTTAGTTAAATCAGCCGGGGGCCATCAGTATATATTAGTCATCCTGGACTATGCCACACGTTACCCTGAGGCAATTCCCCTGAGAAACTCCTCCGCAAAGAGTATAGCCTGCGAGCTGGTCCATGTGTTTTCCTGGACGGGTTTGCCAAAGGAGATCCTGACCGACCAGGGGACATCTTTTATGAGCAAGGTGATGAGGGAGTTGTGCAGGGTTCTGCAAATATCCAAGCTGAGGACCTCAGTGTATCATGCGCAGTCAGATGGCCTTGTTGAAAGATTTAACAAGACACTGAAGGGCATGCTACGAAAAGCCAGAGAAAAAGGCAGTAGAGACTGGGATTGTCTCTTACTGTATCTACTGTTTTCTATCCATGAAGTTCCCCAGGCCACCACAGGGTTCTCGTCCTTCGAGTTGCTGTATGGCCGACATCCATGAGGTCTCCTACATATAGCCAAGGAAACCTGGGAAGCCAAAGTTACGCTCCACAGAATCATTATTGAGCATGTGGCACTGATGCAGCAGAGGATTGCAAAGGTGATGCCCATCGTAAAGGAACACCTCTGCCAGGCACAGGAAGCTCAGGCCAGGGTGTACAACCGGACAGCCAAAGTGAGGCAGTTCAACCCGGGAGACCAAGTTCTCATGCTGGTTCTGACAGTAGAGAGCAAGTTCTTGGCCAAATGGCAAGGGCCATATGAGGTCGTGGAGAAGCTTGGGGAGTAGAGTTGAGCGACTTTTGTTTTTTTAGGGTCGAGTTTCGTTTCGTGAAACCCGACTTTTCCAAAAGTCGGGTAGAGCAAGATCATCTGATTATAGGGAAAAGTCGGGGTCGTCCCGAAACACGAAACCCAATGTAAGTCAATGGGGAATAAAAGTCGGCAGTGAGAGGAGGACAGGAAACACACCTACAGTGCCCATTTGAATGCCAAAAGCATCAATTCTTCTTACTTAAGCTTGTCAACCTTAATTAACTTCATAATACAAGTTACGCACTGAAAAATGGGGGTTATTTGGCTAAAGTTGTGGGGGGGTAGGGCTGGCTCCAGGTTTTCATGTGCCCTGGGCGAAAGAGCGCCCCTTTAACACATACCACAACTCATCATGCTCCGATACGGCAGAGAAATAGCGGTATAGTACAATGAAAAATACTTCACTTTTTACATCTCATGACGAGGCCCAGCTATTTCGCCATACAGAATCATTGGTCCCATATAATGTTTGAAACAGTATATGATGAGCTCCACATAATGCTACAGTATATGTTGGTCCCCATGGATGAAGCTCCACTGTGTTATGGGCCCAAATAATGCTCCAAACATAATGGGCCCCATTTCTAATGCTCTAGTGTATAATGCGCCCTGTAAATGCTGCTCCAGTGTCTGATGTCCACCTTTGGAATGTTCCAGTGTATGGTGGGCCCCATCTATCATTCTCCAGAGTATAGTGCTCCCCAAAAATTGCTGTCCCAACATTGAAAACAATCAAATAAGTCTCCTCGCTAGGGAATCCCTGTACTAGTCTAGACTCCTCGTCGTCCCCATCTTCCATCTCACTGCACAGTATTTCAACCTTGCAAGTGCTGTGATCCTGAGCAAGCAGGGGGGGCCCACTCGTTGGCAACGGCACTGGCACAGGGCCCCTGATAGTACGGTGTTGTGTCTGATGGCGGGTGGGCCGAACCTGCACTTTCATCTGCAGCTTCCTCTTTGTCACCGTGTAAGATGGAACTGTATATGGGAAGGGTAACCTGAGTTTCATCAGGGTCAGATTCAGGCCGTGTAGCATGCGAGGGGAATGTAGTGGTCTGGGTCAATGTACCAGCAGATTCATCGAGCAGTGGCTGGGCATCAGTGCACTTGTGTCACCCCCAGGAGTACGGTCGCCACAGTGGCATTACCTTCCTCCTAGGGAGTGTGATGTCATGCTTGGGAGCAACGAAGGATCTCTCTAGCAGGTTAACTGATTGGGCGGCGTTATTCCCACGAGTCATGACCCTCCAAACAGCGTTCATGAAGGCAAAGTGTTTGTTTTACGTGGGCAGTATGGTTGCAAAGCTGAACCTTAAAGGAATGTCCAGAAGGGCACCACCAGGAGTGGAGCCTACGGTTTAATTTGACTCCACTTGGGAAACCTCAACCATGCCAGCTACAGAAAAGATGCACACATTGCAAGCTTAATTCCGTTAACGAACGAGACTCCGTCATGCCCCGCGGTCCGAGTCCGGCTTACTAGAGGGACACGTGAGGCTCTGGCACATGAGATTGGCCAATAACTGGTGTGTCATGCCCTTACATGTCCGTGGCTGCATGTGCGCTACACTGAAAAGGCCAGCGTTTGTCGCTTACAGGTGCAGATAACCCGCTGAACAACGTTAGTGATGGGGATCTGTGATTACAATTATTACCCGCGAACGATGATTTCCCAGTAAGTGCAGGTCAACCGCAGCTCCGGAATTAGACCTAACCGTCATTCCTGAAAAAATTAAAAACTTACGTGTGCAAACCACAGGTGCTGTAGCTTGCTTAACAGCTCGCCAGCCGTTCTCACGCCCAGTATGGATTACACGTGATTGCACAAAGGTGAGAAAGGGTACCGTATCCCCAGATAACATGTATGGATAGCATACACATTCAAAATATATGTCTATACATCAGGAGGCAGGCTCAGACGGTGTCAGGCACAGTATGGATTTGACGGCCCAGATTACACAGCGGAGGAGCAGGGAGAGGTAAAGATTGCAAATGCTGGGGCCCTGCCCAAGCAAGGGGGGCCCACTCGTGGGCGTCGGTACTGGCACTGGGCCCCTCATAGTACAGCGGTGTGTCTGACGGCGGGTGTGCACCACCACCGTCAGAGACACTTGATTGCACTATGAGGGACCCTGTGCCAGTGCCCGCGCCCAAGAGTCGGCCTACCCACCTGTCCAGGGCAACGGCACTTGCACGGTGTCGTGCGCTAGGTGGTGACCCCGGTCATGGGGGGGGAGGCAGCACAGTTAGGGAGTTTTAGAAAGTGGCATATGTTGATGTTGGACATTCAGCTGATGCAAAAGGCGAAATAGGTGAAGTCCCACGAAGAGGTGGACCAAAGCAAGCCATTTTTCTGTCACCCTATGTGTCATCAGGGGAAGGTGGGACAAAATCCTTGGAAACCCATGCATGGTTCATTTTAATGAAGGTTAGATCATCCACATTTTGGGTTGACAGACGGGTCCTTTTTTCTGTCAGGATTGATCCAGCTGCACTGAAGACTCTTTCCGATAGCACACTTGCAGCTGGGCAAGCGAGCTCCTGTAAGGCATATTGTGCCAATTCAGGCCAGGTGTCCAGTTTAGCGGCCCAATAGTCAAAGGGGAATGATCTGTGTGGGAGAACATCGATATGGGAGGAAAAGTAGTTTGTAACCATAGTTGACAACTGCTGTCACCTGTCACTTTCCATCGATGCTGTATTACCAGTTGTGTGAGCGGTATTTGAAAAATCAGTCCACAACATTGTCATGAAACCCCTGTCTCCAACGCCACTTCTGCTGTGTGCACCACGAACACCTCTGCCAAGCTGCCCCCGGCCCGTACGGCTCGTGTGAGAACCATCACCGCTGCTGTGTGCTGGGAATGCCTCAAGCAACCGATTTACCAGAGTTTCTTGTTTATTAGCCAATATTAGGTCAAGGTTCTCCTGTGGCATGATGTTTTGTAATTTGCCTTTATAGCGTGGATCCAGGATGCTGGCCAACCAGTAGTCGTCATCGTTCATCATTTTGGCAATGCGAGGGTCCCTTTTTAGGATCTGCAAGGCATAATCTGACATGTGGGCCAATGTTCCCGGTGTCAATGATGCACTGCGAGTGCTGGTTGGAGGAGCACTTTCTGGCAAATCCACATCCCTCCAGTCACGCACAAACCCTGTACCAGACCTTGCCACGCCAACATTTTCACTTGCCCCACCAGATGCATCCTCCTCCCCTAAGTAATCATCCCCATCATCATCCTCCTCCTCCTCTTCTTCCTCCACCTCGTCCAGGAGAGGTCCCTGAGCAGACAATGGCTGAATGTCATCAAGGATTCCCTCCTCCTCTTCCTCCTCATCAACATTGGCTGCAGACGCCTGCTCCTTAAGGTGCGTCAAAGTTTGCATGAGCAGATGCATAAGTGGGATGCTCATGCTTAGGATGGCGTCGTCTGCGCTTGCCAGCCGTGTGCATTCCTCAAAACACTGAAGGACTTTACAGAGGTCTTTCAGCTTCGACCACTGCACACCTGTCAACTCCATGTCTGCTGTCAAAGTGCCTGGCCGTGTATCCTCCCACAAATGCATTATGGCCTGCCTCTGCTCGCACAGCCGCTCCACCATGTGCAGGGTGGAGTTCCACCTTGTTGCAATGTCGATAATGAGGCGGTGGTTGGGAAGGTGGAGCAATCGCTGCAGCTTCTGCATACGAACGGAGTGTACAGGCGACCGGCGGATGTGCGCGCACAGTCTTCGCACCTTCTGGAGCAGGGCTGTTAACTCCGGATAATTTTTGAGGAAGCACTGCACCACCAGGTTCAAGGTGTGAGCCAAGCAAGGTATGTGGCTGAGTTTTGAAAGGGCTATGGCTGCCACAAAATTACGGCCGTTATCACTAACTACCTTGCCTGCCTCAAGATGTACACTGCCCAGCCATGACTCAGTTTGTCGCTTCAAGTACTCGGCCAGCACCTCGGCCGTGTGTCTGTTGCCCAAACACATCATCTGCAACACAGCCTGCTGACGCTTTCCACTAGCTGCTCGATAGGGGGACACATCGTGTGCAACAGTGGCAGCTGCAGATGGAGTGCTCGTACGACTGCGCTCTGTGGACGAGCTTTCGCTTCTGGAGGAGGAGGAGGAGGGTCGAACGCCTACAGCCAACTGTTTCCTATACCGTGGGCTAGGCAGCACTGTCCCACCACCGCTGTCCCCTGTGGACCCTGCATCCACCACATTAACCCAGTGCGCAGTGATGGACACGTAACGGCCCTGGCCATGCCGACTTGACTATGCATCAGTTGTGAGGTGCACCTTTCCGCTCACTGATTGCTTGAGTGCATGGACAATGCGGTCTTTCACATGATGGTGGAGGGCTGGGATGGCTTTGCGAGAGAAGAAGTGGCGACTGGGTAGGTCATAGCATGGTACTGCATAGGCCATGAGTTCGCGGAAAGCTGTGCTTTCCACCAACCGAAAGGGCATCATCTCAAACGAGATTAGTTTGGCAATGTGGGCGTTCAAACCCAGTGTACGCGGATGAGAGACTGAGTACTTTCTTGACCTACTCATAGTGTCTGGGAGGGTGAGCTGGACTTGAGAGCTGCATATGGTGGAAGTAGCGGTGGACAGGGCGGACTGAGAGAGGGTTGATGATGGTGATGGAGTTGATGTTCTTTCTGATGGCCTAGAATCAGTCTTTCGTTGATATAACAGTGGGATTCCCTGACTGCTGTGGCCTTGCAACGACACCTCAACATTTGCTGCTGTGCTAACCGGTGGGCTTACAGTGGGGGAAACAATGTAGCGTTGCTGACTACTTTCGTTGTGATCAGTTGCACATGTGGCACTTGAGGTTTGGTGTTGTGTCCACGCTTGCAAGTGCATGCTGGTTAAATGTCTAAGCATGCAACTGGTATTCAAATTTTTCAGTTTTTTCCCTCGGCTAAAGGTCTTTGTGCACTTCTTACAGATAACCTTGGCCTGATCATGAGGATTTTGTTCAAAAAAGTGCCACACTGCACTCTTCCTACTTTGGCAGACATTTTGCGGCCTAGCACGCTGTGATGTTTTGACCCTCTGGACAAGCTGTCCAGCAACTATTTTGATGTTTGGAACCTGTCTTTGGAGTGCTCCGGGCCTACCAGATAACAGCTGTTGCGATGTCGATGTCTGCTGTGGATGCTCCTCATCTGAGCTATTGGAAGCAGCACCCTCTTCCCCCAATGGATGCCAATCTGGGTCAACAACTGGGTCATCCATCACCTCCTCTTCTATGTCATGTGCACCTTCCTCTGTGTCACCGTGTATGGTGGTATAGTGTGCGGGAAGGGGCACCTGAGTCTCATCAGGGTCAGAATCTGGCTCTGTACACTGTGAGGACAATGTAGTGCTCTGAGTGAATGTACCAGCAGAATCATCCATCAGCGGCTGTGCATCAGTGCACTCCATGTCAGATTCATCTTGGCCTGGGTAATTCACCATTTCACTTGATAATCCAGGCATGGTATGTGAAAACAGCTCCATGGAGTAATCAGTACTATGGCCTGCGTCATCCTTCATTCTTGGTTGGGGTGAAGGACACAAGGAAAGGTGTGGTTCATGAACATGAGCCTCCAATGACGACTCAGTGCTTTTACTTTTTACAACTGAAGAAGAGGATGCGATAGAGCTGGAGGCTGAGTCAGAAATGTAAGACAAAACTTTTTCCTGATGCTCTGGCTTTAAAAGCGGTTTGCCAACTCCTAGAAAACTAAGCGTTCGAGGCCTTATATAGCCAGACGATGACGCAGGCTCAACACCTCCTGCATTCGGTCCTATTTTGCTCTTGCCACTACCATCAGATCCACCACCAACACCATCATTACCAGCTGGCAACCACCACCCAATTCCACGGCCTCTTCCACCAGACTTTCTCATTTTTGGTAGAAATATAGACAAAATCCAACAAACTATATAGTAATGTAAAACAAGGTACAAGGTGTCTATAGGACAGGGGAGATTTTGAATTTCTGCAGACACTTGTGGACACTGGACACTTTTGGATTGTGTGAGGCCCACTGAATATCTGAGCGCTCTGTCACAGGCTCGATGGCAGAGCTGTGACCAAAGTCACTAGAGGATAAGGGAGATTTTTAATTTCTGCACACACTTGTGGACACTGGACACTTATGGATTGTGTGAGGCCCACTGAATATCTGAGCGCTCTGTCACAGGCTCGATGGCAGAGCTGTGACCAAAGTCACTAGAGGATAAGGGAGATTTTGAATTCGTGCACACACTTGTGGACACTGGACACTTATGGATTGTGTGAGGCCCACTGAATATCTGAGCGCTCTGTCACAGGCTCGATGGCAGAGCTGTGACCAAAGTCACTAGAGGATAAGGGAGATTTTGAATTTGTGCACACACTTGTGGACACTGGACACTTATGGATTGTGTGAGGCCCACTGAATATCTGAGCGCTCTGTCACAGGCTCGATGGCAGAACTGTGACCAAAGTCACTAGAGGATAAGGGAGATTTTGAATTTGTGGACACTGGACACTTATGGATTGTGTGAGGCCCACTGAATATCTGAGCGCTCTGTCACAGGCTCGATGGCAGAGCTGTGACCAAAGTCACTAGAGGATAAGGGAGATTTTGAATTTGTGCACACACTTGTGGACACTGGACACTTATGGATTGTGTGAGGCCCACTGAATATCTGAGCGCTCTGTCACAGGCTCGATGGCAGAGCTGTGACCAAAGTCACTAGAGGATAAGGGAGATTTTGAATTTGTGCACACACTTGTGGACACTGGACACTTATGGATTGTGTGAGGCCCACTGAATATCTGAGCGCTCTGTCACAGGCTCGATGGCAGAGCTGTGACCAAAGTCACTAGAGGATAAGGGAGATTTTGAATTTGTGCACACACTTGTGGACACTGGACACTTATGGATTGTGTGAGGCCCACTGAATATCTGAGCGCTCTGTCACAGGCTCGATGGCAGAGCTGTGACCAAAGTCACTAGAGGATAAGGGAGATTTTGAATTTGTGCACACTTGTGGACACTGGACACTTATGGATTGTGTGAGGCCCACTGAATATCTGAGCACTCTGTCACAGGCTCGATGGCAGAGCTGTGACCAAAGTCACTAGAGGATAAGGGAGATTTTGAATTTGTGCACACACTTGTGGACACTGGACACTTATGGATTGTGTGAGGCCCACTGAATATCTGAGCGCTCTGTCACAGGCTCGATGGCAGAGCTGTGACCAAAGTCACTAGAGGATAAGGGAGATTTTGAATTTGTGCACACACTTGTGGACACTGGACACTTATGGATTGTGTGAGGCCCACTGAATATCTGAGCGCTCTGTCACAGGCTCGATGGCAGAGCTGTGACCAAAGTCACTAGAGGATAAGGGAGATTTTGAATTTGTGCACACACTTGTGGACACTGGACACTTATGGATTGTGTGAGGCCCACTGAATATCTGAGCGCTATGTCACAGGCAGAAATTGGCTAGTGTATCACAAACTACAAGGTGTATGTAGAATTGGGCAGAATAGGAATCTCCCTAGAGTGCAGGTCTGTAAGAACGGAACATGTCCTCGACTTATTCTCACAGAGTGACACACTGATAGCTTCACTGTGGCTGTGATAACAGCCGTTACACGGTACTGTGTGAGGAGCGTACAGCGCTGTATGGTGTGAAAAAATGCACGCTCAGTACCTCAGCAGGACAAAAAAAAAATTGGGATTGCTTTTAAAAAAGCAGTTTGCGGAGCAGTGGGTAAACAGCAATGCAGGAATGTCAGGAAGCCTTAGAAGGCAGCCCAACAACCAACACCACTGATACACCACTATATAGCCTCCCCTTGCACTGCACAGTGACTGGTGTGTTGTACAGGCAAAATCGCTAGCAGCAGAAGCAGTTTTTTTTTCTTCTTCTCAGCAGGACAAAAAAAAAAAATTGGGATTGCTTTTAAAAAAGCAGTTTGCGGAGAAGTGGGTAAACAGCAATGCAGGAATGTCAGGAAGCCTTAGAAGGCAGCCCAACAACCAACACCACTGATACACCACTATATAGCCTCCCCTTGCACTGCACAGTGACTGGTGTGTTGTACAGGCAAAATCGCTAGCAGCAGAAGCAGTTTTTTTTTCTTCTTCTCAGCAGGACAAAAAAAAAAATTGGGATTGCTTTTAAAAAAGCAGTTTGTGGAGCAGTGGGTAAACAGCAATGCAGGAATGTCAGGAAGCCTTAGAAGGCAGCCCAACAACCAACACCACTGATACACCACAATATAGCCTCCCCTTGCACTGCACAGTGACTGGTGTGTTGTACAGGCAAAATCGCTAGCAGCAGAAGCAGTTTTTTTTTCTTCTTCTCAGCAGGACAAAAAAAAAAAAATTGGGATTGCTTTTAAAAAAGCAGTTTGCGGAGCAGTGGGTAAACAGCAATGCAGGAATGTCAGGAAGCCTTAGAAGGCAACCCAACAACCAACACCACTGATACACCACTATATAGCCTCCCCTTGCACTGCACAGTGACTGGTGTGTTGTACAGGCAAAATCGCTAGCAGCAGAAGCAGTTTTTTTTTCTTCTTCTCAGCAGGACAAAAAAAAAAAATTGGGATTGCTTTTAAAAAAGCAGTTTGCGGAGCAGTGGGTAAACAGCAATGCAGGAATGTCAGGAAGCCTTAGAAGGCAGCCCAACAACCAACACCACTGATACACCACTATATAGCCTCCCCTTGCACTGCACAGTGACTGGTGTGTTGTACAGGCAAAATCGCTAGCAGCAGAAGCAGTTTTTGGTGTCTTCTTCCCTGCCTAACGCTCTCCCTACAAAATCATCATCAGCAGCAGCTCTCTCTATTCTGAGATCAGCATGAGTAACATGGCGGTCGGCGTGCACGCCCTTTTATACCCCCTGTGACGCCCACCAAAGCAAGCCAATCACTTGCATGCCCTTCTGAAAGATGGTGGTGACCCGTGCCTATGTCATCACGTTGCCCAGAGTGTCCGTGGATCCTGATTGGCTGAAAAAGAGCGCAAAACAAACTTTTGAAACGCGACTTTGGTGCGTAAGTCGCCGACCTCGTGGCCGACCTCATCCTAGGGTCGGGTTTCGTTTCATGAAACCCGACTTTGCCAAAAGTCGGCGACTTTTGAAATTTTTCGACCCATTTCACTCAACTCTTTTGGGGAGGTAAACTATAAGATCCACCAACCCGGAAGACAGAAACCATACCTGGTTTACCATGTCAACCTCATCAAGCCGTGGCAAGATAGAGAGCCAGCGTTAACTACATGCTTGCTGGGCAACCTAGAAGGTGAGGTTGGAGCAGTTACCATAGCTGAGATGCTGTCGAAGGCCCAGAAACAGCAGTGCCGTGAGTTACTCCAGAGAAACAGGGACTTGTTTTCAGAATTGCCAGGGTGCACGAAGGTCATGGAGCATGAAGTTCTTATCGAGCCACATGTACGGGTGAACGTGAAATCTTATCGAATTCCTGAGGCCCGTCGAGACGTAATCTCAAAGGAGGTGCAGCATATGTTGAAGCTCGGGGTCATTGAGGAATCCAATAGCGGCTGGTCGAACTCGATTGTCCCCATCCCAAAACAGGATGGTGAATGGAGATTCTGCAATGACGACCGGAAGCTGAATGAGGTCTCCAAGTTCGACGCATATCCCATGCCACGCATTAATGAGCTCACCGAAAGACTTAGACCTGCCAGGTACATCACCACCTTGGATTTGACCAAGGGATATTGGCAGATCCCCATGGCACAGGAAGCAAAGGAGAAGACTGCATTTTCTACACCAGACGAGTGCTTCCAGTATTTATACCCATAATCCTAAATCAACGCGACAATGGTCACTTCAATAAACATATCCAAACAAAAATCTTCATGAAATATATCATGAAGATTGAAGAAGTGAAGACAATGGTAAATTTTTTTTAAAAAGATACAAATTTTATTAATCAATTTAAAACAGTAAGAGATTGTGTTAAAAAGACAGGACTATTTGGTCTCGAACATGAAGGGGATAAGGATAACCAGCAAAAGGAAATTTGTAATTCTCCATAAAGTGCAAAAATGCATATATTGGCAAAAAAACAGGTTTGATAATATTGCTATACATCTAGAGTTCATGATGCCTATGAACCCCCACCAAGGATAAATATCCTATGGCCTATACTCCACAGCAATTGCAATGAATATTGCTAAAATTTGCCAAGACAAAGTGCAACAGCACTACAGAGATATATGGCCTATTTTTAGGGTGGGGGAAGGGAGGGCTATAGAAAAGAACACAAGGGAGATTGCTATAAATAAACTGAATCCTCAGTCCTGTGTGTGTATATTTCATTTTATGATTCTTTCTCAGAAAAATAAAAAAGGGTTTGTGGCACAGCAAAAAATCTTTCTATTTAGCGTTCATTGTAAAGAATTAAGTTCAGGATTTTACCTGTTGCTGGCCGCTGAGACACAGGACAAGTGTGGTGAGGCTGGATGCTGGTAGGCTTTCCCTGCCTCCCGACAGTGCCGTTTTGCAATAGTTGCTTCTTCCAGGGGCGTCTTTTTAGCACAATCTCTTACTGCTTTTAATTGATTATTAATAAAATTTGTATCTTTTAAAAATAATTTACCATTGTCTTCACTTCTTCAATCTCCATGATATATTTCATGACGATTTTTGTTTGGGTGCTTCCAGTATGTCCAGATGCCGTTTGGCCTGCAGGGAGCTCCGGCAACTTTCCAGAGGGCTATGGACAGAATCCTTGCACCTCATAAGCTATACGCTGCCGCGTATCTGGATGATATCATCATCTTTACTCCGGACTGGGAGACTCACCTGGAAAAGGTCCAAGCAGTGTTTGATGCGCTAAGGGAGGCGGGGTTTACAATAAACCAGAAGTAGTGTGCCTTGGGTAAAGAAGAAGCCAAGTACCCTGGAGTGTGTAGTGCGGCGTGGCGAGATCAAACCCAAATCAATAAAGTGGTGGCAATTCAGACATGGCCGGGACCTCTGTGCAAAAAGCAAGTTAAAGCCTTCCTGGGGATCGTGAGATATTACAGAAGGTTCATCCCAAACGTCTCTGACTAATCTTCTAAAAGGGACAAAATCAGTAATGGTCAGATGGTCCGAAGAGGCAGAGTCAGCCTTCCAAGAAATGAAAGGGGCTCTATGTAAGCAACCCATTCTGGTGGCCCTGGACTTTAAATGAGAGTTTATCCTTCAGACAGATGCCTCAGATGTCAGGATAGGAGCAGTCCTTTCCCAGGAGATACGTGGGGAGGAGCATCCTGTCCTCAACCTGAGTAGGAAGCTATCTTCTAGTGAGAGAAATTTCTCAGTTTTAGAGAAGGAGTGTTTGGCTATAAAATGGGCAGTGGATACCTTATGGTACTACCTGGCGGGACGGAAGTTTAGGTTAATATCTGACCATGCCCCACTCAGATCGATGAGGGAAACAAAGGGTAAGAATGCTAGGGTCACCCGCTGGTTCTTAACCCTGCAAGACTTCAGCTTCCATGTAGAACATAGGGCCGGGAAGCTACATGGTAATGCCGATGCCCTCTCACGAATCCCTTGTCTATTAGGTGAAAGTGCCAAGCCCCACAGCTTTAGGCAGAGGGGGAGGTATGTGGCGTGGCTAAGGGTTGTATAGTTGATGGGAGGTATGTGGCTCAGAGATGGGTGCGTTCTGTAATGTAAGACCTAATTAATATCATTCTATTTCTGATATTTTGCAAGGACCTGTGGTGAGGTCACAATCATGTGACCAGTCAGCTGCTAGGTTTGTGGGTGTGGCTAGAACTTTATAAGCTTGACTACTCCTGAAACCCAGAGCTGTATGTGGGAAGGACTAAGCCTCCCGTGTGTGCTGAGGCTCCAGGACTGAGTCTGAAGTAACGGACATTTGTGTTGTGAATTGCCTGGCTCAGACTTCTGAGCCGCAGCTCCCCCTGCTCCCTCCGGTGGTTACTGGAGGTAGTGGAGCTGGCCAGATTGACAGAGGTCTGCCACCTGATGATGATGACGATTGGAGATCTGGGGTTACTGACTGGAGTATTTAAGTCTGCAGAATTCCTGCAATCCCTGCTGGTGATTTCTTTCCTGTGTATTCTGAGGTCTGATGTCTCCTGCTTTGATTCTGCATTGTTCAACTAAGTGGTTCATTTGTTAATCCTTTGCATCTGATCTGGTTTTGTCTACCTCTGCTTGTTGTGCGGGTTCAGCTTGCTCCTGCTGGGGGCTGTGCTGGACCACCGCTCCATATGTTACTGCTTGTGTCAGTTTGTTCAGTCCCCTGTTATATTGGTCTCTTTTGCTTTGCTTTCAGTTTATACCAGAGTGCTGATATAGTGGGGGCGAAGTCGTATGACTTTAGTGTTTTTTGTACATCAGACGTGTTGGATTTTTCAGGGTTTTTTGCGTGATTGCAGACAGTGTCTTTCCTTTCCTATCCTATTTAGTCAGTTTGGGCCCCATCAATTGCTCAGTCTATTTTTTTGCCTGCATTTGCATTTAATCTTGTCTCACCGACAATATATGTTTGGGGGTTATCTAATCCTTTGGGGTCTGCTCCGGGGCAGTTTAGATTTCACCTTTCTTTCTTTAGGTTTAGTTAGCTCTCCGGCTGTGCCGAGGCACCTAGGGCATCGTAGGTACGCTCCATGGCTACTGCTAGTTGTGTGGATAGGATCAGGGGTCTGCAATCCGCTTAGTTACCAACCTATCTGATTTTCTGGTGGCTTAGCCTGTTCTTGCCATCCTCCTCGGTGACCCATTCATAACACATTTGTGTTCTCTTTTTGCCTAAGCTAAAGCCTATCTCTTTTGTTATGTGCTGCTTTATGGGTTTATGATGCAATAAACCCCATGAACTTTAAAGGAACCTGCCTCCTGTTTGTCTCCCGCTGCACCTGAGCGAGTAGAATCCCTACAGTGTGCACTTACATGAAGCCTTGTTACAAATACCGGTATTAACCCCACTTTGACCCATATGACAATTTGCACTTAGCACTTTATTGTATATGTGTCCGTTCATGCTCTTGGATATTTATAAGCCACTTTTTTTCTGATCCTGCTGCTTTTTATTTCTCTGTACCTTTTTTGATCTACTTATTTTTGTATACATGTGTAATTGATACAAATATGTGTTTAATAAATGTATATATTTTTATGTATTTTTTGAACTTTGCACTCCAATTTCTCTTGTTTTCATAAACTCAAAACCAGCCATTTAATTTTCTCATTCACTAAGATGTGCTAAATTTATTCAAAGAAGTGTGCTGCGTAAAGAGTTTGGCTATTCTACTTTGTGGTTTTTTTTGGCTATTCTACTTTGTGGATTTTTTGCTTACAAGGAAACGGGACCTTCAACAAATTTTGCATATATAAACAGTACATCAGAGTAAAAGGGACTCTGTAATATACTGTATCTTATCATCCCCTCCCATCTGCCTCCTGACCTCACCAGCCACTCTGCAAAAAAAGTTCAAATCTGAATTTCTGAAGACAAGATAGACTACCAGCACACTGAGATGTCAGGTTACACCTCCTATTTTACTCTATGGAGAAGAGGAGTGAGGACTGGAGTGAGAAAACAGGCAGAAGGAGAAAGTTGTCTCCTTCTGAATAACTCCAAGGTTATTTTACTTGGGGTTGTTCAGTTTGTAAAAATAAATATAATATGCATGTCAAGGCAGTTCAGCAAACAGATATCATTGAAAAAAAAATCTTAAAGAAGAATATCATTTAAGTCATACTACAGTACCAATAGCACAAGCACGTCTATAAAGTTAGTCAGCCTGGTAATCAATTGGTTGGGCTTTATTAGACTTTAGCTGCTAAGATATTTTGCAGTCAGCTTGAAACAAGGAAGCCTGCAGGCAACATTGCTTTCTACCACCACAGAGAAAATGTACTATAATATCAGTTCAGATGCCCAATGTTATAAATTAATGCCAAGCACATTGTTTTTTAGCACTAGACTAGAACTAAATTATTGTAATCATGATTTTGTTCCAAGAATTGTTTTCTTAATGCTTCACTAATTGTATAAGTATTTATTATTTTATGGAATTTTTTTTACATGTGACTATGAAGAAATTATTACAATATGTAGCTCTGAACTTATTAGTATGTGCTGTGAGACCAAAAAATAAAATCAATCAATAAACTGTATTTACCAGAGAGAATTTCAAGTGATCTGGGGTTTCAATCACCGATCTAATCAGAAATAGTTACCGGTAAAAGCTTAGCAAAGCAGTTAATTTTACTACTGTAGATACTCCCTTAACAGGACTGTTAATGGTGTTTGGAGACTTTGCCTTTGTTCTCCTCACTGCCTCTTGATATGTATACATAGTTAGCCTGTTAACCTGACCACAAGGGACGACAAACATCCTTTACCACTCTAGAGAAGAAGTTACTGTGAGCACAAAGGATTAGGTTTCAAATCAGGAACAAAATGGTAGTAGATTTGGGTTCCAGTACCAGTGATTGTCTTACTGTTGTCTCTAGCATCATGTCCTCCCTCTATCTGAAACTGAACCTGTCAAAAACGGGACTCCTCATGTTTCCTCCCTCTACTAACCTACCTATGCCCGACATTGCCATTTCCGTATGTGGTTCCATCATTACTCCCCAGCAACATGCCCGCTGTCTTGGGGTCATACTTGATTCAGAGCTTTCATTCACCCCCACATCCGTTCACTGGCTCGCTCTTGTTATCTGCACCTCAAAAACATTTCTAGAATTTGACCCTTTCTTACTTTCAACTCTGCAAAAACTCTTACTGTTTCTCTTATTCATTCTCGTCTTGACTATTGTAACTCTCTACTAATCGGCCTCCCTCTTACCAAACTCTCCCCTCTCCAGTCTGTCCTGAATTCTGCAGCTAGGATCGTGTAGCTCACCAATCATTATACCGATGCCTCTACCTTGTGCCAGTCATACTGGCTACCCATCCACTCCAGAATCCAGTATAGACTTATTACCCTCACCCACAAGGCACTCCATGGCTCAGCACCACCCTACATCTCCTCCCTTGTCTCAGCCTACCACCCTACCCTTGCCCTCCAGTCTGCTAATGACCTGAGGTTAACATCCTCATTAATCAGAACCTCCCACTACCGTCTCCAAGACTTTTCATGTGCCGCACCATTTCTTTGGAATGCACTACCCAGGTTAATACCTTTAATCCCCAATCCCCACAGTTTTAAGCGTGCCCTAAAAAAGCATTTGTTCAGACTGGCCTATTGCCTCAATGCATTAACCTAAATAGTCCTGTGTGGCTCATTCAATATTTTTTACCATAACCAGGTTCCTCGCATCATGTTCTCACATGCTTTAAGCATTTAATAGCCCTCTGTGTCTTTACTGTTACATATTTAGACTGTTAACTGGATCATGGAGCAACAGGAAAACCGTATTATTATACTATGGTTGGCCCAAATTATAAAAGCAATTGTTACCTGTCACATGGACCCGTCCTGTGTGACGCGACCAGCAGGCTGGTAATTAAAACAGCAAGACGCGGCACGTGAAACACAAACGGGGAAACACAACTTAGCTTTACTCTGTTGCACTTGTTCCTGGCAACAGAGTCCACCACCAGAATGCAGCTCTCCTCCTGACTCACTGCCACCAAGCTCTGTCAGAGCTACAAGGAAATCCCCTATGACTCCTTCCACACCAGGGCTAAGACAGTGTTGCAAGGAATGCTCTTCAGCTCCTTCCTCCACCAAGGATGGTTGAAATGAACACTATCACCAACACTGATTGCAACACCTGTGACTCTTTTATAGCAGAGCCCGAAATCACACCTGCATTATAATCATGTGCACTTAACTAAAGAAACTAGAGTGCAAAGACGCTCACCCCCACTGGGGGCAAACTTAAACAAACGACACCACAGTGCAATAATCCTAATGGCCACCGGGGGCAAAAAAAAAACCTTAAGCACAGCTTAGGAAAAAAAAAGGTTACCTGTGCTTTTTATCAGTCCTGATCCAGCATAGATCATGACATTACCATCCATCTTTCATTTCTCCCCTTTTCCTTATAGATTGTAAGCTTGCGAGCAGGACCCTCATTCCTCTTGGTATCTGTTTTGATCTATGTGTTAATTGCTATGATGTAATGTCTATTGTCTGTAGAAGTCCTCACTATAATGTAAAGTGCTGTGGAATATGTTGGCGCTATAGAAATAAAATTATTATTATTACACTAGCTGAAGAGCTCGACGCTGCCTGGGCATAGTAACTAACTTAGTTATAACACATTATAATGACTATATCTATATATATATAAAGCTGAGTGTATAGCCCCGCCCATGCTGCATACCCACATTCACTATAATATCCCACATCATCCCGTCAGCCATAGCCACCAGACTACTACCCCTAATATCCCACATCATCCCATCACAGCCGCTGGACAACTACCCCTAATATCCAACATCATCCTGTCAGCCAGAGCCACCGGACTACTACCCCTAATATCCCACATCGTCCCATCAGTCAGAACCACCGGACTACTGATATCCCACATCATCCTGTCAAAGCCACCAGACTACTACCCCTAATATCCCACATCATTCCATCAGCCAGAGCCACCGGACTACTCCCCTACTATCCCACATCATCCCATCAGCCTGGGGTCAGAACCAGAGTGTTGAGTGGAATGGCCCTAACATCCGTACCAGGGATCCCTTTAATAGAAGCCTGAGGTGAGAATCAGAGCACTGAGGGATTTACCCTAACTTCCATACCAGAGATCCCTTTAAGTGAGGCCTGGGGTCTGTACCAAAGCGCAGAGTGGATTTGCCCTCACTTCCGTACTGGGGATCCCTTTAAGAGAGCCTGGGATCAGAACCAGAGCGCTGAGTGGATCTGCCCTGACTTCCATACCAATGATCCTTTTAATATAATCCTGGGGTCAGATTCAGAGCACTGAGGGATTTGCCCTAACTTCCACACAGGAGATCCCTTTAAGAGAGTCTGGGGTCAGTACCATAGCATTTGAAGGCAATTGCCCTGACTTCCATACCGGGGATCCCTTTAAGAGAGCCTGGGGTTAGAACCAAAGCACTGGATGGATTTGCCCTGACTTCCATACCAATGATCCCTTTAATAGAGGCCTGGGATCAGAATCAGAGCACTGATGGATTTGCCCAGACTTCCATACCGGAGATCCCTTTAAGAGAGGGGCCTGGGGTCAGTACCAAAGCCCTGGATGGATTTGCCCTAACTTCCATACCAATGATCCCTTTAAGAGGGAAGATGTGCCTGTTGGATGGAGGATGTGTGATGTGTATATGGGCACAGGAGGGGGGGATTCATTTCTGTCGTGCTCTCTGCTCCTTTCTGGGGGGCAGACAATGGCTAGGAGCTTATGTTCCCAGGGATGCTAGATTTCTTTCACCACGTCAGTGTCTGCTAAGGTGTTTTCTGGAGTGGAAAAACTGTTGCTCATAGCAACCAATCACAGCTCAGCTTCTTTGAAACAGCTCTGGTGAAATGAAGATGCTTCGTGATTGGTTGGTGATACACACACACACATTCATTTATATATATATAGAGATATATACATGTCTTGTGCACAGATAACAAAATAGAGCTTTTTGGTAAAGCACATCTTTCTACTTTTTACCGAAAAAGGAATGAGGCCTACAAAGAAAAAAAGCTATCATATATAAAGAAGTTCCTTATTATTCAAATACAAAATTTTATTAATACACCTTAAAATAGTCCAAAGAATAACAAAACACATGCAACAAATAAACGATAACAGATGTTCACACTGGATAGTAAATAACTCACCCTGATATAATAATTGTGCTTAGCCACTACCTGACAGCAGAGGTGCCCCTGCTCCTTGTCAGCTGTCCCTGAAGTGCCCTACTTCTATCAATCTCAATATGACAGCATGAATCAGAGGTGTATATACAGTATGAACCAATAAAGTCTCTGTCTAAATGCAACTAAAATGTTTCAGCAAACAGGTGGTGAGATATATACCAGTACAAATTGCAAAAATATGATATAACAGATACTGATAATGGGGAGTACTAAATTGCCCTACCAATTCAAAACAACCTGCCAGCGGAGGCTGGCACCCTAGATATTTGTCATTGGCGCCCCGCTCCTCGGCAGCTGTCCCTTAGATGGCCTATAGTGTCATAAATTAACAACATCTTATAGACAATATAAACAAACAGGGCCCAGCATGGCCTTAAATTTTACAGCACAATTGGATATTATGATTTAACCTCATTTTATCAGGCCTCCTGATGAGCCACATTGTGAAACACGTTGATTCATTTTCAGCAAGATGTATCTAGATTAATATTATTTTTTTTTGCCATACTGCTGATGTGTTATCAATATGTTAACATTTAAGGGCATACTGGACCTGGTTGGTTTACAAGTTGGATGTGCCAGTGGAAGTGGAAGAGGCCGGGGAGGAGGTATCCAATTCTGTTTTAGTGGGGGTTTTTTTTAGTTAGGGAACAGACTTAAAAGAACGGAAAATAAAAAAAATAATAACAATCTATCAGCACGGTGGCTCAGTGGTTTAGCACTTCAGCTTTGCAGTGCTGGGGTCCTGGGTTCAAATCCCACCAACATCTGCAAGGCGTTTGTATGTTCTCCCTGTGTTTACGTGGGTTTCCTCCCACATTCCAAAGACATACTGATAGGGAATTTAGATTGTGAGCCCCATTGGGGACAGTGCCAATAATGCCTGAAAAGCCCTGTGGAATTAATGGTGCTATATAAATGAGTAAAATATTGAATAGGATGAGGAGGAGGTTGAAGTGTAGGTGGACGTGGCATAGAAGAAGGAGGTAGCCAACACTGTTTTTTATTATTTTGTGAGGAGGTACTCTGAAAACAGGCAGTGTAATAATCTGCTAGCTACTGTCTGTGTATATACAGGCCGTGTAATACTCTGTACTTTTTGTGTTGAAAACAATTAGGACAGCATCAAACAGAGGACGTGGCTGTGTTGCTGTTGGTGGTGATGTAGCTTCTGTAGGGAGAGAGAGGACGTGGTAGAGCTGTGCCTGCTAAGTTGATGGTTCCATCTTTGAAACTGTGACCCAGGTATATCAGTCCTTATAAGATTGCGGCTGTCGTCAATCCTGTAGCATTCCACCATGCTTTTCCACTCACTTTTAGAACTCATAACATGTTTCACCGGTCTCTACTCAAAAAATGTGTTGCTTCATCTTAACCATGGTCATCAGCTCCATCTCCAGTCATTGTTGATGCAGATTTGGTATTTCAGATAGCTATAATCAATGATTCTTGTGGGTAGCAGCATCTGATGTCCATACGGTCAGGTTGGCCTGTTTTTTTCACATGACACTCCCAGCCCTGAGTTTCCAGAGGTCCCTCTTAGAAGGTGGCATACTGTCACAGGTTTATTGAGACAGAGAGGAGCAACAAGACCGCATTGGCTGATTTCAAACTCTCCTGGTTTGATTAGAAGCAAAGAGATTGCCAGTGCTATTTTCAAACTGCTTGGTTCTGAGTAGTAGGTGTTGGTTGTTTGAGGATGTGTTTGGAGTGTTGTTCAGATGACTGTTTCTTGGTGATTTGTCTGTGTGCATATCCTCATCATCTCCTATTTGTTTTTCCTTCCTTTACTTCCCAGTGTTCCACTCTGTTGTTTGTGAGTGCATACTTGTATAATTGGTATTGTAATTTATCCCTGCACATCTTCTCTTGATAGCCTGGTTTGTGTATTCTTATTCACTACAACTCCAAACTTCCCTGGGTGGGAGAAAGTGACAGATAAGGGTTGATTTAGGAGCTAAGCATGGCACGTGTCCCTGGCATCTTCACCATCAGAAGTAATCTGAGAAGCAGGGATATCTATGTAGGGTGCCCCAAGCTTTAGAAATATGGAAGGAGCCCCTAGCCCCGGGATATTCTGCAACAGTGTCGTGACATACTTTTGGTGTGTGGTTTTATTTATTTTTTTTACAGGGTTCTCCAAACAGGTTAAGTAGCATAATATTTACATAGGATGGGTTATTTTGAATGTGGCAGTACCAATTATGTGTACTTTATTTGGTTTTGTTTTTACTTGCAAAACATTTTTCTTTTTTTTCATAATTTATTTTTGTTTTGATCATATTTTTACAAATGTAATGTTCATTTTTTTTTTACTTTCACTGGTCTGACTGCTAGTCTAGTATTCTGCAATGATAATGCATTGCACGGTACAGGAGTCTTGTCAGGCCCTACTTATGACAGGATCTTACAGGCTACAATGGCTAATTGATCCCTGGTCTTTACTTGGCCTTTGGTCATTATGGTGACTATCAGCTCCGTGCAATTGCAATCACTGGGTGCCAATTAGGAAAAGCAGGAGCCGCTCCCTCAAATAAGTAGATAGATGCTGCTGTCACTATTGACTGCAGCATCTGTGGGGTTAGACAGCCAAAATCGGTCCTGGCAATGTTCGTGACTCTTACAATAGGTTTTCAGCTATGATATATAGCAGGCACCAACTAATAATTTTGCTGGTTCTATGATCCCGCAAAATCATAGCGACGCTCATTTATAGTTGTTTGCAGGAAGTCACTTCCCGCTGCAGCATACATGTACGGCAGTTGTTGAAAAGGGTTAACAAGTCAGTTCTTTATGACTGGTTTCTATCCATTTTCCCCTACCCAGATACGTCGAGATCATTTAGACATTAATAAGGCTGTGTTTGCATCAAAGAGCTAGAATAGGGTTTAATACAGTCCTATGAGTCCTCTGAGAGTTACACATATTATCTAGTCCATTATAGGTTTAGCATTACTTAATTTAAAAAAAATAATAATCACAAATGGCAAATTTGAATTTCAAAAGGTTAGTGATATTGTAAATTTAGACAACATGAAAAAATGTGTTTGACATGCCAAAATAAGCTAATTTTCTTTTAATATATTAATTTTAAGCAATTATTCCATACTACAGTATGTGTATGTTGAAGTTGATAATTACAAATATTAAAGTAAGCTCCCTATCTTCCTTTAACCCTAGAATGCATAACCATAGAAATCTACCTTTTCACATACCTGGGGCCTTTTAGGTCTGTGTGGAAATAATGTGGAATAACTCAAAAATACTTTTCAAAGTTTATTTGAAAATTGCAAAGTAAGGATGCATTCCCATTAGCGATGGGGTCCGCCAGGAGGGGATCCATAATGGATCTGACCTCCTAGTGACCCCAGCTAAGGCTGGCAGAATCCCGGCATTCCGGCAGCCTTAACTGGAGTTACCAGGAGGTCAGATCCATTACGGATCCCCTCCTAGCAGACCCCAGTGCCAGTGGGAACGCAGCCTAAGATGTGAATATTTCAAAACATTATAATTATGTGCAAAAAACAACAAAAAAGTGATCACACGGGCTTAAAACGCCCAATATATGCATTCTATATAATTCTTTATAATAACGATTTTTTTGTCTAAACGTTTTTTATATAAAAGTTGTAGTAAACATGGTGCAGGAGTAAACATGGTGCAGGAATATTTCTTTTCAAACTTTCCTTTTCAACTTTACTGATGACCCCAACAATTATCACATGTTATCTGTTCGGAAGAATGTTCCTTGCAGACATTTTGTCCTCAAGTAGTACAGATGCGCTCAGATTTCCTTTCCTTATTTGCTGGACAAATATAACAATGCTTTCTTTTTTTTTCTCTTGGCTCTGGATGTTCCTGAAAATGTATACCACATCGGATCATAGCTTCCGTAGTTTGCCTTGGCAAGCATTTCGTGTTGCTTCACTCCATCATGGTAGGCATTAAAAGTTCATAGCAATAGACATCTCTTGTCCTTCCTGTTGGCATGGAATTCTGGATGAGTTTCACTGTAAACAATATAGGTATTGAGGGCTGACACATCAAGCAAATTAGAAAAAATGACTACAGGCCAATGTTTTGTCTGCCTCTTGCGCGAATACTCTCCAATCATTTCGTCCATCTTGTCCACACCTTCTTTAGTTTTATTATAATGCAGGATGATTTCTGGTGTTTGGTTCCTGTCATTGGTGTCAATACTTCCATCATGATGCATGGTACTCAGTAATATCACGGATTTTTCTTTCTTCGCTTTATAAGACACCATTGTCGTTTGATTGCAGAAACCAAAGATACTCTCATAAAGTGTTCGCTGTGGATTTTGCTTCATGCTTGGAGGATTTTCTCAGCATTTTGGCTTCATAGTACCAACAAGTGTAGGTTGTTTCTGAAGCAAAAATTTGCCCAGTTCAAGATTGGTAAAGTAGTTGTCCATAATAATAATGATTACAATCAGGGTTGTACACTCTTTGTTAGTGTGCGTGCTAAGGGTAAAGTGCAGTCCCCCTCCTCTCAAATTCAGCAGGCTACCACTTTCTTTTAGGTGCAGTAGAAGCCTCTGAATTTTTGTATCTCAGAAAGTTTCTTTTTCCAGAAACAAGAAAGCTGACTCCTTCCTCCAAAGTCTCTTCAGCAAGTAGCACACAATGAGCAGGATGTTGTCTGTCCTCTTGGTCCTGTGTGTTCAGGACCTGTGATGATGTCGGAGACGCATGACTTTGTGAGAGAGCCTCCTTCCCAAGATCACATGACCATGTAGTCAGGCAGAATCCACACACTCATCACAGCAACAGCAGAGTCATAAAGACTGAGTCATAAAGACAAAGTTTTCCCCAGCAACAATAAAGACAAAAAGGATCACATGTAAACCTAGTGCAGGTCTAAAAGGCCGGAGGTATGTGAATATGGGGTATTCCCAAAAAAGAGTTGCTGTACCGAAATGCCTGTAACATAAAAAATATATGAACAACTGGAAATTACTAACAACTCTACACCTGAGGAATACCTAGAGTTTCAGAATTCTAACTAAAGTAATCTTGCAGAAAATAGTAAACAATTAACCTAGCAGGCCTGCGAGGCCCCAGGTATGCGTTCTAGGGTTGAGGGAAAAAAGGTGTTCGATGGTGGACAATCAAAGGTGAATCTGATAAATTTAATTCCATGTATAAAATGTTTCAGTATTCAATAACATTCATAAACATAGAGGAAATAAAATAGCCTCCGTTATACTTTGTCTTATAATGTTAAATAATTTTGAAATATTAATGTAAAAATGTCTTTTTTGCCAATGTATTTTTCTTTGAATGTGGCTTTGAATAAAACATTACATTCAAAAGTTTAATTTATTATAAACCATGTACATAATATATATTTTATCTCTTGCATTGAATTTGACCTACCTTTGCTCTACTATTTAGAGCTTTAAATAAACACCCTGAAGTTATGTCGCTATTTCCTTGTTCTGTTGTTTTAACAGCTGCTTATTTCGGTAATCAAAGTGTAAATCCTTTGTACGCCACTTTATTTGTACGCCACAGTATTTCATCCCAGCTTTATAGGTTTTATTCCAGCAATTTGTGAAAAAACACATTTTAGGATGCATGAGAATAAAAGATAAGAAATTCAATGTCAAAATGTTAGCAAAGGTCATAAAAATTAATTCAAAGGTTTATGTTTAACTGATTATACTTTGGTAAAACTTTATTGAATGACAATGGGTTTTCTCCAAAGTCATTCTTAAGAATAAATCAAAGCGTATTGGGCCATTCAGGAAACTTTATGCTTACTCTAGATAACGTTCAACCTGCAATGTCATGGCAAACAAAAGTAAAGAAATGTTTAGAAGATTTCAGCTATCAACCAGCCTTACAGATCAACAAAGCTTAAGACAATTTGTGGTTTAAATAAAATTCACTGATTAGGAACATTAATGTAGCATTTTGTTTTATACAATCTAATTAAGTGAAAACATATTTATTTGTACTAACAAATAATACTTTATGATACTAAAAAAAGTTGTGCATAGTGATGGGTAAGCATTAAAATGCTAGGGTGCTCGTTACTCGAATCAAGCAACTCATAATCTTCAGGTGCTCATTTCAAGTAACAATCATAATGGAAGTTGAAGAGTTTGTGATTTGATCCTTATCTCTCAACGGGAGATCTTTAGATATACTGGATGGTAGCCAGATTGATAGCGTGACAGGGCAACACAGAGACAGGTTATGTATCTGCAAGATGCCACGCTACGCCTGGCCAATTTTAATTAGGTCAAGCTTATATACTCATTTGAGTAGGCAGTTACATTACATCATCATATTCCATTGGACAATTGATTATTCAACAGTAAGCATAAATGGTTTCAACCAATCATATTCATATTCGTTAGCCAATCAGATTGTACTCGGCTGTTAATTATTAGATACATTTGGGAATTTCCAGAAAAAGATGAAACAGGTGTTGGCTATACAATACCCTAACATTACCCTCATTAACCTGTCTTACTAAGGGTTCATAGCCCCTTTATCTATAGTGATTCATCTATTTCTAAGACTATGTACTCATTAGGCCTACGTGGAACTCGTGATATATCCTTCAGTCACATGAATCATAAGTGTTATAGAGGTAAGAGGAGAGAATAACAGGATTAGGTGAGAGTTGATTTCTTCTCTGTCAGCTAATATCATAGAAGTATGGAGTGTGAGACCCTAAGAGTGTATGAAGGGATCCCATAGAATATTGGTTTCCCTATCAGTCCCCCCTTTTGAGAACAGATATGATTCTCTCACCCTCCTTCATCCAGGTACTTCAAAGGCCTAAGCGCCAGTGTTGGGCTTGTTATTATTTTCTTCACCAAATTCCCTGGAGTGGGTTGAGAGATCATATCTCATTCTCAACCTTGTCAATTCTTGGGGGAGTATTCATATATTTTATTGTGTTAGTAGAAAGTGTCAGGCCTACCTTGATCTATTATTCCCCTTAGTGCATCTCTAGTATAATTTATAAACCTCTGTTGATTATAGTAAATGTAATTCATCCAGAACACATGTTTCTTAAAATCAGATCTAAAAGGAACTGCAGTTTTTAAAATGTCATTTTCATTTCTCTGAGTCTGTGCCTCTTGGAGCAAGGCTGTTATCAGCAACAGGAACAGGATCATCATTCTTCCGTTCCAAGGCCTTGCAGTGGCTGGCATGAATCCAAGTGGGTTTTCCTTCAAGCATCACTGATGTGGATGTAGTGAGGAGAACTTGGAACGGGCCGTCGAACCTTGGCTCCAGTGGTTTCCGTGTATGTCTCTTGACCACCACCCAGTCTCCTGGTTGGAGAGAATGGGTTCCTTCTTGATTGATTCTCTGGGTCTGGAAAAGAATCAAAGACTTGTTTATGCTCAAGCGAGAGCCTCTTCTGAAGGCTCTGGACATAGCTAGTGAGATTGTCACACTGTAGCTGCAGTGTCTGTGGGAAGTATAGGCCTAACCTTGGCGCTGACCCAAACAAAACTTCAAAGGGGGAGAGTTTTGTCATTCTATTAGGTGTGTACATAATGGAGAACAAAGCTAGGGGTAAACATTCTGTCCAAGGTTTCTCCAATTCCTCACTTGCTTTTTGAATCTTTAACTTAAGTGTCCCATTCAGCCGCTCAACCTTACCACTTGCTTGGGGTCTGTAGGGTGTGTGGAATGCTTGTGTGACCACCAACATTTGCATAGCATGCTGCATTACCTCTCCAGTGAAGTGGGTACCTCTAGCGGTCTTTATGGTTTCAGGTAGTCCGAACCTACAAAAAACTTCTGACATCAGCATCTTTGCAGTAGCCCTTGCAGTGGCTTTCGGCATCGGGAATGCTTCTGGCCACCCGAGCACATATTCATATGTTGCTACTGGGGGTAACTGTATGAAGTCAATCTGCAGTCGTTGAAATGGGTAGAGGGGCTTAGTTATGTGTTTCTGTGGTACTTTCACTACACCTCCTGGGTTGTGTTGTGCGCATGTCAGACATGCCTGTGTGTACCTAGTAGCTACTGTTGTAAAACCTGAAGCGATTCATTGCTTATCCACCAAAGAACACATAGCATTTTTAGAAAGGTGCGTCGGTCCATGGGCTGCTTGAGCCATGACGGGGTACAAGGATCTTGGCAGACACACCTGCTGTCCCACCATCCACAAACCTTCATGGTCACGTGCTCCAGCTTTCGACCAGACCTGTTTCTCTTCCCCGGTTGTCTGCCGAGTCAGAGCCTGCAAGATACTTAAGTCGAAGTGGTTACACTCAGTGCTTACCATAACTAGTGGAGGTGCCTCAGGGGTCTCATTGTGTCTGGGTCTTCTGGCTGCTTTCTTGGCAGCTCGATCCGCTTTGTCGTTTCCTCTTGCTTCGGTGGTATTAAGCTTTGTATGTGCCTTTACCTTAAGTATGGCAACCTCTTTGGGCAGCAGCAACACTTCCATCAGTTGTTTGATGAGGTGCCCATGTTTAACAGGAGTGCCTGTTGATGTAAGAAAGTCTCTTGCCCTCCATATAGGACCATAGTCATGGGCCACCCGAAAGCATACCTTGAGTCTGTGTAAATGTTGTAGCGTCTACCATCAGCCCCTTTAAGCGCTTCAATGAGTGCCGTCAACTCCGCCTCTTGCGCAGACATATGAGGAGGGAGTGGTTCTGCTTTTACTACCTCATCCTGTGTTACCACTGCATAACCAGTGTAGAACCGTCCGTCTTCACCGATGCTTCGAGATCCATCTATGAAATGCTCAACATCTGGATTAGCGAGAGGTACATCAGAAACATGTGAAAAACCTGCTGTCTCTTGGGCCATAAGGGCCATACAATCATGTTCATGATATACATCAAAAAGCTCCTCTTCAGTCAAATTCTGCAAAAACAGTGGTTTGCCTTGTCCTTCTCCCCCCCTTTTGAATCCTCCACATTAATGGAAATGAGAGTGGCTGGATTCAAAGTTGTACATCGTTTCAGAGTGACATTGGGAGGCATGAGAAGTGCACACTGCAGTCTCAGATGTCTGGCTCCAGAAATGTGCTTGGGTTGAACTTGGTTAAGAATGCTGTGTAAGTCATGTGGAGTGTAGATGGTTACAGAGTAGTCCAGTATGATCTCTGATGCTTTGTCAAGAAGGAGTGTGACAGCTGTTACTGCTCAGACACAAGATGGTGCTCCTCTCGCTACAGGGTCCAGGCGGGCTGAGTAGTATGCCACAGGCCTGTTCTGCTGACCAGGTTTTTGGGCTAGGACCCCTGTAGCATGTCCTTGCATTTCTGTGCAGTACAGGAGGAAAAGTTTGTCATAGTCTGGGGTGCCTAGAGCTGGGGCAGAGACGATTGCTAGTTTGAGTGAGTAGAAACTGTCTAGTGCTTCCTGATCAAGTTTGAAAGGTTGAGAGGGCAGACAATCATAGAGTGGCTGCATAAGAATGGATGCAGAGCGAATCCAAGGCCTACAATATGATGCCAACCCCAGGAAGGTACGTAGATGTTGAACCTCTGTAGGTGGTTTTAGCACTTCAATCGCCTCCAGTCCTCTGTCAAGTGGCGTGCACCCTGTGATATGCAATGTCCGAGAAACACAACTTTTGGCTGACAGAACTGTAACTTTTCTCTGGATGCCTTGCACCCTTTGGCAGCAAGATGTAGAAGCAATGAGATTGTAGCTTCGCAGCATACATCTCTGTTTGGGGCACAAAGGAGTAGGTCATCAACATATTGAAGTAAGACAACCTCAGCATGTTTGCTGTCCCAATCCTGCAAAATGAATTGCAAAGCAGCAGTATACAAAGTTGGGGAGTTTTGAGCTCCCTGTGGTAACACTAACCAGGTATACTGCTGATCCCTGAAGGTAAAGGCAAACAAATACTGACAGTCCGGATGCAAAGGGACAGAAAAGAAAGCATTTGCCAAGTCAATACAACTGAAGTAGGCAGCTGTTGAAGGGATCTGTGACAAAATCATGTGCGGATTTGGAACTACTGGTGTCAGTAATTCTGTGACAGCATTAATGGCTCTAAGATCATGAACTATCCTGTAAGTAACTGGCTCCCCTTTCCTGCCTTTCTTTTTCACTGGGAACAAGGGGGTGTTGGCTATAGATTTTGTGAGTTTGATTGCCCCAGAAGCAATTAGTTCTGTAATGTTTTAGCCTATAGCCTCCTCTTGAGCTGTGCTCAATGGATACTTTTTTAATTGCGGTGGTCTCTCTCCTGATTTCAGGTTAATCATTACAGGAGAGACTGGGATGTGTCCGATGTCAGTTTTAGACTTTGACCATAGCGAGTCTGGCATCTGTGCTAATTCTCTATTCTCTTCTGAAAGGGTGGGGGAGTCAGAGAAATACACGCAGGCTAGAACTCTGCAGAGGGCGTGTTCAGAGACTCCAGCCTTCAATTTCACTGTCCCGTCAGATTCATACAAGATGTGTGCCTGAATCGCTTGCAGTACATCAGAACCAAGTAAGTTTACAGGTGTTTTGTCACTAGCTAGCAGCTTAGTTAGGCATGTGTGGTCAGCCAGTCGAGGGGGGAATGGTTTCGTCATTTTACATTCCTGTATCACTCCCTCAAACCCTTGAGTGTAAATGGTTTCGTTGGATATGTCAGATGGTTTTACATGTTCCTGGTGAATAACAGTTTTGGCTGCCTCCGTATCCACCTGGAATGGGATTTTCTTACCATCTGGGAGAGATACTGAGATTACCCCTTGTGGACCTGTTTTTAAACATGAAGGTGTCCTAAGGGGGTAGATGGCTACGGGGTTGCCTATTTCCTATTGTGGGTCTTGGGTCGGGACGTTCATTCTGGCCTGATTCTCTTTCCTGGCTGATCTGCACAGTCGGCTAATGTGGTCCATCTTACCGTAATTATAACATTCAATCTGTCTGCGGTAATTTCTGGCTGTGGTAGCTTTCTGACCTGTCTGGGTGTCATTATATGCATACTGTATCTGTACTGGCTTCATTCTCTGGTCTAACTCAACACCTTTTGCCACACGCACTAAGTCTTCTATGAGGCATGTCCTCCAGTCGGGCTTAGCTGCCTGCACCCTCTGTCAGTTTCCTTCCTGCTTCTCCCATGCTGTCATAGCCCAGATCTGCATATCTCAACTTGAGGTTCCCCCAGAACTGGTCTACTGTCTCCTTAGGACCGTGTACCACATCCAAAAGGGAGATAGTGGATTCCCCCACCTTCCCTCGACACCATGCGTGCAGACTTTCAGGAAATGCATCCCTGACTCTATAGTCCTTACGTACTGTGTCCACAGTCTATGTTCTGCACTGTATGATCTTCCAGCTCTATTTATATCCTCTAATACTAACTCCATTCATGCATCCCCAATTTTCCCTCTCAGGAGTGATTCTAAGTCCATCCATGTGCAGGTGTAGGTATTGTTTAATCCTACCATCCATCTATAAAAGGCCATTGGCAAGTCAAATGGGTCTGGGGCGTCTTTGATTAACGTCATTTGGTCCTTTGGACTCCATGGTCTGTAATGAGACACAGTAGTTGTCTGTATAGTTGGTCGTGCGGGGGTAGATGTTGCAGCTGCTGCAATACCAGTCGTGTCCATGGTTTGATAGTCCTCTTCTTCCATTGTAATCAGCATACTGTCCTCCGGTTTTACCACCGTGTTATTATACCCAGGGACCTGATACTGAGTCTGACCCTGCCGGACTGGGTATATCCCTGTGCCCTTATGGGGTCTTGGTCTCCCGCAGGCAGAACATTGTTCACGCCAGTCGGGGTTTTGCTGTCCACACACTCAAGTCCATCCCTCTGGTCCTGCCATAGGATGGGCCTGATAAGGTGGAGGCGTTTTCATTTTCCTTGCATACCTCACTCCTTTCGGGGTTTCTTCCTTAACCCAACAACCTTCTCTCTTCATTTCCTTTGCTACCTCTGCCCAAGCCTTTGCTTGTTTTATTAACTCATTGTCAGCAATCCATCCCCTGCTAGTAGCTAAAGCAGACTCCCTGAGAGAGTAATCTAGTGGATCGCCCTCCATTCCTAAACCTTTTAACAACTTCCTTGCGTCTTTTACAGCAAACTTTCCTTTTTTTTTCTCAACTATCTCACACGCCTTGCAACCCTCCTGATGCTCTGAACTTTCTGCGTTTCCCATTTTTGCCTGATCTCTCTGTCTGCCTCTTTCTCTGGTTGTTACTCACTATTCTCTTAATACATGCTGCTATTTTGTGCCCACTTCCCAACTTCTTTATCACTTTGCTTGCAATTCCTTGACCTATGCCGACTGCACTTCGCTAACTCGATGTATAGGATTGCGTGCCGTTGTTATAAGGGGTTTCTGCTCAGTGTCTGAACTTGCATGTCCTAAACTGCCTCCCCACTTTCCCAGTTGATAGGTATCAGACCCGTAGAAACCTGATAAAGAAGTTTACTTATTTAGTGGTTTGGCCAACGTGACCCCACCTGGTCACCTGCCATTAAATCTCTATGTGCCCAGTATGTGATGGCACTTCTCTGTAGTTAATCCTAGTATATTCAGCAATTCTATATATCAACCAGAGAGCAAATCCAACTAACCATAGGCAGACTAATATAACCCAAATTTTCTCATAATCTTCTAGTCCCATATGAGGCAAGGCAGAAATTGAACAGTCCTATATCATGGAGGGTGCGATCATGCATAACCCACACAGTTGCAGCTTCCCCAAGATATTAGCTAAGTTCTTGCAAAACCATAGGCCACCAGAAAACACGGACAGGACAAGCCCGACTACGTGTAATCCAGTCTTTCTGCGTAGCTCCGCAGCAATAGCAAAATATATTGGTTTCAGCTTATCTCTTTCATTCAGGTGTGACTATGTGTTTGACTTCCTAGTGTTCCTCCACTCTATTTCTAGTACCAAGTGACCAGTTAGAATACCTAATGGACTCCCTTATACATTCAGGATTTTATGTCACAATTCTTATTACATGCATACAGTCATTCAATTCGTTCAGAGAGTCTCATTCTCCACATACACATACACATTCACACCTCCAATTCGGTATACCGTTAATGTATCACAAGGATATTCTATGGTTCTTTGCTAAACAACTGGTCATATAAGAAGATGGCTATACTTGTACCCGGGGCCAGCTGCAGAGTATGCGGCAAGAGGAGACACAGAGAATTGTTAGAAACAATGGCTCTTACCTTCACCGGTGATTTTGGTCTGTGTGCCCTCTAGGCTACAGTCTGCGGTTGCCGGATCTCGGATGCCGGGTGTCTTATGGTTGAGACCAGCCCGCCCAATGGGACACCAGATAAAGAGTTTGTGATTTGATCCTTATCTCTCAATGGGAGATCTTTAGATATACCAGATGGTAGCCAGATTGATAGCGTGTTGCCCGGGCAAGGTGACAGATCAACACAGAGACAGGTTATGTATCTGCAAGATGCCACGCTACGCCTGGCCAATTTTAATTAGGTCAAGCTTACATACTCATTTGAGTAGGCGGTTACATTACATCATCATATTCCATTGGACAATTGATTATTCAACAGTAAGCATAAATGGTTTCAACTAATCATATTCATATTCGTTAACCAATCAGATTGTACTCGGCTGTTAATTATTAGATACATTTGGGAATTTCCAGAAAAAGATGAAACAGGTGTTGGTTATACAATACCCTAACATTACCCTCATTAACCTGTCTTACTAAGGGTTCATAGCCCCTTTATCTATAGTGATTCATCTATTTCTAAGACTATGTACTCATTAGGCCTACATGGAACCATGGAACTCGTGATATATCCTTCAGTTACATGAATCATAAGTGTTATAGAGGTGAGAGGTGAGAATAACAGGATTAGGTGAGAGTTGATTTCTTCTCTGTCAGCTAATATCATAGAAGTATGGAGTGTGAGACCCTAAGAGTGCGCCGCTGATCGTGGCAGGGTGTCAGCTGAATATCACAGCCGACACCCGGCACTATGTGTCAGGGGCGGTTATGGACCGCCCCGACACATTAACCCCTGGCACACTGTGATCAAACACGATCGCAGTGTACCGGGGGTTTAGGGAAGCATTGGCAGGGAGGGGGCTCCCTCCGTGCTTCCCTGAGCCCCCCCGGAGTAGCGCAATGTGCAGCGCTGCTGCGGGGGCCTCCTTCCCTGCAGGTCCCTGGATCCAAAATGGTGGCGGGGACCTTTCAGGGGCCTGAAGGGAGGCGGCATCCTCATGTCTGTAAAGCGCCGGCATGAGAAAGCCTGCAGCACGGCCTGTGACAGATCGCTGATCTGTCACAGCGATCTGAGATGTGACAGATCAGCGATCAGTCACATGACAGTTATGTCCCCCCTGGGACATTGTAATAAAATTAAAAAAAAAGAGTGTAAAAATAATTTATAAAAAATCACTAAATAAATAAAAAAAAAAAATTCCCTAATAAATTCATTTTTTGGAAATAAAAAAAACAAAATAATAAAAGTACACATATTTAGTATCGCCGCATCCGTAACGAACTGCCCTATAAAACTGTCCCATTAGTTAACCCCTTTAGTGAACCCCTTAAAAAATAATAAAAAACAAATAAAAAAATAATGCTTTATTATCATACCGCTGAACAAAAAGTGCAATAACGAGCGATCAAAAAGACGGATATAAATAACCATGGTACCGCTGAAAATGTCATCTTGTCCCGCAAAAAAAGAGCTGCCATACAGCATCAGTGAAAAATAAAAAAGTTATAGCTCACTGAATAAAGCGATGCAAAAATAATTATTTTTTATATAAAATTGTTTTTATTGCATAAAAGTGCCAAAACATAAAAAAATATATAAATGAGGTATCGCTGTAATCGTACTGACCCAAAGAATAAAACCACCTTATCAATTTTACTGCACACGGAACGGTGTAAACGCACCCTCCAAAAGAAATTCTTGAAATGCTGGTTTTTGTTCATTCTGCGTCCCAAAAATCAGAATAAAAAGCAAACAAAAAATATCACGTGCCTGAAAATGATACCATTAAAAACGTCAACTCGTCCCGCAAAAAATAATACCTCACATGACTTGGTGGGTCAAAATATGGAAAAATTATAGCTCTCAAAATGTGGTGATGCAAAAACTATTTTTACAATAAAAAGCGTCCTTTAGCGTGTGACAGCTGCCAAACATAGAAACCCACCATAAATAGTAAATCAAATCCCCCGTTATCACCCCCTTAGTTAGGGATAATAATACAATTTAAAAAATGTATTTATTTCCATTTTCCCATTAGGGCTAGGGTTAGAGTTAGGGCTAGGGTTAGGGTTATGGCTAGGGTTAGGGCTGAGATTAGGGTTAGGGGGGTGTTGGAGTTAGAATTGGGGGGTTTCCACTGTTTGGGCACATCAGGTGCTCTCCAAACACAACATGGTGTCTGATCTCAATTCCAGCCAATGCTGCATTGAAAAAGTCAAATGGTGCTCCTTCCCTTCCAAGCTCTGCTATGCACACAAACAGTGTTTTACCCCCACATATGGGGCATCAGCCTACTCAGGACAAATTGCAAAACAACTTTTGGAGTCCAATTTCTCCTGTTACCCTTGGGAAAATAAAAAATTGGGGACTAAAAGATCATGTTTGTGGAAAAAATATGATTTTTTTATTTTCTCGCCCGGGCGTTATGAACTTCTGTGAAGCCCTAGGGGGTTCAAAGTGCTCACCACACATCTAGATAAGTTCCTTGGATGGTTTAGTTTCCAAAATGGTGTCATTTGTGGGGAGTTTCCACTGTTTAGGCAGGGGCTTTCCAAACGCGGCATGGCATCCAATCCCAATTCCAGCCAAAAAAGTCAAATGGTGCTGCTTCCCTTCCGAGCTCTGCCATGCGCCCAAATAGTGGTTTGCCCCCACATGTGGGGTATCAGCGTACTCAGGACAAATTGCACAATAACTTTTAGCATCCTGTTACCCTTGGAAAAATAAAAATTGGGGATGAAAAGATCATTTTGTGGAAAAAATATGATTTTTTAATTGTACGGCTTTACGTTATAAACTTCTGTGAAGCCCTTATGGGTTCAAAGTTCTCACCACATATCTAGATAAGTTCCTTGGGGGGTCTAGTTTCCAAAATGGGGTCACTTGAAGGGTTTTCCACTGTTTAGGCACATCAGGGGCTCTCCAAATGTGACATGGCGTCCGATCTGAATTTCAGCCAATTTTGCATTGAAAAAGTCAAACGGCGCTCCTTCCCTTCTGAGCTCTGCCATGCGCCGAAACAGTGGTTCCCCCCCGCATATCAGGTATCAGCGTACTCAGGAGTAATTGCACAATAACTTTTGCAGTCCAATTTCTCCTGTTACCCTTGGTCAAATAAAAAAATAGGACCTGAATTATTTTTGTGAAAAAAAGTTAAATGTTCATTTTTTTTTAAATATTCAAAAAATTCCTGTGAAGCACCTGAAGGGTTAATAAACTTCTTGAATATGATTTTGAGCACCTTTAGGGGTGAAGGTTTTAGAATGGTGTCACTTTTGGGTATTTTCTATCATATAGACCCCTCAAAGTGACTTCAAATGTGATGTGGTCCATAAAAATAAAATGGTGTTGTAAAAATGAGAAATCGCTGGTCAACTTTTAATCCTTATAACTTCCTAACAAAACAAAATTTGGTTCCAAAATTGTGCTGATGTAAAGTAAACATGTGGGAAATGTTGTTTATTAAGTTTATTGTGTGCCATATCTCTGTGATTTAAGGGCATAAAAATTCAAAGTTGGAAAATTGCGAAATTTTCAAAATTTTTGCCAAATTTCCATTTTTTTCACAAATAAAGTTATTTGAATTAAATTTTATCACTAACATGAAGTACAATATGTACATTCATCCACTCAATTCCGACTTTTATTTCCCATTGACTTGCATTGGGGTCGGGTTTCGGACGAAACTCCAACTTTTTTTGCCCTTGTTGGACCAGTTTCATCTGAAACAAATTTTGTTTCATTCGGGTTTCACGAAACCCGATCCAACCAAAGTCGCTCAACTCTATTCATTACACATCCTCCATCCCATAGGCACATCTTCCCTCTTAAAGGAATCATTAGTATGGAAGTTAGAGCAATTCTACTAAGCACTCTGGTTCTGACCCCAGGCCCCACTTAAAGGGATCCCCGGTACGGAAGTGAGGGCAAATCCACTCTGCACTTTGCTACTGACTCCAGGCCTCTCTTAAAGGCATCTCTGGTATGGAAGTTAGGACAAATCCCTCAGCGCTCTGATTCTGACCCCAGGCTTCTATTAAAAGGATCATTGGTATGGAAGTCAGGGCAAATCCATCTAGTGCTTTGGTTCAAACCCCAGGCCTCTCTTAAAGAGATCCCCGGTATGGAAGTTAGGGCAATTTCCACTCAGCATTCTGGTTCTAACCCCAGGCTCTCTTAAAGGGATCCCCGGTATGGAAGTGAGGGCAAATCCACTCTGCACTCTGATTCTAACCTCAGGCCCCTCTTAAAGGGATTCCCGGTATGGAAGTGAGGGCAAATCCACTCTGCGCTTTGGTACTGACCCAAGGCCTTTCTTAAAGGGATCTCTGGTATGGAAGTTAGGGTAAATCCCTCAGTACTCTAATTTTCACCCCAGTCTTCTATTAAAGGGACTATTAGTATGGAAGTCAGGGCAAATCCACTCAGCGCTCTGGTTCTGACACCAGGCCTCTCTTAAAGGGATCCCCGGTATGGAAGATAGGGCCATTCCACTCAGCGCTCTGGTTCTGACCCCAGGCTGATGGGATGATGTGGGATATTAGGGCTAGTAGTCTCGTGGCTCCGGCTGATGATGTGGGATATTAGGGGGAGTAGTCTGGTGACTCTGGTTGACGGGATGATGTGGGATATTAGGGGTAGTAGTCCTGTGGCTCTGGCTGATGGGATGTTGTGGATATTAGGGGTAGTAGTCTGGCGGCTGTGACAGGATGACGTGGAATATTAGTAGTCCGGTGGCTCTCGCTGACGGGACAATGTGGGACATTAGGGGTAGTAGTCTGGTAGCTCTGGCTGATGGGATGATGTGGGATATTAGGGGTAGTAGTCCGGTAGCTCTGGCTGACGGGATGATGTGGGATATTAGGGGCAGTAGTCCGGTAGCTCTGGCTGACGGGATGATGTGGGATATTATAGTGAATGTGGCTATACGGAATGGGTGGGGCTATGCACTCAGCTTTATATATATAGATATAATCATTATAATTTGTTATAACTAGCCGTAGTTAGTTACTATGCCCGGGCAGCACCGGGTTTTTCAGCTAGTAAATTAATAATTTATAAAAAAACAATGTGGGATGCCCCCTATTTTTAATAACCAACCAAGGCAAAGCAAACAGCTGATATTATGAAGCTGGCAAGTTCCATGGTTATTGGCCCCTTCCCAGCCTAAAAATACCATCATACAGCTGCCACAGAACTGGCACATCACATTAGGTGTGCCAATTCTGATGCCCTGCCTTAGCGCTTCCCAATTGCCCTGGTGAGGTGGCGCTAAGGGTAATGGAATTTGGGGTTAATCTCTAGTGAAGACTTTTCACAGTCACTTTCTGTTCAGTGTATATATACAGTATATATATATATATATATATATATATATATATATATATATATATATATATATATATATATACAGTGCCTACAAGTAGTATTCAACCCCCTGCAGATTTAGCAGGTTTGATAAGATGCAAATAAGTTAGAGCCTTCAAACTTCACACAAGAGCAGGATTTATTAACAGATGCATAAATCTTACAAACCAAAAAGTTATGTTGCTCAGTTAAATTTTAATAAATTTTAAACATACAAGTGTGGGTCAATTATTATTCAACCCCTAGGTTTAATATTTTGTGGAATAACCCTTGTTTGCAATTACAGCTAATCGTCTTTTATAAGACCTGATCAGGCCGGCACAGGTCTCTGGAGTTATCTTGGCCCACTCCTCCATGCAGATCTTCTCCAAGTTATCTAGGTTCTTTGGGTGTCTCATGTGGACTTTAATCTTGAGCTCCTTCCACAAGTTTTCAATTGGTATATCAACAAATTGGTGAGATCCCTCACCCGATAAATATCATGAGGGGATATTCATAATACAACTTGTTACACCTACGCAGATAAACGAATAACCCCAAATACAAAACCAAATGAATGGAATTATTAAAATATTTTATTGAATACTATTATTAAAAAGACAAAAAGGATAAAACCAGCAAAATAGACATATATAATACCATAAACATTAGGCGTTACATGGTGGACATGGGGCAAATATAATTAGATAACATTCAATCCTCATGGATCAAAACATAAAGTGCAATATAGTGAACAGATACATCTGAATAAAAGTGCATAATATGTAAACAAGATATATATACCAGTATAAAGTGCCCAATGCCTCTCCAACTCCTAGGAGTTGGAGAGGCATTGGGCACTTTATACTGGTGTATATATCTTGTTTACATATTATGCACTTTTATTCAGATGTATCTGTTCACTATATTGCACTTTATGTTTTGTTCCATGAGGATTGAATGTTATCTAATTATATTTGCCCCATGTCCACCATGTAACGCCTAATGTTTATGGTATTATATATGTCTATTTTGTTGGTTTTATCCTTTTTGTCTTTTTAATAATAGTATTCAATAAAATATTTTAATAATTCCATTCATTTGGTTTTGTATTTGAAGTTTTCAATTGGGTTAAGGTCAGGAGACTGACTAGGCCAATCCAACACCTTGATTTTTTGCCTCTTGAACCAGGCCTTGGTTTTCTTGGCTGTGTGCTTTGGGTCGTTGTCTTGTTGAAAGATGAAATGACGACCCATCTTAAGATCCTTGATGGAGGAGCGGAGGTTCTTGGCCAAAATCTCCAGGTAGGCCTTGCTATCCATCTTCCCATGGATGCGGACCAGATGGCCAGGCCCCTTGGCTGAGAAACAGCCCCACAGCATGATGCTGCCACCACCATGCTTGACTGTAGGGATGGTATTCTTGGGGTCGTATGCAGTGCCATCCAGTCTCCAAACGTCACGTGTGTGGTTGGCACCAAAGATCTCGATCTTGGTCTCATCAGACCAGAGAACCTTGAACCAGTCTGTCTCAGAGTCCTCCAAGTGATCATGAGCAAACTGTAGACGAGCCTTGACATGACGCTTTGAAAGTAAAGGTACCTTACGGGCTCGTCTGGAACGGAGACCATTGCGGTGGAGTACGTTACTTATGGTATTGACTGAAACCAATGTCCCCACTGCCATGAGATCTTCCCGGAGCTCCTTCCTTGTTGTCCTTGGGTTAGCCTTGACTCTTCGGACAAGCCTGGCCTCGGCACGGGAGGAAACTTTCAAAGGCTGTCCAGGCCGTGGAAGGCTAACAGTAGTTCCATAAGCCTTCCACTTCCGGATGATGCTCCCAACAGTGGAGACTGGTAGGCCCAACTCCTTGGAAAGGGTTTTGTACCCCTTGCCAGCCTTGTGACCCTCCACGATCTTGTCTCTGATGGCCTTGGAATGCTCCTTTGTCTTTCCCATGTTGACCATGTATGAGTGCTGTTCACAAGTTTGGGGAGGGTCTTAAATAGTCAGAAAAGGCTGGAAAAAGAGATAATTAATCCAAACATGTGAAGCTCATTGTTCTTTGTGCCTGAAATACTTCTTAATACTTTAGGGGAACCAAACAGAATTCTGGTGGTTTGAGGGGTTGAATAATAAATGACCCTCTGAATAAACTTTTCACAATTTAAAAAAAAATTAAACAAAGAAATAACATTTTTTTTTGCTGCAGTGCATTTCACACTTCCAGGCTGATCTACAGTCCAAATGTCACAATGCCAAGTTAATTCCGAATGTGTAAAACTGCTAAATCTGCAGGGGGTTGAATACTACTTGTAGGCACTGTATATACATACATACATACACACATACACTATATATATATATATCCTATTTGCATTTTTTTAAAGTATATTTTATGTGCTTGTTGTTATTGTTTCCTGCTTTGTGGGCAGACTTTATCATTTCCAAATGTTTCAAATTCATCAATTCAACTTTTTAAAAGTCACACGATTTCATTCAACATCACTACACTCCTCCCAACCCACGGATATATTTTTAAGTACATCAGAATTTTTACCTTTGATATCAAAGGATGCAAAAGCACTTCAAGCCAGGAAAAAAGCCTTCTTTTCACTTTGCGTCAGTTTCACGAATCACGTGCCCCTTTCTATGAATTTTTCACCAAAAACAGCAAATAATACTACAAGACATAAAACGAAAGTGTATTTAAAAGAAATGCTAAACATTAAGTATCAAGACCTGCGCCTTTTGCTATTCCAATAAAATCCAGTTTGGACATATTAAATCCTTCGTAGTACATTTCCTTCAATTGGAACTTTGAATTTCATACCTGAAGTGCCAAAGGTGTTTCCTGTCTCAATATGTGATTCTCAGATTATATTTCAGTAACAAATGCATGCATAAAACAACAGCCCCGGACAGATTTTCAAGAGCAAAAAATGAAATGCATTAAAAAGAAAAATATGGTATGAATTAACAAGGACATCTCCATAGCGACATTCTTTATTGCACCTTGGGTGAGAGGTATATTATCAAAACTAGTGACTTTCATAGGAAAGCATAATTTTAGTAAGGATAATTCAAGTTTTTTAGCCACTTTAGCATCAACAAAATTTTCTGTGGAACCAAAAACAATAAAGGCTATCACCCACATAGACTTTTTTTCAGATAAAACAAGCATACATGGAGCACAAGTCAAATAGCCACATGCGTACCAAATGTTAAAGATAGGTACGCAGTGAAACGCTGAATGCATGCGGCGGTAAGAGGAGCGTGGGCGGAGTTTCACAGAGGAAGAAAGGGGAAGTGGCTGCCATCCGCAGCCCTCCTGAACATTAAGGGCCTTTTACACATAGCGACGCACCAGCGATAATGATAGCGATCCGACCAGGCATAGATCGCTGGTGCGTCGTTACGTGATCTGTTATGAATGGGAAACCGAGGAGGAAAAACCAGACAACAAGCTAAGTCTCAGAAAATCAGAGAAGTTGGTAATTATGCATATTGCAGATCCCTGAACTTAACCGCACAACTAGCAGCAGTTGTGGAGCGTTCCTACGCCTCGTCACAACCGGAGAACTACATAAGCCTAAAGCAGGAAAAGAGGAAAACTAACTGACCCAGAGCAGACCCCAAAGGAAAGACAGCCCCCCACATGTATTGACGGTTAAACAAGATGAAAATACAAACAAAGGCAGGAAAATAGGCAGAGCAAACGATGGGGCCCGGCTAACTAAAAAAGACAGAAAAGGAAAGACGCTGTCTGCAATCTGCAAAAAACAACCTACAAAAATATTGTCCAACACTTCTGATAGCAAAATTAACCCTGAAGTCACTAGACTTCTAAACCTATATCAGCACTCTGAAATTTTCTGAGACAGAGCAAAAAAGAGGCCAATCTAATAAGGGACAAAAAGCAGATTGGCAAATACTGATTAATAGGAGTGGAATTTCAGCATAGCCCCAGCAGGGGCAGGCTGATTACACAACAAACTGAATTGACCAACAAGCGCAAGTGTGAACATTAGCAAAAAACAAACTTAACTTGAGAAGACTGGAAGAGAGCTGAAGTCCAGGACCTGAGAAGCAGACTGAATCACCAGCACCTGGATAGGGCGTCGGCTGTCTTATATCCAGTCTGATACTCCAGAGATCCAATCGTTATCTTCCTCATCAGGTGGCAGATCACTACCACTTAAACCAACCGCACTACCTCCTGTCACCACGAGAGGGAGAATGGAAGGGGAACTCTCAACTGGTGGAGCAGAAAATGAGTTCATGACAGTACCCCCCTTGAGGAGGGGTTACCGAACCCTCATCCATGCCACCAGGCCGATCAGGATGGGCCCGGTGAAAAGCACGAACCAATTTATTGGCATGAATATCAGAGGCAGAGACCCAAGAATTATCCTCCTGGCCATAACCCTTCCATTTGACCAAATACTGGAGTCTCCGTCTAACCAAACGAGAATCCAATATTTTCCCTTCCTCATATTCCACATTGCCTTTAACCAATACAGGATCAGGAGGTGCCGCCACAGGAACTACTGGCTCAACAAACCTCTTCAACAGTGATTTGTGAAATACGTTATGGATTTTGAACGTAACTGGAAGAGCCAATCGAAAAGAAACAGGATTAAGAATCTCCAAAATCTTATAAGGACCAATAATTCTTGGCTTAAATTTAGGAGATGCAACCTTCATAGGAATATTCTTAGACGACAACCAAACCATATCACCCACTTTAAACCGGGGACCAATGGTCCTATGCCGGTTGGAAAAATGCTGGGCCTTTTCCTGAGAGAGTGACAACTTATCCACCACTTGGTCCCATATCTGCTGCATTCTCACAACCACAGTGTCCACACCTGGGCAGGATGAAGATTCCACTTGCCCTGAAGAGAATCGAGGATGAAACCCAAAATTACAGAAAAAGGGTGACATTAGAGTGGCAGAACTAGCTCTATAGTTCAGCGCAAATTCGGCCAAGGGCAAAAATGAGACCCAATCATCTTGATCAGCAGGTATAAAACATCTTACATAAGACTCCAGGGTCTAGTTTGTTCTCTCAGCCTGCCCATTGGTCTGGGGATGAAACGCGGAGGAGAAGGATAACTGAATTCCCAGATTGGAACAAAAGGCTTTCCAGAATCTGGAAACAAACTGGACCCCTCTATCGGACACAATGTTCTCAGGAATCCCGTGTAACCGAACCACCTGTTGTAAAAACAAGGGCACCAACTCAGCGGAAGATGGCAACTTTGGGAGTGGTGCAAGATGGACCATCTTCGAAAAGCTATCACAAATCACCCAGATAACAGTCATTCTCTGAGAGACAGGAAGATCAGAAATAAAATCCATTGAGATATGGGTCCACGGCCTCTTGGGCACCGGCAGGGGCATCAGCAACCCACTAGAACGAGAACAGGGTTTAGACCGAGAACAAGTCCCACAGGACTGTACAAAATTCCTGACATCACGAGATAAGGCAGGCCACCAAAACGACCGACTCATCAAATCTCTGGTACCAAAAATACCCGGATGACCAGCCAATGCGGAGCAATGGACTTCAGACATCACTTTCTTTCTCCACTGGTCAGGAACATACAATCTTCCCATAGGGCAACGCTCAGATTTATCCTCCTGGATTTCCTACAGGGCGCGTCTCAAATCGGGCGAAATGGCAGAAAGAACTACCCCCTCACCTAGGATAATAGTAGGCTTGGTCACATTAAGAGAATCAGCAAAGAAACTCCTAGAAAGGGCGTCGGCCTTAACATTCTTAGTGCCCGGAAGAAAAGAGACCACAAAATTAAAACGCGTGAAAAACAAGGCCCATCTAGCCTGTCTCGAATTCAAGCGGTTGGCCGACTCCAGATAAATCAGATTCTTGTGATCGGTGAGGACCACAAATTGATGTCTAGCTCCCTCCAAAAAAAGTCTCCACTCCTCAAATGCCCATTTCATGGCCAACAATTCCCGATTCCCCACGTCATAGTTGCGTTCAGATGGGGAAAACTTTTGAGAAAAGAAGGCACAGGGATTCATCTTAGAAGTCACAGGGTCTTTTTGGGACAACACAGCTCCTGCACCAATCTCAGAAGCGTCCACCTCCACTTGAAATGGAAGTGAGACATCAGGTTGCTGTAAAACTGGAGCTGAAGTAAATCTCCGCTTAAGCTCCTGGAATGCTGAGACAGCCTCATGAGACCAATTCAGCACATCAGCTCCCTTCTTGGTCAGATCAGTCAGTGATTTGACAATATTAGAAAAATTACCTATAAATTTACAATAGAAATTAGAAAACCCCCAAAACTTCTGGAGAGCCTTCAAAGAAGTAGGCTGAACCCAATCATAAATGGCCTGTATCTTGGCCGGGTCCATTTCAATAGTCGATGGAGTCAAGATAAATCCCAAAAATGAAATCCTCTGTACACCAAAAAGGCACTTCGATCCCTTAACAAACAGGGAATTCTCCCTCAAAATCCGGAACACAGTCCGGACATGTTCCACATGGGAATCCCAATCACTAGAAAAGATCAAAATTTCATCCAGATAGATGATCAAAAACTTATCCACAAAGTCTCTGAAAATATCATTCATAAAGTATTGGAAGACAGAAGGGGCATTAGAGAGCCCAAAAGGCATCACCAGGTACTCAAAATGTCCCTCCGGAGTATTAAACGCCGTCTTCCATTCTTCCCCGTGCTTGATGCGAATAAGATTATACGCCCCCCTGAGGTCAAGCTTAGTAAACCAGCAGGCACTCTTAACTCTGGAGAATAAATCAGACATCAGAGGTAATGGGTACTGATATTTAACCGTCATCTTGTTAAGGGAACGATAATCAATGCACGGTCTTAATGAACCATCTTTCTTGGCCACAAAAAAAAAAAACAGCGCCAACGGTGACGAGGATGGTCTAATATGACCCTTCTCCAACGACTCCATAATATAGGATCGCAGAGCATCATGTTCGGGTACAGATAAGTTGAAAAGCCGACCCTTGGGAAATTTACACCCAGGCATCAACTCAATTGCACAGTCATAGCTCCTATGAGGAGGCAAAGACACAGACTTAAGCCCCCGTTACACACTGCGATAGCGCTAGCAATATCGCTGTAAAGTCACTGATTTTGTGACGTTGCAGCGATATTGCTAGCGATATCGCTGCATGTGATACTTACCTCTGACCCGCTCCCCCGCTGATTATCGCTGTTCGCGCGAGAAGCTCCTGGACCATTCCACGTCGGCCACTTCCTGCTGCGCTTCCTGTGGCGCCGACGAGCAAACGCGTGGATGTGGGCAGGAGGAAGTCAGGATCGCCTCGTCTGACAGGTAAGTAGCGATCCCCGACCCCCGCTATGTCGCTGGTGAGATCTGCCTGTGTGGCAGTTCACTAGCGACCACCTAGCGATGCACCAGTGATCCTGACCGCGTCATATCGTTGTCGGGATCGCTGGTGCATTGCTGGGTGTAACGGTACCCTTACTGTCACTAAAAACATCAGAGAAATCAGCCAGATAATCAGAAATATCATGAGACTGAGGAGAGGTGGAGAAAACAGGAGCGTCCCTAAGAACACACTGACAACCCCAACTCACCACAGACACAGATTTCCAATCCAAAACTGTGTTATGAGTTTGCAACCAGGGGAACCCCAGAACAATAGTATCATGCAAATTATGCAGCACCAAAAATTTACAATTTTCTTGGTGGTCTGGAGCAACTCGCATTATCACCTGGGTCCAAAACTGAGGTTTATTCTCCGCCAAAGGAGTGGCATCAATACCCCTCAAAGGAATGGGCATCTGCAGAGGCGTCATGGACAAACCACAATGTTTAGCAAAGTCCAAATCTATCTGACTCAGAGCTGCTCCTGAATCCACAAAAGCCTTAGTGGAAAATGTGGACAAGGAGCAGATCAGAGTAATTGCCAAAAGGAACTTAGGTTGTATACTGCCCACAGCAAATGTGTGTGCAAAACGTTTTGTTTAGGGCAGACAGAAATAGTATGAGAGGCGCCTCCACAGAAAAAACACAGCTTATTACGCCTTCTAAACTCCCGACGTTGCACCCTAGACAAAACCCCATCACATTGCATAGGTTCAGACATTTGTTCAAAAGGTGGCAGCGCCTCCCATGTAGTTTTACGTTCACGTAAACCCGATCAACTTGAATGGCCATTGACATAGAGCCATCCAGACCAGAGGGAACAGCAAATCCCACCATAACATCTTTTACGGTCTCTGACAAACCTTTCCGAAAGAGAGCTTCAAATGCACTATCATTCCATGTAGTAAGGACCGCCCACTTTCGGAATTTTTGACAGTACAACTCTGCAGGATCCTGACCCTGGTTTAATGCCAACAGGGTTCTCTCAGCTTGATCAACGGCATTAGGTTCATCATACAACAACCCCAAGGCCTGAAAAAATGCATCCACATTAGTCAAAATAGGATTATCAGGTGTCAGAGAAAAAGCCCAATCTTGGGGATCGCCGCGCAGCAAGGAGATGACAATTTTAACCTGCTGAACAGAGCTCCCCGATGAGTTAGGCTTCAAAGCAAGAAATAATTTACAATTATTCTTAAAATTCAGAAATTTAGACCGATCCCCAGAAAACATATCAGGAGTAGGAATCTTGGGTTCAGCAGCATGTGACTGAATAAGGTAGGTGGAAATTCCCTGTACTTCAGCAGCAAGCTGCTCCACACGATCAGACAGTTGCTTAATCTCCATTAGGAAAAAAAATATCCTCCTATGGCCCCAGAAAAAAAAGAGGAAAAAATACATTAAAAAAAAAATTCTGACACTTTTTTTTTTTTTCTTTCTCTAACAATTCTTTCCTGCTTTTGAGTACCGTAGAATCTGCGGTATGGCTGGTGATTCTGTTATGAATGGGAAACCGAGGAGGAAAACCAAGACAACAAGCTAAGTCTCAGAAAATCAGAGAAGTTGGTAACTATGCAGATTGCAGATCCCTGATCTTAACCGCACAACTAGCAGCAGTCGTGGAGCGTTCCTACGTTGGTCCTAGACGCCTTGTCACAACCGGAGAACTACATAAGCCTAAAGCAGGAAAAGAGGAAAACTAACTGCCCCAGAGCAGACCCCAAAGGAAAGACAGCCCCCCACATGTATTGACGGTTAAACAAGATGAAAATACAAACAAAGGCAGGAAAATAGGCAGAGCAAACGATGGGGCCTGGCTAACTAAAAAGGACAGAAAAGGAAAGACACTGTCTGCAATCTGCCAAAAACAACCTACAAAAATATTGTCCAACACTTCTGATAGCAAAATTAACCCTGAAATCACTAGACTTCTAAACCTATATCAGCACTCTGAAATATTCTGAGACAGAGCAAAAAAGAGGCCAATCTAATAAGGGACAAAAAGCAGATTGGCAAATACTGATTAATAGGAGTGGAATTTCAGCATAGCCCCAGCAGGGGCAGGCTGATTACACAACAAACTGAATTGACCAACAAGCGCAAGTGTGAACATTAGCAAAAAACAAACTTAACTTGAGAAGACTGGAAGAGAGCTGAAGTCCAGGACCTGAGAAGCAGACTGAATCACCAGCACCCGGATAGGGCGTCGGCTGTCTTATATCCAGTCTGATACTCCAGAGATCCAATTGTTATCTTCCTCATCAGGTGGCAGATCACTACCACTTAAACCAACCACACTACCTCCTGTCACCACCAGAGGGAGAACGGAAGGGGAACTCTCAACTGGTGGAGCAGAAAATGAGTTCATGACAGTTATCGCTAGATAGCTTTCAAACAGTCCAATCTCATCAACGACTCTAGACAGATCAGCGATCTGCATAGCGACCTCGTTGGCCATTGAGTACCTTTCACATTACTTAATTGTAAGCGATTCAGACCTTGGTGGGCGTGCTTCAGCGTTTCCTTTACAACTTCCCCCAAGCACTGATTGGTGGTCACTGCTGCGCTCTCATTGGCTGGCGGCGTCATTAAAGAGAACATAGTAGCGCTTCTGTTTAAATCTCTGGAACGCTGTGGTTAGCTTCAAAACCAGCATTTTACTCCTTAGAGACACAAGTGCATTTTTCGGTTTGATTTTGCTATTCGTCCTTCAGCGACCCTGTTGAAGACTCATCAGCGTTATTTTCCAAGACCTCCATTTTTGGGACCATCTGAAGAAGCAACATTGCTAGTTACGTCTTCTTTTTTTTTTTTCTGCGCCATAACTTTCGGATTTTTCCCACCATCAAAGGTAGGTTTTCTTTTGGGTCTAAAGTTATAATGTTTGTATACGCATTTTTCTTTGTTTTCCTTTTTTTCCGGGCTTTCTTTTGCTTTCTTTTTTAAAGCATAAACTTTTGTATGTCCATTGTGTCCATACGCAAAGGCCTGGTCAGACATTTCTGTTTTCAGACCGCGCCCGCCCCCATTCATGCAATTTTTGAGCGTCATATTTATAGAGCTCAGCGACATGGCAGTCATTTTTGTTTTAGAGCACAGGTCAGGGCAGTCATTTTACTGTAGTTTTGACACCGCGTCCGCCCCCATTCTTGCTATTTTTTAACGTGATACTTTTATAGGTCAGTGACCATACATCTGCGATTCAAACTCTTTTTTATCTATTGTATGTCCATTGTGTCCATATGCACAGGTCTGGGCAGCCATTTTAGCTTTGAGACCGCGCCCGCCCCCATTCTTGAAATTTTTGAGCGTGATACTTTTTTAGTTCAGCAAACATGTATCTGCAATTCAAACTATTTTTTACCTATTGTATGTCCATTGTGTCCATATGCACAGGTCTGGGCTGCCAAGGCTGCAGCGCTAACCACTGAGCCACCATGCCATAATGAAACATTCTCACCATTTCCTTTATTTATTTATTTTTTTCAGATGGAAGCATGTAGCCAAGTAGCAAGTAGCCAAGGCTTCATACGCCAATTTATTGACATGTATCGGTCAATGCCCTGCCTCTGGAAGGTTAAGACGCCGGACTACAGTAATAAGTATTAATATGTCACCTAAAATGGCTGCCAAGGCCAGTGCGTATGGACACAATGGACATAGAAAAGGGAAAAAAAAGAGTTTGAATTGCAGATACATGGTCGCTGCGCTTTACAATTGTTACGCTCAAAAATAGCAAGAATGGGGTGGGCGTGGTTTTAAAACAAAAATGGCTGCCCAGTCCAATGCGTATGGACACAATGTACATAGAAATGGTGAAATTGCAGATCTTGGATCGCAGAGCTTGAAAAGTGAACTCTTATCAATAGAGATAATGGAGGTGGACGAGTCAACAACAAAATAAGGGGAAAACTAAAACGGGGGAGCGCAACTTTCGGTACAATTGGAAAACATACCTGGCAAACAGAGCTGTCCTTTGATGAATAAAATGAATCCACAAATAAAAGCGCAATAGCGAATGTGATAGGGACGCAGAAGCAACCGCGGTGTGAAAGCCGTTAAAATATGAACGCTGTAGCAACTCACACAGGAACACTAAAGCCAAACCGGTTAATACCATCCACTATGCACGGGAACAAAGTGTTGAATGAGGCGCTACAGCGTTGTCTTTTATAACTACGTCGGATACATTTCACACATTGTGAGCGCTGTAAAGACCAATAGGGGCAGAGGAGGCGTGGTCGGTAAGTCTCGCCTGTGTCGCTGAGCTCTGCGTCGCTAACGACGTCGCTCGTCGTTTTAAAGCTTCAAACACAGCGATGAGTGCTGGCCAGCGGGACGCCAACGATGGAAAAATGGACCTGCACATTCGAGCACGATCAGCGATAGCCGGCTGGGGGTGTGGTCGCCGCTACATTTCACACTTAGCGAGATCGCTAGCGATATCGCTGTTGCGTCACAATATCGGTGACGCTCGAGCGATATCGCTAGCGATCTCGCTAAGTGTGAAACCCCCTTTAATGTGAAACTAGCCTTATACATCCAGCTGCTGCAGGTCTGACGAGTAATCAGATCTCGAAAACACAGATAAGGAGGATTTGCAGATAATCTGCGATGCTGATATCCCAAATAATAAATCTAAATCAAGAAAGAAAATACATGTGTTTTTTGTTTATTCAGTCAATGCGTTTCGAAATACCACAGACTTGCTCTGATGCGTCTTAGGTAGGAGCGCTCCCGTGCTTTTGGCCACAGCCGAAAAATGACAAAACTAATGTATTTCTTTGATCTATCTCATAGATGAAAATATGTTTAATATTTATATTTTTAACTTTTAGGAAAATATTTTAATTAAAATTATAATTACATGCCATAAATTCTAATATATTTAATCTATGCTCAGATATCAATTTAAGAATCCCAAGGCTTTATATCTGAGGTTGCATTGTGGAAAGATCATTATTTTAGGAAAAGAATCAAACATTTTCCCTAAACCAGATGTTTTGTTATATATATTCAAGCCCCAAACCTTGCCAATATCTTGTAGCATTAAGCTTTTGGCTAATATGTAGCTGTAATTGAGCACATTAAAGCTGTTAAATAGGTATTTAAAGCACCTTGGCATAACTTTCATTGATTTCTAGGAAACAGTAGCTTGTTTAAAGATGTTGATATAACTTTATATTAATACAATTCAATTAAAAAGCACATTTCGTAATATGCATATGTAAATTTGTTTCTGGAGGCAAAACAAGCAAAATGAAAATGAATCCTTGGCATGTTTTCTACAGTGTTGTATACCCCGATACACGTAAATAACACATGTCACATCTGTGTAACAGATGGATAGTACTGTTTACCTAATTTCCCCTAGCTACTTTCAGCTACAGAAGTAAATCTTTTAATTTTCATTTACTTTATCCAGATCCAGAGAATTTGTCAATAGTTCATAGTGCAGTAAAATTACGTTAGTACCCTGAGATAACTAAGTTTCTAAAGGTTATAGAAATTGCCAAGATGGATTATCTGAAGTGCTGTGATCATTGACATTAAAACAAATGGTAATTTGGTTTTATGCCAATGTTTTCAATGCAATAAATTAATGGAATGTTAGATAGAAACAAATAGCTGGCTTATATTTAGAATTAGATATCGACATATGCATAGTCGATTTCCCAAAACAGAATGTACTCAGAAACAACATAGAGTATATAATAACTGTCATCTAAATGTTTAACATATTTAAGTCAATGTTTAAATTTTTTTTTAATGAAACATGATAATCTGCTTAATAGGAAAATCATATTATGATGTCACTTACGAAATAATAGTTAAAGGAAAAAAATTATTTTGGTACTGTGTTAACTAGTTGAAAAAAGAATGTCTCAGTGTGAAAAACAAGATAATTTTGTAGCTATGATACCTTTTAATGGCTAGCAAAAATAAAATAAATGATGTTACAAAGCAAGCTTTCTGGACTTTTTAGGTCCTTTCCTCAGGCATGGTATAACAAATTTTCTGAAGAAACACAAATATATGCATAAACAAGCAAGAAAAAGAAAAAAAAAAGAGGGTCATGGCAAAATAAATGAGCATTTAAACAAAAAAAACATACTGAGCTCAGAAACAAAATCCTTAATTGGATTAGATTAGTGGTGTGAAAGTTTTATAGTACCAATATCCAAGTAAGATCAGAAGCCTGACATCAGCATGTGCAGTGTGGAGTTCCAATGTGTGGTTATGTCGCACATTGGTCGGTGATCTGGCGCTTGCATGCGCTGCTGTAGCAGCTCCAGAGCAGCGGCAGCTGTAGCTGACTTGCAGACATGGCTGTTGATGTGGCGTACTTTGATTAGAAGCTCTGGCAAATCTAGGTAGGTTTTCAGATACCGCTGAAGTACCATATTGAGCATGTGGGCCAAGCGTGGTATGTGTGTGAGCTTGCCAACCTTCACAGCTGCCACCAGGTTATGGCCATTATCACACACAACCATGCTTGGTTGTAGGTTCAGTGGTGAAAGCCACAGATCTTTCTGGTCTGTTATTCTTTTCAATATCTCTGCCACGGTGTGTGGATTTTCTCCTAGACAAATTAGTTTCAGCAAAGCCTGTTGATACTTCACTGAGTTTGTGCTGCAGATCTTCCAGCTGATGTTGATAACATGCTCTGAAATAGCACATCAGAGATGGAAAATGAGCAGGAGGGGTAGTGTAGGAACTGGTGTAGGATGTTGACGAAACCCTAATAGAAGTAGGACCAGCAATCGGTAGCACATGTGCCGTGCCTGGGTGAAACTCAGCCCTGATCTCCACAATGTTCACCCAGTGTGATGTCAGCATAATATAGTATCCCTGCCCACAAGCATTTGTCCATATGTTGGTCGTTAAGTGGACAATCCCAGTAATCGCATTGATAAGGGCATAGGTGATGTTCCTGGACACATGCTGATACAAGGAGGGAATGCCACAACGGGTGAAATATCTGCTGCTGAGGACCGAGTACCGAAGGACCAAATTTGTACACCTGTAGGATTCCAATTTCTGATTTTATTTTAAACTAACAAAATTTCCCACAAACCATGTTGTACAGTATATATGACAATAGTCAATTTTTGAACAACCAAATTTGTACACCATTATCAGACCAATTTTTCTTTTTTTCAAACCAATGAAACTACACAAAAAGCAGGTAACACAGTAGGTATGACAATAGTATATTTTTGAACAATTTTGATACCTGTTAGGCCTGTGAGGCCAATTATGATTCTTTTTCAAACCAACAAAATTTCACACAAAGCAGGTTCTACAGTATATATGACAGTATTCAATTTTTAAACAACCAAATGTGTACACCCATGCAGGCCAATTTTTGTTTTCATTTCAAACCAACAAAATGTTTCATAAACCAAATTCCACAGAATATATAACAATAGTTAATCTTTGAACAACCAAATTTGCACACATGTAGTAGCCCAATTTTGTTTTTTATTTCAAACCAACAAAATTTCACACAAACCAAGTTCTACAGTATATATGACAATTTTCAATTTGTAGAACAAATATATTTTGTGAACTGTATTAGGCAAATAGGTTTTTAAAAATGTTTAACCACTGTAGTTTTACAGAAAGCAGATTAAACTGTATGGATGACTAATTGAATCCAGGACAAAAATGTGAAGTTTTTATTTCAATTTTTGATAACACTGTAATGTAACATAAAGCACGTGGATAAGTAATTGAATCGAGAAAAAAAAAATGAAACGCTTTTTTGGAGTGTTATATAACACTGAAATGTAAAATATATTATGCAATACTCTATAGATGACTAATTGAATCCCCAAAAATGTAAATGCTGAAGTATTATATGCATGTGAAATGTAAAACAAAGCTCATAATACTCTATGGATGACAAATTCAATCCAGAAAAAAATAAATGCCTTTTTAGATTGCTTTATACCACTGAAATTAAACACAAAGCACATAATACTTTATGGATGACTAATTGAATTCTGAAAAAAAATTCAACTTTTTTTTGGAATGTTCTGTACCACCGAAATGTAACACAAAGCACATAATACTCTCTGAATTATTAATTGAACCCAGAAAAAACTTCAATGCGTTTTTTGGAGTGTTAAATACCACTAAAATGTAAAACAAAGTATGTTATACTCTATGGATGACTAATTGAAACCAGAAAAAAAATTGAAAGTTTTGGGGGAATTTTATATAGCACCAAAATGTAAAACAAAGCGTGTAATACTCTAATGATGACAAATTCAATCCAGATTAAAATTTGAATACTTTTTTAGATTATTTTATACCACCAAAATTTAACACAAAGGACTTAATAATATTCTGTGGATGACAAATTCAATCCAGAAAAATGTTTGAATGCTATTTTAGAATGTTATTTACCACTGTTAATTAACAGAAAGCACATAATACTCTAAAGATACCTAATTGAATCCAGGCATTTTTTTAATGCTTTCTTGTAGAGTTTTATACCACCTAAATGTAACATAAAGCACATAATACTCTATGGATGACACATTTAATCCCAAAAATTTTCTGAACCTAAATATTTTCAAAATGGGAGTCTGGAAGGAAAGGCTCCACCTGCTTCTTGGAGCCCAATACCCAGGTGCCTGAGCTGTAGGTGACCTTGCTTTGGGTAGTGCCGTAGCTCCCGACATGTGGAAATAGGTGACAGCCCCTTGTGTCACCTGCACCATCTCCTGCACCCACATAGGTGGTTGGAAATCTCAAGGACAGTTCAATCTCTTGGGAGTGGTAGCACCTTCTTGAGCCGCCTCAAGGATCCTCTTCCAGGCCCATTCATTTTGCAAGAAAGATTTATCCTGCTCCCTTCCTTCTAGGATCACACCCACAGCTTATTAGCAATGCTGCCCCTCTTTTTTGATGAATGTGACCCTGGTTCCAGCCATCAGCTCTTGCAGTCTTCAAAGCAAGTGTTCTACCACTACACTCACTAATTGAATGAGGTGTGATGACGGGTCCCAAACACTTCTATGGACCCCATCTTCACTACTGGTTGTATATAATGACCTACCCCTTAGAATGCCAACTCATGGTACCTTGCAGCTAGCAGACCTGCTAACATTTTTCCAGCCCTGGTCATATCTTGCCTCCATCTCAATTCAGACTATCCTAGGTCCCGCAGTCCTCTCACTGCACATTAATTTCTGGATCCTGGCTCTCTAATCTGCAGTCCACAAGAATCCGAGCAGTGAAGGCTGCAGTCTGGGTTCGGACCTTAGTGTTTCCAGGAATGCATCCAGTTCTGGACCACAGGCTCCTGCCACCTCTGCTGTTGCACCAGCTTGGTCTGGTACCAATATTCCTCTGGTCGCTCCCTCGGGAATCTCGCATGATTCTGCCATCTTTGTTGACTTACCATCCACTAAGCACGTAATACTCTATGGATGACTAATTGAATCCAGAAAAACTTTTTAAAGCTATTTTGGAGTGTTATAAACCACCAAAATTTAGCAGAAGGCACATAATACTGTATGGATGACTAATTGAGTCCAAAAATATATTTGAATGTTTTTTTGGAGTGTTACATACCACCAAGCTTAACAGAAAGCAGACAATACTCTAAGGATTACTAATTAAATCAAGAAAAAATTTTTTTGGAGTGTTATATGCTTCCAAAATTTAACAGAAAGCATGTAATACTTAAAAAAGATAATTTTTTTTCTCTTTACTGTACACTCCGCACCCCATCTTGGCAGAAAAAAATAGAAATGTAAAAATTTTTGCAAATTTATTAAAAAAGAATAACCGAAATATAAAAAGCTAAAAGCCCTAATCCAATAGTTGACAATAACCTAATGGCAACCTAATATCCTTGGCATATTAAACAGTTTTGGTACTAAATTAATTTACTAATCAGGCATTCATTCCACCACTTGGACACAAGCCAGATGGGAGCAAAGAGAAACCCAGAAAAGAGGCCCATCGCTCTTGAAAATGAAAGAAGATAAGGCGCAATGTTCCAGTATCTTCAGTCTTTAGAGTAGAATCCATATTATCCAAAACATCTCTCTTTGTTGCATTTCCAGTATTAGTGAATTTCATCCAATAATGTTGCTATCAGTCCTGCTGAGGCCACAAGCGATCACCACAAAAACATCTGTTTGACGATTCCCGTAAAGATGCTCTCTAGTGAAAGCAAGTTATCGTCTACCCACATAGAAGCTGATGACTTATTAATTAGTGAAAGTCCGACTGCTGGGACCCCCACTGATTGACAAAATGGGGAACTTTTATCCCTAATTGGACACAAATAGAGCAGCAGGTCGAATGCCCCACCATGGCTTCATTCATTCTATATGAGGTGGCCAGAAGATGTTGAGTGCAGCGCTCGGCTGACTTATAGGGAACCAATAACAGAGCATGCACACTGCCACTTCATTATAACTGGGATAACATTTCCTCAGTTATGTATGGCTTCCAAGTAGGGTAGTAATTTACTCACAAGAATAAATTAAAGATACATAAAAATCAAACATACTGTACAGTACCCCATCTTCTACCTGATGCCCGGTTTCACCTGTGGATTCATCCTGCGACAAATTAATTTGATGACTTGCATTTGAGCACAAACCACTTATCTCTGTAGATGATAAAAAAATTAATATTACAATTGCCAGATGTGTGGCTTATGATACATACATGCATGTGATATGAAAGTTTTAATAGGAGGTGAAACAAGACCATTTATGGACATGTTCAGTGCGAATATGAAGTGTAACAGCACTTTAAAAATCATATGACATGTCATAGAGATGTTACAAATGTTGATTAGTAGTGAAATTCCTATTGATCATAAAAAAGAAGTAGCAGCTATGCCACTCTCCTCTGTAACTGAAGATGGGTTCATAGACTTTCTTAAGTTTTTCAAAAACTAATAAAAAATTCTTTTAAGGTACAATGACTTCCGTATTCAATAAAATGCCATGTATATTTCATCTAGAATAATCTAAAGTAACGTGTCGAGACGTTGCATAACAATTTCCTACTATCTTCTAATAAGGGAACAAATCTACACCCAGCTATATATATATATATATATATATATATATATATATCGTATTTTTCGGAGTATAAGATGCACTTTTTTCCCTCAAAACTTGGGGGGAAAATGGGGGTGCGTCTTATAATGCGGATATACCTTACCAGCCGCTGTGGAGCAGGGTCCCAGGGTCACTGCTGGAGGAGGCAAGAGTGGCGCGTTTCTGCAGGCTGCAGCCATTTTCACCCACAGTGGCGCACATCGGAACACTCTCTCATCCCAGGCTGCGGCCTTAAGCATCATTCCACTCTTGCCTCCTTCAGAAGTGACCCTGGGGCCCCGCTTCACCGCAGCCACCACCCCCGGTAAGCAATAAGGTGCATGGATTATAAGAGGCATCACAATTTTATTAGAAAAGGTTTTTTCTATGCTTCTCCTCAAAATTAGGTGTGCGTCTTATAATCCGCAAAATACGGTATATATATAATTATTGTCAAATTTGTACCTAGAATTTTACTAAAAGAAAAGCTCTGTTTTACAAACAGATTTTAAATGTCAGCTAATTTAAAATTACTTTTGATCCTCCTACCATCTTCTTGTCAAAGGAAAGCAGATGAGAACATTCCCCCACTATTATGCAGAATTATGCACATTGTAAGAAATACAACTATGATGATTCAGTTGTTGTCTTATTCACCATATGTTTTCAATATTACTGCGTAAAGGAGTTGCCAGCTTCTTGAAGAAAAATGGGCTTGGGTCATCAGCTGCGGTGCTGAAAAAAATAAAATAATTAAAAACAGAAATGATAACGAATAGGTTTGTAAACTGGCCTCCATTGATACATGACCCTTCTTATACAAAGTTAGTGCACTGTGTTAAAAATATATTGTCTGGGGTTAAGATTGTTTGAGGAAAACTATTATACTGTTCACACTTTGAATTAAAGGGATTTTAACACAAAATGTATTATTTAAAACTCAATTGGTTATGTCACTCAAATTCCAAAAACGGGGGCAGCAATCCAAAGACATGAGTCATGTTGGTCTGATTAAAATCCATTTTGTCGCCACCTGACTTTGGAGTGCTGAACACGATTTTGAATTTAGATAGATGGAGACATAAATAGATATACAAAAAAGTGGACTTTAAAAGTAATCTGTCAGTAGGTTTTTGCTACCTCATCTGAGAGGAGTCTGATGTAGGCAAAGAGACCCTGAATCCAACGATATACAGTTGAAACCAGAAGTTTACATACACTATATAAAAAGACACATATGCATGTTTGACTCAATATCTGACATGAAATCAGAATAAACCTTTCCCATTTTAGGTCAATTAGAGTTACCATCATTATTAATATTTGCCAAATGCCAGAATAATGAGAGAGAATATTTTAAGGCATTTTATCGCTTACTGCAAAGTCAAAAGTTTACATACATTTCATTAGTATTTGGTACTATTGTCCTTAACCTGAATGACTTGGGTCAGCCAGACAGGTGACACATCACTGAATTCAGTATTTTACCCCTGCTTCATGCTGTCTTTCGATTATAAACACAAACAGAGAGCACAGAATAACAATTGTGCAGAAATATCGTGCAGTAAAACATAACAGTAGTCAGCAAGTGCTGATAAAAAGATGATAACCAATACAGGGTATTTAGTCGATACGTTTTTTGCAAAAAAATGTATACCAAGCTGCCTCACCGCGTCAAGGTAACCCTATTGAAGCAGTCCCTAGCTAATGTATTTAAAACCTGAACATGTGAACAGTGTCTAAATGAAAAGGATGAAGACAGGCGCTTCCCAGTATGGGCAGGTGGTGCAAGCCAGCTTTTTATGTGCATGTCACACAAGAAAGGGGTGGGGTCTCTCAAATCATGCCTAGGCATGTTGTGGTTTTCCCATGATACCTCTGCGAACGCCTATTCCTTTGAGGGGTATTGTTGCTACTCCTTTGGCGGAGAATAAACCTCAGTTTTGGACCCAGGTGATAATGCGGGTCGCCCAGACCACCAAGAAAATTGTAGATTTTTGGTACTGCATAATTTGCATGATACTATTGTTCTGGGTTTTCTCTGGTTGCAAATCCATAATCCAGTTTTGGGTTGGAAATCTGTGTCTGTGGTGAGTTGGGGCTGTCGGTGTGCTCTTGGTGACACTCCTGTTTTCTCCACCTCTCCCCAGTCCCATGATGTTCCTGACTATTTGGCTGATTTTTATGATGTATTTAGTGAGAGTAAGTCTGGGTCCCTGCCTCCTCATAGGAGTTATGACTGTGCAATTGAGTTGAGGCCTGGGTGTAAATTTCCCAAGGGTCGGCTTTTCAACTTATCTGTACCTGAACACGAGGCTATGCGATCTTATATTAAGGAGTTATTGGAGAAGGGTCATATTAGACCATCTTCTTCACCCTTTGGTGCTGTTTTTTTTTCGTGGTTAAGAAAGATGGTTCATTAAGGCCTTGTGTTGATTATCGTTCCCTTAACAAGATTACGGTTAAATATCAGTATCCTTAACCCTGAGTTCTGATTTATTCTCCAGAGTTAAAGGTGCCTGCTGGTTTACTAAGCTTGACCTCAGGGGGGCGTATAATCTTATTCGCATCAAGCATGGAGATGAATTTAATACTCCGGAGGGACATTTTGAGTACCTGGTGATGCCTTTTGGGCTCACTAATGCCCCTTCTGTCTTCCAATCCTTCATGAATGATATTTTCTGGGACCTTGTGGATAAGATTTTGATGATCTATTTGGATAATATTCTGATCTTTTCCAGTGATTGGGATTCTCATGTGGAACATGTTTGGACTGTGTTCCGGATTTTGAGGGAGAATTCCCTGTATGTTAAGGGGTCAAAATGCCTTTTTGGCATACAGAGGATTTCATTTTTGGGATTTATTTTGTCTCCGTCAACTATTGAAATGGACCCGGCCAAGGTACAGGCCATTTATGATTGGGTTCAGTCTACTTCTTTGAAGGCCCTCCAGAAGTTTTTGGGTTTTGCTAATTTCTATCGTAAATTTATAGGTAACTTTTCTGGTATTGCCAAACCACTGACTGATCTGACCAAGAAGGGCGCTGATGTTCTGACTTGGTCTCCAGAGGTTGTTTTGGCATTTCAGGAGCTGAAGCGGAGGTTCACTTTTGCTCCGGTTTTACGGCAACCTGATGTCTCACTTCCATTTCAGGTAGAGGTAGATGCTCCGGAGATTGGTGCAGGAGCTGTTTTGTCCCAAAAAGATCCGGTGACTTCTAAAATGAATCCCTGTGCCTTCTTTTCCCGAAAGTTCTCCCCATCTGAATGCAACTATGATGTTGTGAATCAGGAATTGTTGGCCATGAAGTGGGCATTTGAGGAGTGGAGACATTGGTTGGAGGGAGCTAGACATCAAGTTGTGGTCCTCACTGACCACAAGAATTTGATTTACCTGGAGTTGGCCAAACGCTTGAATCCTAGACAGGCTAGGTGGTCCTTGTTTTTCACGCGTTTAGATTTTGTGGTCTCCTTTCTTCTGGGCACTAAGAATGTTAAGGCAGACACCCTTTCTGGGAGTTACTTTGCTGATTCTCCTATTGTGACCAAGCCTACGACCATCCTAGGTGAGGGGGTAGTTCTTTCTGCCATCTCGCCCGATTTGAGACGTGCCCTGGAAGAATTTCAGGAGGACAAACCTGAGGGTTGTCCTATGGGAAAGTTGTATATTCCTGACCAGTGGAGGAAGAGAGTGATGTCTGAAGTTCTTTGCTCGCGCTGGATGGTCATCCAGGTATTTTTGGTACCAGAGATTTGGTGAGTCGGTCTTTTTGGTGGCCTGCCTTATCTCGTGATGTCAGGAATTTTGTGCAGTCTTGTGGGACTTGTTCCCGGTCTAAATCCTGTTCTCATTCTAGTGGGTTGTTGATGCCCTTGCCGGTGCCCAAGAGGCCATGGACCCATATCTCAATGGATTTTATTTCTGATCTTCCTGTCTCTCAGAGAATGACTGTTATCTGGGTGATTTGTGATAGATTTTCTAAGATGGTCCATCTTGTACCACTTCCAAAGCTGCCATCTTCCTCTGAGTTGGTGCCCTTGTTTTTCAACAGGTGGTTCGGTTGCATGGGATTCCTGAGAACATTGTGTCGGACGGAGGAGTCCAGAATTTGGAAAGCCTTTTGTTCCAAGCTGGGAATTCAGTTATCCTTCTCCTCTGCGTTTCACCCACAGACCAATGGGCAGACTGAGAGAACAAACCAGACTTTGGAGTCCTATTTGAGATGTTTTATATCTGCTGATCAGGATGATTGGGTCTCATTTTTGCCCTTGGCCGAATTCGCCATAAATAATATAGCTAGTTCTGCCACATTGATGTCACCCTTTTTCTGTAACTTTGGGTTTCATCCTCAATTTTCTTCAGGGCAAGTGGAATCTTCAGCCTGCCCAGGTGTTTACACTGTGGTAGAGAGAATGCAGCAGATTTGGGACCAAGTGGTGGATAAGTTGTCCCTCTCTCAAGAAAAGGCCCAGCGGTTTTCCAACCGGCATAGGACCATTGGTCCCCGGTTTAAAGTGGGTGATATGGTTGGTTGTCGTCAAAAAATATCTCTATGAAGTGTGGTGTAATTACTACTGTGTCTGCTAGGGGGCGCTGTGTGGATGTCCCAAGATAGAGGATGAGTGGCAGAATACTGAGTGGCCGTTGTGTATCTCAAAGTGGGTGGCTTTGAGATGAAGGCTTGGTTATGTGCTGATCAGCAGAGCTGATCTTTCGTGCCTATGTGTTAGGGAGAAGCCTTCAGGCAGCTGAAGAGATGGGCGGGTTCTAGCTGCCTACAAATCCACCCAGGGGTGTGTCGGATAACACCTATAGTAAAAGGCTATGTGAGTATGTGAAGGACCTGTGATGAGGTCAAAGCCATGTGACCCGGTGGGAGTGGCTACGGACCATATATGGTGGCCAGGGTAGGTCACATGGGTGAATGCTGGGACCTGATTGGTCCAGTTTGGAAGGTCCCGTGAGGAGAAGGATCTCCTCACTAGCAGCCTGTGGAGCGGCTGTGTGTGTAATGGCGGCCAGCGTCTGAGAGTCCCTGAGGAGTGAGTGGATGTCTGCAGCCTGGAGAAACAGCCATGTGGGAACCCTGCCATGGGTGAGATAAGGATGAGGCTGAATCGCCTGTATAATGGACGCCATGCTGTAATGCTGTTTATATTGCTGTGGTTTATGATAACGAATAAACCTCAAGGACTATGTTATGGCCTATGAAAACCCGTGCTGGATCTGATTGTGTGGCTGCCAAGCGAGTGTCCCCCAACCTTGAATGACAGCGCTACCTCACAGAAGGTTGCGTCTCCAAAGTTCAAGCCAAGATTTATTGGACCTTATAGGATTTTGGAGATTCTTAACCCGGTTTCTTTTCGATTGGCTCTTCCAGTTACGTTTAAGATCCATAACGTGTTTCATAAGTCTCTGTTGAAGAGGTTTGTTGAGCCAGTGGTTCCTATGGCGGCACCTCCTGACCCTGTGTTGGATGAAGGTAATGTGGAATATGAGGTAAAGAAATTACTGGATTCTCGTCTGGCTAGATGGAGACTCCTGTATTTGGTCAAGTGGAAGGGTTATGTCCAGGAGGACAATTCTTGGGTCTCTGCCTCTGACATTCATGCCGATAGATTGGTTCGTGCTTTTCACCAGGCCCATCCTGATCGGCCTGGTGGCGTGGATGAGGGTTCGGTGACCCCTCCTCAAGGGGGGTACTGTTGTGAACTCATTTTCTGGTTTACCTCTAGCTTCTGGTGAGGGTGGTGGAGCTGGCTGTGTTAACAGAGGAATCGTGAGTTCTCCATCTGGGCTCCCTCTGGTGGTAACAGCAGGTAATGCAGCTGATCTAAATGGCAGAGACCTGCCATCTGAGGAGGAGGACTGTGAGTGGACATCAGGAGTCTCTGACTGGGTTTAAGACAGCAGTCTCCCTAATTTTGTGCTGGTGATTTTTTCCTGTCCTGAGGCTCTCGTTTCCAGTTCTGTTCCTGCCTTCTCAAGCTAAGTGTGCTCTGCTATTTTTTCACATGAGATTTGGTCTGGTTTACTCAGTTTTTGTGGTTAGCCAGCCCCTGCTGGGGTTGTGCTGAATTTCCATTCTTATGTCACTGTTTATGCCAGTTTACTTTTTGTCCCTGATCAGATTGGTCTCTTTTTTGCTCTGTCTTCAGAATATACCAGAGTGCTGATATAGGGAATTGAAGTCTAGCGACTTCAGGGTTTTTGTTATCAGAAAGTGTTGGACATTTTTGGCAGGGTTTTGTGCGTGATTGCAAACAGTATCTTTCCTTTCCTGTCCTTTCTAGTTAGTGTGGGCCCCATCGTTTGCTCAGCCTATTTTTCTATCTGTGTTTGTGTTTTCATCTTGTCTCACCGACAATACATGTTTGGGGACTGTCTATTGCTTTGGGGTCTGCTCTGGTGCAGTTTAGATTTCCCCTTTTCTTGCTTTAGGCTTATTTAGTTCTCTGGCTGTGACGAGGCGTCTAGGATCATCGTAGGTACGCTTCACGGCTAGTGCTACTAATTGTGTGGATAGGATCAGGGGTCTGCAATCCGCTTAGTTACCAACCTCTCTGGTTTTCTGGGGCTTAGCTTGTTTTTGTTTTTCCTCCTCGGTGACTCATTCATAACAGATGTAGACATTGTCCTCACTGCCTATCATGATCTGTCAGGTAACTTTGGAGTGCAAAAGACACAAGCCACAGGCTGTAGGCGATTCTATTGGATTGGCATGAGAGGACACATTTAAAAATGTGGGCAGGAATGCCACACGTCTGTGAGTCAGAAAACTGTGAAAGCTGATGATAAACCACCACTGCATCTCATTGTCTGTCGACGTCCTTAACAAATGGAAGCCATTGATCATCTGAAGGTAGAGCCCAGCAGGACAGGGCATAAGTACGTCTTAACCATCATCTATCATTTCACCAAATTTGTATTGGCAGTCCCAGTGAAGTATTTAACAGGCCAGACTACACAGTGGTGGAGCAGGGAGAGTATTGCAAGTGCTGGTGCCCTGAGCAAGCAGGGAGGGCCCACATGTGGGCGGAGGTACTGGCACAGGGCTCCTCATAGTACGCCGGTGTGTCTGACGGCGGGTGTGCACCCCCACCATCAGAGACATTCCGCTATGAGGGACCTTATGCCAGTGCCGTTGCCAAAGAGTGTGCCCACCCACCTGTCCAGGGCAACGGCACTCGCACGGGTGCGTGTGTCAGGTGGTGACCCCGGCCCAGTGGGGGGAGGCAGCCCTGTTAGAGAGGTGGAAAAAATGGCATATGTTGATGTTGGACATTCAGCACCTGCAAATGGAGTAATTGGAGAAGTCTGTGGAAGAGGAGGACAAAAGCAAGCCATTTTTCTGGCAGCCTACGTGTCAGCAGGGGAGGGTGGGACAAAATCCTTTGAAACCCATGCATGGTTCATTTTAATGAAGGTTAGATCATCAACATTTTGGGTCAACAGATGGGTCCTTTTTTCTGTCAGGATTGATCCAGCAGCACTGAAGACTCGTTCAGATAACACACTAGCAGCAGGGCAAGCGAGCTCCTGTAAGGCATATTGTGCAAAATTCAGGCCAGGTGTCCAATTTACTGGCCCAATAGTCAAAGGGGAATGACCGGTGAAGGAGAACATCGAAATGGGATGAGAAGTAGTTTGTTACCATAGTTGACAACTGCTGTCTCCTGTCACTTTCGATCGATGCAGTATTACCAGTCGTGTGAGCGGTACTTGAAAAATCAGTCCACAACATGGTCATGAAACCCCTGTGTCCAACACCACTTTGGCTGTGTGCACCACGAGCAACCTCTTCCATGTTGCCCCCTACGGCTCGTTGGAAAAACATCACTGCCGCTGTGTGCTGGGAATGCCTCAAACAAACGGTTTACCAGAGTTGCTTGTTTGTTAGCCAATATTAGCTCTAGGTTCTACTGTGGCATGATGTTTTGGAATTTGCCTTTATAGCGTGGATCCAGGATGCTGGCCAACCAGTAGTCATCATCGTTCATCATTTTGGCAATGCGGGGGTCCCTTTTTAGGATCTGCAAGGCATAATCAGACATGTGGGCCAATGTTCCAGGTGTCAATGATGCACTGCGAGTGCTGGGTGGAGGAGCACTTTCTGGCAAATCAACATCCCTCCAGTCACACACAAACCCTGTACCTGACCTTGCCAAGCCAACATTTTTTCTTGCCCCCTGACGAGCATCCTACTCCCCAAAATAATCATCCCCATCATCCTCCTCCTCTTCCTCTTCTTTCTCCACCTCATCCACGAGACTTCCCTGAGCAGACAATGGCTGACTGTCATCAAGGCTTCCCTCCTCCTCTTCCTCCTCGGCTGCAGATGCCTGTTCCTTAATGTGTGTCAAAGTTTGCATGAGCAGATGCATAAGTGGGATGCTTATGCTTATGATGGCGTCGTCTGCGCTTACCAGCCATGTACATTCCTCAAAACACTGAAGGACATTACAGAGGTCTTTCAGCTTCGACCACTGCACACCAGACAACTCCATGTCTGCCTGCAAACTGCCTGCCCGTGTATCCTCCCACAAATGAATTACAGCCTGCCTCTGTTCGCACAGCCTCTGAACCATGTGCAGGGTGCAGTTCCACCTTGTTGCAACGTCGATAATTAGACAGTGCTTGGGATGGTGGAGCAATCGCTGCAGCTTCTGCATGCGACTGGAGTGTACGGGCAACCGGCAGATGTGCGAGCACAGTCTTCGCACCTTATGGAGCAGGGCTGTTAACTCCAGATAATTATTGAGGAAGCACTGCACCACCAGGTTCAAGGTGTGAGCCAGGCAAGGTATGTGTCTGAGTTTTGAAAGGGCTAAGGCTGCCACAAAATTCCGGCCGTTATCACTAACTACCTTGCCTGCTTCAAGATGTAGACTGCCCAGCCATGACTCAGTTTGTCGCTGCAAGTTGTCGGCCAGTACCTCCACGGTGTGTCTGTTGTCGCCCAAACACATCATCTTCAACACAGCCTTCTGACGCTTACCACTAGCTATTCGATAGTGGGACAACTCGTGTGCAACACTGGCAGCTGCAGATGGAGTGCTCATGCGACTGCGCTCTGTGGATGAGCTTTCGCTTCTGGAGGAGGAGGAGAGTCGAACGCCTACAGCCAACTGTTTCCTGTTAGGAATGGCGGAACGCACTAAAAATAATAATAAAGTGCGTTCGCCGCTCGGGGTCCACCGTGCAGTAGGTGGTGTAACTGCTGCTAAGTGGTGGCAGACAAGCAATATGGCGGTATGATGCACACTGGTTAAACTTCACCCGGAGTGCGCAGGGGGGCCTCTGTTCACACACAGAGGTGTCGCAACAAAAAAACATGCAAAACGCTGAACCTGTTAGTGACACAGGCTTCAGGTAGATGCACACACGGTATCTGGTCACAGGAGCAGGACCCAAGATAGAGGAGCTGCGTCCCTCTAGACCTACCGTGTGTGCGGCTTCGCTTCTGCGGATGCCAAGGAGGGCTGCAACTGCAGCGCTGCGTAGGACACTGCCGCTCGATGACAAAGCAGAAAGCAAGTGCGATGTCGGACGCTAGTGTAGCGGTGCGGTGAGCACAGTGGCTTAAGGCTTGCCACTGACTGGCGCTGACTGCAAAACTAATTCCCTATCCACATGCTTATTATCAGAGGGAAGGGGTTTCAAATGAGTCAGTCACCAGAATCATGCATGCGTCACCATTCACACATAGCAAGTACAGACTATACTAGCACTTGGCGGAACGGCCATGCGCGCTTTTTATAGCCGGGTGGGACCTTCCAGATCTCCGAGATGGACTAATGAGATCTGGAACAGGACATGGGCACATGACTCCCGATCTCCAATGGGAGATTGTCTCGTGAGCATGCCCAGAAGGAGCACAGAGGAACTTAGTCACTGGAGCGGTCTGCTGCAAAGTAATCTTCTCTGCAGTAGATGGGCAGCAGGAGACCGCAGAATGTGAGACTCTGGATTCCTGCAGAGCAGACGCAGAAACCTGACGCCTAACAGTTTCCTATACCGTGGGCTAGGCAGCACTGTCCCACCGCCACTGTCCCTTGTGGACCCTGCATTCACCACATTAACCCAGTGCGCAGTGATGGACACATAACGGCCCTGGCCATGCCTACGGGACCATGCATCTGTTGTGAGGTGCACCTTTCCACTCACTGATTGCTTGAGTGCATGGATAATGCGGTCTTTCACATGCAGGTGGAGGGCTGGGATGGCTTTTCGCGAAAAGAAGTACTGACTGGGTAGGTCATAGCGTGGTACTGCGTAGGCCATGAGCTCGCGGAAAGCTTTGCTTTCAACCAACCGGTATGGCATCATCTCTAACGAGTTTAGTTTGGCAATGTGGACATTCAAAGCCAGTGTACACGGATGAGAAGATGAGTACATTCTTGTCCTACTCAGAGTCTCTGGTAAGGTGAGCTGGACTTGAGAGCTGCATATGGTGGAACTAGCGGTGGACATGGTGGACAGAGAGAGGGTTGGTGATGGTGATGGTGTTGGTGGTGTTGCTGATGGCCTAGTGAATCTTTCGTAGCAATAACATTGTGATTCCATGACTGCTTTGCCCTTGCGACGACACCTCGACATTTGCTGCTGGTGGTGTGCTAACCGGTGGGCTTACAGTGGGGGAAGCGATGTAGCGTTGCTGACTACCTTCATTGGGAGCAGGTGCGCATGTGGTACGTGAGGTTTGGTAGTCCGTCCACGCTTGCAAGTGCATGGTGGTTAAATGTCTAAGCATGCAACTGGTATTCAAATTTCTCAGATTTTTCCCTCGGCTAAAGGTCTTTGCGCACTTCTTACAGATAACTTTTGCCTGATCATTAGGATTTTGTTCAAAAAAGTGCCACACTGCACTCTTCCTACTATGGAAGACATTTTGAGACCTTGCACGCTGTGCTAATTTGACCGTCTGGCCAAGCTGTCCTGCAACTCTTTTGGTTTTTGTAACCCGTTTTTGGACTGCTACGGTCATGCCAGATAACAGCTGTTGCGATGTTGTTGCCTGCTGCGGATCCTCCTCCTCCTCTTCTGAGCTATTGGCAGCGGCACCCTCTTCCCCAATGGATGACAATCTCGGTCAACAACTGGGTCATCCATCACCTCCTCTTCAATTTCATGTGCACCTTCCTCTGTGTCACCGTGTAAAGTGGTATAGTATGCGGGAAGGGGCACCTGAGTTTCATCAGGGTCTGATTCTGCCTCAGTACACTGCAAGGTCAATGTAGTGCTCTGAGTGAATGTACCAGCAGAAAAATCTAGCAGTGGCTGTGCATCAGTGCACTCCGTGTCAGATTCATCTTAGACTGGGGAATACACGATTTGACTTGCTAACCCAGGCATGGTATGTGAATAGAGCTCCATGGAGTAATCGGTAGTGTGGCCTGCCACATCCTTCACTTTTGGTAGGGGTGAAGAACACGAGGAAAGGTGTTGTTCCTGACCAGGAGCCTCCACTGAAAACTCAGTGCTGTTATTTTTTGAAGCTTCAGAAGAGGAGGCGAGAGAGCTGGAGGCTGTGTCAGCAATGTAAGCCAAAACTTGTTCCTGAAGCTCCGACTTTAAAAGTGGTTTACCTACTCCCAGAAAAAAGAGCCTTCGAGGCCTTGTGGAGCCAGACGATGACGCAGGCACAACACCTCCTGCCTTAGGTGCTATTTTGCTTTTGCCACTACCAACAGATGAAACACCACCACCACCATCGGGACCTGCTGGCAATCCCCGCCCACTTCCATGGCGTCTTCCACCATACTTCCTCATTTTTGTGAAAATGTACCCAAAAATAACACCAGCTATATGGTACTGTAAACCAAGGTAGAAGGTGTATCTACTATTGGTGAGAATTTGAATCTCACTATAGATTTGAGGACGCTGAACTATTGTCTCAGGCCCAGTAGAAATTACACCTCAATGTAACTGGCTGAAATTGGATGGTGTATGACAAGATGGAGGGTGTCTATAGGATTGGTGAGAATTTGGATCTCACTAGAGATTTGAGGACGCTGACAATGATGCTCTCAGTCCAAGTATGAACGCAGGCAGCCTAATAAGCAGGACTGCTGCACACACAAAAGGGTGGAAAAATGAACGCTTGGTAACTGTGCAGAAAAGAGGATGAAAAGTATTTTTGCTTTTAAAAAGCAGTTTGCACAGCAGTGTGCAAACAGCAATGCAGCTATCAGGGAACCTTATAAGGCAGCCTAATAACCAACAGAGCTGATGCACAAAAATAGAGCCTCCCCTGTCACTGCACGCAAAGTGTTGTTTTGTAAGTGGAAATTACTAACAGCAGAAGCAGTTTTTATGTTCTTCTTCCCTACCTAACGCTCTCCCTACAGAATCATCAGCAGAAGCAGCTCTCCTTATGCTAAGATCGGCATACAGTAAGTAAGATGGCGGTCGGTGTTCACGCCTTTTTATAGCCCCTGTGACTCCACACAAAGCCAGCCAATCACTTGCATGCTCTTCTCAAAGATGGTGGTGACCGATGCCTATGTCATCGCGTTGCCCACAGTGTGCGTCCTTCATCATTAGCTGAAAAAGGGTGCTGGAAGCATCTTTTGAAGCGCGACTTTGGCACTCTGGTCGCCGACCTCGTGGCCGACCTCACGCTAAGGTCGGGTTTCGTTTCATGAAACCCGACTTCAGCGAAAGTCGCCGACTTTTGAATATGACCACCCATTTCACAAAACTCTAGTGTTGGGTGCTGGTGTGTGGGTACCAGGCAGTGTCACCTCCTTACCCGAGAGTGGGGTACCAAACCTCTGGCTGAGGTGCAGTACCTCTGTGGTGACTGTACCCTCAGGGATGCCACATTCCCCTATTAAACATAGCATGTCTATGGGCTGGAAGAGAGTAAAACAGATGTTACAACATGCAAACATTTTCTGAAATGCATTTCAACAAGTAAAGCAGTTAAACAGGTTAAACAGGTAGCTCTTTCTTCCCTTTATGGGAGGTACTTTTTACTTGAGCGTTGCATATAATACTAGAAATATAAAATATAACTTTACTATAAATATAAACTATACTAAGAACATTAAATATAACTTTGCTATAAATAAAAACTTTTCTCCATCAAGTTCAACAGGTGTTCTTCTCATTGTCCTATGTGCAATACGGGGAAACTGACTTAAACCACCAAGATTGGCCCTGGTCGTGGCTACAGGGCATAGCTGGTCAACTTGATGACCACTTTTTGGCCACGCCAGACAGTTTTTCTTCTTTGGTCAATTGTAAGGTGTAGGGTTCTAACTATTTACAAGTAAAGTTCTGGACATTCACTGTCCATGACCACATGGTTTTTAAATTAACGACACATAAACAGGTTAACTAACTATTTCCATTCACATTCTGCCACTTCTCATTTTTTCTTCCAAAGCAGTTCCTTGGACCTGCAATCTCCTGATCGTGGAAGTTCTTTTTCCTGTATCACACCAGGTGACCAAAACTGAGCAGGTCCGGCAGCCGGGGTTTTGAGTTGCCTGTGTCCGCACTGCATCTTTAGTTGAATCTGCAGGGACTGGTGCAGTGACTGAGGTTGAAGTTGCTTGTCGTCTTGCTAGCTCTATAACTACTGGCATGGGGGCAACACGTACTTTTCTCACATTGAGGGCATACCAACCCCTTTCGCCCACATGCTGGGTGAAGGTCACATGATTACCCGGGCACAGGTCTGTTAGGAACGGCGGAACGCACTAAATAAAATAATAATAATGTGCGTTCGCCGCTCAGGATCCACCATACAGTATGTGGTGTAACTGCTGCTAAGTGGTGGCAGACAAGCAATATGGCGGTATGATGCACACGGGTTAAACTTCACCCGGAGTGCGCAGAGCGGCCTCTGTTCACACACAGAGGTGCCGCAACAAAAAACACACAAAACGCTGAACCTGTTAGTGACACACGCTTCAGGTAGATGCACACACGGTATCTGGTCAAAGGAGCAGGATCCAAGACAGAGGAGCTGCGTCCATCTAGACCTACCGTGTGTGCGACGTCGCTGCTGCGAACGCCTAGAAGGGTTGCAACTGCAGTGCGGCGTAGGACACTGCCGCTCAACGACAAAGCCAGATAGCAAGCGCGATGTCGGACGCTAGCGTAGCGGTGCGCTGAGCACAGTGGCTTAAGGCTTGCCACTGACTGGCACTGACTACTAAATTAATTCCCTATCACCATGCGTAATATCAGAGGGAAGGGGTTTCAAATGAGTCAGTCACCAGAGTCATACATCCGTCACCATTCACACATAGCAAGTATAGTCTATACTAGTGCATGGCGGAACAGCCATGCGCGCCTTTTATAGGCGCCAGGACCTTCTGCACGCTTCCAGATCTCTGAGATGGACCAATGAGAACTGGAGTGGGACCTGAGCACATGACTCCCGATCTCCAATGGGAGATCGTCCCATGAGCATGCCCAGTAAGAGGACAGAAGGACTTAGCCTCAGGAGAGATTTCCTGCAAGGCAATCTCCTCTGCAATCTCCTCTGCAGAGGAAAAATAGGAGGAGAGTGCAGAATGTGATGATCTGGATCCCTGCTGAGTAAACGCAGAAATCCGACTCCTAACAAGGTCACAATCAGGGTGCCCCTCTAGTAGGTGTGACTCCACATCTCAATGAGTCACAAACAGTTCTGAGGCCACCCCGGGCTCCTTAATAAACCCCAAGCCCCTTTTCAAGTCAAAAGAGACTACATTGCCTTGCCTCTGCGGACCCCGGTCGGTGGATCTAGCTTTATGGACCCGGACCTTGGCCTTCATATTTCTGGCCTCCTTTGCTATCCACAGGGTTTCTTGCTCTTGCTCATCCGCTTCCAGCTTGGTTACCTGCTGTCGGCAATAGTCCTCCCAACTGAGTGTCTCCACCCAGGCTTCTCCCACCTGGGTCTTCACAGGGAACCCCATCAGCTCCTTTCCCATGTGTCCCCAATGAAAGACCACCCTTCTGGGGCATGGGTTCAGGCTGTAGTGGAACCGCTAGTTTATCTCCAGTGTCTGAGGACCGGTCCCAGGCTAAATCCCTAAACACCTGGCCAGATTTGAGGGCTGGCGGGGGTTTAAAGAGCCCAACCAGGGTTTCCTCGGCCACTAGGGCAATGTCAGTACCTGCATCTTTTGCCTCTCAGGTGCCGGACTCCTCTTCCTCCTCCTCTGGGGTCGGGGGTGCTGATCGTGAGGTCGCCCACTGCTCGGACACCTTTTCCAGCAGGGTCTCCCTCCATTTTGATATTGTTGTTATCTGGGTCTTCTGGAACTGGCGGTTTAGCTCCTTCATCTCCGCTCTAAGGAATTCCGGGTCTACCACGAGCAGCTGGTCTGGATCTTCCTCCTTTCGGCTGAAGGAGCCCATCGCTTCCACCTCACACTTAGGGTCACTCCAACCACAGCTCGCCATGATGTTCACTGGGTTCCTTGTTGCACACTCTCTAATGCTCCTTCCGCCTTCTCTCCTTTGCTATCAGCCACACCAGGAGGCGGATTCCCATGGCCGACGGACAAGTCCTTCTTCATTGAAGTCTTTACAATGGGCAGGTATGATTTTCGTGTCTTTAGGCAACCCAGCCCACAAAGGGAAGCTACACCACTCCCTTTTGCATAGTCTCTGGGCACACGGGATCCAGTTTAATGGGTCGGTAGATCCTGTTCGTGTTGCCAAGTTACAACACTCGCTAGAGCCGGGGGTACTCAGTCCGGACCGGTCAGTTCTTAAGGGGATGTCACAGCAGCAGTGACCCGGTCTGTGGCCCTGGACGTGCAATAAAATGCAAGTAGGAAACTTTATAGGGGATTAAGTCATGACGCCACCCGTGATGTTTGGAAATAGATGGCCGACACTGATATTCAGGTCCACTGGGGCGGTTGGTGATGCAGCAGAGATTTTACAGCTCTCCACGGGTAGAGCGGGCCCCAGAGCAGTTAAAAGAGTTAATTTGAGGATGGTAACTGTTGTAGTGCTTGGCAGGTGATGCAGTAAATAAATCTGAGGATACAGCAGGGTGCAGTCTTCACACTTTACTTACAGTCTTTAGGTTACAATCACCAGCCGGGTGCTGTGTCCTCTGAGTCAGTTGTCCAGCCAGCTCTCAGGTAGTTTGGGTGCACTTTCCAGGACCCCCTTCTTGTGTACCTTCCCAGGTTGTCGATCTGTGCTGGCTCACATCCTCCTGCCCTGCGCCTCACACAGTGTCTCAAGCCAAGAGCCTCAGGTCCTGTCGGAAGACGACCTCCAGGTCCCCTTGACCCTATGTAGCTGCCTTTTTAGCGATTGCGCATGGATATGGCTGTTGCATATACCGTTGCTACAGCTTCCGGTTAGCTAGCTGAGTCATACAGTCTCTCCACTAGTCTAGGGCCAGTCCCCACTGCGACACACTGCGACATGGTCCCTCCACCCTACTACGGTCGGTGTGGATTTGAGAACCATGGGTGGATTCTTCACTTTCCTGGCCCCTAGGACCCCTTCTCAACACTGGAGCCCCTCTCCGTCACTCCTTTCCTCTCTTGACACCTGCTCCAACTGACTCCTGTTACCATGACAACTCTCCACTACCAACTGTCAGCTTTCTCTCCAGTTGTCTTACCCTTATCTATTTCCTCCACCCACACCCTCTACCTAGTTCCCCCCTGGCCTGGAGAAGTGTGTTGTTGGGTGCCAGTGTGTGGGTACCGGGTAGTGCCTCCTCCTTACCCAAGAGTGGGGTACCACACCTCTGGCTGAGGCACAGTACCTCTATGGTGACCGGACACTCTCAGGGGTGCCAAACTTAGCTCATTAATTTGCAAATTTATGTGAACCCAATAGCCAGCAACAAGGTAAACCCCTTTTGTTGGGACATTAAACCTAACCTGAGGCTTCTCTCAGGCTAAAAACCTACAATTATATGGGCAGAGAAAAACAAAAACAAAACACAAAACAAATATCCTGGAATAAAAAAGTAAAAAAATATATATTGCAAAAATTGCATGAAGGTAGTAATAATAGTAAAAATAAGGGTATTTAGTTAACATAATTTTGATCAAAATAATGTAGAAGCCATCCCGCCACGTCACGGCAACCCTTGTGGGACAGTCCTAACTCTTGTATTTAAAATCTTTCCACTTGTCAAGTGACGTAAATGTGAACAAGGACAGAGGGACTGAACCACCAGTAATAGCATAGGCCAGACAGGATGGATTTTCCAACTCAGAAACAGGGCGGTCACACCCTTATATGCACAGAATGCACAATGAAACAAATGAGAAACTGGGTCTGAGCAGAGAAAAACAAAAACAAAACACAAAACAAATATCCTGGAATAAAAAAAGTAAAAAATATATATTGCAAAAATTGCATGAAGGTAGTAATAATACTTTTTTTTATTCCAGGATATTTGTTTTGTGTTTTGTTTTTGTTTTGCTCTGTGTAAAGGTCATGTGTTCATATGCAATTACATTTTGCATGCACATTAATTTACTTTTTCTGCTCAGACCCAGTTTCTAATTATATGGGCAGGTAGGATCAAATTTTATTTTAAAACTAGCTGAAGAGCCCGGAATTGCCTGGGCATAGCAACCAACTGTGGTTAGTTATAACAAATTATAATGATTATATTGCACATAAAACCGTGCATCTAATCCTATCTTGTGTGATACTGACTGCTGAGCCATGTATCTAATCCTATTCTGTGTGATACTGTCTGCTGAGCCGTGTATCTAATTCTATTCAGTGTGATACTGTGTGCTGAGCTGTGTATCTAATCCTATCCTGTGTGATACTGTCTGCTGAGCCGTGTATCTATTCCTATCCTGTGTGATACTGACTGCTGAGTTGTGTATCTAATCCAATCCTGTGTGATACTGACTGCTGAGCCGAGTATCTAATCCTATCCTGTGTGATACTGGGCTCCCCCTGCAGTCTGTGTCAGAGGGTGGTCTGTGTTGGCATGGTAATAAATTGTGTTATTTCCAGCTTTACAGAAGGACGATAGCACCATAGAAATGATAACAATAATAGGCATCAATTACCACAACTGTCTGCAAAGAAAACTGCTGCTGATAGCAACCAATCACAGCTCATTTTTCATCTTTTAAACAGCTCTGGGGAGTTTTGAGTGGCGACTTTTGTGTTTCGACTTTTATGTGGCGAGGTTGGTGTATGTGTGGTGAAATGTGTGCTGAGTGTGGTATATGTGTTGAAGCAGGTGTTAGTGTGTGGCGCATTTTGTGTGTGTGTTCATATCCCCATGTGTGGTGAGTATCCCATGTCAGGGCCCCACCTTAGCAACTGTACGGTATATACTCTTTGGCTCCATCGCTCTCATTCTTTAAGTCCCCCTTGTTCACATCTGGCAGCTGTCAATTTGCCTCCAACACTTTTCCTTTCACTTTTTCCCCATTATGTAGATAGGGCAAAATTGTTTGGTGAATTGGAATGCGCAGGGTTAAAATTTCGCCTCACAACATAGCCTATGACGCTCTCGGGGTCCAGACGTGTGACTGTGCAAAAATTTATAACTGTAGCTACGACGATGCAGATGCCAAAACATACATACACTTTTTCCCCATTATGTAGATAGGGGGAAAATTGTTTGGTGAATTAGAACTAGTGGGGTTAAAATTTCACCTCACAACATAGCCTATGATGCTCTCGGGATCCAGTCGTGTGACTGGGCAAAATTTTGTGGCTGTATCTGCGACGGTGCGGATGCCAATCCCGGACATACATACATACACACACACATTAAGCTTTATAATATTAGATATCTTAGACGGATGGAAGGAGTGCTCAGTCAGAAAGCATGAATTACAAATATCAAAAAACTAAATGACACCTCCAAACAGAAAAAGACAAGTGTGAACAGGTGCAAGTTAAGAGAGCTTGTTGTTGTTGTTAGTTATGTACAGAAGAATGGCGTTCTTAGCTTGTACCTGTTCACATTTGTGTTTTTCTATTTGGAAATGCCATGAGGAAAAAAAAAATCTCTGGATTGAGTTTGCTTTGAATTTCCTGAAATTTGCAATTTCAATTGAATCTGAACATTTGAAGCATGAGAGAGTGGGCTACCATCATTTTGTATTTCCATGCAAGTTTCTTCATTAAGTCATACAGGTATGACATAAAGCAGATTATTAAACCTTGTACAGTGGAAGTCTCTCTCTCCTGTAGAATGTAAGCTCTTATGTTCAGTTGGGTCCTCTGTTTCTCTCTTCTATAGAGTGTAAGCTCTTCTTGTCAGTGGGGTCCTTTCTCTCTTTCTTCTAAACAGTGTAAGCTCTTATGGACAGTGTGGTACTTACTCTCTATCTTTTCTATAAATTGTAAGCTCTTATGGTAAGTGGGTTCCTTTCTCTCTCTCTCCTGTAGAGTGTAAGCTCTTATGGTCAGTGGGGTCCTTTCTCTCTCTCTCCTGCAGAGTGTAAGCTCTTATGGTCAGTGTGGTCTTTTCTCTCTCTCTTCTATAGCGTGTAAGCTCTTATATTCAGTGGGGTCCTTTCTCTCTCTCTCTTGTAGAGTGTAAGCTCTTATATTAAGTGGGGTCCTTTCTCTCTCTCTTCTATAGAGTGTAAACTGTTATGGTCAGTGGGGTCCTTTCTCTCTCTCTCCTGTAGAGTGTAAGCTCTTTTGGTCAGTGGGGTCCTTTCTCTCTCTCTCCTGTAGAGTGTAAGCTCTTTTGGTCAGTGGGGTCCTTTCTCTCTCTCTCTCCTGTAGAGTGTAAGCTCTTATGGTGAGTGGGTTCCTTTCTCTCTCTCTCTCCTGTAGCGTGTAAGCTCTTATGGTCAGTGGGGTCCTTTCTCTCTCTCTCCTGTAGAGTGTAAGCTCCTATGGTCAGTGTGGTCCTTTCTCTCTCTCTTCTATAATGTGTAAGCTCTTATATTCAGTGGGGTCCTTTCTCTCTCTCTCCAGTAGAGTGTAAGCTCTTAAGGTGAGTGGATTCCTTTCTTTCTCTCTCTCCTGTAGCGTGTAAGCTCTTACGGTCAGTGTGGTCCTTTCTCTCTCTCTTCTATAACGTGTAAGCTCTGATATTCAGTGGGGTCCTTTCTCTCTCTCTCCTGTAGAATGTAAGCTCCTATGGTCAGTGTGGTCCTTTCTCTCTCTCTTCTATAGAGTGTAAACTCTTATGGTCAGTGGGGTCCTTTCTCTCTCTCTCCTGTAGAGTGTTAGCTCTTTTGGTCAGTGGGGTCCTTTCTCTCTCTCTCCTGTAGAGTGTAAGCTCTTATATTCAGTGGGGTCCTTTCTCTTTCTCTCTTGTAGAGTGTAAGCTCTTATTTTCACTTGGGTCCTTTCTGTCTCTCTTCTATAGAGTGTAAATTCTTATGGTCAGTGGGGTCCTTTCTCTCTCTCTCCTGTAGAGTGTAAGCTCTTTTGGTCAGTGGGGACCTTTCTCTCTCTCTCCTGTAGAGTGTAAGCTCTTTTGGTCAGTGGGGTCCTTTCTCTCTCTCTCCTGTAGAGTGTAAGCTCTTTTGGTCAGTGGGGTCCTTTCTCTCTCTCTCCTGTAGAGTGTAAGCTCTTTTGGTCAGTGGTGTCCTTTCTCTCTCTCTCTCTCCTGTAGAGTGTAAGCTCTTATGGTGAGTGGGTTCCTTTCTCTCTCTCTCCTGTAGCGTGTAAGCTCTTATGGTCAGTGGGGTCCTTTCTCTCTCTCTCCTGTAGAGTGTAAGCTCTTATGATCAGTGTGGTCCTTTCTCTCTCTCTTCTATAACGTGTAAGCTCTTATATTCAGTGGTGTCCTTTCTCTCTCTCTCCTTTAGAGTGTAAGCTGTTTTGGTCAGTGGGGTCCTTTCTCTCTCTCCTGTAGAGTGTAAGCTCTTTGGTCAGTGGGGTCCTTTCTCTCTCTCCTGTAGAGTGTAGGCTCTTTGGTCAGTGGGGTCCTTTCTCTCTCTCCTGTCAAGTCTAATCTCTTAAGGTCAGCAGGGTTCTTTTTCTTTTGGTCTATCTCGCTCCTATAGAATCTAAGCTCTTGTGGTCATTGGGGCCCTTACTTTATTTCTCTATCTCTCTCTCTTTCCCCACCCTTCCCCCTTCATGTTTTTTTGGAGAAATTATAAATTTGCCCTAAATGGAAAGTTTGAAGAATTTTCAGAGAAGTTGAATTTCAAAAGATCAGCTCATCTCTTCCCATCACCAATTTAAAAGACACATATGTGAGAAAACATGCTATCTTTCATCGAGGTTCAATGAGTTCTTTCTCCAGTCATTCATCTGTGTATTATAAGTACTTGCCCATGGCCTCCATCTGGAGTAAGGCAATTAAAATCATGAACCACTCATTATACAGAGATGATTTACTTTCCTGATTGCTGGGAAAGTGACTCGCGCGGCAATTGTTTGCTTCTTCATTTAGTGATATGATGAAGTAGGACACTGAAAATCATGCACTACACACTTAAATTGACATGGGCTGATGAGTTTCATATCAATGCATCAAGGCACATTACCGCCAAACATAACACATAAAATGCTGCATTTGTGTTGGTATTGATTGTATGTTTAAGACCTTTCAGGAGTATAACATCCAAAGGGAAGTCATGACCAGTCTGTTTGTAGTTTTTTTTTTGTGGCAAGAAAAAGGTGAACCAATTTTGAAAGCTATTAACCTCAGGAGTTCTGCGTTGACACAGGAGTACTTGATGCGTAATCACTTGAAATACCTTTTCTCTAAACTCTAAAGTGGTTTTACACAAAACATTTTTTGTAAAAATGCAGATTTTTGCAGTGTTTTCCTGCCATTTTTTTGCTGCTGTATTATTTATTAATAGCTAAACGTACTAAAATTAGTACACTTTTACAAAATTTTTTTGCATTTTTGGATCTTTGGTCTGGTTCACAAATGCATAACCTAGCTTGTGAAAGCAGTCAGAAAAGTGCAGGTTTTTAGAAGCCAAAAAGACAAAAAAAAAGCTGCAAAAACACTCAAACTTTATGTTAAAAAGAGGACATTTTACTAAATTTTTTAAAATTTATGGCTAAGTACCTCCTCTAATTGCCAACGTTCCACCGATACTGAAACAGTTGTTCTTCTGTGCACCTCCATTCCAAAGTTATACCCCTCAGTAATAATGCAAATTTTCTCTTCAACCAACTGGCTATTTACTTTTCTATGGTGGTTTTCTTTTTCTCCTCTAATGCTGGCCAAACATCATGGCCACATTCACAGAGAATATCTGTGATATATACTCAGAAAAACTTGCACAATTACTTCCAGGGGGAATAACTTTGGAATGAAGGTGCATAGATGAAAATGAAAAACTTTGAAAATCAGGGGAGCAGCACCAAGTAGAAAAGGTACTCGGTTCATACTAAAAAAAAGTCCAATGAAAGGACCTATTTAAAGGTTCATTTGAGAAGTGAAATTCAGCACCACAGACAGCTCCTTTGAGTAATACAAATACTGGAGATCATTTCAGGATGTGATCCTGCTAGGCTGTGAATAAGTGCAGTAAGACGTTCTGGGGTCAATACCAAAAGATCACGTAGCAAACCAAGGGAAAATACAAAGTCGCAAGCCAGGGTCAGAATGCCAGAGAAACAGTGGATAAGCAAAGGGGCAATAACAAACGGGAGTCTGAACATGGTCCATAGGTCAGCAATGGAATATCAGACGCAATGGGGCAATGACAAACGGGTAGTCTGAACATGGTCCAAAGGTCAGCAACGGAATATCAGACGCAATGGGGCAATGACAAACGGGTAGTCTGAACACGGTCCAAAGCTCAGCAACGGAATACCAGATGCAAAGGTGTAAAGACAAATGGGTAGTCTGAATATGGTCCAAAGGTCCAAAGGTCATCAGCAGAATATTAGATGCAAAGGAGCAATAACAAATGGGTAGTCTGAAGATGGTCCAAAAGTCAGCAGCAGAAGAAGATCAGAACTTACATCACAGGGTACAGGGGAACACACCAGAGATCACCAGTTTAGATCAAGCTTTTGACTGGCAATGATCTGAGCCAGACTGCTCACCTAAATAACAGGGCAATTACCAAGAACATGGAGCACCTGTGGAAGTCTCTGCACCTTCCAGTCAGTTAGGTCAGCCAAGCTGTCAATCAAAGCACAGACAGCTCAGCACGCCCCAGCACAGGATAGGATGCCAGAGCTGTCCATCACAGAGTCCCAGACACTCTGAGCAGAGGAATCATGAAAGTTTGCCTGACTATGATGTGCTAAATCATACAAAATCATATATGTATATTAAATATATATGATCCTAATGTTGTATTTTTTGCAAACCAGGCTAAAACTTTTGCACAGTATTGTGTAAAAGTTTTAGGCAGGTGCAAAAAAATGCAACAAAATAAGGATGTTTTTTTAAAAATGTATTTAATTTTTATGAATTAGCAAAAAATGCACAACAAATGATCAAAAGCAAAATCAAATTCAAACCATTATTTAGTGTGACCACCCTTTTCTTTCTAATGGAGATTTGAGTTAGGCTTTTATTCTAAGTCATGTGGCAAGACTCGTTAAGGGTTCATATTGACTTTTTGCTGCTTCCAATAGGTTTCCCTAGAGTTCTAGGCCTCTTTCTCTCTAGAGTGGCAATTTATATATATAATTTCACAGGTGAGCTTTGCATGGTGTATAAGCCCCCTCACACTGGTATGCCAAAAATATCACTCTCCAGAAGAAGGAACATTACCTACCCTTTAAACATTTTGCTATCAAAGCAGCATCACAGTATTAATTTTTTCATGTCCACTGCTAATCAGTGCTGGGGGTGTTGTTGGATCAGAATCCAGGCAATTTGTGCTGTAGTGATAATCTCTTGGTAATGAGACACTGTATTGAAACAGTAAGGCACAGTTTAGTAAGTGATACATTTCTTTGGATCAGGGTCTCTGTCCCTACATTATGGTTCTTTCTGACTAAATGACAAAAACCTGGTGGCTGATTCCCTTTAATTGTGCGGGTCCTTTTTTATTTTTTATACTTTGCGTGGGGAATGGGCCACACAGCCTTATTCACCCATATTTCCCAAAAGGTTCTATCATGAGCTAAGCTTTTCCTTCTCCTGGGTCCTCTGCCCTTTGCTGTGCTCCATGTCAGGTTTTGCAGGGTGTCTTGAATGGATCGATGACATCATCTTCCTGGAACGATGTAAGGCCCATTTAAACACATACCTGTGTCTTAAGATTTAGATTCTAGTCCTTTGTTTGGTGTGCTCTACCATCTGTGCTTTTGTATATGTGCTTGTATTCACTCCTACCAGGTTCCACTTCATTTGCACGGGTGTTGATGAAATTCCTGTGTGTGCCAAGTCCATGCTGTCCATGTGCCTAACTGCTTACTGTATTGAAGCCTTAGAGAATCCCGCTCTCCAGGTGAGTCCAACATTAGGACTGCTCACATTGTGAACTGACTCACAAGACATAAGGACTATCCAAAGTGATTATCATAACTCGTTTAGTGGTGGTCAGTATTTGGGCCATCAGAATTCATCAGAGCCCAGTTTGTACAGCAGAGCTGTCACTCACAGTGTAGGACAGACTAAGTGCAACACAAAGGCATAAGGGAAGGGAAACCAAACACTAGGGAAGGAGGAAATGTAGACCCCCTTGACTGATCTAACATCACCCTGTCTGTCCTACCGTCCCTATATAGGTTCCGCACCTATCGCCAAACAGGATACCTAGTCCCTGTATGACCCTGGCGATAAACCCTGCATCGGGAAGGACAGGATGACACTAGTCAATCCCACTAGCACTAAAGACAGCAAGAATAAATGAAACCAGGGGGACACTTAGCTTGAGTAGACTCAGAAAGAAACATCTACGCCCTCCAAACTCCAAGAGGATGCTAACAGACTGCTACAGCTCCAAGCTTCAACAGAGAAGGACAAATAGGAAATACCACCCGCAACTCCCAACAGGAAGTAGGGAGTTTTAAACACCCAGGTCAGGTGTGGTCATTAGCACCAGGAGAGGTGGCCACTAGTCTGTGACACATCTGTGACAAGAGCAGTTTTCTACCTACAGAGAAACTGCATAATTCTCTCTTCGGTAGAGTGTAAGCTCTTATGGTCAGTGGGATCCTTTCTTTCTCGCTTGTAAAGTGTAAGCACTTATGGTAAGCAAGGTTCTCTCTCTCACTCTCTTTCCTCCACATATAGTATACGAGCAATTGCAAGCTTTCTATTATTGAAATTTATGCACATTTATTAATCACAAATCAAATTGTTAAGGAAAGTTCAGCAAAGTCGACAAATTCGAATTTCAACAGATCCTCTCTTCTCTAGTTTACTAGCATGTTACAATTATGTTTTGAATATGTATTGTGAGAAATCAGATTTCCTAAAGGGAACCTGACAGTTGATACATTCTGGCCAATCATCCAAATGTTTATCCCAGAAAGTTATTGCAATATATAGATAGAATGTACATCACTATGTACATAAGTACAGTGCCAGGATAGAATACCACTCCTTATACTCAGTGAAGAAAGAATCCGGCACTAATTGAGTTGCAGAAAAACAATATCACATTTATTAGCAAAGAAATCCAAAAATAGTGACGTTTCAGTCAAAAAGACTTTCTTCAGCTATATGGTACACTGCATGTATTAGCGCTGTGGTGGATTTATTGCCCATAGTGTTTCCACAAATCTGTCTGAAGAAGGTCCTTTTGACTGAAACATCACTGCTTTTGGATTTCTAACAAATCTGATATTATTTTTCTGCAACTCGATGACTTCCGGATTCTTTTTTCACCTTGAAAACTATTGCAATTACACATATTTTGTTATACATGTTTATTTCCTTTGTGTGAATTGGAACAATGCAAAAAGAAACCAAACAAAAAATACAAATTGGACATAATTTCACACAAAACCCCAAAAATGGGTGGAAAAAAAATGTTGGCACAATCAGCTTAATATTTGGTTGCACACGCTTTGGAAAAAATAAATGCAATCAATCGCTTCCTAAAACCATCAACAAGCTTCTAACATCTCTCAACTGGAATTTTGGACCACTCTTCTTTTGCAAACTGCTCCAGGTCTCTCATATTTGAAGGGGACTTTCTATCAACAGCAATTTTAAAATCTCTCCATAGTTTTTCAATGAGATTTAGAACCCATTGCTGGCCATTTCATTACTCTCCAGTGCTTTGTTTCCATGCATTTCTGGGTGCTTCTTGAAATATGTTTGGGGTTATTGTCCTGCTGGAAGATCCATGACCTCGGACACAAATCCAGCTTTCTGACACTGGGAACTAAATTATCACCCAAAATCCTTTGGTAATCTTCAGATTTCATGATGCCTTGCACACAATCAAGGCACTCAGAGCCAGAGGCAGCAAAAACTACCACTAAATATCATTGAACCTCCACCATATTTGACTATAGGTATTATGTTCTTTTCTTTGTATGCCTCATTCCGTTTTCTACACAGTAGAATGATTTTCCAAAAAGCTCTCTCTTGGTTTCCCTGAAGGGTTTTTGCTTACTCACATGCATTTTGGCAAACTACAGTCTAGCTTTTTGATGCCTCTGTGTGAGCAATGAAGTTTTCCTGGGTCTCCTGCTATACCATTTCATTTCATTCAAATGTTGACAGATAGTTAGCACTTACACTATGCAACCTGAGCCTGCAGGCCAGCTTGAATTAATTTGGAACTTGATTGGGGCTTCTTAACCACCATCCGGACTATCCTGCCTTGCATCCTTTCATCATTTTTTCTCTGCCTTCCACATCCAGGGAGATTAGCTACATTGCCATGGGTTGTAAATTTCTTGATTGTATTGTGTACTGTGACCAAAGGAATATCAAACTCTCTGGATATGGACTTGTAAACTTGAGTTTGTTGTTATTGATCAACAATTTTGATTCTCAAATCGTCAGACAGTTCTCTTCTCCTAGTTCTGTCCTCCATGCTTAGTGTGGCACATACAGACACATAATACAAATATTGAGTCAACTTCTCCCCTTTTTATCTGGTTTCAGGTGTGGTTTTCATATTGCCCACACCTGTTACTTGCCATAGGTGAGTTTGAAGAACATCACGTTTGAAACAAAGTTGTTTACCTAAAATTTTGGAGAGGTGCCAATAATTTTGTGTGGTCCATTTTTAAGATTTTGCGTGAAATAATGTTCAATTTGCTATCTTTTCAGGGTTTTTTGTGCTGTTCCAAAAAGAGTAATTTCAATAATTTTCTGGAAGAAATACATCATTTTCTGGAACAATTTCAAGGGTGCAAAAGCTTTCAGCATGACTGTATATGCTGCCCGTGGATTGGACAGCATGTATCAGCTGTCAGGTTTAGTGATGAGCGAACATGAACTTTAAAGTTCAGAGCTCGTACCAGACACCTAGTGTTCGATGCTGAACTTCGAACACGTACTTTTCCTGGACATTCCTTTTACTCTTTGGAGTTTGCATGCTCAATAAAGCTTGTTGAAAGGCTGCAGCACAGCCAATCAACAACCTTTTTAGCTAAGGGCACTTCCGGACCCACCACAGCCATGCCAAGTATAACAGTCATGTCTGTATAACCGCTGGATCATGAATAATAATTTATAAAAACAATGTGGGGTCCACTCTATTTTTAGTAATTGGCCAAAGGATAGTAGACAGCTGTGAACTGGTCTTATTATGGTGGGAAGGACCCAATATCCATGGACCTTCCTAACCCATTAATATCAGTCTCCAACTATCTGTTTTGTATCAGCTGGTTATTAAAAATAGGACCTCTCATCATTCTTTTTGTGGTCCCTCCATTTTTAATAAGCAGCAAAGGCAAAGCAGACAACTGGGGTTGATATTAATAAGCTGAGATGGTCCATGGATATTGGCCCCTTCGCAGGTTAATAAGAAAAGCTCACAGATGTGTGCTTTCCTTTGGCTGGTTATTAACAATAGGGGGGACTCGTGTATTTTTTTTCATTTTTTATTGATGATTAGCAAATACAGTACACTACACATGCAAAGTACTGCTGCACTCTTCCACTTGGACCTCCGCCACCTAGTTCAAGATTATTATTTTTATTATTTTTATTCTATGTTCTTTTAAGCAAATTTCCTATCCACATTTGTTTGAAGGGCAATTGTTCAGCTCTTACCACAATTTTCCTTCCATTTCCAGCCCCCTAGCCCTTACTACAAACATTTTACAGTAATTTTACAGCAGGAAAGTTGGGGTCCCCATTGAAGTATATAGGGTTTGGGTCTGGGGTCAAGCTCAGGTCAAGTTCATGCTTAACTCCTAATAGAATACCTTGTTTTATATCTCCCCCATTAATAGTACAAGCCGAAAAACACATCTAGAGAAACTGCTCTCAAGGAAAAATAAGTAACTTCTTTAATAAAACATTAAAAAATTGATTGCACTTACAAGTGCATGGACTAGATAATAGCATATCTCATAGAAACCAAGGCCAGTCAGCTCCACTTAACATGTTTTGCAATCAGGGTCGTAACAGACTCCTTTAAAACCAGAAATTGGCTAACAGTCGAAGGTAAGGAGAAGAAATTAAAGGGAACCTGTCAGATCCCCCATGCCCTCTGTCCAGCAGCATTTATCTATGTATGATTAAACTTCTTGCCTCTCCAGCCCTTTATAAAGTAATTTTGTTAAATAAATGTTTTATAAAAGCATTTACAGTGGGTACAGAAAGTATTTAGACCCCTTTACATTTTGCACTGTTTCATTGCAGCCATTTGGTAAATAAAAAAAAGTTTATTTTCTTCTCTTTAATATACAATCTGCACCCCATCTTGACTGAAAAAGAACAAAAATGTAGAAATTTTTGAAAATTTAATAAAAAAGAGAAACTGAAACATCAAATGGTCATAAGTATTCAGACCGTTTGCTCAGTATTGAGTAGAAGCATCCTTTTGTGTAAGTACAGCCATGAGTCTTCTTGGGAATGGTGCAACAAGTTTTTCACACCTGTATTTGGGGATCCTCTGCCATTCTTCCTTGCAGATCCTCTCCAGTTCCATCAGGTTGGATGGTGAACGTTGGTGGACAACCATTTTCAAGTCTCTCCAGAGATGGTCAATTGGGTTTAGGTCAGGACTTTGGCTGGGCCAGTCAAGAATGGTCACAGAGTTGTTCTGAAGCCACTCCTTAGCTATTTTAGCTGTGTGCTTAGGGTCATTGTCTTGTTGGAAGGTAAATCTTCAGCCAAGTCTGAGGTCAAGAGCACTCTGGAAGAGGTTTTCATCAAGGATATCTCTGTACTTGGCCATATTCATGTTTCCTTCAATTGAAACCAGTCGCCCTGTCCATGCAGCTGAAAAACACCCCATAGCATGATGCTGCCACCACCATGTTTCACTGTTGGGATTGTATTGGGCAGGTGATGAGCAGTGCCTAGTTTTCTTCACACATACCGCTTAGAATTATCACCAAAAAGTTCTACCATCATCTCATCAGACCACAGAGTCTTATTTCTCATAGTCTAGGAGTCCTTCATGTGTTTTTTTTTAGCAAACTCTATGCGGGCTTTCAAATGTCTGGCACGGATGAGAGGCTTCTGTTGGGTCACTCTGCCATAAAGGCCCAACTGGTGGAGGGCTGCAGTGATAGTTGACTTTGTGGAACTTTCTACCATCTCCCTTCTGCATGTGTGGAGCTCAGCCACAGTAATCTTGGGGTTCTTCTTTGCCTCTCTCACCAAGGCTCTTCTTCCATGATTACTCAGTTTGGCTGGATGGCCAGGTCTAGGAAGACTTCTGGTGATCCCAAGCTTCTACCATTTAGGGATTATGGAGGTCATTGTGGTTTTAAGAACCTTGAGTACTGCAGAAATTCTTTTGCAACCTTGGCCAGATCTGTGCCTTACCACAATTCTGTCTCTGAGCTTCTGTGCCAGTTCCTTTGACCTCATGATTTTCATTTGGTCTGACATGCACTGTGAGCTGTGAGGTCTTATATAGACAGGTGTGTGCCTTTACAAATCAAGTCCTATCAGATTAATTAAACACAGCTGGACTCCAATGAAGGAGAAGAACCATCTCAAGGAGAATCACAAGAAAATGGACAGCATGTGACTTAAAAATGAGTGTCTGAGCAAAGGGTTTGAATTCTTATGACCATGTGATATTTTAGTTTTTCTTTTTTAATAAATTTGCAAAAATTTCTACATTTCTGATTTTTTTTTCAGGCACGATGGGGTGCAGAGTGTACATTAATGAAAAAAAAAAGAACTTTTTTGAATTTTCCAAATGGCTGGAATGAAACAAAGAGTGAAAAATCAAAGGGGGTCTGAATACTTTCCATACCCACTGCATAATGTCCCCGTTTGCTATGCTAATGAGTGCTTTGACTAGTTGATGGAGCTTTAGCTGCCCGAGACTAGTCAGCCCTCTTTAAATTTTATGACGCCCCTGTGGGCAAGATAACACAACTTGGCCTCATCGCCAGCTCATGCAAATATAGCGAATGGGTGCCGCTCATTTTGGCAGCGTCAATGCATCTCTAAAGGCAGGTGTACACTTCCCGGCTTCAGAGGTGCACTGTGCATGAGAGGAAGCCATCTTCTGAACTTACGCTCTACAGGGCTGGATAAGCAGGGAGTTTAATCATACATAGATGAATGCTGCTGGGTTGGATGGCAAGGGGCACCTGACAGGTTCCCTTTAAGGGATTTAGAACAAGCCACGCATTAACCCTGCACTTCCCCTTTCTGCAAATGCTGCAAGGAAATGTGTTCAACACAAGCTTCAAATATTTAGACTTTTTTTCTGTGTTATTTTTCTAAAACATTGGCACTAAAATAATAATAGATGACGACAGATATAGGTGCTGATAAATAGTCCTGATATAATACTAGTGTCTTCAATTCCTACAGATTTGTCCTTGTCTGACTTATTATCTGAAAGCTTTTCTGACTGGCTACTACTTGGCAACTATTCACATCTAATGTCACATTCACATCACTCCACGGCTCAGCACCACCCTACATCTACTCCCTTGTCTCAGTCTACCACCCTACCCATGCCTTCCGTTCTGCTGATGACCTGAGGTTAGCATCCTCAATAATCAGAACCTCCCACTCCCATCTCCAAAACTGTACACGTGCTGCGCCACTTCTTTGGAATGCACTTCCCAAGTTAATATGAATAGTCCCCAATCCCCACAATTTTAAGCGTGCCCTGAAAACGCATTTATTCAGACTGGCCTATCACCTCAACACACTAACCTAACTATCCCCCGTGGCACAGTCAAAAGTTTTACCATAACCAAGTTCCCTGCATCACGTTCCCACATGCTTTATGCATGTATTAGCCCTTTGTGTCTGTACTGTTACACAATTAACATTATGGCTGGTCCGAAAAATGAAGGCAACTGTTACCATCCACCTTTCGTGTCTACCTTATTTCATCAGGGAGAATAGCCATACATACACTCACAAACACACAGAGACACACATACATATACACACACACATACATATATACATACACTCACACACATACGTATACACACAAACATACATATACATACTCACACGCATACACACATACATATATACATACTCACACACATACATATACACACACATACATATACACATACACACACACGCAGAAACACACATACATATACACACACACTCACATATACTCACATACATACACAGACTCACACAGGCACAAATATATATAGAGATTCACACTAACACACACATACACTCACACATACAGACAGACACAGACACACACACACAGACTCAGATACACACAGACACTCAGTCACACACACATTGACACACATATACACACAAACACATACCCATACATACACACAGACACACAATCAACAGACACATAAATGCATACACACAAATACACACATAGGCACATACACTCTCACTCACAGACATACTAACAGACACACACCCATATATGCAGACACACACACACAAACACATACATACATACGTGCAGGTATAAGAAAAAAGTCAATGAGCACGCTTCTTTAAGTTGGACATTCAACATGTCATTATGAACTCACCAATACACATGCAGACAGACAGGCAATCACACATACATACACATAGGCAGGGTCGGACTGGCCCACCGGAGAACCGGAGGATTCTCCAGTGGGTCCAGGCACTGACACCTGCTGACATACTGGCTAGCAGCTTCCTAGGGCCAACACTGCTCCAGGGGCCCCCATCCAGTGGCTCTGGGGCCCCTGAGTCAAGGGGGCCCGCCCTGTACCAGCGGAACAGCAGCGGGTGACAGGAAGCCACGCCTGTCCCCGCTGCTAAAGAGAAATGAATATTCACGTTTCCCCACGCCCCCATGGGCATGGAGAGGAGTGAATACAATTTCTCTTTAATAGCGGGCAGCGTTAGCCGCAGGCTGCAGCTAGCGCTGCTTGCATGTAAAGCCCCACCACTGCATCACACACACGCAGATAGACACACAGCACACTCACCTCTCCGCAAGTTCCCTGCAGAACATGCCGGCTTCCTTCCCGGCACTTCCTGTCTGAGACAGCCCAGCTGGATGACGTCATCATCCAGGGAACTGTTTCAGATAGAAAGCTGTCGATGAGGAATAGGCTGCTGGGATGTGCTGCGGGGAACTTGCCGAGAGGTGAGGGGTGCTGTGTGTCTGTGTACGTGCGTGTGTGTGTGTATGTGTTGTTGTGCTTTGTGTGTGAGTGTGGGAGAGGTGCAGTGCTGTGTGTGTGTTTGCAATGATGGGGTGGTGTGGAAGGACAGTGATGGTGGTGGGGGGAGGCAATGATGGAGGCAATGAAATGGACAATGATGGGGGTGGGGTGGAGGCAATGATGGAGGTCATGAAATGGGCAATGATGAGGGTGGGGGAGGCAATGATGGAGGTGATGAAATGGGCAATGAAGGGGGTGGGGGAGAGAATAATGGAGGTGTTGAAATGGGCAATGATGGGGTGGTGGGGGAGAAAGCAATGATGGTTGTGGTGTAAAGGACAATGATGGTGGTGGGAGAGGAGGCAATGATTGAGATGGTGGAATGAGCAATGATGGGGTGGTGGGGGAGAATGATAGGGGTGCTGGGGGAGCAGGCAATGATGGAGATGGTGATGAGGACAATGATGGGGTGAAGGGGGAGAACAATGAAGAAGGTGTAGAGGGGCTGCATTATACCCTATGAGGGGGCTACATTATACTTTATGAGGGGGCTACATTATACTTTATGAGGGGGCTACATTATATTCTGTGGGGGGACTACATTTTTCTCTCAGGGGACTACATTATATTCTGGGGGCTACAGTATACTCTATGGGGGGCAGCATTATTCTCTTAGGGGACTACATTATATTCTGGGGGGCTACATCATACTATATGAGGGGGGCAAAATTATGCCCTATTAGGGGGCTACAGTAAACTCTATGGTAGGGCTGCATTATATTCTGTGGTGGGGCCGCATTATACTATATGAGGGGGGCTGCATTATATTCTATAGTGGGGACTACATTATACATATAAAATTGCATATTTTGTTGGGTGCTGCATTATATTCTATGAGAGGGGGCTGCATTATATTCTATGAGGGGGCTAATTATTCTATGAGGGAGGCTACAATGTATTCTATGAGGGGGCTACATTACATTCTATGAGGGGGGCACATTATATTCTATGAGGGGGCTACATTATATTCTATGAGGGAAGCTACATTATATTCTATGAGGGGGGTACATTATATTCTATGAGGGGGCTACCTTACAGTATATTCTGTGAGGGGGCTACCTCAACCCCTGCTACATAATTAAGACCTCTACTACCTTATATTATACCCTCATATTAGCGTGTTTTACCAAACAATTGGTGGTCTTGTTTTTATTTCTATGTAGCTACATAGTGGGCCCCAAGAATGATTTTCTCTGGTGGGCCCAAGTTGCTCCAGTCCAACGCTGCACATAGGCATGTACATACACAGACAGACACACAAACATATACATATGGGCATACACACACTCACCAAACATACACATACACCCAAAAACACACACAAACACTCAGCAGACACACACACACACACTCAACGGACACACACACTCACCAGACACACATGCAGACACACAGACACTCACACACCGACATGCACACTCACCGGACACACACACGCACTCACCAGACACACACACAAACACACTCATCAGACACACACACGTATACACTCACCAGACATACGCACATTCACCAAACACACATATACATTAATTAGACACACATGCACACACTCACCAGATACACACACACTCACTGGACACACAAACACACACTCACCAGACACATGCATACATACACACACTCACTGGACACACACTCACAAGACACACACACTCACCTGAAAAACACACACTCACCAGACACAAACAGGTCTGATAGCATGTTCTTGTCACAATGTATAGCTTATGTGTAATTTTTGCAATGTGGCAGATAAGGAATTATGAGATGAGACTGTGCATGCAACCTCCTATTAGAGCCAAGTTTCCATGCACATATAGACACAAAGGTGCATGACAATGATTTGCCCCACCCCATCCTTTTTCAGAGTTTGCCCTCACCCCATACTTTTACAGTGTTTGCCCTCACCCCATACTTTTGCAGTATTTGCCCTCACCCCATACTTTTGCAGTATTTGACCTCAACCCATACTTTTGCAGTGTTTGCCCCACCCCATACTTTTGCAGTGTTTGCCCCACCCCCAACTTTTGCAGTGTTTGCCCTCACCCCATACTTTTGCAATGCTTGCCCTCACCCCATACTTTTGCAATGCTTGCCCTCACCCCATACTTTTGCAATGCTTGCCCTCACCCCATACTTTTGCAGTGTTTGCCCTCACCCTATACTTTTGCATTGTTTGCCCTCACCTCATACTTTTGGAGTGTTTGCCCCCACCCTATACTTTTGCAGTGTTTGCCCTCACCCCCAACTTTTGCAGTGTTTGCCCTCACCCCATACTTTTGCAATGCTTGCCCTCACCCCATACTTTTGCAGTGTTTTCCCTCACCCCATACTTTTGCAATGTTTGCCCTCACCCCATACTTTTGCAATGCTTGCCCTCACCCCGTACTTTTGCAGTGTTTGCCCTCACCCCATACTTTTGCAGTGTTTGCCCCCACCCCATACTTTTACAGTGTTTGCCCTCACCCCATACTTTTGCAGTGTTTGCCCCCACCCCATACCTTTACAGTGCTTGCCCCACCCCATACTTTTGCAGTGTTTGCCCTCACCCCATACTTTTGCAGTGTTTGCCCTCACCCCATACTTTTGCAATGCTTGCCCTCACCCCATACCTTTGCAGTGTTTGCCCTCACCCCATACTTTTGCAATGTTTGTCCTCACCCTGTACTTTTGAAATGCTTGCCCTCACCTCATACTTTTGCAGTGTTTGCCCCACCCCATACTTTTGCAATGTTTGCCCTCACCCCGTACTTTTGCAATGCTTGCCCTCACCCCATACTTTTGCAATGCTTGCCCTCACCCCATACTTTTGCATTGTTTGCCCTCACCCCAAACTTTTGAAATGCTTGCCCTCACCCCGTACTTTTGCAATGCTTGCCCTCACCCCATACTTTTGCATTGTTTGCCCTCACCCCATACTTTTGCAATGCTTGCCCTCACCCCATACCTTTGCAGTGTTTGCCCTCACCCCATACTTTTGCAATGTTTGTCCTCACCCTGTACTTTTGAAATGCTTGCCCTCACCTCATACTTTTGCAGTGTTTGCCCCACCCCATACTTTTGCAATGTTTGCCCTCACCCCGTACTTTTGCAATGCTTGCCCTCACCCCATACTTTTGCAATGCTTGCCCTCACCCCATACTTTTGCATTGTTTGCCCTCACCCCATACTTTTGCAATGCTTGCCCTCACCCCGTACTTTTGCAATGCTTGCCCTCACCCCATACTTTTGCAGTGTTTCCCCACCCCATACTTTTGCAGTGTTTGCCCCACCCCATACTTTTGCAGTGTTTGCCCTCACCCCATACTTTTGCAGTGTTTCACCTCCTCTTTCACCATGTCTCCACCAAGCAAGCACTAGTACTCCAGCCTTAGATCAAATGATCCGACCCCCTCCCCAAATAAGCCTCGCCGTGCAAACTGCATGACAAAACAAATGCTGCAGATTGCCAAGGGATTTGGTGGAGCGTCCAGAGGAAAAGATTAAGGGTGATTTCAGCGCAAGTTAAATTGTGTTGCATGTAAAAAAAATAATAAAAAAAAGGGCGGATTGGTGAATAGATGAGAGATTGGGACCACCTTCCTTTCTAAAATAAAATCTCTCTGGCATGAAGTCACAGCTTATGTTCACATCCGGTTTACCCTAGGACTGTCTTGGAAATCAAAGAATAAAGGGGGGGGAGAAAGGAGCATTGTTGTGATCTCCAAACTGGGAAGGAATTTGGGGGGGTCGCATCTCGGGGAGGGAGCAGCGATGCTCTGCTGCTGATGCTGATGCTGCTGCTGGATGAGTGAGAGGCAGGGCCGAGCACAACTCCCAGCATCAGCCTCTCTCACACTCTCCTCTGCTCTCCTCTCTGGCTTCTCCCTGGATCTCGAGTCACTTTCACAAGACTGGATTTTCCAAGCAGCGACCTCCTTTCCTCTGCCCCCACTTCAGATCTGAGGTGTCATAGGTAAGGACTCTTCTCTTTCTTAAATGGCATCACTTAGGATCCTATGGGGGATGAGATGATTTCTTTTTTTTTTTTTATTTTGATTACTAAAATGCTTGAGTGCAACCATTGTCCTCTCTCCCATCCGCAGCGATCGATGACTTGTGTAATATTTGGGCTCAGGCTGTCCAAGTCTGTGCGATGCGGAGGGTGGAGGACAATACAAGATGCATTTGGCTGGAACTTGATGGGGATTTTTCCAACCTACATAGACAAGGAGTGCGTTTTATTCCAGGAGGAGATCTAAGGGCTGAGGCTGTTGAATTTATTTCTAAGAAGTGTGCGATTCTAGCAGCGCCAAGTGTGAATGCACACCAGTCACCCACCTCTTCCATGATGAACCCTCTCCCCAGCTCCTCCAGCATGTGCTTCTTTCACAGTCACAATGGAGGCTTCTCTTATTCAGAAGCAGTTTGCCATTCACAGTGGGAGCAATGCTAATAACTGGCTTTCCATTCATTGCAAGCACTTCTCCTGGAGAGTTGTTGTTTTTTTTTCCTTTTAGTTTATTTTTTTTTTTACTGTAAGACCCTTAAAATGAAGGTTCCCAGAGTGTGAATCTGACTTGCCACCTGCGAATGGCTGTGTCTATCCAATCCAACTTTCACCTAGAAAGCTGTGAATTGTATCGTCTGGAATCTCTCGCCAGCCGCTCTATGGAAACTTTAAGTTTGTGTTGTAGTGTTTCACCTCCTCTTTCACCATGTCTCCACCAAGTGTTGTGTTGTAGTGTTGTGTTGTGTTGTGTTGTAGTTTTCAGTTAGCCATTAAAAGGTATCAACTACTGAGGACTCTCAATCCTGAATATTGTTGTAGAATATGTGAGTTTGGTGTGAGCAGAAACCCCCCCCCCTAATCTCACACTGAGGGTCCTGAAGGCTAGAGGGTTATTAGTGTTGGTCTTTTATTGTTATTATTTTAGAGATTTTTTAATGTCTTTTATATATTAATGGGGTCATGTGTCAAAGCCGGGAATGTCCATGTAACAGATGGGGTATTAAAATAATGAGATTAAAGAGCAGCGTTGGAGAGCAAGTGAGTTTGACACGAGGGAGCTGCTGTTCTCCTACCTTCTGCTGGCCATCCTAAAGCCGCACTGGGGTGAAGTCCTGTCCTGATTATTATTATTATTATTATTTATATAGCACCATTGATTCCATGGACCGTTCATGGCTGACTCACTTCATCAACATTTCTGATTGGGCTATAAAGCTGACCCCTAATTCTGGAGATGCTATAGCCATTGGTTTGAAGGGTCTGCACACAGAATACATACATAGAATAATGCATTCCCAGGTTATCTAATTTCTTATATAGCTATGGGATTTGTCACACATCTCACTGAGACGTGTCAGAAAACGTTCAGCGAAAACTTTCTCCTGTTCTTTCTATTGACTCGAATTCTGTTCGTTTACAGCCCCCGTCATTCGCTATGAAAAGAAAACACACTTACGTCAATTGTCTCTGGGCCTGGACCATTCTTCTAAATACAATGACGGGAATAAGGTAAGTAGCCCTGGCTGCCATGACTGACTGCCGGTTGGGAGACATGGTCGTACAAGAAGCAAAACTGTCACTGCATGCTAATCTGCATGGACCCAAAATGTGAATGAGCCTCTACCGCGCCGTCTTACCATGTTACTATACACCACACACGTCAGGATGTTACCTATATATAATACCTGGTCCAGGATGGAACTCTGGCTATCTCTATCTAGAAGATATATATAAACATAAGCATAAATATATATATCATATACTACATATTAGACATTATAATATATATATAGACATATGTCATTTGCACGTGGCATATTTGCTGCACCAGTTCATCCTACGACTGAAGAGGCCACTGCGGTCAGTGCACTTTTTATGTGTTGTACAAATATATACTGAGTTCCATCATATATGCCTGGCTCCTTTGTATTAGTCTCCCCCTTCTTATTTGCCATTACAATGCTCGGCATTAGTGTTAGCAGAGGGGTCTGTAGGTAACAAATGGTAATCAAGGTGTCAGGAGGAGAAAGCTGGGTGATGAGTTTGGATTTATTTTGCTCATGGCTCGAGGCGACGCTCCTCACTGCTCCAGGCCTACTGCATGTCATACTGAACACATGCTTGTCTTTCAAGTAAAGCAAGAGGGGGTCAGCGGGGGGGCGGGCGACTCCATCAGTATAGGAGCAGGCTGCACTGGGCATAGGAAGAGCTGTTTTCTACATTTTTAGTACTCTTTACCTCCAGCCCCTTGTTCCGCATGTCTTCTTCTACTGAAAGGGAGAAAGTTCATTGTTTACGTTATTATGTTTATTCATATTTATTGTGTTGCTGTCAATTGTTTTATATTTCTTGTTTGCTTGCTTTTAATATTATGGCTGATTCTGTTCAGTGGAAAACATATTTAAAGCTGATTTAGCTCTTTAGAGCTAAATATCTATCCATTTATCTATCTATCCATCTATCTATAGATCTATTATCTATCTATCTATCTATCACATATCTATTATCGTTCTATCTATTATCTATCTATTTATTATCTATCCATCTATTATCTATCATATATCTATTATCTATCCATCCATCTATCTATCTATCCATCCATCTATCTATCTATCTATCTATCTATCTATTATCTATATAACTATTATCTATCCCATATCTATTATCTTTCCCATATCTATTATTTATCTATCTATCTATCTATCTATCTATCTATCTATCTATCTATCACATATCTATTATCGTTCTATCTATTATCTATCTATTTATTATCTATCCATCTATTATCTATCATATATCTATATCTATTATCTATCCATCTATCTATCTATCTATCCATCTATCTATTATCTATCTATCCATCTATTCATCATCTATCTGTCTATCCATCTTTTCTGGAATCTTGTTTTTTTACAGCTAGTGAAATACTTCTTCTTGAGCCCAGTGGAAAGTAAACCCTGTGCCACTATGCTAGTGACCTGTAGATGGAGTCAGTGCACAGTGTTTTAGTATATGGTGAGGGTGAGGTGTACAGTTTCTACTGATTTTCATTAAACAGTGAATAGCATAGGAAATGCATAATGTATGACGTTAGGATAAACACAGTGATAATAGTAATAGCAACATATTTGCATTACCATAATATAATCCTAGAGAACGATAGGAATATTTACAGTGCTGAGATTACTCTATAACTGTATCCAACCTTCCTATGTACCAAACCAGACGTCAGGTGCCAGGATCCTTTTCATTTGTAGCCCTCGTTAGTATTTTTTTATTAATTGTGGTTGGTCTACGATACATAAGCTTTGTATTCTAATGTGAAGAAGTCCCATTTCTGCATCACCTTCACAATCCATGAAACTGGAATATTAACTGTTACAGTTCAGTCTAAAGAGGAATTCATGGCTGTTTGATCAGGGAATACAGCTTTATGTTGGGAGGCCAGAAGCCCTATTAAGATTATAATTATTGCTTATCGCAAATTTTCAGCTCATGTTGTTTATCATCCATCATGTTCTATCTTGGAGAGGTTTCCCTGCCCAACGCCGGTCGCCTCGTCCATTCATTCCGATCACAGCCACTAAGGTGTTCTTGTAGCTGACATTCACCTTAATCTTGATGCCCTTCTGGTCTCCTTGAGAATTGTGTCACATCGGTTTGTTAGGCAGATAATAAAGTGTTTGGAAAGTGTTACTTCCGGACGATAAACGCGATCCGCAAAACTGAGTACCGACTTATCGAGTGAGCTGCTAACAAGCGTCTTGTGGCATAAAGCGGTTTTGTAAAACACCGCAATCCTATGCAATAAAATATGATGGGAATACAGATGTAGTGCAGACGGTTTTATTTATATTGCATTTACAGAGAATTGTTTGCATCCACTACATTAGGATTTCAGACGTCATGCCATATTTGTTCTGAAGGTGCGACGTAGGGGGTGGTAAGGGGACATTAAAGGAAGTCTAAGTACAAAATAAATTAATGTAAAAAAATCAAGAGGCATCAATTACAAATACTGCCCATACTTATTGCGGGATGTATAAAGTCATATTTCATGTACGGGAGGAATCGATCGCACCTGTGAAGAGCGAGGCCACGTGCAATGATCTGCTCAGCACCCACAGTAGGATCACGGTCGTACTTTGGCTCATTTTCCATTTGTGTAAAGGGGTTTCCCGTTCTGCATTCTGTTACCTAAAGTCGAGTTTTGATAAACGAGAAATAATGAGTAATAAGAATAATAACAATTTTGATACACATTTGTTGATGTGGATCATAATATCTATCTATCTGCTACAGGGGTCCGGGTGCCTAAGGAATGTTATTTTCAATGGACATTTTATAAGCCTCAATTAGGATAATTTTCCATAATAAATTCTTTTAACTAACTTATTTTGCTAGTTAAGCAATCCCTATATTTTTAAAGGGATTGTCGAGTATGTTTGTTATTGATAACCTTTCCCAAGGGTAGGTAATTAAAAGAGTTGTCTCAAGATGGATCTTCAGAAGCTCCCTCCTACATGGTTTGCTGAGGGTGACACATTCCTAAAGTGTGAGTGCTCAGACCAGCAGTATAGTCATTCCTCTGGTCCAAACAACCAAGAAGTATAAGGTATTCAGTGGTCAGAGACATGGCCGAGGTAAGGAAGGCTGAGCCCGACCACCACTGAACAAGACACAGAAGTACAAGGTGTTCAGTGCTCAGAGACATGGCCGAGGTAAGGAAGGCTGAGCCCGACCACCAATGAGCAAGACACAGAAGTACAAAGTGTTCAGTGCTCAGAGACATGGCCGAGGTAAGGAAGACTGAGCCCGACCACCACTGAACAAGACACAGAAGGACAAGGTGTTCAGTGCTCAGAGACATGGCCGAGGTAAGGAAGGCTGAATCCGACCACCACTGAGCAAGACACAGAAGTACAAGGTGTTCAGTGCTCGGAGACATGGCCGAGGTAAAGAAGGCTGAGCCCAACAACCATTGAACAAGACACAAAAGTACAAGGTGTTCAGTGCTCGGAGACATGGCCAAGGTAAGGAAGGCTGAGCACGACCACCACTGAGCAAGACACAGAAGGACAAGGTGTTCAGTGCTCAGAGACATGGCCGAGGTAAGGAAGGCTGAGCCCGACCACCACTGCGCAAGACACAGAAGTACAAGGTGTTCAGTGCTCAGAGACATGGCCGAGGTAAGGAAGGCTGAGCCCGACCACCAATGAGCAAGACACAGAAGTACAAGGTGTTCAGTGCTCAGAGACATGGCCGAGGTAAGGAAGTCTGAGCCCGACCACCACTGAACAAGACACAGAAGTACAAGGTGTTCAGTGCTCAGAGACATGGCTGAGGTAAGGAAGGCTGAATCCAACCACCACTGAGCAAGACACAGAAATACAAGGTGTTCAGCGCTTAGAGACATGGCCGAGGTAAGGAAGGCTGAGCCCGACCACCACTGAGCAAGACACAGAAGTACAAGGTGTTCAGTGTTCAGAGACATGGCCGAGGTAAGGAAGGCTGAGCCTGACCACCACTGAACAAGACACAGAAGTACAAGGTGTTTAGTTCACAGAGACATGGCTGAGGTAAGGAAGGCTGAGCCCGACCACCACTGAACAAGACACAGGACAAGGTATTCAGTGCTCAGAGACATGTCCGAGGTAAGGAAGGCTTAGCCCGACCAGCACTGAGCAAGACACAGAAGTACAAGGTGTTCAGAGACATGGCCGAGGTAAGGATGACTGCGCCCGACCACCACTGAACAAGACACAGAAGGACAAGGTGTTCAGTGCTCAGAGACATGGCCGAGGTAAGGAAGGCTGAACCCGACCACCACTGAGCAAGACACAGAAGTACAAGGTGTTCAGTGCTCAGAGACATGGCCGAGGTAAAGAAGGCTGAGCCCAACAACCATTGAACAAGACACAAAAGTACAAGGTGTTCAGTGCTCGGAGACATGGCCAAGGTAAGGAAGGCTGAGCACGACCACCACTGAGCAAGACACAGAAGGACAAGGTGTTCAGTGCTCAGAGACATGGCCGAGGTAAGGAAGGCTGAGCCCGACCACCACTGCGCAAGACACAGAAGTACAAGGTGTTCAGTGCTCAGAGACATGGCCGAGGTAAGGAAAGCTGAGCCCGACCACCAATGAGCAAGACACAGAAGTACAAGGTGTTCAGTGCTCAGAGACATGGCCGAGGTAAGGAAGTCTGAGCCCGACCACCACTGAACAAGACACAGAAGTACAAGGTGTTCAGTGCTCAGAGACATGGCCGAGGTAAGGAAGGCTGAATCCAACCACCACTGAGCAAGACACAGAAATACAAGGTGTTCAGCGCTTAGAGACATGGCCGAGGTAAGGAAGGCTGAGCCCGACCACCACTGAGCAAGACACAGAAGTACAAGGTGTTCAGTGTTCAGAGACATGGCCGAGGTAAGGAAGGCTGAGCCTGACCACCACTGAACAAGACACAGAAGTACAAGGTGTTTATTTCACAGAGACATGGCTGTGGTAAGGAAGGCTGAGCCCGACCACCACTGAACAAGACACAGGACAAGGTATTCAGTGCTCAGAGACATGTCCGAGGTAAGGAAGGCTGAGCCCGACCAGCACTGAGCAAGACACAGAAGTACAAGGTGTTCAGAGACATGGCCGAGGTAAGGATGACTGCGCCCGACCACCACTGAACAAGACACAGAAGGACAAGGTGTTCAGTGCTCAGAGACATGGCCGAGGTAAGGAAGGCTGAACCCGACCACCACTGAGCAAGACACAGAAGTACAAGGTGTTCAGTGCTCAGAGACATGGCCAAGGTAAAGAAGGCTGGGCCCGACCACCACTAAACCAGACACAGAAGATGAAACATAAAGGCTGGGCCAAGAGATGTCCAGACAAGCACTTGAGTACATTGATGCATGTGAGGAAGCATTATCTATATATATATAAAATTGAATGTGTGTGTGTGTGTATATGTGTGTGTATCACCAACCAATCATGAAGCATCTTTCATTTCACCAGAGCTGTTTAAAAGAAGCTGAGTTGTGATTGGTTGCTATGAGCAACAGTTTACCCACTCCATAAAACACCTCAGCAGACACTGACTAGGTGGGAAACATCTAGCCTCCCTGGGAACATAAGCTCCCAGCCATTGTCTGCCCCCCCAGAAAGGAGCAGAAAGCACATGACAGAAATGAATCCCCCCTCCCTTGCCCGTATATTCATCACACATCCTCCATCCCATAGGCACATCTTCCCTCTTAAAGGGATCATTGGTATGAAAGTTAGGGCAAATCCATCCAGCGCTTTGGTTTTGACCTCAAGACTCTCTTAAAGGGATCCCCGGTATGGAAGTTAGGACCGTTCCACTCAGCTCTGTGGTTCTTATCACAGGGTCTCTTAAAGAGATCATTAGTATGGAAGTTAGGGCAATTCCACTAAGTGCTCTGGTTCTGACCCCAGACCCCTCTTAAAGGGATCCCCGGTACGGAAGTGAGGGCAAATCCACTCTGCGCTTTGGTACTGACAAAAGGCCTCTCTTAAAGGCATCTCCGGTATGGAAGATAGGGCAAATCCCTTAGCACTCTGATTCTGACCCCAGGCTTCCATTAAAAGGATAATTTATATGGAAGTCAGGGAAAATCCATCCAGTGCTTTGGTTCTAACGCCAGGCCTCTCTTAAAGGGATCCCCAGTATGGAAGTTAGGGCAATTCCACTCTGCATTCTGGTTCTGACCCTAGGCTCTCTTAAAAGGATCCCCAGTATGGAAGTCAGGGCAATTCCTTTCAAATGCTCTGGTACTGACCCCAGGCTCTCTTAAAGGGATCTCCTGTATGGAATTTAGGGCAAATCCCTCAGCGCTCTGAATCTTACCCCAGGATTCTATTAAAAGGATCATTGGTATGCAAGTCAGGGTAAATCCACTCAGCGCTCTGGTTCTGATCCCAAGCTCTCTTAAAGGGATCTCTGGTATGGAAGTTAGGGTAAATCCCTCAATTCTCTGATTCTCACCCCAGGCTTCTATTAAAGGGACTAATGGTATGGAAGTCAGGGAAAATCCACTCAGCGCTCTGGCTCTGACCCCAGGCTGACAGGATGATGTGGGATATTAGGGATAGTAGTCCGGTGGCTCTGGCTGACGAAATGATGTGGGATATTAGGGTGAGTAGTCCGGTGAGTCTGGCTGATGGAATGATGTGGGATATTAGGGGTAGTAGTCTGGTGGCTGTGACGGGATGATGTGGGATATTAGTGGTAGTTGTCCGGTGGCTATGGCTGACGGGATGATGTGGGATATTAGGGGGAGTAGTCTGGTGGCTTTGACGGGAGGATGTAGGATATTAGTAGTCCGGTGGCTGTGGCTGATGGTACGATGTGGGATATTAGGGGTAGTAGTCCGGTAGCTCTGGCTGACGGGATGATGTGGGATATTATAGTGAATGTGGCTATGCGGAGTGGGCGGGGCTCTACACTCAGCTTTATATACACTCACTGGCCACTTTATTAGGTACACCATGCTAGTAACGGGTTGGACCCCCTTTTGCCTTCAGAACTGCCTCAATTCTTCGTGGCAGAGATTCAACAAGGTGCTGGAAGCATTCCTCAGAGATTTTGGACCATATTGACATGATGGCATCACACAGTTGGCGCAGATTTGTCGGCTGCACATCCCTGATGCGAATCTCCCGTTCCACCACATCCCAAAGATGCTCTATTGGATTGAGATCTGGTGACTGAGGAGGCCATTTGAGTACAGTGAACTCATTGTCATGTTCAAGAAACCAATCTGAGATGATTCGAGCTTTATGACATGGCGCATTATCCTGCTGAAAGTAGCCATCAGATGTTGGGTACATTGTGGTCATAAAGGGATCGACATGGTCAGCAACAATACTCAGGTAGGCTGTGGCGTTGCAACGATGCTCAATTGGTACCAAGGGGCCCAAAGAGTGCCAAGAAAAAATTCCCCACACCATGACACCACCACCACCAGCCTGAACCGTTGATACAAGGCAGGATGGATCCATGCTTTCATGTTGTTTACGCCAAATTCTGACCTTACCATCCGAATGTCGCAGCAGAAATCGAGACTCATCAGACCAGGCAACGTTTTTCCAATCTTCTACTGTTCAATTTCGATGAGCTTGTGCAAATTGTAGCCTCAGTTTCCTGTTCTTAGCTGAGAGCAGTGGTACCCGGTGTGGTCTTCTGCTGCTGTAGCCCATCTGCCTCAAAGTTCGATGCACTGTGCGTTCAGAGATGCTCTTCTGCCTACCTTGGTTGTAACGGGTGGCAATTTGAGTCACTGTTGCCTTTCTATCAGCTCGAACCAGTCTGCCCATTCTCCTCTGACCTCTGGCATCAACAAGGCATTTCCGGCCACAGAACTGCCGCTCACTGGATTTTTTTTCTTTTTCGGACCATTCTCTGTAAACCCTAGAGATGGTTGTGCGTGAAAATCCCAGTAGATCAGCAGTTTCTGAAATACTCAGACCAGCCCTTCTGGCACCAACAATCATGCCACGTTCAAAGGCACTCAAATCACCTTTCTTCCCCATACTGATGCTCGGTTTGAACTGCAGGAGATTGTCTTGACCATGTCTACATGCCTAAATGCACTGAGTTGCCGCCATGTGATTGGCAGATTAGAAATTAAGTCTTAACACACAGTTGGACAGGTGTACCTAATAAAGTGGCCAGTGAGTGTATATAGATATAATTATTATTATTTGCTATAACTAGCCGTAGTTAGTTATTATGGCAGGGCAGCACCGCGTTCTTCAGCTAGTCCTACATAAAAATCAAGGCTTTTTCTGTTGACTGTTTGCAACAAAACTTTTTATGGTTGTGTGATTGCATCTTAATATCTTAGCAATTTGAAGAGCGCTGCATCCTGTGTTATGATTGAGTCACCGTAGGAGGCAAAAACAAAAATGCTAGCTAAGTCCAGAAAACCAGAGAGGTTGGCAGCTATCGGATTGCAGACCCCTGATCCTATCACAACAACTAACAGTAGCCGTGGGGGGTTCCTACGATGCCCTAGACCCCTCGATCACAGCCGGAGAATTAAATAGGCCTAAAGAAAGAAAGGGGAAATCTAAACTGCCCCAGAGCAGACCCCAAAGCAATAGGCAGCCCCCAACATATAATGACGGTGAAGCAAGATGAAAACACTAACACAGACAGAAAGATAGACTGAGCAAAGACGGGGCCCAAACTACCTAGATAGGAAAGGACAGTAAGGCTGCTGTCTGCAATCCGTGAAAAACCCTATGAAAATAAGAGCCAACAGACTGACAGTGAAAAAGGCCCTGAAGACGCTAGGCTTCAAAAAAGCTATTCAGTACTCAGGAATATTCTGAAGACAGAGCAACCGGCAAAAGGAGATTCAGCTCATCCCAGCAGGGAATGGCAGAATTTAGAAAAGCAAGGAAAACAAACACAAAACATAAATGCAAACTGGCAAAGCAGAAACTTAGCTTTGGGGAAGCAGGAATCAGACTGGTGTCCTAGAAGTCCAAAGAGAAATCACCCGCAGGGCAGAAGGGCGTCGGCAGCCTTATATCCAGTCAGTGACTCCACTCAGCCAGTCATCCTCATTAGACTCAGGTGCCTGATAATCAGGCTCATTACCTTCCTTTACCAGAATAGGGAGTTCACCAGACCTCAGTGACGAAGGGGAAAATGAACTCACAACATTCCTGTGTAAGACTTCAAGCAATTTTTTTACTTTTCAACGTCAGTTAAATCTCTTTTTTGGATTATTTTGCCTGAGGAAAGCAAGCTGCCTAATAATTCTGCACATCCTGATAAAGAGTGGCGAGATCTTAAGATCTCACCCTTACACAAATGCACATCACATGTTCTGCTTCATCCAATAAGGATTCAAGTTTTTACAGAGTGGAGTTGGAACATTTGCATAAAAATGATGATATAGTCAAAATAATCACTTCCCTAATAATCGTGCACACAGTCAGAGGTGGGTATATCATTGGTGCAACTCGTGCAGCAGGTACATGCTTCTTCATGAATATGGAGTGTCTGACAAGTAGCATGTGCCTCTTGCACCATAACAGAAATCTTTTGCCAGTAAGGTAGGGGAGTAGGATTTTTGGTGTGGGGAATGAATTAAAGGGAATCTGTAACCCCTTTATTGCCTATCAGCTGCCGGCATTGACATCAGGGGCTTATCTACAGCATTCTGTAATGCTGTAGATAAGCCCCCGATGTAACCTGAAAGATAAGAAAAACACGTTAGATTATACTCAACGAAGGGGGCGGTCCGGCCTGATGGGTGTCACAGTCCGGTCGGGCTCCTCCCATCTTCATACGATGCCGTCCTCTTCTTCCCTTCCTGTAGTGGCTCCGGCGCAGGTGCACTGCTCTGCCCTGTTGAGGGCAGAGCAGAATACTGCATTGCGCAGGCGCCGGACCTCTCTGACCTCTCCCTACGCCTGTGCACTGCAGGTCTCTGCTCTGCCCTCAACAGGGCAGAGCAGTGCGCCTGCACCGGAGCCACTACAGGATGGGAAAAAGAGGACATCATCGTATGAAGGTGGGAGGAGCTGGACCGCGACACCCATCGGACCGGATCGCCCCCTCCGGTGAGTATAATCTAACGTGTTTTTCTTATCTTTCAGGTTACATCGGGGGCTTATAAGCTCCTGGTGTCAACACCGGCAGCTGATAAGCAAAAAAAAGGGTGGCAGATATCCTTTAAATGAGGAGTGTCTTCTTTCCTCCGGCATGTGCCTGTCCCCCCCCAGCTCCACCAATTTTGGTTAAGCTGGGATAAATTGGCGTGAAAATGCCAAAAGTCACAAAGAGTTGGTGCTACTCTGATGTCTGAAAAATTGTGCAATTTTTCAAAGATTTTATGCCAGAATTCTGGTGTGAAAGCTTTGATGGATGGGGCTCTAAGCCTTTTTCCTGAGCTTTTGGATTAAAAACTGTACAGAAACTCCAAGGTTTTGAAGAGTTTTTATTTTTTTAGGAGACTTAGGAGAGTTTCTAATTAGTTCTGCTCCAAAAACTTCTAAAAAAATCAGTATGCACATGTACACTAGATGCATTTCACATATAAACACTATTGTATACAATAAAGAAGACACAGTAGTGTTTTAGTACAATTATTAAGAACCATTGCTATTAATGGTTAGATAATTATTCTCATGTTATCTGCCCTTCAGATAAAAACATTAAATAGACATATTATCATTTGAGGACCTACTGATGGTTCCTTCTTTATCTTAGTGTTGAGCATTCCGATACTGCAAATATCGGGTATCGGCCGATATTTGCTGTATCGGAGTTCCAATACCGAGTTCCGATATTTTTACAATATCGAATACCGGTATCGGAAGTTCCCATAATGCAATGAGTCAGTTGTGTTAGCCATGTTAACTAATGGCATGGCTGTGATTGGGTGCTGAAATGATGCCAACATGATGCCCGGTCTGTGCGGGCCTGCCGGGGGTCTGTACGGGCCTGCCGGGGGTCGGAGTGGGCCTGCCGGGGGTCTGTGCGGGCTGCCGGGGGTCTGTACGGGCCTGCCGGGGGTCTGTGCGGGCTGCCGGGCATCTGTGCGGGCCTGCCCGTGGTCTGTGCGGGCTGCCGGGGGTCTGTGTGGGCCTGCCGGGGGTCTGTGCGGGCTGCCTGGGGTCTGTGCTGGCTGCCGGGGGTCTGTGCGGGCCTGCCGGGGGTCTGTGCGGGCTGCCGGGGGTCTGTACGGGCCTGCAGGGGGTCTGTGCGGTCTGCCAGGGGTATGTGCGGGCCTGCCGGGGGTTGTGTGTGTGTGCAGGCATCGTCCGATGGGACTACAAGTCCCATCAGACTATGCCTGCTACAATGACAGTGATTGACACATTAGCCAATGATGGGACAGTAGTAGTCCCATCATCCGGCTAATCTGTTGAATGTAAAAAAACAAAACAAAAAAAAACATACATAATACATACTACATACATACTACATACATACTACATATATGCAACATTCATACTACATACATACATACATACTACATACATACTTCATATATACTACATTCATGCAACATACATACATAGTACATAATACATACATACTACATATATACTACATTCATACAACATACATACTACATATATACTACATTCATACAACATACATACATACTACATACTACATACATACTTCATATATACTACATTCATACAACACACATACATACCCCCGTCAGGCCCGCACAGACCCCCGTCGGCCCGCACAGACCCCTCGGCAGGCCCATACAGACCCCCGGCAGGCCGGTACAGACCCCGCCCGCTCACACACACACGCATAGTCTCTGCCCACACACTGCCCACACTCCTCCCCCCTCCCAAACTGGATGTGCAAGGAAAGAAAGGGTTTATTTTCATTCCGATATTTGTGCCCCATTGACTTGCATGGGTTTCCGGTATCGGAATCGGCGATACCTGATATTTTTGGGGTATCGGTCCGATCCAATCCGATCTGATATTTCCCGATATCGGAAGGTATCGCTCCACAAGTTATGACACATCTCTCAAGAAGAGATGACCAGTTTTGAAAAAAAAAAATCAAAAACTTTTGTGTTACCCTGTAAAGCAAAAAAAATTCTGTTTTTTAAAGGCTGATCCCCTCGGTATATACTGAGCGAAAAGGAAACATAAGAGTAGACTGCACTTTTTCCACTGTGGGTGTCCTATTCTTTGGGCTATGTGCACACAAAGTATTTTGATCTCAGGTGAACCCAAAGAGTTTGTCAGGTAGAAGATTCTTTTTGTTGGGTCATTTTCTCTGCAGTTTCCTCAGCGTTTTTTTTATTTTATTTTATTTTTTTCTTCCATTTTTTTTTTAGAACATTCCCATAGTTTTTTGTGACGTCTTTAATGCCATTTTCCAGCTGTTTTTCTTTTTTCCATTTCATTAACGAGGAAACCACTAGCATTTTTTTTTTCAAGCAAACACAATGTCAAAACGCTAAAAAAAAATACGGTCATCTTTTTTCAACTTTCCTGATCACTTGTAAAGGAGAACATCTTCTAGGCAGAAAATGCCAGAAAAATGGCGTTTTTCGAAACCTGAAGTGGTGAAAAGATGTTAAAAAGCCTGAACATGTGCAGAGCAAGTCTTTTTTTACATAGAAATTTGTAAGTTTGTTTTTTTGAACATTTTTTTTAGGTTTTTCTATGGCAAAGTACTCCTGAAAAAGACGTTGTGTGCACACAACCACCTTTGACCCAGTAGCACTGCATCTAAATAACATCACTTCGCTCTACAGTCAGAATCTACTTTATTATTTTTCATCTATAAGGAATGAAGGGTAGTATATTTATCGTGAGATGTAAATTTGAACAAGACTGTATGTGTAAATTTCCCATGTGCCAGGCTCAGGATTTATAGGGTCAACCTAGAAATCAAACCAAAAAAATCAATATGAACAGGGAAAGTTATGGTAAAACATGACCATTTGCCCATTTCATAGTATGTTATAATGTTAATATAATGTTACAAAAGATTTCTGCACTTCAATTCCTGCAGTAGCCTCATTCTAACGCAATTTGTTCTAGGGCAACAAACAATAATGGAAATGGAAATAAGACAAAAACAAAGAGCTGTATTGTCATACTCAGGTCACAGAAAGTGATCCCTGTTGTAGGAAAACCTTTAAGCCGGCGTCAATCTAGCGAGAAATACGGACAAGTGCTATGCGAGAAAAAAATCCCATAGCACTCAGACAAATGTTAATCTATGGGGCAGCTCCCATCAGCCAATTTTTACTTGGCCGTATTATACAGACTGAGAAAATCGCAGCATGCTGCCATTGTCAGTTCTTCTCAGCCAATGCAAGTCTATGGGTGCGAGAAAAAAATCGGATTACACACGGAGAAGACGTGTGACTTGCGAGAAATACGCACCGGTGTCCTTTAACAAAAGCCGGCATTTCATTTTGCGATACAGTGAAATCACACTGACATGTTCAATAAAGAATAGAAGAATATATATATATACACATAGGGCCCGACGTCCACAGATGGGTGTTGTGCTCACAGCCCAAGACCATGCAGGACACTTGGCATTTGCCACAGAACACCAGGATTGGCAAATTCGCCACTGGCGCCCTGTGCTCTTTACAGATTCAGGTGCAGGTTCACACTGAGCACATGTGACAGACATGACAGAGTCTGGAGACACCGTGGAGAGTGATCTGCTGCCTGCAACATCCTTCAGTATGACTGGTTTGGCAGTGGGTCAGTAATGGTGTGGGGTGGCATTTCTTTGGAGGGTTGCACGGTGTTGGGCTGTGAGAACAACCCCCATCTGTGGATGTCAGGCACACAGACCATCCTCATCGATTCGGTTTCTATCCGTTTGTCCAGACACATGCACATTTTTGGCCTGCTTGAGGTCATTTTGCAGGGCTTTGGCAGTGCTCCTCCTGTTTCTCCTTGCACAAAGGCAGAGGTAGCGGTCCTGCTGCTGGGTTGTTGCCCTCCTACAGCCCCCTTCATGTCTCCTGGTGTACTGGCATGTCTCCTGGTAGCACCTCCAGCCTCTGGACACTACACTGACAGACACAGCAAACTTTCTTGCCACAGCTCGCATTGATGTGCCATCCTCGATGAACTGCACGACCTGAGCCACTTGCATGGGTTGTAGTCTGTCTCATGCTACCACGAGTGTGAAAGCACAACCAACATTCAAAAGTGAGCAAAACATCAGCCAGAAAGCATTGGTACTGAGATGTGGTCTGTAGTCCCCACCTGCAGAACCACTCCTTTATTGAGGGTGTCTTGATAATTGCCAATAATTTCCATCTGTTTTCTATTCCATTTGCACAACAGCATGTGAAATTGATTGTCAATCAGTGTTGCTTCCTAAGTGGACAGTTTGATTTCACAGAAGTTTGATTTACTTGGAGTTATATTCCGTTGTTTAAGTGTTCCCTTTATTTTTTTGAGCAGTGCATATATATATTCTGTGTGTATATATCTATTCTATTTTTTGTGTTTTAACCTGTCATTGGGCTCCATTATATGTCCATTTTGCAAGCTGGCGAGAAAATCTCGTCATACGGATGCCATGCGGATGTCACACGGACGCTTAGATGCGAGAAAATCACATCCTCATATGACAATCGGATGACATACGGATCACTATTCATGTGATTCTGGTCTGTGAAAAACGGACCATATTTTTATACTTTGTGTGGAACTCCAGCCTTAGTCTACGAGTGAGAAAAATTAGAATGTTGGGGCTGTGCTTATTGGACGTATCTAAAACTAAACATCCCAGGCCTCAATGCATTTTTTAACCTTTCACCCTACACTTTTCCCCATCAAGAAAAAACAAAATTTTTTATGAATATCAACAAAATTATAGGCACAAATAAAATTTGAAAAGCTACTCATCGTCTAGAACAGAGTCACTGAGCTAGATTTCAGTTCTATAATACACTCTACCTACTTACCATTTTTATGGATGTGTTACATTATAATGCAGTTTTTCAAAGAGTTTTCACTGTATATCATTAAAAATGTTAAAGAAACACTCTGGGCAAAATTAATATTTAGTGTTAGACTGTTTTGATATGTCTGTAAAACTTGGATCATCCTTGATCGCATTGCCTGGATAGATCACCATGTCTCCTGGCTCATATACTGTAGGTATATACTGTATGAAGCAATTAGCTCAGATCAGGTGATCTAGGGTTAGACTAAGTATTGTAATCCAAGCATGTTCTGAATTTCCAGGACACAGGAAATTGGATTTTTGCTTAGTGTGGAACTTGAAAGCACGATACAGCACACAGGAGCTGAAAGGGAATCTGTCAGCAGGTATTTTCTACCTCATCTGAGAGCAGCGTAATGTAGGCTAAGAGACCCTGATTCCAACGATGTATCACTTAGTTTACTGTATGCAGCTGTTCTGACACAATCAGGGTGGTTAGATTTAGCAATGTGGCAGAGCTGAGAAAGCTAACCCCTCCCACAGTAGGCTCGTGTTTTATGGCTCATGCAGACGTCTGTTTTTCGCACTCATACCTATGATATTCTATTGGGCTCTTCACACGTCTGATTTTCCCTCAGACCTAAAGTCAAACGTGTCCACTATCCAGATTTTAAAAACTGTTTGGGGTACAAAAGCACACACAGACAGAGCTTTATCGCCCTGGTAAGGATAGGGAAAGGCGGTAGTGTGAGATCACCTGATGGTGTCATGTGAAAGCTCTATACCTGTAGACACGTGTAGCTACTGCCATAGCCCTGTGAATGGAAGAGAAAAACGTCAATCAGATGATTAAGAATAGAGGAGGACGATACACAACGTATTTCAGCACTGGACTGGCGCCTTTCTCAAGGAAAAAAACAAGTAGCCAAGATACTTGTTTTTTTTACCTTGAGAAAAGCACCGGTGCGTCGTGAAATGCTTTGGAAAAATAAAGAACCGTTTTGGAACTCAAAAGTCTTCTCAGCCCATTCAATTTGATATCATCCTCCTCTAACACTATCCAGATTTATAACAACTCGTTACAGTTCTTTGCTTTGCTTCCAAATAGGAACATTGTGGTCAATCCAAACTCTTCAGATATGAAAATTACCGAGAATGAAGGTTTCTTGTTTTTTCTGAGTAATAAAGCTAACACTTTCCTCTGTCCCTGAGGAGGACTGGGGTATTGTCCAGGGGGGTCCTTATTCACGCGGTAAAATTGTGGCTTAATCTATTATTATTTTTTTTCTGAAACATGCATATAAATTTATTTTTTGCTGGATTGAATCATTTTAATGAAAGCAATTACATCATATATCATAATTGCGCTAAAAGCACTTTTTTATTTTTAGTGTTACACTTATGCTCCAAAAGTAAAGTTATACCTCAATAAAGCGAGCAACAAATATATGAAAAAAGCTAAAAAAAAAATTTCCTTCCACATGCACGTTGCAGCATACATACAGTGTAGACTTTTCGTTTATTTTAGTCACTTATGTAGAGCCATTAATTCCACAGCGTTTTACAGACATTAGCGACACTGTCCCCTTTGAGGCTCACAATCTAAATTCCCTATCAGTATATCTTTGGACTGTGGGTGGAAACTGGAGTACCCGGAGGAAATCCACGAAAATAAGGGAGTAAGGCTAGCTTCACATTAGCGTTTACGGCCACAGCGTCGGGCTGCGCACGGCCGCCGTTAAGCCCCGCCCCTGCCGCACCTCTGCTGGTAGCTCCGCCTACAGACGCATGACGCTGCATGCGTCCCCTATCTTTAGCACTGGGGACGCAGGCCGTGCGCAGTATGCGTTTGGCGGTGCATGCGTCCTTTTGACGCTGCGCCGACCAGCGGCAAACGCAACAGGTTGCAATTTGGTGCACTCGGCGCAGCGTCAAAAGGACGCATGCGCCGCCAAACGCATACTGCACACGGCCTGCATCCCCAGTGCTAAAGATAGGGGACGCATGCAGCGTCATGCATCCATAGGCGGAGCTACCGACGGAGGCACGGCAGGGGGCGGGGCTTAGCGGCAGCCGTGCACAGCCCGATGCTGCAGCCGTAAACGCTAATGTGAAACTAGCCTAACATACAAACTCCTTGCAGATGTTGTCCTTGGTAGGACTTGAATCCAGTGCTGCAAGGCTGACGTGATGATAACCAATGAGCCTCTGTGCTGCCCACTTGTAACACTCTAACTGTATAAAACCATAGTAATATTATATATAGTAATAATAGAATATATAGTTAGTATAAAAAAGAAATATAAATAACATTTCACACATAAACTATATTAACCAAAAATACAGAAATATTTTGGCACCCGGTGACTTGAAAATCCTCTTTGTACAGCAGCTTGGAAAAAACATTTTCAGTGTTGATTCTGTTTCAGAATTGCCTGATGGTTTGGGATTTTTATGGTCCTGGGAGGAAATCCAAGTAGCGAAGCATTCTGTACGACTGTAAAGAGCATGAAACAGCACTGGCCTCACAAAATCTAACCTACATAGAACATCCCGTGGACTAGCATAAATCCTGTAATCCAATCAATCTGATAATCTACCACCAAACAAATCCGAAAAGACACAAATACTCCAAACATTTATGCAATAACTTTGTACAACAACACAAAAAATAATCAACAAAACAAAATACCTGATCACCGTCATATTTGGCCCACACTTATTGGATAAAGATATTCAATAATCGCAAGAGATTATACACAGCAGATATTGCAATATAATGATAATTGCTAGAGATGAGCGGATAGATCCACTAAGGATTGAGTTCGGGAAGTATTTCCCGAAATTTGTGATTTCACGTGAATTCAAACATTTTGAAATTTAATTTGTGCTTTGCAAAAAAAAAATCTTGCCTTCTCCAGTTCCCACTCTGTTGAAGCATGGGAGAGTGGGCTAATGTCATTTGTGCTGCCGTGTGGCCTCTCCATAGTGCCCCACAGCTATGACATCTAGGTAGATTATCATACCTTGTACAGAGGGGGTCAGTACCTGCACAGTTTGTATGGCAGAGTCATTTTCCATCTCTAAAGTCACTGGGTTAATCTCTTCTGTGGTGTGTAAGCTCTTATGGTCAGCGGGGTTCTCTCTCTACTGTAGAGTGTAAGTGATTAACATCAGCAGGGTCCTTGCTCTCTCTCTAGTGTAGAGTGTAAAGCCCCCGTTACACACAGCGATATCGCTAGCAATATCTCTGTAAAGTCACCGATTTTGTGACGTTGCAGCGATATTGCTAGCGATATCGCTGTGTGTGATACTTACCTCTGACCGGCTCCCCCGCTGGTTATCGCTGATCGCGCGAGAAGCTCCTGGATCATTCCTCGTCGGTCACTTCCTGCGGCACTTCCTGCTGTGACTATGAGCGACGCGTGGAGCCGGGCGGGAGGACGCAGGATCGCCTGGTGTGACGGGTAAGTAGCGATCCCCGTCCCCAGCGATGTCGCTGGTGAGATCTGCCTGTGTGGCAGCTCACTAGCGACCACCTAGCGATGCACCAGAGATCCTGACTGCGTCATATCACTAGTCGGGATCGCTGGTGCATCGCTAGGTGTAACGGTACCCTCAGTTCTTATGATCAGTAGGGTTCACTCTCTCCTGTAGCATGTAAGCTCTTATGGTCAGTGGCGCTCTCTCTCTCGTATACAGTATAAGCTCTATGGTCAGTGGGGTTCTCTCTCTCATATAGAGTGTAAACTCTTATTCTATGTTGGGTTTTCTGTCTCCTATAGAGTGTAAGCTCTTATCGTCACCGGGGCTCTCTCTCTCCTGTAGAATGTAAGTGCTTAAGATCAGCAGAGTCCTTGCCCTCACTCATCTGTAGAATGTAAGTTCTAATTGACATCTGGGTTCTCTCTCATCTGTACAATGTAAACTCTTATTGACAATGGGGGTTCTCCCTCCCTCTCGTCTATAGAATGTAAGCTCTTATTGATAATGGGGTTCTCTCTCCCTCTTATCTGTAGAGTGGAAGCTCTTATTGACAACAAGGTTCTCGCTCCCTCTTGTCTGTAGAGTATAAGCTCTTATAGACAATGGAGTTTTCTCGCCTGTAGAGTGTAAGCTCTTATTGACAATGGGGCTCTCTCTCTCATCTGTAGAGTGTAAGCTCTTATTGACAATGGGGTTCTCGCTCTCATCTGTAGAGTGTAAGCTCTTATTGACAATGGGGTTCTCTCTCTCATCTGTAGAGTGTAAGCTCTTATTGACAATGGGGCTCTCTCTCTCATCTGTAGAGTGTAAGCTCTTATTGACAATGGGGCTCTCTCTCTCATCTGTAGAGTGTAAGCTCTTATTGACAATGGGGCTCTCTCTCTCATCTGTAGAGTGTAAGCTCTTATTGACAATGGGGCTCTCTCTCATCTGTAGAGTGTAAGCTCTTATTGACAATGGGGCTCTCTCTCATCTGTAGAGTGTAAGCTCTTATTGACAATGGGGTTCTCTCTCATCTGTAGAGTGTAAGCTCTCATTGACAATGGGGTTCTCTCTCATCTGTAGAGTGTAAGCTCTCATTGACAATGGGGTTCTCTCTCATCTGTAGAGTGTAAGCTCTCATTGACAATGGGGTTCTCTCTCATCTGTAGAGTGTAAGCTCTTATTGACAATGGGGCTCTCTCTCTCATCTGTATAGTAGAAGCTCTTATTGACAATGGGGCTCTCTCATCTGTAGAGTGGAAGCTCTTATTGACAATGGGGTTCTCTTATCTGTAGAGTGTAAGCTCTTATGGACAATAGGATTTTCAACTGAGTTCCCTTTCTCTCCCATATTTGATCCATTTTTTTGTGAAAATTCTGAAAAGTCGGCAAATTCAAATTTCAAGAGATCTGCTCATCTCTAATAATTACACATTTAAAAAGGAATTGTCAAAAGTGAACAGTTTGTGCTTGAATTTTATTTCTACTGCTCCCCTGAATAGAGATGTAGATTTTTTTTATTGAGTTCTAATGTCTGAATTCTTTACTAAGGAGATGTTAAAAATTAGCACTAAGTACAGGTTCAAATTGCGTTAGTGCAGTCCGTTCCACGTATGTGTTAAACGGACTGCGCTAACGCAACTGCCTTTTTGGATTGCATTATGCGATCACGCGCTAGCAGTGCCGGACCCTCGAGGGTCCGTCACAGCATGACGGCACATAGCTAACGCATGCCGATTATGACATGCGTTAGCGATGCGCTACGTTATAGCAGTCTATGGGTGCGTTAATGGATGCGTTACATCGCGTTAATGCCGCGTTGTAATGCAATCGGTTAGATGGACTGCCATAACACAATGTGAACCCGGTCTAAAAAAGAACAAAAGGACCTTATCTCTTGAATCACATGGTGGATTTAAAATAAAGAAATAACTGGTAGGCAAGTATGAGTACTCAATTTTTCTACTGGTTGACATACGCTGACATTTTGGAGACTGCAGATTTTTGTTTAAATTTGAGAAGAATTCAATTCCACTTGAATGCATTATCTCATCTCTAGTTTTAACCCCTTCCTGGCCCATCCATTTAGCATGCTTTGGGATCGTAGACCTCAGAACAAAAAAGAAAATGGCTTCTTTAATGAGGATCAGGGCACCTCTGATTCGCAATGAATTAATTCGATACAAGTCAAATTTCCTGGCGAATTCAAGAGAATCTGATGAATTTGAATTTTAGCAGATTCACTCATCTATTGAAAATCTATTGCCGATACACTGCCCAAGCTGAAGCTAGTGTCTGGCAACAAATTTCATTGACTTGTAGAATGTTTACTTATTACACCCATGACAGCCACTTTATGGGACAGTTTTTTCCTTATTTTAGAAATTTACTGCCATTGGAAGGGCAGGTGTGAGCATCCCTAATACATAGTGGCAGTGTCCCTCTGTACTGATGAATTTATTAGCAGCAGACCTAGAAGCTCAGGACCGTGGCAGTAGATTACACATCATCGCCATAGAGTATAAAAGGGAATAAGCCATAGTCTCAGCATGTACTGATGATGTATAATCTAGGTGCCATGGGTCCCGAGCTTCCCAAAGTGCTGCAGGTGATACATTTATCATCCCCACAGGGGGACTGCCAGCATCTAATAAGGAACCTGCCACAGATGCCAAAAATCTCCCTAGAGAGCTTCTAGCTTCATACACTACATACCCCTTGCTCACACACATTATGCACCTTTTGTTCACACATTACGCACCCCTTGTTCACACACATTACGCACCCCTTGTCCACCCTTAGTACACACCCCTTGTTCACACACATTACGTACCCCTTGTTCACACCTTACACACCCCTTGTTCACACACATTACGGACCCCTTGTCCACCCATAGTACACACCCCTTGTTTACACACTTTACGTACCCCTTTTTCACACACATTACACACCCCTTGTTCACACATTACACACCCCTTGTTCACACACATTACGCACCCCCTGTTCACACATTACGCACATCTTGTCCACCCATATTACACACCCCTTGTTCACACACATTACACATCCCTTGTTCACACACATTATGCACCCCTTGTCCACCCATATTACCCACCCCTTGTTCACACACATTACGTACTCCTTGTTCACACATTACGCACCCCTTTCTCACACATTACGCACCCCTTGTTCACACATTACGCACCCCTTGTTCACACATTACGCACCCCTTGTTCACACATTACGCACCCCTTGTTCACACACATTGCGCACCCCTTGTCCACCCTTAGTGCACACCCCTTGTTCACACACATTACGTACCCCCTGTTCACACATTACGCACCCCTTGTTCACACCTTACACACCCCTTGTTCACACACATTACGCACCCCATGTCCACCCATAGTACACACCCCTTGTTTACACACTTTACGTACCCCTTTTTCACACACAGTACACACCCCTTGTTCACACATTACACACCCCTTGTTCACACACATTACGCACCCCCTGTTCACACATTACGCACATCTTGTCCACCCATATTACACACCCCTTGTTCACACACATTACACATCCCTTGTCCACACACATTATGCACCCCTTGTCCACCCATATTACCCACCCCTTGTTCACACACATTACGTACCCCTTGTTCACACATTACGCACCCCTTTCTCACACATTACGCACCCCTTTCTCACACATTACGCACCCCTTGTGCACACATTACACACCCCTGGTTCACACAAATTATGCACCCCTTCTTCACACATTACGCACCCCTTGTTCACACACATTACGCACCCCTTGTTCACACACATTACGCACCCCTTGTTCACACACATTACGCACCCATTGTCCACCCATATTACACACCCCTTGTTCACACACATTACACACCCCTTGTTCACACACATTACGCACCCCTTGTTCACACACATTACGAACCGATTGTCCACCCAAATTACACACCCCTTGTTCACACACATTACACACCACTTGTTCACACACATTATGCACCCCTTGTCCACCCATATTACCCAGCCCTTGTTCACACACATTACGTACCGCTTGTTCACACATTATGCACCCCTTGTTCACACACATTATGCACCCCTTTCTCACACATTATGCACCCCTTGTTCACACATTACACACCCCTTGTTCACACACATTACACACCCCTTGTTCACACACATTACGCACCCCTTGTTCACACATTACACATCCCTTGTTCACACACTTTATGCACCCCTTGTTCACCCATATTGCACACCCCTTTTTCACACACATTACGCACCCCTTGTTCACACACTTTACGCACCCCTTGTCCACCCATATTACACACCCCTTGTCCACCTATATTACACACACCTTGTTCACACACATTACGCACCCCTTGTCTACCCATATTACGCACCCCTTGTCCACCCATATTATGCACCCCTTGTTGACACACATTACGCACCCCTTGTCTACCCATATTACGCACCCCTTGTCCATCCATATTATGCACCCCTTGATCACATACATTACGCACCCCTTGTCTACCCATATTATGCACCCTTTGTTCACACACATAATGCACACCTTGTTTGCACACATTATAGACAGCTTGTTTGCACACATTACACACGCCTTGTTAGCACACATACTTTGTTCACACATTACACTAATGTTGTTTACATACAATACACACAACGCCCACACCTTGTCCATACACATTACACACCCCTTGTTCATACACATTACACACCCCTTGTTCATACACATTACACACCCCTTGTTCATACACATTACACACCCCTTGTTAGCACACATTACACACCCCTTGTTAGCACACATTACACACCCCTTATAAGCACACATTACACACCCCTTGTTAGCACACATTACACACCCCTTGTTAGCACACTTTAAACACCCCTTATAAGCACACATTACACACCCCTTGATCATACACATTACACACCCCTTGTTAGCACACATTACACACCCCTTGTTCATACACATTACACACCCCTTGTTCATACACATTACACACCCCTTATAAGCACACATTACACACACCTTGTTCACACACATTACACACCCCTTGTTAGCACACATTACACACCCCTTGTTCATACACATTGCACACCCCTCGTTAGCACATTATACTAATGTTGTTTGCACACAATACACACACCTTGGTCACACTCATTACACACACCTACATTCCATACATTATACCCTCACGTGTCTTAAGGGGCATTTGCACTAGACGTTTATAGTTTTTCATTCATTTTTATTGGGCTTAAAATGTTTTCAAGTAAATGAACAGACATTTACAATAAGAAATAACTGAGGAAGATGAAAGGGCAAAATGATTGAAGGGAGGAGGAAAGAAAAGTTTTTATTAGGGAGGGAAAAAATAGGGAAGGAAAAGGACATTGTGAACAATCTGTCTCAAGAATGCTTATTTCACAACATTGTTTTAGTGGAAACAGGCTGCTGATCACCCAATGAATTAGCAAAATGCTCATTCATTGGGTGAAATAATTTATAAGCAGGCTTGAAAATCATCTTTTGCAGCAGCGCATGTTACTGTGTAAACTGACTGCCAAGAATAAGGGCAGCCTATGCGCATTGAACAATGTATGCATACCATGCATCATATAGCATGGTATGCTTGTATGGACAGACTTTTAAATGGCTGTCAGCGGTCATTTAGTGCGCTGGTTGTTTCAGCCAAACTGTGAACACACAACTTATCTACACACTATATACAAACCTTTTCTAACAAATAATAAACATCTATTGAAACACCTTGTCTATACCCATTACACAAACCTCTCTTACACACACTTTCCAAACCAACGGATTCTGAAAATCTAAATCTATCATGTAAAATAACGATATTAACATGCAGATATGGGGCTAATCTGCAGGTTAATTGCGTTCTGAGAACCCCACTGCCGGGAGGAAATTCAGTTTATAGCTTTCGGCAATGAATTGAGACCAGTGGCTGTAACTTAGCACCCAGGACTGACTGACAGCCAGTCCTAACACTGATCCTGCTGTCAGTCAGTACAGGGGGCACAGTACAGCTCTATATACATAAAACTGGAAAAAAAATCCTTTAGGGTGATATTGGTGAATGGCGGAGCTTTACATAAAAGGGGTGGTGTCAATAGTACCCCATTGATTACACACGTTTCACTAAGTAGTGAGCACTGATCATAGTTTAAATTAATTATTAATAGTTTAGATAAAAATGCAGATCCAGCCCATGCTCATTTGGAATCCCTGGACCCTACAATAAAGGAATTATGCCTTTGTTATCATTTGCACAATTGTCTAGGAAATGAATGGAATCACTTGTTTGCATGTGTGGGGAAGTTAAACTGACAGACAGGTCTGCCTGTGGAGAAAGGCAGAGGGATAGTGCAGTGTAGGCTGAGATACAGAGAAAGGGGTGTCATGTGGTAGTTTGAAAATTGGAGGGCAGTGAGGAGTGTAGGAGAAAGTGACTGTGTAACTGCCATGGGTCAAAGTAACTGCCATTGGTCAAAGGTAACTGTCAGGTGATAGTGGGCGGAGCTTCCAGGACTGGGAGTATAAAAGCTGAGGGAAGGTTCTGCAAGGTCCAGTCAGCCAGGGGAGCTCACTAGAGAGGAGGATCTGCCGTAGGGAGAAAGACGGTAAAAGCCTTCAGAGAGTAACTGACAGTGGAGACGGTCACGGGGGGTGACCCAAAAGGACAGGAGCTGCAGACGGAGACGATCTGGGAGTACCAAGTGGATGGTGTACTTTGAAGGGTGAAACGCTGTGGTGGAAGTGCCTAGGGCAGCCACGGTGGGAAGAGCCACAAAGGACGCCACGACGGTGAAACTAAAAAGTGAAGGTACCCGGGTCTGTGAGCAAGAGAACAGTGAAATTCCTGTGATGAAGTGCGGTGGTTGTCAGAGAGGCGGCCAATAAAAGCGGACCTGTTGAATATAACTCCTGTCTCTGTCTCGTGTCTGTCGGCGGCAAGAAGTGGGTCACCCCCCATTCCTGTTGGATCAGCACTCCCCCCCTCGCCTATCCTACACATGTACCAGTTGTATAAATTCACACTACAGATGTGTGTAGTGTGTATACATAAGCTGATGGAGGACATTTATGAAGGCCCTGAACCTGTTTTCTTGGTGAAAAATCTGCCTATTTTTGTAAAAGCCAAAAATGTATGACATTTACCACTACCCTCACTAATTTTCTAAAAATGTGCTTTGCATATCGAGAGGGGCATCGTCTCCAAGAATCAAACAAATTTGCCATAATTTAGTTTAAAAAATGGTGCTAAGTATAACAGAAATATATGCTGTCTTATAGCTAGCAATGATTTTGATTACTTGTTCACGTAGTGCCCAATATCCTTCAAATCTGTGACTTAGTATGTGACCTGAAAATTCTTAAAGGGAATCTGTCAGCAGGTTTTTGCCATTTAATCTGAGATCAGCATAACATACAGTAGAGCAAGTGAGCCTGATTCCAGTGATGTATCACTTACACGCTGCATGTTGCTTCAATACAATCAGTATTTTATCAGCAGGACATTATCACTACCTGAATAGTTTCAAGCAGTCCAGTAAGTGATACATTACTGGAATCTAGTTATCTGCTCCTACATCAAACTGCTCCCTGATGACATAGTCAAAAACAACTGACAGATTCCCTTTAAGGAAAATTTTCATATACAGATCCCTATCTGCTGCATGTAAGACAATAGAGAATGAAATACTGGAAGATCTCCAAATTTCATTTTTCATTTTTGCTGAAAGTGGAAAATGTGGTTGACAACAATATAACAATTTCCTTGACTGACAAGCCTTTGCTAATACCAGGTTAATTATCGGAGTCCAACCAATTGCTGACATCAATAATAGACATAATTAATGACTATCACTAAGGTTTCGATATACGGTAAATGCTTTCACACTTTGCTGCCTACACAAAAAGTATTTAAAGCCCCTTGATCAGTAATCAATAATAATCGGCCAAATAAGCTTTTTCTAAGAATTCCCATTCTCAATCAGCGTCCCATGTTTTGAATATTATAGATCAGCAAAACTCACACCATGGCTGATTGGTTCATTTATTTGGGTCATCAAATTACGTTGTCGTCACCTCATCTCCATTTGTAAACCCAAAGATCTGCTACTCACAATATGCAGATAGTATGGGAACCAAATGATCATATTAATGTTATGGTAAATAATTATACTTTGCTTTGATTATTATTTTGGACAATTAAATTTACCTATATATCTTTGCTAATTCTGTATTTTAGCAAAGCTTTTAAGTGTTATTCGTAAAAGCAATAACACAGGGTGTGGTCTCTAATATAGAGATGTCTGTGTGTTAAACATTTCTTTGTCTCTGAAAATCTAGTAATCTGAATAGAACTGGTCTGAATTTTGCTTTTCCCAACTTAAATAGTTTCTGTCTTAGATAGTGTACTCTAAAGACCCCGTTACATTTAGCGATGCACCAGCGATCCCGACAACGATACGACCCGGCCAGGATCGCTGGCGCATCGCTAAATGGTCGCTAGTGAGCTGCCAAACACGCAGATCTCACCAGCGATGCAGCAGCGGTCGATGGTCGTTACTTACCTGTCAGACGCGGCGATGATGACTTCTTCCGCCCGCGTCCATGGCTCACTCATCGGCGCCAGCAGGAAGCCGACGATGAGAAAATGTCCCAGGACGTTCTCACGCGATCACCGATAACCAACGGGGGAGCCGGTCGGAGGTGAGTGTCACATGTAACGATATCGCTAGTGATATCGCTGCTGCGTCACAAAATTGGTGACGCTTTAGTGATATTGCTAGCGATATCGCAATGTGTAAAAGGCCCTTAAAAAGCCATTCCCACTTTCTTATCTCTGTAGTTGTAATAAAGACTTGTGACTAGGCATCTGAGAACCAGACTAGAATTGTACACAGACAGACACTGGCTTTGTGTATTTTCTTGCCTCCGATGCATTGTATTTATTTGATTTCATTTTAATTTTAAATCAATAATGGCAGGTCTGGAGATAGTTTATATCTCAACCGAAATTAGCTCTCCTTGGAAGGGTCGACCACAACATTAACAACCTTTCATTCTCGTACATTGGCACCAATAAAGGCCCCTTAAACAATTGGTGATCAATTTTTTTCTGTAGTCGCAGAGATCCCTTGTTAACAGCTTTATATTGAGGGTCAAAGATGTTTTGTCTGTTTTTGACCCCATGTCACTCTCCGCAAGGAGAAACGTTACTACTTGGATCACGACCCCATACAAATGTTTTACCGGCAAATTCTAGATTAAATGTTGTTTCCATCAGGGTAAGCTTCAGAAGGCTTTACTCTAACATCATGAAATTAGACAATGTTTCACACTTGGTGGTGGTACTAGAAGATACATAAAGGTCAACGTGCAACGTTAAATGTCTGCCTTATTTCTATGGATACTGTACCCTTGATTCCTCAAGAAGGATGTTTTGTACTTTATTCATGATGAAGCACGTGATGGCCATGTTCTCCAGTAAAGGTCTGGGGCACATTTTTGCAATAATTTATGCTGCCTTTGTGGTGAATTTGTTGGACGAGCTTGATTCATCTGAAAAGGTGTAAAAATTCCCAAAATTGCACAATTTTTGTCAAAAACTGTGTGTTGAATTGAGGCCTGTGTGTCAGTCATATGATTTCACCTAAGGGCATGGTGTCTAATAAAATTTGTAAGCTTTCTTTTATTGTATTTTAGGGGTTACAGGAGATATATGTCAATTGTGCAAATTATTTAGAACATTTTACAACCAAACAAGAAATTCTGGTGTGATTGTAAAGCCGCGTTCTTCAGCTATACCATGATACAATACAGGTTGACATTTTACAGACCTTCTTCAGAAATAATAGTGTAACAAACACTTTGCTGGGTATGAAACTTGTCTTGTGAGCAAAATGAAGAGAAGCAGGTCACCAAATCCATGTGGAGTTTTGAGAACTAATTACTATCTAAAGGAAGACAGGCAGCTTCATAATGAGAGCACCATACATGAGAGAACCAGGGCATAATATGATTACTAAACCTGTAGTTGTTTGGAATGGAAGCCAAGGCGCTGTGCTCTAGATTGCAATGCCAACTTCAATACATATACACAGATGTTTGATGAAAAACTGCCTGTGGAAAGCACACAGAAGGATTTCACCAGCTAGGGTGGTCCAGATGACCTTGCCATTAAAGAAACCACCAGAAAAAGTGCTGTAAAGAAATGAAAGACGACAACGTCTTCTATTTATAAGCAATGTTCCTCTTATCTCAAAACAAGAAAAGCTCTGTGACAGCAACTAACAAACTATTATTTCTACGAATATCTAGGACCATGCGTCTAAACCTTTTTTCCAGTTCTTGCGATGGATGTGTGGCACCCCTGAGGGTTCGGTCGCCACAGAGATACCACACCTCAGGATGAGGTGCAGTACCTCTGTGGCAACCGAACCCTCAGGGGCGCCACATATCCAGAGGATCTGTATAGCAGCGTCGGCTACCCTAGCCGAGTACTACAGGTGGTGTCACGATTCCCCTTTTCCCAATAAATTATCCCACCATCTTCCCCCTCATTTGAACTTCCATCTTCTTTATTGGACACCCAGGGCCACGGACCGGGTCACCATCACCATCATGACAATTCCCCCCTTTAAAGAGCCTGAAAGGTCCGGTACCGAGTTCCCCCAGCCCTGCGGGGCATTCCAGATGTAATATACATGCAACGCAGGATTCGAAAGGAAAATATACTGAAAATTTTAGAATTAGAAACTCAAACTTTTGTAAAGTTGAAAATGACCGTAATGATATTGCTTTTACTGGGCTGTGCAGAAGACCTTCTCAGCTGATAAGTCCTGGATAAGCCTTCATGGACATCAGATAGAAAAAGAAAAAGCTACCCAAAATCTAGGGTGCAATTACACTGAACGAGAGCTCCTAGAAGTGCTTTGGCACTTTAGAAATGTAATATAGTAATGGCAATTGAATTTTTTACCCAGAGAATTAAAAGAGAAGCATTATCTTAGGGTCTTGAAGTTATTGTTTCTATTGGTACCATGTGTGGGTGTTTTAAGTAGACCTGTTTGTTTTGACTGGAGGCATCCTTAATAATTTATGAAATTTATGAAATTACTGTATGAATTTTTGTATAATAAATAAAATATTTATTTCTTTTTACATTCTTTGCCTGTCCGGTATTTTGGAGGGTAAGGTATACATGTGTCATAGTGGAATGTGACCTTTTGTTTAAGGTTTTTTTGGGGGGCTAATATGTATGTGACTAAAAAATGGACAGCGCATTGATTAAAGTGAGAAAAAAATTGTCCCACTTTTCTGGATGAAAATTGCACCGTTTTTCTTACACTTGTGTGACGCTAGTCTAAGGTTACATTTACACTGCATGATTATTAGCAACAAACGATCAAAAGAACACTTAATTCTTGATGATGTAAAAAGTCTGACAGTTACATGACAAATAAGCAAAACATCCATTCATTGGGTGAAATAATCTTTTGGCTTGCTTAAAGGAAACATGTCACCAGGTTTGTTCCTTATGGGATAAAACTAGTTCCTTTCAGCCCTGATGTACAGCATTCTATTACACTGTGTATATATCCACAATCCGGCCTTCAAGACAATAAAAAGACCTTTTTATAATGCTCATTTGCTGGGTGGTCGGGTCCAGTGTGCATCACATTCTTGGTCCGGCGCCTCCTTTCTCTTGCAACGACATCCTCCTTCTTGCTTCATGTGGATGACACATCCTGCATCATCCAGACAGTGTCCCCCGGCATCATGCCCCTGTGCAGACGTACTTCTCTCTGAAGGCAGAGCAAAGTGCTGCAGTGGGCACGCACTGGGAAAGGTCAAAGAGCCCTGGCTCTTTCGCACTGCAGTACTTTACTCTGCCCTGTTCAAGAGCGTGATGCCAGGGAGACTGTGTGGATGACGTAGGGACGTGTCATCCACATGAAGCACAGAAGGAGGATGGCATCAAAAGAAGAAGGGAGGCACCGGACCAGGACCAGCGACACCCCTGGGACCATACCGTCCCACAGCTGAGTATAATAAAAGGTCTTTTGTGTTTTAATGGGCTGTCTATCAGGGCTGAAATGAGCTTGTCTTACGTCATATTGGACAAACCTGGTGACAGGTTCCCTTTAAAATATAATTGTTCTCGACAGCACATCATCTTACGTAACAAAGACAAGCTGCTGAGCACAGTGGCAGCTAATGCACACTAAATGATCTATTATTGAGCATCTATATTAGAAAGCTCTGTTGCTGTGACCTGGCGATATTGTGACAATAAAGCCACATTCACACATTGAGTATTTGGTGAGTATTTTAGCTCAGTATTTGTAAGCCAAAACCAGGAGTGGGAGATCAAACAGAAGTGGTGATGTGTCTCTATTATACTTTCCCTCTGATTGTTCCTCTTCTGGTTATGATTTAGAAAGACTGATGTAAAATACTGACCAAATACTGACCGTGTGAATGTGGCCATAGTAGTTTTTTTCCTAGTACACCTGCTCACATGCACCTGTCCTATCAACATTTTAGGACAGGTTTCTGTAACAAAACTGTAGCCATGGTTATATAATTATCTCCCTAGACAAAAGAAGTATGATTAGCTAATTAAATGTATTTAGGAGTTTGTTTCTATTCTCAGAAGACCCTTTTAGCTTATACCTGGAGACATGTGCAATAATGGGTTGCATTATCTTCTTTCCTGAAGATTTCCAGCTCAGCGCGTGGTTGTGCTGCCGGTACAAACTTTGTGCACTCCCTTGCCGCTAGCTTTACATCTGCAGCATAGAAATAGTGTAGGGCCACTAATGCTGGCTCCAGAGCGCCACTTGCAGGCTCGGAAGGATAGCGCATGTAAGGGCACATGCGTTGCCTAGCAAAACCACCCATTCTGACACCGCAGAGGTGAGTGGAAAACCCAGGCAAATGACGTGCGCCATAGAATTAAGCATCCCTCCATTCCTGAGAGAAGAGAGTATTTTAATGGGAAGTGAATTGCAAAGTTGCTTATTTTTACAAGCGCAAAGGCACTTTCCAATTTTACCTATTTAATATGATTAGACAACCCGTTTAAAACTAATGCGTCTGACAGATGGCTTATGGTGGCATACATCTCCTATGAGGTCTCACCGTACAGATGTAGCTAGCAATACAACGCCAATATGATGTTACCGGCTTAGTTTCGCCTGCCTAAGCAGTTTACAGAGTGCATTGATGGAGTAGCGTAGTGTATTATGTTATTCCATACCTTTTTCAAGAGCGAGAGAGAGATGCTAAAAGCATATTCAGGGTAATGATACCCTGGGGATATGATGATGAGTTGCCGTGAAGATCCTTTACAACGTCTAATCTTAGTCTTGATGGATAGATAACACTGTTTCACTCCACAAAGAATTATATCTTTATATTTATTACAATTATTATTATTATTATTTATTTTAAAGACCATTAAAAGTAGTAGAAAGACTCTTCCAAATGGTACAAGTAACATTTCAACTCCCGTTACTCACATCCGAAAAAGGCTCAGGAAGGGCAGCTAAAACATTGCTTGGAACATATTGGGGATTAAATGAAATATCTATTTTTCTCTTATTTTGGAGTGCTGCCAATTTTTCTGCATTTTTAAGTTTGATCACTATCCACTTTGTAAGGATGTGCAACCTTGACTTCCCGTTGCTAATTGTTATTTTTCTAATTGCATGTGTATGGTAATACACTTCTCAACATTGAAATCGCAACACCAAGAAAAAAAATTGTGAAATTATGGAAATCACAGGATTGATGATATACAAATGATGAAAAAAATGGAAACAACATTTTCTAAACTTCTCGATTTATTCAGCGTCGATTTTCAGTGTCGTAGGTAGACATACACACATTTACCCACCTTGGCAGCTATGAATGAGTTTATTATTGGTAGTCTGAAGAATGTTCTGCCATGCTGAATGCAGTTGGGCACGCAAATCATCAAGATCCTCTGCCCGCAGTTCTCTTCGAAATTACCGACCAATGATGTTCCAGATAAGCTGGATGGAAGGCAAATCTGGAGACACTGCAGACCATAGTAGTGTATTTAGGCCACTAAAGCAGTGCTTATTATAGTATCCGAAGAATTATATGGTCTGGTGTTATGTTGAGAAATGACTCCTATGTTCCCTGCATGGCAAAACTTTTGCAAAGCAGACAGCTATCCAGCAGACCCATCTTTGCTCCCCACAAAGCTAAATTTTCCTTGACGGTGTCAGCGTTAAGCCTTCAAGTAGCCAAGATAGGTGCAGCAGCAACTACAGAATATTTGACAAATGTTTTACCTGTCACAATGCCAAGTGTTATGAATGGGTCACCGAGGAGGATGGCAGGAACAGGCTAAGCCACCAGAAAACCAGAGAGGTTGGTAACTTAGCGGATTTCAGACCCCTGATCCTATCAACACAACTAGCAGTAGCCTTGGAGCGTTCCTACGATGCCCTAGACGCTTCGACACAGCCGGAGAACTAACTAAGCCTAAAGTCAGAAAGGTGAAATCTAAACTGCCCCGGAGCAGATCCCCAAAGGAATAGACAGCCCCCAAACATATATTGTCAGTGAGACAAGATGAGACACAAACACAGGCAGAAAACAGACTGAGCAAATCGTGGGGCCCAAGCTGTCTAGACAGGACAGAAAAGATACTGTCTGCAATCACGCATAAAACCCTAAAAAAATCCAACACTTCTGGTATACAAAAAACCTGAGGCCACACAACCTCACCCCCGCTAGATCAGCACTCTGGTATAAACTGGAAGCAAAGCAAAAGATACTAACATAACAGGGGACTGAACAAACTGACTCAAGCTGTAACATAAGGAGCAGGGCCCAGCGCTGCCCCCAGCAGGGAGTAGGCTGAACCCTAGCAACAAAGCAGAAAGCAAAAAAAAGGCACAACCAAATTAGATGCAAAGGATTAGCAAAAGAATCACTTAACTGAACAATGCAGATCAGGCAGGGGACAAAAGAACTCCAAATGCACAAGGAGGAAATCATCAGCAACCACCAAGAGCAGCCAGCTCAATTATATGCTCCCAGCCCGGAATCCCAGGTTCCCAATTATCATCGTCAGGTGGGGAACTTCCATCAACCTGGCCAGCTCCACTACTCTCAGTAACCACCAGAGGGAGCAGAGGGAGCTTTGGCTCAGAAATCCGAGCAAGGGAATTCACAACAGCCAAGCATGATGCACTTCAGCATACAGACATGCGCCAGCTGAACACCCATGAACATTGAACCCTGATTCCATGGATTTTTGGGTGAGCACAGTGGACCAGTTCCAAGAAATAGCCATAATAGCTATGGGCGTGCTGTCAGGTCAGCCTCCTTTGTCAAAGACAGTATTCATCATAGTCGCTACTCTCCACAAGTGTGGAAAACCTTACATTTGTCAAAACTAATCAGTCATGGATTAATGCTGACTTTCATTCACTTACGGCTGATACCAACAATTAGATTGCTTTTGTCGACAATGTTCTGCTGTCACTAGTAGCATGGCACATGACATGTCAGACATCTACTTCCTATCCATCACATCATCTATAATGTACTCTACATCCCACAAGCAGTAAACAGGAGTAACACCGCCAATGTAAAATATTCTGTTTTTATTGATTACATAATTTAATAATATATATACACACAATAAAAAACAGAAAATGTCAATAAGAGGCAGAGGCCACACATGATACCATCTGGTACAATTAGTTATCTTAATGATATGATGTAAATACATGCCTGGTACCCACTATTGCATGCACATAATTGAACAGATGTCACAAGATGGAAGAGCTGGAGAAATACATAAATAAACTAGATCTCAATAAATATGCAGCACTGAAATTATAATAATCTTAGTGATTAAAGGTTGTGCAAAGCCAGCAATGTCCCACTACATACACACACACACACATATATATATATATATATATATATATTTATTTATATATATATACAGTTGTGGCCAAAAGTATTGACACCCCTGCAATTCTGTCAGATAATACTCAGTTTCTTCCTGAAAATGATTGCAAACACAAATTTTTTGGTATTATTATCTTCATTTAATTTGTCTTAAATGAAAAAAACACAAAAATAATTGTCCTAAAGCCAAATTGGATATAATTCCACACCAAACATAAAAAAGAGGGTGGACAAAAGTATTGGCACTGTTTGAAAAATCATGTGATGCTTCTCTAATTTGTGTAATTAACAGCACCTGTAACTTACCTGTGGCACCTAACAGTTGTTGGCAATAACTAAATCACACTTGCAGCCAGTTGACATGGATTAAAGTTGACTCAACCTCTGTCCTGTGTCCTTGTGTGTACCACATTGAGCATGGAGAAAAGAAAGAAGACCAAAGAACTGTCTGAGGACTTGAGAAACCAAATTGTGAGGAAGCATGAGCAATCTCAAGGCTACAAGTCCATCTCCAAAGACCTGAATGTTCCTGTGTCTACCATGCGCAGTGACATCAAGAAGTTTAAAGAACATTGGCACTATGGCTAACCTCCCTAGATGTGGACGGAAAAGAAAAATTGACAAGAGATTTCAACGAAAGATTGTGCGGATGTTGGATAAAGAACCTCGACTAACATCCAAACAAGTTCAAGTTGACCTGCAGTCCGAGGGTAGAACAGTGTCAACCCGTACTATCCGTCGGCGTCTGAATGAAAAGGGACTGTATGGTAGGAGACCCAGGAAGACCCCACTTCTTACCCTGAGACATAAAAAAGCCATGCTGGAGTTTGCCAAAACTTACCTGAAAAGGCCTAAACGTTTTGGAAGTATGTTCTCTGGTCACATGAGACAAAAGTAGAGCTTTTTGGGCAAAGGCATCAACATAGAGTTTACAGAAGAAAAAAAGAGGCATTCAAAAAAAAAACACGGTCCCTACAGTCAAACATGGCAGAGGTTCCCTGATGTTTTGAGGTTGCTTTGCTGCCTCTGGCACTGGCCTGCTTGACCGTGTGCATGGCATTATGAAGTCTGAAGACTACCAGCAAATTTTGCAGCATGATGTAGGGCCCAGAGTGAGAAAGCTGGGTCTCCCTCAGAGGTCATGGGTCTTCCAGCAGGACAATGACCCAAAACACACTTCAAAAAGCACTAGAAAATGGTTTGAGAGAAAGCACTGGAGACTTCTAAGGTGGCCAGCAATGAGTCCAGACCTGAATCCCATAGAACACCTGTGGAGAGATCTAAAAATGGCAGTTTGGAGAAGGCACCCTTCAAATATCAGGGACCTGGAGCAGCTGGCCAAAGAAGAATGGTCTAAAATTCCAGCAGAGCATTGTAAGAAACTCATTGATGGTTACCGGAAGCGGTTGGTCACAGTTATTTTGGCTAAAGGTTGTGCAACCAAGTATTAGGCTGATGGTGCCAATACTTTTGTCTGGCACATTTTGGGAGTTTTGTGTGAAATGATCAATGTTTTGCTTTTTGCTTCATTCTCTTTTGTGTTTTTTCATTTAAAACAAATTAAATGAAGATAATAATACCAAAGAATTTGTGTTTGCAATCATTTTCAGGAAGAAACTGAGTATTATCTGACAGAATTGCAGGGATGTCAATACTTTTGGCCACAACTTTATATATATTGCTACTATTTAGAGGAGTAAATGGTTAATAACTAATAAGACCACTTCAAAAGGAAAAATATGTATCACTCCAGGGCACACACATGTAAAGTGCTTTGTGCAGAACTACAAAATGTTCTACTAAATAACAGTAAGCATAGTCCTACTGGTCAATGTTTATCAATTAATAAATCAATATATATGATTCTAGGGTATATTACATAGCAATAATGTTTGCTTCGAGTGGTGCTTCTTCCGAAACGTGCGTCGGGGGGTATTTCCTTCAGGGTCCACACAGGTTGGTATACCCATTTTTGCTTATGCTTTGTATGTGCCTTGCTTATAAATTTTAACTTTGCAGGTATGTGAAAGCCTACCCCTAGGGATTGATTTATTTGAATAGTGCCCCATTCGATTTACCTACTTGTCCAGGACTTGGCTATTAGGTTGTTGTACATTTATACATATCAAGGGTCAGTGTTTTAAGTAAGACTATGTCCAGTGCTACAATGTTGTGTCAACATTTTTTTGAAGCCACAAAATTCAAATTTATGCTATTATTAGCTGCAATGGTTGATGTTATAACCAATAAATAGTAGACATTGGCTAAAGGAAACACAGGAGATATTGATTCTGCAGTTTTGATTAATTACATGGTGGACATCAATAAATTCACATGATGCTATAGTTATGCACCAGATATCATGGGTACAGTGTGCCTGACTAGAGAGGTCATGAGCCCAGATATTTCCAAACTGGTTGTATGCTTAAACGAATCGACAAATTCGATTTCAGTCTTGATCCCTTGTCAACTGTGGTCATTTCGCAGCTCCTGAGTGTCCTCTGAGTATTTTGGGCATTTTCTTAGATTATGTTTGCGATCCCGCAGCTGCATGATTTGCGGCTGTTAGACAACCTGAACTCATGCAGGGTATGCCTGTTTGTTAGGGAATCCCCACATGTATTCAGGCTGTCTAGCAGCCACAAATCATGCAGCTGCGGGAACTCAAACATAATCTACAAGCACGCCCAAGATATTCGGAGAACACCCAAGCATGCTCAGAAAACTCGAATAACGAGCACACGCCCTCATCACTAATAATAACCTATTTGTCTTCTAATCTGCCTTTATTTAGTGTTTGTGTTTCTCATTCGTGTCCAAAAATGGCACAGGCTGAACATTGTCTAAAGCGTCCATCTTAAACCTATATTGTATGAGTTGGTGAAGTCATTACTAATGCAAAGCCTAAATGTTAGTTAAATTACAGGAGATGCTGCATAGTGAAGTTTTAAAAGAACATTATTGACGGAAGAAGCTATTTTAGCTTCTCAATGAAAATCAATACTGCGATCAGTCTGGGACTTAACGGTCGCTATAATAAAAGATAGAAAAGCATCATATTGTTAAAGAAATTCTTCTCTTTTATTACATTGCTTTACATACAGATCCTTAACAGTTTTCGTTCATTCAGTATGGGTAAAATCTCACACCGATAGTAGGAGGAGAAGGGTCACCTGGGTCACATACTGACAGGTAGGTTCTTGGCCATTGGGCAGGACCAATCCTACTACATGCTTAATTTTGTCCCCGCTCAGTCATACAATCCCTTAAGGAAGCACATTTACCTACAAAAAGATGTGGATAGTAACCATGTAGACATTAGGGTCATGCCCGTGAGATTGTGATCAAAAGGTGAAATAACCTTAAGTAAAATACAGCACTCATTACAATTTAGGTGCAGGAATAGAAGACAGAGTGAGAGATGAGTTCTGCTGAAATGCCATGTGTTAATACTGCAACATGACCTTTATTGCCTAGGGACCCAGACCATGAGCCTAAGAAAGTTTTAATTCTGTCCCTTGTACCTGCATGTTACGTCCTAACATATGCTCCTGCAATAGAATTAAGCAAGAACTTTACTAGTTACGTAAAGGAAAAAATGACCGGTCTTTTAAATAAATCATTCGGAATTTAATAAAATCACAACTTTATATAATTAAAAAATATATAGATTTGAAACGTCCACAATTGTGAAGGCTAAATGTTGTGAACTGTCTTAATCCGACTTTTGTGGCAGGGCTCCCTCTGGTGGATACTGGTGGCAGTGGAGCTGGTCAACAGGATGTTAATCCAACAGCTGCAGAGCATGATTGGAGAAATGGAGGTAGTGACTGGGAGTACATAAGTGAGCAAGCTTCTCTCAGTGGCTGCCGGTGATACTCCTGTCTGTGCATATTGAGGATATCTGTCTCCTGCCAGATCCTGCATTTTCCAGTTAAGTGTCATTTGCTAAATCCTTTGCCTTGCTGTCAGGAGTCAGCTGGCTCCCCCTGGGGCTGCTGGCTCCTGCCCTGTATTTTTGTATCTTGTGTTTGTTTGCTCAGTCCCCTGCTGTATTAGCCTGTTGCTAGCCGCCAGTTCACACCTGAGTGCTGATATAGTGGAGGCGAGGTTGTGCTAACCTCCGTATTTTTGTGTAGAAGCGGAGGCAGAGATGGTGAAGTTCACATTTGTTTTTATTTTTTAAGTGGAACCTCGGGACCACGGTCTGGGGGGCTCCAAAGGGGGCGTGACTAGTGAGCCCCGGGCACCCGTAGTAAAGCCCCTCAGGCAGGGCCAGAATGCAATACCCGGAGGACACAGGTGCTACCTCCAGTTAGACCCCGAACACGTGGCAGCTGTCCCAGTGGGACCAAAAGGGATAACAAAAGTTACAGCAGAGTCCGTAATGCGCTGGGTCCTGGATCCAGTTAGTTGATAAGGAGTCGGTTCCAGTGACCTTCACACAGTCCTTGGACTTAGATGGCTGTAGGCGGAACGGGATGGCTTAGGCCCAGATGGTTGCTGATATAACCAGGTAACACAGGATACTGATATGCTGTGGAAACAGAGAGCATTAGACAATGCAAAGAGACTGCAGATGCAGCACAGACAGGTTAGCATGAGAACCGGATGTAGCAATGATAGATACTCGTTGCTCCGGCGCTCTCCCTATGGAGGAGAGGCCAGAAATAGCAGCCAGTGCGCTGCCATTGGTTGATTGCATTTTTTGAATAATGCACGCCGCCCCTTTAAGAAGGCAAGAGAGTGGGTGGGCGTGCCCTAATGGCCTTAGCTACAGATCTCCTCACAGGACGCCAGGAGGAGGAGGCAGGAGGGAGGACAGAATGCTGAGCTGCAGAATGAGAGGCTCGAGGTGAGTGCCCAGAATTGAGAGTAGCAGCAGGCCTGGACACAGAGCCAGGACGGGGACCGGGTGTAACATTGTGCTTCAGACGTGTTGGAATTTTTAGGGTTTTTGCGTGATTGCAGACAGTGGCTTTTCTGTCCTGCCTATCTACTCAGTGTGAGCCCCATCATTTGCTCAGTCTATTTTCTGTCTGTGTCCGTGTTTCATCTTGTCTCACCGACAATATATGTTTGGGGGCTGTCTATTACTTTGGGGATCTGCTCCGGGGCAGTTTTGATTTCACCTTTCTGTTTTTAGGCTTAGTTAGTCCTCCATGTTGTGAGTTCATTTTCCCCTTCATTACTGAGGCCCGAGGAACTCCCTCTTCTGGTAAAGAAAGGTAGTGAGCCTGATTGTCAAACACCTGAGGCTGATGATTGTGACTGGCTGAGTGGAGTTACGGACTGGATATAATGCTGCCGACGCCCTTCTGCCCTGCGGGTGATTTCTCTGTGGGATCCTTGGAGACCAGTCTGAATTCCTGCTCCTCCAAAGCTAAGTTTGCTGCTCGGCCTTTTGCTTTTGTGCTTTGATTTTGTTTTTGCTTTGTTTTTCTGGATTTTGCCATTCCCTGCTGGGGTGTGCTGAATTCATTTAGCTCTGTCTTCTGAAAATACCTGAGTGCTGATTCAGTTTTTGAAGCCTAGCTGCTTCAGGGCCTTTTTCATATCAGCTGGTTGGCTTTTGTCTTTGATAGGGTTTTGGCAGATTGCAGACAGCAGCCTTCCTTTCCTTTCCTATCTAGGTAGTTTTGGGGCCCCGTCTTTGCTCAGTCTATCTTTCTGTCTGTGTTAGTATTTTCATCTTACTTCACCGCAATTATATGTTGGGGGCTGCCTATTGCTTTGGGGTCTGCTCTGGGGCAGTTTAGATTTCCCCTTTCTTTCTTTAGGCCTATGTATTTCTCCGGCTGTGATCGAGGGGTCTAGGGCATCGTAGGAACCCCCCACGGCTACTGCTAGTTGTGTTGATAGGTTCAGGGGTCTGCAATCTGATAGTTGCCAACTTCTCTGGTTTTCTGGACTTAGCTTGTATTTCTGCTTTTGCCTCCTACGGTGACTCATTCATAACACCTCCGGCTGTGACAAGCCGTCTAGGGCATCGTAGGAACGCTCCATGGCTACTGCTAGTTCTGTTGTTAAGATCAGGTGTCTGCAATCCGCTGAGTGACCAACCTCTCTGGTGTTCGGGTGGCATTTCCTTTTGCGCTTTCCTCCTCGGTGACCCATTCATAACAGCTAAAACTAAAATATTATTAACTTATAACTTTATTTCAAAGAAAAAGTTGTAAGAGAAAAACAATTTGAAAACTATTTTTTTGCAGTTTTCCTCCAAGACTGAATCAACATAACTAAGCTATACAGTCTGTAATCTGTAATAGTCTAAATATAGTAGACTCTAATGGGATATCATGAGCTTTTAATGGAACCTGGAATAATTGCTACTTTCTTTCTAACCCAAGCCTCTGGTGTATGTCAAGTTATAGGCAAATACGTTGCATACTTGCCCTTGAACTCTCACGTTAAAACCCCATTTTTACTGAATGCTAGGGATGAGCAGATCTTTTGAAATACATATTTGCCCGCTTTGACAAATTATTCCCAAAATTTTCATTTGCAGGGAGTAAATTTCATAAATCTTAATAGTGGATATCTTGTAATTGTTCAGAAAATACTCATGGAGATGAGGAGAGAGGACCCTGCTGACCATAAGAGCTTACTCTATACAGGTGGGAGAGAGAGGAACCTGCTGCCTATAAGAGCTTACACTTTACAGGGGAGAGAGAGAATACCCGACTGACCATAAAAGCTTAAACACTATAGAAGAAAGAGCGAGGTCACCAGTGATCATAAAAACATACACTATACAGGTGAGGGAGAGTTTCCCACTGATCCTAAGAACTTACACTTTAGGGGAAATAATGAGAGAGGAACTCACTGACCTTAAGAGATTACACTCTGAACATTTTAAAAGAAAATATATATCGAGCAAATGTTCTTTTGGAATCCATCCCTGTACATACATCTGGTGTATACACCAAAACCATTCCTAGCACAAATGCAGACACTGTAAACATAGCGTAAGGGCCATCTTCATCAATATACAGCAGTCTAAGCCATGTCTTTTGGGGCTTTAACTGAACAATGGAGAGAAGGGGAATTTTCTGTAAGAAGGGAGCAGAAGCAAAAAGTGGAGGCAGCTGTTGTGAGTTCATTCTCACCAGTTGTGAGTTCCCCTTCTGGACTCCCTCTGGTTGTGACGGGAGGTGGTGCGGCTGGTTTGATCGGTGGAGATCTGCCACCTGAGTATGAGGATGATGATTGGATCTCAGGATTCTCAGATTGGATTTAAGACAGCCGACGCCCTATTCAGTTGCTGGTGATTCCTTCTGGCTTGTCAGCTCTTGGTTTTCAGCTCTGTTCCAGTCATCTAAAGCTAAGTTTTTCTGCTAATGTTCACACTTGATTTTGTTGGTCTATTCAGTTTTTTGTGTGGTCTGCCAGCCCCGGCGGGGGGCTGAGCTGAATTTCCACTCTTATTTATCAGTATTTTGCCAATTGGCTTTTTGTCCCTTACTAGTTCAGTCTCTTTTTGCTCTGTCTCAGAATATTCCAGAGTGCCGATATAGTGGGAGAAGTCTCGTGACTTCAGGGTTAATTTTGCTATTAGAAGTGTTGGACATTATTTTTGTAGGGTTTTTTGCAGGTTGCAGATAGTGACTTTCCTTTCCTTTCCTGTCTAGTTAGTTTGGGCCCCATCGTTTGCTCTTCCTATTTTCCTGCCTGTGTTTGTGCCTTCATCTTGTTTCACCATCAGTACATGTGTGGGGGCTATCTATTCCTTTGGGGTCTGCTCTGGGGCAGTTAGTTTTCCCTTTTCTTGCTTTAGGCTTATCTAGTCCTCCGGCCATGACGAGGCATCTAGGAACATCGTATGCACGCTCCACGGCTACTGCTAGTTGTGTGGTAAGATCAGGGATCTGCAATCTGCATAGTTACCAACTTCTCTGGTTTTCTGTGGCTTAGCTTGTTTTGTTTTTTTTCTACTCGGTGACCCATTCGTAACAGAATCACCAGCTTTACCGCAGATTCTAGGGTACTCAAAAGCAGGTAAGAATTGTATATATGTATATTTTTTCCTCTTTTTCTCTGGGGCCGAAGGAGGATTTTTTTTTTTTAAATGGAGATTAAGCAATTGTCTGATCGTGTGGAACAACTCACTGCTGAAGTGCGGGGAATTTCCGCCTATCTCCCTCATTCACATGCTGCTGAACCAAGGATCCCTACTCCTGATGTGTTTTTTGGGAAACGGTCTACATTTTTGAATTTTAAGAATAATTGTAAATTATTTCTTGCCTTGAAGCCTAATTCATCGGGGAGCTCTGCGCAGCAGGTTAAAATTGTCATCTCTTTGCTGCGCAGCAATCCCCAGGATTGGGCATTTTCTTTGACACCTGAAGATCCTATTCTGACTAATGTGGATGCATTTTTTCAAGCCTTGGGGTTGTTGTATGATGAACCTAATGTTATTGATCAAGCTGAGAAAGCCCTATTGGCATTGAACCAGGGTCAGGATTCTGCAGAGTTATACTGTCAAAAATTCCGAAAGTGGGCGGTCCTTACTACCTGGAATGATGGTGCCTTGGCAGCTCTCTTTCAGAAGGGTCTGTCAGAAACCGTAAAAGATACTATGGTGGGATTTCCTGTTCCCTCTGGTCTTTACGATTCTATGTCATTAGCCATTCAAATTGATCGGCGTTTACATGAACACAAAACTACACCTTTAGGACAAATGTCTGAACCTATGCAGTTTTGTCTAGGGCGCAATGTCAGGAGTTTAGAAGGCGTAATAAGCTGTGTTTTTTCTGTGGAGACGTCTCTCATATTATTTCTGTCTGCCCAAAATGAGAGAAACGTTTTGCACACACATTTGCTGTGGGCAGTATACAACCTAAGTTTATTTTGGCAATTACACTGATCTGCTCCTTATCCACATTTTCCCCGAAGGCTTTTGTGGATTCAGGAGCAGCGTTGAATCTGATGGATTTGGACTTTGCTAAACTTTGTGGTTTTTCCATGACGCCTCTGAGGACGCCTATTCCTTTGAGCGGTATTGATGTTACTCCTTTGGCAGAGAATAAACCTCAGTTTTGGACCCAGGTGACGATGCGGGTTGCCCCAGACCACCAAGGAAATTGTAAATTTTTGGTGCTGCAAAATTTGTATGATACTATTGTTCTGGGTTTTCCTTGGTTGCAAACTCGTAATCCAGTTAGGGATTAGAAATCTGGGTCTGTGGTGAGCTGGGGTTGTCAGTGTGTTCTTAGGGACGCTCCTGTTTTCTCCACCTCTCCTCAGTCTCATGATATTCGTGATTATCTATCTGATTTTTCTGATGTATTTAGTGAAAGCAAGTCTGCGTCTTTGCCTCCTCATAGGAGTTATGACTGTGAAATTGAGTTGATGCCTGGGTGTAAATTTCCCAAGGATCGGCTTTTCAACTTATCAGTACCCGAACATAATGCTATGCGATCCTATATTAAGGAGTCATTGGAGAAGGGTCGTATTAGACCATCCTCGTCACCTTTAGGGGCTGGTTTTTTTTGTGGCCAAGAAAGATGGTTCATTAAGACTGTGTATTGATTATCGTTCCCTTAACAAGATGACGGTTAAATATCAGTACCCGTTACCTCTGATGTCTGATTTATTCTCCAGAGTTAAGAGTGCCTGCTGGTTTACTAAGCTTGACCTCAGGGGGCATATAATCTTATTCGCATCAAGCACGGGGATGAATGGAAGACGGCGTTTAATACTCTGGAGGGACATTTTGAGTACCTGGTGATGCCTTTTGGGCTCACTATTGCCCCTTCTGTCTTACAGTCCTTTATGAATGATATTTTCTGTGACTTTTTGAAGTTTTTGATCATCTTTCTGGATGATATTTTGATCTTTTCTTGTGATTGGGATTCTCATGTGGAACACGTCCGGACTGTGTTCAGTATTTTGAGAGAGAATTCCCTGTTTGTTAAGGGATCGAAATGCCTCTTTGGTGTACAGAGGATTTCATTTTTGGGATTTATCTTATCTCCATCGACTATTGAAATTGACCCGGCCAAGGTACAGGCCATTTATGATTGGGTTCAGCCTACTTCTTTGAAGGCCCTCCAGAAGTTTTTGGGTTTTGCTAATTTCTATCGTAAATTTATAGGTAATTTTTCTGGTATTGTCAAACCACTGACTGATCTGACCAAGAAGGGCGCTGATGTGCTGAATTGGTCTCCTGAGGTTGTCTCGGCATTTCAGGAGCTTAAGCAGAGATTTACTTCAGCTCCAGTTTTTAGGCAACCTGATGTCTCACTTCCATTTCAGGTGGAGGTAGATGCTTCTGAGATTGGTGCAGGAGCTGTTTTGTCCCAAAAAGACCCTGTGACTTCTAAGATGAATCCCTGTGCCTTCTTTTCTCGAAAGTTCTACCCATCTGAAAGCAACTATGACGTGGGGAATCGGGAATTGTTGGCCATGAAGTGGGCATTTGAGGAGTGGAGACATTGGTAGGAGGGAGCTAGACATCAAGTTGTGGTCCTCACCGATCACAAGAATTTGATTTATCTGGAGTCGGCCAAACACTTGAATCCTGGACAGACTAGATGGGCCTTGTTTTTCACGCGTTTTAATTTTGTGGTCTCTTTTCTTCCGGGCACTAAGAATATTAAGGCAGACGCCCTTTCTAGGAGTTTCTTTGCCGATTCTCTTTGTGTGACCGAGGCTACTACCATCCTAGGTGAGGGGGCAGTTCTTTCTGCCATTTTGCCCGATTTGAAACGCGCCCTGGAGGAATTTCAGGAGGATAAACCTGAGCGTTGCCCTATGGGAAAATTAGATGTTCCTGACCAGTGGAGAAAGAGAGTGATGTCTGAAATTCATTGCTCCGCATTGGCTGGTCATCCAGGTATTTTTGGTACCAGAGATTTGATGAGTCGGTCCTTTTGGTGGCCTGCCTTTTCTCGTGATGTCAGGAATTTTGTACAGTCCTGTGGGACTTGTTCTCGGTCTAAACCCTGTTCTCGTTCCAGTGGGTTGCTGATGCCCTTGCCGGTGCCCAAGAGGCCATGGACCCATATCTCAATGGATTTTATTTCTGATCTTCCTGTCTCTCAGAGAATGACTGTTATCTGGGTGATTTGTGATAGATTTTCGAAGATGGTCCATCTTGTACCACTCCCAAAGTTGCCATCTTCTGCTGAGTTGGTGCCCTTGTTTTTACAAGAGGTGGTTCGGTTACATGGGATTCCTGAGAACATTTTGTCCGACAGAGGAGTCCAGTTTGAGTCCAGATTCTGGAAAGCCTTTTGTTCCAATCTGGGAATTCAGGTATCCTTCTCCTCCGCATTTCATCCCCAGACCAATGGACAGACTGAGAGAACAAACCAGACCTTGGAGTCTTGTTTGAGATGTTTCATATCTGCTGATCAGGATGATTGGGTCTCATTTTTGCCCTTGGCCGAATTCACACTGAACAATAGAGCTAGTTCTGCCACTTTGATGTCACCCTTTTTCTCTAATTTTGGGTTTCATCCTCGGTTCTCTTCAGGACAAGTGGAATCTTCATCCTGCCCAGGTGTGGACACTGTGGTTAGAGAATGCAGCAGATATGGGACCAAGTGGTGGATAAGTTGTCACTTTCTCAGGAAAAGGCCCAGCGATTTTCCAACTGGCATAGGACCATTGGTCTCCGGTTTAAAGTGGGTGATATGGTTTGGTTGTCGTCCAAGAATATTCCTATGAAGGTTGCATCTCCTAAATTTAAGCCAAGATTTATTGGTCCTTATAAGATTTTGGAAATTCTTAATCCTGTTTCGTTTCGATTGGCTCTTCCAGTTACGTTCAAGATCCATAATGTATTTCACAAATCTCTGTTGAAGAGGTTTGTTGAGCCAGTGGTTCCTATGGCAGCACCTCCTGACCCTATGTTGGTCGAAGGCAATGTGGAATATGTGGTAAAGAAAATATTGGATTCTCGTTTGGTTAGAGGGAGACTCCAGTATTTGGTCAAATGGAAGGGTTATGGTCAGGAAGATAATTCTTGGGTCTCTGCCTCCGATATTCATGCCAATAGATTGGTTCTTGTTTTTCACCGGGCCCATCCTGATCGGCCTGGTGGCGTGGATGAGGGTTCGGTGACCCCTTCTCAAGGGGGGGGTACTGTTGTGAGTTCATTGTCACCAGTTGTGAGTTCCCCTTCTGGACTCCCTCTGGTGGTGACGGGAGGTGGTGCGGCTGGTTTGATCGGTGGAGATCTGCCACCTGAGAATGAGGATGATGATTGGATCTCAGGATTCTCAGATTGGATTTAAGACAGCCGACGCCCTATTCAGTTGCTGGTGATTCCTTCTGGCTTGTCAGCTCTTGGTTTTCAGCTCTGTTCCAGTCATCTAAAGCTAAGTTTTTCTGCTAATGTTCACACTTGATTTTGTTGGTCTATTCAGTTTTTTGTGTGGTCTGCCTGCCCCGGCTGGGGGATGAGCTGAATTTCCACTCTTATTTATCAGTATTTTGCCAATTGGCTTTTTGTCCCTTACTAGTTCAGTCTCTTTTTGCTCTGTCTCAGAATATTTCATAGAGCTGATATACAGTAGTGGGAGAAGTCTAGTGACTTCAGAGTTAATTTTGCTATCAGAAGTGTTGGACATTATTTTTGCAGGGTTTTTTGCAGGTTGCAGATAGTGACTTGCCTTTCCTTTCCTGTCTAGTTAGTTTGGGCCCCATCATTTGCTCAGCCTATTTTCCTGCCTGTGTTTGTGCCTTCATCTTGTTTCACCGTCAATACATGTGTGGGGGCTATCTATTCCTTTGGGGTCTGCTCTGGGGCAGTTAGTTTTCCCTTTTCTTGCTTTAGGCTTATGTAGTTCTCCGGCCATGACGAGGCGTCTAGGAACATCGTAGGCACGCTCCACGGCTACTGCTAGTTGTGTGGTAAGATCAGGGATCTGCAATCTGCATAGTTACCAACTTCTCTGGTTTTCTGTGGCTTAGCTTGTTTTGTTTTTTTTCTCCTCGGTGACCCATTCATAACAGAATCACCAGCTTTACCGCAGATTCTAGGGTACTCAAAAGCAGGAAAGAATTGTATATATGTATATTTTTTCCTTTTTTTCTCTGGGGCCGAAGGAGGATTTTTTTTTTAAATGGAGATTAAGCAATTCTCCTCAGTGACCCATTCATAACAGGCAGCTTATGAACATATCGGAGCTCTGCCGCTCTTTGTCAAATAGAGCCCACCCAATCAGCACAGTTATAGGAAGACATGGGGTAAAAATGAAGGACAGTTATTTATGTCTTCAATTGACAAGAGATTGATGGACTTGAGACTTGGTTTGGATCATTGACCTTCTTCACAACCAAATCTGAAATTCTCTCCATATTTTATTGAATTTGCAAGGCAGGGAAGGTATAAAATAAATATTCAAACTATACTGTCTCACAAATCTGTGCTTTTTTACAGAAGTAATGACATATCCATGTTCATGGGACCAGTTATTTGCCCTAGTGGTGTGCAAAACACATCAGTACTGAGGCCATTGATTGAGTCATGTGTTCATGGATGGCAAAAATATTGCTGCTGGAAGTGTGGAGGGACTGACGGAGATTACCAGAACAGTGGCACCTAAAGCGGGAGTCACACATAGCAATCTCGCTAGCGAGATCGCTGCTGAGTCACAACTTTTGTGACGTAACAGCGATCTCACCAGCGAGATCGCTGTGTGGACAGCGATCAGCGAGCGGCTCCCTGCCGGTATCGCTGATCGCTGCAAGAAACCTCTGGACATATTTTTGGTCGCTGGTCTCCCGCTGGCCAGCACGCATCGCTGTGTGTGACAGGCGGGAGACCAGCGATCAGCTGCAAAAAATAGAATCAAAATAAAAAATATTGTTATTCTCACCTTCCGACGTCCCACGCAGCCATCCGGCCTCTCTCCATGCTCCGTTCCCAGTGATCCTTTGCACGAATGACCGCGAGACTTCGCGCTCCCGCGAGACCGTGACGTCTCGCGGTCATTCTTACAAAGGAGCACTGGGACCGGAGCGTGGACAGAGGATGGCTGCGCGGGACGTCGGAAGGTGAGAATAACAATATTTTTTATTTTAATTCTATTTTTTACAGCGATGGCAAGCGATGCCGGGCACTCGGCATCGCTGTGCTGATCGCTGGTGAAGCTGTCTGTGTGACAGCTCACTAGCGATCACATAGCGACTTACCAGCGATCCTGACACCTTGATATCGGTATGTGTGACTCCAGCTTTAGCAATCAGGAATTAATTGGGGTATATACATTACTTGTTTAATCTTATATGAATTACTCTTCATGGGCAATTTGCTAATAATTGCCCCCAAAATGATTTGAGGCTACACAGAATTCAGTTCTGGTTGCCCAGGTACTGAAGCATCTGCGAATAAGAATGTAAATTCACTACTAAAACCATGATAAACTATGTCTATGCTGCTCTCAGTCTAGGTTCACTTCACCATTTTTCTTTATCTGAAAGAAATTGCGTGATCCGATTTCCTCAGAGGTAGAGAAAAAAAGTTTTTCCACCTTCCTCATTCTGCCTGTCCGTGGAAATCATGATGACATCTGAGTAGGGTCCAATGTTTTCTACTGACCCGTCAAATTGTATAGCCGGGCGCGATAGAATAATTGATATCGTGCATATTGAGATTTTTGTCCTCAGACCAGTCAATCCGAGGAAGCAATTGGACATGTGCACAGCCTCATTGAATAACATGAGGGACTGAGAGATGAGTGCTATTTTTACAGTTGTCTGCACAAGTCCTTACTTTGGGACATTATATTTTTGCTTTTATTTAGATTTATGCAGTCTATTACAGTGCCTTTATAGTTTTTACTTTTTTTTATAAATCATTCCTTTTCCAATTCTAGATTTGTGAGTACATGTTAGATTATAGTTTTTATAGATTGGGACTTTCTCTCAGTGAGCCATGGCACTTTGCGCACTGCATTTGAAAAATCATTGCCATATTAAAAACTATAACAAAAGTTGCAGACATACTGTAACTACATCCCAAATATGTACAAAAACAAATGGACCTTTACTATCTGAAAACATTCTTCTGTGAATTTACTTTGGTTTCTAAGCATTTTTTACTTGATAACACTCTGAAGTGCATTCTCCACAAACGCTAATAAAGATGGCCATCTCTTTTCGTAATATTGCTGTAGCTCACAGCAATATTGGGCAAAAATTAATTATCCTTATTTTGACCTTAATTAAAAAAGAGAGTATTAAGAGGATATTAAAGAACATTCAAAAAGGAGCCTAATTGCAAAATACAGGAGCTGTAAAAAAAAAATATTTTAAGTTTAGAAAGCTATTTCTTTTTTTTCTTTCAGTGTTACATTTTCATTGAATGCATTCTTGTTCCTGAAATCTGTACTTTCCCATTTAATAAAAAAAAAGAAATAATAATAAAGTAAACGGAAATAACATGCTTGAAATATGAAACAAGTTACATTTTATCGATTCCCATAAAGCTAAAATTTTTTACCCAATCCGTAGGTGAAGATCTTTTTCAAAAACTTTAATCAAACACTTTCAATAATATATTAGTATTTTATACATCCTAATAAATTTTTTATCCCACATTTCTTAGAAATATTCTCTAACCACAGTTTGACTTGTTGTTTTATCACACAGCCATCAGTTTAGAGCTTGATCACAGGAGGAGAAAATCAGATTGGCTATGTAAATGACACTCGGATCAAACTCTGATCAGCGTCTGATCCTAGTGTCAGCTTAGTGAGAATCGTAGTACACTGCCAGGAGAAGATGGAAAACAAAATTTCTCCATCTTGACCTTTCTGTGAGTCCTCGGATGATCTCTATCCACCCATAGACCTGAATGAATACGTACCATCTGATTTGTGGAGACGCTTGCAGCATGCTGTGATTTTTTTCTCATGCTGAATCAGTATGAGAAAAAAATGCTGATCAGTACTGCCTCATAAAATAACATTGGTCCAGGTGCTGTCTGATAATACATTGGAAGCCAATGTATTCGCTTGCCCCTTAAATTGGTTGTCTCACGCTGAAGGGAGGAGCACCGATGACATTATGACCCCACACACCTTTTGAGAGGCGTGCACTTTTGGCAGATGCCTTGCATATGTCCTGTAGATTAGAATAAGAAAAGTGCATGATACCTGCCGGTTGTATACATGTCTCAGCTGATGTGTGGGTTCATGGCCCTACAGGGCCGATATCAGTAAATAAATGACACCACACACTTTAAGAATGGAAGAAAAGTGGCCGTGAGTTTATTTTGGGTTAATAATAAATAAATAACCAAACCGTTAAATAAATAATTCCATAAAATTATCCAATATTACCATACCAGAGAAACAATCCGCCCCTTAACGGGCGATTTCCCCACAATAGAGCATCATGACAGATAATCTGAAAATTAGGGAGGGAGGGGGAATCTTCTTTCTTCAGGAAAATGTTGTCTGAGGTAAAAACTGCCAGTGCACGGCTTTTTATAAACACAGAAAAAAACACCAAATTTCTCCAGCCAATCCTGGCCCATTAAAACGTTGCAAAGGCAACCAGTCAGAAGCCAGATATGCCCTTCTCCACAAACCATACTGAGGGTGCCCAGCCCACTTTTAACCCATTTTTATTTTAATTAAAATTAAAACAATAAATAAATATTATTACGGCCCGTATGGCCATGGGACCCCCCCCTTTATGTATTCCTTTATTGCGGGGGGGCTGACATGGCCCTACAGGACCGACATCAGTAAATAAATGACCCCACACACTTTAAGAATGGAAGAAAAGTGGCCGTGAGTTTATTTCGGGTTAATAATAAATAAATAACCACACCGTTAAATAAATAATTCCATAAAATTATCCAATATTACCATACCAGAGAAACCATCTGCCCCTTAACGGGCGATTTTCCCAGGGCTCACTGAGACATGGCCCCCCCCAAACCACACAGCCACTTCTCTGCCATAGGATGCAAATCCAAATTAAAAATGTCCAGTCCAATGTCGGACAAATGAACCAAGTCCTGTCTATATAAGCCCGAAATAAAACCCTCGAGCTCTGTGTGCCGAAAAGAAAAAAACATTAATCAATGGTAAAAAATTTTGAATGCCCCTGTTAACCCTTATACGTATCTTGTTCATGAAATATAAACCATTCCACTTCCATAAAAGTCTGGGTATGATCTCTGAGAAAACGAAGTCCGTATTAGGAAAGGATTGTTTCAAAACTGAAACATCCAATCTCATTAATGCGAGCAGGTCCAAAGTCTTCATTTTCCCTAGATCATTACCACCAATATGAAATATAACTAAATCAGGAAAAAACCTATAACATTTCTTAAACTCTAAAACAAAATTTGACCAGTTCATTCCTCGAATGCTGTGCCAATAAATCTCAACTGAAGTAGGGCTGAATGATAAGTTCTCAGAATAATAGCGAAGCTTAGCCCTCTTCTGGGCCCAAAACACAAAGGAATGGCCGATGATCCAAACAACCAAAGGGCCTAAATTTAAATAAAGTGTTAGTAATGTATAATTTAAATCTTTTTGAATCCCATCTACCCAAACTTTTTATTCTTGAATCTGAAAGGCTAGCCCTGGCCGCTTCCATAGCGGCCCCAATTCTAAATGAGTGGGAGGTAATTCTTAAGTTCTCTTTTCCAAAAAACGTAGACAAAAATATTAAATTGGAAAATGGTAGCAGGGGAAAGATCCGAATGTAAAAATAAAGGACCTTGCACTTTAGGATGGATTTCAACCCATTTTTTTAAATTACTGACAGGGCATAGGACCGAGTCAGGGAAAATATCAAACTTCTATATAGCCCCCCTTCCCAATTGATCTGTTTTTGATTTTCTTATAAACAAAATTATATACAGCTCGTGAAGCTCAACATCAGAAATCATCAGTCCGGAAGGTTCCGACTTTTTTGAAGAAATTAACTCGCCTATACGCAAAGCACCAAAAAACGCAATTAAAAATGCTGTAGAAAATAACGATGTTTCGTACGGATTCAAGTAAAGTGAATTAAGGGATAAGCATAGATTTTTTAACAATGGTAAAGAGATTGGACGTCTTGCATCCAGCTTGAAATTGTTTTTCCTAAATCCTTTCAAAAATTGCTTCAAAGGAAAGAAAGCTGTCAAAGGTGGGGAGCCTAAGAGTTTGAGAAAAAATGAAACACCAGCAATCAATTTAGTTACTGCTGAATAGGACAATCCTTTAAGTACTAAATATTCAGCAAATTTTAAACCAGATACTGGATCCGAAGTTTTTGGATCCAAATCATATAAGTTACAAAAATTATACCATTTTAACCATGCAGCCGAGTAATCGGCTCATGATCTTTCAGATAACAAGTGTTGAATGAAATAAGGTATCAGATTGATATCAAGTCCCAAAATTCTTGAGGGCAAGGTGTTGCTTCGACAGCTGCCTCTGGAACCTGTTGGCAAAAAATTACTCGACTTGTCAATAAGGATTCTGTAGCCTCTTTCCAATGACAAGAGACAACATTTGCCTTAATCCAAATGTTAAATTTTAGGCAGAGGAGTGTCAATTGTCTCAAGATTATTAAAGCCCATCTATTCTTAGATGAAAGGGTGTTGACGGACAACAAAAAAACCTTGATTTTCTGAAAGTAAAACAATCCTAGAATTCCGCATAAATCTTCCCCAAAGAAAAATACCTACTAGGACTGAAAATAATTCCAAAACCATGGAATTTTGATTCAAACCTATAGCTATCCATTGAGAGGGCAACCTCTGAACAGTCCATTGAGAGGAGAAAAGAATTGCACAACCCGCCGTGGGGTGAACAGGAAAATTGAACGGAAAAGAATCCGCAGATATAAAATCCGACTGCCAACAAGATTTTCCGTTAAAATCCGATAAAAATTTTTGCCAAATCCTGGCATCTTCCTTCAACTCCACACCAACTCTGATATGAGACTTGGGAGACGATAGACCTTTTGTAGCTTTGTAAAGGCGTCTTGAAAACGGTCTGCCTATGGGAATAATTCTGAATGCAAAGTTCAGCAATCCTAATAAAGATTGCAACTCTTTTAGCATAACCTTTTCTTTACTAATAAATTTCGACAAAGCATCATGCAGTTTTGAAACCTTGTCCAAAGGGAGCCTTGATTCCATCATGGTAGAATTTAAAGTAATACCCAAAAAATTGATACATTTGGAAGGTAATACCGTTTTTTCATGCGCAATTGGAACGCTAAAAAATTCACATAGCTCTACAAAACCGGAAAGAGCATGTAAGCAAACTGGGGATGAAGCTGGTCCCACAAACAAAAAATCATCCAAATAATGTAGTATTCCTACATTGCTAGTAGTGGATTCTAAGACCCAATGTAAAAAAGAAGAAAATGTTTCAAAGTAAAAGCAAGACAGAGAAAAGCCCATAGGCAAACATTTGTCGAAGAAAAATTCATTATTGAAATAAAACCCTAAAGCGTTAAATCCCATTGGATTCACCGGAAGGAGTCTGAACGCAGATTTAATGTCAGATTTTGACATTAAAGCGTTCCGGCCAAATTTTTTTAGTAAGAGAATGGCTGAATCAAAAGAGGCATATGTAACTGAGCTCGCTGCCTTGTCAATTTGATCATTCAATGAATTACCATGTGGGTACGATAGGTGATGTATTAAACGGAAAGAGCCTTGCTCTTTCTTAGGAACAATGCCTAACGAAGAAATCCGAAAATTTTTGAAAGGAGAAGAAAAGGGACTGGCAAATCTACCTAGCGAGATCTCATTCAAAATTTTTTCACTTGCCACCTGTGGGTGCAACCTTATAGAAGGGAGATTGATAACAATTGAACAGCCAACACCCTAAAAGGGCGGTACGTAAAACCCTTCTGAAAAACCGTCAAACTATAATTTGCTAATCTCCTTGTTTGGATAAATACTTAGCAAAGAGCGCATGTTTTCCACCTTCACCGGAGTCAAGGCCTTTTGTGTTAGCATCCCTAGCAGTTGACAGCTGGGTTGACTGTTTTTTGAAACACTTTGAGGCGGGATGGGAATTCTCACAAAAAGAGCATTCATGTTTGAATTTACAGTTGTGACTCCACTTACAAAAGGAGTCATTGAATGCAAAGCAAAATCCTTTTTTAACACCGGGGGTGGAAAATTGTCTGGAAAAAGCCTGTCTTTGGGGAAGCATCAAATTAATCCACAATCCGACATCCATAGTCCCCCAGTGAACTTCAGGGTGAACAGCCAGTTTCTCTCTAAATGCTTCATCATAATGAAGCCAAGCTAATCCAATTAAATTTCTATATGCCTCAAGGATTATGTCCAAATGTTGAAAAAGACTGCTACATAAATTTGGGTATTTCTCGCCAATGACTGCAGGATAAATGGAAAATGCTTGGATCCAATTATTGAAGGACTTGACTGAGCCCTTCCTAGAGTCATCTGACTCAAATTTGTCATCTTTTTTCTCCAATTTATTTGGCTGTTCTCTGCGTGGAATAAGAGAGAATAAATCGACATACTGTCCATCCCAAATAAGTTCCTTAATAGCGGAACTTAAATGGAATCCAAGTGGTGATAATTCACAAACTAAAGCTTCTTTAAACGTATTCTTATTTGCATTGCCTCTCAAAGGGAGAGGATTAATTAAATCAATACTAGCTGGCGGCTGAGGAATTGAAGCGATAGCTCCGCCTAAAGCCTCTGTCAGGACATCTTTAATCATTTTTTTAAGTTCACTCTGACTAGAAAATAAAGACAAGTTCAAGTCCTCACCCTTTCTATGGTTTAAGGATGCTGTAGACTGTTCTCCTGTACAGCCTGCGCTCAATCCCTCCATGTTGGGCGAGCGCAGCTGAGAGGTGCCTGCAGGTGAATCGTCATCTTCTTCCTCAGATGATGTCGCTTGCTGCGCTGTGGGCAGTGTGGTAGCCGGCGCTGGGGCAATCTGCTTAGTGGCCTTCGCGGTGCTTTTACGACCGCAGCACCCGTCTGCCCTGCCGGCAGAATCAGCTGACATACCTAGCCTTTGATGATGAAGACGACCGGTGTCCCGCGTTGGGCTGCGGGATTTCGTGGTAGGATGAAGGCAAGACTTCCTGGTTTGCTCCCTGACAGGAAGTCTGGAGCACCGCGGTGATGTAGTAGGAGAATAGGCTGCCAGGGGTCTCCTACTTCTCCCTACAGATAAGGGTGCCGCGGTTGAGGCTGGAGACTGACCCGGAGTCTGGAGCTGGGTACATGGAGCTGAGGTAGGAGAGGCAGCGTCAGGCCCTTTGGATGAAGGTCTAGTCATCAGGCAGTTTTTTAGCCATTCCAAACCTCCCTCTTCGCCGGCTCTTGCTAAAAGTTGCTGAAGAAGAGCTTCCATCTTTATAAGGAATCTTCTTTCTTCAGAAAAATGTTGTCTGAGGTAAAAACTGCCAGTGCAGGGCTTTTTATAAACACAGAAAACCGCCAAATTTCTCCAGCCAATCCTGGCCCGTTAATACGTTGCCAATGAAACCAGTCAGAAACCAGATATGCCCTCCTCCACAAACCATACTGAGGGCGCCCAGCCCACTTTTAACCCATTTTTTTAAATTAAAATTAAAACAATAAATAAATATTATTACGGCCCGTGTGGCCATGGGACCCCCCTTTATGTATTCCTTTATTGCGGGGGGGGCAGACAGAACTTTATCGGTTCTGCTGACTTTTAATGCGGAATTGAGTGGCAATGGTTGGCACCGGATAATTGTGGCAACCCTAAGGGTCCAGTCACCACAGAGATACTGCACCTCATCCAGAGATTTGGTATTCCACTCTCAGGTAAGGAGGGACCACTACCCAGGACTCTAACACTCGTACCAAACACACACCAGTTCAGTCAGAGCATCTGGGTGTACCCTGCAGGAGGATTGCCTCATCCCAGGCTGGCTAGGAAAAGATGTTGGGAAGTGAATGGGGAAGGTAGGGAAAGGGGAGGAGCTTAGGTGAGCATGAGTGAGCAGTGACCATTAGTGGGAGGAGTTAGTGCTGAGGTAAGAAGATTGTTCTGGAATGATTTGGTCAGTCAGGAGTTGATGAGGAGACAGAGAAGGTCTGCAGTAGTAAGAGTTTGAGAGAGAGTTGTGAGGGGAGCCTGAAAGAAGCTCCTGGGAGGACACAAGAGGGCCTTGGGGCACGGGAAGTGCGAAAGCCACCCGTGGGGCCCATATCCAGAAGTGGAGGGACCAGGTCGCGGTGGAGGAGCCGGGCCCTAAGACTAGTGGAGGACTACAAGACTCAGCTAGCAAGCCGAACACTGAGGTAACTGTATGTACCTCAGCCGCAACCACATCCATTCACCAAAAAGGTAGCCATCTATTGATAAGGTAGTTTTGTTTTTTTTTTAAACTAGACAACCAATTTATCTTCAAATAGAGTGGTGTTTTTGTATGTGCAAAAAAATAAAAAATATATATTTTTTTGTTTTGCCACAAAATCTGTGCAGTATTCAAGTAAGCAATTTAAGTAGGTCAATCCTGTTCTTATTTTGTTGTTTCTCATTAGCCATCTACACTGGAGAAGGTTGCCACATCAGAAAGCCGAGTTGGGCTCAGTAAAATATTATAATTTATCACAGGTCCTTTCAACACCAGCATGACATTATGATTTTGACTGGTGGTATTTTATGGGCTATTGTGGCAATTCTGGTTATGTTGTTAGCTTTCTTTACTGCAACAACTTCTTAACTTTTCTAAGGAGTTTTTCCTCCTAATTAACACCTCCCAAACAATAGAAGAGAGCACCAACACGATATTCATTCCAAAAAATTTTTCAGATGTAAAATTTGAAGTTACTGTGACCCAATCCACAATCTATAACAAGGCCACCACATATTATGCATTGGAATTATTATGCATTGGTTGGACCTATGAAACCCTTTAGGCACTAGGTCTAGGGTGCACCTCCAAATTTTCTGTAGACCTTCATCTGGTCCAAGGAGAATAACTCATTAGTTCCATTCTGTTAAGAACTTTTGCATATAAATAAAACTTTTGGTCAAAATACCCTGCTGAAAACTTTGATAGCTAATATAACAAAAAGACATTTCTATTTTGTCAGAATTATCATGCTTCAAATTAAATCTACAGTATTTTATTTACGCAATTTTTTGAAGGCACTTTCAGCTTTAAATTTTTTTTTTTTTATGTGAATTTTTACTCTTGTGGTTTAAATTAATTATCTTTTACTGCAGGAAAAAGTAAATTAATTCACTGTAATATAGTTATTATATGGCATAATACAATATTCTTTATTAAAATTACATTTATTGCATTTTTTATCGTGTGAAAATATTATTTCTAATCTGAAAAATACCTGAATACTTGTCAGAAAAGCACAAACAAAAGAGCTCAGCTTCTCTTATAGTAACTGTATTGCTAACTAGAAAATATAGAAAGCGTCGTAATAACCACAATGTGAAATATTGGGTGAAAACCCCTGTACAGCAGCAATTTATAAAGACAGCTCTCCAAATAAGGTGTACATGAAAGTGGGGGTACTTTACTGACCTATCTCAAATGCAGGTATCGCTATCTAACAATTTTAGATTAGACATTTATTACTTTGTTAGTGTGTCTAATGAGTTAGAATTTAACCCCTTCCTGACATGAGACGTACTATCCCGTCCACGGTACCCGGGCCCGTATGACCGGGGACGGGATAGTACGTCTACCGCGATCAGCGGCGCCCACGTGGTGAGCGCCGCTGATCGCGGCCGGGTGTCAGCTGATTATCACAGCTGACACCCGGCACAATGTGTCAGGGGCGGTCACGGACCGCCCCCGACACGTTAACCCCTTGCACACCGCGATCAAACATGATCGCGGTGTACCGGGGGTTAAAGGGAAGCATCGGCAGGGAGGGGGCTCCCTCCGTGCTTCCCTGAGCCCCCACACGGCAGCGCAATGTGCAGCGCTGCTGCGGGGGGCTCCTTTCCTCCAGGCCCCCGAATCCAAGATGGCGACGGGGGCCTTCGGGGGCCTGGGGAAGCTGGCTTCCTCAGTGCCTGCAAAGCGCAGGCATGAGGAAGTCTTGTGCACTGCCTGTGACAGATTGCTGATCTGTCACAGTGATCTGTGATGTGACAGATCAGCGATCTGTCACAGGACAGTGATGTCCCACCTGGGACTATGTAATAAAGTAAAAAAAAAATTAAAAAAAAGTGTAAAAATAAATAAAAAAAAATCGCCAAATAAATTAGTAAAAAAAAAAAAAAATATTCCCCAATAAATTCATTTTTTGAAAATAATAATAAAAAAAAACAATAAAAGTACACATATTAGGTATCGCCGCGTCCGTAACGACCTGCCCTATAAAACTGTCCCAATAGTTAACCCCTTTAGCGAACCCCTTAAAAAACAAAAATAAAAAACGAAGCAAAAAATAATGATTTATTATCATACCGCCAAACAAAAAGTGCAATAACGCGCGATCAAAAAGACGCATATAAATATCCATGGTACCGCTGAAAACATCATCTTGTCCCGCAAAAAACAAGCTGCCATACAGCATCATCAGTGAAAAAATAAAAAAGTTATAACTCGCAGAATAAAGCGATGCAAAAATAATTATTTTTTATATAAAATAGTTTTCATTGCATAAAACCGACAAAAACATAAAAAAACGACCTAAATGAGGTATCGCTGTAACCGTACTGACCCGAAGAATAAAACCGCTTTATCAATTTTACCGCACGCGGAACGGTGTAAACGCACCCCCCCCAAAAGAAATTCATGAAACGCTGGTTTTTGTTCATTCTGCGTCACAAAAATCGGAATAAAAAGCGATCAAAAAATTTCACGTGCCCGAAAATGGTACCAATAAAAACGTCAACTCGTCCCGCAAAAAATAAGACCTCACATGACTCGGTGGGTCAAAATACGGAAAAATTATAGCTCTCAATATGTGGTGATGCAAAAACTATTTTTACAATAAAAAGCGTCTTTTAGCGTGCGACAGCCGCCAAACATAAAAACCGCCATAAATAGTAAATCAAACCCCCCGTTATCACCCCCTTAGTTAGGGAAAAATAATAAAATAAAAAAAATGTATTTATTTCCATTTTTCCATTAGGGTTAGGGCTAGGGTTAGGGCTAGGGGTGTGTTGGGGTAGGGTTAGGGTAGGGTTAGGGTTAGGGCTAGGGCTAGGGTTAGGGCTAGGGTTAGGGCTAGGGCTAGGGTTAGGGCTAGGGTTAGGGCTAGGGTTAGGGGCGTGTTGGGGTTCGGGTTGGAGTTAGAATTGGGGGTTTCCACTGTTTGGGCACATCAGGGGCTCTCCAAATGCAACATGGCGTCTGATCTCAATTCCAGCCAATTCTGAGTTGAAAAAGTCAAATGGTGCTCCTTCCCTTCCAAGCTCTGCTATGCGCCCAAACAGTGTTTTACCCCCACATGTAGGGTATCAGCCTACTCAGGACAAATTGCAAAACAATTTTTGGGGTCCAATTTCTCCTGTTACCCTTAGGAAAATAAAAAATTGGGGGCAAAAATATCATTTTTGTGGAAAAAAATGATTTTTTTATTTTCACGTCCGAGCGTTATAAACTTCTGTGAAGCACTTGGGGGTTCAAAGTGCTCACCACACATCTAGAAAAGTTCTGTGGGGGGTCTAGTGTCCAAAATGGGGTCACTTGTGGGGAGTTTCAATAGTTTAAGTACATCAGGGGCTCTCCAAACGCACATGACACCCGCAGACCATTCCATCAAAGTCTGCATTCCAAAACGTCACTGCTTCCCTTCCGAGCCCCGACGTGTGTCCATACAGTAGTTTTCTCCCACATATGGGAAATCAGCGTACTCAGGACAAATTGGACAACAACTTTTGGGGTCCAATTTCTCCTGGTACCCTTGGGAAAATAAAAAAATGGTGACTAAAAGATCATGTTTGTGGAAAAAATACGAATTTTTTATTTTCACGCCCGGGCGTTGTAAACTTCTGTGAAGCACTGGGGGGGTCAAAGTACTCACCACACATCTAGATAAGTTCCTTGGGGGGTCTAGTTTACAAAATGGTGTCATTTGTGGGGGGTTTAAACTGTTTAGGTACATTAGGGGCTCTCCAAAGGCAACATGACACCCGCAGACCATTCCATCAAAGTCTGCATTCCAAAACGTCACTACTTCCCTTCCGAGCCCCGACGTGTGCCCATACAGTAGTTTTCTCCCACATATGGGGTATCAGCATACTCAGGACAAATTGGACAACAACTTTTGGGGTCCAATTTCTCCTGGTACCCTTGGGAAAATAAAAAAATGGTGACTAAAAGATCATGTTTGTGGAAAAAATACGAATTTTTTATTTTCACGCCCGGGCGTTGTAAACTTCTGTGAAGCACTGGGGGGGTCAAAGTGCTCACCACACATCTAGATAAGTTCCTTGGGGGGTCTAGTTTACAAAATGGTGTCATTTGTGGGGGGTTTCCACTGTTTAGGTACATTAGGGGCTCTCCAAAGGCAACATGACACCCGCAGACCATTCCATCAAAGTCTGCATTCCAAAACGTCACTACTTCCCTTCCGAGCCCCGACGTGTGCCCATACAGTAGTTTTCTCCCACATATGGGGTATTGATACTCAGGACAAATTGGACAACAACTTTTGGGGTCCAATTTCTCCTGGTACCCTTGGGAAAATAAAAAAATGGTGACTAAAAGATCATGTTTGTGGAAAAAATACGAATTTTTTATTTTCACGCCCGGGCGTTGTAAACTTCTGTGAAGCACTGGGGGGGTCAAAGTGCTCACCACACATCTAGATAAGTTCCTTGGGGGGTATAGTTTACAAAATGGTGTCATTTGTGGGGGGTTTCCACTGTTTAGGTACATTAGGGGCTCTCCAAAGGCAACATGACACCCGCAGACCATTCCATCAAAGTCTGCATTCCAAAACGTCACTACTTCCCTTCCGAGCCCCGACGTGTGCCCATACAGTAGTTTTCTCCCACATATGGGGTATCAGCATACTCAGGACAAATTGGACAACAACTTTTGGGGTCCAATTTCTCCTGGTACCCTTGGGAAAATAAAAAAATGGTGACTAAAAGATCATGTTTGTGGAAAAAATACGAATTTTTTATTTTCACGCCCGGGCGTTGTAAACTTCTGTGAAGCACTGGGGGGGTCAAAATGCTCACCACACATCTAGATAAGTTCCTTAGGGGGTCTAGTTTCCAAAATGGTGTCATTTGTGGGGGGTTTCCACTGTTTTGGTACATCAGGGGTTTTCCAAACGCGACATGGTGTCCGATCTCAATTCCAGCCAAAAACGTCAAGTGGCGCTGCTTCCCTTCCGAGCTCTGCCATGCGCCCAAATAGTGGTTTACCCCCACATGTGGGGTATCAGAGTACTCAGGACAAATTGCACAATAACTTTTAGGGTCCTGTTACCCTTGAGAAAATAAAAATTGGTGTGAAAAGATCATTTTTGTGGAAAAAATATGATTTTTTTAATTGTACCGCTGTACGTTATAAACTTCTGTAAAGCCCTTGTGGGTTCAAAGTTCTCACCACATATCTAGATAAGTTCCTTGGGGGGTCTAGTTTCCAAAATGGGGTCACTTGTAGGGGGTTTCCACTGTTTAGGTACATCAGGGACTCTCCAAACGTGACATGGCGTCCAATCTGAATTCCAGCCAATTTTGCATTGAAAAAGTCAAACTGCGCTCCTTCCATTCTGAGCTCTGCCATGCGCCGAAACAGTCGTTCCCCCCCACATATCAGGTATCTGCGTACTCAGGACAAATTGCACAATAACTTTTGCAGTTCAATTTCTCCTGTTACCCTTGGTAAAATAAAAAAAATTGAACCTGAAGTTTTTTTTATGAAAAAAAGTTAGATGTTCATTTTTTTTTAAATATTCAAAAAATTTCATGTGACGCACCTAAAGGGTTAATAAACTTCTTGAATGTGGTTTTGAGCACCTTAAGGGGTGCAGTTTTTAGAATGGTGTCACTTTTGGGTATTTTCTATCATATAGACCCCTCAAAGTGGCTTCAAATGTGATGTGGTCCTAAAAATAAAATGGTGTTGTAAAAATGAGAAATCGCTGGTCAACTTTTAACCCTTATAACTTCCTAACAAAAAAAAATTTTGGTTCCAAAATTGTGCTGATGTAAAGTAATCATGTGGGAAATGTTAGTTATCAAGTTTTTTGTGTGCCGTATCTCTGTGATTTAAGGGCATAAAAATTCAAAGTTGGAAAATTGCGAAATTTTCAAAATTTTCGCCAAATTTCCGTTTTTCTCACAAATAAACGCAAGTTATTTGAATGAAATTTTACCACTAACATGTAGTACAATATGTCACGAGAAAACAATGTCAGAATCACCGGGATCCATGGAAGCGTTCGAGAGTTATGACCTCATAAATGTACAGTGGTCAGAATTGTAAAAATTGGCCCGGTCATGAACGTGCAAACCACCCTTGGGGGTGAAGGGGTTAATTGATTTTTTTTCCAACAAAGCACTTTTTAATCAATAGATCTTTGACTAATAATAATTTCCACAATTGGATGTGTTAAATAAAATGTTCCTGTGCTGAGATAATCTTATAAATGTGCTGCTGCCGTGTACTGTGTAATGGCTGTGCCTGATTGTACAGGACCATGGTCTGATCACACCGCAGCTCCTGGACAGGGGAGGAAGCAAAAGAGTATACAGACAGGACAACATGGGTCATAGCTGATTCTTTTTGTGAGGTAAAACATTTTATTTTCTGTTTTTAGGCAATGTTTTACTTCAAAGAAAGTATCAGCTGTGATCCTGTGCTGTCCTGTCTGTATCCTCTCTTTTGTTTTCTCCCCTGGCCAGGAGCTGTGGTATGATCAGACCATGTTCCTGTACGGTCAGACACGGCCATTACACAGTACACAGAAGGTACATTTATAAGATTATCTCAGCAGAGGAATATTTTTTTAACACATCTAATTGTGGAAATTATTATTATTCCATGATCTCGTGATTAAAATATACTTTGTTCGTGGGAAAACCTCTTTAAGAAACTAACAATGCAATCAACGCATCTGAGCAGAGCAAGCTGTCAATCAAAGTGCTGAGGCGTGTTGACAGTCGCAGCTCACTGTGTACTGAGCAGTGACTTCTGTCGCTGCCGCACGCACCCGTTTATGACTGAAAACATGTGGCTTCCGCATGGAATGATGTTCATTTTCACCTGGGTGCCACACCTTCAGTAAATACACAGAGCATAAAAAAATAAAAGCACGCTCTACTTTTTCTTTATGAAAGCAGCAAAGAGAGATAATTCTGTGGATACATCCAAAAGACTGAAGCTGCCATGAAATATTCACTAGACAGCAATTCATTGTGCTGCAGCGATTATAGGAGCTAGTGGGTAACTTGGATTCAGCAAGGAGGTGACAAGGGTAAACTAGAAAGTATAGTATTTAAAGGGGTTGTCCGGGCTTTTCTCATAATCTCAGTACATATCTGGGCTGCAGAATTATGACAATAAGTAATTTACTTTCTGTCACTAGTTTGCATGGTTTTCTAGATATTCTGAACAGAACGTCCAAGGGGGGATGTGTTATGGCATTGAAATGAGAACTAGTCGTAACCTCCTACTCTACTCCAAACATGCCCTCTATAGCAACAACTCCACCCTCCATAGCTACAGGCCCTCCCCGTCCATCACACAGTAATAAATTCTTCCCCTCCAGCAGCCTCAGTGCAGAGAGCAGCTGCTCCTCCCCCAGACACACACTGAACAGTGATCTATGCTGAGCCTCTGCTGTGTGAATGACACAGCTCTCTGTCACTGATGAAGTGTAGTAAAAGTAAGTGTCTGTGCGAAAATGCATCATACTTAAAGACGTAGCAGTGTCCTTCTCAGTTGATAAACACACATGGCATGTGCAAAGAGAAGCTGAGAAGGTGAGTGAAGTCTGTTCTGATGCTTCTAAAGGGCATCTTTAGTATTGTAAAATTTAGGATTTGTGATTCACACGATCTGTTAATTCTGACATGTGTTCAAGTTGTCCACAACTTTTGACACACGGAAGCATTAAGATTCCCGATTTTTGCCATAACGCAATATTTTACTAAAGTATGCAGAAAACTCACCATGGAACTTTGGCTTGAGCTAAGGAATCACTCCTATTAACTTAATGTAGTGTGAGTGTAATAATATGCTCACCTATTTCTGCTCTCTCCAGTGTTCTTCAACGGTCTTCTGTTCTTCTGAGTGACGTCACCACAAATGAGACTACCCAGCACATTCTATAATGTTTGCGTGAGACACAAGTCTCTTCTACCTTGAAAGCCTATGGAGACTGTAAAAGCCACTTGACCCAGAGAGTGTGCAGAGTGATGACTTCATTCAGAAGAGCAGAAAACCATCGCTGGACACCAGAGAGAGCCGCGGTAGGTGAGTATATTTACATGCTCACACTACATTAAATTCACTTAATTTCTATATTGAAATATATTTTTAAAGTTCAGAATGTGTACTTGAAAAAAATGTCAAATTCACCACATTGCAGAACTCTAGATTGTGGCCACATATATTTTTTCGGCAACTTGGTACCACATTTTTTAAAAATCATTAAAATACTCATTTTGCCACATTTCTTTTCTGAAGATCATGGCAGAAAATATAGAGAACCACTTTTAGGCTACGTGTTGAGTATTTGCTTGGAGAAATTTCTGCAAGGTTTCTGCATCTCTTGGCAGAAAAAAGGCTGCAGAAAAAATGTGCGTTTTTGCTGCGTTTTTGGTGCATTTTTGCATGCTTTTTTGCATACATTTTTGTACAGCAATGAAAGCTTTTTTGAACTAAATAAAGATATTTAAAAAATATTTGTGATGTAAGATCTTGGTTCAATGCCACCTTTTTTATGCTGATGCAGTAGCATCAGAATAATAGGACTAGGGCTTGGTGTTAGCAGCTGTCATTTACACCTAGCTCTAGTCTTGGTAATGAAAAGGTGTCAGCCAGACGCCCTCATTACTAAGCCAATAAGAAAACACAAACACGCAAAAACAAACACACACATTGTCACCAGCCTATATAGGAGTGTTAACAGAACGAACGTACATAGGCTGTAACCAGACAGCAACTGTACATTTTAAAGAAAAAAATGAAAAAAAATTCTGTGGGCTCCTGCATAATTTTAATAACTAGCAGAGGGAAAGTCAATGACTGAGCACTGTTGTTAATAATCTGGGAAAGAGCCAATAGCCATTAATGCTCCCAGGCTATTAATATCATATTGCAGAGGTTTGCTTAGCCTTTACTGGCTAGTTTACTGGAGGACTCCTCCAGAAAAAAAATTGACATAGGGTTCCCTATGTATTCTCATCGGCCCACACCTGCGGGTCACAGTCACTTCTGCAGGGTCATGCTGACATCTGATAGCATGACCCCACAGCAGTCTGACCAGCAGTAACATTACCACCGGGTGACAGTCACAGCTGTGTGGTCATGCTGACATCTGACGGCGTTACCCTACAGCGCTGTGACCGACAATACCGGCGGTAGCATTACCGCAGGTCACAGTCACAGCTGCCGGGTCACGCTGACATTTACCGCCGATAAGAACTGCCGTGCCAGTGTTTCCCATGCTGTCAAACAGATGACAACGTGGGAAACACTATAGGAAGCCGGTAAAACGCAAAGCCAAAACTCAGCAAATCGGCAAACATTTTTATGTCTGCGTTTTTGCTGCGGATTTGACTTCCTCAATTGAAGTCAATGGGTGCAGAAACGCTGCAGAAATGCAAAAAGAATTGACATGCTGCAGACAAAAATGCACTGCAAATACAGATGGAAATTTACTGATCATGTGTACAACACTTCAGGATTGTCATTGAATAAGTATTCCATTGTGTTCTTTTGGACCGTTTCCGCTCGAAAAAAAAACCCTAAAAAATGCATAGAAAAATGCATCGTGTGCACATAGCCTTAGAGGATGAAATTGCCTAAATAGTAACTGCTAGAGTTGAGCGACTTTTGGTTTTTTAGGGTCGCGTTTCGTTTCGTGAAACCCGACTTTTCCAAAAGTCGGGTCGAGCAAGATCGTCCGATTATAGGGAAAAGTCGGGGTCGTCCCGAAACACGAAACCCAATGTAAGTCAATGGGGAATAAAAGTCGGCAGTGAGAGGAGGACAGGAAACACACCTACAGTGCCCATTTGAATGCCAAAAGCATCAATTCTTCTTTCTTAAGCTTGTCAACCTTAATTAACTTCATAATACAAGTTACGCACTGAAAAATGGGGGTTATTTGGCTACAAACTGGGGGGGGGAGGGCTGGCTCCAGGTTTTCATGTGCCCTGGGCGAAAGAGCGCCCCTTTAACACATACCACAACTCATCATGCTCCGATACGGCAGAGAAATAGCGGTATAGTACAATGAAAAATACCTCACTTTTTACATCTCATGACGAGGCCCATCTATTTCTCCATACGGAATCATTGGTCCCATATAATGTTTGAAACAGTATATGATGATCTCCACATAATGCTACAGTATATGTTGGTCCCCATGGATGAAGCTCCACTGTCTTATGGGCCCAAATAATGCTCCAAACATAATGGGCCCCATTTCTAATACTCTAGTGTATAATGGGCCCTGTAAATGCTGCTCCAGTGTCTGATGTCCACCTTTGGAATGTTCCAGTGTATGGTGGGCCCCATCTATCATTCTCCAGAGTATAGTGCTCCCCAAAAATTGCTGTCCCAACATTGAAAACAATCAAATAAGTCTCCTCGCTAGGGAATCCCTGTACTTGTCTGGACAGGTGCTGTAGCTTGCTTAACAGCTCGCCAGCCGTTCTCACGCCCAGTATGGATTACACGTGATTGCACAAAGGTGAGAAAGGGTACCGTATCCCCAGATAACATGTATGGATAGCGTACACATTCAAAATATATGTCTCAGGAGGCAGGCTCAGACGGTGTTAGGCCCAGTATGGATTGCACGTGATTGCACAAAGGTTAGAAAGGGTACCGTATCCCTGGATAACATGTATGGATAGCGTACACATTCAAAATATATGTCTATACAGCATGAGGCAGGCTCAGACGGTGTTAGGCCCAGTATGGATTGCACGTGATTGCACAAAGGTTAGAAAGGGTACCGTATCCCTGGATAACATGTATGGATAGCGTACACATTCAAAATATATGTCTCAGGAGGCAGGCTCAGACGGTGTTTGGCCCAGTATGGATTGCACGTGATTGCACAAAGGTTAGAAAGGGTACCGTATCCCCGGATAACATGTATGGATAGCGTACACATTCAAAATATATGTCTATACAGCATGAGGCAGGCTCAGACGGTGTTAGGCCCAGTATGGATTGCACGTGATTGCACAAAGGTTAGAAAGGGTACCGTATCCCTGGATAACATGTATGGACAGCGTACACATTCAAAATATATGTCTATACAGCATGAGGCAGGCTCAGACGGTGTTAGGCCCAGTATGGATTGCACGTGATTGCACAAAGGTTAGAAAGGGTACCGTATCCCTGGATAACATGTATGGATAGCGTACACATTCAAAATATATGTCTATACAGCATGAGGCAGGCTCAGACGGTGTTAGGCCCAGTATGGATTGCACGTGATTGCACAAAGGTTTGAAAGGGTACCGTATCCCTGGATAACATGTATGGATAGCATACACATTCAAAATATATGTCTCAGGAGGCAGGCTCAGACGGTGTTAGGCCCAGTATGGATTGCACGTGATTGCACAAAGGTTAGAAAGGGTACCGTATCCCCGGATAACATGTATGGATAGCGTACACATTCAAAATATATGTCTATACAGCATGAGGCAGGCTCAGACGGTGTTAGGCCCAGTATGGATTGCACGTGATTGCACAAAGGTTTGAAAGGGTACCGTATCCCTGGATAACATGTATGGATAGCGTACACATTCAAAACATATGTCTATACAGCATGAGGCAGGCTCAGACGGTGTTAGGCCCAGTATGGATTGCACGTGATTGCACAAAGGTTAGAAAGGGTACCGTATCCCTGGATAACATGTATGGATAGCGTACACATTCAAAATATATGTCTATACAGCATGAGGCAGGCTCAGACGGTGTTAGGCCCAGTATGGATTGCACGTGATTGCACAAAGGTTAGAAAGGGTACCGTATCCCTGGATAACATGTATGGATAGCGTACACATTCAAAATATATGTCTCAGGAGGCAGACTCAGACGGTGTTTGGCCCAGTATGGATTGCACGTGATTGCACAAAGGTTAGAAAGGGTACCGTATCCCCGGATAACATGTATGGATAGCGTACACATTCAAAATATATGTCTATACAGCATGAGGCAGGCTCAGACGGTGTTAGGCCCAGTATGGATTGCACGTGATTGCACAAAGGTTAGAAAGGGTACCGTATCCCTGGATAACATGTATGGACAGCGTACACATTCAAAATATATGTCTATACAGCATGAGGCAGGCTCAGACGGTGTTAGGCCCAGTATGGATTGCACGTGATTGCACAAAGGTTAGAAAGGGTACCGTATCCCTGGATAACATGTATGGATAGCGTACACATTCAAAATATATGTCTATACAGCATGAGGCAGGCTCAGACGGTGTTAGGCCCAGTATGGATTGCACGTGATTGCACAAAGGTTTGAAAGGGTACCGTATCCCTGGATAACATGTATGGATAGCATACACATTCAAAATATATGTCTCAGGAGGCAGGCTCAGACGGTGTTAGGCCCAGTATGGATTGCACGTGATTGCACAAAGGTTAGAAAGGGTACCGTATCCCCGGATAACATGTATGGATAGCGTACACATTCAAAATATATGTCTATACAGCATGAGGCAGGCTCAGACGGTGTTAGGCCCAGTATGGATTGCACGTGATTGCACAAAGGTTTGAAAGGGTACCGTATCCCTGGATAACATGTATGGATAGCGTACACATTCAAAATATATGTCTATACAGCATGAGGCAGGCTCAGACGGTGTTAGGCCCAGTATGGATTGCACGTGATTGCACAAAGGTTAGAAAGGGTACCGTATCCCTGGATAACATGTATGGATAGCGTACACATTCAAAATATATGTCTATACAGCATGAGGCAGGCTCAGACGGTGTTAGGCCCAGTATGGATTGCACGTGATTGCACAAAGGTTAGAAAGGGTACCGTATCCCTGGATAACATGTATGGATAGCGTACACATTCAAAATATATGTCTCAGGAGGCAGGCTCAGACGGTGTTTGGCCCAGTATGGATTGCACGTGATTGCACAAAGGTTAGAAAGGGTACCGTATCCCCGGATAACATGTATGGATAGCGTACACATTCAAAATATATGTCTATACAGCATGAGGCAGGCTCAGACGGTGTTAGGCCCAGTATGGATTGCACGTGATTGCACAAAGGTTAGAAAGGGTACCGTATCCCTGGATAACATGTATGGATAGCGTACACATTCAAAATATATGTCCATACAGCATGAGGCAGGCTCAGACGGTGTTAGGCCCAGTATGGATTGCAAGTGATTGCACAAAGGTTAGAAAGGGTACCGTATCCCTGGATAACATGTATGGATAGCGTACACATTCAAAATATATGTCTATACAGCATGAGGCAGGCTCAGACGGTGTTAGGCCCAGTATGGATTGCACGTGATTGCACAAAGGTTAGAAAGGGTACCGTATCCCCGGATAACATGTATGGATAGCGTACACATTCAAAATATATGTCTATACAGCATGAGGCAGGCTCAGACGGTGTTAGGCCCAGTATGGATTGCACGTGATTGCACAAAGGTTTGAAAGGGTACCGTATCCCTGGATAACATGTATGGATAGCGTACACATTCAAAATATATGTCTATACAGCATGAGGCAGGCTCAGACGGTGTTAGGCCCAGTATGGATTGCACGTGATTGCACAAAGGTTAGAAAGGGTACCGTATCCCTGGATAACATGTATGGATAGCGTACACATTCAAAATATATGTCTATACAGCATGAGGCAGGCTCAGACGGTGTTAGGCCCAGTATGGATTGCACGTGATTGCACAAAGGTTAGAAAGGGTACCATATCCCTGGATAACATGTATGGATAGCGTACACATTCAAAATATATGTCTCAGGAGGCAGGCTCAGACGGTGTTAGGCCCAGTATGGATTGCACGTGATTGCACAAAGGTTAGAAAGGGTACCGTATCCCTGGATAACATGTATGGATAGCGTACACATTCAAAATATATGTCTCAGGAGGCAGGCTCAGATGGTGTCAGGCATAGTATGGATTTGACGGCCCAGATTACACAGCGGAGGAGCAGGGAGAGGTAAAGATTGCAAATGCTGGGGCCCTGCCCAAGCAAGGGGGGCCCACTCGTGGGCGTCGGTACTGGCACTGGGCCCCTCATAGTACAGCGGTGTGTCTGACGGCGGGTGTGCACCACCACCGTCAGAGACACTTGATTGCACTATGAGGGACCCTGTGCCAGTGCCCGCGCCCAAGAGTCAGCCTACCCACCTGTCCAGGGCAACGGCACTCGCACGGTGTCGTGCGCTAGGTGGTGACCCCGGCCATGGGGGGGGAGGCAGCACAGTTAGGGAGTTTTAGAAAGTGGCATATGTTGATGTTGGACATTCAGCTGATGCAAAAGGCGAAATAGGTGAAGTACCAGGAAGAGGTGGACCAAAGCAAGCCATTTTTCTGTCTCCCTATGTGTCATCAGGGGAAGGTGGGACAAAATCCTTGGAAACCCATGCGTGGTTCATTTTAATGAAGGTTAGATCATCCACATTTTGGGTTGACAGACGGGTCCTTTTTTCTGTCAGGATTGATCCAGCTGCACTGAAGACTCTTTCCGATAGCACACTTGCAGCTGGGCAAGCGAGCTCCTGTAAGGCATATTGGGCCAATTCAGGCCAGGTGTCCAGTTTAGCGGCGCAATAGTCAAAGGGGAATGACCTGTGTGGGAGAACATCGATATGGGAGGAAAAGTAGTTTGTTACCATATTTGACAACTGCTGTCTCCTGTCACTTTCCATCGATGCAGTATTACCAGTTGTGTGAGCGGTATTTGAAAAATCAGTCCACAACATTGTCATGAAACCCCTGTCTCCAACGCCACTTCTGCTGTGTGCACCACGAACCCCTCTGCCAAGCTGCCCCCGGCCCGTACGGCTCGTGTGAGAACCATCACCGCTGCTGTGTGCTGGGAATGCCTCAAGCAACCGATTTACCAGAGTTGCTTGTTTATTAGCCAATATTAGGTCAAGGTTCTCCTGTGGCATGATGTTTTGTAATTTGCCTTTATAGCGTGGATCCAGGATGCTGGCCAACCAGTAGTCGTCATCGTTCATCATTTTGGCAATGCGGGGGTCCCTTTTTAGGATCCGCAAGGCATAATCTGACATGTGGGCCAATGTTCCCGGTGTCAATGATGCACTGCGAGTGCTGGGTGGAGGAGCACTTTCTGACAAATCCACATCCCTCCAGTCATGCACAAACCCTGTACCAGACCTTGCCACGCCAACATTTTCACTTGCCCCACGAGATGCATCCTCCTCCCCTAAGTAATCATCCCCATCATCCTCCTCCTCCTCCTCTTCTTCCTCCACCTCGTCCAGGAGAGGTCCCTGAGCAGACAATGGCTGAATGTCATCAAGGATTCCCTCCTCCTCTTCCTCCTCATCAACATTGGCTGCAGACGCCTGCTCCTTAAGGTGCGTCAAAGTTTGTATGAGCAGACGCATAAGTGGGATGCTCATGCTTAGGATGGCGTCGTCTGCGCTTACCAGCCGTGTGCATTCCTCAAAACACTGAAGGACTTTACAAAGGTCTTTCAGCTTCGACCACTGCACACCTGTCAATTCCATGTCTGCTCTCAAAGTGCCTGGCCGTGTATCCTCCCACAAATGCATTATGGCCTGCCTCTGCTCGCACAGCCGCTCCACCATGTGCAGGGTGGAGTTCCACCTTGTTGCAATGTTGATAATGAGGCGGTGGTTGGGAAGGTGGAGCAATCGCTGCAGCTTCTGCATACGAACGGAGTGTACAGGCGACCGGCGGATGTGCGCGCACCGTCTTCGCACCTTCTGGAGCAGGGCTGTTAACTCCGGATAATTTTTGAGGAAGCACTGCACCACCAGGTTCAAGGTGTGAGCCAAGCAAGGTATGTGGCTGAGTTTTGAAAGGGCTATGGCTGCCACAAAATTACGGCCGTTATCACTAACTACCTTGCCTGCCTCAAGATGTACACTGCCCAGCCATGACTCAGTTTGTCGCTTCAAGTACTCGGCCAGCACCTCGGCGGTGTGTCTGTCGCCCAAACACATCATCTGCAACACAGCCTGCTGACGCTTTCCACTAGCTGCTCGATAGGGGGACACATCGTGTGCAACAGTGGCAGCTGCAGATGGAGTGCTCGTACGACTGCGCTCTGTGGACGAGCTTTCGCTTCTGGAGGAGGTGGAGGAGGAGGAGGGTCGAACGCCTACAGCCAACTGTTTCCTATACCGTGGGCTAGGCAGCACTGTCCCACCACCGCTGTCCCCTGTGGACCCTGCATCCACCACATTAACCCAGTGCGCAGTGATGGACACGTAACGGCCCTGGCCATGCCGACTGGACCATGCATCAGTTGTGAGGTGCACCTTTCCGCTCACTGACTGCTTGAGTGCATGGACAATGCGGTCTTTCACATGATGGTGCAGGGCTGGGATGGCTTTGCGAGAGAAGAAGTGGCGACTGGGTAGGTCATAGCGTGGTACTGCGTAGGCCATGAGTTCGCGGAAAGCTGTGCTTTCCACCAACCAAAAGGGCATCATCTCAAACGAGATTAGTTTGGCAATGTGGGCGTTCAAACCCAGTGTACGCAGATGAGAGACTGAGTACTTTCTTGACCTACTCATAGTGTCTGGGAGGGTGAGATGGACTTGAGAGCTGCATATGGTGGAAGTAGCGGAGGACAGGGTGGACTGAGAGAGGGTTGATGATGGTGATGGAGTTGGTGTTCTTTCTGATGGCCTAGAATCAGTATTTCGTTGATATAACAGTGGGATTCCCTGACTGCTGTGGTCTTGCAACGACACCTCAACATTTTCTGCTGTGCTAACCGGTGGGCTGACAGTGGGGGAAACAATGTAGCGTTGCTGACTACCTTCGTTGTGATCAGTTGCACATGTGGCACTTGAGGTTTGGTGTTGTGTCCACGCTTGCAAGTGCATGCTGGTTAAATGTCTAAGCATGCAACTGGTATTCACATTTTTCAGATTTTTCCCTCGGCTAAAGGTCTTTGCGCACTTCTTACAGATAACCTTGGCCTGATCATGAGGATTTTGTTCAAAAAAGTGCCACACTGCACTCTTCCTACTTTGGCAGACATTTTGCGGCCTAGCACGCTGTGATCTTTTGACCCTCTGGACAAGCTGTCCAGCAACTCTTTTGATGTTTGGAACCTGTCTTTGGAGTGCTACGGGCCTGCCAGATTACAGCTGTTGCGATGTCGATGTCTGCTGTGGATGCTCCTTATCTGAGCTATTGGAAGCAGCACCCTCTTCCCCCAATGGATGCCATTCTGGGTCAACAACTGGGTCATCCATCACCTCCTCTTCTATGTCATGTGCACCTTCCTCTGTGTCACCGTGTATGGTGGTATAGAGTGCGGGAAGGGGCACCTGAGTCTCATCAGGGTCAGAATCTGTCTCTGTACACTGCGAGGACAATGTAGTGCTCTGAGTGAATGTACCAGCAGAATCATCCATCAGCGGCTGTGCATCAGTGCACTCCATGTCAGATTCATCTTGGCCTGGGTAATTCACCATTTCACTTGATAATCCAGGCATGGTATGTGAAAACAGCTCCATGGAGTAATCAGTAGTATGGCCTGCGTCATCCTTCAATCTTGGTTGGGGTGAAGGACACAAGGAAAGGTGTGGTTCATGAACATGAGCCTCCAATGACGACTCAGTGCTTTTACTTTTTACAACTGAAGAAGAGGAGGCGATAGAGCTGGAGGCTGAGTCAGCAATGTAAGACAAAACTTTTTCCTGATGCTCTGGCTTTAAAAGCGGTTTGCCAACTCCTAGAAAACTAAGCGTTCGAGGCCTTATGTAGCCAGACGATGACGCAGGGTCAGCACCTCCTGCATTCGGTCCTATTTTCTCTTGCCACTACCATCAGATCCACCACCAACACCATCATTACCAGCTGCCAACCCCCACCCAATTCCACGGCCTCTTCCACCAGCCTTCCTCATTTTTGGTAGAAATGTAGACAAAATCCAACAAACTATATAGTAATGTAAAACAAGGTACAAGGTGTCTATAGGGCAGGGGAGATTTTGAATTTCTGCACACACTTGTGGACAGTGGACACTTTTGGATTGTGTGAGGCCCACTGATATCTGAGCGCTATGTGACAGGCTCGATGGCACTGCTGTGACAAAAGTGACTAGAGGATAAGGGAGATTTTGAATATCTGCACACACTTTTGGACACTGGACACTTTTGGATTGTGTGAGGCCCACTGATATCTGAGCGCTATGTGACAGGCTCGATGGCACAGCTGTGACAAAAGTGACTAGAGGATAAGGGAGATTTTGAATTTCTGCACACACTTTTGGACACTGGACACTTTTGGATTGTGTGAGGCCCACTGATATCTGAGCGCTATGTGACAGGCTCGATGGCACTGCTGTGACAAAAGTGACTAGAGGATAAGGGAGATTTTGAATATCTGCACACACTTTTGGACACTGGACACTTTTGGATTGTGTGAGGCCCACTGATATCTGAGCGCTATGTGACAGGCTCGATGGCACGGCTGTGACAAAAGTGACTAGAGGATAAGGGAGATTTTGAATATCTGCACACACTTTTGGACACTGGACACTTTTGGATTGTGTGAGGCCCACTGATATCTGAGCGCTATGTGACAGGCTCGATGGCACTGCTGTGACAAAAGTGACTAGAGGATAAGGGAGATTTTGAATATCTGCACACACTTTTGGACACTGGACACTTTTGGATTGTGTGAGGCCCACTGATATCTGAGCGCTATGTGACAGGCTCGATGGCACAGCTGTGACAAAAGTGACTAGAGGATAAGGGAGATTTTGAATTTCTGCACACACTTTTGGACACTGGACACTTTTGGATTGTGTGAGGCCCACTGATATCTGAGCGCTATGTGACAGGCTCGATGGCACTGCTGTGACAAAAGTGACTAGAGGATAAGGGAGATTTTGAATATCTGCACACACTTTTGGACACTGGACACTTTTGGATTGTGTGAGGCCCACTGATATCTGAGCGCTATGTGACAGGCTCGATGGCACTGCTGTGACAAAAGTGACTAGAGGATAAGGGAGATTTTGAATATCTGCACACACTTTTGGACACTGGACACTTTTGGATTGTGTGAGGCCCACTGATATCTGAGCGCTATGTGACAGGCTCGATGGCACAGCTGTGACAAAAGTGACTAGAGGATAAGGGAGATTTTGAATTTCTGCACACACTTTTGGACACTGGACACTTTTGGATTGTGTGAGGCCCACTGATATCTGAGCGCTATGTGACAGGCTCGATGGCACTGCTGTGACAAAAGTGACTAGAGGATATGGGAGATTTTGAATATCTGCACACACTTTTGGACACTGGACACTTTTGGATTGTGTGAGGCCCACTGATATCTGAGTGCTATGTGACAGGCTCGATGGCACTGCTGTGACAAAAGTGACTAGAGGATAAGGGAGATTTTGAATATCTGCACACACTTTTGGACACTGGACACTTTTGGATTGTGTGAGGCCCACTGATATCTGAGCGCTATGTGACAGGCTCGATGGCACTGCTGTGACAAAAGTGACTAGATGATAAGGGAGATTTTGAATATCTGCACACACTTTTGGACACTGGACACTTTTGGATTGTGTGAGGCCCACTGATATCTGAGCGCTATGTGACAGGCTCGATGCCACAGCTGTGACAAAAGTGACTAGAGGATAAGGGAGATTTTGAATTTCTGCACACACTTGTGGACAGTGGACACTTTTGGATTGTGTGAGGCCCACTGATATCTGAGCGCTACGTGACAGGCTCGATGGCACTGCTGTGACAAAAGTGACTAGAGGATAAGGGAGATTTTGAATATCTGCACACACTTTTGGACACTGGACACTTTTGGATTGTGTGAGGCCCACTGATATCTGAGCACTATGTGACAGGCTCGATGGCACTGCTGTGACAAAAGTGACTAGAGGATAAGGGAGATTTTGAATCTCTGCACACACTTTTGGACACTGGACACTTTTGGATTGTGTGAGGCCCAATGAATATCTGAGCGCTATGTGACAGTCTCGATGGCACAGCTGTGACAAAAGTGACTAGAGGATAAGGGAGATTGGATTGCTTTTAAAAAAGCAGTTTGCGGAGCAGTGGGTAAACAGCAATGCCAGCCTGTCAGGAAGCCTTAGAAGGCAGCCCAACAACCAACACCACTGATACACCACTATATAGCCTCCCCTTGCACTGCACACACAGTGACTGGTGTGTTGTGCAGGCCAAATTGCTAGCAGCAGAAGCAGTTTTTTTTTCTTCTCAGGAGGACAAAAAAAAAAAATTGGGATTGCTTTTAAAAAAGCAGTTTGCGGAGGAGTGGGTAAACAGCAATGCCAGCCTGTCAGGAAGCCTTAAAAGGCAGCCCAACAACCAACACCACTAATACACCACTATATAGCCTCCCCTTGCACTGCACACACAGTGACTGGTGTGTTGTGCAGGCCAAATCGCTAGCAGCAGAAGCAGTTTTTTTGTCTTCTTCCCTGCCTAACGCTCTCCCTACAGAATCAGCAGCAACCTCTCCCTATACTAAGATCGGCAGAAGTAAGATGGCGGTCGGCGTGCACGCCCTTTTATACCCCCTGTGACGCCCACCAAAGCAAGCCAATCACTTGCATACCCTTCTGAAAGATGGTGGTGACCCGTGCCTATGTCATCACGTTGCCCACAGTGTCCGTGGATCCTGATTGGCTGAAAAAGAGCGCAAAACAAACTTTTGAAACGCGACTTTGGCGCGTAAGTCGCCGACCTCGTGCCCGACCTCATCCTAGGGTCGGGTTTCGTTTCATGAAACCCGACTTTGCCAAAAGTCGGGGACTTTGCCAAAAGTCGGGGACTTTTGAATTTTTTCGACCCGTTTCGCTCAACTCTAGTAACTTCACTTACTTTTTACATAAGGTTCACGCTAGCATTTAACATCCCAATTTTTCAATTATGTTATAGCAACAGTATAAAGGAACTTCTGTAAAAAACTCATGTGTTCTATGATTGATTTAAATGGCACAGACAGACCTTATTCACTGTACGGGATCCACTTTTTTCTGTTTGAGAGGTCAGCATTTTAATGGAAAAAAATTACAGGTGGACTTTTTCTGCCAGCAAAGATGACTATACTTACAACAGAGGATACGACGCAAGTATGTACCTTGACTTAAATCAACAGTTCAAACAAAGAAACAAATCTTTATATATATATTCTTAGAGTAAAATGTCAGTTTCCCCATTTATCAGTCACTTTTTTGTCTCTTGCACTCATTATTCAGTCTCAAAAACTACTCAAATCTGTCTACAAATCTGTCAGCTATCAGTTTAATCTGAAAAATCGCCTAAAAGTGCAGTTACACCTTAAATTGCAGCTGTCTCCTAAATTGTGCAATGTCCAGAGCGAAGCAATGAAAGCATCTGAAAAAGAAATCAATATATTTAGGACAAGAAACTCAAGTAGACTTACAGGTTTGTTTTCTTATCTGCTTTATAGAGGAAAGATCAAAAAGCATCAAACATCTGTATTTCCTAAGTGTGCTACAAAATAGGAGACAACATGTATATATGGGTAAAACAGTAAAAGGCCACATTCATACGTTGAGTATTTGGTGAGTTTTTTACCCCAGTATTTGTAAGCCAAACCAGGAGTGGGTGAAAAATGCGGAAAGGGTGCAAATGTTTCTATTAGGCCGGAGTCACACTAGCAATTAAATCGGACGAATGCAATGCGATAAAAAATTGCATTGCAGTCGTCCCTATGTTATTCTATGATGCTGCTCCCATCATCTGTATTTTTATCGGATCCGTTCCTCGGACCGAGACAATCGCAGCATGCTGCGATTGTCACCGATTTTCGGATCGGATTCGCCAATGCAAGTCTATGGATGTGATTAAAAATCGCATTGAAAACGCACCACACGTGTGACTTGCGATTAAATCGCAAGACTTCTCCAGCTCAACAGGAAAGAGCATCAGGCATTGGCACTGGAAGTCAATTTGATGCTTAGATGCGAATAAAATTGGTTCATCGCCGGAAATTCGGATGACAGACGGATCCCTGGACAAGAAATCTTTGTGCGATTTCGTACCGTAAAAATCGGACCGATTTTTTAATGGCTGTGTGTGACTCCAGACTTATGCTCTTCCTCTGACCGTTCCACTCCAGGTTTTGGCTTACAAATACTGGGGTAAAAAATTCACCAAATACTCAATGCGCGCACATGGCCTAACAGTGAAAACATTTAGAATTAAACGCTTTTAGAGACCAATAAACCCAGGTCAAGGAAACAATGCTCATAGCCTTCCACTGGCCTCCATTGCACTTCTGTGTGCCTCAAATTTTATACTGTACATCGAATTTTCAAAAATGTTGCAAGCTGTAATATAGATTGTCTCTCATTTAGTTTTTATTTAGTTTAGAAGTATTTTGATGATGATATGTGAGCCCCTTTAAGTGGTCCTTCATATACCCACATTTTATAGTCTATTTTAAAATGATGAAAAAAAGCTATGTTTTGATTAATAGGATGTTCACAAGTGGTTTTATGTCCAATTGAGAATCCTATGAGAAAGATAACCAAGCTTCTTTAGGCAGAAAGCCATAACCACACAAATGCAGCAAAAAGATTGTATGTTGTAAAAATGACAGTATGTTATTACTTTTCAATATTTTTTGGCTATAGAATGTGAAGACGTTGTTTAATACAGATGGTGAATTTCATAGTATATGTCTAACTACTTAACTTTTTAACCTAACTCAATTTTAATGTTTTTCAGTTTAAAATTCCCAATTGTTCCCTATTTACTCAAACTTCCTGTTTTTGTTTTTTTATACTTCCTACAATGATTAGTTTGAATACTACTCTGAAATAAAGCATCATCAGGGTCGGCACTGCAGGCAGTTATTACAGCTATTTTCATAGGTTTTTAGTTTTATATACCACCGGAATGTAATACTATCCATGTTAAACTCTGTGAATGGCTAATTCAATCAATTCAACTTTTTTGAATTTTTTGGGGAGTTTTAAATAGCACCGTAATGTAACACTAACAACAATAAACTGTATAGATGACTAATTAAATCCAGAAAAAAATATTGAATCTTCTTTTTGGGAGTTTTAGATACCTCCGTAATGTAACACTAAAAACATTTAACTCTATGGATGACTAATTGAATCCAGAAAAAAAAGTGAACTTTTTTTAAGTTTTATAAAACATTGTAATGTAGAACATTTAACTCTATGGATAACTAATTGAATCCAGAAAACAAGTGAACTTTTGTATAACATTGTAATGTAGAACATTAAACTCTATGAATGAATAATTGAATCCAGAAAAAAATCTTGAATGTTTTTCTTGAAGTTTTTTATACCACTTTAATGTAAATCTAAGAATGTTAAAATGTATGGATGACAATATAGTAAATTTTTTCACCCCCAAACAAAAGAATGTGGTCACGTCCAGCATCTGTATATTTAGCAATGGACTGCAAAGCCCTAAGCCCTGCCTAGATGCTTTTTTCTCTCATTTTCCCTGCTACTGCAACTGTCTCTAGGCTAAATTCAGAATGTATCTGATACAAACAGCAAACCACAGGATTAGCTCTTAGAAGGACTGTTAGTATGATGGTTCAGCATCAGCACCAGTATCAACACTAGAGGACTCTGATTACTTAAACTGTGCACATAGACCTGGATAACTGCTATATCCCTCCAATCATAACTGTCCCTTAGCTGTGCAATGGCGTGAGTGAGCCAAGTGTGGCGGCGCCTGTTTTTTTATAACCTCTGATGAGGTAATGCGGTCAGCCAAACACAGTAATGCCACTACCAAGATGACTATGGCATTACCGTGACTGGCTGTTCATTGGCTGTGTAACAGGCAACAAACATGAGGGGTAGAGATTCAAGCTTTAAATCAGAATACCAGCCAATGCTTGTCGACATCCGATCTTATCCGAGCACCCAGATACTTGAGTGATTTCTGAGTATTACCAAGCACTTTGCTCATTCCTAGAGGTGATGTGATGAAATTGCAGAAACTTCTCCATCACCTTTACTGAAACCTGACATCATTGGAGAATGCCAAGGAAAGAAGCTATTTAGGTGAATGCAGCACTGTCCCCTGAAGATGCTTTGCTTCAGGGTGGAAAAGGAAAGAAGAAGTGAGAATGACTGCAGCCCCTGCCCATTGATCACTAATTTGAGAATACCCAGTTCATGCTGGGAGAGTCAAGCAAATCATCATAGAAAGTAAGAAAAAAAACAACAACACAGGAATAAGAACAGAGAACGAATAATAGGGAATTTTTAACTGAGGTACATTAGAAAAGTAGTTAGATTACTAAATTAGACATATTGTTTAAAATTCACTATTAGTTTCGGACAATCTCTTTAACACATGGCTACAGAGTTTTTGAACTAAAAAATGCAATGAAGGAAAACAAAAATTCCCCCCAAAAACACAAAACATGATTCTGTGGGTGAATCCAGCCTAAGACATTCTGGTTTCGTAAGACTTCATCATAACACACTTGTTCTCTAAGTACACTTTTATAGATTGATACAAATTCTATTAGCATTGAACAATTTATATCACTTACATTATTTTCTTACCGTATTTTAATTTTCACATTCATGTAATTTGTTTTCAAGGTGAAAACTGTGCAATCAATCATTTTGTGATTATGCAAATTACAAGTGACCTTGCATATTTATATGAACATGGAGAATCATGTATATTCAATATACATAATAATTAATTATTCATGCAGCTGATTTTTTTTTTCAGTCCTTTGACCAAGTAATGAATTGATACATGTGGTCTCAAACACTCATCTTCAAAATTCTGTAAGCTAAACCCATATGTCCTGAATACCAAATATTGTTTGACATACTGTGGGGAAAATAAGAATTTGATACCCTGTCGATTTTGCAAGCTTTCCCACCTACAAAGAATGGAGAGGTCTGTAATTTTTATCGTAGGTACACTTCAACTGTGAGAGACAGAATCTAAAAATAAAAGCCAGAAAATCACATTGTATGATTTTTAAATAATTAAATTGCATTTTATTGCATGAAGTAAGTATTTGATCATCTACCAACCAGCAAGAATTCTGTCTCTCACAGACCTGGTCGTTTTTCTTTAAGTGGCCCTCCTACTCTGCACTCATTATCTGTACTAATTGCACATGTTTGAACTCGTTACCTGTATAAAAGACACCTGTCCACAAGGTTGGTTTTGGGCAAAGTGGGGCACTGGGCAAAACTGTAAAGTTGGGTCCTAAATGCTCACATATTGCACAGAAACGTTTCAGATGTATTCATATGCTCTGAGTTGAGGCCATTAAAGGAGCATGATCGACGATATTGAACTCGTTCGACTCTTGTTTCCCGGCTTCTATACACCGACTGAAGAAGAATGATGGACACAGAATAATCACTAGTAGGCCAATCTTTCCCCATACAATATCATATTATCAGCAATATATCTGTCGTTTTCATCGGGTGAGGTGCTGCTGAGAACAATGATTTTTTTCTGGAATAAACAATCCCATCACTCGATGAATACGCAGCATTTTGCTTTTTTACTATAACGCAACCCATAGTCCTCCACATAGTATAATGCACCACATAGTCCTCCATATAGTATAATGTGCACCATAGTCCTCCATATAATATACTACACTTGCCATAGCCCTCCATATAGTATAATACATTCCCCATAGTCCTCCATCAACACCCCATAGCCCTGCATACAGTATAATGCACTCCTCATAGTCCTCTATATAGTATAATGCACTAGCCAGAGTCCTTTATACAGTATAATGCACAGCCCATAGTAATCAATATAGTATAATGCTCCAATAGTCTTCCATATTGTATATAATCATCTATATAGTAGAATGCACTCTCCATATTATAATGCACCGCATAGTCCTCCATATAGTATGATGCATTCCTCATAGTCCTCAAAACAGTATAATGTATTCCCCATAGTCCTCCATGCAGTGTAATGCACCCCAAGTAGTCCTCGATACAGAATAATGCAGCCCACATATAGCACTTACAGTATAATACACACCCTATAGTGTTTGGTAGAGTATAATGCATCCCTTGTATCATATAATGCAGCACTCATATCGTATAATGCATCTCCATACAGTATAATGCAGCCCAATATAGTATAATTCAGCCTTACAGAGTATAAAGCAGCCCCATAAAGTATAATGCAGCCCAATAGAGAATAATTCAGCCCCATACAGTATGATGCAACCCTATAGAGTACAATGCAGCCCTATAGAGTACAATGCAGCACCATATACTGTAGTACAAGGCAGCCACATATAGTACAATGCAGCCCCATAGAGTACAATTCAGCCCTATAGAGTACAATGCAGCCTCATATCGTACAGTGTAGCCCCCCTAGAGTATGATGGAGCCCCCTAGAGTACAATGCAGCCTTATAAAGTGCTATTGAGGCTCATAGAGTACAATGCAGCCCCATAGAGCATAATGAATCCCCATAGAGTATAATGCAGCCCCATAAAGTGTAATGCAGTCTCACAGAGTATAATGCAGCCTCATACAGTACAATGCCGCCCCATACAGTATAATTCTGCCCTGTAAAATATAATGCAGCCCAATAGAGTATAATGCTGCCTTATAGACTACAATGAAGCCCAATATAGTATAATGCAGCCTCATAGAGTACATTTCAGCCTCACATAGTAGAAAGAAACACACCAACACTGGACTATAGTAAACCAATCAATTATCAGTAACCATAATAATAATAATGATAATAATAAAATATATCACCAGTGTTAGTGAAGTTAGTGATTACACACTATTAAGGATAAAACCAACCAACCACTCAAAGGACCTCTTAACCATAAAGAGCCAGACAGGGTGTACTTATTAAATTATATTTTATTTTATTTATACAGGTGGTTACATTAAAACCATTTAAAATCAAAAAGAGTGCACGTATAGGAACAATTTACACAAAGTTGTAAAATGATAAGACCCAATTTATATATCAAATATGCATACCCCACATATTGTGGAATGATGATTTGAAAAGGATTGTAAAAAAGGTGCAAAAATTACATAAAAATAATTATAATACATAGAAAAAATTAGCAAAAAAAGTGCAATGTGCAATGTGCAAAATTGTCACACAGTGAATCATATACAGAAAAAATATTTTTTAAAAGGAAAAACACATAACCACATGTGCTTTTAAACAACAATTGTGTATATTCACAAAACTTCCATATATCCAGAATAAAGTGCAGAGTGCCTGTGCAATAAATTCATGCACAATATGTAAAGTAACCAGTGCCACCTTTTCATTAGACAATTATAACTCTTCACATGTACAGAGGTATGCCATAGACAGATCCTTTACCTATAAGGGTCACCACGTCCCTATCACACGCTCCCCGACACGCGTTTCGGAATCCTTCCTTCATCAGGGGGTGGCTACATAATGGACCTGAAAGGTTATTTATATGTGGAGACTTAATCACGCCAAACTGCTTATTGGCGCTGATTATGATAGCGGTGCTCCGGGTGTGGAGGTGGCGCATGCGCAGTCCGGAGGTCCCACAATCCCAAGCGCCGGACCACGTGACCGGAACACACAGGCCTCAGCCCGGCGTTACCAAGGTCACGAGGACGCAGCAGATCAGGACGCGGGACACGGAGCACGCATGCGCACCACCAGGAGCATCGCATCAAATGTAATAGGGCAGAAATTCCACCATCAATCCATTCTACTACATTATATCTCTCAATTGATAACAAAAATTAACATACATCGTACAAAAAAATATATATATATGGATACCAATACATTATATAATAAGGAAAAAATATAATATACAAAATTAATAAAAAATTAAATAAAAAATTATAATAAATAAAACAATTTCATATTATAAATTCATCAATAGACAATATAGAAGTGTATATATATATATATATATATATAATACATACATAGTAAAGAATAAAAAATAATAGATAAAGAATAAATAATAATAAATAATTATAAATAAATAGTAAAAATAAAAATAAAATTAAAGGTGAGATATAGAAAGTAATAAATAATATAAAAATAATAATAATAGTAATAAATAATAGATAATAATAATTAAATGATAATAATAAATATAAAAAAATAAAAAAATAAAAAAATAATAATAATAGTAGTAATAAATAATATATAATATATAATACATAACAAAATAAATAATAATTATTATGCACAGAAAATAAAAAAATAATAAATATTATATTTGTTTAGAAATTATTTGTGTGTTTATATATTATTATTTTTTTCCTTATTATATAATGTATTGGTATTCATATATATATATTTTTTTGTACGATGTATGTTAATTTTTGTTATCAATTGAGAGATATAATGTAGTATAATGGATTGATGGTGGAATTTCTGCCCTATTACATTTGATGCGATGCTCCTGGTGGTGCGCATGCGTGCTCCGTGTCCCGCGTCCTGATCTGCTGCGTCCTCGTGACCTTGGTAACGCCGGGCTGAGGCCTGTGTGTTCCGGTCACGTGGTCCGGCGCTTGGGATTGTGGGACCTCCGGACTGCGCATGCGCCACCTTCACACCCGGAGCACCGCTATCATAATCAGCGCCAATAAGCAGTTTGGCGTGATTAAGTCTCCACATATAAATAACCTTTCGGGTCCATTATGTAGCCACCCCCTGATGAAGGAAGGATTCTGAAACGCGTGTCGGGGAGCGTGTGATAGGGACGTGGTGACCCTTATAGGTAAAGGATCTGTCTATGGCATACCTCTGTACATGTGAAGAGTTGTAATTGTCTAATGAAAAGGTGGCACTGGTTACTTTACATATTGTGCATGAATTTATTGCACAGGCACTCTGCACTTTATTCTGGATATATGGAAGTTTTGTGAATATACACAATTGTTGTTTAAAAGCACATGTGGTTATGTGTTTTTCCTTTTAAAAAATATTTTTTCTGTATATGATTCACTGTGTGACAATTTTGCACATTGCACATTGCACTTTTTTTGCTAATTTTTTCTATGTATTATAATGATTTTTATGTAATTTTTGCACCTTTTTTACAATCCTTTTCAAATCATCATTCCACAATATGTGGGGTATGCATATTTGATATATAAATTGGGTCTTATCATTTTACAACTTTGTGTAAATTGTTCCTATACGTGCACTCTTTTTGATTTTAAATGGTTTTAATGTAACCACCTGTATAAATAAAATAAAATATAATTTAATAAGTACACCCTGTCTGGCTCTTTATGGTTAAGAGGTCCTTTGAGTGGTTGGTTGGTGTGTTTTAGCCTCACATAGTAAAATACAGACTCATAGAGTACAAAACAGCCCCACAGAGTATAATGAAGCCCCCATAGAGTGTAATGAAGCCCCTTAGAGTATAATACCGGCCCATAGAGTACAATCCAGCCCCACAGAGTACAATGCAGTCCCATATAGCATTATGTAGCCTCATAGTGTATAATTCAGCCCCATAGAGTGTCATGAAGCCCCATAGCATATAATACAGGCCCATAGAGTACAATCCAGCCACATAGAGTGTAATGTAATCTCATAGTCCTCCTGTATTATGGTCACCACAATGTAATCACAAAAACAAATACGATACTCACTTCTTCTTATTCGTCCGCTGCTTTGGTATCTGTAGTGCATCCCTTCAGCAGCGTGGCACGCAATGAAGTAATGTCATTGCACTCACTGCATCAGATGCAGAGCAGGAATGATGGGAGCATCAGATGACTCTCTCTATTCCATTGCTGCTTTCAACTGTGTAAGCATCTAAGATGCCAATACAGTTGAATATGCAATGAGGGGGTGGAGCCAGCTCTGGCACCAGTCCCTCCAGACTCACGCACCCCATAGCAGCATCGTGGTGTGCCGCTTTTAGCAGCATGCCACTGGCTAGGGGGCTCCTAGGGGAGTGGGATCCCTAGGCAAATTCCTAGTTTGTCCTAATGCTAGCCCTGCCTGTCCACAAACTCAATCAATCACACTCCCACCTCTCCACCATGGCCATAATGAAAGAGGTGCCTAAGGACACCAGGGACAAAATTGTAGATCTACAAAAGGCTGGGATGGACTACAGGATAATAGGCAAGCAGCTTTGTGAGAAGGCAACAGCTGTTGGCACAATTATTAGAAAATGGAACAAACATATGATGGATAATGAATCTTCCTCGGTCTGGGGCTCCATGAAATATCTTGCTTTGTTGGATAGGGATGATTCTGAGAAAGGACTGGAATCAGCCCAGAACTACAAGGGAGGACCTGGTGAATGACCTGAAGAGAGCTGGGACCATGGTTTCAAACATTACTGTTAGAAACACAGTACGCTGTGATGGATTAAAATCCTGGAGGGCACACAAGGTTCCCCTGCTCATGCCACCACATGTCCAGGCACATTTGAAGTTCACCAGTGACCATCAGGGTGATCCAGAGAATGCATTGGAGAATTTTATGGGGTCAGTTGAGACCAAAATAGAACTTTTTAGTATCAACTCCACTCACCTTGTTTGGAGGAAGAAGAAGAATGAGTACAAGGATGAGTACAACCCCAAGAACACCATCCCAACCATAAAGTATGGTGGAGAAAACATACTTTGGTGGTTCTTTACTGCAAAGGGGTCAGGACGACTGCATCATATTGAAAGGAGCATGTATGGGGTCATGTATCACAAGATTTTGGCCAACAACCTCCTTCACTCAGTAAGAACATTGAAGATGGGTCATGACTGGAACTTGAGCATGACAATGTCCCGAAACACACAGCCGGAGCAAGTAATGCTCCGTAAGAAGCATTTCAAGGTCCTGGAGTAGCCTAGCCAGTCTCCAGACCTGAACCCAATAGAAAATCTTTGGAAGGAGCTGAAACTCAATGTTTCCCAGCAACAGCTCCGAAACATGAAACATCAGAAGAAGATCTGTGTGGAGGAGTGGGCGAAAATCCCTGATACAGTGTGCGCAAGCCTGGTCAAGAATTACAGGAAACATTATAACATTGAAACATGGAAATATGACATTTTAGTGGTAAAAATGTATTTTTTGTATTAGCTGCAAATTTGTCAGGTACACAAGGGTCAATAGGTGAAACTAGACCCCACAGTTTATTGCGCAATTTCTCCCAAATGCGGTGCTGTCCCATATGTTATCAGAAATTATTGTTAGGCCATATGTCATGACTGAAGTGAAAGGAGCACTATTTGGCTTTTGGAGCACAGCTTTTGCTGGAATAGTTTGCGTGCGAAGGTGCCAGAACGGCATAAACCCCCCCAAAGCAACCCCATTGTAGAAATTTCACATCTCAATGAATTAATCTATGGCTTCAGAGACTATTTTGCAACTTCCATGCCAGGCTTTTTTTCTGTAGACTTGCAAATATGCCAGTTTACCCTTACATTGTGCTCCATACAGTCTAGAGTCCTCATATGTTGTAGCGCCCACATACATTGTGCCCAGCTTGTGCTTCTGGTGATTTGCACTCTGTAAATTCTACACAATAATGCCAAACAAGTGGCCGCTTACTGTGGCTTAGGTACACTGAGTGTCAGAAGGATGGTGGGCATTTGAGTTTGGGAGTGCAGAATTCACAGGATTCTTTTTGAAGGGACGGGAGTCATGTCACTTTTCCAGAATTTTGGTCCAGCAGTAATGTGGGATCTCCAATGATTCCACTCCCATATGACAGACCTGAGTGGGGGCTAGTTTTATGCAAGATAAATTAAGGTTTCTATTGGTAACATTTTGGAGTACATAATATTTTTTGATCACTTTCAGTATAAAGCCTGGATCACATTCTTGTGTTGGATGCTGAGCACTTACCTTTGGGCTTCCGTGTAAATCCCACAAAAATGCAATTCAGACAAAACCCCTCATGGAACCACCCACTATAATGAGGCAGATCGAGGCACTTTTAACTCCTTTCAGCGTCTGTTCTGGTTGTGTTAACATTTTAAGGTCAGTGGTTGCCCACACAAGTGCATTATAAAACGGCTAAAATGATGGACCACAGGATCATATACCAGTCCAAAAGTGACACCATATGCCTCAGAAGTGAATGGTTCTATCGGGGTTTTGTCTGAATCACGGTTTTGGGAAATTTACATGGAAACCTTGATGTAAGCACTCGGGATAAATGTGAGCCGAGTTTTGTTCCGATGTTTGCGAGGTACAATGAACAAATAGCAGTTCAAGAATAGTTCATATTTGTAATTTTGTGCAGTATAAGTGATAGGGTGGATTTATTCTTCTGATCGGTGAGTTTGCAGCAGTACCCTGATATATAAGGTTTTTTTTTTTTAGTTTTGCTGCTATCACACTGTTTTATGAACAGTAGTTTTTTTTCATTGCCATATTCTGAGACCTGTAACTTTTTTATTTTTTGGAAAACAGAGCTGCATGAAGGTTTATTTTTTGTGGGATGAGTTGCAGGTTTTTTTTGGTACCATTTTGGGGCACATAGTATTTTTTCATTGCTTTTATTCAGATTTTTCAAACACAGAATGAACAAAAAAAAACTCAGTTATTGTTTTTATTTTTTGCGCCATTCAACATGTGCTAAAAGTGTTAATACTGATTTGTTCTTCGGGTCGGTAAAATTACAGCGATGCCAGATTCATTTTTTTTTATGCGTTGCTATTTTTACACACTAAAACCAAGATTTTCAACCCCCTTGCAACGAATTAACTATCGCTGTTGCGATTGACAGCGGTAAGTAAGTGGTTAACCCACCCCAATCGGCTTCAAAACTGGACGGGACCAGTACAGCAGGGTGTCAGCGGTCATGTACAGCTGACACCCGACGGAATTGGCCCGCCAGGCGACACAATTGCCTTATCCCTCAGCGCTGTTAAAAACCTGCACTGAGAACCTTAGATCCTTAATGACTGCCATTAAAAGGCATATCTGCTGTTGTTAAAAGGTTAAAGAAGCGGAGTACTGTATTGTATATTGGATCTCATAAATCGAAATCTAATTTCAGTCATACTGATATTTGGTGGACAGGACAGGGTTTCACTTTTATACCTTGTAATATTAATTGTTTAGAATTGTTGATGTTTTATAGAATGTCAAGACAAAACAAATCTCCAGTGATGCAGTTCATTTTAATTGTAGCCTATAGCTGGTGTATGCATGTGTTTTAATTCTGTTTTCATTCATAAATAATAGCATATTTTTATATACCAGAAACATGATCGGAACATGCAATGCAATTTTAATGTAACTCATTATGCAACAGTAGTTTGCAAATTGCTGCCACTGCGATGTAAACAATATTGCATTTTTAACCACCTTCCTTGCCGTTCTCAATTTTTATTTTTGTACTTTTATCCTCTCCTTGCTATGAGTCCTAACTTTTTTAGTTTTCTGTAGATAGAAATGTTTGAAGACTTATTTTTGCAGGATGAGTTATAGTTTGAAATAAAACCAATAATTTTACCATAAAGTGTACAGGAAAATGGAAAAAAAAACTCCAACTTTTATGAAATGGTGGAAAAATTTCCACACCATTATTTTTGGGGATTGGTATTTAAGGCATTCATTGAGTGGTAAAAATTACCTGGCAATTTTCTTCAGATCAGCAAAATTACATCAATAGCAAACTTCTATGTTTTATTTTTTTTATTTTGAATTAACTGGATAAAAACATTCTGAAATTTGAAAACTCTACTATTTTTCTGGAATAGTTTTTTTTATTTTTCACATCGATGGAGTCATCTGAGAGCTTTTCTCCTATTGAGTTGAGAGCTATAGTTTTTGTACAAGGATTCGTACATCACACAAAAACCCATCAAAATGTTCCAGGCACAAAAAACTGATCAGATTAGCAAACACAAAAAGAAAATCCAGTATAACGTGCCAGTATAGAAATTTGCAAATTTTATTAACTCAATCAGAGTAAAACATTCATGTATAAAATACAAACTGTTATAGATAAAAAATTGATGAAGGGACGAAACGCTCGTTGGGGGCACTTGGAGAGACCACATCCAGCAGACCACCACCTATGCAAGTGCTCATTTATTTACTATACCCTATTTTTTATGCCTTGGTTGGACATGCACAGTACTGGGTAGCAGTGATTGTAGTGGCAATATAAAGGGATACTGCTAAGCACTGATCACATAGGTTGTAGGTCAGGCTCTTGTTGGTATAAACCCCAATTATGGTTTAGAAGTGACCTTGAATTTTTTATCTATAACAGTTTGTATTTTATACCTGAATGTTTTACTCTGATTGAGTTAATAAAATTTGCAAATTTCTATACTGGCATGTTATACTGTATTTTCTTTTTGTGTTTGCTAATCTGATCAGTTTTTTGTGTCTGGAACATTTTAATGGGTTTTTGTGTTATGTATGAATCCTTGTACAAAAACTATAGCTCTCAACTCAGTAAGAGAAAAGCTCTCAGATGACTCCATCGATGTGAAAAATAAAAAAAACCTATAATTTCCTGAAAAATAGTAGAGTTTTAATATTTCAGAATGTTTTTATCCAGTTAATTCAAAATAAAAAAATAAAACTTAGAACTTTGCTATTGATGTAATTTTGCTGATCTGGAGAAAATTGCCAGTTAATTTTTACCACTCAATGAATGCCTTCAAAACCAATCCCCAAAAATACTGGTGTGGAATTTTTTCCTCCATTTCATAAAAGTTGGATTTTGTGTTTGCTAAGGATTCATACATGTTTTAGTTGTGTGTTTTTAGGTAAAATTCTGTTTTTTTTTACTTTATCGCATGTATTATTTTGTTTGGATTAATTAATTTTTACATTTAAGATCTATTAGTTAAAATGTATCTGGGACAACCCGTTTAGGGATGGCATTATTTTGCAATTATGTAGCATTTTTTAATTGGAAATTATGATGGCATAGTTTTGTACATTGCAAGTATTAAAGGTGTGCACTTTACAAGACTTTTTTTTAGGCTATTGGTAATATGCTCTGTCTATAATGTTTTAATTTATTCTAAGAAAAATATTTTTGCCAATTGTTGTGAGCTAGAGAAGGCAGATTTTGCATTGTGTTTTCTCAGGCGACTTCCACAGCCCATGATCAAGCCCATCTTGCAAATATACTAACATAATTACTCAGAGTCAATTTAGTAACGTAACTAAGTAGTAAATTAATAGTCATGGCATTGGGAATACAAATGAATACAATTGAGAAAACTGAGACTTTGATGTACTAATATCATGTAAATTAGTAAAAAGTAGAATTCTTGGATAGAATATCAGAATGTTCTTTTCATGCCTAAGATTGTAGTGATTTTTCTTGTACAGTTCTTTAATCTCTTAAAATAAATGAAGAAAAAAGTACATTATCCAGTAGGAAATTCTCTCATATGTTCCCCCAGAATTGCATACATGTGTCTAGCATCCATACTCGCATGACCACTAGAGTTTGATTACTGTTTTTAACTCCTCCAGCCTGTTTTCACCTTCCTGACCAGGTCAAGTTTTACAATTTTGACCAGTGTCACTTTATTTGGTAATACCTCTGGAACGTTACAACCTGTCCCAATGATTCTGAGATAATTTATTCATATCGTTTTGCATTTATTTCTGAAAATATCTGAATTCTGGCAAAAATGTCACAATTTTCAAATTTTTGAATTTTTTGTGGCCTTAAACTAGTTAGTCATGCTGTATAAAATAATTAATACATACGCTTCCCATATGTCTACTTTACATCAAAATCATTTTTTAAATGTTATGAAGTTAGAAGGGTTAACACTTTTTCAGCAAGTTCTCATTTTTCCAACAAAATAATTTTTTAGGGATCCCATCATATTGGAAGTAACATTAAAAGGCCTATGTGACAGAAAATACCCAAAATTGACTCCATCTTAAAAACTGCACCCCTCAAAATGCTTAAAACCTCATTCAAGAAGCTTATTAACCCCTTAGGTACTGTACAGTATTTAAAGAAATGTGGAAGGAAAAAAATAACATTTTAATTTTTCCCACCACATTTTGCGTATTCACAACGGTAAAGAGAGAAAATGGACCAAACAATTTGTTATGCTGTGTCTCCTGAGTATGTTGATTCCCCGTATGTGGGGGAAAATTACTGTTTTGATGCACAGCAGAGCTTGGAAGGAAACAAGCGCCATTAGACTTTTGGAGTACAAAATTGGCTGGAATCAACAGTGGGCGACATATCGCGTTTCCGGAGCCTCTGATGTGCCTAAACAGTGAAAACACATTGAACTCACAGGTGATTCACAGAAGTTTATTAAGCTTATTAGGTTGAGCCGTGAAAATAAAAAAAATCACATTTTCCTCACAAAAATATTGTTTTAACCCCACATTCTTTATATTCACAAATGTAACAGGAGTAAATGGACCATACAATTTGTTGTGCAATCCCTTCTGAGTTTCCGATATGTGGTTGGAAACTACTTTTGAGGCACAGTGAAAATCTCAGAAGGGAAGAAGCGCCATATTGGAGTTCATATTTTGCTGGAATGATTTGTAAGTGCCATGTCACAATGGCAGAGCTCCTGAGGTGCCAGCACAGCAGAAACCTCCATAAGTGACCTCATTTTACAAATGACACCCTTCAATGAATTTATCTAGGGGTGCAGTTAACATATTGACACCACAGGTGTGATGGGTAGTGAAGAAAAAATGATTCCATTTTTATGAGCCAACAATGTCTAGCTCCCCTGGGAACGCCTTAAAGATTGTTGGAAAACTATTTCAAGTGAGTACCAGATGAAGCTACTTGACAGAATGCCAAAGGAGTGCAAAGCTGTCATCAGAAAAAAGGGGTACTTTGATGAATCTTAGGTTTAACACGTTATCATTTGTTCCACACATGTTTCTTTACTCCTTTCCATATGTGATCCTTTGTGGATTTGTTGCCTTCAGTCTGAATCTATTTCATTAAGAGCAAGAAAACCATTGCATGAACAGGTGTGTCCAAACTTTTGTCCAGTACTGTATATTTCTATAGTTGTATAAGAAAAAACTTACCCCATAGACCTCAGTCCACAGCCTCTCACTTAGCCAAATCAGTTCCCATTCTTTGCACTGATGACGGCCAATAACCCGAAACACCGTGTCTGCAAATTGAGATTCTGATTTGTCTTTTATCCTAAGTCATATTACAAGACTCGTTAAAGGGTCATTGTAACTTGTAGGATTGCTGCTTCCAACAGGTGGCAATATTGAGTCTAAGTCCTCTTCCTCTCTGAGGAGGCAATTTGCATATAAAGTTTCCCAGAGGAGCATTGCACCACAAAAAACCCTTCTTACCTAGGCATGCCAGAGCCGGTATGTCACTTTCAACAAGGAATATGTCATCCCCTGAGGAAGAAGTGTTATGGACTTCGAAACTCGTTGGGAATAAAAGGTTAAATTATCTACATGATCTGGATTTGATATTCCGTCTAGCAGCGCACATAAGTCCAAGAATTTTATTCCATAAGAGACTTTCAACATGGAGAAACGTTAGACTTCAACTGACTAAAAAAGGCCAAAATTTCTAAAATGCTGAAGACAACCTGTAGATAGCAAGGGTACTGTTTCTGGAAAAAAGACGTTTTTTGTATAACAAAGACAACGTATATACATTATTTTGCACAGATCTTTATGGTACCATTGAGCAGAATATTCTAGCTCTGTGGACAATATAATGGTATAATATATTGTTAGATTATATTATTTTTGCTACAGGTTAGCAATTTTCTGCTTTTTTACAGTGAGCACAATTCAATGAGTAAAAACGTGGAAAATGTGACAGAGTGCTACAGCTAAAGACGCCAATGTAATGTACAGCATGTGAAAAGTATAGCGTTAATAAGCTCTCCAACAGGCTTTCGGTGGAAAAAAATGAATCTAAATAGTGCAGGCTCTCAGCAATTGTAACCCTCTCATTTTCTGTAGGTATCATATAGGACTGTCCAGAAGGAGTGCACTCATGATCCTGCCATACGGCATGAATACGCCTTATCTGGACTGGCAGTCGCCTCCTTTCCATGTGATTCACAGTATTAAGGATTGAGTGATACATTGATTAAAAATAGGAAAAAGCTGAGTGAGTTGGGGCCCATCTTTAGCTGTAATTGCTTTGGAATGACAATCTGGCTGAATAGAAGAGATTTTGTGGCTCTGAATCAGCATAAGTATGGATAAGTAGATTTTAGAATTACTGATGGCAGGATTGCATTCATCTCAATGCTTAATAATATATTTTTTCAATGTCCTGTAATTTCAGTGGCGGACAAAGCACACAGGATGAGATTAGAGACAATACCACAGTGTTCACGAGGATCCTTGATCGTCTGCTAGATGGCTATGATAACCGCTTAAGGCCAGGACTAGGAGGTTGGTAATTATTATTAACTATGCAATTGTCTATAACCACATCACTCCCTGAATTCATAGCACAGAATGCTTAATATGTATGGATATTTACCGTATGCTCATCTGTATGCAAAAATCCTATGGACAGTTACTTTATGCCTGTACAATGGCATAGGGGTTTGATGAAAAATGGAAGATTTGCTGAAGACATTTCTATTCTTCTGAATAGGGTTTGAAAAACCTTATGTACAGAAAACTTCTATATAGAGCAGGGAAATGCTTTTTTTGAACCTAGAGTCACACATGCATTTTGATTCAGCTAATAAACCAAAAACCAAGATGCATGAAACACATAAGACGTATCCTAGGTTTAGATAGAAGAAAATAGGAAAAACATAGTTTTTGATAATTTAAAACTTCCCTGATGACGTAAATAAGTTGATGGGTCAATATCACTAATTTTATTGCACTACAGTTGACTAGGGAAATAAATTGTTAGTAGTGATGAGCGAGTACACTCTTTGATCACGTTTTCCCAAGCTTGCTCGGGTGTCCTTTGAGTATTTTGGCGTGCTCGGAGACTTAGCTTGTGTCGATGCTGCTGCGTGATTTGCGGCTGCAGGACAGGCTGAATAAATGTGAGGAATGCCTGTTTGTTAGGGAATCCCCACATGTATTCAGGCTGTCTAGCAGCCACAAGTCATGCAGCTGTTTCAAAACAAACTAAATCTCTGAGCACGCCAAAGTACTCGCAGGAAGCCCAAGCATGCTGGGGAAAACCCGAGCAACGAGTGTACTCGCTCATCGCTAGTTGTTAGCGTTTCACTGATGCATATGTATAGCCTAATAGCACAGAGATCTGCAACATACACACAGCTCTGCTACACACATGGGGATATGCAACATACACACAGCTCTGCTACACACATGGAGATCTGCAACATACACACAGCTCTGCTGCTCACATGGAGATCTGCAACATACACACAGCTCTGCTACTCACATGGAGATCTGCAACATACACACAGCTCTGCTACTCACATGGAGATCTGCAACATACACACAGCTCTGCTACGCACATGGAGATCTGCAACATACACACAGCTCTGCTACTCACATGGAGATCTGCAACATACACACAGCTCTGCTACTCACATGGAGATCTGCAACATACACACAGCTCTGCTACTCACATGGAGATCTGCAACATACACACAGCTCTGCTACACACACAACTTTGCTACATCAGCATACACACAACTCAGATACAGCAATAAACAGCTCAGCTACATTAATACACATGCAGATCAGCTACATCAACAGCCATGCAGCTCAGCTAACATCATCACACAGCTCAGATGCATAAACACATACGCAGCACACATTTTGAAGTTATTTCCAGTCATATGACATCAAGTCAGAACCTTTAGCATTCATTTAGCTTTAGAGATGCGCAAGACCTAATAGCTTTTCGGCTACACTGCACCAAGAAGAGTGATTATTTTCAAGCAGAAGGAGACAAATATGCACCCCTGCATCATTCTTTCAGTGGCCAAAAAGGACACTGTATCATTGATTAGAAGAAGCTGCTTCCGGATAATAAGATGTCTACATTTTTAGCAAGATTTTTTCCGCTAAAAGTTGTTAGTTATAGTAAAAAAATATGAAACAGTATATGTCCTTCAATTATAGTTGAGATATCTTTGTTGCATCTGAAACTTTCTTAACAGGCTGCTCACGCTGTCTGAGAAGCTTCTGGAAGTACTGTTTCCCATTGTGGAGACCACCAGCTAGTGCATGGAGTCTAAGAGGTTAGGCAGCTGTCATTGGAAAAAAGGATATGCAAATTAGCGCTCCTTCCAAAAAGTAAACTGTCTATTTAAAACAGATCTGTCACTAGAATAACCATGCCAATCATGTCACCACAATGAGAAGTTCATTAAACACTATTCATATATAGTGTGTGTTAGAATGTTTCTAGACTTCGTCTGCCCTTTGAAAAATATTTATTCCTAATTCCATGTAAATCATGTTCAGGGGTGGTTCAGCAGCTGTGTGCTTCATCAATATTCAGTTTCATCTCCACCATCCCGCCCCCAGCACTGTAATTGACAGTCAAGACTGTCCTAAGATCTGGGCAAATCTACTATGTTCTATACATAATGTATAAATCTGCAGACTTGCCCTTGTGGAACATATTTGTTGAAGTAGATGTTATTAAACCCTCGAAAATGCTGTTGTGAGGCAGTTTTTTCACGTTCTAGTGCTATAGAGACTGCAACTTCCTCTGACCATGATTTCATGATAAGGAGAGAATGAAATTGAAAGGACAACTTGTCAATTAAGCAAGGTGACCAAAGATAGAGTTTGCAGTCTGAATACTTGGACTATGGTAGTGAAGAATTTGACTCATAGAAAGCTGAATGTTCATAAAAGATTAAAGAGCCATTTGGAGATGAATTTATAAAGTAAGTACACCATCCACATGTAAAATCTGTCATAGGCCGTTAGCTCAAAGCTGTTACCTCAGATAGCTAGCTGGCTACCTGGCCTAGCTACTCAGTCTAGAAGGTCCTAGAGAAAACATGACTTTCATCCCCAGACAGAGATCTTGACTTACAATGGGGCCCTCTTGTCAAAAACATGGACAGAAATGGAAGGCAAAACCATAGTCTAAGAAATAGCTGGGGTCAGAAACCAGAAGGTCATATAAATGTTAAGTTGGATTGGCCAGGGTCAAATGCAGAACATCATACTGATACAGACTTAATCAGGATAACAAGTCGGGCAAAGATCAGGATAAAGAGAGCTGGGAAAAAACACCAGAGTAATCTAAGCACAATGACTGGCATAATCCTGGGAGTTTAATTGGTTTCTGTCAGCACAGAATGACTGTTCAAACGAAATAAAGGCGCTTGATACATCATGGCATTGCCAAACATTTAAGAGAAACTTCCCACCTACTTGTTTTCCATCTGTCTCTGCCCTTCTTTTTCTGTAAAGTCAGAGTTGTCAATCAAAGAAGGTAATTAAAGAGGGAAAACAAACAGATGCGAAGGTGAACTTAAATGATTGGCTCAGCCAATCATCCATCCATCCAGTCAGAGCGCAAGCATTACAGTTACCACCACATAGTGACAGAATAATTCCACATACAAGGAACAAATACAGCCACATCATAATCAGACCACATATTGCCACCACATAGTGACTGAAAAATACCACATAAAAGGAACAAATACAGTCACACCATGTTCAGGCCACATATTACTATCACATAGTTACTGAATAATACCACATACAAGGAACAATATGGCCACACGGTTGCCAGACCACATATCACCACCACATTGTGACCGAATACTACAATACTGATCATTAATAAAAAAATACAATACTAATATTACCATAAATGCCATTATACACAGGAGCTTTGTACATAGTATACAGTGTATAGTGTAAGTGTACAGGTAATACAGTGATCACCAGTGACATTATACACAGGAGCGCTTTACGTAGTGTATAGTGTACATGTAATGCAGGGATCACCGGTGACATTATACACAGAAGCTCTGTATATAATATATAGTGTATAGTATACAGATAATATATCAAATCATAGGTGACATCTCTAGTTGAAGTCATTCATCTTCACATTTCTCCTTCATCCAGCAAAAACTGCCATCACTTCTTCCAGCCAGAACTTGTCTCTTCTTAAAATAACACACAATTATCTAAATCATTCCCCAACTTCTACACTTTGCACCTGAATTCAGATGTGCATCCACCATTAATATATAATAATTATTTATTATGCAGCCTACCATTCCAAATATAAATTGTATTAGACCGCTGTACCTCTACTAACTATACATAGCCACTTCCCCAACCAATAAATATGTAAACTAATTAGCACCTGTACTCTTTCCCCCAATTCATTACTAATAACACTCCATCATCCTCAACACCCCCACTGTATACCTCATGCTCCCCCAATTCATTTTTTTACATGCACACCACTGCCCCAATTCGTTATGTCATGTCCTCTCTCCCATCCACACCCTCTATCCATCATCATTTACTCTCATCTACCCCTAATTCTTCATAATTTGTAGTCTCCACCCTAAGTTCATTATTTGCTGTCCTCTACCCTAAATTCACCATCATTTGCTCTTCCCCTCCACCCTCAATTCATTATTTGCTGCCACCCACCCTTAATTCATCATTTGGTCTCCCGACCTTAAATTTGTCACTTGCTCTCCCCCACTCCCAATTCGTCATTTGCTTCCCCCACTCCCAAATTGTCATTTGATCTCCCTTCCACTCCCAATTCGGCATTTTCTATCCCCACCTCAGACTCTCAATTCATCATTTGGCCTCCTCACACTCCCAATTCATCATTTGGCCTCCCCATCTCCACTCCCAACTCATTATTTGACCTCCCCATCCCTCACTCCCAATTCTTCATTTGCTCTCCCCATCCCCTCTTCATCATTTTCTCTCTCTATCACACACCCCAATTCATCATTTGCTCTCCCTACTCACCACTCCCAATTCATCATTTGCTCTCCCCCAATCCCAAGTCATCATTTGCTCTCCCCAACTACACTCCCAATTTGTCATTTGCCCTTACCACCTTCCACTCAAAATTAGTCATTTGATCTCCCCTCTATTCACAATTCATTTGCTCAAAATTCATTACTGACCATTCAATTAATTCTATTAAAAAAAGGTTTATATGCTTACCTTTCATACAATCCCCTTCAGCTGCACTTCTGGACTGGCATCCTGACGCTCTTCCACGATGGTGCATATGTGATGATGTCATCATGTATGCACCATCAGCAGCACATCAGAGAGGAGGTGGAAGGAATCACTTGGAGCTGCACGACCGTTTTGATGGTCGTATAGCTCCAAGCCTCCTTGCACCAATATGAATGCCGCTGGTGGTGGTGTGCCATCACATGATACCCTTGGACCCAGTGAGCTGAAGCATAAGAGGGGTTCTGGACTGGGTCTGGGTCCCCGCTCTTTAGTTCTGTTCACTGTCCCCATGCAGCAGTAATGGCAGGCCCGCTTTAGTGTGACCTATAACCTCAATACAGTTTTAGACAGATGGGTGCTTTTTCCTTCTGGAGACTCTGGTATAGTTATAATCTCAAAGAAAAAAAACAATCCCAATTAGGATAATTTTCCTTTTCTTTAAAGCTAATATCTTTAATCCTCATGTAAGGCTCTTTAATAAATTGAGCAGTAAATTACAGTGTAGCTACCTATAAAAACAGTTTTCTTCCTTCTAGAGGAGAGCAAATGTGTATACAATTTGCAAAGTCCTGTTCCTGTTCATTGGCTGGCCTTGGTATTGCTGCTCAGTCTAATTTAGAGGCTGTTCACCACTTTTACATTGATGACCTATCCTTTAGAATAGGTTATCAATGTCTGTTTGGCCAGGGTCCCACAACTGGCCCCCCCTGCTGTTATAGGTGTTGGCCACAACTGCGGTCGCCAGCAGGAAAGACTCACTTGCACAGCTGCTCTGTCTACTTGTAGTGATTTGAATATTAGGTGGGTGTGTAATACCCTGCGGCGGCCACTGAAAATTGATGGTGCAGCTCAGCAAGTGAGTACTTTCTGCCAGTGGCCACTGGCGCCAACAGCGATAACAGATGATCTTGGGGGTTCGGGTGTCGAATGCCAGCCAATCAAACATTGATGACCTATCTTTAAGGTAGGTCATCAATGTAAAAGTGGTCAACAACCTCTTTAAATGGCAATCCTGGAATGTGCCCTCTGCTCTGTAAAATTGTGTGTGGAAAATTATAAACGGATTTTTCTTATTTCGGTCTCACAAATTAAGTTTAGATATGAAGAATGAGTAAAACCGTCTAAATTGTGAAATTTCAGCTTCTGTGTTGTGATTTTAGTATGTTGCTTTTCCCTTCAGAAATGTTTATAACAGAAGGGAGTAGTATCACGTCTATGAAATCATCTTGCCATATTGTATGTATATGTGTTTCTTTTTTAATGCCATCTGGTGTAAATAAGATTTTACTGATCCATTCATACACAGTATTTTTAAGGAGAAACACTGAATTAATGCTTCAGTGGCAAAAATTACAAAACATAAAATTACCCTTAAATGCATTGCACATTACTAAAAGACTTAAAAAATTACAGTGCTAAAAAAAAGTAAAAAAAAACCATACCTGCCGAAAAGTTGGCTTTTTTTTCTGGACAAAGATTGGTCACCTCACGTTTCCTGAGCAGATGACAAAGGAGGCTGGGGACAACGGGAGTAGCTATAATGTAGTAGATGAGTATGATTTGTTATGTTAGCATCACCATAGACCCATTTTTGAACATTTTTTAGTAGTGGGAGACCACTTTAATGAGAATTTAGCATGGCAGTAATTTAGTCAAAATTCTTCAATATTTGTAAGTCAAAAACGGAAACGGTTCAAAAACATAATTCCGCAAAATTCCTTAAAAATGCTTTCAGAAAAATTTGCTAATTTTCTAAGACACAAATGACTGATACTTAGGAAAGTCCATCAATATTTGATTTGTGAGGTCTGACTTCTTCTATAAAGGGGGTAAATGGAACCGAACAATGGAAAATGTCACAGCTGCATGTACAGATGTGTAACTGTCAGGACAATGAGGTTCAATACTGATCCCTGGAGTCTTGAAAGTAGCTTTATAGTTAGATAGCCTTTTTTTGGTCTCTGTTACATTGTCTGTGCAATGAAATATAATCAATTGCAACAAGAAATCAGCGTATTATGGTGATTTTGGACATCAGTAGCTAAGATCCTACGTGCAATGACTCTTGAACAATGCTCTTGTCTCCACTCTCAGTACATCACAATGATCTCTGCTTAGAGCAGTGATGTACATCAGGGGATCACAATTGTAGAGATGCTCAGGTCTGCCCAGTACATTGATTAGCATATTGATGACTATGCAATTAGTGTGGACAGATGCTCTATTAGTTCAATGTTCTACTTTTCCTGTTGCTATCTAATTCATAAACACATGCCACAATTGAAATACAGGAAAAACATCATGGCATCATAATACAGGAAAGATGTATATCTTTGTACCGTGTTAGCCAGTAGATAGAAAAATATTCAGAATTGAGGACTCTCAATTCTGAATATTTTTCATGGCATCATAGTATTTTATAGGTTACTCATGTTGCATGTAACAACATTTCATTATTTTAGTATATGACAACACATCTAATGACTAAAAAGTGGGATCAGTCAATTCTGGAAGCTGTCATGTTGTAAGCTGGAAAAAAATGACATGCATAAGGTATCGGATTTGCATGATTTTTGGCAAGGACCAATTTTTAGTGACTAGATGAAAGGGTCAAAATAAGGACAAGTGGTGAGATGATGGCAGGGCTATGGGAGTTTAAGAATTAATGATCTGTGTGGGGAATGAAGGATTGCTCTTCAGTGCACCCTTGACGTGCCTACAAAGCTCTGTACTCCTTTTCACTTAGTTCTTTTGCCCAGTCCTGCCTTACTCAGTGATTGATAACAGTACATGCTTGAGTTTTCTTTTTATTCAATGCTTATTCTGAAAAGGTCTGACAATCACCAGTAAAGGATGTGAGGCATGCAAAACCAAAGGACAGAACAGTACTCTGAGCCTCTCGGACTCACCAATGCACCATCCACCATAATAAGTGCAGTATGCAGGAAACCTAGAACATCTGCCTTGGATCGGATATTAGTGTCATCAGTCTAGGTGACAATGCCCACTGTCTGGCACCCTGATGCATAGAGAGCACATGGCTGAGGATATGTGGGGTTGATGCCGACATTACTCTTCCATCTCAGCCGGATGGTTGGTGGCATACCCCATGATGTTAATGTAGTAGTGTAAGGAGGAAAAGGGAGACAGCAGACATGATGTAGTAAAACAGGTATGACTTTACTTCCACAGCAGCAGGTGGTAAAAGCAGATGATGGTACCTTTTCTTAAAGTCAAATTCCAGTGACGATATCAACAGTAGCAGATATTGTCAAATTAGGCATACATGAGGAGTCCTATGCAGTATGTCCATCCAGGGCTTATTCTGAAGTACAATATGGACACTATGGATTTCTTCAACCTCACTAGGGCCATGTCTCCGAGCAGGCCTCATTATCCCAGTTCGCACTGATAGTCATTTTGTTGGCAGTAGATTATTCAGGATACTCTCCAAGAGTGTGACAACAGAGCTTCTTTATTCAGGAACAATCAGGAACAATATATGGTAAGCTTAACAGATCAGGAATAAATCATTTGTGTGTCTCTATCGGATTTTTTTTTTAACTTTATGAACAGCATTCAAATCTAACAACTATACACTCATAGACAGGAATGGAGTTATTGCATCAAACATATTCCAACACGCTGTATGAACCATCTTCATTAAACGTGACCTACTTTTGAGTATTCCTCCTGCATCATGGTATACTATATATTTAAGCAGTGTTTTCTAGGGGACCAGGGCATTTCGTTACCGTTTTTCATGCCAACCTACGTTTTCATTGTATGAGTCTGGTATGTCAGCCTTCAGGAACATAGAAATGAAGAATCAAATGAGTTTTTCTGCGCTGCTGTGGAGAAAAAATGAAGGATGCCAATCTAATTTCAGATAGATTTACTTGTCAACGCTTTTCAAAGTATATACCACGATCATGGTTTGTCCTGATGAAGAAGTTATATACTTCAAAACGCGTTGACGAATAAAACCTCCTGTAATTGGATTGGCATCCTTCTTCTTTTCTACACGGCAGCGCAGAAAAACCCATTTGATTCTCCATTTCTATGCATTTATCTCCTTGTGGGTCTGTAGCAGCCTTAAGCCTTATAAGCAGAGTTGAGCGACTTTGGTCGGATCTGGTTTCATGAAACAAAATTTGTTTCAGATAAAGCTGGTCCAACTAGGGCAAAAAAAGTTGGAGTTTCATCCGAAACCCAACCCCAATGCAAGTCAATGGGAAATAAAAGTCGGCATTGAGCGGATGACATTCATCCACTCAATGCCGACTTTTAATCCCCATTGACTTGCATTGGGGTCGGGTTTCGGACGAAACTCCGACTTTTTTTTGCCCTAGTCGGACCAGTTTCATCTGAAACAAATTTTGCTTCATGAAGCCCGATCCGACCAAAGTCGCTCAACTCTACTTATAAGTGGTCATGTGCACACAACCTTTCTAGTTGCGCACAATCGTGCAAATCCTTCTATGTTGTTACCCAGAAAAGTCCATATTTGTGCTTTGTCTCCTCTCCAGTCTCTCTCTCTTTGAGCCTTCTGGAAAATGGAGAGATGAATCTCCTGAAATTTTTGATGGTGCCTGCTCGTCTATGACTCTGGTTTTCTCTGGCTAGTTATCATGTTACCATATTTTATACAGCCAAACTGCACACACATATCTATTTCCTGTCTAACATCTAAATGGTGGGATTAGCTCTTTAGTGTACTGCATATTGCATATGGAAACAGTGCAACAGTTCAAGTACACCAAGGCATATACAGTATATAGTATATTCCACATTATAAAACCTTAGTTTAATCCCCAGTTCTGGCGCAATACATAAGCATGTTTGATTAAACTTCAGTTTCTGCTGAGCAGAGGCCGTGACTAGAACACTAAAGTTGCACTTTTTAGAAGTTCCTTATCCTCTATAAGGCAATATGCTTACTGGTTAGCGTATACTGACAGTTTAGGCTGACAGACTTCATTTATTGGTGGCTATGATAGAAAGATGTCAGAATGCATAATGCATAACAGTCTGGTATGCATACAACTAAATAGCCTCAGACCTGCCAAAGTGCCCATGCCTACTCCTGTCCACCGCCAAAATAGTCTGAACTGGGCAAGTGAGCATAAGAATAATATGTCCTGTCACATTGCAAAAAATGTTCAGGAATGAGTGCTTTGAGGTATATGACAGAGTTCAAAATGTCAACTTCGCCTCAAAGTTTTCAAGATCTGTAATCAATCATCTGTTGGATGTGCTGGAAAAACAAATGCTTTTCAAGGAGACTAGGAGTCACAAATTACAGGTCTTAAATCATCTGCTAACATCTTGGTCCCAAAAACCACAAATCCATGCCTCGATGGGTCAGAGCTGCTTCGGTGGCATGAAGGAGCCTGCACAAAAGTAGGTAGTTGGTTTCATAACTGATAGATGGATTGATTTGAGCTGCTTATAAAATAACATTGAGAAATCTTTATTTTTACTATAAATGTCATATAAATTCAATGCGTCCAGTTAGGGGTGATGAAAAATACCTATTTGAGATCTAATGAAGATTGTTAGTAGACTTTGAACATCCTCATTTCCTGCTTCAACAGAGCGTGTAACTGAAGTGAACACAGACATCTTCGTCACCAGCTTTGGACCAGTTTCCGATCACGATATGGTAAGATGCAGGAATTTTCCTATATTACATCCTATGCTCATGGAGTTTGACTTCAAGGTCTGTGCACAAGGGGAATAGAAAAAGATGAATTATATTTGCATATGGTAATGAACAAGTAAAGACTAATTTTACCTAACAGGCATCTGAGTGCTTTTTTGTTTCATGTGTCTTGGCTGACCAACATTTGATCTCTACTATAGAATTTGACAATACCTTAAGTATGCTGAGCAGGTTACCTGCAAGATTAAAATGACCTTCAAGTCAAAATATCATTATTTTATAATTTGAAATTGCATTTAATGAATGATATTTAGATGATACTTTGTTATGCCATAATGTTAAGGCTAGGGCTACACGGCAACATGTCACACCAAGTAATTCTTTGCATTTTCTGATTACTTTAGTGCAGATAAGTTGCACACAAGTCACGTGTAGCATGCGACTTGCAGTGAAGTCTTTTGCAAATGTGTTGCAGCTTGCGACCAGCTACAGAATATCCAGCACATTTGGAAGCATTTGCAACTTTGCGTTGCAGTATGTCGCGGGCCTCAACAATACACTACTGGGAATTATTACATCCAATGTCGCTGGGGTTTCAGTATCATGATGACACATGTAGCCCTACCCTTAGGGGAACCTTACATGTATGTTGCCTTGTCATATGTTAAGCTGCATTCACACTGATGGATAATCATTGAGAAGGGATGTAAGAATATTTATTTCAAAGTTATCTTGCAGTGTAGAAAAGTATTGATCACCTGATGAATTAGCAGGACGGTGGAATGATTTGTGCAACTCAAAAGGTCATAGTTTCCGGCAACAAATCATCCTGTATAAGCAGGACTCACACTGCCAAGAATCATGGTAGCCTATGTGCACTATGCGATCTGCTACTTTTGGTTCACCTGTTTAAACAGGCTATTAAGTGACTCAAATTAAAGAAGATTAAAGTTGGTTGAATCTTGTCGCCGAATGGTATGTGCAAATGGATTCTTAGATCTTAGGCAGAACTAGGTTCAATTCCTGTAGTAGATCTACTGCTTCACATTAACTGAAAAAAGGTCCAGCCAACGAATTGCAGTTACGTACATTCTTTGCCTTTGCTTTTTTTTCTTTTGCAAGTAAACATAGTCCCATAAACCCTGAAGATGCTGCTTCTCCAGTAATCATACCAGGGTCCCTATTGTTACTTTCCTAATAGTCCAAACTGGATCACTCTACTGAGGTATAACACCAACCCTCCTACTGAGTAGTCTAATCCAGGTATAAGATGATTGCTTTGGCATGTACACCACAACTTTAACTCATCACCTCACTTTAGTAACTCATGCAGACTAATTTCAATTGGAACAGAAGTTTACTCAGCATGAGACAATCAAGGATGTTACATCTTTATGATGGCATCAATAATGATGGTAGAATCCCAGCAGTTTCAGACAGTATTGAGACCCCAAGGTTGGAGGTTACACAACATAATAAAGGTTTAGAGCTTTGGCAGTTACAAATAATTTGAGATACAGAACTTGGCAATTCCACGTGAGTTAAGGTACAGAGCTTGGCAGTCAACTGCAATTACAGGAATAGTCTGACAGAACAATTCCCAATGTAACTCACAAGATGTTTCAGAGCTGAGCTGGATGGCTCCATCCCTGCCTAAGTTTATTTTCCTAAGCCAGGGTGTTTTCTCTTATACACACCTTATATACAGGTTGTGCCCTGAAATTGGTTTACAATATATCCAATTGCAACAGCTGCTGAAACCTCTATTTATGGAGAGCTCACTCCACCATGCCCAATATCAACAACATTCAGATTTTGGCCCATGAAGGAGGTAGCTGTCTGAAAACTGCCCATTCAATTACAAGTTCTCTCCTTCTATTGGGTAGCCGAGCTAAAAACATGGGTAAATTGAATTGCTTCTATCTAAGGCCATGTGCACCTTTGATGTGCCAATTTGCCAAGTTGACTGATTTACTGTATCAGTATTTAAATGACTAACAATAAGATTCATTAAGCTGCCTCCCTATATAACCTGGTCTCACCTAAGAGAGAGCTTGTGTGGCACAGTGCTCGTTAACACTATATGTGATCTTTGACCCAGCTTACTTGAGTGACTACTGCTACATATATTGAATCCTTAAAGACACCTGACTGAGAACCATGAATACATATAGCAGGTGTAGCACCTCTAAAAAATGAATAGCATCACATTGGGTAACTTAACATGCAATAACATCAAGGTGGTTATCCAGTGTTGGTCCTCATAGAGCACAACTTTACAAAGGTTCGTCCTCACTATTTCACCAGGCTACACCAAACTGAAGGAATTAAAATAATTTTTTTGGTAGGAAAAAATCATAGTGTTTAACCCCTCAACTGTCAGTGCTGTGCACTTGCACAGAGTGGTCAATAGTAGAGATGAGCTGATCAATTTAAGGAGGATAAACTTTCAGGCGAATTTCATGAAATTCACAGTTCCACAGTTTCACACTTATGTTAGTTCTAACTCATCTCTTTAACTTATCATTAATTGCTGCTATATTTCCTTCCGCTTTCAAACATGCAACTATCACTCCCATTCTGAAGAAGCCATCTCATGACCCAGCCTTCACATCTGGGTTTTATCCTCATATCACTTCTTCCATTTGCCTTAAAACTCCTTGAACAGCACATTTACCATAAACTCTCCTCCAACCACACTTCTCAAGAAACTAACTTCTGGCTTCTGTTCCATCACATTACTGAAACGCCCCTAACTAAAGTGATAAATGAACTGCTAACTGTCAAAGCCCATACTTCTTGAAGACCTGTCCTCTGCCTTTTACATAGCTGACCACTCCATCCAGTTACAAATCATTTTATCTCTTCGAATGACAGACTTTGCCCTTTCCTAGATATTGTCATACCTCACTAACTGCACATTTATGCCACACTAATTCCGCATCCCAACCTTTCTCTTATGATGACCTTCAAGGCTCTGTTCTGGGACCTGCTGCCTGATTAATCCACCTTTCCTTTGGTAATTTCTTTGCCTCTCTAATACCCAGTAAATTCAATTTAATTTACTACTGTCCATAATCTTTCTCATCCATACATCTCCAAACTTATCACCCAATTCCTACCTACAGTACATGAAATCTGTACCCTTTGTAAGATCTCCTTCTTTCATTTGCCCTTGCACAGTATGTTCTTCACACAATCAGCTTCAAGATTTCACACAAGCATTCCCTATGCTCTGAAACACACTACCTCAGCACATGAGATTGTTTTCAAGATTGAAGCTTTTAGATGCAACCTGTAAACCAAAACTCATCTCTTCAAGAAGATCTACAACATGCAATATCCCAGTTGCCACCTCATTACCACCTAAGCTGAAAATGATTATTTAAAGCAATTAATTTACATCTATTCTGTAATTGTCATTAAGACATATTTATGGACTCATAAATATGCAAATAGCCTCTTTAAAGAGAAAGAGGATATGAACTCTGGTGCAACCTATCGGGGGCAGTAGTCCTAAGAGACAATATCAACACTTTTAAACAGCTGGCCACAACATTTAGTATAAGGAGCTAAACCTGAGACTCTATTTCTAGTCAAATTTTTCAAGGTATTTGCCCCTGATCACTGTGGAGCAAGAGGACTGGTTTGGCTGGCGAGAGGCTCTGATAGTGGGTCTAAGTGCCAAGTTGACATAAGGAGAATTATATGGGCTAATCAATGAATATCAGACCTGGTGGCAGGCAGCCTCCATACATACAGACTGCAGCTATACAGCATGGAATATGAACAATGAGGTCAGTGTCATGGGGCCGCATGTGTTTGTTGGTCATCGATCTTAATATTGAAATTACCTTTTCCCCCTTGCCATTTTTCTTCTCTGCTTACTTTTAAAAGACATGATCTTTTCATTTATTGAGAGGTATATTACAGACAGATGAAGGTACGCTGTAAATAGCAATAAAAAGCATTGAGAACAGTGAGGCATTTTACCTTGTAATCTCTATTCTCTATTTGTATACAGGAATATACAATTGATGTATTTTTTCGACAAGGCTGGAAGGATGAAAGACTAAAATTCAAGGGACCTATGACTGTTCTTCGCCTAAATAATTTAATGGCTAGTAAAATATGGACTCCAGATACATTTTTTCACAATGGGAAGAAGTCTGTGGCTCACAACATGACAATGCCAAACAAACTGTTAAGAATAATAGAGGATGGAAGACTGCTATATACAATGAGGTAGTTATTTTTTTCTTGTTATTAAGCTATATACATTCATTTTTGTCAATTTATTATCATAGCTTGTTATTGCATTTTTACTAGAAATAAATTTTATAAATCAAAAAAATATGGAATGAATAAGAATAGAAAAAGATAAATTGTCCAAAGTCCTTGTCAGCTTGTGGGATTTTCTGCCTGCTCTGTAAAGAAACAATAAAGAACAGCATTTTCCCACCATATTCTCACTATTGACCAACATTATCCTCTTTTACGACCTTGAACGTGTAAGTACGTCCAAGGTCGTCTACTCCCATTTAAGCCACATCTTTCCTGGCACATAACAGGTGATTTCAACAGGTGTCATGTGCCTCTAATAGCCAGGGGTGGAATTGCGATCCACCTGCGGCTGTTAACACGCTAAAAGCCACTATCAATCACTGACAGTGGCATTTAACTCGAGCGCAAAGGAGGCTCATCATAAGGCCCGCCCATCGGATCCTATCACATGATTGTGGTGTGCCAACTGGTTGGCATAACAGCGGGGGGTCTGCAGAAGTTTATAGGAGATGATGATTTTTGCTACATAAATTCTAGCACAAGTGATTGAATGATCGCAGCTTCAAAACTCCTAAGGAGACTATTGAAAAAAGTACAAAGTAAAATTGTTTAAAAAATATTCAAAAAATTAAAAAAAAAGTTTTAATCACCCCCCCTTTGCCCTATTCAAAATAAACCAATTAAAAAATACACATTTGGTATTGCTGCATTCAGAAATGTCCAATTTATCAAAATTTTGAGTAAATTAATCTGATCAGTAAACAGCGTAAAGAGAAAAAAAATCAAAACTCCAGAATGAAAAATTTTGGCCTCCTCAACCTTGCAATAAAATGCAATAACAGGCAATCAAAACCTTATATGTACCCCAGAATTGTGCCAATAAAAACGTCAGCTCGGCACGGAAAAAAATAAGCCCTCACCCAGCCCCAGATTTCGAAATACATGTTTGGTATCTGTGTACTCATACTGACCTACTGATATCTCAGCAGTGGCGTACCACCAATGGCGGCAGGCCATGCGACTGCTGTGGGGCCCCGGGGGGGTGAGGGCGCCAGCTGGAGTTGGAGTTCAACAGCTGTACTGTGCCGTGTCCTTTAATTAAATGTGCGCTCCATCGTCACTCTCTACTTGGCTCCTCCTAACTCCTCCTTTCTAGTCCTGCACTGTTCCCGGCTGAACTCTCTGGCTGGATTTGCATAAGGATGCCACGCCTTCTGGCTGACCTAGCTTTCCAGCCAGAGAGAGCAGTGTATGGTGGGCCCGGCTGGAAGTATTTGCACATGTGAGGGCGGCTACTGGCTGTCGGAGGCAGAGCGTTAGGAGCTGAAGCTGTGTGGAGAAGCAAGATGGTGAGCTGGGCCTGGCGGTGAATTTTTTTTTTTTGGGTGGGGCATTCAGACTTTTGCTATGGGGCACCATGATTTCTAGGTACGCCTCTGTATCTCAGAATCTTCCTCCAAAGATTTTTTTAAATTAACGGGGGCTTTACCAGTGTGAGACATGTAGATCAGGAGGGCAGACTGTTAGTTATTACATGTCTCCCACTGCTAACTACCCCTTCAGTCAAAAATAGCTCTATAAGCAGACTCTCAGGAACATCTATGTCCTGCCCATAGACCTTAACAGTATTAAGAATAATTGCAATTATCAAGGTATAATTTTATTCAGCGACCTAAGACCTATATTTCTATATAGACGAGTTAGCAGGGTTGATCCTACTGACAGATTCTCTTTAATACTATGTGTAATAAATGAGATAAACTGAAAAAAAATGATATGTGTGACAGAGGGCTGCAAAATGAGACTGTTTCCTTCTTTATCTGTTTGCAATAGGAAACAAATATAGTTAAGCCACTCCTTTGTTAACGCTGGCCAATTAATAAAATAGCTCTAGCCAAATGCTCCTTTGCTTCTTTGAGTAGATGCGTGCTCTCAGTAGGAGGAATTGAGTAAATCTCAGCTAGACTCCTCTGGAGATGGCTTATATCTCTGGGAACAAAAGATTGGAAAACTGTCTGATTCCTTTCATTCCCACATCTGCTAGATGTGAAAAAGTTCAACTGGAAATTATGTTTGTGACGTTTGCCGAAATTCTACAAGAAGACTGCAAGACCAAGTACGACATCCTGATGTCACATCGCCATCGGATACAGGGACTGCTGTTCCTGTTTCGGCCACCAGGAGGCACCAGACTGGCACGTCGCCGTCAGAACCGAGCTCTGCTATTCCAGCCTCGGCCACTGGGAGGCGCCGTGGTCCGCCCGTGGGTACTGCTAACAGGGAGGAGGCTCCTCTGCAGACATCTGGCAGCTGCAGGCTGCGCTCCTCTGTCGGTCATGAAGGGGTTGGTACATCACCATCTGGCCTGGTCCTGGGGGCGGTCCTAATGACGTCATCAGACCGTGAACCTGTGAGGGATGATCTGATCCCTCAAATACCTTGGGGCTCGTCTTGCAGGCCACCAGATTTAGTCTTGGTTTCTCCAGTGTGCTAGTCTGTTATTGTTATCTTTGATTCTGACCTTTGCCTGGATTTCTGACTCTGCTCCTGCCTGACGATTTTGTACCTCTGCCGCCTTCCTGGTTTACGACTCTGACTTTGGCCTGGTTTTTGACGCTGCGACTGCCTAACGATATTGTACCTCTGCCTCCCTCCTGGTTTATGACTCTGACCTTGGCCTGGATTTGACTCTGCTACTGTCTGCCGTTTTTGAACCTCTGCTGCCCGCCTATTTTAGACTTGGATTCCTGACTACACTTTTTGCCCCGTTTTTAACCCCGTTCTGGCGACCATCCTGCTCTGGTCCGCTGCTCTTATTCGGACAGCTACCTCCTGGGCTCTGCTGTAAATCCAGATCCCTGTATAGGGGTAAAGGGTATCGGGGTTGCTCAGGGTGCTGTCTTACTGCAGCCCAGACTCTCAGACGGACGTCACACCTGAGGACTGACAAACAATGTGGTCAAGATTATTAATTTATTTTTAGAATTAATTTCTCAGTTTAATCTATTTTCTATAAAAAGTCTTTTCATCTTGTTCTCTTCCATTTTTGGCTGACAGTTTGGGTTCAGCTTATCATTCCTAAACTGTAGTCAGTTTTTTTTTGCAGTCATTCACAGGAATGTGAGAAGGAGAAATGGAGAAAGGCTGAGCTCCTTGAACACATACTGACTATTTCTTTAGGCACTTCTCACAGTTCTGGATAAAATATGAAAAGAAATTTGATCATATTTAGTTTTATAGTAAATAATTCACTTAAAAAATACTCCGAGTATTTTTATGTGCTCAGAGATTTAGTTTTTGTCGCCTCAGCTGCATGATTTACGGCTGCGAGACAGCCTGAATGCATGAAGGGATTGCCTAACAAACAGGCAACCTCTACATGTATTCAGAAAATGACTTTGGGTTTTTCATTGGATATAAGCCATAATCATCGACATTAACAGAAATAAACACTTGAAATAGATCACTCTGTGTGTAATGACTCTATATAATATATGAGTTTCAGTTTTTGTATTAAAGAACTGAAATAAATTAACTTTTTGATGATATTCTAATTTTGTGAGCAGCACCTGTAATATCCGGTTACCATAGCTTTACTTATCTACAGGGTGGGCCATTTATATGGATACACCTAAATAAAATGGGAATGGTTGGTGATATCAACTTCCTGTTTGTGGCACATTAGTATATGGGAGGGGGGAAACTTTTCAATATGGGTGTAATGATTTTCCTATACACGTGCTGATACATGGCGAGGATGCCAAACTTGGAGAAAAAGTGGGAGCTTGGGACTGAGTCAGCAGAAATCCTCCTTGTCTGCGAGCCTAAACAGCAAAAATTCCACTGAAAGTAGCCTGAAAACGTGCCAGTTTAGCATTTGGGCTTGTGGGTGGGTGTCTCGGAACTTTCTTTTTTGCTCCAAGACCTTAGGTGGGGACAGCTGAACGCTGTGCTGGGAAAAGTTTTCGTCAATGCCTGATGATGGTGCCTCAGAATGTGCAAGTGGGTCGCCCTCCCAGGGCTGTGGGGTAGTCGGTACCGGGCCGGTATCAGTGGGATGTGTCACAGCAGCGGTGACCCGGACCGTGTCCCTGGGCGCCCAAGTAATAGGAAGATGTGAATGGTGGAATGTAGTTAAATGAATAGTTTGTGACGCCACCTGTGGTGTTCGGCAAGGGAGGTGTTAAGCCGACGCTGCAGACAGATCCTCTGGGACAGATGGTGTGGTGCAGCAAGGATGGTATAGCCCTTCACAGGCAGGGTTGTTGTCCCAGGGCAGTGTAAACGTGGAGACACTTAGATGGTGTAGTGTCCGGCGCAAGGTATATAGCAGTGCCAAGCGGACGGACGCAGGAAGGAATGGAGGACACCAGGGCATGTAGTTCCAAAGCTTTACTCAGTCTGCAGTGCCCGCTTCTGTGCCGTGTCCTCCAGGTCAGGGACTCAGTCAACCTCCAGGCAAGATGGAATGCTCCCTTCCACACTCTGCCAACTTATGTGCCTTTTCTGAACGTCTCCTCTATAGCGCCTTAAGTGTGAAGATCTCCTAGTACTGTGTTACACTGGAGTTCCTCCTGACAGATGTTCCCAAGAGCTCTACTTGCATGGCAGACAGCTGTAGCCTGCTTCGGGGACTCTCTATTCCTATGTCCCGGCTCTCTATCCATGTTGCTGTTGTGCCCTCAAGTCTTAGATGGGAGTAGTGCATTTACAGCCCACTACTCCACCGGTGTCTGCTGCAGAACCATTAGTGACCATACAACCTCGGGGACCGGGCCCCAGCCTTGCGCTTAGAACTTCTAGGCAGGGTTCTTCCTCTAACCCACGTCCTCTGTGTTCCCTTTTACTCCTACGTTCCGTACTTGTCTTTTCCCTTCTATGGAAGCTCAGGCTTCAGTTCAATGTCCTTCTCCTTCTTTCCTTTCCCGTGCCAGCTGGCTCAGGTCACTGAGGCAGCTGCAGCACTCCTTCCTCCATCCCTCCTCCAGGGATCCCCACTCCTCTCCGAGTGGCTTCCTTCCTCCCTGACCTCCTGTCAGACTGACCTGTAATCCTAAACCATCCCGCTCATATATATATTCTGAACTCCATCCATCTCCCAGCACGTCTAGTGTTCCAAGCAGGGAACCACCAAAGGTGCTCTGCTTCTCTCTAAGCAAGGAGCCGCAATGTGGTTTTGCTGAACTACTCTATTGTGTGAGGTGCGAGTGTTGGAGAGTGGTCAAGCGCCTTCAACTTACCTGGATGGTGGGGCACCAGACCTTAGGAGAAGGTGCAGTACCTCTGTGGCAACTGAGCCTCAGGGGCGCCACACAAGGACAGGTGAAGGGCAGGAGGTATCTATGCCTGTATCACGGACAGGAGATTGAGAATCACTTAGCACAGAGGAAGAGGCAGTGATGTCACCCGATGGCACCAACCATGGACCCAGGCATTCGGCTTACCAAGTCAGGTGCTTAAATGACATGTGTCAGATCATTCTGATGGTGGTTAGGCTGCTAATGATCAGTCCCCTACTGATCTTGGCATGGCACGAGTTGCAAATGACCATTATTTTCTTAGAATAAGAGTCAGTGATAAGCATGAGGTAAACAAGTTTTAAATGTATAAAATGTGCAAAAAGGTGGAATAAAGTAACATAGATAAAACTTCTTGTTCTTCTGGTACGGATCTAGGTAGATGGAGTTTCGTTACCGCTTTCAACCAATCCTATGGGTTGATTAAGAAGCTCCTTACCAAGTACTGGTTCATCCTGAAAGGGGACCCAGTTCTGACCAAGCATATTCCCCCCCAACCTAGAACGGTATTCCACAGAAACCGCACGTTACGGAACCTTGTTGCACCAGGCAACACCACCTTGAGTTCAGGCTCCCTATCCTCTTTCCCAATTTCTCTGAACCCTGGTTGCTATGCATGTAGAGCCCCCAAATGTCTCTGCTGCACCTCCATTTTAAATGGGGTATATGAATTTAAATCCAACACTACAGGTACCTCATATAAAATCAATTTTCATGTTAACTGTCAATCCATTTTTGTTAAAAGGAGAGATACAGGGCGCATCCACTGTGTGAAATCCGTATAAAACAATTAAAATTGTGGAACAGTAAGGAAGGTGCTCATCTATTGGGGTTGTGAGGAAGTCACAACACCCATGAACGCTTAAGAAGCAGCAGCAAGTCTGCACAGGGTCCTAGGACAGAATTGCAGAAATGACGTGGATCTGCCCTGATGAAGTGAGCCAGCAGGCTCAGGAAACGCGTTGGCTGAATAAAGAACCCTTTACTCTACCAGAAGCAAGTGCGGTCCTTATTGCACTTCCACGTCATTTCTGCAATCCATTTTTGTGGTATACTTGATTGAATGTGGTTGCGGCCTACAGTACGTAGGTCGAACCATACAAAAGATGCATGCTAGATTGAACAAGCATCGACAAAATATCTGAAATGGCTTTCTCGTGCACAGCCTTTCTAAACATTTTTTAACTGTGCATCAAAAAAAATCTAAAAACTTTGAAACTAACGATTATTGACCACATGCCTGATACCGTGGCTGATTGCTTCAACAGTTTAATCAATAAAGAAAGCTTTTGGATATTCAAGCTTGGCACACTTGCCCCTGAAGGTCTGAATTTAACTATTGATAAAGTGACCAGATAACTATTTGCCTTTTTATCATCAGTGCGTTTTGCCTAGATGCTATTGTTTACATGCTTTTATTATTAATATGGGTTCTCGCTTTTTTATTGGTCTTTTTACTGGTCTACTAACCTGTTAATAATTTTATTAATTTGTATCTATATTATTTTATTGCTCCTTTTTGCACATTTTATACATTTAAAACTTGTTTACCTCATGCTGTTTTATCTCACGTTTTATATAGGTTGTTTTTATCTTTTTTTTTTTATAATATATGATGTCATCTTGTCATAACATGTGACTATCATAACATGTGACTGTTGTGACTGTTGTGATTGGCTGCTTCCCATTTAAACACCCCATCCCCTATGTCATTAATAAACTTCCACCTGATGAAGACGGATCCTCCGTCGAAACGCGTTGTGGTTTAACCCCATCTCTTGTCTGAGTCTCTTCCCTGGGCTCCTAAGACCATTTCCAATTTCTCATTATTTTCTTAGAACTCTCTTTAAAAAGTCCCAGACTGGGGGACACCTATCTTTTTTATGGAGAAAATCACGAGTGTCGGTGATCTGCAGAACAGTTGACTGCCTTCTCCCTCTGGTCATCCCAATGCCTCTTCCTGCCCTTTTTGGTGCTGACAATTTCTCCCACTCAGCATTTCTGGCTTCGTTCTGCATTCCAGCTTTCCAGGTTCGCTCGGTGACTTCGTCATCCACCATCTCGTCTTCCATCAATGCACCATAGTCCTCCGGATTTGGTGACTTAACAACAACCTGACTTATCGGCAACTGTGTTTTATCATCATCTACCTCTTTAGGTAAAATTTGCTGTTTCACACCAACATCTTCCAGCCGTGGCTGCTCTAAATTTTGTGCATCGTTAAACAGCATCTCCTCCTGTCCCACTTTGATCATTCAGGGTGAGAGGTCACAATCAAGAAATTATATTGTAAAGAGCTCCTCGGAGTGTCCTAGTGTGGGATCACTGGTCTCCTGGGTCTCAACATGGTGGTCGGAAGGAGAATCAGGGTGAAATTTAAGTAGTCCAGATTGTTGTCTCGTGAAACTGGAGCGTGTGGACGACGGGGTGTTGCTGGCAATCATGCTGGAAGCATTATCTGCTATCCAACCGACCACCTGTTTGCACTGATGTGGCCTCAGAAGTGGTGTACCATTCCTCCTTGCAAAGTGGGACAGTAAGCTATGTGTTGTCGATGCACATGTCTATTGTGCTCTAACAGGCATAGTCGCACCTGCCCCACGTTCTCGGCGTCTGCACGCACCATCATCAGCACTTCCACTTTCCTGTCCCTTACAGCACACCTTACACATTTTCTAATTGCTAGGTCTCTGGAAACTAAGTTTATTTTTAATAATAAAAAATTTGGCACCCACAGCAGGCAAAGCAGTTTTTTGCAGTTTAATACCACCTTAATGTAACACAAAGCAAGTAATACTCTATGGATAACAAATTCAGTCCCTAAAAATTTGTGAATGCTTTTTGGAGTGTTAAATGCCATCAAAATGTAAAACAAAGCACATAATACTCTGTTCTGCCCATTTATGTGCAGCAAGTATTTTTATAAGTGCTGTACCAGTTATGACTAGAGTTGAGCGATACCGTCCGATACTTCAAAGTATCGTATCGGATGGTATCGGCCGATCTTTAAAAAAAGTATCGGTATCGCCGATTCCGATACCGGAAGTCCCATTCAAGTCTATGGGACTTCCGGTATCGGAATAAGAAAAACCCTTTCCTGCCCTTGTACAGCCTCTCTGGGGTCTGTACGGGCCTTTCGGGGGGCTGTGCCGGCCTGCCAGGGGGTCTGTGCAGGCTCCGGTGGTCTGTGCCGGCCTGCCGGTGGTCTGTGCAGGCTCCGGGGGGCTGTGCCGGCCTGCCGGGGGGCTGTGCAGGCTCCGGTGGTCTGTGCCGGCCTGCCGGTGGTCTGTGCAGGCTCCGGGGGGCTGTGCCGGCCTGCCGGGGGGCTGTGCCGGCCTGCCGGGGGGCTGTGCAGGCTCCGGGGGGCTGTGCCGGCCTGCCGGTGGTCTGTGCAGGCTCCGGGGGTCTGTGCAGGCATCGTCCGATGGGACTACAAGTCCCATCGGGCGATGCCTGCTACCATGACAGTGATTGACACATTAGCCAATGATGGGACAGTAGTAGTCCCATCATCCGGCTAATGTGTTAAATGTAAAAAAAAAAAAAAAAAAAAAAAAATTACATGCTACATACATACAACATGCATACTACATACATGCTACATTCATACTACATACTACATACATGCTACATTCATACTACATACATACTACATATATACTACATGCATGCTACATACATACTGCATGCTACATACATACTACATATATACTACATACATACTACATGCATGCTACATACATACTACATGCTACATACAGAACACATATATACTACATGCATGCTACATACATACTACATGCTACATACTACATATATACTACATGCATGCTACATACTACATGCTACATACATACTACATATATACTACATGCATGCTACATACATACTGCATGCTACATGCATGCTACATACATACTACATATATACTACATGCATGCTACATACATACTGCATGCTACATGCATGCTACATACATACTACATACATACTACATGCTACATACATACTACATGCATACTACATGCTACATACATACTACATGCATGCTACATACATACTACATGCTACATACATACTACATATATACTACATACATACTACATACATACTACATGCTACATACATACTACATGCATACTACATGCTACATACATACTACATACATACTACATACATACTACATGCTACATATATACTACATACATACTACATACATACTACATGCATGCTACATGCATGCTACATACATACCACATACATAACACATATATACTACATGCATGCTACATACATACTACATGCTACATACATACCATATACATACTACATGCATGCTACATACATACTACATGCATGCTACATACATACTACATGCTACATACATACTACATGCATGCTACATACATACTACATGCTACATACATACTACATATATACTACATGCATACAATACATTCATACAATACATACATAGACATACAGTACATATAACATAGAGTAACATACTTACCAATACTTGTCACATTGTTCCCCGAAGCCATTGTCTTTCCGGAATAAATATTAACATAACAAACCACAAAAATACTCACCCACGATCCGAAGCAGTCCACGAGTGTGTCCCACGACGATCTTGGGTAGAGAACGGCAGCATCAGATGATGCTGCCGTTCTCTACGGGCTGCAGGAATCCAATGACGGAAGGTAGGTATCCTTCCGCACTGTATTCCTCCGCCACTTAAAAAAAAAAAAAGTCCCTAGTCTCACTTTATGCCATTGCTGTGTGGGTATTATGTATGTAGCATGTATGTAGTATGTATGTAGTATGTATGTAGCATGCAGTATGTATGTAGCATGTATGTAGTATGTATGTAGTATGTATGTAGCATGCATGTAGTATGTATGTAGCATGTAGTATATATGTAGTATGTATGTAGTATGTATGTAGCATGTATGTAGTATGTATGTAGTATATATGTAGTATGTATGTAGCATGTAGTATGTATGTAGCATGCATGTAGTATGTATGTAGTATTTTTTTTTTTTTTTTAACATTTAACACATTAGCCGGATGATGGGACTACTACTGTCCCATCATTGGCTAATGTGTCAATCACTGTCATGGTAGCAGGCATCGCCCGATGGGACTTGTAGTCCCATCGGACGATGCTTGCACAGACCCCCGGACATCAGCACAGACCACCGGCAGGCCGGCACAGCCCCCCGGCAGGCCGGTACAGACCCCCACAGGGTGCACAGACCACCGGCAGGCCGGCACAGCCCCCCGGCAGGCCGGCAGAGACCCCGGGCAGTCCACACAGCCCCCCGGCAGGCCGGCACAGCCCCCCGGCAGGCCGGCAGAGACCCCCGGAAGGCCCGAAATGACGGCGCATCATGATGCGCACACACCGCGCATCATGATGACGTCAGGCCGTCAATCAACTGAACTTCCGATTCCGATGCCGAATTCCGATATTGAAAAAATATCGGAAGTCGGTATCGGAATTCCGATACAGCAAGTATCGGCCGATACCCGATACTTGCGGTATCGGAATGCTCAACACTAGTTATGACTATTAGATGTCATTAGTTGTCCCCTTTTTTCCTGTTCCTGGATTTAGGGGCCTCTCTTTAATAGCTTGTTCTGATTAGAAGCTCCCCTTCAGTTTACCCGGGCTAGAGAACTTGTGGCCATTTTTACCCCAGATCTCTGAGTTACACACACACACGTGTTCCTGGCTCTCCCTACAAATCACTGCTTCTGTCAAGCGGATTCTGGTGAGAGTTAATACAGTTATGTGTTTGTGCAATGTATATGTGCTAGCTAGCCATTATGCAGCCACGGTGCAGTGTCTTATGAGTGAGGTATATGGTGCAATGTATCTTCCAGCTAGTTGTAATGCTCTTTACAATGCTTGTAGATAGATGCATTTTCTATTTAAGGTAATGCAATGCTGGCAGCCTAAGTTTGCTTTAGATATCCCTCTTAACTGCATTTATGTGTTGCATTGTGCAACCTCTGTAATACTCCTGTTACTGATGTAATAGCACCCTGTATTATTGCTGTTGTTTTGTTATCTGCCAGTACTGATATACTGTCTATTTCTTTGTAGTTTTTACCCGTTATCATCCACCATTATTCACTGTTACCAAGTTCACATCATAATCTCAATAAATATAGACTTAAGCACCCATACAGTATTTTTTACTGGGAAGTGGATGAAGGGTTTAGCCGTATGCTGAAATCCACACAGCATCATACGTGGAGGAAGGCAGAACATACTCTATGTATTACAATATAGTCAATTTGTTCACCCCCCTGAGCTGTGAAATTGCATCAGTGAGCCAAGCGTGGAGGCTCCATTCCTTTTAGAACCTCTGATGAGGTAATGCGGCAAGCCAATCACAGTAATGCCACTACCAGGTGCCAAATGCGAGGAGCGGGAATTCAAGCTTCAAATTCGAGCATCAACCAATGCTTGTTGAGTGCCGAGCACCCAGATATTCGAGTGATATCCGTGTATCACTGATCATGTTTACGCAGCCTTATTTGATGTTAGACAGGTCTTGCAGTTGCTCTCTTCTGGTGAACTCCATTAAGTCTCCAAAGAACCACTGAGTTCCCCTGGACTCTAGTTGGGAAGCATGGCCTCTTTGTCTATAAGCCATATATGATTTGTATTTATTCACTGAAAAAAAAAATCCTACAGCAAGGTCAAATGCCCTGTAGAGAATAATGTTCAAGATGAAATATTAAGGCCACTTGAGAGCAGAAAATGTGTGGAAAATTACAACTGTATGCCACGCAATTCATACATCATCTTGAAATATTTTCCTTGGCCACAACCTGATGGATGATGCATTCTATTCTTCTAGGCAGCGTTTTAATGGATATTTAAGAGACATACCATTTGATGATATGGTAAATGATTATTTGCCAGCAATTAACCTACTAGGTTGCATCAATTAATCAGGGTTTTCCATAAATCCCTCCTTGCCCAAAGGGTATGACTATGTGGAGTACAGTAACATGAGAAAGCCAAGCTCATACTGCCTTTAATAAATCTCTAAAGAATAAAATGAGTAAAGGGCTAAATGCTCAATGACTACAACGTTGATTTATGAATAAGAGTGCAAACAAGTCAATATTGCAACTTTTCTTAAAATAACTCTACACAGTCAATTTTTCAGTGATTGGCTATAAAATATCACATTAGTTTTTTATGACCATTAAAATAATAATAATAGTAATTATAATAATTTGACAAAGTTTGTTTCTCTTCTAACCAAACTCATGCTATACAAATTTTGAGACGTACATGTTATTTCTATTTGTTTATGAATATACTTTATGTAATTCTATATTTTGATAGGAAGTTGATAAAATGTAATTATTTTCACTAAACAATGCTATTTATCACATTTCTGAAGATTTTGTCAGCCTGAGATTGGGCTAATATGATGCCAGGCTCAGCTTCACGGGCTTCTCTGTAATGCCTTGCAACTATTTCATCACATTGCCAAACACAGCCTATCAGCGGGTACTATCACAGCCAGTACAAATGATGAAGGATGGAAAACGGTCATCATTTTAGAGTCTTAGGCCAGTGTGCACAGTTCATTATTAGTGATGGGGATAGAAAGACCTAAAGCAGAGTGTAGTGTACTACTACAATGCTGAAGAACAATACACAGATTCAACATATAGTGAGGTGCTGGACCTGCAGAGTCTGTGTGACTGAATTGACTGATCATTATAAACTGCAGTATTTTACCCTAATAACGTCATTTTTTTTAGTCTCGATACATTATAAACAAAGACCGCAGTTTAAGCCACCTCACTCCTAATTTTTCTACTGAAAAAATTTACTAAAACAAAGGCCTCATTCAGCTGTCTGATTTTCTCATACAAGTGCTGTCTGTGGCTTTCACGGATAGCAATTGTACGAGTGATAGTCTATGTGGCCATTCACATACCCGTGGTATTTTGCAGACCGAATGGAAAATTAGAGACTAGAGTTGAGTGAAACAGGTCGGCCAGATTCATAAGTCGCTGACTTATGGCAAAGTCGGGTTTTGCCGACCGAAACCAGACCACAGCGTGAAGTTGGCCATGCGGCCGGCAAAACGAGCGCCAAAGTCGGATTTCCCAGAATGCTTGCACGTGACTTTTTTACGTACACTGTGGGCAACGAGATGACATGTGCAGCATCCGGGGGGAGAGAGAGAGTTTTCGCGCACTTTAAAAAAGCAGTCCGGCATGTAGGTGTGTTTACTGTCCTCCACTCCCTGCCGACTTTGCTTCTCCATTGACTTGCATTGGGTTTCGTGTTCCAGTCGGACCTTCGACTTTTCACGATAATCGGCCTATTTCGTTCGACTCGACTTTTGAGAAAGTCAGGTTTCATGAAACCCGACTCGACCCTAAAAAAGGCAAAGTCGCTCATCTCTATTAGAGACTTGTCTGATTTTGATCTGACAGTCACATCAAAATTGTCAGTGAAAGTCAATGGGTCAGTGAAAAAATTGCACCGGACTCAGATGCATTTCCAATTTTCACGGACTGTTAGAAAGGTAAAGATGGAGAAACTTTATTGTTTCTCCACATACAAGAAAATCTGATGCCATTTGGAACACAATCTGAACAAACTATGATCAAACACTCATTAGAGTCTGATCAAAATCTCATCCAAATGATCAGTCCGCTTTCCTCATGAGAAATATCTGAATTAGGACTAAGGCTGGTCCGTCAGAGAAACCAAGCTACCAGGTATGTTATATGAACAAGCCATAAGCAACATCTTTTTGCATTTGTTTTTGTGTGCAAAAATATTTTTAAATGCAATTTTCTACCTCACGCAATGTGGGTGTTTTAACCCCCTCATCCCTGGGACATTTTCTGTTTTGTTTTTATTTGTGTGTTCATTTTTTTCTCCCCTTCTTCCCATTGTTATTTTTCTTTTTTCTATCAATATGGCTGTGTGAGGGCCAGTATTTTGCGGCACCAGTTGTACTTTTGAACAACACCATTTATTTTACTATATAATGTACTGGAAAATAGAAAAAATAGTGCAGTTAAATTGCAAGAAGAAGTGCAATTCCACAATTTTTTTTTACCATGTCCACTAAATTCTAAAACTGACCTGTCATTATGATTCTCTGGGTCATTATGAATTTGCAGATGCCAAACATTATTAGGTTGAGTTGACATTTTTATTGATACCATTTTGGGGAAGATTTGATGTTTTGATATCCTCTTATTGCAATGTTGCGATGACCAAAGAAACATAACTTTGGCATTATTATTTTTTTTTTCGATACACCGTTTACCAAACAGAATAATTATTTCTATACTTTGATAGACCGGGCATTTCTGTACACACAGCAATGCTTAATATGTGTATTTTTTTATTTTGAATGGGGAAAAAGAGGGGTGATTTGATCTTTCATATATGTTTTTCAAAAAACTAATTTACTTCAATAGTTTTCTAAGTAGACTTGAAGTTGCGATCATCTGATTGCTTGTAGCTGAAATGATCATCTGTTATGAATGCAGGCCACAGGGTGATGCTCATAGCAGATCAGCAACCACAATGACAGAGGTCTCTTGCAGACCCTAGGTTGTCATGCCAACCTAACGGTGCCCTGCTCTCAAACAAGGGATGCCGATTGGGTGGCGGAAAGCCAGTGACGCGCTCCCAGCGCCGTCATGTTAAATGCCACTATCACAGATTGATAGCGACATTTAAAATGTTAACAGCCACGGGTGGATTGCGATTCCATCCATGACTGTTGGGGCAAATGTCAGCTGATTAAATCAGCTGTCTTGTGCCAGAAAAGATGGAGACACGACATATGACGTATATATACATCATATGTCATGAAAGGATTGCAAAAAATTACTCTTGCACTGTGGATCAAACAGAGTGGCAACCTAGTAGTCAGCATTGTTTCTAATTTTAACAATATGGGCATCATGTAGATAGTGCAGCAAAAAAGCACTCATGTCGAGTGCTTCCATGAGGTCCAAGTACATGCTGTGCTGATGGCAGGGTAACACTCGAGCTTGCTTCCTCCGCATCTTCCGCCAACCACGGACAACAAAGAGGGGATCATTTTCCTCTTCATCTCCTGGCTGTTGCTCACCCATCAACTTTTCCTCCTTGACCTCTTCTATTTGTTCCTCAGCTCCTGCACCTTCACTAACAGTTTGTCTGGTACCATGGGCTCCCCTCGATTGTTGTAGTCCACCCTCCCATGGCACCTGTCTGTGCAACGACAGTCTAGAATTAAGAATTATTGTTATCCCTTCCGCATCCTACTTTGCTTCCATCTCTTCCTCTCAGACTACAACCTCCTCCCGCAGAATATTCAAAGAGTGCTCCATCAACTCGATCATGTAGATGGTCAGAATAGTAGTGCTGATCATGGCATTGTCAGCACTGACCATCTTAATAGCCATTTAGAAACTTTGCGGAAGTGTGCAGAGGTTCTTCATCTTTGCCCTCTCCACAAGGGCAATTTGCACCATGTCGGTATTAGGTTGGTTTAGCCTATGAAAAGGACATACTGCACTAGGGCTCATCTTTACTGCCACAGTTGCTTCAACATGTGCAGAGTGAAATTCCACCATGTTGACACATTGCATATCAAACGAGTTACCGTAAGGCCAAAAGACCTCTAAAGCGATGCAAATTGATAACCTCGGGGTACAGCAGAATTAATCACACAGCGACTGTGGTCTCGGCAGCAGTGCATCAAGGCCGGGATAATGGCGGAGAAATTGCTGTACCGCCAGTTTGAGGACATGAGCCATGCAAGGCACGTGTGTGTTTGCCTCGGCGTAGGGTGACACCAGGTTCATACTGTTATCGCACACCGCCTTACCTTTCTCCAGGCTCAGTGGACACAGCCAATGCTCAAACTTGGCCTGGATAGCTTTCCACAATTCTTGAGCTGTGTGACTGCGATCTCCAAGGCAAATTAATTTAAACACTGCCTGATTGCCGTGAGTCATGGCTGTGCTGCATAAAGGTGGGGGGATTCTCTCTGCACTGTTGCAACATCTGTTTCATTAAGGGAGAGGTTGAGGGCATGGGTGGAGGCCCTAGAGGAGCTGGAAGAGGCAGAAGCAGTGGAGAAAATGTTAAATACACAGGTTTGTCTAATAAGCCTTGAGGAGTCCAAGACTTGTTTGGCAGCCCCTTGCCTGCCTGCCCCCACAATCATCAGTTACCCAGTGCCCAGACAGCAGGATGTAACACCCCTGGCAATATTTGTTTATCCAAGTGTCAGTGATGAAATGCACCCTGCAGACAAAATTGTTTTCAAGGAATGGGTGATATTATCTGTGAAATGCTAGTGTAGTGGAGGCACAGCTTTCTTAGAGAAGTAATTTCGACTGGGCAACTGGCACTGGGGGACTGTGTCAGCCGTTAGCTTTCAGAAACAGTCTCTATCCACCAGGCAGAAAGGCAGCATTTCCGTGGACAACAGATTGGAGATGGTGGAGTTCAAGCTCTTAGCTTTGGCATGTGAAGGAAGAAACATTCTTTTACGTGACCACAAATGCGGACCGAGGGCTGGCTGCTGTGTTGAGAGAGGGTGGAGTAGGATGAACTCGACAAACTGCTGGACTGTGAGTGAGGTGCAGGTGGAGATGTTATGGTGGATTGAGAAAGATGTGGTGTGCTCGGTGAAACAAAAACAGCAGGCATGTCCATTTCCATAACAGCTGACGGGCTCTCACTCACCTGACTGTAGGGGGTAAACAATTAAATTTTTGCTGTCGAACTGTGTAAGAACACTTATGAAAGAGGAGGATGACGAGGAGGAAAAAACAGCAGATGCGGTTTACGGGATGGCCGGTGGTTGGTGAGGATAGGTAATCTGCATTTTAGCTTAGCGTGATTCGCAGACTAATGCATGTTGATAGGCCATGTGCTGCTTCATGTATATGGTAGTCAAATTCTTGTTAATTTTGCCTCTACTAAGTTGTTTTTGCAAAGTTGGCAGATAACATGAGTTGGGTCACTCTTTGTGGTCTCAAAAAAGGCCCAGGCTAGGCAACCCTTGCCACCCCCATGAACTGCAGTCTTGTGACCGCTGCTGGCCACATTCAGAGCTGTGGTTGAGGATACAGTGCTTTACATGGTTGCATCACTCTTTGTGGAGCAAGCCACAGCGTAACCTCCTCATCTTCCTCATCCTCCACCTCCTCTGCTGAGCTATTCATGTAACGATCCATGTTTGGATTTGTGGCAGCTCTGGTTTTCTTTTCAGGCCATCGGGGGTTAATATCAGTTTTTTCCCTACTGACCTGCTGATGTAATTGCAATGCTGCTGGGTTTGCTGATGTGGGTGGTGACCACTCCCACATTCTTCAAAGGGTCGCCTGATGCATCAGCTGATTGTCTGTTTTCATTCTACAGCGACCAAGTAGCTGAGTGCAGTAGTGCTTTGCTGAGTTCGCTTGTCAGGTGCCTTACTCTGCTGTGCGGTGCTTTGCAGCAGAAGGAGATAAGTGTTGCATGTTTTGCTTACCCTGTCCCTTTTGGTGTCTGTCTATCCTTACCTTTTGTGCGATTAGTGCAGCGGTGGGACCAGTGCTCTCACCTGCCAGTTCCCTACTTAGGGATAGGAGCAGGGCAAGTGAAGGATTAGGTCTCCTGGTCGGCGATGGGGTGAAAGAGCCCATATAGGGATGCTAGAAAGATCAGGGTCCATCTTCAGGTGAGTGCAGGAGGTGTCCATTTCACCCCCACTCCATATCAACAGGGCCCACCATTGTTAAAGTTTCCTGGTGATCCCTGGTGTGTTGTGCCATCTGGTGACTGACCAATCGTGGGGTCGTGTCACACTGCTTCGGTCACATCGTAACAATTCATCTGGGTGCCTCTGGGTTCACACCAAATGTGATCTACAACCTCATTATCATCCTCTCTGTTCTCCCACTTCCCACCCTAGGAGTCACCCTCCTTTTCTTTCTCTGACAGCACAGTACAGTCCGTGTGCACCTCCGGTATTTTAGTCTCATCAGAGTCACCTCCACTCCCGGGGTTAACATCTGGTGACGAGAGTCTGGATTATTTTCCAACATGAAAAAATTGGGCATCGGTGCAAATGCTCAAATGCTTTCCTCCTCTTGCTTCTTTGAATCTTTGGATCAGACCTCTGATACCCATGGAATAGAATGTGTGAATAGCTATGCATACTTGCCCATCTGTGGTTTCCCACAGCCAGTTGGGCAGTGTGAGAGTTGTGATGTTGGGGGAAACAAGGGTAATTGGGGTGCCACCCCTTAAGATTGTACTGTGTATGATGTTAAGCTGGAGAAAGAGGAAGAGAGGCCACTTGATGCAGCTCTTGCCACCCACTGGAGCACATGCTCTTTCTAACCCTCATCTACAAGGTGTACCACTTTGCAGAAAAGGAGTTGAGTAGCCCATCCAGTAACAGATGTCGGTTGCCTTTGGATAGGATGAGACTGTGTTTGTTCACTAGAGCTTTCAGTAACCTTACCACCTAACCAACGCACACATTGAACACCAAGCCTATTCCCCCTTACACCACGACCTTGCTTTTTCCCACTCATTTTGAATGTAACTTTCCCCTCTTTTAACCAGCTGTTCCACAACCCTAGGCCCAGTCATCTGTCACTAAAATAACAATCAGTATTTATTTTCTAAGATAGTGTGTCTTGACCACACTATTATCATCAAGGTTTCTGATTCATAAATGTGGGCTGGTGTCTGGACCACACTATTAGCAGTAAGGATTTAGATTCTGAAATGTGGTGTCCTGTCAGCACCAAACAGGCACAAACAATTTCTATTTGGAAATGTGACCTCCTGACTGTACTACAGTATTAGCCCAAATGATTTAGATTAGGAAATGTGGCCTCCTGTCTGCACCACACTATTAGCACAAACTAGTTTGATGTTGGAAGGTTGATTTCACACAGGATCCTATCTAGCTGAAGTAGCTGACAATAAAACACTTATCAAACTATCTGACAACTTGCAGCAGGAGCAGCCTCTCTGCACTGCTACACTGACAAAATGGTGCCACCCAAACAACATGTCCGCTTTTGATATGGAGTGGGATATATTACTTCAGAGGCAATGACAGAAGACCTTGTTACTGGACGTTATGGATGGTTTCTGCTCCCTGATTGGCTGCTGGAATCTACACACATTAAACTAGTTTAAAATAATAAATAAAAAAATAACAGTCCGCTGCTCCTCTGACCTCTCCCCACCTACTCCTCTCCTAACAAAAGCATTAGTGGAAATGCGGTCATTTACTGAACTGTACCCAAATTTTGCTGGATTAGAGGGAAAATGCTCGGGAATCTGATCAAGAATCTGAATGAGCTACGTTCATGCCAAATTTGAGATTGGCAAACGTTTTTAAAGCAAGGTCGCTCATCTCTATTTGTGAGCCAGTTCTTCTACCACCAACCTGTTCAACATACCATTAACAAATATAGCTAAAATCTGTCCTGGTCTAAGCAAGACAGAATGCTTGCTCTCTGAAATATTTGATTAAATGCTGAAAACCACAGCCTGTGACCATCTGTAACCTCATTGGCATCACTGCAGGTCACGGAAGCTGCAATCTCAGGCTCAGCTCAGTGTCTCCTGGATTCACGGGTGAGCGGTCGCATCATGCCACTGCTCAGGCATACAATCCAGATGTTGCTGAGTTGGCCTCTTCATGGGACAAAAAATCGTCATCGGACAGCTGAGGAATATGATGTTTTATTTTTAATTTTACAGTATTAAGTGGGTAAAAGAGGGTGGGCATAGTTTATTTCAAATAAGCGCTTTTTTATGTGTGTTTTGTTGAATTAAAGGACTTTTATATGAGTACACTTATTTAATTTTCACAATGGGATTAGTCAGTTTTGCCTGCTCTGGTTATCAAGAATAGAGGTGACCTTACCCCTTTTTTATTTCATTCATTTATATATTTATTGCACAGGCGCCGGCTGATGAATACTCTCATCATCGCACGCCTTCACTCACTGCTATCACAGCTGCTGGCTCACACACTCATATCTGTGTGAAAGTGTGGGGACCATAGAGCTCTGACAGGTGATAGTAATGAAGATACTGCCGATTACAGTCGGTGTTTCTTGCGCTGTCACACATATGACAGCGTGGGAAATGACAGATGTTCAGGCTGCCGAACCCGAACAGTACTTCAGGGAGAAGTACATGTGTTCGGGGTCCATGAACGAACACTAGGTGCTCGATATGGACCCCAAACGTTACTGTTAGGGTTCACCCATTCCTACTCAGGGTTCCTTTTTTGGGATGATTGCCATGTACGTTACATCATTTATAGATTTAGAAGAGACTTCTAAGGAAAGGGCAGTTCAGAAAGTATATAGACAAAGATTTTTTTAAGACTATAAACTTCTAATTTTGTCCTGGATTTTCAGAAGATTTGGTTATCTTTCTCTTACCTAAGTAAATGCATTAAAAGTTAAGTTTTACCTCCTCCCTCTGTAATAGCTTACAGACAGTTATGCAAAATTCAAAATAAAATGCAGCCATATGAAAGCAGCCTTAGTGATGTAAATTGGAAGGTGGGATCCAGACAGAAAGTGTGAGTAATACTTAAGTGAGGAGTGGGAACATTTTCTCATTCTTTGTGTGAGCTTATGACAAATCTATTTGTCATCATTTTTATTATTGCCTAAAGTTCTAGGGAACCTTGAAAACTGTCATGTATGATATTTCAGAATTATAGGTTTGTGTAATGTTGAGAAAAAAGTGGATAAGCACAGCCAAAGATAAAAAATTCTTCAAGCTTTATTATATATCCATGTCTTTAAAAGTCCTTATCTGAATAGTGGTACAGAAACCGCTCTTATGCGTTTCTGTCAACTGCGACCTTAGTCATAGAGCATGATTACTGGAGTGTTACAACCACATATAAAAGAAAAGGCAGAACACATGTCACGCTGTAATACTGAGGGTTCCTGCAGAGTAACACAAACTCCACTAGATGGTAGCAAAGTGGAGAATGAGATGAAAATCCTTCAATGAAGAAGATCAGCGGTAATACAGCGAATCAACCACTAAGTGGCAGCTGAATAGTCAGAGAGCCGAGTCGATACCAGACAGTAGCGCAGTACCGAAGGCAAATCCAAAGTCGCAAGTCAGGTCACATGTCAGGGGGCCAGGGTCAGAATACCACAGAGACAGCGGATAAGCAAAGGGGCAATCACAAACGGGTAGCCTAAACACGGTCCAAAGGTCATCAACAGTCACGGGTAGAGTCAGAACAATGCAGCAGGACAGATCAGGAACTCACCAGAGCCAGCTAAACACACAGAAGGCAAGCAATATAACTGGCACAGCACACAGGTTGTAACACAGAGATATAGCAGACCGGATACAGGAACGAGGCAGAGAAAATTAACCCCTGACATGACCAGACCGGGAAAGGAGAGACAAGACAAAAACCCGGCCTGAATCCTGACAGTACCCTGCTCTCAAGGGGGGCCACCGGATATCCTTGTTTCCCAGGAAAACGTATATGAAAAGCATGAACCAACTGATCAGCATGAACGGAATGCACCGGGAGCCAAGATCGATCCTCAGTACCATAACCCCTCCAATGTACCAAGTACTGAAGTGAGCTGCGAACCATACGAGAGTCGACAATACATTCTACTTCATATTCTGGTTGTCCATCCACAGAAACAGGAGGTGGAGGAGGTGGAGACTCACTACAGGAAGGTACAAATGATTCCAGAAGGGACCTATGAAATACATTGAAGATGCGAAGCGATGGAGGCAAGCGTAAGTGAAAGGCAACTGGGTTGACCACCTCAATGATCTCATAAGGACCAATAAACTTTTACCCAGATTGACGGAGGGAAGTTTCAGACGTATGTTCTTGGTAGACAACCACACTTTAACTCCCACCAGAATCTTAGGTCCTACAGATTGTCGCTTATATGCAATATGTTTCTGTCTGGCCTGGGCCTCCCCAATGTTCCTCTGAACCTCCCTCCAAACCTCCCACAACAGTTGAACTGCCGCATTAGCCCCTGGACACCCCGAATCAGGATGAAAAATTCACCAAAATGGGGGTGAAAATCATAAATACAAAAAAATGGAGAGGTGCCAGTGGACTGATTAACTCGATTATTGAATGCAAACTCAGCCACGGGCAAAGAGGAACACCAATCATCCTGCTGCAATGAGAGGAAAAAAAAAAGGTTGTCGGATCACACAGCTGAATAATGAAAAACAATTCTTTATTTCACGACATCATAAAAACGTGTAGATATATACACAAATAAATAAAAACAGAGTCACATTCTATGACTAAGGGCTGATAGCCAGAAACGCATAAGAATGTGACTCTGTTTTTATCTATTTGTGGATATATCTACATGTTTTTATGATGGTGTGAAATAAAGAAGAATTGTTTTTCATTATTCAGCTATGTGATCCAACAACTTTTTTTTTTCCTCTCATTGTGACGATCAGACGGAATTTTTTGGATCGCTGCTGGCAAATTCAAGGCTACCAAGCACATTGACACGGTGAGGCATTCCACTTTTCCCTGCATTTTTTCCATCCTGCTGCAATGTAGGAAGACACCACAAAATCTGTTCCAGTGACTGAATGGTCCTCTCCATCTGACCATTGTTCTCGGAATGGTAAGCAGAGAATGTCAAGCAAATACCCAGTCTCTTGCAAAATGCCCTCCAAAACTTAGACACGAATTGCACCCCTCTGTCAGACACCACGTTCAGAGGCACGGCATGCAATTGTACAATGTGCTCAATATACAGTTTAGATAGTGTTTCAGCATAAGGTAGTCCTGCCAAAGGAACAAAATGTGCCTGTTTGCTGAACCTGTCAACCACAACCCAGACCACTAGTTTGCCATAGGAAAGAGGGAGATCAGTGATAAAATCCATGGACAAATGAGTCCAGGGTCTATCCGGAATTGGCAATGGTACCAATTTCCCGGCCGGCTGGTTATGGGAGACTTTAGCACGAGCATACGTATCACAAGCAGACACGAACATGGCGATATCAGAAGACATGGAGGTGATATTGGATTCAAGCTGCGAGATAAGGCATCGGCCTTGACATTCTTGGAACCATGCCGAAAGGTGATCGAAAAATGAAAACATGAAAAAAAAAGAAACCACCTAGCCTGTCTAGGAGTTAAATGTTTAGCAGACTTAATGTAAGACAGGTTCTTGCGGTCCGTAATCACCGTAATCTGATCAAGAGCCCCCTCCAAAAAGTACCTGCTCTTTTCAAAACCCAATTTTATGGCCAACAACTCCTGATTACCAACATCGTAATTTCTCTCTGCAGGAGAAAATTCCCTGGAGAAAAAGGCACATGGTCTTAAATTAGTCAAAGTGATGGGTCCCTGAGACAATACTGTCCCCACTCCCACCTCCAGTGCATCCACCTCCACAATGAATGGTTCTGATGGATCATGCTGAACCAACAAAGGGGAAGACATATAACACTTCTTCAGTGCTGCAAAGCTTCAACAACCAGAGGTGATCAGACCTTTAGATCAGCCACCTTACGTGTGGGATCGGTGAGTTATTTGACCACCTGAAAAAACTCCTTGATAAATTTGCGATAATGTTGGCGAAACCCAAAAAACGCTGAAGGCCCTTGAGGTCTCTGGGTTGCACCCAATTAACAATGACCTGTGCCTTTCCAGGGTCCATACAAAACCCATTGGCAGAGAGGTTGAACCCCAAAAAGGAAAGCTTTTGGACACAAAATGAACACTTCACAGATTTAGCAAACAGGGAGTTCTCCCGTAACCTTTGAAGAACCACAAGTAAATGACCTATGTGAGATTCTGTCAAGAGAAAAAATAAGAATGTCATCCAAATATACAACCATAAAGTGCCCAATAAAATCAGAAAATACATCATTAATTAAGTTTTGAAAGACCGCAGTTTCATTCATGAGACCAAAGGGCATGAGTAAATTTTCAAACAACTCCTTAGAGATGAGAAATGCCGTTTTCCACTTGTCCCCTTCCTGAATGCGGATAAGGTTATATGCTCCCCTGAGATCCATCTTGGAAAACCACTTAGCCCCAGATAATTGGTTGTAAAGATCTGGAATGAGCGGGAGAGGGTAGGTATTTCTCAACGTAAACTTAGTTCCCAAAAATCAAGGCAAGGGTATAAACCACCATCTTTCTTTTTAACAAAAAAGAATCCAGCAGCCACAAGAGAGACAGAGGGATGGATGTGAACTTTACATAAATTATCTGCGATATAATTTTTCATAGAAGTGTTCCGGGCCAGAAAGATTGTATAAATGTGCCTTGGGCAATTTAGCACCTGGAATCAGATTAATAGTACAATCATAGGGACGATGTGGTGGCAAGACCTCAGCCTCTTTTTCGGAAAACATATATCCAAAATCTTTCAGGTACTCCGGAATAATCTGCAGATTAATAGAAGACACCAAAACAGCAGACCACCATTAAAACAATTAGGACACCATTTAACAATATCATGAGATTCCCCGTCAATAACAGGATAATGCAACTGTAACCAGGGGAATCCCAACACCAGTCCTGCAGGAAGGTTATCCAGAACGTAACATGAAATTTGTTCCTGGTACTGGGAACCCTCCTTGAGGAGAAACTCCTCAGAGACAAACTTAACCACATTTTGAGCCAACGGTGTCTTATTAATGGCAATCATATGGATAGGAGTCTTTAACCTAACTGTCCCTAACTTACTCTTGCACACCAGACCAGAGTCAATAAAATACATGGATGACCCACAGTCCAGAAAAGCTGAAGTGGGTGCAAAACTATCTCCACAACAAAGTTCCACCTCTAGCAGAATCTTTTGGAATGAGGAAAATGGTACCTGAGAGGGTGACCTCCTCGAAAATCACCCAGACTTAAGCATTTCCTGGCAGCTTGTTAGTTGGTGGGCAAGAGAGGCAGTCATTCTTCCAGCGTCCAGGACTTCCACAATAGAAACATAATTTCCCTCTATGTCACCGCTTCTTCTCCTTATCCTTGAGGTTAGTGGCCCCAACCTCCATAGGTTCCGTATATGGAATCACCTCGGACTTAGCAGGATATAATTGAACCTCTCGCTGGATTACTCCTCTCTCCCGCAATCTCCGATCTATGCGAATGGTCATGTCCACCTTCAAAGAACTGTGTGGTGGATGGAGAGACAGAGCATGCTCAAGATGATCCAAAAGTTCTCTCCTGAACTAGCATCTAAAAGCAGAGTCATTCCAAGATACCTCAGTGGACCAGCGTGTACACTCAGAACAGTACCATTCTGCAGTGAGCTTACTCTGGGAGAGACCCATGATGGTGTCCTCTGCCACCCTTACCCAGTCTGGTTTGTCATAAATCAGTTCCAAGGCCTCAAAGAACTGTTAGGCATCGGATTCCTGCAGCTGCACAGCAGGAATCCAGAGCCATACATCCAGCGGTCACCCATTCCTCTCCAACCGCTCAGGGACCTGCACAGCAATCTCGACGATCCAGGCGCCCTCCTCAGACCAGCTCTCTGGGTCTGATGTTGCTTCCACCTCTGGACCAGCAATGGTAGCGCAGCCTGCTTTGCAGGAAACCACTCCAGAGGCTAAGTCCTCTCGCCGTGCTACTGGGCATGCCCACGAGACGATCTCCCAGTGGAGATCGGGGGTCACGTGCTCAGGTCCTTGTCCTGATCTGATTGGCCCATCTCAGAGGTCTGGAAGGTCCCGGAAGCGCATGGCTATCAAAGGCCCGCATGGCCGCTCGGCCATGCGCTAGTATAGGCTATACTTGCTAGATGTGTGAATGGTGACGGATGTATGATTCTGGTGACTGACTCATTTGAAACCCCTTCCCTCTGATATTACGCATGCGGATAGGGAACTAGAGTTATAGTCAGCGCCAGTCAGTGGCAAGTCATATGCCACACTGCATACCGCACCGCTACACTAGCGTCCGATAGTGTGATGCCTCACGGCACTGTCATACAGCGGCAGTAGTTACCGCTGTGCTGCAGTTAGCAGCACTTACTGGCATCCGTGGTAGCGACGCCGCATGCACGGTAGGTAAGGACGGACACCGACCTCGGCCTTGGGCCGTGTCCTGTGACCGTATACCGTGTGTGCACACAAGCTGAGACCTGTGAAGCTAACAGGCTCGGCGTTTATGCTTTATTTGCACTAAAGCGCCTCTGTGAGTTTAACAGAGTCTGCTCTGCGCACCTCGGGTGACGTTTAACCCGAGCGCAGTATACCGCCATATAGCTAGTCTGCCATTACTCAGCAGCGGTTGTTACACCTACTGCACGGTGGACCCCGGGTGGCGAACGCACTTCCTATTATTTATATTTAGTGCGTTCCGCCGTCCCTATCAAGAACTTATCCACAGACAGTTCAGGGGCAGTAGAAGGAAGGGAAAAAGCCCAAGTCTGAGGACCTTCCCTGAGTAAAGACATAATTCTCACCACCTGTTGACTCTCACTTCCTGAGGATCTGGGTCTAAGGGAAAATTGCAACTTTCAACTCTCTCTGAATATACGAAACCTCTCTTCTCTGCAGAAAGTATCTGGGAGCCTGATCGTAAATTCAGGAGAGTGTAAAGAAACATCAATGGGATCAGATTGCCTAAAGGCTGATTGTGTCATGGGACTCTGAAAAGATTTAACAGCTTTAGAAAGTTCCCCCTGGAGTTGGTGGCAAGGGCTCTATGTTCTACGGACTAATCTTGCATCATTTGGGTCAAACTTGACATCATATCCGCAAGAGTACGCAGCAGATCCATGAGAGAGGAAAAAAAATGTGTGACCAGTTATAATGTCACGGAGCAATACTGAGGGTTGCTGCAGAGTAACACAAACTCCACTAGATGGCAGCAGAGTGCAGAATGAGCTGAACATCCTTCAATGAAGCAGAGCAGCAGTAATACAGTGAAAGAACCACTAGGTGGCAGCAGAATAGTGAGAGAGCCGAGTCGATACCAGACAGTAACGCAGTACCAAAGGGAAATCCAAAGTTGCAAGTCAGGTCACATTCCAGGGTCCGAATACCACAGAGACAGCGGATAAGCAAAGGGGCAATAACAAACAGGTAGTCTGAACACGGTCCAAAGGTTCTACAACAGAATATCAGATGTAAGGGGGCAATGACAAATGAGCCAGCTAAACACGCCGAAGGCAAGCATTATAACTGGCACTGCACACAGGTTGCAGCACAGAGATATAGCAGACTGGACACTGGAACAAGGCAGGGAAAATTAACCCCTGACATGACCAGACTGGGAAAGGAGAGACAAGACAAAAACCCGGCCTGGATCATGACACCACATTTACCAAATGTCAACTAATTAATTAGATCACATCCAATAGTCATAGAGTTAGGGGGTGGGAAAACAAGCAGTGTGGAACTGCAGCAAAAGAGGTATATATTTAATTATATACCAGTACAGACCAAAAGTTTGGACTCACTTTCTCATTCAAAGAGTTTTCTTTATTTTCATGACTATGAAAAATGTAGATTCACTCTGAAGGCATCAAAACTATGAATTAACACATGTGGAATTATATAATTAACAAAAAATGTGTGAAACAACTGAAAATATGTCTTATATTCTAGATTCTTCAAAGTAGCCACCTTTTGCTTTGATTACTGCTTTGCACACTCTTGGCATTCTCTTGATGAGCCTCAAGAGGTAGTCACCGGAAATGGTTTTCACTTCACAGATGTGCCCTGTCAAGTTTAATAAGTGGGATTTCTTGCTTTATAAATGGGGTTGGGACCATCAGTTGTGTTGTACAGAAGTCTGGTGTATACACAGCTGATAGTCCTACTGAATAGACTGTTAGAATTTGTATTATGGCAAGAAAAAAGCAGCTAAGTAAAGAAAAATGAGTGGCCATAATTATTTTAAGAAATGAAGGTCAGTCAGTCTGAAAAATTGGGAAGACTTTGAAAGTGTCTCCAAGTGCAGTGGCAAAAACCATCAAGCGCTGCAAAGAAATTGGCTCACATGAGGACTGCCCCAGGAAAGGAAGACCAAGAGTCACCTCTGCTGCAGAGGATAAGACCATCTGAGTCACCAGCCTCAGAAATCTCAGGTTAACAGCAGCTCAGATTAGAGACCAGGTCAATGCCACACAGAGTTCTAGCATCAGACACATCTCTACAACAACTGTTAAGAGGAGACTTTGTGCAGCAGGCCTTCATGGTAAAATAGCTGCTAGGAAACCACTGCTAAGGACAGGCAACAAGAAGAAGAGACTTGTTTGGGCTAAATAACACAAGGAATGGACATTAGACCAGTGGAAATCTGTGCTTTGGTCTGATGAGTCCAAATTTGAGATCTTTGGTTCCAACCACCGTGTCTCTGTGCGACGCAGAAAAGGTGAACGCATGGACTCTACATGCCTGGTTACCACCATGAAGCATGGAGGAGGAGGTGTGATGGTGTGGGGGAGCTTTACTGGTGACACTTGTCACGCCGCGCTCACCTGGGGGCGGGACCTTGGTCCCGATGTCACATCTTCCAGAGCCGCGGCCGCTCCCGGGGTCCCGTTGGGTGCGCACACGCACCTCCCGTGCTTAGGTTCTTGTGTGCACTATGTTCTGTGTGCGCACGCGCGCTCCTCTCACTTCTGTCTCCAGGCCTGTCCTCTCTATGGTATTGGAGGACTTGACCCCGAAGTCCTAGTGATCATGTGCTATATCAGGCTACCTCTTCCTATGGGAGGTGCCTGATTATTGTTGTACTTCCTGGCTTGGTCTGCCGTGTCCCTGCCTGGCTGTGCGCTGTATTCAAGTCCTCTGTCTTGTACTCTATTGTGCCTCTCGGCACACTCTCTGAACCTGTACTCTGCCTTATACTCTGCTGTGCCTCCTGGCACACACTCTGATCCCGTGCACTGTCTCATACTCAGTTGTGCCTCCTGGCACATGCTCTGATCCTGCACTCTGCCTATGCTCAGTTGTGCCTCCTGGCACACACTCTGATCCTGTGCGCTCTCTTATGCTCAGTTGTGCCTCCTGGCACACACTCTGTTCCTGTACTCTGTTGCAGCTCCTGGCACACCTGCTGCCTAACTCAGTACTGTGACGTGCTCCTTTGTACGCATCCTGCTTTGCTCACACCCGGACGTACTAGTCGCTGCACGCCATACGTGCTCTTGTGTACCCGTCTTGCACTATCCTGTATCTAGTGCCCTCCCGTGTACACGCCTAGTGTTCCCGAGTACTCTCTGTGCCTCTGTACACTCACCCTGTACTGTCCGGTGCACCACATGTCCCTGTGTCCACGCTTCACACATTCCTGCAAACACACTCACTCGTGTCTCCTGTCAGCCGGCCACCTGGTGCCAACAGTCGTGGTACCTTACCCTCTGGGGCTTGCCCCTAACACTCCCTGTATAGGGGGTGGTCCTCACTACAGTAGGTCAGTTCGCCCTGGGAGGGTTGGTGCCACGACCCAGAGGGTCCACTCCAGGAGTCGTCACAGATTAATCAGGCCATGGACCCAACTGGTACCACTGCCTCCACCCAAAAGGAACTGGTGTTCCTACGGGAGCGTCAGACTAGGATCGTGTCCTCTCTGAAATCTATGGAGTCCCGTTTGTCGGCCATTCAGTCCTCTAATCAAACTAGGATTATGGCCTTTTTGAAATCTACGGAGTCCTGTTTGTCGGCCATTCAGTCCTCTGACCCTGGGAATGCTTTCCAGTTGGCCAGCCTCCAGCAAGAACTCACGCAGCAAAGAGACACCCATATCCTCAACTATATGGCGTCGGTAGATAATCGGCTCCTTTCCATACAATCCGTTTCTGCCCAGTCCTCAGCCCTGCACCCGCTGCCGCGCTTATGCAAGCCACCCCGATATAGTGGTGACTAGAGTTGAGCGATACCAGCCGATACTTGAAAATATCGGATCGGAATGGATCGGCCGATCTTAAAAAAAAGTATCGGTATCGCCGATTCCGATACCGGGAACCAATGCAAGTCAATGGGGCCAAAATATCGGAATTAAAAAAAACCCTTTCTTTCCTTGTAGGTTAATTCTACATGAAGAAAAACAACTAAGAATAATGTAGAATGTATTGTGGGAGGTGGAGGAGACATTAAAGCCATAGAGGTTTAGCCCAATCAAATGGAATAGCAGGAATTAAACTTTTTTTTTAAAGACGTTAGGAGTTACAAAGATATTGACTATGTTAGCCTCATTTATATTTTGCCAGACATGTATGTCTTCTTCTTCTTTCTTCTTTCTTCTTCTTTCTTATTCTTCTTCCTTTTTTTACCTTCTTCTTCTTATTATTATTATTCCTTTTTTTACATTCTTTTTCTTCTTCTTCCTTTTTTTACATTCTTCTACTTCCTTTTTTTACATTCTTCTTCTTATTCCTTTTTTTACATTCTTCTTCTTCCTTTTTTTAAATTCTTCTACTTCCTTTTTTACATTCTTCTTCTTCTTCCTTTTCTTACATTCTTCATATTCTTCTCATTCAACAATTATTATTCTACATATTCAACTTCTTCATCTTTTTCCTATTCTTCTTCATCATATTCTTGTTTGTGTCAGGCATTCCTGTAGTTGTTATCTAGAAAAGTTAGAAGTTTACACCTTCCGTTCTGCCTGTCACAAAAGATTTACAACAGGATTTGTCCGCGTTCAGTTTGGCCTGCAGCAGCAGGCCTTTTCCAGGGGCACCACGAGGAGGAACGGACTTACCCCCATACACTGCTTAGTCTTCTTCTGCTTATAAATAAGATAATATCATTTGCTCAGAGTATTAGTCTTATGCTTAATGTTCTTCTGCTTTGTTTTCTTATGCTTCTTTGTCTTCTCTCTCTTGTTGTTCTGCATCTTGGTGGTTGTCTTCCTGTTCTTTGTCCTCTTGAACCAGCTGACGGTACTGGCACCCGAAGGGGCAGCAGAAGGAACAAGAGCCAATGGCACTACCGAGGACCAGCTGACGGTGCTGGAACCCGGTTACTAAGCAGGAGGTACCTGTGCTACAAAGCACTACCAAGGACCAGCAGACGTTGCCGGAACTCGGATACCGAGATAGAGGCACCTAGGCCAAAGGCTCTGACGAGAACCAGCTGACGGTGCTGGAACCCGAAGGGGTAGCATAAGCTGCAAGAGCAAATGGAAATAGCGAGGACCAGCTGACAGTGCTGGCACCCGGAGGGGCAGCAGAAGGAATAAGAGCCAATGGCACAACCGAGGACCAGCTGACGGTGCTGGAACCCGGTTACTAAGCAGGAGGTACCTGTGCTACAAAGCACTACCAAGGACCAGCAGACGTTGCCGGAACTCGGATACCGAGATGGAGGCACCTAGGCAAAAGGCTCTGACGAGAACCAGCTGACGGTGCTGGAACCCGGAGGGGCAGCTGAAGTTACCCCTGAAAAGCAAAGTTGGCATGCCGCAAGCTGGCCGCAGTTACCGAATCACACAGTCCTACAGGGGGTGCTTGTCCTACTGGCACTACGGAACAAGCCTTTCTTACCAGAACCCGCAGTCCACATAGGAAGCACCTAAACTGCTGGCACCCTAGCCTCGGCTAACCCAACCGCAACACGACATGGCAACTTGGGGTGGCAAACTGACATTGACACTTCCCGGAAACAGCAGGCAGGGCTGGAACCAAGCTGGGCAGGAGGGAGTACCCGTGCCAAAGTCAGTTATGAGCAGCAACTGGCGATGTTGGAGCCCAGGGACAAGCACTTAGCAGGCTGAGGCCTGATGTGCTGTCAATTGGGAGGCAGCAGGACAGATTGCCATCAAAACAGCAGGGGAACAGCTGACGTTACTGAACCCCACAAACACAGGAGCTAGTGTTTTACTCTGTGAAGACGGCACTTCCGAGCAACAACTGGCTGTGTTGAAGCCCAGGGACAAGCACGGAGCAGGCTGAGGCTGCATTGAAGAAATTTTAAGATCGGTTGTAGACTTCTACTAATTTTAACCAAGCTCCACTTAGGCCTGTGGCTTCACTGATATTCGTATTTCCCCTGTCCTCCAACCCCACCAGTTACAGCTCCGAAGTGGCGTCTGCACAATCCACACTTGTTCCTGTGTTACAGGTGTTCAGTCCGGTCAGTTAATCCCCTGATGTGTGTCCGGCGATGTCGCCTGCTCTGTCCACATTCCTATAACTAGTTATGGGAATGTGGACAGAGCAGGCGACATTGCCTGACACACATCAGGGGATTAACTGACCGGACTGAACACCTGTAACACAGGAACAAGTGTGGATTGTGCAGACGCCACTTCGGAGCTGTAACTGGCAGGGTTGGAGGACAGGGGAAATACGAGAGACAGTGGAGCCACAGGCCTAATTGGAGCACGGTTAAAAATCAGTAGTAGTACGACTGTGTAGGCAGCAGGAGACTTTGCCATCCACACAGCAGGGGATCAGCTGACGTTGCTGAACCCCACTGAGACACGGGAGCAAGTGTCTCTTTCCGTGTGGACGGCACTTCCGAGCTACAACTGGCTGTGTTGAAGCCCAGGAAATAGGAGGGTGTAGGCAGAGGCCTACTGTATTTGGAATGTGGTGACAGCAGGAGAGACTGCCATCCACACAGCAGGGGATCAGCTGACGTTACTGAACCCCACTGAGACACGGGAGCAAGTGTCTCTTTCCGTGTGGATGGCACTTCCGAGCTACAACTGGCTGTGTTGAAGCCCAGGAAATAGGAGGGTGTAGGCAGAGGCCTACTGTATTTGGAATGTGGAGACAGCAGGAGAGACTGCCATCCACACAGCAGGGGATCAGCTGACGTTACTGAACCCCACTGAGACACGGGAGCAAGTGTCTCTTTCCGTGTGGACGGCACTTCCGAGCTACAACTGGCTGTGTTGAAGCCCAGGAAATAGGAGGGTGTAGGCAGAGGCCTACTGTATTTGGAATGTGGAGACAGCAGGAGAGACTGCCATCTACATAGCAGGGGATCAGCTGACGTTACTGAACCCCACTGAGACACGGGAGCAAGTGTCTCTTTCCGTGTGGACGGCACTTCCGAGCTACAACTGGCTGTGTTGAAGCCCAGGAAATAGGAGGGTGTAGGCAGAGGCCTACTGTATTTGGAATGTGGAGACAGCAGGAGAGACTGCCATCCACACAGCAGGGGATCAGCTGATGTTACTGAACCCCACTGAGACACGGGAGCAAGTGTCTCATTCCATGTGGACGGCACTTCCGAGCTACAACTGGCTGTGTTGAAGCCCAGGAAATAGGAGGGTGTAGGCAGAGGCCTACTGTATTTGGAATGTGGAGACAGCAGGAGAGACTGCCATCCACACAGCAGGGGATCAGCTGACGTTACTGAACCCCACTGAGACACGGGAGCAAGTGTCTCTTTCCGTGTGGACGGCACTTCCGAGCTACAACTGGCTGTGTTGAAGCCCAGGAAATAGGAGGGTGTAGGCAGAGGCCTACTGTATTTGGAATGTGGAGACAGCAGGAGAGACTGCCATCCACACAGCAGGGGATCAGCTGACGTTACTGAACCCCACTGAGACACGGGAGCAAGTGTCTCTTTCCGTGTGGACGGCACTTCCGAGCTACAACTGGCTGTGTTGAAGCTCAGGAAATAGGAGGGTGTAGGCAGAGGCCTACTGTATTTGGAATGTGGAGACAGCAGGAGAGACTGCCATCCAAACAGCAGGGGATCAGCTGACGTTACTGAACCCCACTGAGACACGGGAGCAAGTGTCTCTTTCCGTGTGGACGGCACTTCCGAGCTACAACTGGCTGTGTTGAAGCCCAGGAAATAGGAGGGTGTAGGCAGAGGCCTACTGTATTTGGAATGTGGAGACAGCAGGAGAGACTGCCATCCACACAGCAGGGGATCAGCTAACATTACTGAACCCCACTGAGACACGGGAGCAAGTGTCTCTTTCCGTGTGGACGGCACTTCCGAGCTACAACTGGCTGTGTTGAAGCCCAGGAAATAGGAGGGTGTAGGCAGAGGCCTACTGTCTTTGGAATGCGGAGACAGCAGGAGAGACTGCCATCTCCACAGCAGGGGAACAGCTGGCAGTGCTGAACCCCACTAACACTTGAACGAATGTGTTTGGCTCTGTGGAGACGACACTTCTGAACACCAACTGACGCTGTTGGAGCCCAGGATTAGGCGAGGAGCAGGCTGGGGCCTGTTGCTTTTGGCAGGTGAAGGCAGCAGGAGACTTGCCATCTCCACAGCAGGGGAACAGCTGGCAGTGCTGAACCCCACTAACACTTGAACGAATGTGTTTGGCTCTGTGGAGACGACACTTCTGAACACCAACTGATGCTGTTGGAGCCCAGGATTAGGCGAGGAGCAGGCTGGGGCCTGTTGCTTTTGGCAGGTGAAGGCAGCAGGAGACTTGCCATCTCCACAGCAGGGGAACAGCTGGCAGTGCTGAACCCCACTAACACTTGAACGAATGTGTTTGGCTCTGTGGAGACGACACTTCTGAACACCAACTGACGCTGTTGGAGCCCAGGATTAGGCGAGGAGCAGGCTGGGGCCTGTTGCTTTTGGCAGGTGAAGGCAGCAGGAGACTTGCCATCTCCACAGCAGGGGAACAGCTGACAGTGCTGAACCCCACTAACACTTGAACGAATGTGTTTGGCTCTGTGGAGATGACACTTCTGAACACCAACTGACGCTGTTGGAGCCCAGGATTAGGCGAGGAGCAGGCTGGGGCCTGTTGCTTTTGGCAGGTGAAGGCAGCAGGAGACTTGCCATCTCCACAGCAGGGGAACAGCTGACAGTGCTGAACCCCACTAACACTTGAACGAATGTGTTTGGCTCTGTGGAGACGACACTTCTGAACACCAACTGATGCTGTTGGAGCCCAGGATCAGGCGTGGAGCAGGCTGGGGCCTACTGGATTTTGGCAGGTGTAGGCAGCAGGAGACTTGCCATCTCCACAGCAGGGGAACAGCTGGCAGTGCTGAACCCCACTAACACTTGAACGAATGTGTTTGGCTCTGTGGAGATGACACTTCTGAACACCAACTGACACTGTTGGAGCCTAGGAACAGGCGTGGAGCAGGCTGGGGCCTACTGGATTTTGGCAGGTGTAGGCAGCAGGAGACTTGCCATCTCCACAGCAGGGGAACAGCTGGCAGTGCTGAACCCCACTAACACTTGAACGAATGTGTTTGGCTCTGTGGAGACGACACTTCTGAACACCAACTGACGCTGTTGGAGCCCAGGATCAGGCGTGGAGCAGGCTGGGGCCTACTGGATTTTGGCAGGTGTAGGCAGCAGGAGACTTGCCATCTCCACAACAGGGGAACAGCTGGCAGTGCTGAACCCCACTAACACTTGAACGAATGTGTTTGGCTCTGTGGAGATGACACTTCTGAACACCAACTGACGCTGTTGGAGCCCAGGATCAGGTGTGGAGCAGGCTGGGGCCTACTGGATTTTGGCAGGTGTAGGCAGCAGGAGACTTGCCATCTCCACAGCAGGGGAACAGCTGGCAGTGCTGAACCCCACTAACACTTGAACGAATGTGTTTGGCTCTGTGGAGACGACACTTCTGAACACCAACTGACGCTGTTGGAGCCCAGGATCAGGCGTGGAGCAGGCTGGGGCCTACTGGATTTTGGCAGGTGTAGGCAGCAGGAGACTTGCCATCTCCACAGCAGGGGAACAGCTGGCAGTGCTGAACCCCACTAACACTTGAACGAATGTGTTTGGCTCTGTGGAGATGACACTTCTGAACACCAACTGACGCTGCTGGAGCCCAGGATTACGCATGCCGCATGCAGAGGCCAATGGGCAGCGGTTTTTATGGAGGTTGTTGACTACTACTGATTCTAACCATGCTCCACTTAGGCCTCTGGCTCCACTGTCTCTACTATTTACCCTGGCCTCCAACCCCGCCAGCTACATCTCTGAAGTGGCGTCAGCACAATCTACACTTGTTCCTGTGTTACTGTTGATCCCCTGATGTTTGTCCGGCAAGTTCGCCAGCTCTGTCCTCATTCCCACTACTGGTTATGGGAATGTGGACAGAGCAGGAGACCTTGCCGGACACACATCAGGGGATAAACTGATGGGACTGAGCCACAGGAACACAGGAACAAGTGTAGATTGTGCTGACGCCACTTCAGAGATGTAGATGGCGGGGTTGGAGGTCAGGGGAAATAGTAGAGACAGTGGAGCCAGAGACCTAAGTTGGGCACGGTTAAAAATCAGTAGTGGTTTGAATGTTGATGGAGCTGGTGACTTTGCCGTCCACACAGCAGGGGATCAGCTGGCATTACTGAACCCCACTAACACAGGAGCTAGTGTGTTTCTCTGTGCAGACGACACATCTGAGCGACAACTGGCTGTGTTGAAGCACAGGGATTATAGTTCAGGTGGTAGAAAAATGAACACACCAGCAGACCTGGATACAGTTGCCAACCACTAATTTAGTGTGTAAGAGGAATGGCAAAGTCTTTGGAGATCCAGGCCTTGTTCATTTTCAGAAAAGTCAGCCGGTCAACATTATCGGAAGATAGTCGCGTGCGACGGTCTGTTAGTACACCACCTGCGGCACTAAAGACACATTCCGATAATACACTGGCAGCAGGGCAAGCCAGCACCTCCAATGCATACTGGCTAAGCTCTGGCCATGTATCCAGCTTAGAGACCCAAAACATGAAGGGGGAAGAGCCATCTGGGAGTACAGTGACAGGGCAAGACATGTAGTCTGACACCATCTGACGGAAGCGTTGCCTCCTGCTGACTCGAGGCGTCGCTGATGGTGTAGACAATTGTGGTGGACACACAAAACTTTGCCACATTTGGGCCATAGTGGTCTTGCCTTGTGCTGCGGCGCTGCCTCTGCTCCCTCTTTGTGCAGCGTTTCCTCCACTGCCTCGACGCACAGAGCTGCTTTGTAAAGCACTAGCAACAATGCTGTCGGGTGGAATGGAAAACATTATGGACTGCACCAGTGACTCTTCGTACTCCCGCAGTTTACGCTCCCGGTTCAACGTTGGTATGAGCCTTTGTACGCTGTCCCGGTAGCGAGGATCTAGGAGGTTGTACACCCAATAATCAGCCGAGACGAGAATGTGGGCGATGCGGCGGTCGTTTCTCAGGCACTGCAGCATGAAATCAACCATGTGCTGCAGACTCCCAACTGCCAAAGAACCGCTGTCCCCTGTTTGAGGCGTGACCTCGGCCTGCTCTGCATCACCCCACCCTAGCTGTACATACTGAGTAGAGGTTTGTGTACCTCCCTCCTCTGGAGAGATGTCTTCCTCCTCCATCGACTCCTCCTCATCCTCCTCACAAAGTGTCCCCTGCCTAGGCCTTTGTGAGGAAACACGTAGCGCAGACTGTCCAGAAGCAGATGGCATTTGGGACTCCTCATCCTCCACCTCTTCCGAAACCTCATCCCTTAGTGCTTGCAGTGTTTGTTGAAGCAGGCAGATAAGGGGGACAGTCATGCTGACTAGTGCATCATCTTCACTTGCCATCCGCGTGGATTCATCGAAGGCACGCAAAACGAGGCAGATGTCCTTCATAGAGGCCCACTCAATGGTGCTGAAGTGTGAACGGCGCACAGTGCGACTTGTTTGCGCCTGATGCAGCTGGTACTCCATGACTGCTGCCTGCTGCTCACACAACCGCTCCAACATACAGTGGGGAAAAAAAGTATTTAGTCAGTCAGCAATAGTGCAAGTTCCGCCACTTAAAAAGATGAGAGGCGTCTGTAATTTACATCATAGGTAGACCTCAACTATGGGAGACAAACTGAGAAAAAAAAATCCAGAAAATCACATTGTCTGTTTTTTTTTCATTTTATTTGCATATTATGGTGGAAAATAAGTATTTGGTCAGAAACAAGCAATCAAGATTTCTGGCTCTCACAGACCTGTAACTTCTTCTTTAAGAGTCTCCTCTTTCCTCCACTCATTACCTGTAGTAATGGCACCTGTTTAAACTTGTTATCAGTATAAAAAGACACCTGTGCACACCCTCAAACAGTCTGACTCCAAACTCCACTATGGTGAAGACCAAAGAGCTGTCAAAGGACACCAGAAACAAAATTGTAGCCCTGCACCAGGCTGGGAAGACTGAATCTGCAATAGCCAACCAGCTTGGAGTGAAGAAATCAACTGTGGGAGCAATAATTAGAAAATGGAAGACATACAAGACCACTGATAATCTCCCTCGATCTGGTGCTCCACGCAAAATCCCACCCCGTGGGGTCAGAATGATCACAAGAACGGTGAGCAAAAATCCCAGAACCACGCGGGGGGACCTAGTGAATGAACTGCAGAGAGCTGGGACCAATGTAACAAGGCCTACCATAAGTAACACACTACGCCAGCATGGACTCAGATCCTGCAGTGCCAGACGTGTCCCACTGCTTAAGCCTGTACATGTCCGGGCCCGTCTGAAGTTTGCTAGAGAGCATTTGGATGATCCAGAGGAGTTTTGGGAGAATGTCCTATGGTCTGATGAAACCAAACTGGAACTGTTTGGTAGAAACACAACTTGTCATGTTTGGAGGAAAAAGAATACTGAGTTGCATCCATCAAACACCATACCTACTGTAAAGCATGGTGGTGGAAACATCATGCTTTGGGGCTGTTTCTCTGCAAAGGGGCCAGGACGACTGATCCGGGTACATGAAAGAATGAATGGGGCCATGTATCGTGAGATTTTGAGTGCAAACCTCCTTTCATCAGCAAGGGCATTGAAGATGAAACGTGGCTGGGTCTTTCAACATGACAATGATCCAAAGCACACCGCCAGGGCAACGAAGGAGTGGCTTCATAAGAGGAATTTCAAGGTCCTGGAGTGGCCTAGCCAGTCTCCAGATCTCAACCCTATAGAAAACCTTTGGAGGGAGTTGAAAGTCTGTGTTGCCAAGCGAAAAGCAAAAAACATCACTGCTCTAGAGGAGATCTGCATGGAGGAATGGGCCAACATACCAACAACAGTGTGTGGCAACCTTGTGAAGACTTACAGAAAACGTTTGACCTCTGTCATTGCCAACAAAGGATATATCACAAAGTATTGAGATGAAATTTTGTTTCTGACCAAATACTTATTTTCCACCATAATATGCAAATAAAATGAAAAAAAAACAGACAATGTGATTTTCTGGATTTTTTTTTCTCAGTTTGTCTCCCATAGTTGAGGTCTACCTATGATGTAAATTACAGATGCCTCTCATCTTTTTAAGTGGTGGAACTTGCACTATTGCTGACTGACTAAATACTTTTTTCCCCACTGTATGTAACGTTGAATTCCACCTGGTGGGTAGGTCACATATGATGCGATGTTCCGGAAGGCCAAATCGTCGCTGCAGAGCAGCGAGGCGCGATCTTGCCGTGGTGGAACGCCACAAGTGAGCGCACTCTATGCGGACCTTGTGCAACAGTGCATCAAGATCCGGATAGTCCCTCAGAAAGCTCTGCACGACCAAGTTAAGCACATGTGCTAGACATGGGATGTGTGTGAGGTTGCCTAGGCCAAGAGCTGCCACCAGATTTCGGCCATTGTCACACACTACCAAGCCCGGCTGGAGATTTGCTGGCCCAAACCACACATCGCTCTCCTGCTTGATAGCATTCCAGAGCTCCTGCGCTGTGTGGCTTCGATTCCCCAAAGAAATTAATTTGAGTACAGCCTGTTGACGTTTGGCCACGGCTGTGCTCATATCGGTCGTAACAGGCTCCTGCTCTGCTGTTTCTGAGGAACTTGAGTAGGAGGAGGAGTCTATCTGTACAGACTGGAGTCCTGCAATCCGTGGCGTTGGAAGAACACGTACAGCGCCACTCTCCAGATCTGTACCCGGCTCCACAACATTGACCCAGTGGGCAGTGAGGGAAAGGTATCGTCCCTGTCCATGGTTACTGGTCCACGCATCGGTGGTCAGGTGGACCTTGCTACTAACGGCGTTTAGTAGCGCATGTTTTATTTTGCCCTCAACATGTTTCTGCAGGGCAGGGACGGCTCGCCTGCTGAAATAAAAGCGGCTGGGCACGTTGTATTGGGGGACTGCCAATGCCATTAAGTCCCGGAAGGTGTCAGTGTCCACCAGCCTGAATGACAGCATTTCAACTGCCAGAAGTTTGGCAATGCCAGCATTCAGAGACTGTGCTCGGGGATGGTTTGCCGAGTAAGGGCGCCTTTTATCCCATGCCTGTGCTACCGATGGCTGTGATGGATGGGAACGTGCTGCTATGGGTGGAATCTGACAGGGTCTCCGGACAACAGTGGCAGAGGTTCTTCCTTGGCGATCCTGTGAGGAAGCCGAACCAGCAGTGTGTGAGCTGGAGGAAGAGGCCCCAACACGAACTGAAGAGGTGGTAGGTGGTGCTGTACGTTGGCCTACGTCTTCAGGGTGTCTCTGCAACTCCAACTCGTGCTTGGTGCGCACATGTTTCCACATATTTGTGGTATTGAGGTTGCTGACATTTCTCCCTCTTTTGACTATCTGATGACACAGCTTGCATTTGACAAAGCAAATGTCATCTGCAACTGTGTCAAAAAAGGACCACGCACTGCAACTCTTGGGAGCGCCCGTTTTGCCTTTGGAATGAGGAATGCTCCTAACGGGTGCCGAAGTGGAGGGTACAGGCAACCAAGTCTTCCCCCTCCCTCTGCCTCCTGCTTTGGCCGGTAGGGGAATCTCTTCCTCCGAGCTGCTCCCACCACCTTCCTGTTCCTCACGCCATGATGGGTCAAGGACCTCATCATCTTCCCTCCCCTCTTCAAACAGCTGCTTCTCCGGGGTTGTCTCGCCAGCACCGTACGCACCAGAAAGTGGCAACTGAGTCTCGTCATCATCTGATGCGTACTGAGGTGTGCTGACCATAGGCACTGGCCCACTCGCCTCTTCAGATTCAGAGGGACAAAGAAGTTGCGCATCACTGCATACTCCCTCTTCTTCACATTCAGGAATGCTGCTTGGCTGGCCCCCTCTTTCCAAGCCAACAGATTCCGAGAACAGAAGTAGAGACTGTGATGGCTCCTGTCCATGTCTCTCTGACTGCCTGGGCACTTTGGCAGGTGGTGAAGAGACAGATGGTTGCTCTTCGGTGCTCTGGTCCTGAGAGGCTGTGGAAGTAATTGAAGTCGATGCCTTAGCTGCCATCCATCCGACAACGGCTTCAATTTGTTCCTCCCGCAGCAGTGGGGTACGTTGAGGTCCTACAAAGCTGCGCATAAAGGACTGTTGCCTGCTAAAACTGGGGGATGCTGATCCACTGGTGCCCGCAGCAGGCCCAGAATCCCCACGTCCTCTACCTGCAGAATCCCCACGTCCTCTCCCTGCAGAATCCCCACGTCCTCTCCCTGCTGAAACTCCACGCCCACGCCCACGCCCACGCGCCTTACTCCCTGCCTTCTTCATCTTGCCAGACTGCTTAAGATAGGCAGAAAAGTACAAAGGGGGGCCTTAGTGTGCTTATTCCTGAACAGCTGGTTACAGGTACAAGAAACACTAATTTTATGAAGTGTGTGTGTGTGTGGACTACACTTTAATAGGAGCTGATGTGGCCTACACAAGTTCCAAATGTAGTGTTTGGTGAACTTTTTTTGTGGTTTCTTTGTTGGAAACAAACTCAAAGTATGTGAACAAAGAATTGAAACTGATAGTATCACCAACTTTTTGGAGCTATTACAATGCAGGCAGGTAACCTACAATGCAAAAGATGAGGCTCCAAAAAAATTGGGTAATACTAATCTGGCTGCGCCGGCAGGGCACAAGCCAGAAAAAAAGGCTCCTCTATCTACTCCTATATAGTGTTTGCAACCAACCAATGTTGATGGATACGGATGGATGCACACTAATAGGAGAAGAAAAAATGAGCTGCACTCAAAGACAAATATGTGTGAGGCAGTGACGCACGTTGCGCGTCCTACAACCAGACGTAGCTGCAGGACACTTTACTCTGCGTGAGCTGCACTCACACACAGTCAGAGACCTCTCAGACAGCCGTGAACAGTGCAGCTAAGTGGGCACTGGCACTGACAGGCTGCAGAAAGGCTCCGCTGTGTACTCCTATATAGTGTTTGCAACCACCGTAGATGGAGACGGATGGATGCACACTAATAGAAGAAAAAATGAGCTGCAATAAAAGAAAAATGTGTGAGGCAGTGACATGCTGAGCGTCCTACAACCAGACGTAGCTGCAGGACACACTACTCAGCGTGAGCTGCACTCACACACAGTCAGAGACCTCTCAGACAGCCGTGAACAGTGCAGCAAAGTGGACACTAGCACTGAAAGGCTGCAGAAAGGCTCCGCTGTCTACTACTAGTGTTTGCAACCAACGTACAGTGGGGAAAAAAAGTATTTAGTCAGTCAGCAATAGTGCAAGTTCCACCACTTAAAAAGATGAGAGGCGTCTGTAATTTACATCATAGGTAGACCTCAACTATGGGAGACAAACTGAGAAAAAAAAATCCAGAAAATCACATTGTCTGTTTTTTTTTCATTTTATTTGCATATTATGGTGGAAAATAAGTATTTGGTCAGAAACAAAATTTCATCTCAATACTTTGTGATATATCCTTTGTTGGCAATGACAGAGGTCAAACGTTTTCTGTAAGTCTTCACAAGGTTGCCACACACTGTTGTTGGTATGTTGGCCCATTCCTCCATGCAGATCTCCTCTAGAGAAGTGATGTTTTTGGCTTTTCGCTTGGCAACACGGACTTCCAACTCCCTCCAAAGGTTTTCTATAGGGTTGAGATCTGGAGACTGGCTAGGCCACTCCAGGACCTTGAAATGCTTCTTACGAAGCCACTCCTTTGTTGCCCTGGTGGTGTGCTTTGGATCATTGTCATGTTGAAAGACCCAGCCACGTTTCATCTTCAATGCCCTTGCTGATGGAAGGAGGTTTGCACTCAAAATCTCACGATACATGGCCCCATTCATTCTTTCATGTACCCGGATCAGTCGTCCTGGCCCCTTTGCAGAGAAACAGCCCCAAAGCATGATGTTTCCACCACCATGCTTTACAGTAGGTATGGTGTTTGATGGATGCAACTCAGTATTCTTTTTCCTCCAAACACGACAAGTTGTGTTTCTACCAAACAGTTCCAGTTTGGTTTCATCAGACCATAGGACATTCTCCCAAAACTCCTCTGGATCATCCAAATGCTCTCTAGCAAACTTCAGACGGGCCCGGACATGTACAGGCTTAAGCAGTGGGACACGTCTGGCACTGCAGGATCTGAGTCCATGCTGGCGTAGTGTGTTACTTATGGTAGGCCTTGTTACATTGGTCCCAGCTCTCTGCAGTTCATTCACTAGGTCCCCCCGCGTGGTTCTGGGATTTTTGCTCACCGTTCTTGTGATCATTCTGACCCCACGGGGTGGGATTTTGCGTGGAGCACCAGATCGAGGGAGATTATCAGTGGTCTTGTATGTCTTCCATTTTCTAATTATTGCTCCCACAGTTGATTTCTTCACTCCAAGCTGGTTGGCTATTGCAGATTCAGTCTTCCCAGCCTGGTGCAGGGCTACAATTTTGTTTCTGGTGTCCTTTGACAGCTCTTTGGTCTTCACCATAGTGGAGTTTGGAGTCAGACTGTTTGAGGGTGTGCACAGGTGTCTTTTTATACTGATAACAAGTTTAAACAGGTGCCATTACTACAGGTAATGAGTGGAGGAAAGAGGAGACTCTTAAAGAAGAAGTTACAGGTCTGTGAGAGCATGAAATCTTGATTGCTTGTTTCTGACCAAATACTTATTTTCCACCATAATATGCAAATAAAATGAAAAAAAAACAGACAATGTGATTTTCTGGATTTTTTTCTCAGTTTGTCTCCCATAGTTGAGGTCTACCTATGATGTAAATTACAGACGCCTCTCATCTTTTTAAGTGGTGGAACTTGCACTATTGCTGACTGACTAAATACTTTTTTTCCCCACTGTATATGGATACGGATGGAAGCACACTAGATTGAAATTATGTAAAAAATGCAACTCAAAAATTAAAAGATGTATGAGGCAGCAGTGAGGCACGCTGGGCAGCCTACAACCTGACGTGGCTGCAGGACCCACTCCACAGCGTGAGCTGCACTCACACAGCCCTTGCAGACAGCTGTGAACACTGCTGCTAGGGCAAAGAAGGCTACAGTGGTGGTTTATGTAGCCTGGGTAAAGCACTAGATGTTTGGTGGAATCGCTATTTCTAACTGTCCCTCACAGTCTTCTACAGCAGCCTGTCCCTAACTGAATTCTCAGCAGAGTGAACCAGAAATGGCGGCTGCGGTGGCTTTTATAGTGCATCATGACATCATTTTGGCAGCCAATCACAGCCATGCCAATAGTTAACATGCCTACATGCCTAACAGGATGTGCCCACACTTCGGAGGATTCCCATTGGCTTAATCAAAGCAAGCAGGCTCATAGCATGATGGGAACTTCCGATTCCGATTCCGGTATCCGATATGACAAAAGTATCGGAAGTCAGTATCGGAATTCCGATACCGCTAATATCGGCCGATCCCCGATACTTGCGGTATCGGAATGCTCAACACTAGTGGTGACCCTAAGTTTTGTTGAGGATTTTTGAACCAATGCCATTTACATTTTGAGCTTTTGCCGTAGCACTATCCCACTGAGCATGCCAAAATTGCCTTTATTGTTTCCTACTTAGAGGGGGAGGCATTAGCATTGGTGAATCTCCTCTGGGAGCGCAATGATCCACTCGTCTCTCAGCTTTCCACCTTTTTGGACACCTTCCGCAAGGTGTTCGACTAGCCAGGTCGTCTAGCTTCTACCGCCGAGTCCCTCTTTAACCTCCATCAGGGTACCCTATCGGTGGGACAGTATGCCATCCGTTTCCGTACCTTGTCCTCCGAACTCGATTGGAACAATGAGGCCCTTGTAGGGGTCTTTTGGCATGGCCTGTCTGGTCGGATCAAAGATGAACTGGCAGGTCGGGATACTCCCACCTCTTTAGAGGATCTGATCTATTTGGCGACACGCATAGACCTGCGGTTCCAGGAGCGTGCCCGTGAATCAGCCAGAGAGAGAAGGCCTTCTCATCTCCCATCGTCTACCCGCAGACCTCTCCACTCACGCCCCATGCCTTCTGCGACCTCCGTTTCAGAGCCTATGGAGTTGGACCGTTGCAAGTCGGCCGAACAGCGTCACGAGGAGAGGCTTACCCTTGGTCTCTGCCTTTACTGTGGGAGTTCTTCTCATCTCCTTCGCTCCTGTCCCAAGAAGCCGGGAAACTTCTCCGCCTAGGATTGTTAGGAGAGGCCTCCCTAGGTGTATGTGACTCCTCTCCCTTCCTGGTCGTGTCCGTTTTACTGAATCTTGGTACCAAGCGTTATTCAGAGGAGGCTTTTCTAGATTCTGGCACGGCTGGGAATTTTATCACATTCCTGTCAGATCCCTGGAGACTCCTCGGTCGATAGTTTCGATCAATGGTACATCCTTGCAGGAGATCGTTATCCAGGCCACGGAAGAGATCGAGCTGCAGGTCAGAGCCCTGCACCGGGAGAAGATCTCCTTCCATGTCATGTCTACTATGCCTCACATGCTTCTTTTAGGTCTCCCTTGGTTACAGACTCATGAGCCAACCCTGGACTGGCGGTCGGGCGATATACTCCGCTGGGGACCGTTCTGTCAGAAGTGCCTGTTGCCCGTCCATCCGATGAAATCTGCCTGTCCGTCCTCGGCACCTACCGGGCTGCCGTCGGCTTACTGGTCCTTTGCAGATGTCTTTGACAAGAAGGAGGCCGAGACTCTGCCCCTCCATCGGCCACACGACTGTCCGATTGACCTCGTTTCTGGTTCTACGCTACCCAGGGGTAGAATATATCCACTAACCCCTGCTGAAACCCAAGCGATGTCTGAGTATATCCAGGAGAACCTTTCTAGAGGTTTTATCCATAAGCCCTCCTCACCCGCAGGAGCGGGATTCTTCTTTGTCAAAAAGAAGGACGACTCCCTCCGTCCCTGCATAGACTACTGAGGGCTAAATGATATCACGGTCAAGAACAAGTACCCATTGCCATTGATCACGGAGCTCTTTGACCGGCTTAGAGGAGCTCGAATTTTCACCAAACTGGATCTTCGTGGGGCCTGCAACTTGATCCGCATTTGTTCCGGTGATGAGTGGAAGACCACCTTTAACACCCGAGACAGTCACTACGAGTACTTGGTCATGCCCTTCAGCCTCTGCAATGCCCCAGCGGTGTTCCAGGAGTTCGTGAATGACGTCTTCCGGGATATGCTGTACTCCTGCGTGGTAGTCTATTTGGATGACATCCTCGTTTTTTCTCCAGACCTCTCTGCCCACAGAAAGAACGTGCGTCAAGTCCTCCAGCGCCTGAGGGAGAACCGCCTTTATGCCAAGCTCGAGAAATGTGCCTTTGAGCAAAGGTCCTTGCCATTCTTTGGGTACATTATCTCGGACTCTGTTCTACGCATGGATCTGGTAAAGGTGTCCGCCATGCTCGATTGGCCACGGTCCCATGGGGTGAAAGCAATCCAACGCTTCCTTGGTTTTGAAACTACTACCGACAGTTCGTTCCCCATTTCTCCTTGTTGGTTCGCCCCATCTTGTCCCTTATTCGCAAAGGAGCTAATCCAAAGGCTTGGCCTCCTGAGGCTGAAGATGCCTTCCAGTCGTTGAAACAAGCCTTCCCCTCTGCTCCGGCGCTTCATCGTCCTGAGGTGGACGCATCCTCTACCGGGGCAGGCGCAGTCCTTCTGCAGAAATCTTCTTCTGGACGTTTTGTCACCTGTGGCTTCTTTTCTAAGGTATTCTCCTCCACTGAGCAGAACTACTCCATTGGCGACAAAGAGCTACTGGCCATTAAATTTACCTTGGAGGAATGGAGATACTTACTGGAAGGAGCCATTCATCCATTTAAGATCTTCACGGACCATAAGAACCTGGCGTACATCCAGTCCGCACAGAGGCTCAACCCTCGGCAAGCCAGGTGGTCCTTGTTTTTCGCCCACTTTGACTTTGAACTATACTGTCGTCCTGGCGATAAAACGTTAGAGCGGATGTGTTGTCAAGATCTTTCCTGTCATCAGATACAGATGAAGAACCTTCTCATATCATTGACCCGTCCAAGGTAATTACCATGGCTCCTATCAAGTTAACCACATTACCTCCGGGAAGAACCTTTGTGGCAGAGAACAACCGAAAACGAGTGTTAAACTGGGGACATTAGTCCAAGATTTCCAGCCTCGTTGATGTCAAAAAGACTTTTTGCCTAATCTCTCGCTACTATTGGTGGCCTTCCCTTTCCCAGGATGTTAAAGACTTTGTGGCATCTTGCCCTTCCTGCGCCCAGAGCAAGATACCCAGACAACCACCCTCCGGTCTTCTGCTCCTGCTTCCTGTACCGTCGGCTCCATGGCAGCACATAGCCATGGATTTCATTATGGATCTGCCTCGTTCCTCCGGTTGTACTGTGGTCCTAGTGGTTGTAGACCGATTCTCGAAGACGGCCCACTTCATTCCTCTTCCCGGTCTACCCTCTGCTCCTGACTTGGTGAAGATCTTCATTTCCCATATCTTCAGAATTCACGGCTGCCCTCTGCACATCGTGTCGGACAGAGGGGTCCAATTTACCTCCCGGTTCTGGAGAGCTCTATGCGGTCTCATGAAAGTGTCATTGGATTTCTCTTCCGCATATCACCCCCAAACCAATGGGCAGGTGGAACATACCAACCAGATCCTTACATCCTATCTCTGGCACTTTTCAAATGCTCATCAGAATGACTGGGTCAGTCTACTTCCTTAGGCTGAGTTCGCCTACAATAACCACTTCAGTGAATCGTCCACCAAATCTCCTTTCTTTATCGTCTTTGGACAGCACCCCAGTGTGCCTCTACCGGTACTTCCTGTCTCGGGGGTACCTGCTGCCGATTCTCTGTCTGTGGAGTTCCCCAGGGTATGGCAGGAGAACAAAACCGCTATCGAGAAAGCACGGGACAGAATGAAACAACACGCTGACAAGAGGCGCCTGAACATCCCTCCATATCTCCCTGGTGACAAGGTGTGGCTTTCCTCCAAATACATCCGCCTCAAGATACCATCTTGCAAACTGGGTCCCCGTTACATTGGTCCTTTTGAGGTCCTCAGGTGTATTAATGATGTTGCATACAAACTGAAGTTACCTCCTTCGCTCTGTATTCCCAATTCCTTCCATGTGTCACTCCTTAAACCTGTGTTACTTAACCGGTTTCATCCTTCTCCAGGCCACGCACCCCAGCCTGTTGGCATGGGGGATGAGTTTGACATTTTGGCCATGAAGAAGGTAAGAGGTAGAACCATGTTCTTGATTGATTGGAAGGGTTTTGGCCCTGAGGAAAGGTCATGGGAACCCAGGGAGAATATCCACGCACCCCAGATTTTGTCTAAGTTCCTCTCCAGCTTTAGAAAGAGGGGGTGTAAAGGGAGGGTACTGTCACGCCGCTCTCATCTGGGGGCGGGACTTTGGTCCCGATGTCACCTCTTCCGGAGCCGCGGCCGCTTCGGGGGTCCCGTCGGGTGCGCACGCGCACCTCCAGTGCTTAGGTTCTTGTGTGCACTATGTTCTGTGTGCGAACGCGCGCTCTTCTCAGTTCTGTCTCTAGGCCTGTCCTGTCTATGGTATTGGAGGACTTGACCCCGAAGTCCTAGTGATCATGTGCTATATCAGGCTACCTCTTCCTATTGGAGGTGCCTGATTATTGTTGTACTTCCTGGCTTGGTCTGCCTTGTCCCTGCCTGGCTGTGCGCTGTATTTGGGTCCCCTGTCTTGTACTCTATTGTGCCTCTCGGCACACGCTCTGAACCTGTACTCTGCCTTGTACTCTGCTGTGCCTCCTGGCACACACTCTGATCCTGTGAACTGTCTTATACTCAGTTGTGCCTCCTGACACATGCTCTGATACTGCACTCTGCCTTATGCTCAGTTGTGCCTCCTGGCACACACTCTGATCCTGTGCTCTGTCTTATACTCAGTTGTGCCTCCTGGCACACACTCTGATCCTGTGCTCAGTCTCATGCTCAGTTGTGCCTCCTGGCACACGCACTGATCCTGTACTCTGACTTGTGCTCAGTTGTGCCTCCTGGCACACACTCTGATCCTGTGCTCTGTCTTATGCTCAGTTGTGCCTCCTGGCACACAATCTGTTCCTGTACTCTGTTGCACCTCCTGGCACACCTGCTGCCTAACTCAGTACTCTGACGTGCTCCTTTGCACGCGTCCTGCTTTGCTCACACCCGGACGTACTAGTCACTGCACGCCATACGTGCTCTCGTGTACCTGTCTTGCACTATCCTGTATCTAGCGCACTCCCGTGTACATGCCTCATGTTCCCGAGTACTCTCTGTGCCTCTGTACACTCACCCTGTACCGTCCGGTACACCACGTGTCCCTGTGTCCACGCTTCACATGTTCCTGCAGACACACTCACTCGTGTCTCCTGTGAGCCGGCCACCTGGTGCCTGCAGTCGTGGTACCTTACCCCCTGGGGCTTGCCCCTGACACTCCCTGTATAGGGGGTGGTCCTCACTAGGTCAGCTTGCCCTGGGAGGGTTGGTGCCACGACCCAGAGGATCCACTCCAGGAGTCGTCACAACACTGTTGTGGATTTATTCAAAATTGAAGGCATATCGAACCAGCATGGCTACCATAGCATCTTGCAGCAGGGCATGCTATTCCATCCAGTTTGCGTTTAGTTGGACCATCATTTATTTTTCAACAGGACAATGACCCCAGACACACCTCCAGGCTGTGTAAGGGATATTTGACCAAGAAGGAGAGTGATGGGGTGCTACGCCAGATGACCTGGCCTCCACAGTCACCAGACCTGAACCCAATCGAGATGGTTTGGGGTGAGCTGGACCTCAGAGTGAAGGCAAAAGGGCCAACAAGTGCTAAGCATCTCTGGGAACTCCTTCAAGACTGTTGGAAGACCATTTCTGGTGAATACCTCTTGAAGCTCATCAAGAGAATGCCAAGAGTGTGCAAAGCAGTAATCAAAGCAAAAGGTGGCTACTTTGAAGAACCTAGAATATAAGACATATTTTCAGTTGTTTCACACTTTTTTGTTAATTATATAATTCCCCATATGTTAAGTCATAGTTTTGATGCCTTCAGAGTGAATCTACAATTTTCATAGTCATGAAAATAAAGAAAACTCTTTGAATGAGAAGGTGTGTCCAAACTTTTGGTCTTTTCCTTATATATATATATATATATATATATATCCAACAATGTAGACCAGCTTACTCCTGTGAACCACCTGGAACCTCAGCTGACCTGGTTAACTCCGATGTGCCCGGATCTGGATGTAGGAGTCCATCCATACAAATGTGAACAACGACAAAGCAAAGTCCAGCAATAACGTGAGCAATCCAGGATGCTGTTAAAAAATTTTTTCTTTTTATTCATAAATCCATTAAAATGCAATGGTCCAAGCAGTTCAAAACAGCAATAACGCAGGAAAGTCGTGCAGATAGGACTACGCGTTTCAGCGGTAGAACCCGCCTTCTTCACGGTCCAGATTCTGGACCGTGGACCGTGGGTCCAGATTCTGGACCGTGAAGAAGGTGGGTTCTACCGCTGAAACGTGTAGTCCTATCTGCACGACTTTCCTGCGTTATTGCTGTTTTGAACTGCTTGGACCATTGCATTTTAATGGATTTATGAATAAAAAGAAAAAATTTTTTAACAGCATCCTGGATTGCTCACGTTATTGCTGGACTTTGCTTTGTCGTTGTTCACATATATATATATATATATATATATATATAGTATATACTCGAGTATAAGCTGACTCGAGTATAAGCCGAGGCACCTAATTATACCTAAAATAACTGGGAAACCTTATTGACTCGACTATAAGCCGGGTATGCATTGTCCCTTATTCCCATCCTTGAAGGCATGGCTTCCTCATCCCCATCCTGGTATGCACGGCCTCCTCATCATCACCCTTGTATGCAAGGCTCCTCATCCCTATCCTTACACGCCCCCCGGAAGAAGGCAAAGCGCCAAAATGCATGTAGGGACCTGGAGCACGTTATTTTAGGTATGAGGAGCTTTTACTAATATACCTTTCATTATACCTGCTTTTTATGTGATCAGCTACTCTGCACTGCAGCACTTTAGGTCGCTACATTCCTGCATTAACCTCTTCATTTTGGTTAGTTACATATACCTTCATCTTCTTGCATTGTTGCATTGGAGTTTAAACATGGTTTCTGCACTATAGTACTTTTTAGTGCAGTATGCTGCATCACTATTATATATGAGTTGTTTTTTTGCACTGCAGCATTTTAAGATAGTTAAATTGATATATTAACCCCTTTTCCTGGGGTTAGGTATATATATTTTCAGTACCTTGTGGTCATTCCACTTATGGTTTACATAAGTTTGCACTTTACCACTTTTTTATAGTGCAGCACTTGCATTGCCATATATAATTTTTTGCACCACAGCACTTTTTTTAGCACTGCTTTTATCATTGCCTATAAAAAATATATTTATTTATTTCACATACCGTATTATATATATATATATATATATATATATATATATATAAATGGTGGATATATTAATTTGTTAGCACCTATGCACTTTTTATAACCCTTTGATACTGTTATGATATACTATCTATCATAGGAATATTTATTTCACATTGCTATCTGGTATATTGATAAAATAATTATATATATTCCCATGCCCTATTGTATTGCATGTGCTCAATTTATCAGCTGTCTATAATTTTTATATTAATCATGTTATTTTCTTTATAATTTAAATTTCAATAAAATATTATTTATATTGGATTCAAAAAACTTTTTTTCTGTCTTTATTGCACATTTTTTTTGGAAGATTTGATGTCATCAATGTAGAGGAGGTGGCTGATTGTGCTTCCACTTTTGAACTTGTATCCATGGCCAGACTCTGTAATTTTCTGACTGAGGGGGTTCAAGCCTATGCAGAACAGTAACAGGGGCAGTGCATCACTTAGGTATATGCTGTATTTGATGGTCACTCGCGCTAGTTGTCTTAAGTTGACTTCCAATGTTATTCTCCTTTGCCCCTTTGAATTCTTGGGGAAGGTTCTTAATTTCCTGTTGACATTGTAGAAAGCCAAGCTTTCACAGACCCATGTGTTTGGCATTGAGTCATAGGCCTGCCTGTAGTCAATCCAAGCTGTGCTGAGATTGGTCTGTCTGGATCTTGAGTCTTGAGTGACTGCTCTATCTATTAAGAGCTAGTACTTAGAGCCTCTGGTGTCGGTCCCAATGCCATTCTGAGCTGGATTCATGTACTGGTTCATATGGTTCTGCAGCTTGCTGGCTATGATACCTGACAGGAGTTTCCATATGTTTGTAAGACAGGTTATTGGGCGGTAATTGGATAGAACTGTTCCTTTGCGAGGATCCTTCATTATCAGCACTATTCTTCCTTGTGTTAGCCAAGACAGGTGGTGGCCTTCTTCTAGAAGTTGGTTCATCTGCTTTACCATGTGTTCATGTACTGCTGTTAATTTCTGTTAATATGTATATATCAGAATACCGAACATGACTGTCACACAAATATGAAACACAAGCAAAAGAAAAACAAAGGGGACAATACCAAAAAATGCTTCTCCCCTTCATTGGTGATTCTTTTTATCGCCTGGCGGGAGGAAAAAATTATTTTTTCTGGAGATAATCCCTACTCCTCATTAGTCTGGTATGGTAACTGGGTGGCGATATTCTCATTGTGTAGTTCGGGAGCAAAATGTCCATATCAGATTTTATAAACTACATCAACTTCAATTATTTTATTCTTAGATTCACCATCTCTGGCCAAAACAATTGTGCTGAATTTCTGGACATCTGTATGTGGCAGTGGTATATCCAAAAGCATCATATGTTCTACATATCGCAAACCTATCAATGGGAATACCACACTACGAACTGACAGTTGCCATCCATTTCATTTCATTGCATCCATAACTTACAGTGAATTTATCAGAGCAAAGAGGCCAACTTCTGAAGAAGGCCATTTTTTAAAATAATCTGCAAACATAAAATCCAACATCAAATACAGGGGATATTTGGATTATTTATTTTTTTTAGAATTTTTTTTATGGTTTTCACATTTGTGTGACTGTCATGTTCAGTATTATCTTTTTTATTTAGGATATATCTATATCCAGAAATGCGTCAGAGCGGTTTCTGTACCACTATTCACATATGGACTTTTAAAGATATGGATTTATAATAAAAATTGAAGATTTTTTTTATCTTTGGATGTGCGTATGCACTTTTTTCCTCAATATTGGACATTCCTGTTTGGTCAGCAGTCTCAGAAAAGCAATCCATACTATCAATACAGGTGTTTCCAAAAATTGTATGGGTTTGTATAGTTTGCCTAATTCATGGGCACTACAGACTTTTTTTTTATGAAACTTAAATATGTCAATAGAAATGCATGGACTTAAAAATACTTCCATCCAGGAGACATTATTCATTTTTGCTTTTCAGGTTAACTGTGCGAGCTGAATGTCCAATGCATTTAGAGGATTTCCCTATGGACGCTCATGCCTGCCCCTTGAAGTTTGGAAGTTGTGAGTATTTCAAAAATTCCTTCAATCTTATGAAATATTTTGTTTCTTTGGGATTTTTTGCTTATTTTATTTGGTGAAAAAATGGAATCATAAATTGTGCTTACAGAGGTGTTCCTTTTTAGGTAAATAAAATTATTATTGTAATTAGAATATATGCAGCTACAGTATATAATATACCTTTATACATTTGTATTAAGTATAAAAAATACACTTGCCCTTTAACAACCCATGAAAGATATATCGAATGTGAGCAGTTGCTATTTCACAAGTAAACAAACCAAGAAAAAAAAACTATAAGTCTTTATAAATTTATTATTAAAATACAAGGAAATAATTGAAATAATTGAAAAACATATATCAGTGTAAAAGTAAAAAATAACAATAACCAAGGACATAGGGTTAGGGAATGGGCTCTAAGGTATCTCTACCTCTCCACAAAGGTTGACACCCTAGTTTAAATGATATTATGTCCCACTCACCGTGGACTGACCCTATTGGTCCCTAGAAGACCCCCTATTCATAAATTGAGGACCAAAAATTAGAAAGTCATACTAAACAATGTAACAGTTTACACATATGTTCAACAGTACATTGATACTCCTAGTAAAGGACATAGTTAAATAAACATGTGTAGGATAGGTACTAGTTGTCAAGGTCATAGGATTAGGGAATGGGTTCTATAGTCGCTGATTCAACACCAACCTGTCCACAAGGGTTGGCACCCTACTGTGAACGATATGGCGCCCCGCTCAATGTGAATTGACCATATTAGTCCCTATTCCTACATTTAGCACCAAAATTATAGTCACACTAAACAATGTAGCCATTTATATATATGTTCAGTAGATGAAATGTACACTCGGAATAGTTCGTACATAGTAGCCATGACTTGTTAGTTAAAGTCCTCCTTATCTGTGTCCTATGCCAGAGCAAAGTCCTTGGTTCCCAATACGTTTCCCCCATCTTCATTTTAGGGGTTCATCAGGTAGTAGTAGAGATGCATAAAGGTGCTTGCAATATGCAACATAGTCCTTCACCTGCAATGAGGGACCCCTGAAATGAAGAGGGGGGAACTCGTCAGAAATCAAGGAATTTGTTCTGACATAGGACACAGATACTTTATCTAACAAGTCATGGCTACTATGTACGAACTATTGTGATTGAAGGGATATTTATTGCATTCCAGGAGGCTGTGTATATATCTCATATTAATATGAGGGATTGAATATTTAATTCCTTCTCCTGACTCTCGAATTTAAAAATATTTTGTGCATTTTGAGATATCCCTATAGGACATTTGTTTAACGTGAATGTCATGCTATATTTACTGACAATAAGCACTTTCACTATAAATGTTCACTTAGCTGAGTCCTCTAGTTTAAGGGCTCAAATCTGCCATTGGACATATATGTAAATTGTGACGCTATTCACTGTGACTCTCCAACCTCTTAATGATATAGAGTACTTTGGGCATACGAGACATTGCTAAAAGAGATTTGTGGGATACTGTGTAAGCAGGTTGCGGTATGCAGTGATGCAAGAAAGGCAGAGCAAGGGTTAACAATTTAATTTAACAGTAAAGATACTCCTCACAGGGAGATGAACATTTAAATGGGCAAATGATAGGAAAATAGGCAACCACAATGTGATAACAGTCCAGACAATCAACTTATCGTATTCGTAGCTTCCTCAGCCACGGATGATCGGCTGAGGGCTGTAGTCCCAGCAACGGCCGGTGCAATGTCCTCAGAGGAGATTCCACAGCTCGCAGTATATCTTCTGGCTGCAACGGGCGGTCTCCGGTTTTACCCGTTGAGCCAATTGGTCCATAAACTTGTGCAGCCAAAGTCAAAGGAGCTGCGTACAGTCTATTAACAAAGGGGGTCTGCGGTGAGCTGTCCGGAAAGAGGGCCACAACGAACAGTCCTGAACACAGCCCTTGTTCCTATGCTCGCACGCAGCACTGAACCTAACGGAGCCCACGGCTCTTTCTCTGCTGCTGTTCTCAGTGGCTGTCTCATGTACAGCCGACTGCAGTACGTTGCGGACCTGTTTCACACCCAGCAGAGCACGCTGCGCACACACCTCCTCAGTCACCGCCGGAGGGAAACTGCCCGTCGCTAAGTGCGCTTTTTTGTTTGCCATGCCCCTGCTTCTGGTTGACAAGGTCTGTCCATTCTCCTATTCTTTCCCCCGTATAACCTGGCACGCAGCCTCAGCAGTTCCAGACCCAGCGCAGTACAGGTGCACGCAGCCCTGTCCTCCTCCTTACAACTACGTCCTTTTAACTTGAATGTCATGCCATACTAAATGACAACTAGTACCTATCCTACACATGGTTATTTAACTAAGTCCTTTACTAGGGGTATCATATTAACCCTTACCTGACATCCGATGTACTATCCCATCCACGGTACCCGGGCCCCTATGACCGGGGACGGGACAGTACATCTAGCACGATCAGCGGCGATCACGGGGTGAGCGCTGCTGATCGCGGCCGGGTGTCAGCTGATTTTCACAGCTGACACCCGGTACTATGTGTCAGGGGCAGTCATGGACCGCCCCTGACACGTTAACCCCTGGCACACTGCAATCAAACACGATCGCAGTGTACCGGGGGTTTAGGGAAGCATCGGCAGGGAGGGGGCTCCCTCCATGCTTCCCTGAAACCCCCGCAGCAGCGCAATGTGCAGCACTGCAGCAGGGGCCTCCTTCCCTGCAGGTCCCCGGATCCGATATGGTAGTGGGGAACTTTGAGGGCCTGCAGGGAGTGGGCTTCCATACTGCCTGCAAATCGCAGGCATGAGGAAGCCTTCTGCACTGCCTCTGACAGATCGCTGAGATCTGTCACCGCAATCTTAGAAGTGACAGATCAGCGATCTGTCACATGACAGTTATTTCCCCCCTGGGACAATGTAATAAAGTAAAAAAAAAAAAGTGTAAAAATAATTTATAAAAAATCGCTAAATAAATAAATAAAAATTCCCTAATAAATTCATTTTTAGTAAATAAAAAACCAATAAAAGTACACATATTTAGCATTGCTGCGTCCGTAACGAACCGCCCAATAAAACTGTCCCATTAGTTAATCCCTTCAGGTGTCTCTGCACCGTTAGTCACTATGTGTTTCAGGTGTCTCTGTACCCTTAGTCACTATATGTTTCAGGTGTCTCTGCACCCTTAGTCACTATGCATTTCAAGTGTCTCTGCACCCTTAGTCATGATGCATTTTAAGTGTTTCTGCCCCCTTAGTTACTATGTGTTTCAGGTGTCTCTGCACCCTTAGTCATGACTAAAAGTGAAGAGACACCTGAAAGGTGTAAATGCTATCGCTAACGTGAAGGTTTAATTCTTTATCATCTGTACTATAATGCCCCATGAGCTGGATCCCTGCTTCCTTCATCGGTTGCATGTCCACGCTATGACAAGGTTTTTCCATGCTCTTAGACACTGGGATATACCAATGGTGAGCTGATGGCCTCTGTTGTATTGAATCTTTAAAGGGTACCTATCTTTAACCTGTATCTAATGAAAAAAAGAAAAATACTTAAAGGGATCCTGTTACTAAGCTCCACGAATTCTGCCAGGTATGTATTTCACTGAAACAGTGTGGTGTATACACATGGGAGAGACCTGTCAATCAACTGTAGTTGGGCAGGGAGAAGTCTGCAAGGGGCAGGGCTGGTCTAATCAGATCTCTTCCTACAGTCCCCATGCAGCTTTTCAAACTATGTAACCTCTGAAAAACGCAGTATTTCAAAAAAAGATATATAAGGCTCTAATTTGTGGTGTCCATGGTATGAGCTGTGTATAGAGGTTGTTTGATTAGAATATATTGATATATTTTTATGAATCAAAGCCCCCTTTTGATTCAGCTGCAAGGAGAGTTTTAAACAAATAACAATGACAATTTGCTCCAAAATGTGCCAAAACCTAGAGGAACTCATAAAAGTACATCTGTCACAGAGACAGCCCACAGGCAAGTCGTTCTTTTATTTTTGGTCAAGTGTTTTCTAATGAAAAAGTTCATTTGATGTGTTCATGTCCTCTAATATTTTGCAGCCATAACAATATTAAATGTACCTGTGCATCACAATTTAGTTTTAATAAAAAATAATTTTATTTAAAATTTAATTTATATTGGATTGTATGGAGATGTTTATTAATATATGTTTAAATATCATATTCACTAGCTAAAATGAATGGGAAATTATACATGCAAATACAATTTAATTTTATCCATAGTATTACTCTGTATTTCAGTTGCTTACATAAAAATTGAGATATAGGTGTAGGTCATTATTTGTAGCTTAGAAGTTTATCATATCTGGATTATTATCTGACCTTCTACCTACAGTAATGGAATACATAAACCTACTGAATCATACCTTGTGGTTTAATAAATTTGCATTGACAATGGTCCTTAAAATTTCAGAGAATATGAGAGGCAAGGTTAATTAAGGTAGAGGATATTTCTTTTTCATACATTTAAAGAGTGAGATTGCAAAAAGTTTTGGGTTACACCTTTTAAATTTATCATCTACTAAATGGCGGCCCAATGCTATCGCATCCGGAGGGCACAGTGCTCTGCACGTGGGATTTCCATTACAAAGAGAGAGATATATTAACCTTCCGACGGCCCCTGATCTCCTCTCCACTCTCCCAGCATCTTACGGTCCCAGTAATGCTTAGCGCGAAGGACCGGAGATGACGTCACTCTCGCGCGAGCACGACGTCATCAGCAGTCTTTCGCGCAAAGCATTACTGGGACCAGAAGATCCGGGCGCGTGGTCAGAGGAGGGAAAGAGTCCGGGGGCCGTCGGAAGGTGAGTATATCACTATTTTTTATTTTAATTCTATTTTTTTACAGGTTTATGGTACCCAGGGCCTGGAGGAGAGTCTCCTCTCCTCCGGACCCTGAGTAACATCTGCACATTGAGCGCTGCACCTGTCATCTCCCGGCTGCGTCGCCGCTGACCTCCGTCGCCGCAGATCTCCCGAGGGTAGTGGTGGTGTGCGTCGTTCGAATGTCGCACCAATTCACGACCGGACTGTGCCTGTCGCTGATTGGCCGCGGCTGGCCGGGCGTGACCAATCAGTGATGCGGGATTTCCATTACAGACAGATAGGCAGACAGAATTAGACGATTATATAGCAGATATGTACAGTTGTGGCCAAAAGTATTGACACCCCTGCAATTCTGTCAGATATTATTATTATTATTATTATTATTATTATTATTATTATGCATTTATATAGCGCCATTTATTCCATGGCGCTTTACATGTCAAAAGGGGAATTATAGACAAGTGTAATATATACAAGAATAATAAACAAGGGACGCACAAGCACAAAAGGAGAGGGGACCCTGCCCGCGAGGGCTCACAGTCTACAGGGATACTCAGTTTCTTCCTGAAAATGATTGCAAACACAAATTCTTTGTTATTATTATCTTCATTTAATTTGTCTTAAATGAAAAAACACAAAAAGAATTGTCCTAAAGCCAAATTGGATATAATTCCACACCAAACATAAAAAAGAGGGTGGACAAAAGTATTGGCACTGTTCGAAAAATCATGTGATGCTTCTCTAATTTGTGCAATTAACGGCACCTGTAACTTACCTGTGGCACCTAACAGGTGTTGGCAATAACTAAATCACACTTGCAGCCAGTTGACATGGATTAAAGTTGACTCAACCTCTGTCCTGTGTCCTTGTGTGTACCACATTGAGCATGGAGAAAAGAAAGAAGACCAAAGAACTGTCTGAGGACTTGAGAAACCAAATTGTGAGGAAGCATGAGCAATCTCAAGGCTACAAGTCCATCTCCAAAGACCTGAATGTTCCTGTTTCTACCGTGCGCAGTGTCATCAAGAAGTTTAAAGCCCATGGCACTGTGGCTAACCTCCCTAGATATCGACGGAAAAGAAAAATTGACAAGAGATTTCAACGCAAGATTGTGCGGATGTTGGATAAAGAACCTCGACTAACATCCAAACAAGTTCAAGCTGCCCTGCAGTCCGAGGGTACAACAGTGTCAACCCGTACTATCCATCGGCATCTGAATGAAAAGGAACTGTATGGTAGGAGACCCAGGAAGACCCCACTTCTTACCCCGAGACATAAAAAAGCCAGGCTGGAGTTTGCCAAAACTTACCTGAAAAAGCCTAAAATGTTTTGGAAGAATGTTCTCTGGTCAGATGAGACAAAAGTAGAGCTTTTTGGGCAAAGGCATCAACATAGAGTTTACAGGAGAAAAAAGATGCATTCAAAGAAAAGAACACGGTCCCTACAGTTAAACATGGTGGAGGTTCCCTGATGTTTTGGAGCTGCTTTGCTGCCTCTGGCACTGGACTGCTTGACCGTGTGCATGGCATTATGAAGTCTGAAGACTACCAACAAATCTCTCCAGTCTCCAGTGCTTTCTCTCAAACCATTTTCTAGTGCTTTTTGAAGTGTGTTTTGGGTCATTGTCCTGCTGGAAGACCCATGACCTCTGAGGGAGACCCAGCTTTCTCACTCTGGGCCCTACATTATGCTGCAAAATTTGTTGGTAGTCTTCAGACTTCATAATGCCATGCACACGGTCAAGCAGTCCAGTGCCAGAGGCTGAGGGTGCCAATACTTTTGTCTGGCCCATTTTTGGAGTTTTGTGTGAAATGATCAATGTTTTGCTTTTTGCTTCATTCTCTTTTGTGTTTTTTCATTTAAGACAAATTAAATGAAGATAATAATACCAAAGAATTTGTGTTTGCAATCATTTTCAGGAAGAAACTAAGTATTATCTGACAGAATTGCAGGGGTGTCAATACTTTTGGCCACAACTGTATGTACACGTATGCGTAGGAGATAAAAATAAATAAAAGGGATGGCTATATCCAAAGTGTGACAAAAGTAAAAAATAATAAATCAAATGCTTATATGGTCCCTGAGATCAGTGATCTGAGGTTATGCTCCATAAATTCAGTGCCCTGAGATAGTGATCCCTGAGATTAATGCTGTGAGATTGTAATGCCTGAGATCAATGCTGAGAGATTGAGATCCCTGAGATGTGTGTTCTGAAATTGCAATCTCTGAGATCAGGGCTTACATTGTGATCCTTGAGATCAATGCTCTGAGATTTTTATCTCTGATATCAGTGTTCTGGAATGCTGATATCTTAGATCAGTGCTCTGAGATTGCAATCTCTGAAATTAATGCTTTGAGATTGTAATCCCTTAGATCAATGCTCTGAGTATGTGATCCCTGAGATTAATTCTGAGATTACTGCCATGAGATTGGGATTCCTGAGATCAATGGTGTAAGATTTTGATACCTGAGATTAGTGTTCTGAAATTGCAATCTGAGATCAGTGCTCTGAGATTGTGATCCCTGAGGTCGATGCACTGCGATTGTGATCCTTTAGATGAGTGCTGATATTGTGATCCATGACATCAATGCTCTGAGATTGCAATCCCTGAGATCAATGCTGTGACATTTTGATCCTTGAGATCAGGGTTTTTAAATTGTGATCCATGAGACCAATGCTCTGAGATTGTGATTCATGAGATCAATGATCTGAGACTGAGATCCATGAGATCAATCCTCTGAGATTGCGATTCAAGAGATCGATGCTCTGAGATTGTGATCCCTGAGATCAGTGCTCAGAAATTGTATTCTCTGAAATCAATGCTTTGAGTATGTAATCCCTAAAATAGATGCTTTGAGATTGAGATACCTGAGATTAATGCTCTGAGATTGTGATCCATGAGGTCAGTGCTCTAAGATTGCGATCTATGAGATCAATACTCCGAGACTGTGATCCATGAGATCAATGCTCTGAGACTGCGATATATGCAATCAATGCTCTGAGACTGCAATCCATGAGATCAATGCTCTAAGACTGCGATCCATGAGATCAATGCTCTGAGATTGCGATTCAAGAGATCGATGCTCTGAGATTGTGATCCCTGAGTGCTTGGAAATTGTGATCTCTGAAATCAATGCTTTGAGTGTGTAATGTCTAAAATCAAAGCTGTGAAATTGTTATACATGACATCAATGCTGTGCGATTGCGATCTTTGAGATCAGTGCTTTGAAAATGTAATCCCTAAAATCAATGCTCTGAGATTGTGATACATGAGATCAAGGCCATGAGATTTCAGTCCTTGAGATTAGTGCTCTGAGATTGCAATGCCTGAGATCGATGCTCTAAAATTGCGATTCCTGTGTTAGGAAAGGCGGAACGCACTAAATAAAAATAAATAATAAAGTGCGTTCGCCGCTCGGGGTCCACCGTGCAGTAGGTGTTACACTGCTGCTAGGTAATGACAGACGAGCAATATGGCGGTATAATGCACACGGGTTAGAATTCACCCGAAGTGCGCAAAGCGGGCTCTGATCACACACAGGCGCCGCAACATAAACATATGAAAACGCTGAGCCTGTCAGTGTCACAGACCACAGGGAAATGCACACACGGTATCTGGTCACAGGAGCAGGACCCAAGATAGAGGAGCTGCATCCATCTAGACCTACCGTGTGTGCGGCGTCGCTACTGCGGACGCCAAGGAGGGCTGCAACTGCAGCGCGGCGTAGGGCACGGCCGCTAGTCAACAAGGCTAGGAAGCAGGCACAATGTCGGACGCTAGAGCAGAGGTGCGGTGTGCACAGTGGTCTAAGGCTTGCCACTGACTGGCGCTGACTGCTGCACTAATTCCCTATCCACATGCGTAATATCAGAGGGAAGGGGTTTCAAATGAGTCAGTCACCAGAGTCATACATCCGTCACCATTCACACATTTAGCTTGAAAAGTCTATACTAGCACATGGCCGAACGGTCATGCGTGCTTTTTATAGCTGTGCGGGACCTTCCAGATCTCCGAGATGGACCAATAAGATCTGGAGCAGGACCTGGGCACATGACTCCCGATCTCCAATGGGAGATCACCTCGTGAGCATGCCCAGTAGGAGCACAGAGGAACTTAGCCTCTGGAGCGGTCTACTGCAAAGTAATCTTCTCTGCAGTAGATAGACAGCAGGAGACCGCAGAATGTGAGGCTCTGGATTCCTGCAGAAACCAGACGCCTAACACCCTGTGATCAATGCTCTGAGACTGAGATCCCTTAGATCAGTTTTCTTAGATTGTACTCCCTTAGATCCGTACCATGTGATTGTGCTCCCTAGTTTCTGGGATTGAATTGTAATAGAGTGTATATTAGGACTAGCTTGAGCTGTAGACGTTCACATTTATTTTTGTCACTTCATTTACAAAAGTAAAATAAACCTGTTAAGAGTTTAAGAGTAAAGTGTTTTTGTATATTTTTTATTGATAAGGATTTATCTTAAAAAATATACTGCTCTTGTAATGCAAAAAAATGAAATGTATAGACACTTTGGGATTGGAATAGAAATTGCAGACAACTACAAAACCACAAATTAATTTTAAAGTCATGTTTTGTAAAGAACAAGGCTGTTTCATTCACAACAATGAATGTCCTTGCCGGAACATTTCGTGCGCAAAACACGTTAGTGAGGCATGGCCTTTATGTCATAACGGTAACCCTGCGATTCTTTGCAAAGCTTTAAGTTCATGAAGACATCATTACCACCCCAAATCTCAGCACCCAGAGTGACATTGTTATTGCTGTTACAAGCAGCAGATATACAGAAGGCTTGTTTGGTTTCATACATTTGAAGGTCATCATCACCATATTAGAGGACATCCTTGTATTAGCTCAGAACCCTTCATTTCTACCTGTCAAAATAATGCCTAAAATTTCCATCCACGTCTGGCCAAGTATCACATATGTGTGAAAATGTCACCTTCTTTCTTCTAATTGAAAAGGATTCCCATGTTCTTTTCCTAAGGCTCTCCCTGGAGCAATATTTATTTTATTATTCACTATAATTATTCACTATAATTTTTTTTTCCTTTCTCCCTTTATTCTTACTAACTTATGATTATGAATGGATGGTTCCTATATATATATGTGTATATATATATATATATATATATATATATATATATATTTGCTCTGGCAAAAATTAAGAGACCACTGCAAAATTTTTCTCTTTATAGCTATATTTCTGAGTGAACTGTAAATTGCTCTTTTATTCTATAAACAACTGACAACATGTCTTCGAATTTCCAAGCAGTAATTTTGTATTTATTTTCAGAAAATGAGAAATGGTCAAAATAACAAAAAAATGCAGTGCTTTCAGACCTCAAATAATGCTAAGAAGACAAGTTCATAATCATTTAGAACTTGTAGGATCTCTACTACCAACAGGTGGCGCTATAGAGTTCAAGTCCTCTTCCTCTCTGAAGAGGCAATTTGCATAATCATTTAGAAACAATACTAATGTTCTAACTCAGGAAGAATGCTGAAATCAATATTTTGTGGAATAACCATGATTTTTAATCACAGCTTTCATGTGTCTGGGCATGCTTTCCACCAGTCTTTCACAATGCTTTTGGGTGACCTTATGCCACTCCTGGCACAAAAATGTAAGCAGTTCTTCTTTGTTTGATGGCTTGTGAATATCCATCTTCCTCTTGATTACATTCCAGAGGTTTTCAATGGGGTTCAGGCCTGGAGATTGGGCTGGCCATGACAGGAATTTGATGTGGTGGTCCTTCATCCACACATTGATTGACCTAGCTGAGCTGTATGGCATGGCGCATTGTCCTGCTGGAAAAAACAGTCCTCAGAGTTCGGGAACATTGCCTGAGCAGAAAGAATCAACTGTTTTTCCAGGATAACCTTGTATGCGGCTTGATTCATACGTCCTTGGCAAAGATTAACCTGCCCAACCGGCCTTGCTAAAGCTTTCCCAGATCATCATCGATCCTCCACCAAATTTCACAGTGGGTGCAAGACACTGTGCCTTGTACGCTTCTCCAGGTCTCCTTCTAACCATTAGATGACCAAGCTTTGGGCAAAGCTGAAAATTAGACTCATCAGAGAAGATTATCTTACTCCAGTCCTCTATGTTCCATTCCTTATGGTCTTTGACAAACTTCAGTCTGGCTCTCCTTTGCTTCTCATTGATGAAAGGCTTTTTCTAGCTTTACATGACTTGAGCCCTTCCTCTAGGAGCCTGTTGCGAACTGTTCTTGCCATGCACTTCACTCCAGCTGCCATTTGCCATTCCTTTTGTAGGTCACTTGATGTAATCCTGCAGTTGCTGAGTAACATTCGAATAAGATGACGGTCATCCCAGTCAGTGGAGAGTCATTTTCACCCTCTGTCGGTCTGTAGCTTTGTTGTCCCAAATATCTGCTGCTTGACATTGTTGTAATGGACTGCAGTCTTAGAAATTTTAAGGATGGAGGCAACATGATGCTCACTGTACCCTCTGCTTGTAAAGCCAGAATTCAGCCCTTCGTTTCCTCATTGAAGACATTTTTTTCAACTCCTTTGGCATGGCTAAAATTTATTTTTTCATTCCTATTGTATTTGGGATATTACTAGCACTTGTTTTGCCATCCAGCTCGTCCTATTGCAAGAGGTTTATGAACAACACAGCGGGGTTTTTTATACTCTCCTTCATTAAATAAGATTTGTTTAAGGTGATCACCTAATCAGAAGCACATTAAGTAGAATGAGGTGTATTCTGATTGGAATTCAACTGACACTGGAATGGCTGTTAGACATGTAGAGAAGCTGATATTTATAAAACTGTGCAGTGGTCTCTTAATTTTTGCCAGAGCTGTATTTGTATATATTAGAATATACAGTATATATTAGAACCATCCATTCATAGTGAAAAGTTAGTCAGAATTAAAAAGAGAAAGAAAATAAAATATATACGGTATATACTCGAGTATGAGCCGAGGCATCTAATTTTGCCACAAAAAACTGGGAAAACTTATTGACTCGAGTATAAGCCTAGGGTAGGAAATGCAGCAGCTATTGGTAAATTTCAAGAATAAAAAAGATACCAATAAAAGTAAAATTAATTGAGAAATCAGTAGGTTAAATGTTTTTGAATATCCCGATTGAATCAGAAGCCCCATATAAAGCTCCATACAGTTCATGGTGGGCCCCATAAGATGCTCCATAGAAAAATATGCCCCATATAATGCTGCACAAAGGTTAATGATGGCCCCCATAAGATGCTTCATATTAAAATACACCTCATATAATGCTGCTTCTGCGAATAAAAAAAATGACATACTCACCTCTCGTCGCTGACAGCTGCTCCACAGCGTTGCCAGCTCTCTGCAGTAACTGTTCAGGCAGAGGGTGTGCACTTAACTTGTCATCGCACCCTCTGACCTGAACGTCACAGCCAGAGGACCCGGAAGACAGAGTGCGGCGGTGGAACGGGAACAGGTGAATATCGCATGGCTCACCCTCCCCCAATCCTACTCACCCTCCTGACACTGCTACATCTCAGTCCCTGCATCTCCGGCCGTGGCGGATGCCAGCATCTCTCTTCCTGTCTTCCTTCCTGTGCTGAGCCGTCACATGGTACCGCTCATTAAAGTAAAGAATATGTGCTCCACGTCTATGGGAACAGAGATGCGTGCATATTCATTACTTTATTGAATGGTACCACATGACCACTCAGTACTGGAAGGAAGATAGGAAGAGAGATGCCGGCCTGCGGACTGAGATGCAGGGAGGGACTTATATGCAGCGAAGACGCCAGATGGGTGAGTATGATGTCTTCTGCTCCCCCACCCTGTCTCCCCCCGCCGGCAATGACATGTGCATAAGCTGAGAGGGGCATTTTCAGCACAAAAAAAGTGCTGAAAATCTCAGCTCATACACGAGTATATACGATATATAGATAATGTTAACAAGCAAATAGTAGTTTGCAGAAAAATTGTAACTCTTGATTAAAAACTATTTCATATACTAAATGTAAAAAGAATACTACCTTCTTTACAAACATTACTTTAAAAAATGCTTTGATTTTCAAGTGATTTATGAGGGTGGGCTTTCTTTTATTTTTAAAGTACTATTTTTGCCCTAAAAAACACAAATGGGACAACACATGGAAAAAAAGTTATACCAAAAGCATGCTTGGTTTTCTTAATAGTATCAGAAAAAAAAATAAAGTGACTGCAAAAAGTGGACTCAAAATGTGAAATAATGCTACAAAAATATTGTTTGATGTGGGTTTTAATATTTCCCTTTATGCTTAAATCTTGCAGCAACATTTTTGAAAAGGAAATCCTCCATAAAAAGTGAGAAACACAGCTTTGCCTAAAACTGCTAAAATCTTAAAGCCTTAGCTCAGAATCAAAGCAATATGTAATAGATGCAACATGGGATATAATATGGTGAAAGTATGTTAAGAGTAGAGTTGAGCAAATTTATTCAAGTCCCAGCTTATTCGGCAAGCTAAAGTGCTTGTTATTATTATTTATTTACATAGCACCATTGAATCCATGGTGCTGTAAGCTACAGCGGAAACCCGGATACTTTGAGTGCGCCAGCTGATTGGCACCGCAGCTGCATGTGTTGCGGCTGTGTCACAGTCACAGCACATGCATAGACAGCCCAACACAGCCGCGACACATGCAGCTGCGGTGCCGATCAGCTGATCAACCGGTGCGCTCCATGTATCCGACTTCCCTTGTAGCTTATTCGGTAAGCGCTATAGCTTGCCGAATAAGCGGGGTCCTGAACAAATTCTCTCAACTCTAGTGAAGAGCTCGCCTACGAAGGTGGGTTCTCTAAACCAGGTGAGCAGCTCTCACTGGAGGTAATGTGGCAGATTAACAGTGCAGATGGATGATATGAGGATCATCGAGAACCAGAATAGCAGGGTATGCAGAATAATAGACAAACAAGCAGGGTAGGTAGCACCAGTTGAAGCTGAGCCAGGTGTGAAGACACATGGGAACAAAAACTATATAGAAAACTGTTATCTTCTAGCAGTGTGTCCAGCTAATCAGAGCAATGAAAGAGAAATAGATACAGCTTGGTAGGTTCTAGGAGGGAATGTTTCATAGCAGAGATGCATGCAAACTACAACTTGTAGAAATTATTACTCACCCTGAGTTAAGAAATGAAGCAGAGAGATGCATTACCTTATTTTCAGAGGCCAGCATCAAGAACAGTTGCGAGAAGTTGATAATTTGTATGCTGAATGGTAGATAAGGACAACACCCAGTAAAATGGATTGAGCTTTTAAATGATGCAGATTGAACGATGGAATTTGGGAATAACAATGGAGAGGATAGACACCTGACCGGATCTGAGACAAGTGAAATAAAAAAAAAACTCTTGGCAAATTTGAGGCAATTGTGGACAATGCTACTAAATATCCAAGCACCTTGCCTAAAATGTCAAAGTAAGAATAATATGCCAGCTTATCTGTGAAGCTCAGGGTGGACTACTACAAAGAAAGGCTGTCTTAATAGAGCAGGGCATGACATTGCAGCAGGGACAGGTGAGGAACACCGTAAGTTTTGTGTTTGACGCCCTTCTGCTACAAGTGATTTCCTTTTGCATGTGTGAATCCTATAGCACCACTTCATATCACAGTGATCACTGTATTAGAGCTTAACTAATCACTGATGACAATGGCATAGAAGGCAGAACTTTCTGGAAATTATGTGGAACAGCAATGACCAAGACCTAGGGCAAGCTGGATTGTAGGCAGGCAAGTGAAACAGGACACACCAGAAAACACACAACAAGTGGTGTAGACAAAGACAGGAGCTGAACAAGTATAGCCAACACAGGTATTGTTGCAGCTTTCCTTGAACATGATGGATAGCCTCTGGCAGAAGAAATGAAGAGGCTAAGGGTACTGTTACACATAGCGATGCTCCAGCGATCCCGACAATGATACGACCTGGTAAGGATCACTGGCACGTCGCTACATGGTCGCTAGTAAGCTGTCAAACAGGCAGATCTACTCAACGACGCAGCAATAATACGGCGATCCGTATAATGACCTCGGCAGTCGCTGCTATGTATCACACGTAGCGAGATCGCTGGCGAGGTCACTGTTGCGTCACAAAACCTGTTAGGTTTCAGCGATCTCGCTGTGTGTGAAGTATCCTAACTTGTTCAAAGAGAAAATACACTTGGATGCTGCAGCATTTGAAGAATAAGCAAGTCCAGAGAGGAGTTTGTTATGCTTACGGCAGACAGTTTGTCAGCATGTTTTAGCCAGAAAACAGATACAGACTGTAGAAATCATAGGGGCTTGTAGAGAAAATAGAAACCTGATAAGGCAACCTTAGAAGTACACAAGAAAGGAATTTTCACTTACTTAATGCTCAAACACATATGAGTATCTTAGCCAGCCTTAAAACGCCTTGAGTGATGATGTCATTAAATTTCGGTGGTCAACTTGTGAAATCAGATGTGGAGCAAAGAAAAAGGTAGCGATACAGCCTAGTCAGATCTAGCCCACTGAGCGTCCTAAAGCTATTAACTATTGCGGTCACAGACAATTATTGAAATTGGGTATGAGAATATAAACCGGAAACCAGAAGCAGTTATGGATAATTTCCCATAGTCCTGACATAACTTGGTAAGGCATTGAGAATTAATGAAGGGCTCTCCAATTTCAATGAAGGGCTTGCTGGTGTATAATGCAAAAAAATCATTAAGAGGTGCATCTCTGTATGCCTTGCCAGAAATCTTACTGAAGTCAGAGACTTGAGTAGCATTTCTGGCATATAAAAAACACCACTTTTACAGAATTTGAAGGGTGGGCATGGGCACATCTCTTCCCACCCTGACTCCTCCCCAGCTCAGCCCATTTTGGCAGAGCCGCTTCTAACTCCACAACGTGCACAAAAACTGCGCCTTTTCAAAGCATAATATGTCAGTTTTCTGACATAAAAACTTTGTTGCATCAAGTTGAATACATATCAAGTTATATACGAAAAATCAAAACCCAATAGTAATATGTAAAAAACTAGGGATTTTTTAAAACTGGCAAATTAAGTATTTGGCGAAAAAAATGGAACAGGTTTATTTATGTTTGGAGACTTTTTAATTTTTTTTAGCAGCAAGAATTTTTTCTTTTTGCTTTTCACTAAAATAACTCTTTTTGCTAAAGAAATTGTTTAACTTTTCACTTTTCAATTAGCCATTAAAAGGTATCAACCACTGAGGACTCTCAATTCTGAATATTTTTTTAACTTTTCAGCACTTTGTAAGAAAATATAGAAATTACTAGGCGGCTTCTTTAATCTTTCATCATGTGATGTGAATATAGAAATGAGAGATTTTGGCATATTTTATTCATACTGTATGGTATTTGGTTTAATTTTTTTCACACTAAATAACCTAAATCCCATTGAGAGCTCATCTGGGTCTAATATGCCGCAGATTCTGGTTACTCACTTGTTATTAACTACCTCTGTCTTCTCAGAACCTCACCTGCTCTTGATAGATTGCAGAAACAGGAGCTTTTCATTCCTCATTAAGAGAAGTTAAGAGACATCAATGTCGAATTGGGACTAGCACTCCCATCAAAAGATGGTGGGCAGTTGTTAAGGGACTAATTTTTATTTTAATAAAGACAGAACAGAATTAAGGGGACTGGTCAAATTTATGCCAAACTTATCACAGTGATGCACACTGGGTGATAACATTTTGCGCATTTTGATTGACAACTTAGACAATTATTCCTACTTTTGGTTGGCTTTTAGTAGACCAATGTTTTAGTTAAAAATTCTGATTCATGTAATGCATGATGCATTTACTAACCAAGTGCAAGAAGATTCTAAAACACAAAGATCTTTTGTATGGCATTTACACCCGTTTTTCAACTCTGCTCCAAACACAATTCTGGCACAATTTTATTGGTAAATTTGCCCCATTATATTACCTTAGCAAAAAATATGTCCTTTTGCTTAGCGAATAAAAGTGGTGACAGCAACTAAACTATTAAAATACTAAAAACGTTTCCCTGTATCTGTCCTGGAAGAGTAAAATACTTTTTTGTAATGTTGCGGTCTCTACCTTTATTCATAATCTCGACATATATTGAGAACTGGGGGAGTTGTCCTGTTAATGGCGTACCTGCACACTTGAATGTCATATGATAGGTGCTGTCCTACCTGGGTTCCTGTTGTACATAGAAATTAATTATAGCTCATCTTTTATTTCTCTAAGGCAGGGGTCCCCAACTTCTGGCTCGAGAGCCATATGTGACTTGTGTGCCCATGTTGTGTGACTCGTGGTTGTCAGCCAGTTTGGTACATTAGGCCTTAGTCTAACAAACAGCTATAAAGAGAGGTTCACCAGATTGTGACTTTTGTGAGTAGCACAATACAGGACAATAGATATGGATGCAAATATACTGTCCTTGAGGCTTTTTGAGATAAACCAAATGTAGCAATCTGGAGACAGGATGATGTTGCTAGTCTGAAAGGTGCTTAAAGATGGATGTGCTAGTATGGCAGAAGTGCGTGATCTGAGAATGTCGAATTGGGATGAGATGGGAACCCCTGGAGGCAAGTGTATGTGATCAGTGTGATTTTTGTGAGAAAGCTTTCACTGTTATTATACCAGTAATGGGGGATTCGGCTCGCAATACTTTTTAGGGATGCAAGTGCAGTATGTCATTAGTTCAGGGAGGAGGTCTGGGTGTGGCTTGTGACCCTGTCTCGGAGCTGAATTAGCTCTCCAGGAAAAAAGTTTGCTGACCACCTCATGCAGTTTTCCCTTGATCTCGGTCCAATTATGGATCACAATGCATGGACTGACAAGGTGTCACCCAACTGGAGCATGACGACTTCATGTATTTCTCTAAGGCTGTCAGGCACTAGTCAGGAGAGCTGCAGCCAGTCCATGCATAGTGATCCACGATCAGACCGATGTCCATGGAAATATGGAAACATACATGAGCCCTAACTCTTCTGGAAAAATTAAAGTTACATTGAGATATGTTTCTGTGTCCAAGGTAGTAATGTTGGATAGACCGTTTTAATAAATCTTCAGAGATAATGACATTAGTTAAAATCTGCTTCCACAGTGTAAAAATATGTCTGATTTGCCCCCCTTTTAGGCATGTATTAATTTTACATGTGTGTTGTAACTACTGATCAAGTTTTCCTTTAAATACAGATGCGTATACAAGAGCCGAAGTAGTATATAACTGGACCCGAGAGCCAGCACTGTCTGTCGTAGTTGCTGAAGATGGCTCCAGGTTAAATCAATACGATCTGCTAGGTCAAACGGTGGCGTCTGGAATCGTTCACTCGAGCACAGGTTTGTGAAGATTTGTGCTTTGCCTTCGCATATTGTGCACTTTACATCCTATTGAGTTCTCTTGTCTAAAGCGATAGAATCTCACTCCGCCAGCAGATGAGTTGCTACGGCAACAAGAGAAAATCTAATGATCAATTATTGTCCAATACTATCATTTTCAGGCTTAGTTAATCCTGGTAATGATGCCCTTTTCAACATCTGAAGCAAAATGGAAAAGGGCAGATTATAAATAGTAAGTAGAGAAGTAGATTTTGGGGTTGTTTAGATTGCTAGAAATAATTGTCATTGTTGCTAAATTGCTATTGATTTGAGAAATGTACATGTTCCATTTTTGGCATTGTAATATTCATTGGGAAGTTAAATTAGCATGTGACTGCTACTCATCATTATAATAAGAAAAGTGTATTTCAAGGAGACACAATTTAATGTACCGTGTAAACCAAAACAAACAGAGAGCCTAGTTTATATCAATGTGGCATCGTTGTATGACCTTGAATATGTCACCTTGCCTTCCTTCCGGTGTCTTAGGCACGGAAAATTGCTTCAATGCAACAAGAAAAATGTAAAGTGATTTAAATGAAAATATGGATGCTGACAAAATATAGCAAAAAATACACAAAAAATTGAATAGGAAATGGCTGTTATGAAAAATAGGTTTTATATATAAATATTTTGTATGAACAGACTGTGTCCATTATATTATTGGTAGAGTGTTTCATAATAAATCTATCATGCTTCTGTTTTCAAACCCTTGATTTTGTGTTCTGTATCTCAGATATACCTTTTCTTTGAGTGTTTTATTTTTGTTATCTTTGTTTCTGTTGGTGTGGGTAATAGTTATTGTTCATTTACTCTGTTTGTATGTCCTATCAACTTTCGGGTGCAGCTTTAGATACTTTCCAGTACTGGTGTTTCATGCTGGTGATAGACTTTGATGGATTCATTCATTTGGATGTAGTTTGTGTTGGTTGCAGTTGTTTTGTGTGTGATTCCTTTACTCCTTAAGTGAATGCTACTCTAGCTACACTTTCCTAGGAGCTGCTAAGGACATTTAGGGTAAACCACCATCGAGGGGATAACGATTCCACCTGCGCCTATTGCAGGCACATGTCAGCTCTTTAAAAGAGCTGACATGTACCGGCTTTGATGTGGGCTCACTGCCGGAGCCCACATCAAAGCGGGGAAGACCTCCAATGACAGGCTATGTCTGTCATTGGACATTAGTGGGTTAAAGAACAACTATCGATTATTAACCCCTTTACCCCAAGGGTAGTTTGCATGTTAATGACCAGGCCAATTTTTACAATTCTGAACACTGTTCCTTTATGAGGTAATAACGCTGGAACACTTCCATGGATCCTGGTGATTCTGACACTGTTTTCTCGTGACATATTGTACTTCATGTTAGTGGTAAAATTTCTTTGATAGTACTTGCGTTTATTTGTGAAAAAAAATGGAAATTTGGCAAAAATTTTGAAAATTTTGCAATTTTCCAACTTTGCATTTTCATGCCCTTAAATCACAGAGATATGCCACATAGAATACTTAATAAGTAACATTTCCCACATATTTACTTTACATTAGCACAATTTTGAACCCAATTTTTTTTGTTAGGAATTTATAAAGGTTAAAAGTTAAACAGCAATTTCTCATTTTTGCAACACCATTTTTTTTAGGGACCACATCACATTTAAAGTCACTTTGAGGGGTCTATATGATAGAAAATACCCAAAAGTGGCACCATTCTAAAAACGGCACCCCTCAAGGTGCTCAAAACCACATTCAAGAAGTTTATTAACCCTTCAGGTGCTTGACAGGAATTTTTGGAATGTTTAAAAAAAATGAACATTTAACTTTTTTTCCACAAAAAATTTACTTCAGATCCTTTTTTTATTTTACCAAGGGTAGGGTAACAGGAGAAATTGGACCCCAAAAGTTGTTGTGCAATTTCTCCTGAGTATGCTGATACCCTATATATTCAGGTATCACCAAAAAGCAAAAAGGAGTGCTTACTTCATAATATATTATAATAAAAGATAATTTATTAATACAAATTACAAAGAATAAAACAGACAGTACAAATACAAATGGGCAATGCAGGATTCCAAAAATCTCGCCTGGGGATAATTATAGTGGGGGAGCTGAGCAAAAATGGGTATGGAATATTCAAGACAAAAATCCATCACCTAAAAACACATAGTTAGGAGACTGACTTTAAATGAGATATATAAAGTGCACAGTGCAAATACATTTACCATACAGCATTTAGCAAAGATTACCCATAGTCAGTTACAAGTGCAAAATCCCCAGGAGAGCCCCTGGACGTGCATTTCACATGCTGCTTTTTTAACATGGAAATTGGACCCCAAAGTAGTTGTGCAATTTCTCCTAAGTATGCTGATACCCTATATATTCAGATAAACCACTGTTTGGATGCATGGTGGGGCTCGGAAGGGAAGGCGCGCCATTTGACTTTTCAATGCAAAATTGGCTGGAATTGAGATCAGACGCCATGTCACGTTTGGAGAGCCCTTGCTGTGCCTAAACAGTGGAAACCCCACCAAGTGACACCATTTTGGAAAGTAGACCCCCTAAGGAACTAATCTAGATGTGGAGTGAGCACTTTGAACCTCCAAGTGCTTCATAGAAGTTTATAACGTAGAGACATAAAAATAAAAAATCATATTTTTTCACAAAAATGATCTTTTCACCCCCATTTTTTTATTTTCCAGGTGTAGCAGGAGAAATTGGAGAAAGTTGTTGTGCAATTTGTCCTGAGTACGCTGATATCCCATATGTGGGGGTTAACCACTGTTTGGGCGCATGGCAGAACTCAGAAGGGAAAGAGTGCCAGATTTTACTGTTATGGTTTGCAGGTGCCGTGACCCACTGGGAGAGCCCCTGAAGTGCCACAACAGCAGAACACCCCATAAATGACCACATTTTATGAACTTCACCTCTCAGTGAATTCATCTAGGGGTGCAGTGATCATATTGACACCATGGGTCTGTCATAGAATTTATACCATTGGGCAGTGAGGAGAAAATAACTACATTTTACCACCAAAATTTTGTTTTAGCCAAAGATTATACATTTTCAAACAAGAAGTGGGTAAACATGGCAACAAAATTTGTCCCACTGAACATGGCAATACCTCATATGTGGCTGTATAGTATTACTTAGCCATACAGAGAGACTTGGAAGGAATGGAGCGCTATCAAGTGAATGGGTCTGTGCAAATGTCAGCGTGTTTCCATGGACCGTTTGTCCATGGACAAAACACGCTGACATGTACATTTTTTAATGTCAGCACAGACCATAAAATGTCCCGCATACACATAACACACACTGATGTCATCCATGTGACACGCATCAGCACCAGGGAAGAAGTGTTACAGTAAGTGCTGTTCCCCAGCACCGGGTGCTGAACACGTCCCTCATCATTCTCCCCTGCACTGCCGACGATCGGCGCGAGCAGGACAGAATGATGAGAGTTACATTTAAATAATAAAAGAGACAGCAAGTGGCGGCTGATGGGACTATTACTACCATCAGCCTAGCCCTGCTGCTGCTAATAACAGTGACAGCAGGACACAACAGTGACACCGAAGTCATCACACAACAGCCCGGCTGTGAATGGAGCTCAGTGACCGAATGTAACCTCTATGATGTCACCCTCAGTTACTGACGCTGTGTTGCCAGCCGCCAGCTGTGAGCTTTAGCAAGTCAGGTTGCAAAAAATAAAAATAATTTAAAAAAACAGTGTGGTAACCCCTCTATTCTTGATAACCAGCCTTGCTGAAGCTGACAGCAGAGGGTTGCAGCCCCCAGCTGTGAGTTTTGTCTGGCTGGTTATCAAAAATAGGGGGAACCCATGCTGTTTTTTTAACTACCGTATTTATTTACAGTGCAGGAGCGGCCAATGAATACTCCCATCCGCCGCTCCTGCTGTCACTGCTATCAGCAGAGGTAGGCTGATGGGAGTAATAGCTGCTGTCTCTTTTATTACTTAAATGTAACTCTCATCATTCTCCCTGCTCGTGCCGATCGCCAGCAGAGCAGGGGAGGATGATGAGAGCTGTGTTCAGCACCCGGTGCCGGTGAACAGCACTTACTGTAATGCTTCTTCCCTGGCACCCGTCTTTGTGGTACTGATGCGGCACACGCATACCACACGTGTGCCGCAAGTATTACACACATGGACATTGACATCTCTGGTTCCGGAAATATCAGGTCGTGTGAAAGAGGCCTTATAGCACGTTTTCATGTTTGGCTGCTGTAACACGCTAAAAGATGCTTTTTATTGCAAAATAATAGTTTTTGCATGACCACATTTTGAGAGCTATAATTTGCCATATTTTGGCCCACAGAGTCATGTAAGGTCTTGTTTTTTTTCTGGTCGAGCAGACGTTTTTATTGGTACTATATTCGGGCACATGATATTTTTTGATCGCTTTCTATTCCAATTTTTAGGAGACAGAATGAGCAAAAACCAGCAATTCATTATTTTGGTTTTTTTGGGGGGGCATTTATACCGTTCCGTGTGTTGCAAAATTGATAAGGCAGCTTTATTCTTAGGGTCAGTACGATTACAGAGATACCTCATTTATATTTTTTTTACGTTTTGGCGCTTTTATATAATAAAAACTTTTTTATAGAAAAAGTAATTATTTTTGCATCGCTTTATTCTGAGAGCTATAACTTTTTAATTTTTCTGCTAATGGAGATGTTTTCAGCGGTACCATATTTATTTATATCCATCTATTTGATTGCGTTATTCCACTTTTTGTTCGGCGGTATGATAATAAAGCATTGTTTTTTTTACTTTTTTTAATGGTGTTTACTAAACGGGTTAACTAGTGGGACAGTTTTGTAGGTCGGGTCATTGTGGACGCGGCTATACCAAATATGTGTACTTTTATTGTTTACATTTTTTTCATTCAAATATTTATTTAGTGTTAGAATATATATATTGATTTTTTTATTATTATTTTTGATTTTTTTTTTAAATATTTTGACAATTGTTAAAAATTTTTTTTAACTTTTTCCTAACTTTTACAGTTTGTCCTACTATGTGAAAATGATTTTTTTGCTGGATGATCGCTTCTATAGCACACAGATGAAGCAGCATCTGCATGCCATAGAAGCTGTCAGTGCTGCACTCACAAGGAGACTTGCTGATCATGCATTGCGCATAATCAACAAGTTTCCTAACTCTGGTGACCCGGATGTTGTTATGACGACATCTACTCACCATGTCAACAATCGGGACCCCGCGTCATGATGCGGGGTCTCCGATCCAAAGGCAGAGGGGCTGTCAGCCCTGCGCCAGCTCCGGGAATGTTGCAATCTTGTTTGATCGCAGTATTTTGGGGTTAAAGTGCCGTGAGTGGTTTGTGACCACTCCTGGCACCTAAAACCAGGTGTCAGCTATGAGAATCAGCTGACACCCAGCTGTGATCGGCCGCGCACCCCCCGTGTGCGCGGTCAATCGCGATGACGTAATATTCTGTCCATGGTCAATTGGCCCAGGCCACATGGACTTAATATTATGTCAGATGTCAGAAAGGAGTTAATATTTTTTTTCATAAATCAATAGTACATGTGAAAATGAGAACGTTTTTTATATATCTTAACAGACAAATCTGCTTCTTTCTCCTCCTGCATTGATCATTCTTTTTCAAAATTCTGTATTCACTGTAAAATATGTCTTAAATGAATGTAGATTTTCCCATTACTGAGACAGGAGATGACAGTTGGTGCTCAGAAAGCTCTATGGAGAACTGGAGCTGTTGTTTCAGGAGACCTTGCAATATGTGTGTCTGCCTCTTAACTCCTTCTCCTCCATCTCTCCTCTCTATTGGATTTTAAAATCATCAGCTGTTATCTTCCATTTCGGTATCGGGAAATTCTGAATTCAGAGTGAAAGATCAGTCCAGCAGGATAAAGAAGCAGATTTGTTACATAATATATGTTATAAAGTTGTTTATTTTCACGTTTACTATTTTTTCATGAATAAAATGTAAAACAATGGTTACTCATTAAGATATTTGAGTTTGTGGACATTTGCCCAATCACAGCTTTACTATAGGGAATATCCAGGACTTAAAATAAAAAAAAGTGCCTAAGCCCTAACAGACAAGTAGTTCCTACCTACCTGCCTCATGTGCCCTGTGCCAATCTCCACTGTCAAAGACTGACAATAGACTTATACTGATGTCACGTCAGCAGAGCAGCAGTTTCTTTTCCTGTTGACATGGCAAGACCACTGGTGTCATGCTGATTGGTAGCTGGCTCACAGCTGCCTAACTGGGGGAAGCCGGCAGTCAATCAGCATGATGCCAGTAGTCCCGTCCTGTCAACAGGAAGAAAAACTATTGCTCTGTTGACAGGAAGCAGCTGTATCTCCAGCATGAGCGGTCAATGACCGGGGGCAACAGGCAGGTGTTTGCCTCTATTAGCAACTACATGCCTGTTAGTGCTGTGAAGAGCTGGCCTTGTTCTAAAGATTATTGGACCAATTAATGTAGAGCAGAATCTGCTGCTGTATGGGATGCTGACTTTGTCTGGAACGGAGCACCGGTTACTTCAATTTTGTTGTTGTGTTCTATTACAGATTTGCTTGCTGTGTTTTACTAGAGATTTGGTTGCTCATCAGTTCAGCCTCAGGGATCAGTGTTTCCATTCAGTAACAGTAGGCAGAGGAAAACATGCAGGCTAGATCTTATGCCTACATAAGGCCAGGCCCAAGATTCGTAATCATAGAAAGCAATCATTCCATTACTCTCATTAGTGTTCCAGCCACTAGTCCCATTATGTGGATGGGAATTGTAGACCCAGCAGAGCTATTACCACAGAGTGTCTCACATACAGTCCCAGGTGATGGGTTCAACCTGAGGAAAATACTTCCACCAATCCACATATGGCTTTTGGGTGGAGGGTATGAACACTTATGATTAGAGTTGAGCGAAACGGGTCGGTCATACTCAAAAGTCGCCGACTTTCGCTGAAGTCGGGTTTCATGAAACGAAACCCAACCATAGCGTGAGGTCGGACACGAGGTCGGCGACCAGAGCGCCAAAGTCGCGTTTCAAAAGATGCTTCCAGCGCCCTTTTTCAGCCAATGATGGAAGACGCACACTGTGAGCAACACGATGACATGGGCATCGGTCACCACAATCTTTGAGAAGGGCATGCAAGTGATTGGCTGGCTTTGTGTGGCGTCACAGGGGCTATAAAAGGCGTGAATGCCGACTGCCATCTTACTTATGGCGATCTTAGCATAGGGAGAGCTGCTGCTGCTGATTCTGTAGGGAGAGCGTTAGGCAGGGAAGAAGAACCAAAAAACTGCTTCTGCTGTTAGCGATTTCCACTTACAACACAACACTTTGTGTGCAGTGACAGGGGAGGCTCTATTTTTGTGCATCAGCTCTGTTGGTTATTAGGCTGCCTTATAAGGCTCCCTGATAGCTGCATTGCTGTTTGCACACTGCTGTGCAAACTGCTTTTTTAAAAGCAAAAATACTTTTCTTCCTCTTTTCTGCACAGTTACCAAGGGTTCATTTTTCCACCCTTTTGTGTGTGCAGCAGTCCTGCTTATTAGGCTGCCTGCTGCCATACTTGGACTGAGAGCATAATTGTCAGCGTCCTCAAATCTCTAGTGAGATCCAAATTCTCACCAATCCTATAGACACCCTCCACCTTGTCATACACCATCCAATTTCAGCCTGTTACATTGAGGTGTAACCTCTACTGGGCCTGAGACAATAGTTCTGCGTCCTCAAATCTATAGTGAGTTTCAAATTCTCACCAATCCTATAGACAACCTCCACCTTGTCATACACCATCCAATTTCAGCATGTTACATTGAGGTGTAATCTCTCCTGGGCCAGAGACAATAGTTCTGCGTCCTCAAATCTATAGTGAGTTTCAAATTCTCACCAATCCTATAGACACCCTCCACCTTGTCATTCACCATCCAATTTCAGCCTGTTACATTGAGGTGTAATCTCTACTGGGCCTGAGACAATAGTTCAGCGTCCTCAAATCTATAATGAGATTCAAATTCTCACCAATCCTATAGACACCCTCCACTGTTGTGAGTTCATTTTCCCCTTTGCCACTGAGGCCCGATGAACTCCCTCTTCTAGTAAAGAAAGATAGTGAGCCTGATTATCAGGCATCTGGGTCTAATGATGATGATTGGCTGAGTGGAGTTTCTGACTGGATATAAGGCTGTCCACGCCCGTCTGCTCTGCGGGTGATTTCTCTGTGGATCCTTGGATACCAGTCTGAATTCCTGCTCTCCAAAAGCTAAGTTTTCTGCTCTGCCGTTTGCATTTGTATGTTGTTTTTGTTTTGCTGGATTTCTGTCATTCCCTGCTGGGGTGATCTGAATTCCTTTAGCTCTGTCTTCAGAAAATACCTGAGTGCTGATATAGTTTTTGAAGCCTAGCTGCTTCAGGGCCTTTTTCCATATCAGCCTGTTGGCTTATGTCTTTTCAGGGTTTTTGCAGATTGCAGACAGCAGCTGTCCTATCCTGTCCTATTTTAGTGAGTTTGGGCCCCATTGTTTGCTCAGCCTATCTTTCTATCTGTGTGTGTGTTTTTTCATCTTGCTTCACCGTCATTATATGTTGGGGGCTGCCTTTTACTTTGGGGTCTGCTCTGGGGCAGTTTAGTTTTCCTTTTCTGTCTTTAGGCTATTTAGTTTCTCCGGCTGTGATCGAGGGGTCTAGGGCACCGTAGGAACCCCCCACGGCTACTGCTAGTTGTGTTGTTAGGTTCAGGGGTCTGCAATCTGATACTTGCCAACTTCTCCGGTTTTCTGGACTTAGCTGCTATTTTTGTGTCTGCCTCCTACGGTGACTCATTCATAACAGAATCACCCGCCGAACCGCAGATCCTAGGGTACTCAATAGCAGGAAAGAATTGTAAAAAAAAAAAAAAAAAAAAAGGTGTGTATATTTTTTCCTCTATATCTCTGAGGCCGTAGGGGGATTTTTTTCTCTCTCAATGGAGATAAAGCAATTGTCTGATCGTGTGGAGCAGCTCGCTGCGGAAGTGCGGGGAATTTCCGCCTACCTTGCTCATTCTCATACTGCTGAACCAAAGATTCCCACACCTGATGTATTTTTTGGGGATCGGTCTAAATTTTTGAATTTCAAAAATAATTGTAAATTATTTTTTGCCTTGAAGCCTAACTCGTCAGGGAGCTCCGCGCAGCAGGTTAAAATTGTCATCTCTTTGCTGCGTGGCGATCCCCAGGATTGGGCGTTTTCTTTGAAACCTGATGATCCTATTCTGACTAATGTGAACGCATTTTTTCAAACCTTGGGGTTGTTGTATGACGAACCTAATGCCATTGATCAGGCTGAAAAGATCCTGCTGGCATTGAACCAGGGTCAAGATTCTGCAGAATCGTACTGTCAAAAATTCCGAAAGTGGGCGGTACTTACTACCTGGAATGATAATACCTTGGATGCTCTCTTTCGGAAGGGTTTGTCAGAAGCCGTAAAAGATACTATGGTGGGATTTCCTGTTCCCTCTGGTCTTGACGATTCTGTCATTAGCCATTCAGATTGATCGGCGTTTGCGCGAACGCAAAACTGCACGAGTGGTGTTGCCACTTGTTGAACGAGTGTCTGAGCCTATGCAATGTGATAGAGTTTTGTCCAGAGAGCAGCATCAGGAGTTCAGAAGGCGTAATAAGTTGTGTTTTTTCTGTGGAGATGCCTCGCATATTATTTCTGTCTGTCCTAAACGAGAGAAACGCTTTGCACACATATTTTCTGTTGGTGGTGTTCAACCTAAGTTTCTTCTGGCTATTACTCTGATCTGCTCCCTGTCCACATTTTCCGCCAAGGCTTTTGTGGATTCGGGAGCAGCTCTAAACCTAATGGACTTGGATTTTGCTAAACGTTGTGGATTTCCGATAACACCTCTGCAGACGCCTATTCCTTTGAGGGGGATTGATGCTACTTCTTTGGCAAAAAATAAACCTCAGTTTTGGACCCAGGTGGTAATGCGGGTCGCCCCAGACCATCAAGAAAATTGCAGATTTTTGGTGTTGCATAATCTGCATGATCCCATTGTTCTAGGGTTTCCCTGGTTGCAAATTCATAATCCAGTTTTGGATTGGAAATCTGTGTCTGTGGTGAGTTGGGGTTGTCGGTGTGCCTTTAGTGAGGCTCCGGTGTTTTCCACCTCTCCTCAGTCGCATGATGTTCCTGATTATTTGGCGGACTTTTATGATGTATTTAGTGAGAATGAGTCTGCGTCTCTGCCTCCTCATAGAAGTTATGACTGTGCTATTGAACTGAGCCCGGGGTGTAAATTCCCCAAGGGTCGGCTCTTCAATTTATCTGTACCCGAGCACGAGGCTATGCGATCCTATATTAAGGAGGCGTTGGAGAAGGGTCATATTAGACCATCCTCGTCACCCTTAGGTGCCGGGTTTTTTTTTGTAGCCAAAAAAGATGGATCATTAAGACCTTGTATTGAATATCGTGCCCTCAACAAAATTATCGTGCCCTCAACAAAATACTCCGGAGGGACATTTTGAGTACCTGGTGATGCCTTTTGGGCTCACTAATGCCCCTTCTGTCTTCCAGTGCTTCATGAACGATATTTTCCGAGATTTTGTCGATAAATTTTTGATTATCTATCTGGATGATATTTTGATCTTCTCCAAGGATTGGGATTCTCATGTGGAACATATTCGGACTGTGTTCCGGATCTTGAGGGAGAATTCCCTGTATGTCAAAGGATCTAAATGCCTTTTTGGAGTACAGTGGATTTCTTTTTTGGGATTTATTTTGTCTCCGTCAACTATTGAAATGGACCCGGCCAAGGTACAGGCCATTCACGATTGGGTTCAGCCCACTTCTTTGAAGGCCCTTCAGAAGTTTTTGAATTTTGCTAATTTTTATCGGAAATTTATAGCAAAATTTTCTAGTATTGCCAAGCCATTGACTGATTTGACTAAGAAGGGTGCTGATGTGTTAAATTGGTCTCCAGAGGCTGTTTCTTCCTTTCAGGAGCTGAAGCGAAGATTCACCTCCGCCCCGGTTTTGCGGCAACCTGATGTCTCACTTCCGTTCCAGGTAGAGGTGGATGCTTCTGAGATTGGTGCAGGAGCTGTTTTGTCCCAAAAGGATCCTGTAACATCTAAAATGAATCCCTGTGCTTTCTTTTCCCGAAAGTTCTCTCCATCTGAACGTAACTATGATGTGGGGAATTGGGAACTGTTGGCCATGAAATGGGCATTTGAGGAGTGGAGACATTGGTTGGAGGGAGCTAAGCATCAAGTCGTGGTCCTCACTGACCACAAGAATTTGATTTAACTAGAGTCGGCTAAGCGCTTGAACCCTAGACAGGCTAGGTGGGCCTTGTTTTTTACACGTTTTGATTTTGTGGTTTCTTTTCTTCCTGGAACTAAGAATGTCAAGGCAGACGCCCTCTCTAGGAGCTTCTTTGCTGATTCTTCTGTGGTGACCAAACCTGCTACCATCTTAGGCGAAGGGCTAGTTCTTTATGCCATCTCGCCCGATTTGAGACGTGCTCTGGAAGAATTCCAGGAGGACAAACCTGAGCGTTGTCCCAGTGGAAAGTTGTATGTTCCTGACCAATGGAAGAGGAGAGTGATGTCTGAAGTTCATTGCTCTGCTTTGGCTGGTCATCCAGGTATTTTTGGTACTAGAGATTTGGTGAGTCGGTCTTTTTGGTGGCCCTCCTTGTCTCGTGATGTCAGGAATTTTGTGCAGTCCTGTGGGACTTGCTCCCGGTCTAAATCGTGTTCTCGCTCTAGTGGGTTGTTGATGCCTTTGCCTGTCCCCAAGAGGCCATGGACCCATATTTCAATGGATTTTATCTCTGATATGCCTGTCTCTCAGAGAATGACTGTTATTTGGGTGATTTGTGATAGATTCTCTAAGATGGTCCATCTTGTACCACTCCCTAAGTTGCCATCTTCCTCTGAGTTGGTACCCCTGTTTTTGCAACAGGTGGTTTGCTTGCACGGGATTCCTGAGAACATTGTATCTGACAGAGGGGTTCAGTTTGTGTCTAGATTTTGGAGAACTTTCTGTTCCAAGCTGGGAATTCAGTTGTCCTTCTCCTCTGCTTTTCACCCTCAAACCAATGGGCAGACAGAGAGAACAAACCAGACCTTGGAGTCATATTTGAGATGTTTTATTTCCGCTGATCATGATGATTGGGTTTCATTTTTGCCCTTGGCCGAATTTGCTTTAAATAATAGAGCTAGTTCTGCCACTTTGATGTCACCTTTTTTTTGTAACTTTGGGTTTCATCCTCGATTTTCTTCAGGGCAGGTGGAGCCCTCTGCCTGCCCAGGTGTTGACACTGTGGTGGAGAGAATGCACCAGATCTGGGACCAAGTGGTGGATAAGTTATCTCTCTCCCAGGAAAAGGCCCAGCAGTTTTCCAACCGACATAGGACCATTGGTTCCCAGTTTAAGGTTGGTGATATGGTGTGGTTATCATCAAAAAATATTGCTATGAAGGTGGCTTCTCCTAAGTTTAAGCCTAGATTTATTGGACCTTACAAGATTTTGGAGATTATTAATCCAGTCTCTTTTCGTTTGGCTCTTCCTGTCACATTTAAAATCCATAATGTGTTCCATAAGTCTTTGTTGAAGAGGTTTGCTGAACCTGTTGTTCCTGGGGTGGCACCTCCAGACCCTGTATTGGTTGAAGGTAACATGGAATATGAGGTAGAGAAGGTACTGGATTCCCGTCTGGCTAGACGGAGACTCCAGTATTTGGTTAAGTGGAAGGGTTATGGTCAGGAGGATAATTCCTGGGTCTCTGCCTCTGATATTCATGCCAAAAGATTGGTGCGTGCCTTTCATCGGGCTCACCCTGATCGCCCTGGTGGCGTGGTTGAGGGTTCGGTGACCCCTCCTCAAGGGGGAGGTACTGTTGTGAGTTCATTTTCCCCTTTACCACTGAGGCCCGATGAACTCCCTCTTCTAGTAAAGAAAGATAGTGAGCCTGATTATCAGGCATCTGGGTCTGATGATGATTGGCTGAGTGGAGTTTCTGACTGGATATAAGGCTGTCCACGCCCGTCTGCTCTGCGGGTGATTTCTCTGTGGATCCTTGGATACCAGTCTGAATTCCTGCTCTCCAAAAGCTAAGTTTTCTGCTCTGCCATTTGCATTTGTACGTTGTTTTTGTTTTGCTGGATTTCTGTCATTCCCTGCTGGGGTGATCTGAATTCCTTTAGCTCTGTCTTCAGAAAATACCTGAGTGCTGATATAGTTTTTGAAGCCTAGCTGCTTCAGGGCCTTTTTCCATATCAGCCTGTTGGCTTATGTCTTTTCAGGGTTTTTGCAGATTGCAGACAGCAGCTGTCCTATCCTGTCCTATTTTAGTGAGTTTGGGCCCCATTGTTTGCTCAGCCTATCTTTCTATCTGTGTGTGTGTTTTTTCATCTTGCTTCACCGTCATTATATGTTGGGGGCTGCCTTTTACTTTGGGGTCTGCTCTGGGGCAGTTTAGTTTTCCTTTTCTGTCTTTAGGCTATTTAGTTTCTCCGGCTGTGATTGAGGGGTCTAGGGCACCGTAGGAACCCCCCATGGCTACTGCTAGTTGTGTTGTTAGGTTCAGGGGTCTGCAATCTGATAGTTGCCAACTTCTCTGGTTTTCTGGACTTAGCTGCTATTTTTGTGTCTGCCTCCTACGGTGACTCATTCATAACACTCCACCTTGTCATTCACCATCCAATTTCAGCCTGTTACATTGAGGTGTAATCTCTACTGGGCCAGAGACAATAGTTCAGCGTCCTCAAATCTATAGTGATATTCAAATTTTCACCAATAGTAGATACAGCTTCTACCTTGTTTTACAGTACCATATAGCTGGTGGTATTTTGGGTACATTTTCACAAAAATGAGCAAGTATGGTGGAAGACACCATGGAAGCGGCCGGGGGTTGTCAGCTGGTCCCGATGGTGGTGGTGGTGTTGCATCTGTTGGTAGTGGCAAAAGCACATCATCTGGCTCCACAAGGCCTCGAAGGCTCTTTTTTCTGGGAGTAGGTAAACCACTTTTAAAGCCGGAGCTTCAGGAGCAAGTTTTGGCTTACATTGCTGACACAGCCTCCTGCTCTCTCGCCTCCTCTTCTGAAGTTTTAAAAAATAAAAGCACTGAGTCATCATTGGAGGCTCCTGGTCAGGAACAACACCTTTCCTTGTGTCCTTCACCCCTACCAAAAGTGAAGCATGTGGCAGGCCACACTACCGATTACTCCATGGAGCTCTTTTCACATACCATGCCTGGGTTAGCAAGTCAAATCGTGAATTCCCCAGTCCAAGATGAATCTGACATGGAGTGCACTGATGCACAGCCACTGCTAGATTTTTCTGCTCATACATTCACTCAGAGCACTACATTGTCCTCGCAGTGTACTGAGCCAGAATCTGTCCCTGATGAAACTCAGGTGCCCCTTCCCGCATACTATACCACCATACACGGTGACACTGAGGAAGGTGCACATGAAATTGAAGAGGAGGTGATGGATGACCCAGTTGTTGACCCAGATTGGCATCCATTGGGGGAAGAGGGTGCCGCTGCCAATAGCTCAGAAGAGGAGGAGGAGGATCCACAGCAGGTAACGACATTGCAACAGCTGTTATCTGGCATGACCGTAGCAGTCCAAAAATGTGTTGCAAAAACCAAAAGAGTTGCAGGACAGCTTGGCCAGACGGTCAAATTAGCACAGCGTGCAAGGTCTCAAAATGTCTTCCATAGTAGGAAGAGTGCAGTGTGGCACTTTTTTGAACAAAATCCTAATGATCAGGCAAAAGATATCTGTAAGAAGTGCGCAAAGACCTTTAGCCGAGGGAAAAATCTGAGAAATTTGAATACCAGTTACAGTCATGGCCAAAAGTATTGACACCCCTGCAATTCTGTCAGATAATACTCAGTTTCTTCCTGAAAATGATTGCAAACACAAATTCTTTGGTATTATTATCTTCATTTAATTTGTCTTAAATGAAAAAACACAAAAAGAATTGTCCTAAAGCCAAATTGGATATAATTCCACACCAAACATAAAAAAGAGGGTGGACAAAAGTATTCGAACTGTGCGAAAAATCATGTGATGCTTCTCTAATTTGTGTAATTAACAGCACCTGTAACTTACCTGTGGCACCTAACAGGTGTTGGCAATAACTAAATCACACTTGCAGCCAGTTGACATGGATTAAAGTTGACTCAACCTCTGTCCTGTGTCCTTGTGTGTACCACATTGAGCATGGAGAAAAGAAAGAAGACTAAAGAACTGTCTGAGGACTTGAGAAACCAAATTGTGAGGAAGCATGAGCAATCTCAAGGCTACAAGTCCATCTCCAAAGACCTGAATGTTCCTGTGTCTACCGTGCGCAGTGTCATCAGGAAGTTTAAAGCCCATGGCACTGTGGCTAACCTCCCTAGATGTGGACGGAAAAGAAAAATTGACAAGAGATTTCAACGCAAGATTGTGCGGATGTTGGATAAAGAACCTCCACTAACATCCAAACAAGTTCAAGCTGCCCTGCAGTCCGAGGGTACAACGGTGTCAACCCGTACTATCCGTCGGCATCTGAATGAAAAGGGACTGTATGGTAGGAGACCCAGGAAGACTCCACTTCTTACCCCGAGACATAAAAAAGCCAGGCTGGAGTTTGCCAAAACTTACCTGAAAAAGCCTAAAACATTTTGGAAGAATGTTCTTTGGTCAGATGAGACAAAAGTAGAGCTTTTAGGGCAAAAGCATCAACATAGAGTTTACAGGAGAAAAAAGAGGCATTCAAGGAAAAGTACACGGTCCCTACAGTCAAACATGGCGGAGGTTCCCTGATGTTTTGGGGTTGCTTTGCTGCCTCTGGCACTGGACTGCTTGACCGTGTGCATGGCATTATGAAGTCAGAAGACTACCAACAAATTTTGCAGCATAATTTAGGGCCCAGTGTGAGAAAGCTGGTTCTACCTCAGAGGTCATGGGTCTTCCAGCAAGACAATAACCCAAAACACACTTCAAAAAGCACTAGAAAATGGTATGAGAGAAAGCACTGGAGACTTCTAAGGTGGCCAGCAATGAGTCCAGACCTGAATCCCATAGAACACCTGTGGAGAGATCTAAAAATGGCACTTTGGAGAAGGCACCCTTCAAATATCAGGGACCTGGAGTAGTTTGCCAAAGAAGAATGGTCTAAAATTCCAGCAGAGCATTGTAAGAAACTCATTGATGGTTACCGGAAGCGGTTGGTGGCAGTTATTTTGGCTAAAGGTTGTGCAACCAAGTATTAGGCTGAGGGTGCCAATACTTTTGTCTGGCCCACTTTTGGAGTTTTGTGTGAAATGATCAATGTTTTGCTTTTTGCTTCATTCTCTTTTGTGTTTTTTCATTTAAGACAAATTAAATGAAGATAATAATACCAAAGAATTTGTGTTTGCAATCATTTTCAGGAAGAAACTGAATATTATCTGACAGAATTTCAGGTGTGTCAATACTTTTGGCCATGACTGTACATGCTTAGACATTTAACCACCTGCACTTGCAAGCGTGGACGGACTACCAAACCTCACGTACCACATGTGCACCTGCTCTGATTGAAGGTAGTCAGCACCGCTACATCACTTCCCCCACTGTAAGCCCACCGGTTAGCACACCACCAGCAGCAAATGTCGAGGTGTCGTCGCAAGGGCAAAGCAGTCATGGAATCTCAATGTTATTGCTACGAAAGACTGAATTTAGGCCATCAGCAACACCACCAACACCATCACAATCACCAACCCTCTCTCAGTCCGCCATGTCCACCGCTAGTGCCACCATATGCAGTTCTCAAGTCCAGCTCACCCTACCAGAGACTCTGAGTAGGACAAGAAAGTACTCATCCTCTCATCTGCGTAAACTGGCTTTGAATGCCCACATTGCCAAACTAATCTCGTTAGAGATGATGCCCTACCGGTTGGTTGAAAGCAAAGCTTTCCACAAGCTCATGGCCTATGCAGTACCACGCTATGACCTACCCAGTCGGCACTTCTTTTCGCGAAAAGCCATCCCAACCCTCCACGTGCATGTGAAAGACCGAATTGTCCATGCACTCAAGCAATCAGTGAGTGGAAAGGTGCACCTCACAACAGATGCATGGTCCAGTAGGCATGGCCAGGGCCGTTACGTGTCCATCACTGCGCACTGGGTTAATGTGGTGGATGCAGGCTCCACAGGGGACAGCGGCGGTGGGTCAGTGCTGCCTAGTCCACAGTATAGGAAACAGTTGGCTGTAGGCTTTCGACCCTCCTCCTCCTCCTCCTCCTCCAGAAGCAAAAGCTTGTCCACAGAGCGCAGTCGCACGAGCACTCCATCCGCAGCTGCCAGTGTTGCACAAAAGGTGTCCCACTATCGAACAACTAGTTGTAAGCGTCAGCAGCCTGTGTTGAAGATGATGTGTTTGGGCGACAACAGACACACCGCGGAGGTACTGGCCGACTACTTGCAGCGACAAACTGAGTCATGGCTGGGCAGTCTACATCTTGAGGCAGGCAAGGTAGTTAGTGATAACGGCCGGAATTTTTTGGCAGCCATAGCCCTTTCAAAACTCAGACACACACCTTGCCTGGCTCACACCTTGAACCTGGTGGTGCAGTTCTTCCTCAATAATTATCCGGAGTTAACACACCTGCTCCATAAGGTGCAAAGACTGTGCTCGCACATCCGCTGGTCGCCCGTACACTCCAGACGTATGCAGAAGCTGCAGCGATTGCTCCACGTTACCCAAGCACCGCCTAATTATCGACATTGCAACAAGGTGGAACTCCACCCTGCACATCGTTCAGAGGCTGTGCGAACAGAGGCAGGTTGCAGGCAGACATGGAGTTGTCTGGTGTGCAGTGGTCGAAGATGAAAGACCTCTGTAAAGTCCTTCAGTGTTTTGAGGAATGCACACGGCTGGTAAGCGCAGACGACGCCATCATAAGCATGAGCATCCCACTTATCCGTCTGCTCATGCAAACTTTGATGCACATTAAGGAGCAGGCATCTGCAGCCGAGGAGGAAGATGAGGAGGGAAGCCTTGATGACAGTCAGCCATTTTCTGGTCAGGGAAGTCTCGTGGACGAGGTGGAGGAAGAAGAAGAAGAGGAGGAGGATGATGGGGATGATTATTTTGGGGAGGAGGATGCTTCTCAGGGGGCAAGAAAAAATGTTGGTGTGGCAAGGTCAGGTACAGGGTTTATGCGTGACTGGAGGGATGTGGATTTGACAGAAAGTGCTCCTCCACCCAGCACTCGCAGTGCATCATTGACACCTGGAACATTGGCCCACATGTCTGATTATGCCTTGCAGATCCTAAAAAGGGACCCCCGCATTGCCAAAATGATGAATGATGACGACTACTGGTTGGCCAGCATCCTAGATCCACGCTATAAAGGCAAATTCCAAAACATCATGCCACAGGAGAACCTAGAGCTAATATTGGCTAACAAACAAGCAACTCTGGTAAACCATTTGTTTGGGGCATTCCCAGCACACAGTGGCGGTGATGTTTTTCCAACAGTCCGTAGGTGGCAACATGAAAGAGGTGTTCGTGGTGAACCCAGCAAAGTGGCTTTGGACACAGGGGTTTCATGACCATGTTGTGGACTGTTTTTTCAAGTACCCCTCACACGACTGGTAATACTGCATCGATCGAAAGTGACAGGAGACAGCAGTTGTCAACTATGGTAACAAACTACTTCTCTCATATCGATGTTCTCCCTCACCGGTCATTCCCCTTTGACTATTGGGCCAGTAAATTTGACACCTGGCCTGAATTGGCACAATATGCCTTACAGGAGCTCGCTTGCCCTGCTGCTAGTGTGTTATCTGAACGAGTCTTCAGTGCTGCTGGATCAATCCTGACAGAAAAAAGGACCCGTCTGTCGACCCAAATTGTTGATGATCTAACCTTCATTAAAATGAACCATGCATGGGTTTCAAAGGATTTTGTCCCACCCTCCCCTGCTGACACTTAGGTTGCCAGAAAAATGGCTTGCTTTTGTCCTCCTCTTCCGCGAACATCTCCAATTACTCCATTTGCAGCTGCTGAATGTCCAACATCAACATATGCCAATTTTTCTACTTCCCTAACTGGGCTGCCTCCCCCCACAGGGCCGGGGTCACCACCTGGCGCACGCACCCGTGTGAGTGCCGTTGCCCTGGACAGGTGGGTGGGCACACTCTTTGGCAACGGCACTGGCAAAAGGTCCCTCATAGTAGAATCACGTGTCTCTGACGGTGGGGGTGCACACCCGCCGTCAGACACACCGGCGTACTATGATGGGCCCTCTGCCAGTGCCGTCGCCAACGAGTGGGCCCCCTTGCCTGCTCAGGATCACAGCACTTGCAAAGTTGAAATACTTACCTCTCCCTGCTCCACCGCCATGACGTCTTCCGTGTTTCCTGACAGTGACCTTCTGGTCAGAGAGCGCGATGACATCACGTCTGTACGCCCTCTGCCTAAACAGTCGAAGTACAGTGAGATGGAAGATGGGGACGATGAGGAGTCCAGACTAGTACAGGGATTCCCTAGCGAGGAGACTTATTTAATTGTTTTCAATGTTGGGACAGCTATTTTTGGAGAGCACTATACTCTGGAGAATGATATATGAGGCCCACCATACACTGGAGCATTCCAAAGGTGGACATCAGACACTGGAGCAGCATTTACAGGGCTCATTATGCACTGGAGCATTAGAAATGGAGCCCATTATATATGGAGCATTATTTGGGCCCATAACACAGTGGAGCTTCATCCATGGGGACCAACATATACTGTAGCATTATTTGGAGCTCATCATATACTGTTTCAAACATTACGTGGGACCAATGATTCTGTATGGAGAAATATATGGATCTCATTACTCTGTATAGCGCACTATGCGGTGGCCATAATACTGTATGGAGTAATATACTGTCCGTTTTTGGAGCTATTGGAGAATTTAAAATGGATATCAGTCATGAGATGTAAGAAGTGAAGTATTTTTCAATGTACTATATCGCTATTTCTCTGCCGTGTCAGAGGATCATGAATTGTGGCATGTGTTAAAGGAGCCCAGTGACACTCTTTGGCTCTGGGCTCATGAAAATCTGGAGCCAGCCCTACCCCCCCACAACTTTAGCCAAATAACCCCCAGTTTTCAATGCCTAACTATTATTATAAAGTAAATTAAGGTTGACAAGCTTAAGTAATAAGAATTGATGTTTTTGGCATTAAAATGGGCACTGTAGGTGTGTTTCCTGTCCTCCACTCACTGCCAACTTTTCTTCCCCATTGACTTGCATTGGGTTTCGTGTTTCAGTCGGCCTTCGACTTTTTACGATAATCGGCCGATTTCGTTCGACCCGACTTTTGAGAAAGTCGGGTTTTATGAACCCCGACTCGACCCAAAAAAAGGCAAAGTCGCTCATCTCTACTTATGATCATTCAGGGATCTGATCAAACGGAGGAGAATAATAAGCCACATGTTTAGTGAGGGAGTTGATGCAGAGATGCTGATGGGCAAGGATCTGCTAGTGAGGTCCTGGTGCCCCCGTATGGATGGCCTATGGAGATGGAAGATAGGTTGCCGGCTTGAGATTGACACATGTGCTATGGTCATAATAATGTCTATTGTCTAGATGTGAGGAACTATCTTAAGAACTGTTGTTGCTAGCTGGAGTGAGAGACATGTGCTACTGTCGTGGTATGGCGCATGTGACTGTGATTAAAGACAATACTGGCTCGAAATACAAAAGCTTTGGGCCAACAAAAAGATGAGACACAGAGGATATTGCCTGGTATGGGGCAGTGGAACTATCAGCCCCAGGATGGGATCTTGTGGACTGGAGACATTGCATTGTGACCATCTACCCAGAATTGAGGTAAGCCCATGAATGTAGCAAATAAAAAATTGTTAACCTCCCTAGGTAATTATTATAACCTACAGCTTCAGATCTTCACAATGATAAGGCACTTCTTTTTAGTTGTGACTTGTGAATATTCCCTTTAATATCCCACCATAGCATTTCAATTAAGCTAGAATATGAACTTGGACAGGCCATTGCAACACCTTCATTATTTTTTTAGCAGTGGCTGTACATGATTAGGGAAAGGGGACCTGAACAGTCCCTAGGACTGGGGCCCTAACTAACCCTTCTCCCAAAGGTACCTCTAAAGGTGAGGAGGTTTGGGCCACCAGCCTTACTGTTATCTTGTAATTCCCTAAGCTGTCTGCTCCCCCTACCCAAGGAGGCCTGGGACAGAAATGCTAATGTATTAACAGGTTAGACAGGCAGGGATAAGAGAAAGCAAGAAACATCCAAAAACATTCACCAAAGGTAAAGAGTCATATAGGGAGGGATAGAAATGTACCAACCAAATGGATATAGGACAATGACGAAAGCATACACCCAAAAACAGCACATAACAACCTCCAGTAGCAACAACAATATCCAATTCAGCACAAAGTCTCCAAAGAGCTAAGAAGCAAAGTATTCACTGGTAAGGAAGTGATGTTCTGACCACAGTTTATTGAGAGGGAAATGACCAGGTCAGCAACAGCTGTGAGATGGAGCTGCAAGTTTTTAACTAGTATAGATATTGCTGTTAACCTCTTCAGCACCAAAGGAAGCAAAATCCATTTAATATGAAATACAAACACACAGGCTAAATGAAAGATCTGCAATTCACAATATATAGTGACTTTCTAACTTCAGATCTCGGGGGAGGACATGACTCACTCGTGACAGGATTATTGTTAATTTGCATGATAGTTAACAAGTTTTAGGTTTTCAATATAATACTTTGTTATGCAAAGGAGTTCATGGTCGACTCAGTGACTACAAAGTGCCCTGGTATGGTGGATAAAAAAGCCCACTTTATTACTTCTCCACCCAGTTGTTTGACAATTGGTAGATGTTTTTGCTTATATGCTGCATTTGATTTTCACCAAACTTGCTGCAGGGGATTATAGCCAAACATTTCCATTTTAGTCTTCTCTGTCCAAAGAACATTGTTCCAAATGTCTTGTCATTGTCATTTATTCAGGCGCAACTCTGAAGACTTTATTTGTCAAGGAGATATTGTACTTCTTACCTATTGTACTACTTACTTAGTACTAGTTACTTTGTCCCTGGCTGAACTTCCAACTGTGTTTTTTTTTCTTAAAATATGCAGCATTTCAGAATAAAACTTACTGTTTTGGATTAATTAGCAGATAGGTTTCCCTTAGTGGAAAAATGAAAAAACCTTTTTAAGGTTTTTGAATCTATCAGCCATGTTTTCCTCATTGGCGTCTCCATGACAGAATTCCTGCTTCCTTCATTTTGATTCCACATACAGTAAGAAATTATGATTTGTGCCTATACCATTCAGTAGACAGAAGAATTTATGTCTGCACCAGCAAGATGACTACCATAACCATATTACACTGAAATTCCAGGACACTGATGGTGGTCACCGTGAATAGTCCTCTAGATGCATTTCAAATGAACATAAAAACACAGCTTTAAACAAAGTCAAACTCTTATAGAAAGTAATTGATCTTGACAGAAATTATAATATCTAGAATAATATTTCAAACAGTTATGAAATTTGTTAAGTTTTTCTGAGCTACTTTGGTGCATAAAGCAACAATGGCAGGGACATCACCCAAAAAACAGCAATATTGGTGTTCATGATAGCAATGTTATTGCTTGTTGCTTGTTATGCAGCTTCACTTGGCTAAAATTCAGGAAGACTGACCTAATATTACATAAGAGGTTTTAATGATATGACTAGAGATGAACTAATCTATCCTCAGAAATTGACTTCAACTCAAATTTCCTGAGATTTGCAGGTCTCTGCACATTCAAACAGTCTGCAATTGAATTTGCAAGGATAGACAAAAATAAGTAAATTCCTGCCACCATTTCAAACACTGCTGAGGACTCGCAGAATGGGGTAATGACCTCTGGCCATGCAGGCTGTTTAGAAGATGGGGGCTGGCCAAGGAACACCATGTTATGGTTGCACAATGTACGGACAGAAGATCAGAGTGCACATCACATAGACAAACACCAAATCTTATTAGGGTGTACTACTTCATTGCTGGAGCACATTGAAAAAAGGAGTATAAGTCTGTTAATACTAATCCAAAGATTGAAGTGATATATAGGCAAGCTCTGTACCTGTATAGTCAGTCAGTGCGCCTGTGAGTTGATTGACCTTAATAGCAGCATTTTTTTATTATTCACACACTGAAAACAAGGAAGGCAATATTAAACCCCTCAGCGTTAATTTTGATACTAAAACAAAATCCTGAATCCCAGGCTTATGTGTTATAGAAAGTGTGCTTCCTAAATTTTTGACAGGCTCAAAACGAGTTCAGTACACTACTGGAAGATCTCAGAGTGTTGTACATGTATTTTCTAGGCAATCAGAGTCTTTTCAGTATCACAATTCATGTCAAATTTATTGTATGTAAACCTAATATTTTGTTAAAATTCATCAGTCGGCAGATATGAATTTCTAACATTCCACTCATCTCTAGTATGACTGATCAATATGTGAAACATCATCTCAAAAAATTAAAAATTTAACAAATTTAATTGATCTAAACTATTTTAACTATACTTCTTTCTAATTATCTGGTAAATATATTTGTACAGTATATGACATAGTATATGACAAGTATAGATATAGTCATTTAGATGTAAGTGGTAAAGTATATACAATAACAATGCATATTTTGCTCAAACAAATTTTATTATCTGATACTGAATACATTTCATGAAAAAGAAATATGCCAAACAACATAACTGCTCATTGACAAGTACTTTGCACCAGATGGGTCGCTTTCTATTGCATGGACAAAAGTTAACGACCAAATTTGTGCACGGCTGAGACCTCTGTGCTTCCAGTTTTCGCAGCTCAGTGGATTCATTTGTGGAGGTGTTCAATTACCATCTTGTCAACTAAGGATGGAGACTTGAGCTGTATCTGCTCACATTGCAGCTGAAGAGGGGATATTGTATGCTGAGAGTGAGTTTGGATAGGTGGTTCCCTTGAGAGTCTATGTGGACTATTTGTTCATATAAGTAGCAACTGTAGGAAACTTGTACATATATCATGTAACTTAGTTTATTTCAATCCCTTTCTTGTCAGGCTAAGGAGGATTTAGCTATGCTTACTACTAGTACCTTCAGCAATCATTCAGATGGACATAATCTGGAGTGACCCGTGAAACGATGGGGTTACTTTACCAGCAGTAGTGGTTGCTCCAGAATTTTAGGCAACTTTACCACCTCAGAAGTCACTTCAGAGATTGCCTTCCGATATATTCAGGACATGTTCCAACTGCAGTCTCTCCATGCCTTATTTAACTCTGAAACGAAGCTAGTGATCCTACACAATAGAAAAAATATGACATGCATACCAACTCGTGCCCCACACACTTATAAATCCTAAAAGCATCAAAGCAGATGTAACTAGATGGCACTTCCAAAATGTCAAAAATATTTCAATGCTTTATTTGATCACTATACTATTCCTAATAAGACAAAATGCTTAAAATTATACATCCTCTGCAAATATCATGGTCCTGACAGTAATATTGGCAGAAAACTCCTCACCCCATGGATGTATACATACAGGTGTTTCTCACTAAATTAAAATATCATCAAAAAGTTAATTTACTTCAGTTCTTCAATGAAAAAGTGAAACTCATATATTATATAGCGTCATTACAAACAGAGTGATCTATTCCAAGTGTTTATTTCTGTTAATGTTGATGATTATGGCTTACAGCCAATGAAAGCCCAAAAGTCATTATCTCAGTAAAAGACAGTCATTGTCCACACCACAAGGAAGATAAGCCACAAAAAGACATTGCTAAAGAAGCTGGCTGTTACAGAGTTCTATGTCCGAGAATATTAAAGAAAGTTGAGTGGAAGGAAAAAGTGTCATAGAAAAAGGTGCACAAGCAACCGGAATAACCACAGCCTTGAAAGGATAGTTAAGAAAAGGCCATTCAAAAATTTGGGGAAGATTCACAAGGAGTGGACTACTGCTGGAGTCACTGCTTCAAAATACACCACACCCAGACATGTACAGGACATGAGCTGCAAGTGGCGCATTCTTTGTGTTAAGCCACTCGTGACCAATAGACAATGCCAGAAGCGTCTTACCTGGGCCAAGGAGAAAAAGATCAGGACTGTTACTCAGTGGTCCAAGGTGTTGTTTTCAAATGAAAGTAAATTGTGCATTTCATTCGGAGATCTAGGTCCCAAGAGCCTGGTGGAAGAGTGGAGAGGCCACAATCCAAGCTGTTTGAGGTCTAGTGTGAAGATTCCACAATCAGTGATGGTTTGGGGAGCCATGTCATCTACTGATGTAGGTCCACTGTGTTTTATCAAGACCAAAGTCAGCGCAGACGTCTACCAGGAAATTTTATACAGTATCACTGTGCTTGATAGGCCAGAAAGCTCACCTGACCTTAACCCCATAGAGATTCTTTGGGTATTGTCAAGAGGAAGATGAGATACACCAGACCCAACAATGCAGACAAGCTGAAGACTGCTATCAAAGCAACCTGGGCTTCCATAACACCTCAGCAGTGCCACAGGATGATCACCTTCATGTCATGCCTCATTGATGCAGTGATTGATGCAAAAGGAGCTCCGACCAAGTGTTGAGTGCATTTACTGAACATACATTTCAGTAGGCCAACATTTCGAATTTTAACATAATTTTTCAAGCTGGTATTATAAAATAATCTAATTTACTGAGATAATGACTTTTAAGTTTTCATTGGCTGTAAGCCATAATTATCAACATTAACAGAAATAAACACCTGAAATAGATCACTCTTTTTGTAATGACTCTATATAATATATGAGTTTCACTTTTTGTACTGAAGAACTGAAATAAATTAACTTTTTGATGATATTCTAATATTGTGAGAAGCACTTGTATTATGAACAGAAATCACACCAAGGCAAATATGAGCAATTAATAGTCATATAGAGTACAAAGTGGAATATTTTTATTAAGTCAAATAATGCAGTGTCAAAAGAAAAAATAATTGGGCTCGAATTAAGGATAACCAAAAAATGGATACTGTAAGTCACCAATTGTGGAGAAAGAGAATGGGCTTGTTTTCCTGCTTTTAAGCTTCTCAAAAAGAAAAAGCATGAAAATCACTTGTGAAAACATAAGTATTAAAACACCTTTATGAATAGTAAAAGCACAAAGTATATGTATACTTATAACAGAAGTATAAAATACAGACAACATAAAATATATTTATATATTGTGGGTCCTGAGGACCCGTAGAAGCGCAGAAGCGCGAAACGGCAGTAGTCCGCACCTAGCACATTGCTCCCATGCCGATGATTTTTATCATTTAAATAAAGTCTTCAATATTTGAACAGTGAGTGCCATCCTTCACTTCTTTTTACTCGGATCTTGGAACTTCAACAGCAATCATTTATTAGCTATACTTCAGAGTAAAACTGCAGGAATAATCAGCCAAATAAATCGACATGCTGTGGACATCCAATACTGCAGTTAGCTCTGGTCAACTTACCTGCAGATTTTCACCGCAGCATGTGCAGAAGATTTCATAAAATCTGATTCACAATGCTCGTGCTGTAAAAAATAGGGTCTTATAAATCAGGAAAATCCACTATGCATCTGAAGCATGTCAATGCAACCTTACAGTTTCTGCATATAAAGCTATAATACCTATTGTTGGATATGAAATCTTGCAATTTTCACTATAGTAAGCGAGTTTAAGTTTTTTAATTTTTTTTTACATGTTACGTTTAATATGCTTTATGGTCTGGAGTGAACAAGAGCATAATAAGAGACATTAAATTTGAAAAAAAATTTTCAATTCAATTTTCCAAGGAAAATCAGGTGAATTCAAGTTTGTCCTTGACGTCCTTATCAAGCTGTAGCGTCTGTTTAAAATACATATTACCAAGCATGTGTATCAGTTGTGTGCGGCTCTCAAGACTTCAACATGAAGGTTAGAAAAAAAAGTGTCAGTGCAAGACAATTAGATTTAAAACACAATAATCTGCTATATTTTGCATAACAACTTTTGATTCTAATCCGGCTATCCCATAGATTTTATGTAACATGAGCTTCAGCAACTGGTTGAATGCTATCAAATACATGAGCCTTGCAGCCATTTACCATTCCGCTCACACAGTATATCTCCCCTGCCCGACAGACCATGCAGCTTTTTCCTATGTGAACAGCATTCAGATGAAAGTGACTAAGTCAATGGCAGCCACATTTTCACCTGACAGATTTCAGATCCTTCCTTGGCTTTAACCTGTCATTGGCACACTGGATGAGAATGTGAAAGTGTTTCATCAACAGTATAACTAAATTTTATGCTTTCCTGCTTTCAAGGGTACTTAAATACAAAGTATAAAATGTATTGTAATCCATATATTTATATAGCGGCCTCACTGTCTAGTATAAAACAACATTGGTACAGTATATAGATACAGATGTTCGGTGGAAGCCAATTGAGTGTTCATATAGTCCCTATAATGATATTCAGTCAACACTTAGCGGTATGATGTTTGGGTACCTCTCTTCTACAAGCTCTTATAAAAGTCTTCCTATAGCTTACCTTTAAAGATGTATTAAACAAGTTTAGTATTCAATATATAATATACTAATTACCAAAACACTACATAATAATTAATTTTATATTCTTACTAATCTACTATATATTTGTCTAATTCTGTCTGTCTTCTTGTAATGGAAATCCCGCATCGCTGATTGGTCGTGCCCGGCCGGCCGCGACCAATCAGCGACAGGCGCAGTCCGGACGCGAATTGCGGTGAAATTAGAATGATGCAAGCCACCACTACCATCCGGAGATCTGCGGCGCTAGCCGCTGATCTCCTGACGGTTGCCACGGGTCATCTCCTGCTGCACGGAGGTTAGCGGCGACGCAGCCGGGAGATGGCCGGTGCTAGCGATCTCGCTCAGTGTGTAATCTGTCACCGAAAGTTGCAGGCCTATGTAATTGGCCTGGGTCCGGTCCGATGGGCGGTGTTTCTTCTTTCTTCTCCACCCCATCCGTGGCCCCCATCTGCGCTCTTCTCTGGTATTCTTCTCCATTGTTTGCACGTGCGCAAAGCAATCTTGCTTCGCGCATGAGCAGTATGCTTTGCCCAACTGCGGGCAAAGCCAAAAAAAAATTACTGCGCATGCGCCAGTACACTATGTCCCGGAACACAGTGATATACTTCCAGGACATAGTGTACCGGCGCATGCGCAGTAATGATTTTCGGCTTTGCCCGCAGTTGAGCAAAGCATACTGCGCGCGTGCAAAGCAAGATTGCTTTGTGCACGTGCGAATGATGGATAAGAATACCGGAGTAGAGCGCGGACGGGGGCCACGGATGGGGTGGAGAAAAAAGAAGAAACATCGCCCATCGGACCGGACCCAGGCCATTTACATAGGCCTGCAACTTCCGGTGACAGATTCCATTTAAACTACATACATATTCTGGAATACCCGATGCGTTAGAATCGAGCCACCATTCTAGTTTATATATATTTATGTACTTTAAGACACAAGTTTCTATTCATTTACCATATTTTTCAGACTATAAGACACACTTTTTAACAAGAAAACCTCTTGTTGAAAAGTGTGTGCATCTTATAGTCTGGAGGCAGATTCCTGTGATGGAGGAGAACACAGACACCACGTCCTTCTCAATCACTGAGACCTGCTCTCTCTTTTACCCTACACTAAATTATGTGATTGGTGCAGAGCAGGAGAGAAAGTTTACCAGGACCTGAACACAGGCTGCAAAGCTGAGCAGCTGAAGGATCTTCCACTTGATTAACTCAAGGACCTTTCAGGTCATGTATCTGATCACATGACCTGAAAGATCCTTATGTTAATTGGGTGGAAGGTCATCATCTCATCTCATACAGCCTCCATTCAGGTCCCGATCAAGAACCGCAAGATGTGGTAGTAAATAGTGTGTGTGTGGGGGTGTTTAAATGTGCATGTAGCAGAGCTGTGTGTCTATATATGCATGCAGATTAAATGTAGCAAAGCTGTGTGTGTCAACATATGCTGCTTGTATTGGAGCTGTGTTTTTCTATATGTGCATGTACTAGAGTGTGTGTGTCTATATGTGCATATATTAGCGTTGTGTGTGTCTATATGCATGTAGCAGAGCCATGTGTCTATATATATATATATATATATATATATATATATTGTGATAAAACACTCCGGGATCGCCTTTGCTGGGGTCAAAGGTCACGTGCGTTCAGTATGAAACTCAGGCGCAGAGCTGGGATTCGTGTATAACTGACCCTGGGTCAGGTTTATTAACGGTGAAAGCAATGCAAAAGGAAATAAACCATAAAACAAATCCTTGCCTGTCCAGCACTAACTAAACAATGGACAACCTAACTACCAACTGGCGGGCTTCTCCCGTCCAGCCAAACCACAGTTGCAGTGGACACTGCTTCCACTCACGTGTGTCTCTCACACAGACAGGCTCTCTGTGTTCCCAGGCTGAGACACTCACACAACCACCTGGCATCCTTTTATATCCACCTCCCATTATCCATTAGTAAGCAGGTGCGATACTGACCAGACTAGGCCACATAGGAAAGGAATCTGGGCGAGATATACCTGCCCTCATCTACTATTCCCACATGATTCTCACATATCCCCCCCCTCTGCTCAGACCACTCCGGTCGAGCAATGACACCCGCCAAACAGTGCACTCGGGACAGGGCATCTGCATTTCCCATCTGTACCCCTGGGCGGTGCTCCACCGTAAAAGTGTAGGCCTGCAGGGCAAGGAACCACCGGGTCACCCGGCTATTCCGTTCCTTGTTCAAGTGCATCCACTTGAGAGGGGCATGGTCAGTGATCAGCCTGAACTTTCGGCCCACCAGGTAATATTTGAGGGCCTCTAGAGCCCACTTAATGGCGAGGCACTCTTTTTCCACGACTGCATACCTTTGCTCGTGTTTATTCAGCATTCTGCTGAGATAGAGGACTGGGTGTTCCACTCCGTCCCTCACTTGTGAGAGTATGGCCCCGATACCGGTATTAGAGGCATCTGTTTGTACCACAAACTCGCTGCAGAAGTCCGGAGTCACCAGTACGGGCTGAGAGCAAAGTGCCCATTTTAGGCTATGGAAGGCTTCTTCAGCCGCTAAACTCCATTTAATCATGACGGAGTCTTTCCCTTTTGTAAGCTCCGTCAGGGGGGTAGCGATGGCTGCAAAATTGGGTATGAACCGGCGATAATAGCCGGCGATCCCCAGGAAGGCTTGCACCTGCTTCTTGTTGACAGGTTGTGGCCAGTCCTGAACCGCCTGAATCTTATCAACCTGGGGTTTAGCAACACCCTTCCCAATTACATACCCCAAATACCGGGCTTCTTCTAGCCCGATGTGACATTTCTTGGGGTTCGCGGTTAGACCTGCCTCCCACAGGTCGTCAATCACAGCTTGTACTTTCTGGAGATGAGTCTCCCAGTCCAAACTGTAAATGACAATGTCGTCCAAATAGGCCGAAGCGTACTGCCTATGTGGCCTCAGGACTCGATCCATCAGTCTCTGGAAGGTCGCCGGTGCTCCGTGCAGTCCAAACGGCATATACACATACTGAAATAGACCTTCTGGGGTAGCAAATGCCGTCTTCTCTCTGGCAGCCTCCGCCAGAGGGATCTGCCAATACCCCTTTGTTAGGTCTAGAGTCGTAATATACCGGGCTTTTCCTAACCGATCTATTAACTCGTCGACCCGGGGCATAGGGTAGGCATCAAATTTTGAGACCGCATTCAGTTTCCTGAAGTCATTGCAGAACCGGATGGTGCCGTCCGGTTTAGGAATTAGCACAATCGGGCTGGACCAAGCACTGTGCGATTCCTCAATGACTCCTAACTCTAACATTGCCTTCACTTCTCGGGAAACGGCTTCACGGCGCGCTTCCGGGATTCTGTAGGGCTTTACGTGAACTGTGACACCAGGTTCCGTTACGATGTCATGTTCCATGAGCGTAGTCTGCCCAGGTTTTTCTGAGAAAAACTTTTGGTTGTGAAGTAGACACTGCCTGACCTCAGTCTTTTGCCGCTCCGAGAGAGTCTCTGCCACCCGTACCTCCGGTACGGTATGCGAGCAGACGGGACGGGCCAGCTCCGCTGACAAGGCAGACCGATCTTTCCAGGGTTTTAGCAGATTTACATGATAAATCTGTTCTGGTTTCCGTTTACCTGCCTGGTATACTTTGTAGTTTACTTCACCAACTCTTTCCTTAATCTCAAAGGGGCCCTGCCACTTTGCCAGGAACTTACTGTCCACCGTGGGGACCAGGATCAACACCCTATCTCCAGGTGCAAACGTGCGGATCTTGGTGCCCCTATCATAGATTCTTTTTTGGGCTCCTTGAGCCTGTATCATGTGTTCTTTGACGATAGGCATAACAGCCGCAATACGGTCCTGCATTTGTGTGACGTGATCTATCACTGTTTTAAACGGAGTGACCTGACCCTCCCAGGTTTCTTTTGCAACGTCTAACAGTCCGCGAGGACGTCGGGCGTACAATAACTCGAAAGGCGAGAATCCCGTGGAAGACTGGGGTACTTCCCTGATGGCAAAAAGCAAATATGGAAGTAAATAGTCCCAGTTCTTCCCATCCTTGTCTATCACCTTTCTCAGCATCTGCTTCAGAGTTTTATTGAACCGTTCGACCAACCCGTCTGTTTGAGGGTGATACACGGATGTGCGTAACGGTTCGATTTGTAACAATCGGCAGAGCTCCTTCATTACCCTGGACATAAAGGGGGTCCCCTGGTCGGTGAGTATCTGTTTTGGTATACCGACCCGACTAAACACATGCACCAGTTCCTTGGCAATCGTCTTGGTGGCCGTGTTACGCAAAGGGATGGCCTCCGGGTAACAAGTGGCATAATCCAAGATGACCAGGATATGTTGGTGTCCACGTGCAGACCGTGGAAGGGGCCCAACTAAATCCATCCCAATCCTCTCAAACGGGACTTCAATAATAGGTAGGGGTACCAAAGGGCTACAGAACCGGGGCTTAGGTGCAGAGGCTTGGCAGTCAGGACAAGACTCACAATATACACGAATATCGTGATGCATGCCTGGCCAAACAAAACAGTGTAATATCCTTTCGGTGGTTTTCTGGACTCCCAGGTGACCTCCCATCACATGTCCGTGGGCCAGGTCCAGCACCTGTCGCCGGTAGGGTTTTGGCACGACTAATAGTTGCACCGTATCTTCCCCCTTTTTCTCTATCTGATAGAGTAAATCATTCTCCAGAACCATGTAAGGATATGCAAGCCTAGAGCCAGGTTCTACGGGTACCCCATTTATCACTTTTACATTCGTCCTAGCCTGAGAAAGGGTAGGATCCTTTATTTGCTCGCTTTGGAAGTCATCTTTCTGAACTTCTAAATCCGGCAAACGGGGAGGTGGACGGCTGTCGGCCTCCTCCTCTTCCCCGGTCTCTTTCGTATCACCCGCCATGACTGAAAACGGGAACTGCAGGTCATTTCCCGCAGACTCTTCCGCCGAGTCTTCCGGGGAGACCTCTCCCAGGGATTCGGGACCCACATGCGCCCTGGGAGAAGAACCATGTACACTATTACCCGAGGGCATCAACTGATTCTCCCACAATTGCCAGAAGTGGGGAAAATCCCGGCCCAGGATAACATCATGCAATAACGCCGGGACGAGTCCCACTTTATTTTGCACAGACCCATAGGAAGTAGTAATGCATATGACCGTGGTGAGGTACGAACAGGTGTCTTCATGCACACACATTACAGAAAATTTGTCTGATGGTCCAGTCGGGGCTGACACCAGACTGGCCTTCACCAGAGTCACCACACTTCCCGAGTCTAACAATGCCACCACATTTTTGCCATCAACAGTTAAATCACACAAGTGTTTTTCCACATCCTTTTGACCGGCATTCACACTCACTACCCGTGCAACCATAGACATGCGGTTGACGTCGCACTGCATGGGTTCAGTAGTGACCGGACAGTTCGCAGCAATATGTCCCATCTCTTGGCAGCGGAAACACCTAACGGGCCCCTTGCTTAGACCATAGTTCGTTACTCTCGACCTCGCAGTGCGGGCAGTCACGTTTTCCTCCCCCACTGTCTTAGGGATTTTTCCATCTCCCCTACTCCCTGGAACAGTCTTACCGGTTCCACGTGGAGATGACGAAGAACGAGGTGGGGTAACGTCGTCTCCGAGTCCTTCCGCCACGGAGTAACGTTCAACCAGATCCACCAGTTGATCTGCCGTCGTAGGATTTCCATGGCTTACCCACTTCCTCAGGGCTGGCGGTAGAGCTCTCAGGTACTTGTCCATGACGACTCTCTGGATTATCTCTGGCGCTGTCAGCACCTCGGGTTGTAGCCACTTCTTCGTCACGTGGATCAGGTCGAACATCTGTGACCGCGGTGGTTTATCCGGCTGATAAGTCCATTGATGCACTCTCTGTGCACGGACAGCGGTCGTCACTCCCAGCCGGGCCAAGATCTCGGATTTCAATTTGTCAAAGTCCTGCGCAGCTTCAGGCTCTAAGTCATAATAAGCCTTTTGGGCCTCACCGGAAAGAAACGGGGCAATCAAGCCGGCCCATCGTGCCTTCGGCCATTTTTCTCACACCGCCGTCCGTTCAAACGTGGTCAGGTATGCCTCGACGTCATCTTCGGTCGTCATTTTCTGCCAGTACCGACTCACATGAATTACTCTCGACTCGGCTTCCAGGTTAAGCTCAGCTCACCTGCTGGAGAAGCGAACGATCGGTAACTGTCATGTCCACCAACTCCTTCAGCTGGGCCATCATCACCCGATTAGCTTCTTGCTGGACGGCGGTGGTCTGTACCAGCGCTTTCACCACGTCCTCCATGCTCATGCTTGCAATGTGATGCCAGCGTTCACCACCACAATGTGATAAAACACTCTGGGATCGCCTTTGCTGGGGTCAAAGGTCACGTGCGTTCAGTATGAAACTCAGGCGCAGAGCTGGGATTCGTGTATAACTGACCCTGGGTCAGGTTTATTAATGGTGAAAGCAATGCAAAAGGAAATAAACCATAAAACAAATCCTTGCCTGTCCGGCACTAACTAAACAATGGACAACCTAACTACCAACTGGCGGGCTTCTCCCGTCCAGCCAAACCACAGTTGCAGTGGGCACTGCTTCCACTCACGTGTGTCTCTCACACAGACAGGCTCTCTGTGTTCCCAGGCTGAGACACTCACACAACCACCTGGCATCCTTTTATATCCACCTCCCATTATCCATTAGTAAGCAGGTGCGATACTGACCAGACTAGGCCACATAGGAAAGGAATCTGGACGAGATATACCTGCCCTCATCCACTATTCCCACATGATTCTCACAATATATAATGAAAAAATACAAAAGCAGCACAGATGAAAAAAGAAAAAAGAGGGTGCACGCTCCCAGCTATATACCAAACCTTTGAAATATCCATCAAAAAAAAGAAAACAGCACGCCTTAGAAGATATGAAGGTGTTTTATTCAGCCCATAGGGCTATGTGCCCATTCAGTGGAACGTTTTGGTCCAAAAAGTGTGCGGACCTTTTTCATATATTTTGTTGAAAGCCTGAAATTGTTGTTGAAATATGAGTGCGCTTCAAAAAGTGACAAGATTCCACAAAGAAAATTTCATTAAGATGTGGTCTATTGCAGTCCCCTCCAATAGGAGAAAGGGCCCCCAATAACCGTTCCCCATCTGTAAGAGGCAGAAGTCCACAGCGAGGGTCAGAGACAAGTGGCCTCCTTTAGCAAAGGCCAAAGGAGACACAGTCTTACTCCCAGCATCTGCCTGTGTTCCCTTCCAAGAAAGAAGTGTGAGACAATGACTGTCAACTACCCTCCCAAGAGAGGAGAGCCTGAAGTTAGGTGGGAGTGGAACCTGATTTTCACACATTACCCCCTAGATCTGTCCAGAGAGGAACAGTAAAGGACTCACATACTGACAAATTCTAGTGCCAAAAGGACACATGTAAATAGGGTGACACACAGTGAAAAACACATATAAAAATAAATAATGAAGGTATTTCCAGTGTAATACTGACCAAACCTTTGACTGGAAATTTAAAAATTCTTCATCCTAAGGCCTAAATCTCCTGAAAAATGTTTGTACTCAATAAATATGAGAAGTGAAGTGTGTGTGCAAATATTTGTCAGGTTTCAAATCTCAGTAAATTAAGGCACTGCAGTTACCATTTCTGGGACACTTGGAAATTTGGGCTTTCAAACTTAATCGAACTTAGTGGCTTGGGTCCTGGAGGGCTATGCTTTCCCCCTGATGACTATATAAAGCACCCAGTGCTCTAAAAAGCCCATCAAACCCAGTATACATATTGTATCAATCTACTAAGATTGCTGGTCCTAAAACCTCCTTTACGAAAGATACTACACTTGATCTTAGCCAAAAGGCTGTGAAGCAGTGTGTCTATATGTGCATATGCAGAGAGACAGTAACAATAGATTTCCTTAGAGAAGAAAGCAGATAGGCACATACCGTCCCGTGCAAAAAAATCCTTTATTGTGGCATCATCATACCAGCAGCAGGCAGATAAAACAGTAGAGCAAATACAGACGACGATCGTTTCGCGCTTCTACAGGTCATATCATGCGTCACATTACCGATTGGCAGACAACACCACTATCCACCACTGACTGAGGCTGAGGACAGCACCCTGAATATACCTGACATTCTGAACTAGCTGTTATAGAACCTCACCATACAACACAATGATTCTACGCACCCTAGGCATACCTGACATTCTGAACTAGCCGTTACAGGACCTCATTGTATAGCAGAATTACCTTATATGGCAGGGGCTATATACCCCCATAGGATCCTATGATTTTTTTCATTTAAGTGATATATTTACTGATTTATACACACGAACAACTCAGGAGCAGTCTGTGTATTGATGAAGGTCAGCTGTTATGACCGAAACGTTTACTGACTTTGATTGCAAATAAAATTTCTCGTTTATTCTCACGTTGAGTGCCAAAATTTACTTTATTATTGTTCTGGTGTGGGAACCTATTTTGAGCACCAACACAGCTGTGCCACGATATACTTGATATCAAATTAAAGCCAAACTGACTGCTAGTTTTTACAAGACATTTTTACAGAAAAACATCTGCATCTTTTAAGAAAACCATGATTTTTGTGCACAACAATGCTCCATTGCATGCATAGAAGTACTCTACATCTTAGCTAGTGAGCACGTGCCTTAAATATGAAATAATAATGACATGGTCACTTTCCTCACCTGACTTAAACCCTATGAGATCTTGTAGACTTTTCTTAAATGGGAGATTTATGATGAAATAAAACATAACACTATTCTGAACAGGGTTTTTGAGGATGTGGTTGGTGCTATCTAAAAAATTGATCGTCAACAGATTAAGAAAACTGGCGTACTCCATGGATGGAAGGCTTATGACTAGTGATGGGCGAACCCGAACAGTAAAGTTCGGCGTCTGTAGCGAACATATACTGTTCGGGCATGGACAACGAACACAGACTTCACTAGGAAGTCCATGTTACTGTTTGGGTTCGGCCCCCCGAACACTGTTTGTCACTCTGTCATGTGCAAGACAGCGCTGCCAACACTATTTCTGATCGTCAATAATGATCAGACAGCCGCGGTAATGATCTCTTCTATTAGCCATGGCTGCGAGTGTCTCTTCTTCCTCTTATTTTTTCTCTTTATTGTCAATTGAAATCTGGGGACCTGTGAAAGTCTTACCAATGGAAATGATTTTATTGCCAATCAGAAGCAGTGTTGGCCACGCTGTCATGCACATGGCAGCCTGGAAAACACTGGATGTTCGGCCCCCCATTCAAGTGAATGGAGCCTGGGTTCAGGTTCGTGTCCGGGTACTGTTTTGGTACCTGAACCTGAACTTTTTTTAACTGTTCGACCCCAACATTCAGAGGTTCGCCCATATCTACTGGATCTTGATAAAGACCTTACGTAGAAACGCATAGATCTGTGTTTCCATGCAGTGTTGCCAGACATTATGTGCCTGAGAATATTTTAATGCCATTTTGACAATAAATATTTGTTTTTAACTGTCACCCGACATCGCTGGATCCTTCCATTTTTTTGTACTGATTTCTACTGGACATGTTGAAAAGAAAGCCTGAGGAATTATTAACACATATAAAGACTATTATTCCAGAAGAAACATGTAAGACAAACAAGAGGCAGAAGAGTCACCTGCAGCCATGACTAACAAAAGAGACCATAAAAAGCATCGAAGAAAGATGACTGGCAAGAGCAAAAGGTAACAGACAGGAAACAGACAGCATAAGTAAAAAACTAAAGAAAGCCATTTCGGCAGACAAAGAACTTTATTAGCAAAGATATATACAGAGATAGAATGCAACCATCTGAGTGGCAAGACCAGTAAGGCATACTTAAAGATGAAAGAGATACGGTGAAAGTTTCAAACAGGAGTGGACATTTTGAAAGATGCCAATGAGAAAAAGCTAAATGAGCCAGAACAGAAAGAAAGATGGAAAGCGTACACAGAGCACCTATACAAGAATGATGGTGATACAGGTAGAAACTGAAACTGGAAATGATAAAGAGCTGAACATCTGAAAAGATGAATTCGTTGTTGCGATAAAGTTTTTGTCATGCAACAAAGCGCTTGGACTTGACAATATTCCAAAAGAGCTAAAGAAGTCTTCTGAAGCAGGAACTGAAGTCATCACATGTCTGTTGTGTCAACAGATATGGATAACTGGTAAATGACGCAAGGACTTGACAAGATTTGTGTCTATTCCCATTCCAAAAAGGGAGATGCTACCAACTGTGGAAACTATTGCACTATTTCGCTCAAGCTTCATGCCAGTAAAAAATACCACTGAAGATCCTATAAAGATGTTTACAGCCTTACTTTAACAATGAGATTCTAGAGGAACGAGCATGATTCAGAAAAGGCAGGAGAACAAAAGTTGTGATTGCTAACATAAGACGGATAATGGAAAATGCCAAACAATTCAACAATGAGATTTATTTTTGCTTCATTGACTACAGCAAAGCCTTCAACTGGGTTGATCATCAGAAACTTTGGAATATCATGAAGGATATGGGTGTGACAAACCACTTGATCACCCTCATTAAAAAACTTGACATTGACTAAGAAGCAGCAGTCTGAACAGAACACACCTACATGGCATGGTTCAAAGTAGAGCAAGGTGTCAGACAGGACTGCATGCTGTCACCATTTTTCTTCAATTTATAAGCAGAAGCTATTTTTAGGAAGGCTGAACTTGTCAACAGTGAGATGGAATCAGAATTGCTGGATGAATCATCAACAATTTTAAATACGCAGATGATACAACAACGATAGCAACAAACGTGGATAAAATGAAGAATTTATTACACAGCGTCAAGATGGCAAGCTCGAACATGGAACCGCAACTCAAAACAAAATAGACAAACATATTGACTACTGCCAGATACAATTGGGACACATTTGAGATGGAAGGCGACAAACTAGAAGTTCTAAAGGATTTCAACAGGAGAATAGCAATGGGCAAGTCAACAATGAAGTCACTGGACAAGGACTAAAAATCGAGGAGCATTTCAGTGACAATGAAAACATGGATTGTACATAGTTTGGTCTTTTCTGTGGTATATAGATGTGAAACATGGATGATAAAGATACAAGAGAAAGATGTTATTAATACCATGGATGGCAAGAAGTACAAACAAATACATTTGAGAACAAATCAATCCAGACATGTCACTCAAAGCAACAATCACCAAGCTACTACTTGCCTATTTTGGACACATAGTAAGCAAAGTTGGAGAAATCTGGTCTGCCGAGGATCCATTACACAATAGGAAACCAGATGTGGTATTGATGCGGTTTTATTTGTCAATGGGTTTCGAGATGATCATAACGCTTTATCAGGACAAACCACAATGTTCTTTGCTTGAAAGCTATTAAAGGAGTTGTGACCTTCACAGCGCCTCCAGGTGAGCAAATCCTGTTTCACTTTTTCCTTTGTAAACCGGATAAGACCCATTGCATTTATTGTTATTCCAGTTTTTATGTAAAGCCATAATTTGAACACATGATATGAAGAGAACAATCACTGGAGAAGGATATCATAGTCGGAAGACAAAAAGGAACAAGGTGAGGAGGAAGACCAGCAACCCAATAACTTGCTACTACCAAGACAATGGGAGGGAAGACCCTGGTGAACCTATTTAGGCTTGCATAATATTGATCTTTCAACAGAGCATTCATCCATCAAGTCACCATGGCTCGAGATAGAGCTGAAGGTCACTAAATAAATAATAATTCTGCACACATAGATATTCTTTTAAAAAAGACAAAACCTCACTTTTACTTTCTTACATATTCAGGCTTCAGGTTTATTTAACTTTTGGATTTATTGACAAGACTGTAGTTTTTCAATAATACAACTATTCATCAAAATAATGAATCACTTAATATATGCACAGCTTAATTCTATTTGAGGGAATATACAGGGGGGGCCATTTATATGTCTACACCTAAATAAAAAGGGAATAGTTGGTGATATCAACTTCGTGTTTGTGGAACATTAGTATATGGGAGGGGGAAATCTTTTCAAGATAGGTGGTGACCATGGTGGCCATTTTGAAGTCGGTCATTTTGGATCCAACTTTATTTTTTCCAATGGGAAGAGGGTCATGTGACACATCAAACTTATTGAGAATTTCACAAGAAAAACAATGGTGTGCTTGGTTTTAATGTAACTTTATTCTTTCATGAGTTATTTGCAAGTCAACAATTTCTGACAGCTGCATTTAAGTCGTGATTCGGCAAGCACGCTAGAATCCCACCCATCAATGACCCCATCACATGATCGTGGGTCAACGATGGGTTGGTATGACAGCCAGAGGTCTCCAGCAGACTTCTATGGTTGTCATAGCCAGGTTTTATGAGAGACCTACGATCGGCGTTCGTAATAAGTGAGCATTTCTGCTAAATACAGGCGATCTGATCATCGCCTGTATGTAGCAGAGCCAATCAGACAACTGCAGCTTCAAGTCTACCATGGAGACTATTGAAGCATGCAAATAGGAAAAAAAATGTTTTTAAAAATATTAAAAAAATATAAAAGTTCAAATCACTCCCCTTTTTCCCATTTAAAATAAAACAATAAATAAAATCAAATATACACATTCAGAATTGCCCAATCTATCAATATAAAAAAAGAATTAACCCGATTGTTAAACGGCATAACAAGAAAAAAGGCAAAACGCCAGAATTCCGTTTTTTTGGTCGCCGCAACATTGCATTAAGATGCAATAACAGGTGATCAAAAGATCGTAACTACACCAAAATGGTATCATTACAATGTCAGCTCAGCATGCAAAAAATAAGCCCTCACCCAGCCCAAGATCACAAAAAATTAAGACACTACAGGTATCGGAAAACTTTAGAATTTTTTTTCACCACTTAAATAAAAATAACCTAGACATGTTTGATGTCTATGAACTCATAATGACCTGGAGAATCATATTGCCAGGTCAGTTTTAGCATTTAATGAACATGGTAAAAAAAAGAAAAAAAAAACAACTGTGGGATTGCACGTTTTTTGCAGTTTCACCGCACTTGGAATTTTTTCCTGTTTTAAAGTATACGATATGTGAAAACCAATGGTGCTGTTCAAAAATATAACTCGTCCTGCAAAAAACAAGCCCTCACATGGCCATTTTGACCAAAAAAATATGAACGCTACGGCTCTGGGAAGAAAGGGAGCAAAAAAACAAAATGCAAAAACAAAAATACATCTGGTCATAAAGGCGTTAAAGAAGAAAGTTTGTAATGTTTAGGGATAGATGGATCCGGTCAATTTTAATTTGCCCGTTAGCACAGATTTTACACGGAAATTGGCTTAGCCTAAACGTTGTTATCTATTAATTTATTTTCCTTTGTTATGTTCTGGGGTCTCTACATACCCCAGATCATAATAAATGTAATAAGTAAAAAAAAAAGTCCTTACACTCTCTTCATCGCTCCGGTCTTTTGTCCCTCTACGTCTCACCATCATCTGTTCGGTCAGCATCGTAACTCTGATGCCTTCTTCGTGAGCTGAAGTCCCTGGGCTTTTCCTAGTGAGCCAGGATTTTCATCTCTAAAAAAGGTCAGTGAGGAGTCTGCACAACCCCACAAAATGTCAGTGTCATAACTTGCACCATGCATAGCCATTGCGCCCCTTACGCAGATCTGTCCTGGGCTTCAAAAGAGCCGGAAGTCCTGACTCAGTGTGAGAGGCTCAGGGATTTCAGTACTCATGACGTGGATCAGAAGATGTGATGAGGACTGAAGATGTGACAGTGAAAAGTGGAGGAACCAGATAGGTAAGACGTAAGGTGAGTATGAAGATTTTTTTATTTACTTTCTGTGGCTTTATATAGTCCAGAAATAGTCAGCCAGTAGCGAATTACAAAAAATTTTGGAGAGTGTGGATTTTGATAATATTCAAGTAGAATACAATTCCAATCAAATTTATTCGCTTATCGCTTGTAATGATGTGCTGTCATCTTCATAGACCATTTCCTCTTTGCATTGAGAGCATAAATGGAGAGCTGACATCAGGAATTTGCTTCCTCCATTCCTGCTTTCCTTATTAACCTATTGAGTCTGTCTGTAAATAGGAGATGTAATAAGTATTAGCAATGTTTCACTATACCATGAGCTAGCATTATGGAGTGTTTAGGTCCAGTTTTACAGATTTGTAAAATGAGTTATTCATATTAATATGGGCACTAAATATCAATACTATCTTTTCACTACAAAACTAAATGCAATTTACAAGTATTTCTTGTTGTTACATACATTTGACATTGCTTTGTGCTGTGCATCACATTGGTTAAAATTAAATAGAGTGATCCACAACATTTAGAAAAACACCTATTTAGTAATATTTTTCAGATAGTTGATTATGAACATATTGGGAAAACATGTGTGGACTGGGGTAGTTGCATTTAGCAACAAATATCTCACCAATTCTATATTTTAAGAAAAGCAATTTGTATCGGTGAGTTGCAAAGCACGTAGTGAAATCTGCAGTGCATTGGGGTGCAAAAGTTAAGAAAGTTCTCAGTTCAAAAGTCATCACAGCTTATATGGTTCTACTCAATATCATTCGATATATACTGTAAATATGAAAAAACTTGTTTGTTACAAAATATTTTTGGCAGTGTTTCAAAAATATGGGCAACCAAATTTGTTTCAAGCAAGTGATGGTCGTTCAAGCTCACCTCTGGCAAGTAAGAAAGAAAGAAGTTGACTCAATCATTGCATTGTGTGTCTGTGCCACACTACTGTAAGTATGGGGAACAACAAGAGGAGAAGAGAACTGTTTGAGGACATTATAACCAAAATTGCTGAAAAATATTGACAATCTCAAGGTTAGAAGTCCATCTCCAGAGCTCTTGATGTTCCTTTGTCAACACTGCACAAGAAGTTTACAACCCATGGCACTGTAGCTAATATCCCTGGACATGAAAGTCAGAGAAAAATTAATGAAAGGTTGCAATGCATGAATGTCCAAATGGTGGAAAGCAGCCCCAATCAAGTTCCAAAGAAACTCAAGCTGTCCTGGTGGCTCAGGGTGCATCAGTGTCAGCGTGAACTATTAGTTGACATTTGAATTAAATGAAACGCTCTAACAGGAGACCCTGGAGGACCTACTGCTGACAGAGACATAGAAAAGGTAGACTGCAGTTTGCAGAAATGTTCATGAGCATGCTAAAATACTTCTGGGAAAGCATCTTGTGGACAGGTGAGACCAAGATAGAGTTTTTTTTGCAAAGCATATCTTTCTACCATTTACTGAAAATGGAATGAGATCTACGAAGAAAAGAATACAGTACCTACAGTCAAATATGGTGGAAGTTTAAAAATGTTTTGGGGTTGTTTTGCTGCATCTGGCACTAGGTTCCTTCACTGTTACACTGAGAAATGGATGAAAAAAATGCTCCTTATACTGTCATGAATATGGTTTCTTCAGGGGATCTATACTATGTTTTACAATAAAGCTGAAAGACATGCCTTCTCTGTGTTTTCAAGAAACTGGTGCAGTTTTATGAAGAATGGTATGACTACTTTAAATATAGAAAGGCTAGAGACATTTTAAATAAAGATGAGAAGACTAATTTATTCCATTCTATATTCAATAAATACATATCTAGTTCTGCTCAAAGCTAAAAAAATGCTGTAATTTCCATTTGTATTTAAAAAATAGGACATGAAATCATCAGGTGGGAGAAGTAATTATATATATGTAAGTGTTATGATTTTATGAAGCTAGAAAATGCATGAATTTACAATACATTGATTGTACCCATCTGTGCAGGAAGTCATTGACTAGTGTGAAAAGATAATGGTAAGGCTAGTTTCACACTAGCGTTTATTCAACGCAGCGCATGGCGCCGCTAAGCCCCGTCCCCTGCCAGCTCCCTGCCCGCCCCATCCAGTCATCGCCGCCTACTATCGCACATGGACACTTGCGATCTGCGTACCCTATCTTTAGCATAGGTTGCACAGATCATGCACTGGCCGTGCGCTAGTAGGATTTTGGCGTGTGCTGCGCACTTTTGAAGATGTGCCCGTGTGTGCCGAACGCAGCATGTTGCATTTCGGCACGCTCGGCGCACCTTCAAAATCCTACTAGCGCACGGCAAGCGCACGATCTGCGCACCCTATGCTAAATATAGGGTGCGCAGATCGCAAGCGTCCATGTGCGATAGATAGTAGGCGGCGATGACCGGATGGGGCGGGCAGGGAGCCGGCAGGGGGTGGGGCTTAGCGGCGCCGTGCACTGCGTCGAATAAACGCTAGCGTGAAACTAGCCTAACTAAAGTATATTGTTTTCCTCTTTAAAAGGATGTGGCTTGTTATAATGTATCATGCACACTGTGGTCAGGATTGGCTAGCACACACTTAGCATATTACATTATAATGCATCTAGACAGTAAAACACCACTCAAGTTTTTTTTATTGGAGCCCTGGGATGGTGGAACTAGTCTAATGCTCCAGTGGGTCTCCAGCAGGTCTGGCATGACAGATTGCTCCAGGGTAGGGTGGAGGAATCTGGAAGTCACAACTCAATGTAACTCTATCAGAGCCAGAAATAGACCAGAATGAGGCTCTCACAGACTTGCATTGAGAGCCTGTGACCATTATCTCTGACTTCTGGTCAGATACAAGCTGTGGTCACTAGAGATGAGCGACTTTGCCTTTTTTAGGGTCAAGTGGGGTTTCATTAAACCCGACTTTCTCAAAAGTCGAGTCGAACGAAATCGGCCAACTATCGTGAAAAGTTGAAGGTCCGACTGAAACACGAAACCCAATTCAAGTCAATGGGGAAGCAAAGTCGGCAGGGAGTGGAGGACAGTAAACACACTTACATGCCGGACCGCTTTTTTAAAGTGCGCGAAAACTCTCTCTCTCTCTCCCCGGACGCTGCACATGTCATCTCGTTGCCCACAGTGTACGTCCTTGCTTATCTCATTGCCCACAGTGTATGTCCTTGGTCAGTGGCTGAAAAAAGTCACTTGCAAGCATTCTGGGAAATGGAATGGTGGATAATCGGACGTGTTGAGGCATGGTATTCCAGAGGATGAGGGATATTCGGGAGAAATCTTGGAGGAGGTTGTGTGAGGAATGAATAAGTGTGAAGGAGAGTAGGAGGTCTTGGGAGGATCAAAGATTGCGTGAGGGAAGATATTGGGACATTAGTTCTGAGATATAGGGAGGGGACAGGTTGTGGATGGATTTGTAGGTCAGTGTTAGTAGTTTGAACTGGATTCATTGGGGAATTGGGAGCCAGTGGAGGGATTTGCAGAGGGGAGAAACAGGGGAGTAGTGAGGAGAGAGATGGATTAGTTGGGCAGGAGAGTTGAGGACAGATGTTATGAATGGGTCACCGAGGAGGAAAAAACCTAAACATGTTAAGCCCAGAAAAACCAGAGAGGTTGGTAACTATGCAGATTGCAGATCCCTGATCCTACCACACAACTAGCAGCAGCCGTGGAGCGTGCCTACGATGAACCTAGACGCCTCGTCATGGCCGGAGGACTAAATAAGCCTAAAGCAAGAAAAGGGAAAACTAACTGCCCCAGAGCAGACCCCAAAGGAAAAGACAGCCCCCACACATGTATTGACGGTGAAAAAAGATGAAAACACAAACACAGGTGGGAAAATAGGCTGAGCAAACGATGGGGCCCAAACTAACTAGAGAGGATAGGAAAGGAAAGACACTGTCTGCAATCTGCCCAAAACCCTACAAAATAATGTCCAACACTTCTGATAGCAAAATTAACCCTGAAGTCACTAGACTTCTCCCACTATATCAGCACTCTGAAATATTCTGAGACAGAGCAAAAAGAGGACAATCTAATAAGGGACAAAAAGCAAATTGGCAAATACAGATAAATAAGAGTGGAAATTCAGCACAGCCCAAGCCGGGGCTGGCTGACCACACAAAAAACTGAATAAAACAACAAAATCAAGTGTGAACATTAGCAGAGAACTTAGCTTGAGCTTGAGCTGACTGGAACAGAGCTGAGAACCAATACCTGACAAGCAGAAGGAATCACCAGCACCAGAGTAGGGCGTTGGCTGTCTTAAATCCAATCTGAGATTCCTGAGGTCCAATCGTCATCCTCATTATCAGGTGGCAGATCTCTACTGATTAAATCAGCCTCACTACCTCCTGTTATCACCAGAGGGAGCCTGACTGGTAGACCAGAAAATGAACTCACAACAGACAGACTGGAGTGGTGCAAGAGAGTTGGCGGGGAGGCCACAGAGGAGGGTGTTGCAGTAATCAAGGTGGGAGATGATGAGGGCATGCACAAGAGTTTTAGTAGATTGAGGGCTGAGGAAGGGACAGATTCTGAAAATTTTTTTGAGTTGGATGTGACAGGAGGTGGCAAGAGTTTGGACGTGTGATTTGAAGGACAGGGCAGAGTCAAGAGTTACTCCAAGGCAGCGGATTTCAGGTGCGGGAGAGAGCGTGATGCCGTTTACCATAATAGATAGATCGGGTAGGGAAGATACGTGAGATGGAGGATAGATGATGACTTTGGTTTTGTCTACATTGAATTTTAGGAAGCAAGAGGTGAAGAAGGAGAATATGGCTGATAGACACTCTGGGATTCTGGACAGCAGTGAGATGACATCTGGGCCTGAGAGGTAGATCTGAGTGTCGTCCACATAGAGGTGGTACTGGAAACCATGGGACTTTATGAGTTGTTCTAGGCCAATGGTATAGATGGAAAAAAGTTGGGGCCCCAGGACACAGCCTTGAGGGACTCCAACAGAGAGAAAGCGGGATGAGGAGGTAGTGTGAGAGTGGGAATCGCTAAATGTGTGGTTGGAAATAAGCTCTGCCAATGACAGAATGACCCCACACACCTTCTGAGATGCGTGTACGATACCTACTCTGTACATTAGAATTGTATATGTGTCTTAGCAGGTGTGGGAGATCATCACTCAATGGACATCTATGTCTTCCAGTGAGGAAGTGAATTTTGTTCCATAAAGCATGGCCTCTTTAAGTAAATCTTTAAATGGTCATGGTAATTTCAACAAAGTTTGCTCAAATCATAGGAAACTTTGCAATACATCATTATAATTCATTTGTTGAATGACTTGTATCACATGAGTCGTTTTACAAATCAATGGTAAAGAAGAAACAGGTGCAGCATCAGATGATCATCACACAAGGTGGTGTGCACCTCTGTGTGCATCTCCCAAAATCTGGCATCAGTCTAGAAATGAATTAGACGGTCAGGCAGTGCCACATTTTTGTCCTGACCCATTCCATCCAATTCAGCAGAGAAGTCAAAGAACGGCGTTAATGTCAAAAGTCGCAACTTCAACTTGTGCCAAAATTTCACAACTTTCCAAAGTGTTTTTATGCCAGAAAACTGAAAACACTGATATATTGGCCGCAAAGTTTTAGAATTACCCAGTCGAAGTCCTTAATTTTATAGAAATGTCATGGATAGACCTGAAGGGAGAAGATAATGGAGAAAAAAAGTCACAATAATAATAGATTTGTAGTTTTTTTGTAGAGAAGAATGGACTAACATTCCTCCATGCTGATGTGCAGGACTAAACAGAGATTATTGGACATGCTGATGCAGTTATTGCTGCAAAGGTGGGTCACACCAGATAATGAAAGCACAGGTGCACTTACTTTTGCTACACACAGACATTATTTTGAATATATTTTCTCATTTAAAAAATGGTAAAATCTAATATTTTTGACTCATTTGTTTAATTTTGTTCTATTTCTCTATTTTAGGACTTTCAGAAATCTGATGCAGTTTTAGGTCAGATTTAGGCAGAAATATTGAAAATTCTGGAGGGTTCACAAACTTTCAAACCCCACTGTAATTGGAATGATATGAAATTAAATCATTTATTGTGAAAGCCTAAAATCGAGCAAGTAATGGACCATTATTCTATCATCTACTATCATTTTAGTTTATAAATAGAAGTTCACTATTGGACTAATGGAATGTAACTTGCACAATAGTTACACCAAAATGACAGATGAAAAGAGAGGAAACAGAGGCTACAGCATGTTTCTCTTTGAAGTTCCTCTCCCAGGAGGCAATTCATTTAATTCCAAAGAACAAAGGATTAGTAGATTGGTGCTGTTTGTGGTCCATGATAGACTGCTTGCATTACATTTTTAGTCTTCACTCGTGTAACATTGTATGACACGTTTCTGGGTAGTCTGCCATGTCATTATTTTTTGTTATACAAATCAATTGAAAAACCTAATACCAATTCTTTACAAATCATGTTCAGGTTTTAGAATGGACTAGCCAACTATGCTGTCATCTGGCCACACAAATCGCCAGGGATGCCCAAACTTTTGCATGAGCCCATTTTGCTTTTTGTAATTTTTAAAATGTAAAAGTAAAAAAAAAAAAAAAATATATATATATATATATATATATATATTAGATGGAGGAACGATGCTATCGCATCGGGAGGGCGATACTGTCACGATGGGGGCAGGCTTTTCAGGGTTGAGAATTTCTCCTCCCATGTTCTCACCCACCTATCCACTCTCTCTTTCCCCATGTGCTGACTTCTCCTATCTGTCCTCTCTTCTTTGACCAGTCTCCCCCCATGTGCTATCCTACTTGTCTGCTGTCTCTCTCCTTCCTGTTCTCCCCTCATGTGCTGTCCTGTTTGAGCTGTCTCCCCCTGTGGGTGTGTGTGTTAGTGTGAGTGTGTTAGTGTGAGTGTGTGTGTGTGTGTGGTGTGTACAGCATATAAAGTGTGTGTGTGTGGTGCGATGGTGTTCCGCTGGTGGTACCACGCAATAGGTTGGTACCAGCAGCAGTTTCCATATTGAGACACCCATTACTTGGGTGTTCCAATATGGCGGTCGGTGAACTTCCTCCACTTGGAATTCTGGGATACGGTAACATCTGGACAGAACAGGAAATGAAAACATTACAAGGCAATCATATAATTATATAAATATATAAATATATATATCTCTATATATATATACACAGACACACAGTGGGTAAGTAAAGTACAGGTGTGCGCCTTTACAAATCAAGTCCTATCAGTTTAATTAAACACAGCTGGACTCCAATGAAGGAGTAGAACTATCTCAAGGAGAATCACAAGGAAATGGACAGCATGTGACTTAAATACGAGTGTTTGAGCAAAGGGTCTGAATACTTATGACCATGAGAAATTTCAGTTTATCTTTTCTGATAAATTTGCAAAAATTTCTACAATTCTGTTTTTTTTTTCAGTCAAGATGGGTGCAGAGTGTACATTAATGAGAAAAAATGAACTTTTTTGAATTTAACAAATGGCTGCAATGAAACAAAAAGTTAAAAATGTAAAGGGGTCTGAATACTTTCCATGCCCACTGTATATATACTTAAATATATGCCTAAAATACAAAGTCAATGTGTCATATTTAACTTTAGCCCTTTCAGAGATCATTTCATCTTCAACTTGCTTGTCAAAAACAGTAATTTTAATGAGGGGGCCAAAACTTTCACATGCTACTGTGTGTAGTTGTAGGGGTATGTGAAAAAAAGTCTACTCTTTTAACCTATGTATATAATAGGGACAATACAGTTAGGGTAATGACCACTAGATGGGAGCATGGAATTCCTTATCCAAGTAGCATAGTGTTAGGGGTTTACAATAGGAGGGGTTAGCTGGATAGGAAAAGGGGGGACTTCCTAGTTAGCGTTTGTTAGGGCAGGGTTGTTCGAACCCTGTGGACAGTTTTAGTTGCCTGGGGTTGTAAAACCCTCAGTTGACATGAGCTTAAGTGCTCAGAACCCTACACAGACTACTACTAGCATTCAAGTAAAGTGCCCAGCTATCGAGGAAAGAGGAACAAGAATAGCAGCAAGGTCAGGGGGATAGAGTTCCCCAGTGAAAGAAGTGACAGAAGTAAAGGGCAGACTGCGGGCGAGTGTTCATTATGTGGCGACTCGCAGCCTGGGAGCATTATTTAGGAGCCGGGGCGAAATGGCAGAGGGAAGCACCAGTGATAGTGAGTACGGACAGAAGGGAAACTGGTAATATGTACAAGTAGGTACGACCCGCTCTCGAGCTGCATAGGAAAGAGAGTAAAGAAGGGAAAACTGCTATGGAATGTAGTGAAGATTCTATTGTCCATAATGATTGTAATCTGGATGAGCTGCGAAGAGACATCAGTAAATTCTGCATTGTGAGTTAAGCTTGGACTCTTTATTTGTATGTGTGATCGAAGGTGGTCCTGGAAGGCAGAGGGAGGACTCTGCCAGGACTGTGAGTACAGATCTTGCTATGCAGAAAATGTTGTACCTTTTTTCTGCGATGGGAGGCCTGGGCACAACAGTACCGGAGTGTTTGGCCATGACTGCGTCCCGTTACCTCTTTCACACAGTGGTGTTACATGTATATACTTTGATAAATATGGAGCATGAAAGAGCTTCCAGTCTATTGGGAAAGTTAATTTGACATATTAAAGACTGAGTTGAAAAAATTGGAATCTCATATTGCACTACATTAGAAAATTGGGCATTTATTGGTTCATCTTAGCTAAATAGTTTGACTACAATTTATCATTGTACCTTTCTTATGTAATATATAATCCAAATGGAGTGACAATGAAGACAGATACAAACTGATAAGTAGAGTTGAGCGAAACAGGTCGGTCATATTCAAAAGTCGCCGACTTTCGCTGAAGTCGGTTTTCATGAAACGAAACCCGACCATAGCGTGAGGTCGGCCACGAGGTCGGCGACCAGAGCGCCAAAGTCGCGTTTCAAAAGATGCTTCCAGCACCCTTTTTCAGACAATGATGGAGGATGCACACTGTGGGCAACGCGATGACATAGGCATCGGTCACCACCATCTTTGAGAAGGGCATGCAAGTGATTGGCTTTGTGTGGTGTCACAGGGCCTATAAAAGGGCGTGAACGCCGACTGCCATTTAACTTATGCCGATCTTAGCATAGAGAGAGCTGCTGCTGATTCTGTAGGGAGAGCGTTAGGCAGGGAAGAAGAATCAAAAAAACTGCTTCTGCTGTTAGCGATTTCCACTTACAACACAACACTTTGTGTGCAGTGACAGGGGAGGCTCTATTTTTGTGCATCAGTTCTGTTGGTTATTAGGCTGCCTTATAAGGCTCCCTGATAGCTGCATTGCTGTTTGCACACTGCTGTGCAAACTGCTTTTTTAAAAGCAAAAATACTTTTCTTCCTCTTTTCTGCACAGTTACCAAGCGTTCATTTTTCCACCCTTTTGTGTGCGCACTGTGCAGCAGTCCTGCTTATTTGGCTGCCTGCGTCCATACTTGGACTGAGAGCATCATTGTCAGCGTCCTCAAATCTCTAGTGAGATCCAAAATCTCACCAATCCTATAGACACCCTCCACCTTGTCATTCACCATCCAATTTCAGCCTGTTACATTGAGGTGTAATCTCTACTGGGCCAGAGACAATAGTTCAGCGTCCTCAAATCTATAGTGAGATTCAAAATCTCACCAATCCTATAGACACCCTCCACCTTGTCATACACCATCCAATTTCAGCCTGTTTCATTGAGGTATAATCTCTACTGGGCTTGAGACAATAGTTCAGCGTCCTCAAATCTATAGTGAGATTCAAAATCTCACCAATCCTATACACACCCTCCACCTTGTCATTCACCATCCAATTTCAGCCTGTTACATTGAGGTGTAATCTCTACTGGGCCTGAGACAATAGTTGTGCGTCCTCATATCTATAGTGAGATTCAAAATCTCACCAATCCTATAGACACCCTCCACCTTGTCATTCACCATCCAATTTCAGCCTGTTACATTGAGGTGCAATCTCTACTGGGCCAGAGACAAAAGTTCTGCGTCCTCAAATCTATAGTGAGATTCAAATTCTCACCAATCCTATAGACACCCTACACCTTGTCTTTCACTATCCAATTTCAGCCTGTTACATTGAGGTGTAATCTCTACTGGGACAGAGACAATAGTTCAGCGTCCTCAAATCTATAGTGAGATTCAAAATCTCACCAATCCTATAGACACCCTCCACCTTGTCATTCACCATCCAATTTCAGCCTGTTACATTGAGGTGTAATCTCTACTGGGCTAGAGACAATAGTTCTGCGTCCTCAAATCTCTAGTGAGATTCAAATTCTCACCAATAGTAGATACACCTTCTACCTTCTTTTACAGTACCATATAGCTGGTGGTATTTTGGGTACATTTTCATAAAAATGAGCAAGTATGGTGGAAGACGCCATGGAAGTGGGCGGGGGTTGCCAGCAGATCCCGATGGTGGTGGTGTTGCATCTGTTGGTAGTGGCAAAAGCACAATAGCACCTAAGGCAGGAAGTGTTGAGCCTTCGTCATCATCTGGCTCCACAAGGCCTCAAAGGCTCTCTTTTCTGGGAGTAGGTAAACCATTTTTAAAGCCAGAGCTTCAGGAACAAGTTTTGGCTTACATTGCTGACACAGCCTCCAGCTCTCTCACCTCCTCTTCTGAAGTTTTAAAAAATAAAAGCACTGAGTCGTCATTGGAAGCTCCTGGTCAGGAACAACACCTTTCCTTGTGTCCTTCACCCCTACCAAAAGTGAAGAATGTGGCAGGCCACACTACTGATTACTTCATGGAGCTCTTTTCACATACCATGCCTGGGTTAGCAAGTCGTGAATTCCCCTGTCCAAGATGAATCTGACATGGAGTGCACTGATGCACAGCCACTGCTAGATTTTTCTGCTGGTACATTCACTCAGAGCACTACATTGTCCTCGCAGTTTACTGAGGCAGAATCAGACCCTGATGTAACTCAGGTGCCCCTTCCCGCATACTATACCACCTTACATGGTGACACAGAGGAAGGTGCACATGAAATTGAAGAGGAGGTGATGGATGACCCAGTTGTTCACCCAGATTGGCATCCATTGGGGAAGAGGGTGCCGCTGCCAATAGCTGAGGAGAGGAGGAGGATCCGCAGCAGGTAACGACATCGCAACAGCTGTTATCTGGCATGACCGCAGCAGTCCAAAAACGTGTTACAAAAGCCAAAAGAGTTGCAGGACAGCTTGGCCAGATGGTCAAATTAGTACAGCGTGCAAGGTCTCAAAATGTCTTCCATAGTTGGAAGGGTGCAGTGTGGCACTTTTTTGAACAAAATCCTAATGATCAGGCCAAAGTTATCTGTAAGAAGTGCGCAAAGACCTTCAGCTGAGGGAAAAATCTGAGAAATTTGAATACCAGTTGCATGCTTAGACATTTAACCACCATGCACTTGCAAGCGTGGACGGACTACCAAACCTCACGTACCACATGTGCACCTGCTCTGAATGAAGGTAGTAAGCAGCGCTACATCGCTTCCCCCACTGTAAGCCCACCGGTTAGCACACCACCATCAGCAAATGTCGAGGTGTCGTCGTCGCAAGGGCAAAGCAGTCATGGAATCACAATGTTATTGCTACAAAAGACTGAATCTAGGCCATCAGCAACACCACCAACACCATCACCATCACCAACCCTCTCTCAGTCCACCATGTTCACCGCTAGTTCCACCATATGCAGCTCTCAAGTCCAGCTCACCCTACCAGAGACTCTGAGTAGGACAAGAAAGTACTCATCCTCTCATCCACGTACACTGGCTTTGAATGCCCACATTACCAAACTAATCTCGTTAGAGATGATGCCCTACCGGTTGGATGAAAGCAAAGCTTTCTGCAAGCTCATGGCCTATGCAGTAGCACGCTATGACCTACCCAGTCGGCACTTCTTTTCATGAAAAACCATCCCATCCATGCACTCAAGCAATCAGTGGATGCAGGGTCCACAGGGGACAGCGGCGGTGGGACAGTGCTGCCTAGCCCACGGTCAAGGAAACAGTTGACTGTAGGCGTTCGACCCTCCTCCTCCTCCAGAAGCGAAAGCTCATCCACAGAGCGCAGTCGCACGAGCACTCCAATCCGCAGCTGCCAATGTTGCACACGAGGTGTACCATTATCGAACAGCTAGTGGTAAGCGCCAGCAGGCTGTGTTGAAGATGATGTGTTTTGGCGACAACAGACACACCGCGGAGGTACTGGCCGACTACTTGCAGCGACAAACTGAATCATGGCTGGGCAGTCTACATCTTGAGGCAGGCAAGGTAGTTAGTGATAACGGCCGGAATTTTGTGGCAGCCATAGCCATTTCAAAACTCAGACACTTACCTTGCCTGGCTCACACCTTGAACCTGGTGGTGCAGTGCTTCCTCAATAATTATCCTGAGTTAACACCCCTGCTCCATAAGGTGCGAAGACTGTGTTCGCAAAGCCGCTGGTCGCCCGTACACTCCAGTCATATGCAGAAGCTGCAGCGATTGCCCCACCTTCCCAAGCACCGCCTAATTATCCACGTTGCAACAAGGTGGAACTCCACCCTGCACATGGTTCAGAGGCTGTGCGAACAGAGGCAGGCTGTAATTCATTTGTGGGAGGATACATGGGCAGATAGTTTAAGGGCAGACATGGAGTTGTCTGGTGTGCAGTAGTCGAAGCTGAAAGACCTCTGTTAAGTCCTTCAGTGTTTTGAGGAATGCACACGGCTGGTAAGCGAAGGCGACGCCATCATAAGCATGAGCATCCCACTTATGCGTCTGCTCATGCAAACTTTGATGCACATTAAGGAGCAGGTGTCTGCAGCTGAGGAGGAAGAGGAGGAGGGAAGCCTTGATGACAGTCAGCTATTGTCTGCTCAGGGAAGTCTCGTAGACGAGGTGAGGAAGAAACGGAAGAGGAGGAGGATGACGGGGATGATTATTTTGGAAAGGAGGATGCTTCTCAGGGGGCAAGAGAAAATGTTGGCGTTCCAAGGTCAGGTACAGGGTTTATGCGTGGCTGGAGGGATGTGGATTTGCCAGAAAGTGCTCCTCCACCCAGCACTCACAGTGCATCATTGACACCTGGAACATTGGCCCACATATGTGATTATGCCTTGCAGATCCTAAAAAGGGACCCCCGCATTGCCAAAATGATGAACGATGATGACTACTGGTTGGCCAGCATCCTGGATCCACGCTATAAAGGCAAATTCCAAAACATCATGCCACATGAGAACCTAGAGCTAATAATGGCTAACAAACATGCAACTCTGGTAAACCGTTTGTTTGAGGCATTCCCAGCACACAGCGGCTGTGATGTTTTTCCAACGAGCCATAGGGGGCAACATGGAAGAGGTGTTTGTGGTGCACACAGCCAAAGTGGCGTTGGACGCAGAGGTTTCATGACCATGTTGTGGACTGATTTTTCAAGTACCGCTCACACGACTGTTAATACTGCATAGATCGAAAGTGACAGGAGACAGCAGTTGTCAACTATGGTAAAAAACTACTTCTCCTCCCATATCGATGTTCTCCCTCACCGCTCATTCCCCTTTGACTATTGGGCCAGTAAACTTGACACCTGGCCTGAATTGGCACAATATGCCTTACAGGAGCTCGCTTGTCCTGCTGCTAGTGTGTTATCTGAACGGGTCTTCAGTGCTGCTGGATCAATCCTGACAGAAAAAAGGACCCGTCTGTCGACCCAAAATGTTGATGATCTAGCCTTCATTAAAATGAACCATGCATGGGTTTCAAAGGATTTTGTCCCACCCTCCCCTGCTGAGACGTAGGTTGCTAGAAAAATGACTTGCTTTTGTCCTCCTCTTCCGCGGACTTCTCCAATTACTCCATTTGCTGCTGCTGAATGTCCAACATCAACATATGCCAATTTTTCCACCTCCCTAACTGTGCTGCCTCCCCCCACAGGGCCGGGGTCACCACCTGGTGCACGTACCCGTGCGAGTGCCGTTGCCCTGGACAGGTGGGTGGGCACACTCTTTGGCAACGGCACTGGCACAAGATCCCTCATAGTAGAATCAAGTGTCTCTGACGGTGGGGGTGCACACCCGCCATCAGACACACCTGCATACTATGAGGGGCCCTGTGCCAGTGCCGTCGCCAACGAGTGGGCCCCCCCTGCTTGCTCAGGATCACAGCACTTGCAAAGTTGAAATACTTACCTCTCCCTGCTCCACCGTCGTGACGTCTTCCGCGTTTCCTGACTGTGACATTCTGGTCAGAGAGCGCGAAACCATCACGTCTGTACGCCCTCTGCCTAAACAGTCCAAGTGTAGTGAGATGAAAGATGGGGACGACGAGGAGTCCAGGCTAGTACAGGGATTCCCTAACGAGGAGACTTATTTAATTGTTTTCAATGTTGGGACAGCTATTTTTGTGGAGCACTATACTCTGGAGAATGATATATGAGGCCCACCATACACTGGAGCATTCCAAAGGTGGACATCAGACACTGGAGCAGCATTTACAGTGCCCATTATGCACTGGAGCATTAGAAATGGGGCCCATTATATATGGAGCATTATTTGGGCCCATAACACAGTGGAGCTTCATCCATGGGGACCAGCATATACTGTAGCATTATGTGGAGCTCATCATATACTGTTTCAAACATTATATGGGACCAATGATTCTGTATGGAGAAATATATGGGCCTCATTACTCTGTATAGCGCACTATGCGGTGGCCATAATACTGTATGGAGTAATATACTGTCCGTTTTTGGAGCTATTGGAGAATTTAAAATGGATATCAGTCATGAGATGTAAGAAGTGAAGTATTTTTCATTGTACTATACCGCTATTTCTCTGCCGTATCAGAGGATCATGAATTGTGGTATGTGTTAAAGGAGCCCATTGACACTCTTTAGCCCTGGGCCCACGAAAATCTGGAGCCAGTCCTACCCACCCCACAACTTTAGCCAAATAACCCCCAGTTTTCACTGCGTAACTATTATTATAAAGTAAATTAAGGTTGACAAGCTTAAGTAATAAGAATTGATGTTTTTGGCATTAAAATGGGCACTGTAGGTGTGTTTCCTGTCCTCCACTCACTGCCAACCGTGGTTCCCCAATGACTTGCATTTGGATTCGTGTTCCAGTCGGCCTTCGACTTTTCACGATAATCGGCCAATTTCGTTCGTCCCGACTTTTGAGAAAGTCAGTTTTCATGAAACCCGACTCGACCCGAAAAAAGGCAAAGTCGCTCATCTCTACTGATAAGGTATAAGTTCATGCACTCTGCTATAATTAAATGTTAGGGTGCTCATGTACAGAGCAGGCTCAGCAGCTGAGCCCAATCTAAACCAGGCACATGCTGGCTGTGTGTCAGCATCTATTAGAAACAGCAGCTAGCTTGGTTTGCTGCTGTTAATCAATTGCCTGCATTTGTCAATCACTGACAGCAGGATTTAAATGATGTGATTGTTTTAAGGCGTGCCAGTGGGTTACCATGGGGCCTGTTGAAGACCCTCATTGCTTCCATATTAGTCCAGCAATAATTTAATAGGAAGTTGCCAATTTACAATACACTACAATACAAGTCTTCAAATTCAAATCCACTAATGGGACTAAATAATAAAATAAAATAAGTTTTAAAAAATGAATAAAGTAAAGATACATAAAAGTTTTAATCAACAATACCCCCCATTTGCCAGTTTAAAAGTAAAGAAATACAAAATTAAAAAATAATTATTTGGTATTGTCCTATTTGTAAAATTCTGATCTTTCAGAATATAAAAACATTTCAAGTCTGCTTTAAACAATTAAAAGAAGAACAAATTGAAACATCAGAATTGTTATTTTTTTGGTTGATGCACTTTCCTTTAAAAAATGCAATAAAAAGCAATCAAAAGGTTGTATGTATTATCTCAAAATGATATCAATATAAACAACAGCTAGGGATGCAAGACAGAAAAACAAGCCCTGGCACACCTCCATGAAGGGAAAAATAGAAAAATTATGCGTCTTGGAAAATGTAAACCATCATTTTTCTTTTAAAGGTCTGATTTTTTTAACCACTAAAGCGTAAAAAAAGCTTACAAATTGGGTTTTTGACAACTATACCACCCTAAAAATTATATTGTTTGGTCATTTTTAATGCAGAATGAATGCTGTGAAAACAAAACCATAAAAAAGCAAAAGTTGAAATGTATTTTTTTTCACATTCTTATCTGATTTGGCTTCTGTTTCATTTTTCTTTGTCTCTGCCCACGATGACTTTTTGGTGAGTTTTTTGTATTTTTGCTGCGTCAAAAATGCAGGCACTTACATTTTCAGCAGAGTGGATGGGATGTATGGAGACCTCATGCCCAAGGTGCTTCTTTTTTACTCAGCGTAAACTAACCTGCAATATGTTCATTTCTTTTGCAGCTACAATGAGTTTTCTGTGGCGATTTTTCCCATAGGCTTGCATCTGCAGGTAAAAAATTCCCATGCGTTTTAGTGTGTTTTAGTATTTGGGTGATTTGTACTAGGGTGGTTGCTACAAAATTTGATTTAGAAGATAAGTTCTAATAAAGGTTTCTATAAGTTTTTGTTTGCTATTTTTGGTAATAAAATCTGTAAAGAAAAATCATAATTACCAAATTCCGTTTATCTTGCTACACTTTGATTCCCATTCTTACCATAAAATGTAATATACACTAAATGAGGTTTTCTAGGCTTTAATTTTTTTCTTACATTGCTCTATTGAAAATTACAATTCTATATCTTACTTACTCGCTGACCCTTCTGCGCTGCCTCTAAGCTGCTACCCGAGTCTTGGCTGACATGGCTGCAGTGGTGATGTCATACCTACAGAACATAAATGCTTCACCCAATCACTTGACATAGAGGTGATGACAAGACTAAAGAACATGACTGCTTCACCCAAGTGCTTGATTCAGCAGGGATGGCATCACTACAGAACATGAGGTCAAGACTGCAGCACATTATTGCCTCACACAATCATTTGACTTAGTGGTGATGTCATAACTACAGCACAAGACTGCTTCACCCAATCACTTGACTCAGCGGTGAGTGCTTCACCCAATTACTTGACTCAGTGGTGATTTCATAACTACAGCATATGTGTGCTTCACTCAATTACTTGACTCAGTGGTGATGTTATAACTACAGCACATGAGTGCTTCACCCAGTCACTGGACTCAGCAGTAATGTCATGACTACGGCACATGACTTCTTCACCCAATCATTTGACTTAGTGGTGATGTGATGACTACAGCACATGAGTGCTTCACCCAGTCACTGGACTCAGCAGTAATGTCATGACTACGGCACATGACTTCTTCACCCAATCATTTGACTTAGTGGTGATGTTATAACTACAGCACATGAGTGCTTCACCCAGTCACTGGACTCAGCAGTAATGTCATGACTACGGCACATGACTTCTTCACCCAATCATTTGACTTAGTGGTGATGTGATGACTACAGCACATGAGTGCTTCAGCCAATCACTTGACACAGCAGTGATGTCATAACTACAGAACATGACTGCTTTACCGCTTTACTTAACCACTTGACTCAGCAGTGATGTTATGATTACAGCACAAGAGTGCTTCACGCAAATCACTTGACACAGCGATGATGTCATAACTACAGCATATGAGTGCATCACCAATTACTTGTCTCAGCAGTGATGTAATAACTCCAGCACATGAGTGCTTCACCCAATTACTTGACTCAGTGGTGATGCAATAACTACAGCACAAGAGTGCTTCACCCAATCACTTGTCTCAGTGGTGATGTCATAACTACAGCACAAGAGTGCTTCACCCAATCACTTAATACAGCGGTGATGTCATGACTACAGAACATGAGTGCTTCACCCAATTACTTCACTCAGGAGTGATGTCATAACTGCAGAACATGACTGTTTTACCGCTTTACTTAACCACTTGACTCAGCAGTGATGTCATGATTACAGCACAAGAGTGCTTCACCCAAAGCACTTGACACAGCGATGATTTCATAACTACAGCATATGAGTGCTTCACCCAATTACTTGACTCTGTGGTGATGTAATAACTACAGCATGAGTGCATCACCCAATCACTTGTCTCAGTGGTGATGTCATAACTACAGCACATGAGTGCTTCACCCAATCACTTGACACAGTGATGATGTCATGACTACAGCACATGACTGCTTCATTGAATCACTTGACTTAGTGGTGATTTTATGACTATAGCACATTACTATTTCACCCAATCACTTGACTTAGTGGTGATTTTATGACTATAGCACATTACTATTTCACCCAATCACTTGACTTAGTGGTGATTTTATGACTATAGCACATTACTATTTCACCCAATCACTTGACTTAGTGGTGATTTTATGACTATAGCACATTACTATTTCACCCAATCACTTGACTTAGTGGTGATTTTATGACTATAGCACATTACTATTTCACCCAATCACTTGACTTAGTGGTGATGCATATGCAATTGGCACAAGACTCCTGAAACCAATGATTGACTGTGGCAGCCACATGCTTTTTTCGTGATATTGCTGCAGTAGCTTTATCAACAAAGACCAGAAGCTGTAGCGGAGAGGCAGCATTGTAGGGACAATGGGGAAGTAATCTCATGCTCTTATATTGTAATAGGTCCAGCCTTTGGAAAGGTCGTTCAATGTAGATGGAGTCTTGATCATTTCTGCATAACGATGCAGTGTTTTTAAGCACACTGCCACCATGCCGCTCTCTTTAGTGAAGTAAGAAAGTAGATTAAGTGAGAACCCATTTATAGTATATTTTCAGAAGGATTAGGAGTTTTGTCACATTTCTCTCTCTAGCTTGCCATTCGAGCATAAATGCCATCATCCTTCTAGGCTGGAAGTAAAATAATGTATTTGAAATGCTCTGTGCATAATCCATCGGCAGTGTCTAGACATGATTTTTTAGACTAATTTAGATTCTCTTACGAGAGAAATGAGTACTCTTTTTTTCTGTCAGCTAAAGTTAAAAACACATTTTCAGAATTTCATGTTTAGAACAAAAAGTTATGTTATCTACAAATTTCCACAATAGATGCCAAATACTGATATTTAAATCTGGGATTTCAATGTATCGGCTGTTTTCTTTCTTTCTTTTTATAAGTGGCCTCTTTGAAAATTGAAATAATGATCTACTTTTATTTTTTCACTTGTATAGTGTATGCAAACACAGAATGCTGTAGACCAAGTATTTATGTTGTACAGCAACGTGATAACCTGTAGGTCTTTAAAATATGTAGGTTTCAGAGATGAGCAGATTAATACACTGTAGATCACTTTGGAGTTAAATTTTCAGAAATTCACAGATCCCGGCGAATTTGAAAAATGAACAATTTGATTAGCAAGGATTGCCAAAAATCAGTGCGTGATGCCATTTCACACACCGCTAAAGATTGCATCAGCCAGAGATTGGGCGCTCCTGCAAATGATTTCCCATAATACCTTGCAGCTATCATATTTAATTGTTTAGAGCAGCTAATCAAGGGGGAATATGACAGAAAATACTAATAATGAAGGAAGGGAGGGCGGAAGCCATTTTTGGATTTTACAGTCTAGAGTCAGGAGGTCAGTGTCCAGCAAATTCCATGTAGGTACAAAAAGGCCTAAATCAGAGTGTGGTGTACTACTGCTATGCTGAAGAACAATGAAATTGGTAGTTTATTATTATTCATTTACTATGCCTATATAGCACTATTATATTCCACAGCGCTTTACAGACATTATAATCGCTGTCCCCAATTGGGCTCACAATCTAAATCCCCTATCAGTATGTTGGAGGAAACCCATGTAAACACAAGGAGAACATACAAACTCCTTGACCATGTCTTCCGTGGGATTAAAACTTAGGACCCCAGTGATGCAAGGCTGCAGTGCTAACCACTAAGCCACCGTGCTGCCCAAGTTTCAGTTTGTAAATGATAATACAAAGATTCAAGTAATAAAGAGGTGCTGGACCTGCAGAGTCCATGAAAGTGAACTGATCTGTGATATACTGCAGTACAGTACCATAATAATTTTTTTTACCCATTGAAAAATAAAGAGGGCAGTTTAATACCCATCTGTCCCAATTTTATCTTTGATTTTGACACTTTAAAAAAGGGTTTATTACATTACATACAAAGCATTGGAAGCGTGCCAGCATACACTGCGTTCCAAATTTTTATGCAAATACTATTGTTTTCTGATTGTCCTAAATAGTTGATGCAAATGAGTCAGTATAATGTTTAAATCATTAACCCTTAGAGCAGAAATCAAATTCTATCATACAAAACTCACAATGATAACAACATTTATTCTAAAAGTGGAAAAAAACCTCATGATACACTGTTCTAAATGATTATGCACAACAGAGTTTCCGAACATTGTATTGGTTGTAAAGAACTGAAAATGGTAGTTTGTTGAATTTGCAGCGTTAAGGGGTTTGCACTATCAGGGCCTAAAAGCTCTCTCCCTATGATTCCTGCCCAAAACATGACCCCACCACCTCTTTTCTGACATCGCAGCCATGTTGGGACATAGTGGCCAACAACCAACCGTCTTCTACTTCATCCATTTGGACAATCCAGGCTTGCACAGTGCTCATCCGTAAAGAAAAGAAGAGTGTTTTAAAATTAGTTTTCATGTTTGTCTTGGCTCACTACAATATTTTTGGCTTGTGGGCTCTGTTTAGAGGTGTCCGAATAGTAGGTTTATGCACAACTACAAGCGTCTTGCGGATCCTACACCCTGAGGTTCGCAGGACTCCTTTGGCACCACCAGCTTTAAAGCCCTGTTTGGTATTTTAGCAGATGCTCTCTTAATCAAATTAATTTGTGTGGCAGAATCCTTCCTCATTATGCTTTTAACTGCAGAAACCTATCTGTGTCCTGAATCAGCCACAGATCTCTTCACAGTGCGATGATCACTCATAAGTTTTCATGAAATATCTAGTGTTTTCATACTTTAACCAAAGCATTGCAATGTTTGATTGATTTTGGGCAACAGAGAGATCCTTTTTCTTTCCTATTTTGCTTGAAACCTGTGGCTTACTTTAATATTGTGGAACATCCTTTTTAAGAAATTTTCCTTTAACTGGACTCATGTGGAAAACTAATTATCACAGGTGTTTGAGATTAATTTCAGTGATCCAAAGAGCCATGAGGCAATTTGCATGATGATTTGGAATGTGGTGAAGTTTGTATTGGTTCATTTTTGTTTGAACTGACAACCGCTTCAAATGGTCACTGTTGTTGTTTCAGCAAACTTTGCATAAAACAATATAGGAAACTTTGTAATATATTTTATCACAAAAATATGATTATTTTGAGCGACTTCTTTCCCTGCCTCCTACCTCGTGAACTCACTAACTACTCTAGAAAAACATGTCAAATCCATCTTGGTCAAAATAATAGCTGTCATGTTACACAGCTTATTACACCCTATGTACACTGGATGTGGAGAATTAAGGAGCATTCAAGTCAGTGAGAGGCAGAGAGCTGGCGCTTTAGCTTCACGCAATAGTTTCACTTTATTGGATAAACTGTTTGATATAGTGCTGGATTCACAGCCACACAGTTCAATATTGGTGTATAATTTCTCCTATAACTCTACTGCTTATGTCTGAGTGCTAGACACAGAAAGAGGATCTGCAGTCCATTTCTCTCTCAATTTTTTGTGTATGGAATATATAATAGCAGCTAGTTTAGATCCCAAAGGTCACAGAACTGAAAATTGCAGATACAGCCTGAAGAACTGCTAAAAAAGTGACAGTTACAAGTCATATAAAGGACACAAATAGCATTATTTCTCATGCTCTTACATATGTTTCATACTTTGAAAAAAGTTTCAACTTATCTCTAGTGCCTTGGACTCTAGGGTGTAGCTTATTTTGAAAAATTACTTGAAATTGCGAGTATGCTTTAATGTCCTTTGTTCCAATTTTCCTGCTTTATTGCAATGTCATTATGATTAAATTTGCTTTGCCAAATGGTAATTTGTACATTGATAGCAATAATATAAATGCACTATACTCAGGTAAATTCTTTTATTAGAAAGCATAAAAATATTAACTTTATTTTTTTATTCTAGGTGAATATGTCGTTATGACAACTCATTTCCACTTAAAAAGAAAAATTGGCTACTTTGTTATTCAAACCTACTTACCCTGCATTATGACAGTCATACTGTCTCAGGTCTCATTTTGGCTCAACAGAGAGTCTGTTCCTGCAAGAACTGTATTTGGTAAGTGCTTTCTTTTATTAATGAAAAACTTATAAGGAAATGTTGTGGCCAGTAAGATCTATGCCACCTAATGGAAATTTTAAAAAATACTTCTTGATGGTTTTAAATCTAACATGTTAAGAGGTCTTCACACACCTTGTTTTCCACAATCTGTGTTGGAAGTCTGTTTGACCATAAGCCATATTGCAAGACTCGTTAAAGGGTTGATTGTGACTTGTAGGATCGCTGTTTCCAACAGGCGGCGCTATACAGTTCAAATCCTTCTTCTCTCTGAAGAGGCAAATTGCATAATAAATTTCCCAGAGGAGCATTGCACGGCAAGTAAGCCTCCTTCCTTACCCTGACAAGCCAGAGCTGGTATGTCACTCTTCACAAGGAGATACCTTAACCCTTAGACCTCAGTCCAGAGCCTCTCACCTAGCCAAATTAGTTCTCATACTTTGCACTGACGAGGGTCAATAGCCCGAAACACTGTGTCTGTAAATTGAGATTTTGATTTGGCTTTCATCCTAAGTCATATTACAAGACTCGTCAAAGGGTTGATTGTGACTTGCAGGATCGCTGCTTCTAAGAGGTGGCGTTATAGAGTTCAAGTCCTCTTTCTCTCTGAAGAGGCAATTTGCATAAGACCATAAACAGTTACTGCTTATGGAAAATGTAGAAACAGCGTAATGAGAATACATTAGAGGTTCTATTCTATATTGAGGTCTCATTAATGTGTCAATATACTTTAGATAATTGTCTACCAAATGCTCATTTAGCTGACAACTGTTCCTTTCAAGTTCTCTATATACATGTGCACTTGCTTCAGTGGAAGTGTGTTAATCACTTCCAGGGCTCTTTGTTCTTTTTTATGCTGCAGATAGTTCTTAATGACCTTTACTGTATATTTATGGTTATTACCCTGCTGCAGAATAAATGTTGACCAAATCAAACATCCACCTGTTTGTATTGCATCATGGACAAGTATTTGTTTACAATTCTCAACGCTGCAAACACTGAGCAACATGGATTATAATAGATGGAGTGGTCTTCCAAGGAAACTTTGCATAGTAGGTTAAAAACACATACCGTATCTACTTGAGTATAAGCCGGCCCAAGTATAAGCTGAGACACCTAATTTTGCCACAAAAAACTGGGAAAACGTATTGATTCGAGTCAATACCCCCATAAAATGCTGCTCAAGGGTTAATGGTGGCCCAAGAAGATGCTCCATAGATAAATACCCCCATAAAATGCTGCACAAGGGTTAATGGTGGCCAAAGAAGATGCTCCATAGAAAAATACCCCCCATAAAATACTGCACAAGGGTTAATGGTGGCCCAATAAGATGCTCCGTAGATAGATAGGGCCCATATATTGCTGCTGCCGCTGCTGCAATTGAAGGAAAAAAAAAATGACATACTCACCTCTCGTCGCTGGGTGCCAGGTGCCAGTGTCCTGAGCAGGCAGGGACACCGGCACGCTATGTGGGCCGTGTCGCCGCTGGCTCAGGGCCCCAGCATTGGCAATATTCACCTGTTCCCGTTCCACCACCGCACGCTGCTCTGTCTCCCTGGTCTCTGCAGTGACATTCAGCAGAGGGCACACACTGACTATGTCATCGCTCCCTCTGACCTGAACGTCACAGTCAGAGGACGCAGAGGACAGAGCGGCGCCCGGCGGTGGAACGGGAACAGGTGAATATTGCACTGCTCCCCATCCTCCCCATCATACTCACCCCCTCCTAGCACGGTTTCTGCAGCCTCTGCTTCTTCCATGGTCTCGGAGCTGCAGCTCTTCCAGGTTTTAGCGGTCATGTGGTACCGCTCATTAAAGTCATGAATATGTGCATATTCATGACTTTAATGAGCAGTACCACGTGACCGCTGAACGCAGGAAGAGCTGGGGCACCGAGACCATGGAAGAAGCAGGGGGCTGCAGAGACCATGCCAGGAGGGGGTGAGTATGATCTCTGACACCCGCGCTCCACCTCCCCCTCCAATCTCCAGTATATGACTCGAGTATAAGCCGAGAGGGAGACTTTCAGCCCCAAAAACTGGGCTGAAAATCTTTGCTTATACTCAAGTATATACGGTAATTAGAGATGAGCGGATCATTAGAAATTCAAATTTGTGATCACTACTGAATTTTCAAGTAAATTCACTGAAAATCATAACACTAAAAATCCTCTAACACTAGGGGTGTATTGAACCCATTTTGAGCTTTAGATCCAGGTTGTTTTTTCTAGCAAAATTAGAACTGAGGGGTTTAATACTGCTCTCCTTGTTTGCAGTGTGTAGAATGGAAAAAGGTTGTTGTTAAGGTGCAAATACTTCATTATATCTCAAATTAATCAATTCACAGTCATTCTGACTGACTACACGGGTACAGCACTATATTTTATATCACTTGAATTTTTGGATTATTGCTCATAAAGTGAGACTAAGGCTGGGATCACACTACTGTGTGTGATGCGAGAAACTCAAACGAGTCTCTCGCATCAACACCCGGCACAAGCGCCGGCACTCTTTGCAGCCGCAGCTCGGGTCCTGAGTGCCGGCGGTAGCACCGGGTGTTGATGTGAGAGACTCGTGCGAGTTTCTAGCATCACACACGGTAGTGTGATCCTGGCCTAACATTCCAATTTTCAACCTGCTTTAACAATGAAGTAGTCCACCCTAATGAGAAGAGGTCTTTTCATTTTCCTAGATGGAATGAGCTGTGTGTCCCTTATCTGTTATGTGTACAATCATAAAATGGCACTCTTTGTCTGCCCCCACTCTCCGGGTCTATTGTTTATTATACTAGCTGTAATAACACTCTTGATTGACTGTGGTACACTTTGTGATGTTATAGCTGCAGGACATATTGGGGCAGCTTGTCTGACCACGTCTGATGTAATTAACCCACTCTTTGTCTTCAGCAGTGTGTGAAATGGCACAAGGTATTTTTGGGGGAGGGGGACTGAACCTAATGAATTAATTTGCAGTGTTTGAATTTGCAGAGTCTTGAGAGTTTTAGGAAATTTACTTTGAAGGTGATCATCTACAAATCAAAACATTCATTTCTACACATCATGCTCACTTCCCATGAAAATTGAGAACCAGCTACAAGCATTTGTTCATTGAAAAAAGTTTGCCTATGAGTGATCTTCATGGAAGAATTGTAGCTAAAAAGCACTCCTTCAACATAGAAACAAGGTTAAGGAGCTATGCATAAAATCATTGGAATTTGGATGTCTACATTTGAAATATTTGGCTTTTAAAGAAATACTGGAGTATGTTAATAAGTGTCTATTTGCATGCATTAGTGAAGCATGGTGGAAGTTTTTTCAAGTTGCAGTTCTCAATGCTGAAAACATTATCCATCACACAATACAATCAGCGACTCTAAAATTAATCAGCAGGATGGAAATGATCTCAAAGTTACAGCTAATGCCATTAAGAAATATCATGGGAGTAACAAAGAGTCCTGGAAATGATTTGGCCCCCAGAGAATCCTAATCTCAGCATCGTCAAATTTTCATAGGATTGCATAAAAAAAGTAATATTTGTCCAAGCCTACATTCACTGAGGATGAGGTTAATTCTAGTGTTGAGCGATACCTTCCAATATCGTGAAACATCCGATCGGATTGGATCGGACCGATACCCAAAAAGTATCGGATATCGCCGATTCCGATACAGTAAACCAATGCAAGTCAATGGGACAGAAGTATCGGAATTAAAATAAACCCTTTCTTTCATTGAAGGTTACTTCTACATGAAGAAAAACAACTAAGAGTAATGTAGAATGTATTGGGGGAGGTGGAGGAAACATTAAAGGCATAGAGGTTTAGCCCAATCAAATGGAATAGCAGGAATTATTTTTTTTTTAAGGCGTTCGGAGTTACAAAGATATTGACTATGTAAACCTGTGTTATATTTTGTCAGATATGTATGTTTCACTACTTCCATGCTCTTCACCTTCTTTTTGACTCTCCCACACTTTCTCCTTCATGATCCTCAGCAGCAGCAGTTACTTTTTCATCAACTTCTTCATCTTATTCGTCTTCTTCTTCTTCACCTTCTTCCTATTATTCTTTTTTTTCATTCTTCATATTCTTCTTATTCAACTATCATTCTTCTTCATATTCTACTTCTTCATCTTCTTCCTATTCTTCTTCTTCATCATATTCTTATTTGTGGCAGGCATTCCTGTAGTTGTTATCTATAAAAGTTTGAAAATTACACCTTCCGTTCTGCCTGTCACAAAAGATTTACAACAGGATTTGTCCGCGTGCAGTTTGGCCTGCAGCAGCAGGCATTTTACAGGGGCACCACGAGAAGGAACGGACTTACCCCCATACATTGCTTAATCTTCTTCTGCTTATAATTTAGATAATATCTTTTGCTCTGATTTTTAGTCTTATGCTTAATGTTCTTCTGCTTTTTGTTCTTCTGCTTCTTGGTCTTCTGTCTCTTGATGTTCTGTATTTTGGTGGTTGTCTTCATGTTCTTTGTCCATTTGGTCATTTTCTTCAGGGTCATCTTTTTGGTCTTCTTTGGGGTGGTCTTCAGGGTCATCGTCAGGGAGATCCAGAGTGATTACCATAAACCATTTCAAAAAGCTTGAACTTGGAAATGTAGCAGAAGGTACAAGAAGGCTGAGGAACTGCCGAGAACCAGCTGATGGTACTGGAACCCAGATGGGTAGCAGAAGGAACAAGAGCCAATGGAACTACCGAGGACCAGCTGATGGTACTGGAACCCGGTTACTAAGCAGGAGGTACCTGTGCCAGAAAGCACTACCAAGGACAAGCAGATGTTGCTGGAACTCGGATACTGAGATGGAGGCACCTAAGCCAAAGGCACTGCCGAGAACCAGCTGATGGTGCTGGAACCCGGAGGGTCAACAGAAAGAACAAAAGCCAATGGCACTACCGAGGACCAGCTGACGGTACTGGAACCCGGTTACTAAGCAGGAGGTACCTGTGCTAGAAAGCACTACCAAGGACCAGCAGACATTGCTAGAACTCGGATACCGAGATGGAAGCACCTCAGCCAAAGGCACTGCCGAGAACCAGCTGATGATGCTGGAACCTGGAGGGGCAACAGAAGGAACAAAAGCCAATGGCACTACCGAGGACCAGCTGACGGTACTGGAACCAGCTTACTAAGCAGGAGGTACCTGTGCTAGAAAGCACTACCAAGGACCAGCAGACGTTGCTAGAACTCGGATACCGAGATGGAGGCACCTAAGCCAAAGGCACTGCCGAGAACCAGCTGATGGTGCTGGATCCTGGAGGGGCAGCAGAAGGAACAAGAGCCAATGGCACTACCGAGGACCAGCTGACGGTACTGGAACCCGGTTACTAAGAAGGAGGTACCTGTGCTAGAAAGCACAACCAAGGACCAGCAGACGTTGCTGGAACTCAGATACCGAGATGGAGGCACCTAAGCCAAAGGCACTGCCGAGAACCAGCTGACGGTGCTGGTACCCGGAGGGGCAGCAGAAGGAACAAGAGCCAATGGCACTACCGAGGACCAGCTGACGGTACTGGAACCCGGTTACTAAGCAGGAGGTACCTGTGCTAGAAAGCACTACCAAGGACCAGCAGACGTTGCTGGAACTCGGATACCGAGATGGAGGCACCTAAGCCAAAGGCACTGCCGAGAACCAGCTGACGGTGCTGGAACCCGGAGGGGCAGCAGAAGGAACAAGAGCCAATGGCACTACCGAGGACCAGCTGACGGTACTGGAACCCGGTTACTAAGCAGGAGGTACCTGTGCTAGAAAGCACTACCAAGGACCAGCAGACGTTGCTGGAACTTGGATACCGACATGGAGGCACCTAAGCCAAAGGCACTGCCAAGACCAGCTGACGGTTCTGGAACCCGGAGGGGCAGCAGAAGGAACAAGAGCCAATGGCACTACCGAGGACCAGCTGATGGTACTGGAACCCAGTTACTAAGCAGGAGGTACCTGTGCTAGAAAGCACTACCAAGGACCAGCAGATGTTGCTGGAATTCGGATACCGAGATGGAGGCACCTAAGGCAAAGGCACTGCCGAGAACCAGCTGAAGGTGCTGGAACCCAGAGGGGCAGCAGAGGAAACAAGAGCCAATGGCACTACTGAGGACCAGCTGATGGTACTGGAACCCAGTTACTAAGCAGGAGGTACCTGTGCTAGAAAGCACTACCAAGGACCAGCAGACGTTGCAGGAACTTGGATACCGAGATGGAGGCACCTAAGCCAAAGGCACTGCCGAGAACCAGCTGATGGTTCTGGAACCTGGAGGGGCAGCAGAAGGAACAAGAGCCAATGGAACTACCGAGGACCAGCTGACGGTGCTGGAACCTGGAGGTTCAGCAGAAGGAACAAGAGCCAATGGCACTACCGAGGACCAGCTGACGGTACTGGAACCCGGTTACTAAGCAGGAGGTACCTGTGCTAGAAAGCACCACCAAAAACCAGCAGACGTTGCTGGAACTCAGATACCGAGATGGAGGCACCTAAGCCAAAGGCACTGCCGAGAACCAGCTGACAGTGCTGGAACATGGAGGGGCAGCAGAAGGTACCCATGAAAAGCAAAGTTGCAAGGCCGCGAGCCGGCCGCAGTTACCGAAAACCACAGTCCTACAAGGGGTGCTTGTCCTTTTGGCACTGCGGAACCAGCCTTTATTGCCAGCTCCCGCAGCTCACATAGGAAGCACCTAAACTGCAGGCACCATAGAGTTGGCTAACCCGACCGAAACACGACAGGACAACGTATTGGTGCCAAAGTGACATTGACACTTCCCGGAAACAGCTGGCGTGCTGGAACCAGGCTGGGCAGGCGGGAGTACCCCTGCCAAAGACACTGCCGAGAACCAGCTGACGGTGTTGGAAACCGGAGGGGTAGCAGAAGCTGCAAGAGCAAATGGCACTACCGAGGACCAGCTGAGGGTGCTGGAACCTGGTTACTAAGCAGGAGGTACCTGTGCTAGAAAGCACTACCAAGGACCAGCAGACATTGCTGGAACTTGGATACCGAGAAGGAGGCACCTAAGCCAAAGGCACTGCCGAGAACCAGCTGACGGTACTGGAACCTGGATGGGTAGCAGAAGGTACCCCTGAAAAACAAAGTTGCAAGGCCGTGAGCCGGCCGCAGTTACCAAAACCTACAGTCCTACAGGGGGTGCTTGTCCTATTGGCACTACGGAACCAGCCTTTATTGCCAGATCCCGCAGCCCACCTAGGACGCACCTAAACTGCAGGCACCATAGAGTCGGCTAACCCGACCGCAACACGACAGGACAACGTATTGGTGGCAAAGTGACGCTGACACTACCCGGAAACAGCAGGCCTGCTGGAACCAGGCTGGGCAGGAGGGAGTACCTGTGCCAAAGACACTGCCGGGAACCAGCTGGCGGTGCTGGAACCCAGGGTAAAAACTACAAAGTGGAGACAGAGGCCTAATTGGAGCAAGTTTAAAATCTGTAGTTGTGTGAGTGTGGACAGAGCAGGAGAAATTGCCGGACACACAGCTGGGGATCAGCTGACATTACTGAACCCCAATAACACTGGAGCATACAGTGGGGAAAAAAAGTATTTAGTCAGTCAGCAATAGTGCAAGTTCCACCACTTAAAAAGATGAGAGGCATCTGTAATTTACATCATAGGTAGACCTCAACTATGGGAGACAAACTGAGAAAAAAAAATCCAGAAAATCACATTGTCTGTTTTTTTTTCATTTTATTTGCATATTATGGTGGAAAATAAGTATTTGGTCAGAAACAAGCAATCAAGATTTCTGGCTCTCACAGACCTGTAACTTCTTCTTTAAGAGTCTCCTCTTTCCTCCACTCATTACCTGTAGTAATGGCACCTGTTTAAACTTGTTATCAGTATAAAAAGACACCTGTGCACACCCTCAAACAGTCTGACTCCAAACTCCACTATGGTGAAGACCAAAGAGCTGTCAAAGGACACCAGAAACAAAATTGTAGCCCTGCACCAGGCTGGGAAGACTGAATCTGCAATAGCCAACCAGCTTGGAGTGAAGAAATCAACTGTGGGAGCAATAATTAGAAAATGGAAGACATACAAGACCACTGATAATCTCCCTCGATCTGGTGCTCCATGCAAAATCCCACCCCGTGGGGTCAGAATGATCACAAGAACGGTGAGCAAAAATCCCAGAACCACGCGGGGGGACCTAGTGAATGAACTGCAGAGAGCTGGGACCAATGTAACAAGGCCTACCATAAGTAACACACTACGCCACCATGGACTCAGATCCTGCAGTGCCAGACGTGTCCCACTGCTTAAGCCTGTACATGTCCGGGCCCGTCTGAAGTTTGCTAGAGAGCATTTGGATGATCCAGAGGAGTTTTGGGAGAATGTCCTATGGTCTGATGAAACCAAACTGGAACTGTTTGGTAGAAACACAACTTGTCGTGTTTGGAGGAAAAACAATACTGAGTTGCATCCATCAAACACCATACCTACTGTAAAGCATGGTGGTGGAAACATCATGCTTTGGGGCTGTTTTTCTGCAAAGGGGCCAGGACGACTGATCCGGGTACATGAAAGAATGAATGGGGCCATGTATCGTGAGATTTTGAGTGCAAACCTCCTTCCATCAGCAAGGGCATTGAAGATGAAACGTGGCTGGGTCTTTCAACATGACAATGATCCAAAGCACACCGCCAGGGCAACGAAGGAGTGGCTTCGTAAGAAGCATTTCAAGGTCCTGGAGTGGCCTAGCCAGTCTCCAGATCTCAACCCTATAGAAAACCTTTGGAGGGAGTTGAAAGTCCGTGTTGCCAAGCGAAAAGCCAAAAACATCACTGCTCTAGAGGAGATCTGCATGGAGGAATGGGCCAACATACCAACAACAGTGTGTGGCAACCTTGTGAAGACTTACAGAAAACGTTTGACCTCTGTCATTGCCAACCAATGATATATCACAAAGTATTGAGATGAAATTTTGTTTCTGACCAAATACTTATTTTCCACCATAATATGCAAATAAAATGAAAAAAAAACAGACAATGTGATTTTCTGGATTTTTTTTTCTCAGTTTGTCTCCCATAGTTGAGGTCTACCTATGATGTAAATTACAGACGCCTCTCATCTTTTTAAGTGGTGGAACTTGCACTATTGCTGACTGACTAAATACTTTTTTTCCCCACTGTATGTTGACTGTGCAGATGGCACTTCTGAGCAGCAACTGGCGGTTTTGGAGCCCAGGGTTAATACTACTAACATAATGGACCAGAGGCCTAATTGGATCAAGATTAATATCTGTTGTAGACTATTACTGATTTTAAACATGCTCCAATTATGCCTCTGGCTCCACTTTGCTTCTAGTATTTACCCTGGGCTCCAACACCGCCAGTTGCTGCTCAGAAGTGCCATCTGCACAGTCAAGACTTGTTCCTGTGTTATTGGGGTTCAGTAACATCAGCTGATCCCCTGCTGTGTGTCCGGCAACATCTCCTGCTCTGTCCACATTCCCACTACTAGTAGTGGGAATGTGGACAGAGCAGGGGAAATTGCCGGACACACAGCCGGGGATCAGATGACGTTACTGAACCCCAGTAACACAGGAGCAAATGTTGATTGTGCAGACGGCACTTCTGAGCAGCAACTTTATCAGAGGATAGTCGCATGCGACGGTCTGTTAGTACACCACCTGCGGCACTAAAGATGCGTTCCGATAATACACTAGCAGCAGGGCAAGCCAGCACCTCCAATGCATACTGGCTAAGCTCTGGCCTTGTATCCAGCTTAGAGAAAAGGAGAAAAAATCCAGCTCCAAGCGAGATTCAAATTTCCAAAATTTATTCCAACATGGACAATGGAAGATCAGCTCTGGAGCTGATCTTTCTATTGTTCATGTTGGAATAAATTTTGGAAATTTGAATCTCGCTTGGAGCTGGATTTTTTTCTCCTTTTCTTCATGGAAATTGACCACTATAGGATGGTGTTCCCCGCTCCTATTGAGTCGGTGAGCTGGCTTTATACCTTTATTAACCAGCTTAGAGACCCAAAACTTGAAGGGGGGAGAGCCGTCTGGGAGTACAGTGAGAGGGTAAGACATGTAGTCTGTCACCATTTGACCGAAATGTTGCCTCCTGCTGACTGGAGCCGTCTGTGATGGTGTAGACATTTGTGGCGGGCACACAAAACTTTGCCACATTTGGGCCATACTGGTCTTGCCTTGTACTGAGGTGCTGCTTCTGCTCCCTCTTTGTGCAGAGCTTCCTCCACTGCCTCGATACACAGAGCTGCTTTGTAAAGCACTAGCAGCACTGCTCTCAGGTGGAATGGAGAACATGATGGCATGCACCAGTGTGTCCTGGTACTCCCGCATTTTACGCTCCTGGTTTAACAGTGTTATGAGGCTTTGTAAGTTGTCCTGGTAGCGAGGATCTAGGAGAGTGTACACCCAATAATCAGCCATGTTGAGAATGTGGGCGATGCGGCAGTCATTTCTCAGGCACTGCAGCATGAAATCAACCATGTGCTGCAGACTGCCAACTGGCCAAGAAACACTGTCCCCTGCTTGAGGCGTCATCTCTGCCTGCTCTGCATCACACCACCCTCGCTCTACATACTGACTACTAGAGCATTGTGTACCTCCCTCCTCTGGAGAGATGTCTTGCTCCTCCATTGACTCCTCTTCATCCTCCTCACAAAGTGTCCCCTGCCTAGGCCTTTGTGAGGAACCACGTTACACAGACTGTCCAGAAGCAGATGGCATTTGTGACTCCTCATCCTCCACCTCTTCCAAAACCTCCTCCCTTAGTGCTTGCAGTGTTTTTTGAAGCAGGCAGATAAGGGGGACAGTCATGCTGACTAGTGCATCATCTGCACTCGCCATCCGCGTGGTATCATCGAAGGCACGCAAAACATGGCAGATGTCCTTCATAGAGGCCCACTCAGTGGTGGTGAAGTGTGAACGTCTCGCAGTGCGACTTGTTTGCGCCTGATGCAGCTGGTACTCCATTACTGCTGCCTGCTGCTCACACAACCGCTCCAACATATGTAACGTTGAATTCCACCTGGTGGGTAGGTCACATATGATGCAATGTTCCGGACATGTTTCCACACATTTGTGGTATTGAGGTTGCTGACACTTTTCCCTCTTTTGACTTTGTGATTACACAGCTTGCATTTGACAAAGCAAATGTCATCTGCAACTGTGTCAGAAAAGGACCATGCACTGCAAGTTCTGGGAGCGCCCTTTTTGGAAGAGGAATGCTCCTAATGGGTGCCGAAGTGGAGGCTACAGGCAACCAAGTCTGCCCCCTCCCTCTCCCTCCTGTCTTGGCCATTGAGAGAATCTCTTCCTCAGAGCTGCTCCCACCATCTTCCTGTTCCTCATGCCATGATGGGTCAAGGACCTCATCATCTACACTACCCTCTTCAAACACCTGCTTCTCCTGGGTAGTCTCGCCAGCACAGTACGCACCAGAAAGTGGCACCTGAGTCTCATCATTAGATGCGTACTGAGGTGTGCTGACCATAGGCACTGGCCCACCTGCCTCTTCAGATTCAGAGAGACAAAGCTGTTGCTCATCACTGCATACTCCCTCTTCTTCACATTCTAGAATGCTGCTTGGCTGGCCCCCTCTTTCCAAGCCAAGAGATTCAGAGAACAGAAGTAGAGAATGAGATGGCTCCTGTCCAGGGCTCTCTGACTGCCTGGGCAATTTGGCAGGTGGTGAAGAGACAGATGGTTGCTCTTCAGTGCTCCTGACCTGAGAGGATGTGGAAGTAATTGAAGTTGATGCGTTAGCTGCCATCCATCCGACAACGGCTTCAATTTGTTCCTCCTGAGCAGTGGGGTACGGCGAGCTCCTACAAAGCTGCACATAAAGAACTGTTCCCTGTTAAAACTGGGGGATGCTGAGTCACTGGTGCCCGCAGCAGGCACAGAATCCTCACGTCCTCTCCCTGCTGAAACTCCACACCCACGATCACGTGCCTTACTCCCTGCTTTCTTCATCTTGGTAGACTGATAAAGAAAGGCAGAAAAGTACTAAGGGCTTAGTGTGCTTATTCCTGAACCGCTGCTAACAGGTGTAAGAAACACTAATTTTATAAAGTGTGTGGACTACACTTTAATATGAGCTAATGTGGCCTACACAACTGTAAAGTGAAGTGTTTGGTGAGCTTTATTTAAGTGTTTTTTTTAAAAAACAAAACAAAAGGGATGTGACCCAAGATGTAAAAGCGATAGTATCACAAACTTTTTGGAGCTATTACAATGCAGGAAGGTAACCTACAATGCAATAGATGAGGCTCCAAAAAATAGGCTAATACTAATCTGTCTGGGGCTGCAGGGCACAAGCCAGCAAAAAGGCTCCTCTATCTACTCCTATATAATGTTTGCAACCAATCTAGCTGTATACGGATGGAAGCACACTAATAGGAGAAATTCAGGAAAAATAAGCAGCACTACAGCAAAAAAGAACAATGTATGAGGCAGTGACGCACGCTGAGCGGACTACAACCAGAGGTGGCTGCAGAACACACTACAGCGTGAGCTGCACTCACACACAGAGACCTCACAGACAGCCATGAACAGTGCAGTGAACTGTGCACTAGCACTGAAAGGCTGCAGAAAGGCTCCGCTATCTACTCCTATATAGTGTTGGCAACCAATGTAGATGGATACGGATGGATGCACACTAATAGGAGAAATCAGTAAAAATCAGCAGCAATAAAAAAAATATGTATGAGGCAGTGACGCATGCTGAGCGGCCTACAACCAGAGGTGGCTGCAGAACACACTACAGCGTGAGCTGCACTCACACACACAGACCTTGCAGACAGCTGTGAACAGCGCTGCAAGGCAAAAGAAAGCTTCACAAAGGGGTTGCTAAAGTAGCCTGGGTAAAGCACTATATAGCAAATCGCTATCTCTAACTGTCCTCAGAGTCAGAAGAGCAGTGTCCTGTCCCTATCTGAATTCACAGCAGAGTGAACCCAAAATGGCGGCGGCGGCTTTTATAGTGCATCATGACATCATTTCAGCAGCCAATCACAGCCATGCCATTAGTTAACATGCCTACATGCCTAACAGGATGTGCTCACACTTCTTAGGATTCCTCATTGGCTGAATCAAATCAAATGGGGTCATAGCATTATGGGAACTTCCGATTCCGGTATTCGATATGCTAAAAGTATCGAAACTCAGTATCGGAATTCCGATACCGCGAATATCGGCCGATACCCGATATTTGCAGTATCGGAATGCTCAGCACTAGTTAATTCCCAAACATGTTTGAAACAACCACCTTGCAAAATTTCTACGAAAACTGTTAAAACGTACCTAGACGAATTGAAGCTTTGATGCCATTTTGAAGGCAAACGGTGGACACAAAAAGAGTTGAGTGAATATGTTCTGGTCCTGTTAGGACTGCGGAACGCACTGAATAATAAAGTGATGGTATAAAAGTGCATTCGCATTCCGGGGTCCACTGTGCAGAGATGTTGACTGCTGCTCGGTAATGGTGGATGCTATATGGCGGTATAATAGAAGATCACACACGGATTACCGTCACTCGGTGTGTACAGAGGTGGACTCTGTTGCCTCACAGAACCGCAATACCGTGGAATATAAATGCCGTAGCCTGTTAGACTCACATAGCTCGGCAAAGAGATCGCTAGTGAACAGTCACAGAACTCTGCCCCAAAGACACAGGGTTAGAGTCCCTCTAGACCAACTAAGCGAGCGGTTTCGCACCTGGGAACACCACTAATAGACACTGGCTACCGTGGAGTGCAGGCCAAGTGCACAGTGGCGTACAGACAAAGCCACTACTTGGCGCTGATGCTAGTCCCTGACTCTGCCTCCTACCTGCACTATCAGCCTAAGCACTAACTGGCAAGGCTGAACCACACATGCGTATCAAGGGTAGGGGTTTCATAATGGGTCATTCACCTGAGACATTAATACGTGCATACAACACTCACTCCACATGGTCTATACTATACGGCCGTGCGATCGTTTTATAACCGCAGCCTTCCGGGACCTTCCTGATGCCCCAATCTGAGCTGCTTGAGGACCTGAGTGTCATGATCGAGGATGGACATTATCTTTGGCCCGTCCTGGTCAGACAGGGGTTAAATGTTTCTGCCTCTCTCTGGCAGATGGCGGCTATTTAATGCTCACTTGACCTAGGTCCCGTGTCAGTTATACTCCTGCCCTTGGCTGAGTTAGTTAACCTCGTGCGTACGTGTGCCTTGTGCCTGATATCTTGCTTACTTGTTTGGTTTTGATCCGGTTCTGTCCCTGTTATGAGTTGCCTGTCCCTCTTGTACTGCGCTACCTCTCTGTGTATGACCCTCTGCCTGTGACTTGACTATTCTCTGCTCGTCCGTCTGGTACCGCACAGCCCTCTCCGTGTGCGAACCCTCGCTTGTCTGACCTGCATTTTCCTCTACTACAGTTTCCCTGCTAAGCCCCGCCCCCTGCAGTCACATGATCTAGGTCCTAGGACTCCTTACTTTTTTCAGTGCCGCAGGTCCTGTCTGCTTGAACCGTCACTACTGTATTGGACCCCGCGCTCTCCCATAGTGGGGGAAAGTCACCCTGCTCTGTGTGGCAGTTTGCCAACGCTGACAGGTTCCTGACACTTGAGTCCTGACATTATAACTGACCGTTACTATTTTTTTTCTCTGCTCCCTTTCTCCTGTGTGTGTGATGGATCCAATGCATGCTCTTTCTGAGCAGGTAAAGCACCTGACTCAGATGTCTCAGAGACTCCTGGGGGAGCAACTCGCCCTGGCTCAGTCTCAGCAGTTGATCACTGACACTGTGCAGGGGGTTTTATCATCGGGGGCTCGGGATGTCGCATTAATTTCCCCTGAGTCTCCGGTTGAGTTACCAGATACCTTTTCTGGAGATAAAAGGGAATTCAAAGAGTTCAAGGAGGGCTGTAAGCTTTTTTTTTCATTGAGACCATACTCTTCTGGGGATGAAAGTCAGAGAGTGGGTGTCATTATGTCTCTGTTAAGGGGAGCTCCCCAGGCTTGGGCTTTCTCCCTTCCGACTACTGCCCCTGAGCGTATGACTGTGGATGCATTTTTTGAGGCCCTGGGGCATATTTATGATGAGCCTGATCGGATGCGTATGGCTGAGGACAGGGTGATGAGTGTGTGCCAGGGGAAGCTCTCAGCCGAGTGGTTTTGCTCAGAGTTCATATGCTGGGCTGCTGAGGTCTGCTGGAATGATGCTGCCCTCCGGGGTTTGTTCCGTAGAGGCCTGTCTGAACGTCTGAAGGATGCCTCGGCTTTCCACCCTCCACCTGATTCCCTGGAGGACTCTATGACACAAGCCGCCCGAATGGATCGCAAGCTACGGGCCAGGGGAGTGATGCAGATTGAAACCCCATTATTTTCCCAAGGAAGGGGAGCCAGTCCTACATTGGAAACCATTGAGATGGGAACCATCAACTTCAAGGAGAAAAAAAAGAGACAACGGCGCTTGGGAAAGTGCTGTTTTCACTGTGGTGATTCCAGACATTAGAAAAAGGGTTGCCACTCCTGTCCACTGACCAGCAAGCGACTGAGCCCGGGTGATTGTCGTGGAGGTCACCCAGGCTCTCAGGTACCTTTTTCTCCATTTTCAAAAATGTTATTGCTAGTGTTGAGCTTTCCGATACCGCAAGTATCGGGTATCGGCCGATATTTGCCGTATCGGAATTCCGATACCGAGTACCGATACTTTTTTCGTATCGGATACCGGAATCGGAAGTCCAAAATGCAATGAGCCACTTTTGTGGCTGATTGGCTGCCGAAATGACATCATCATGATGCGCTGTCTGTGCGCATCATGATGCGCCGTCATTTCGGGCCTTCGGGGGGGCTGTGCCGACTGTCCGGGGGTCTGTGCCGGCCTGCCGGTGGTCTGTGCAGGCTCCGGGGGTCTGTGCCGGCCTGCCGGGGGGCTATGCCGGCCTGCCGGTGGTCTGTGCAGGCTCCGGGGGTCTGTGCCGGCCTGCCGGGGGGGCTGTGCCGGCCTGCTGGTGGTCTGTGCAGGCTCCAGGGGGCTGTGCCGGCCTGCCGGGGGGCTGTGCCGGCCTGCCGGTGGTCTGTGCAGGCTCCGGTGGCCTGTGCCGGCCTGCCGGGGGGCTGTGCCGGCCTGCCGGTGGTCTGTGCAGGCTCCGGGGGGCTGTGCCGGCCTGCCGGTGGTCTGTGCAGGCTCCGGGGGTATGTGCAGGCATCGTCCGATGGGACTACAAGTCCCATCGGGCGATGCCTGCTACCATGACAGTGATTGACACATTAGCCAATGATGGGACAGTAGTAGTCCCATCATCCGGCTAATGTGTTGAATGTAAAAAAAAAAAAAAATTTACATGCTACATACATGCTACATACATGCTACATACATACAACATGCATACTACATATATACTACATGTAACATACATACTACATGCAACATGCATACTACACACATGCTACATACTACATGCATGCTGCATACATGCTACATACTACATACATGCTACATACATACTACATACATAATACATATATACTACATGCATGCAACATACATACAACATATATACTACATGCATGCAACATGCATACTACATATATACTATATATACTACATGTAACATACATACTACATATATACTACATGCTACATACATGCTACATACTACATACATGATACATACTACATACATAATACATATATACTACATGCATGCAACATACACTCACTGGCCACTTTATTAGGTACACCTGTCCAACTGTGTGTTAAGACTTAATTTCTAATCAGCCAATCACATGGCGGAAACTCAGTGCATTTAGGCATGTAGACATGGTCAAGACAATCTCCTGCAGTTCAAACCGAGCATCAGTATGGGGAAGAAAGGTGATTTGAGTGCCTTTGAACGTGGCATGATTGTTGGTGCCAGAAGGGCTGGTCTGAGAATTTCAGAAACTGCTGATCTACTGGGATTTTCACGCACAACCATCTCTAGGGTTTACAGAGAATGGTCCGAAAAAGAAAAAAAATCCAGTGAGCGGCAGTTCTGTGGCCGGAAATGCCATGTTGATGCCAGAGGTCAGAGGAGAATGGGCAGACTGGTTCGAGCTGATAGAAAGGCAACAGTGACTCAAATTGCCACCCGTTACAACCAAGGTAGGCAGAAGAGCATCTCTGAACGCACAGTGCGTCGAACTTTGAGGCAGATGGGCTACAGCAGCAGAAGACCACACTGGGTACCACTCCTCTCAGCTAAGAACAGGAAACTGAGGCTAAAATTTGCACAAGCTCATCGAAATTGGACAGTAGAAGATTGGAAAAACGTTGCCTGGTCTGATGAGTCTCGATTTCTGCTGCGACATTCGGATGGTAGGGTCAGAATTTGGCGTAAACAACATGAAAGCATGGATCCATCCTGCCTTGTATCAACGGTTCAGGCTGGTGGTGGTGGTGTCATGGTGTGGGGAATTTTTTCTGGGCACTCTTTGGGCCCCTTGGTACCAATTGAGCATCGTTGCAACGCCACAGCCTACCTGAGTATTGTTGCTGACCATGTCCATCCCTTTATGACCACAATGTACCCAACATCTGATGGCTACTTTCAGCAGGATAATGCGCCATGTCATAAAGCTCGAATCATCTCAGATTGGTTTCTTGAACATGACAATGAGTTTACTGTACTCAAATGGCCTCCTCAGTCACCAGATCTCAATCCAATAGAGCATCTTTGGGATGTGGTGGAACGGGAGATTCGCATCAGGGATGTGCAGCCGACAAATCTGCGCCAACTGTGTGATGCCATCATGTCAATATGGTCCAAAATCTCTGAGGAATGCTTCCAGCACCTTGTTGAATCTCTGCCACGAAGAATTGAGGCAGTTCTGAAGGCAAAAGGGGGTCCAACCCCTTACTAGCATGGTGTACCTAATAAAGTGGCCAGTGAGTGTACATACAACATATATACTACATGCATACTACATATATACTATATATACTACATGTAACATACATACTACATATATACTACATGCTACATACATGCAACATACATACTACATACATGCTACATACATACTACATACATAATACATATATACTATATATACTACATGTAACATACATACATGTATGTTAACTTGTTAACTTGTTAACTTGATAAACGAGGAGGGGGTGTCGCATTGTATGTTAGAAATGCGTATATCTGCACAGAGATTGAAGCTTCAGAGACTGGGAGTTCTGTGGAAACTGTTTGGGTAAGAATACAAGGACAGAACAATGGAAAGGACACCATTGTAGGCATTTACTACAGGCCGCCTGTGCAAGCTGAAGATATGGATGAACTCTTTATGCATCAAATGGCCAAGTTCTCCAAAAAATATGACATAGTTGTCATGGGAGATTTCAACTATCCAGACATTTGTTGGGAATCTCTCTCAGGCAAAACTAACAGGTCAAGGAAATTCTTATCCTCTCTTGCTGACAACTTTATCTTCCAAAAGGTAAAGGAGAAAACAAGGGGAACTGCTACCTTGGATCTAATCCTTATAAACAGGGAGGAAATGGTTGAGGAGGTAAAAGTGGCTGGGACCCTAGGAGGTAGCGACCATGCTATTTTAGAATTTTGGATAACTAGAGGCGGAAGACCTGTGAAGACTCAGACGTCAAGGTTAGATTTCAGAAAGGCAGATTTTAAGGGATTCAGAAAGAGAATTGGAGGGATCCAATGGCTGGATATCCTTAAAGACAAAAATGTCCAGGAAGGATGGGAAATCTTGAAAAATGAAATTCTCAAAGCACAGTTGTTAACAATTCCGAAAAGAGGGAAGAATAGGAAGCATTTAAGGAAACCAGGATGGATGAACACAGAACTTAAGCACATGCTAAAAAGGAAGCAAAAAATGTTTATAAAATGGAAAGAAGGAGGCATATCTAAAGAAGAATATAATGCTGTCTGCAGAACCTGCAAGGCACAAATCAGATTATCTAAAGCTGAAAATGAATTGAGGCTTGCAAGAGATGTCAAAAGCAATAATAAAGGATTTTGGGGATATGTCAAAAGTAAAAGAAAAGTCAAAGATGCTATAGGATTTTTACAGGATGAAAATGATGAAATGGTAAGACAGGATGTTGAGAAGGCTGAACTTTTAAATTCCTATTTTGCATCTGTTTTCTCTCAGAAAGGAAATGTAACATCAACTGTTATTCACTGTCCTATTAAGGGAATAGAAGAATCCAGGATATCTATAAACAGAAAGATAGTGAGGAAACACTTAGCTAACCTAAATGTATTCAAGTCTCCAGGTCCAGATGAATTACACCCCAGAGTACTGAAGGAGATAGCAGAAGAAATTTCTGAACCACTCTCCATAATCTTTGAAAATTCTTGGAGAACAGGAGAAGTGCCAGAAGACTGGAGAAGAGCAAATGTTGTTCCTATCTTCAAAAAGGGGAAGAAGGTGGACCCAGGCAACTATAGGCTGGTGAGTCTGACTTCTATACCAGGAAAGATCTTTGAACAAATTATTAAACAACATGTATGTCAATACCTGGATAAGAATGAAGTGATTAAACAGAGTCAGCATGGGTTTGTAACTAATAAGTCATGTCAGACTAATTTAATTTCCTTCTATGATGGTATTACTGATTGGGTGGATCAAGGAAATGCTGTAGATATAGTATATCTTGACTTCAGCAAAGCATTTGACAAAGTCTCTCATACAATCCTTATTGAAAAAATGACTAAGTATGGAATGGACAAGGCAACTGTTAGGTGGATTCATAACTGGCTTAGTGATCGGACCCAAAGAGTGGTCATAAATGGCTGCACATCCAGTTGGAAGAATGTCTCAAGTGGGGTACCACAGGGCTCTGTCCTGGGCCCTGTATTGTTCAACATCTTTATCAACGATTTAGATGAAGGAATTGAGGGTAAACTGATTAAATTTGCTGATGACACAAAGCTAGGAGGGATAGCTAATACTAGAGAAGAGAGAGAGAGGATTCAAAAAGATTTAAATAAACTGGAGAAGTGGGCAGCAACTAACAGAATGGTTTTTAACAGGGAGAAATGCAAAGTACTACATCTGGGCAATAAAAATGAAAAAAGCATATATAGAATGGGAGGAATAGGGCTAAGTGACAGCACATGTGAAAAAGACTTGGGTATACTAATAGATCACAGACTGAATATGAGTCAACAGTGTGATGCAGCAGCAAAAAAGGCAAATGCAATTCTAGGATGTATTAACAGAAGCATACAGTCTAGATCACGTGAAGTAATTATTTCCCTCTACTCCTCTTTGGTCAGACCTCATCTGGAATATTGTGTCCAATTTTGGGCACCACATTTTAAAAAAGACATCAACAAACTGGAGCAAGTTCAGAAAAGAGCGACCAGAATGGTGACCGGTCTGCAAACCCTGTCTTATGAGGAAAGGTTGCAGGATTTGGGAATGTTTAGTTTGCAAAAGAGAAGACTGAGAGGAGACTTAATAGCTGTCTACAAATATCTAAAGGGCTGTCACATTGTAGAAGGATCAACTTTATTCTCATTTGCACAAGGAAAGACTAGAAGCAATGGGATGAAGCTGAATGGGAGGAGACACAGATTAGATATTAGAAAAAACTTTTTGACAGAGTGATCAATGAGTGGAACAGGCTGCCACGAGAAGTGGTGAGTTCTCCTTCAATGGAAGTCTTCAAACAGAGGCTGGACAGACATCTAACTGGGATGATTTAGCGAATCCTGCTTTGAGCAGGGGGTTGGACCAGATGGCCCAGGAGGTCCCTTCCAACTCTACGATTCTATGATTCTATGATTCTATGATTCTACTACATATATACCACATGCATGCAACATGCATACTACATATATACTGCATATATACTACATGCATGCAACATACATATATACTACATACAATACATACATATAGACATACAGTACATATAACATAGAGTACATACTCACCGTCACTTGTCACTTTGATCCCCGAAGCCATTGTCCCCTTGAGGAATAAATATCAAAATAAAAAAACATCAATACACTTACCCCGATCCGCAGAAGTCCACGAGGGTCCCACGTCCATCTTGCGTGGAGAACAGCAGCATCAGCTGATGCTACCGTTCTCTACCAGCTCCAGGAATACAATGACGGAAGGTAGGTATCCTTCCGCACTGTATTCCTCCACCACTTTAAAAAAAAAAAAAAAAGTCCCTAGTCTCACTTTATGCCATTGCTGCAATGGCATAAAGTGAGACTAGGGACTTTTTTCTTTTTTAAAGTGGTGGAGGAATACAGTGCGGAAGGATACCTACCTTCCGTCATTGTATTCCTGGAGCTGGTAGAGAACTGTAGCATCAGCTGATGCTGCTGTTCTCCACGCAAGATGGACGTGGGACCCTCGTGGACTTCTGCGGATCAGGGTAAGTATATTGGTGTTTTTTTATTTTGATATTTATTCCTCAAGGGGACAATGGCTTCGGGGATCAAAGTGACAAGTGACGGTGAGTATGTACACTATGTTATATGTACTGTATGTCTACATGTATGTATTGTATGTAGTATATATGTATGTTGCATGCATGTAGTATATATGCAGTATATATGTAGTATGCATGTTGCATGCATGTGGTATATATGTAGTATGTATGTAGCATGTATGTAGTGTGTAGCATGTATGTAGTATGTATGTTGCATGTATGTAGCATGTAGTGTGTATGTATGTAGCATGTATGTATGTTGCATGTATGTAGCATGTAGTGTGTATGTTGCAAGTATGTAGCATGTAGTATATATGTAGTATGTATGTTACATGTAGTATATATAGTATATATGTAGTATGCATGTTGCATGCATGTAGTATATATGTTGTATGTATGTTGCATGCATGTAGTATATATGTATTATGGATGTAGTATGTATGTAGCATGTATGTAGTATGTATGTTGCATGTATGTAGCATGTAGTATATATCTAGTATGTATGTTACATGTAGTATATATAGTATATATGTAGTATGCATGTTGCATGCATGTAGTATATATGTTGTATGTATGTTGCATGCATGTAGTATATATGTATTATGTATGTAGTATGTATGTAGCATGTGTGTAGTATGTATGTTGCATGTATGTAGCATGTAGTATATATGTAGTAAGTATGTTACATGTAGTATATATAGTATATATGTAGTATGCATGTTGCATGCATGTAGTATATATGTTGTATGTATGTTGCATGCATGTAGTATATATGTATTATATATGTAGTATGTATGTAGTATGTAGTATGCATGTAGTATGTAGCATGTATGTAGTATGCATGTTGCATGTAGTATATATGTAGTATGTATGTTACATGTAGTATATATGTAGTATGCATGTTGTATATATGTAGCATGTAAATTTTTTTTTTTTTTTTTTTTTACATTCAACACATTAGCCGGATGATAGGACTACTACTGTTGACTTGACTACTACTAATGTGTCAATCACTGTCATGGTAGCAGGCATCGCCCGATGGGACTTGTAGTCCCATCGGACGATGCCTGCACAGACCCCCGGAGCCTGCACAGCCCACCGGCAGGCCGGCACAGCCCCCCGGCAGGCCGGCACAGACCACCGGAGCCTGCACAGCTCCCCGGCAGGCCGGCACAGCTCCCCGGCAGGCCGGCACAGACCACCAGAGCCTGCACAGCTCCCCAGCAGGCCGGCACAGCTCCCCGGCAGGCCGGCACAGACCCCCGGAGCCTGCACAGACCACCGGCAGGCCGGCACAGACCCCCGGCAGGCCGGCACAGACCACCGGAGCCTGCACAGACCACCGGCAGGCCGGCACAGACACCCCCGGCAGGCCGGCACAGACCCCCGGAGCCTGCACAGACCACCGGCAGGCCGGCACAGCCACCCCGGCAGGCCGGCACAGACCACCCGAGCCTGCACAAACCACCGGCAGGCCTGCACAGACCACCGGAGCCTGCACAGACCCCCCGGCAGGCCGGCACAGCCCCCCGACAGGCCCGTACAGACCCAGAGAGGCTGTACAAGGCAAAAATAGGGTTTTTCTTATTCCGATACCGGAAGTCCCATAGACTTGAATGGGACTTCCGGTATCGGAATCGGCGATACCCGATATTTTTTTTAGATCGGCCGATACCATCCGATACGATACTTTTAAGTATCGGATGGTATCGCTCAACACTAGTTATTGCAAGTGGAACTTTGTTGTGGGAGTGTCTCCACACCCACTTCTGCTTTCGTGGATTGCGGATCGTCATTGAACTTTATTGACTCTGACTTGGTGTCCAGGTGTAAGTTAGGGACAGTTAGGCTGGAGACTCCTATCTACGTTGTTGCCATTGACAAAACACCACTGGCTAAGAATGATGTCATATTTCTTACAGAGGAGTTTCTCCTTAAAGTGAGTTCCTTGCACCAGGAACCTATTTCATGCTTTGTTATGGACAACCTGCCTGCGGGACTGGTGTTGGGGTTCCCCTGGTTACAATTACATAATTCAGTGATTAATTGGGAATCTCGGGACATTGTTAAATGGGGTCCTTTTTGTTCTGAAAAATGTCTTGCTACTGTGTCTATTTCGTCCGTGGGTCTGGAAGGTATTCCAGAGTACCTAAAAGACTATACGTTTTCTCCGAAAAAGAGGCTGAGGTTTTACCACCACACCGCCCATTTGATTGTGCCATTGACCTGGTTCCAGGTGCTAAATTGCCCAAGGCCCGCTTGTATAACCTTTCGGGTCCCGAACGGGCTGCTATGAAGGAATACATTTCCGAGAGTCTCCATAAGGGACACATTCGTCCTTCTGTCTCTCCCGTGGCGGCGGGGTTCTTTTTCATAAAGAAAAAAGACGGTGGTTTATGCCCATGCCTCGATTTTCGACAGTTAAATAAGATAACTGTGAGAAATACGTATCCCCTCCCACTTATTCCTGATTTGTACAACGAGTTGTCCGGAGCTAAGTGGTTTTCGAAATTAGATCTGTCATGATCCAGGCTGGATCTGACAATTTAAATGGACAAAGTTGAACTTTTTTTTCCTTTGGCTAGGTGCCAAAGTGATGTGATTGCCCCAGGTGGCCATTAGAATTATTACACGTGGTGTTTCATTCTAAGTTGCCCGGTGGTGGTGAGTGGTATCGCACCTTAGTTTTAGGGTTAATGTGCATACAATTACAAATCAGGTGTTAGGCTCTATAAAAGGGAGCCAGGTGGGTTCAATCACTGTGGGTGATATTGTGTGTCATTTTGCAAGTAAGCCTGGGGGAGGAAGGAGCTGAACATGAGTCCTGCGCAGCCCAGCCAGAGGGGACGAGTGGCAGCTAGGTGGTCTGCAAGAAGGGCTGGCATGGCGTGGTGGAGTCACAGTTTATGGTGTTGGCAGGAAGTGCTTGCATGGCTTGGTGGAATGAAGACTATGGAGAGAGTTGCATTCAGCATGCAGGACTTGGTTGCTGAGAGCTGGACTCAAGCATGCTGGACGTTTTGGCAGAAGCTGAACTCATCTTTGGGACTCTGTTACTGGTCAGCTGCAATTGGTGGTGGACTCTGCTCCAAGGCTGCAATATGGTGAAGGATCCAGTTATGGTGATGGATCCGGGTGGAGGAGAAGATGCACACAGGTGGTGGGCTCTGTTGCTAGGAGCGTACGCAACAGAGCAAAGCTAAGTGGTGTTTCCCCTGTTTTGTCATTTTTCCTCATGTGTCTTTTAGTGCAGTGGTGGGATTAGTTTCTGCACCAACCAATTCCCTAGTGAGGGTTTAGGTCAGGGCGAGCTAGGGTTTTTAGGTTTCTGTTGCACGCCCGGTGCGGAACCGGCATAGGGAACGTTAGGAGTGCAGGGACACTGGCTCTGGGGAGCTCAGGAGGTCTCCACTTCCCTATTCCCTATCGCAGGGCCCACCATTGTTAATGTTTACCAGGTTTCCCTTATTGTTTAAATTTGCCTTTCTGGAGGCGGTGTATCCAGGGTCACGTGTGTCATATGGGTTTGCCTTGCGGTACTCGCTGCATCCAGACACGCGTGACCGTGACAAGATCTATGGGGAGCATATAACCTTATCCGAGTCCGGGAAGGACATGAGTGGAAAACTGCTTTTCTCACTACTGAAGGGTTGTTTGAAAATTTGGTCATGCCTTTCGGTCTGACCAATGCTCCAGCGTTCTTCCAAAATTTCATAAATCACGTGTTCTCTGATTTTATTGGACGTTTTATGGTGGTGTATTTGGATGACATACTAATCTACTCTCCTGATAAACAGGCTCACATTGGTCATATTCGAGCAGTCCTCCAAAGGCTTCGAGAGAACTGTCTCTTTGCTAAACTAGAGAAATGTTTATTTTTTGTACAGGAACTGTCTTTTCTGGGGTTCATTGTGTCTTCTGAGGGGTATCGCATGGATCCTAATAAGGTGCAGGCCACTGTTGATTGGGTCCAACCTCTGCAGCGTTTCCTAGGATTCGCCAATTATTATCACAAATTTATAAGGGGGTTCTCACAGGTGGTTAAACCCCTCACAGACATGACTCAAAAGGGGGCCGATATCAAGGATTGGTCAGCCGCAGCGATAGCGGCGTTTCAGTGTTTAAAAAAATATTTCATGTCTGCTCCGGTTCTTATTCAACCGGACCCGTCTGAACCATTTATTGTTGAGGTGGACGCCTCAGAGGTGGGGGTGGGGGCAGTATTGTCCCAGGGACCTCCCACTTTGACTAATTTGAGACCTTGCGCCTTTTTCGCGAAGAAATTCTCCCCTGCGGAGAGAAACTATGATGTTGGGAATCGAGAACTTCTGGCCGTGAAGTTGGCCTTTGAATAATGGAGGCATTTTTTGGAGGGGGCTGTCCATCCTATAACCGTAATTACAGACCACAAGAACCTAGCTTAAATTGAGTCAGCTAAAAGGTTGACTCCTAGACAGGCTAGATGGTCACTTTTTTTCCCTGATTCCACTTCCCTATCACTTTTCGGCCAGGATCCAAAAATGTCAGCGCTGATGCCTTGTTATGCAGTCTAGATCCGGTTTCCCCCCCGAACCTCCATCCTCCATTCTTCAGCCCGGGGTGGTGGTGGAAGGTATTTCTAATATGTTGGAACGGGAGATTCGGAAAGTCCAGTCTCTTGCACCTCCGGCTAAGCCGGTGGATAAACTTTTCGTACCAGCTCAGTTTCGTCTCAAGGTCCTCCGGGAGTTCCATGACTCAGTTCTGGGTGGACATCCAGGGATCTCGGCTACCCGGAAGGCCATTGCTAGAATATTCTGGTGGTCTTCTTTAGCCTCTGATGTTGGGGAATATGTGTCTGCGTGTGATGTTTGTGCCAGTGCGAAAACCCCCCATAACCGGCTGGCCAGGGAATTGGTACCACTGCCAATTCCTGAGAGACCATGGACTCATTTGTCCATGGATTTCATCACCAAATTTCCCCCCTCCAAGGGATTGGAGAAGCAGGAAGCTCATCTGCATATTTCCGGTGCATTCTGGGAAGAGGAGAAGAGTCGCCTTAAGCGGATCGATCGCTGGGACTTGCCGGGTCTCACTGTTTGAGTACATTGCAAAACTAGGGATTGGAGAAGCAGGAAGCTCATCTGCATATTTCCGGTGCATTCTGGGAAGAGGAGAAGAGTCGCCTTAAGCTGATCGACCGCTGGGACTTGCCGGGTCTCGCTGTTTGAGGACATCGCAGTTTCCACCCATCATAGCCTGCATCAGCAATATGGAAGAGAAGAAAATCCACATGGTCACCTGCAACACATGCTACATGTTTACGAATCTTCCGGCCCAAAAACTCAACTTTACCTGTCAGAAGTGCAAACTTGTTGCCCTCTTAGAGGAAAAGGTGCAGGGACTGGAAGAAAGAATAGCAACATTGAAGGTAATTAAAGAACATGAGGACTTCTTGGATGAAGCAGAAGCAACCATTCAAGATTTGGAAAGTGAGAAAAGCTTCAGAGCACATACAGAGGCTGAAAAGTGGAGCCATGTGACGAAAAGAAGCAAACGGATCAAGTGGTCATCACCACCCACACAGCTTAGCAACCAATATGAAGCCCTCATGCTGGAGAACGAAAATGGCACAGCTCAGGATGATACCGTATCTACAAGAGAAGACACACTATCAACAAAAGTTACTCTGCCAACAAAAGCGGAAACAAATTACACTCAAAAACACTCACGAGCAACAAGCAGTGCGTCCGGAAAGAAAAGAAGAGTGGTAGTTGGGGGCGACTCACTACTAAGAGGCAGGGAGGCCACTATCTGCAGGCCGGACATAACTGCACGAGAAATATGCTGCCTCCCAGGAGCAAAAATCAAGGATGTGGCCAACAGGGTACCAACTATCCTCAAACCCAAGGACGACTACCGTTTCCTACTGATACATGTAGGCACAAACGACACAGCAAGAAATGACCTACCAACTATCTGCGAAGACTTTTGAAATTCTGGGGAAGAAAATAAAGGAACGGAACGTACAGGTTGTTTTTTCATCAATCTTCCCAGTCGATGGTCATGGCATCAGAAGATGGAATAGGATACTAGAGGTGAACAACTGGCTACGACGGTGGTGCAGGCAGCAAGGATTTGGATTCTTGGACCATGGCGTGAATTACCTTTACGATGTACTTCTCGCAAGAGATTGGATACACCTCACAAAACCTGGGAAACACACATTCGCCAGAAGACTTGCCACACTCATCAGGAGGGCTTTAAACTTGAAGAAGAGGGGATGGGAGGAAAAACAGCAGACAAGAACATGCATCAGAAGGTCAAACTAATCAAGAATACTAGATGTGGTAAAGAGGACCCAAGAAAGGGTACTCAGAAGGAAGCTAAGAAAAATGAAGCAAAACTTCTTTCCTGCATGCTGACCAATGCAAGAAGCCTGACCAATAAGATTGAAGATCTTGAGTTGGTAACGTATGAGAAAAAATACGACATAGTAGGAATAACTGAGAGATGGTTAGACGACAGCTATGACTGGGCGGCTAACTTGCAAGGATATGATTTGTTTAGGAGAGATCGTAAAAAAAGGAAAGGGGGTGGAGTCTGTCTATATATAAAGTCCACTTTAAAGCCCACACTAAGAGAAGATATACAAGAGGGAAATGAAGAGGTGGAGTCTCTATGGTTGGAGATACAAGAAGGGAAAAATAATAAAATCCTCACAGGGGTTTGTTATAAGCCACCAAATATAACAGAAACCACTGAAAATGTATTATTGAAACAAACAGACAAAGCAGCAAATCACAATGAGGTGATTATTATGGGGGACTTCAACTACCCCTACATAGACTCGGAAACTGAAACCTGCGTATCTCAGAAAGGAAACCAATTTCTGTCAGTAACCAAAGATAATTATCTGTCACAACTTGTGCAGGGCCCAACTAGAGGGACAGCCTTTCTGGACTTCATTTTAAGCAACAGGACAGATAGAATAACAGAAATACGAGTCGATCGGCACCTAGGGAACAGTGACCACAATATAATACAATTCCACTTGTTATTCAGTAAGATGCCCTGGAAGGGGGTTACGAAAACGCTGAATTTCAGGAAAGCAAAGTTTGATCAGCTTAGAGAGGACCTTCGCCGAATTGATTGGGACAATGTACTCAAAAATAGGAGCACAGAAAATAAATGGGAAATATTTAAATCAGTTTTACACACCCACTGCGAGCTAGCCATACCGTACAGAAATAAAAGGTAAAAGGGCTAGGAACAGGAGAACACCAATGTGGCTAAATAAGGATGTAAAAAGGGCAATAAATAACAAGAACAAGGCATTTAGGAAGCTAAAACAAGAAGGCAATGAAGAAGCATTAAAAAGTTATAGAGAAAAAAATAAAATGTGTAAAAAACAAATACATTTAGCAAAAGTGGAAACTGAGAGACTCATTGCTAAGGAAAGTAAAACAAACCCCAAACTATTCTTTAATTATATAAACAGTAAAATGATTAAAATTGATGGTGTCGGCCCTTTAAAGAACAATGAGGGTGAAATCATAGAGAGCGATGTGGGAAAAGCAAATGTTTTAAATACTTTTTTCTCAACAGTGTTCACACAGGAAAAGGATTTGCCAGGGGAAATGCATAGTGATAATGTAAACTCCCCATTAAGTATTACCTGCCTAACCCAGGAAGAAGTGCAGAACCGCATTAGTAAGATTAAAATTGACAAATCACCAGGCCCTGATGGCCTTCACCCTCGGGTATTAAGGGAGTTAAGTAATGTGACAGACAGGCCTCTATTCCTTATATTTAAAGACTCTATAGAAACAGGGTCTGTTCCTTTTGATTGGCGGCAAGCAAATGTGGTACCAATATTCAAAAAGGGGTGTAAAAGGGAACCTGGAAACTATAGGCCGGTAAGCTTAACATTTGTTGTGGGTAAAATTTTTGAAGGGTTTCTAAGGGATACCATTATGGAATATGTCAATGTTAATAAATGTTTAACTCCATATCAACATGGATTTATGAAGGATCGCTCCTGTCAAACTAACCTGATCAGCTTCTATGAGGATGTAAGCTCTCAACTGGACCAAGGAGAATCATTGGATGTCATTTATCTCGACTTCTCTAAAGCATTTGACACTGTCCCACATAAAAGATTGGTTATTAATGTGCATACTCAGATTGGGCCAGGGTTACTAGTGGGGTACCACAGGGTTCTGTGTTGGGCCCCCTACTATTTAATATATTTATTAATGATATAATGGATGGCTTACACAGTAAATTATTAGTATTTGCAGATGATACAAAACTATGTAAGGTAGTTAACACAAAGGAGGACAGTTTGCAACTACAGACAGATTTGAGTAAATTGGAGAATTGGGCTGAAAAATGGCAAATGAGGTTTAACACAGATAAGTGTAAGGATATGCACATGGGAAGGAGAAACAGATGCTATAATTACTTACAAAATGGTAAACTGCTGGGGAAATCAGACATGGAAAAAGACTTAGGCATCTTAGTCAATAAGAAGCTAAATTGAAGTGCCCAGGTCAGGCAGCTGCCACCAAAGCAAATAGGGTCATGGGATGCATTAGAAGAGGTCTGGGGACACGAGATGAAAAGATAATTATCCCTCTGTACAAATCACTCGTCAGACCACACTTGGAGTATTGTGTGCAATTTTGGACGCCGGTGCTCAAGAAAGACATTACTGAACTTGAAAGGGTTCAAAGGCGAGCTACTAAAATGATAAATGGAGTTGGTTCACTACAATACCCAGAAAGGTTATCAAAATTAGGTCTATTTACTCTAGAAAAGAGAAGACTTAGGGGAGACTTAATATATATGTACAAGTATATCAGAGGGCAATGCAGAGATCTCTCCAATGAACTGTTTGTACCAAGGACTGTGACAAGAACAAGGGGGCATTCTCTTCGTTTGGAGGAAAGACAATTTCTGCACCAGCATAGAAGAGGGTTCTTCATGGTAAGAGCAGTGAGGCTCTGGAATTCTCTTCCTGAGGAAGGGGTGATGGCTAACTCACTGAATGAATTTAAGAAAGGAATGGATGCTTTTCTTGTGAGTAACAGTATAGAAGGTTACGAATAACAGAATATTATAGGTAGATGGTTGACCCAGCTTAGGGGAAGGAATTTTTTTCCCTATGGAGAAAATTGGCTTCTACTCTGTGGGATTTTTGCCTTCCCCAGGATCAACAATGCTGAACAGCTGCACTAAAAATAGGCTGAACTAGATGGACATAAGGTCTTCCTTCAGCCTTCAAAACTATGTTACTATGTTACTATGTAAGGGTAATACCGTCGTTTGGGTTGTGGTGGACAGGTTTAGTAAGCAGGCACATTTTGTACCTTTGGCAGCTCTACCTAATGCGGAAACATTGTCCAGATTGTTTATTGAGCATGTGGTGCGGTTGCATGGGGTGCCCTTGAATGTGGTGTCTGATAGAGGAGTACAATTTGTTTCCAGATTTTGGAGGGCATTTTGTAAGAGGTTGGGTATTGGTCTGTCCTTTTCATCCGCTTACCATCCAGAGACTAATGGGCAGACCGAGCGGACCAATCAGTCTCTGGAGCAAATTCTGCGTTGCTTGACCTCAGCCCGACAGGATGATTGGTGTACTGCATTACCTTTGGCCGAGTTTGCATTTAACAACCGCATTAACAAGTCTACGGGTACATCTCCCTTTTTCTGCAGCTATGGGTTTCATCCTCATTTCGGAGAGTTTTCCCGTTTGGACTCTGGGTGTCCTGAGGCGGATGAGACTATCCAGCGGTTGGCGGAGGTATGGCGGGAGGTCCAGAGTAACATTACGAAGGCCCAGGATAAATATAAGTTTTTTGCAGACAAAAAATGGTCCGCGGGGCCGGTGTTCCAGATTGGGGATAAGGTATGGTTATCTACCAAGAATATAAGGCTCAAGGTCCCCTCTGCGAAGCTTGGACCTAAGTTTATTGGTCCCTATGAAATTACCGAAGCGGTTAACCCGGTGGCTTTTCGGTTGCGTCTCCCGCCATCTCTATGGATCCCCAATGTTTTCCATAGGGCCCTTTTGAAACCTGTAAGGTCCTGTGGGGAGGGATCATCGTCTTCCCCACCACCGGTTTTGGTAGACGGGCAGTCTGAGTACGAGGTGGAACGAATTGTTGACTCTAGATTGGTCCGTCGTGCCCTTCAATATCTTGTACATTGGAAAGGCTACGGTCCTGAAGACCTGTCGTGGGTTCCTGCTCGATCGGTTTATGCGGATCGGTTGGTCCGGGCCTTTCACGCCAAGTATCCTGAGAGACCCGGTACTGTCATGATCCAGGATGGGCTTTATCTTTGGCACGTCCTGGTCAGACAGGGGTTAATTGTTCCTGCCTCTCTCTGGCAGAGGGCGGCTATTTAATGCTCACTTGACCTAGGTCCAGTGTCAGTTATACTCCTGCCCTCGGCTGAGTTAGTTCACCTTGTGTGTACGTGTGCCTTGTGCCTGATATCTTGCTTGCTTGTTTGGTTTTGATCCGGTTCTGTCACTGTTACGAGTTCTGCCTGTCCCTCTTGTACTGCGCTACCTCTCTGTGTATGACCCTCTGCCTGTGACTTGACTATTCTCTGCTCGTCCCTCTGGTATCACACAGCCCTCTCCGTGTACGAACCCTCGCTTGTCTGACCTCATTTTCCTCTTCTACAGTTTCCCTGCAGTAGGTACATTATATCATCTGCAGCAGTAGGAAACTAAGCCTCGCCCCCTGCAGTCACATGATCTAGGTCCTGGGACTCCTTACTATTTTCAGTGCCGCAGGTCCTGTCTGCTTGAACCGTCACTACTGTATTGGACCCCGCGCTCTCCCATAGTGGGGGTAAGTCACCCTGCTCGGCGTGGCAGTTTGCCGACGCTGACAGGGTCCTGACATTTGAGTCCTGACACTAAGCATGTGGCCTCCGACCTCCAATGAGAGGTCATCCCACGGGCATGCTCAGCACGCTGCAAAAAGGACTTAGTCCCCAGAGCTGCTCGCTGCTGGCTGATGCAGGTTGCTATAGCTGAACTAGAGGTGGCAGCAGCAACCAAACTGACAGCACTAACCTGAGCAAGATGCCGGGATCGACATCTCTCCTGAGCAGCCCCCTCTGCGGTCGAGACTGGATGAGAGACTGCAGAAGGCAAGGCTCGGGATTTCTCCTGTGCAGAGGAAGAAACCCGACGCCTAACATTACCTCCCTCCTAGGGCCCACTCCCTCCTGAGCCTCGCTACGCTCAAAGGCCGCTATGAGCAGGGGAGCACGGATATTTTCCACAGGTTCCCAAGTCCTATCCTCCAGGCCATGACCCTTCCAGTCCACCAGATAATATTTTTTGCCACGTACCACCTTGCACCCCACAATGGCATTCACCTCATAATTGTCCAAGGATGAGCCTGATGTCCCGGCAGATAACTCAGAAAACCGAGACATGTGGACAGGCTTAGGAGGGACACATGGAAGGTGCCAGTGATACTCAGGCGTGGAAGAAGAGCCAGATGGTAGACCACCAGATTGACCTGTTCGAGGACTTTGAAGGGACCTATATAGCAAGGCGTGAACTTAGTGGACTCAACCTGCAGCCTGATGTTACGGGCGAAGAGCCACACTAAGTCGTCGGGGGCAAAAGTTGAAGCAGGGCACCGGTGTGCATCAGCGGAGGCCCTCATTTTCTCCTTGGAGGCCCAGATGGCATCCTGAGTGTGGTCCCAAATATCGCGCGCCTCCACCACCCAGTGTGCCACCCTAGAGTTGGTGGACAACATGGGCATGGGCACAGGGACGTGCAGATGCTGACCGTAATTAAGAAGGAATGGGGTCTGACCATTGGAATCGGCCACAGGGTTGTTCAAGGCTAATTCCGCCCACATTAGCAAGGATGCCCAGTCATCCTGTCTGGCCGAGACAAAATGTCATAGGTATGTGACCAGGGTCTGGTTGACCCTCTCTACCAACCCATTCGTCTCGGAATCATAAGCTGAGAGATTTAGCTCAATGCAAAGCAAGCGACAGCGCTCTCTCCAGAACCGAGATGCTTCCCCTGATGAAGCCGTCTTGATACGGCGATACGCGTTGGATTTCCTCCCTTCTGCCGTCCTGTCTGTACTGTTGCCTTGGTATGGATCTTTCATGCATTTCATTATACCTATTTCACATGTGAGCTGTTGCTTCTAAAGGCCCTTTTACATTTAGCGATGCACCAGCGATCCGACCAGCGATCCGACCCGGTCAGGATCGCTGGTGCATCGCTAAATGATCGCTAGTGAACTTTCACACAGAAAGACCTCACAGCGATTCAGCAGCGACGCAGCGCACGTTACTTACCTTTCACACATAGCGATCCTGGCGTCCTCCCGCCCGCCTCCACGCGTCGCTCGTCGTCACAGCAGGAAGCCCCAGCAGAAAGCTGACGACGAGAAATGGAGCCGCCCAATCTCGCGCGATCAGCGATGAGCAGCGGGGGAGCCGGTCGTTGGTAAGTATCACACATAGCGATATCGCTAGCAATATCACTATAACGTCACAAAACCGGTGACGTTTTAGCGATATTGCTAGCGATATCGCTTAGTGTAAAAACCCCTTAACTGTGAGAGGGCTGCCATTCACTGGGAATACTTGGCTGTTTTTCAACAGCGTTGTTTGCCTGATATCTTATTGCCAATTATTTATGTGGCGTCTTTCATGCAGATCCACATTAGTGTGGTTTTCATTTGGTATTATCATGGCTTTTTATTGTTTGAGTCTCCAGCATTAGGGCGATTTGATCAGGATTGTGCGCCATTAGGTGCTCTTTGGTGTAATTATATATTTACATCTATCATATAGATACACCTTATTGTGGATGTTTTTCCTTTTTTTTTTTTTTTTGTTCCTTTATTTATGCCGATGATATATGCATGAGACTCAATTCATTATTGTATTGATCAGGACTAACAGGGGTATTGTATTCCTTTTTGTTTTTACATGTTTTTAAATTTATCTTGTTGTCAATAAAGCTTTTCTTGTTATTATTATATATATATCGGTAGTGTGCATTTTTATGTGGTCTTTCTTTCCTTTCTTGTTGCATTAAGACAACATGGGCATGGGCACAGGGACGTGCAGATGCTGACCGTAATTAAGAAGGAATGGGGTCTGACCATTGGATTCGGCCACAGCGTTGTTCAAGTCAAATTCCGCCCACATTAGCAAGGATGCCAGTCATCCTGTCTGGCCGAGACAAAATGTCATAGGTATGTGACCAGGGTCTGGTTGACCCTCTCTACCAACCCGTTTGTCTCGGAATCATAAGCTGAGGAGAGATTTAGCTCAATGCAGAGCAAGCGACAGAGCTCTCTCCAGAACGGAGATGCAAACTGGGGACCGCGGTCACTGACAGTCTTGTCTGGCATCCCATGTAGGCGAAAGACATGTTTAATGAACAACCCTGTCAAGGTCCGTGCAGAAGGTAGCCGTGAAAGAGGCACCAGGTGCACCAATTTGGAGAAATAGTCGGTGACCACTCAAATAACAGTGCTGCCATGGGACTTGTGCAAACCCACCACAATGTCCATGCCGAACATCTCCCAGGGCTTGTCTTCCACTGGCAAAGGGTAAAGTAATCCAGCGGGCCATTGCCGAGGAGATCTATTCTTAGCGCAGGAGACACACACCAGAATATATGTTCACGTGCCATATGCGGCCACCAGCACGTCCATGCCAGGGGCTCAGAAGTCGCCTTAATCCCAAAATGTCCACCCACTCTGGACGAGTGAGCCCAAGAGATGACCTCCGGTTGCATACGGGCAGGGATGAATGTCTTGCCCAGAGGCTCCGACTCGAGGGTGACCGGAGCCACGGTCCTCAGACTCTCGGAAGGGACAATCAGCTGAGGCTCCTCCTCCGATGACACCATGGAGCGGGAGAGAGCATCGGCACGGACGTTCTTCTCACCCGAGAGAAAATGGAGGGTAAAATGGAACCTGGAGAAGAACAGAGACCATCTGGCCTGGCGAGAATTTAGCCACTGAGCTGTCTGTAAGTAGACCAAGTTCTTGTGGTCGGTAAACACTTGGAACAGGATCCGAACTCCCTCCAGGAGGTGTCTCCACTCCGAGAAGGCCAATTTCATTGCTAGCAACTCCCTGTCCCCGATGGAATAATTCATCTCTGCCGGTGAATAGGTCTTGGAGAAGAAGAAGCAGGGCTGCTTCCGACCTTGAGCATCATTCTGGAAAAGGACCGCTCCAGCACCGATGGAAGAGGCATCTACTTCCAGGATGAAGGGTTTATCTACATCGGGGCGATGTAGAATGGGAGTGCTAGCAAAATGGGATTTGATGGAGGAGAAGGCCTTGGAGACCTGTTCCGACCACAACTTGGGATTTGCTCCCTTCTTGATGAGGGCGACTAAGGGAGCTACCAAGGTGGAGAAGTGGGGAATGAACTGGCAATAATAATTAACGAACCCCATAAAGCACTGCACCGCTTTGAGGGGGTGGGGTTCCTTCCAGTCCATTACTGCCTGCAGCTTGGCAGGATCCATAGCCAAACCCTGGGCAGAGATGATATTACCCAGGAAAGGCAAGGACTCCTGCTCGAACAGGCACTTCTCCAACTTGGCATAGAGGGAATTCGCCCGTAAGAGGTTGAAGACTTAGTAAACTTCTCTCCAATGGAAGTCCATATCTGGAGAGTAGATGAGAATATCATCCAGATAGACAATCACCAAGGTGGAGAGCATATCCCAAAAGATATTGTTTACAAAGTCTTGGAAGACGGCAGTAGCATTACAGAGCCCAAAGGGCATGACCAAATACTCATAATGGCCATCCCTGGTGTTAAATTCCGTCTTCCATTCGTCCCCCTCACGGATGCGAATCAGGTTATAAACCCCCCAGATCTAGTTTAGTGAAATCCCTTGCTCTCTAAAGCCTACCAAACAGTTCCGATATCAGGGGCAAGGGGTACTTATTCTTAACGGTGATGCTGTTAAGACCCTGTAATCGATATAGGGACGTAGTTCTCCATTCTTCTTTTGGACGAAGAAGAATCCCGCCCCCTCTGGAGACACCAACTTCCTAATGAATCCTCTTGCCTGATTCTCCCTTATGTATGGCCTCTGTCTCCAGGAGAAATAGGGGAAAGACTCGACCTCGGAGAGGCTCTGCCGCCTTCATGGAGAACACATCTGCATACTGTCAATAATGTTGGGAAGAGAGGAAAGATCTGCGGGAACTTCAGTGGAGGCAACTTGAATGCACTCCCTCTGACATCTACCCTTGCAGGATTTACTCCAACTGAGAATTCTTCCCGAGAACCACTCTATATAGGAAGAATGATGACATAACCAGGGGACCCCTAATAGGACCTGATAGATACCCTCGGACATGATGAGAAGGGATATCATCTCCGGATGGGATGGAGACACCGAGAGTATCAACAGGGTGGTCTGGTGGGTGATCTGCGAGGGTAGTGTGGAACCCTTCAATACCTTGATGGTGACTGGCTTAGGTAACATTACCAGGGGAATTGCGTGCCGTTGGGTGAAGGCTGACGACATAAAATTGTCCTCCGCCCCAGAGTCCTCGCAAACCTCCACTGCAAGAGTGGATGGGCCAAAATCAAGCGTCCCCTTAAAGGACATTTTGGAGGAAAACCCCGTTGTGTATAGAAGGCCTCCTCCAATAGACGCAAGCGTTTTCCCGGCCGCTGTGGGCACCTGTTGGCAAGGTGACCAGACTGCCGGCAAACAAAACAGACCATGGGTGCTCGAGCGAACCAGGACTTGGATCCCGCATGAGAAACCTCCATGGCCTCTTGGGGCTCGGACACCCGATTGGGAGATTCCAGAGGTTTAGAGAAACTAGGTGCCAACCTAAACCTCTGCCTAGACTGGGACCGCTCCAACCTTCGCTCAGAGAAGCAAAGGTCTATACGGGTGGAGACAGTGAAAAGCTCCTCAGTGTGGCGGGAACCTCTCTGGTGGCCAGGGCATCCTTCACATGGTCAGCCAGACCTCTCCAGAACACTGGAACAAGAACCTTATCCGGCCACTCCAGCTCTGAGGCCATCCATAATGGCTGACCAAGGACGAGCCCTGAGACAATGCCAAAGCTGGAGTGCCTTATCATGGGTGACTCGGGGTCCCAGAAAGACCTGCCTCAGAGTGGCCAAGAACTGCGTGGCACTCTGCACCACATGATCTCCACGCTCCCACAGCGGTGTTGCCCACTCCAAAGCCCTGCCTGAAAGGAGGGAAATGACAAATCCCACCTTAGCCCGCTCGGAGGGGAATCATGCAGCCAGCAGCTCTAGCTGTATAGCACACTGGCTCATGAAACCCCTACAAGAAGCACTATCGCCCGAGAACTTCTCAGGCAGCGGAAAGCGGGACAAAGTCAGGGCAGGGATGGCAGTGGACACACGGGAGGCAGCCTCCGTGGCTGCCTGAACAGCGACCACAGTAAAATCCACAGTTGAGGTTGAACGCTCGAGAGCCGCCCACCTGCCCTCCAGCTGCTGGATGCACCTATGGAGTCACTGCTCGTCCGCCATTACTAGCCAGATACAGGCGCTAGGATAATGTTAGGACTGCGGAACACACCGAATAATAAGGTGATGGTATAAAGGTGCGTTGGCAGCCAGGGGTTCACCGTGCAGAGATGTTGACTGCTGCTCGATAATGGCGGATGCCATTTGGCGGTATAATAGAAAAACACCCATGGGTAACGTCAAGCGTTGTGTACAGAGGCGGACTCAGTTGCCTCACAGAGCTGCAATACCGTGGAATATAAATGCGGTAGCCTGTTTATCTCACAGAGCTCGGCAAAGAGAGCACTAGTGAACAGTCACAGAACTCTGCCCGAAAGACACAGGGTTAGAGTCGCTCTAGACCAACTAAGCACACGGCGTCGCACCAGCGAACACCACTAATAGACGCTGGCTACAGTTGAATGTAGGTCAAGTGCACAATGGCGTACAGACAAAGCTACTGCTTGGCGCTGATGCTAGTCCCTGATTCTGCCTCCTACCTGCACTATCAGCCTAAGCACTAACTGGCAAGGCTGAACCACACATGCGCACCAAGGGTAGGCGTTTCATAAAGAGTCATTCACCTGAGACATTCATAAGTGCATATGTGTCACCCTCCCAGGGCTGTGGGGTACTCGGTACCGGGCCCGTTGATCTCAATGGGGAATGTCACGGCAGCGGTGACCCGGTCCATGGCCCTGGGCGCCCATGTAAAAGGGGTTGAGTTGGGAATAAAGTTTATAAGTGATTCGTGATGCCACCTGTGGTGTTAGGCAAGGGACTTGTAAAGCCGACGCTGCATGCAGATCCTCTGGGACTGATGGTGTAGCCCAGCTATGATGTTGTAGCCCTCCACAGGCAGGGCTGTAGTCCCAGGGCAGTGTAGATAAAGGGTTAGGAAGAAGGTGCAGTGTTTGGCACAGAGATGTAGCAGTGCTGAGGATGTTGCAGGAAGGAGGCAAGGACACAATAGGGTGCAGTTTCTTTACCTTTACTTGTCAAACGCAGTCCAGGGTCCTGATTACAGATGGCACAGGAGCAGGCTAGCCTGGAAGCAACTCAGCGATCTCTCTATCAGATGGGTTGTGTAGTCTCCTTCCTAGCGCTGGCTTGAGGTACATGCAGTACAGTGTTACACTGAAGTTCCTCCTTCTTATCTTCTCTTAGAACTACCTCATATGGCAGACAGCTGTAGCCCTCTATCTCTCTTGGCTCACCAGTCGCTGTTGTGCCTCCGAGTATTAGGTGGGAATGGGGCATTTACAGCTTCCTATTCCTCTGGTTTCTGTTGCAGGACCTTCAGTATCCATACAACTGTGGAGACCAGGCTCCAGATCATGCGCTATCACAAGGAGGGAGCTCTCCGTCCTCAGCTCAACTTCCAGCTTCTCTCCACATGTCTACACGCGTTGCCCTCCTCACACTAACTGCTCACTCCCCTTCCTGGCCCTCAGAGAGCACTCCTCCCCCAATTCTGGTTCAGAGCTCCCTCTGCTGGCCTGGAGTGAGAACTGTGTTGCATGACATGGTTAACTGTTAGAGAGACTCTTCCTTCCTTCCAAGCATGACATCACCCTCCCTGGAGGAAGGCAATGCCATTGTGGTGACCATACTCCTGGGGGCACCACACATACAACACTCACTCCTCCGTGCGGCCGTGTGATCCTTTTATAACCGCAGCCTTCCGGGACCTTCCTGATGGCCCAATCTGAGCTGCTTGAGGACCTGAGCATGTGACCTCCGACCTCCAATGAGAGGTCGTCCCATGGGCATGCTCAGTAGGCTGCAAAAAGAACTTAGTCCCCAGAGCTGCTTGCTGACGGCTAGTGCGAGTTGCTATAGCTGAACCAGGGGTGGCCTCAGCAACCAAACTGACAGTACTTGCCTGAGCAAGATGCTGGGATCGATGTCTCTGCTAAGCAGCCCCCTCTGTGGTCGAGACTGGATGAGAGACCGCATAAGGCAAGGCTTAGGATTCCTCCTGTGGAGAGGAAGAAACCCGATGCCTAAGAGGTCCCTGCTTATTCAGCAAGCTATAGCACTTACCGAATAAGCTACAGCTGGATACATAGAGCGCGCTGGCTGAACAACTGATTGGCGCCACAGCTGCATGTGTCGCAACTGTGTGACAGTCACACCACATGCATGGAGAGCCCAACACACAGGCTCTCCATGTATATGCTGTGGCTGTGACACATGCAGCTGCAAAGCTGATCTGCTGGCTGGCTCCATGTATCCGAGTTCCCGCTGTATAGCTTATTCGGTAAGCGCTATACCTTGCCGAATAAGTGGGGTCCAGAACAAATTCGCTCAACTTTAGTCACAAGTATTGATTTGACTTAGAATTATTTTTTGCTCATTAATTTTGAATTTTTTTAATTGATAACAACAAGCTATTAGCACTTCTACTTTTAAAACATTCTTACTCTGCAGAATATTTTCACATTTGCCTAAAACTTTTGCACTGTACTGTATTTTAGAAGTGTTACTCAAAGATTCTGTGCCCATTTTCAACTCTGTATAAGAGTCCATCTCCTCAATGTAAAGGATGACATTTCTAATACTGGTACTTTTTATGTGGCAGAAATGCTTTTGGGTGCACTTAGGCAACATATAAGTTGAACTGGATATATTTATGTCTACCTTCATCCTTAAAAATTAGGAAACTGTGAAACAGATCTTGGATGTGATTAACCCCTTAAAGCTATACATCTGGTTTGTTGCTGTACATCCTAAGTAAAATACTTTATTCTCTCACATTGAATGCTGAGGATTCTGCTGAAAGCTGAAATCCACAACAGTATGTAGATGCTTGACTCCCTATAAAACATTACATTAACATGTATTAACTGTATATTGTGTGTAAAGCTCATAAGACAGTAATGAAACTTGGGCAAATATTTACCAGGAAGGCTAATGTCATTAACTAGTAATTAGTTAATGCAGCCGCGATTGTTTTTCTCTATTAATTAGTATTTCTTTGCATTGATGAATAGAGAAAATACAAAAGCCGTACAAGCAGTTTTGCAGTTTGGCAGAATATGCTGTATATTCATCATAGTTCAGTAATTTGTGGTTTTGATGTTTCCTTAGGGAATAAAATAACAGGTTTGCAAAAATCCTATTAAATGCCAAAGCGCATTGCTTGTTAAGTGATACTTGTGGTCATCAGTGTATTCCTGCAATTTTCATAACGAACGCCGTAGTGAAAACACCGCAGTAGATGTAATATATTAATATCTACAGTTGTCAAGGTAACCGTGAGATATGTGATGTGCAGAACATGTTCAGAGGCAACCGAAAAAGTACACTTTCTGCAGTAGTTGAAATGTGATGCAGCATTTATACAACTTGTGATCATTAAAACCTTAAGTAATTACATAAAAAGACATATAATGACTAATGACGGTTGTCATTGCATTCAACTGGCTCTGATTATTACGTTGCGTCAAGTTCTGGGTGAGCTGGTGGGACCTTTTGTCCTTTCTACAAAACCACCCTCTTTGCTGTCTCAGTCCTCCAAGCTTTTGCTTTCCTTTGTCATGGCTGGGGCATTTTACTGGGATGCAGAAAAGAAAAATACCTTTTTGCCGATCGCCCACACCCAACAACGTCTGAAGTCACCACTGTCTGATTACTCATTCAGTTTATCTAGAAGGGGTCGAGAACTCAGCTGAGCAATGGCTTGTGATGGGCAGAGAAAAGCTGCTGCATAGGGAGGAGGAAGGATACGCTCCCCATCACTGCGGACATAAGACAAAAATGCCTTCAATTACTTTTTTGCAGAGTACGGATATTGCTGGGATGAATATTTGTCTTCAGGGTTGAAAAGGGATTTTTATTTGATGCTATTTTTCCCCTTTATAATCCATAGTTAGAAAACATGAAATACAGAACTTACAAAAAGTGATTACCCTTAAACTAAGTGATACTATATGAGACTTATGATTGCATGAGTTTTATTAGAATAATCTGATATCTATCAATAAGTTATTTAGGCTAGGTTCACATTTGCAGATGGCCGAGCTGTGGAGGGCTGAGGACTTCCTCCGTGAAGCTCCGCCCACTGCCGCATCTCCTCTGGTCAGCTCCCCTACGTCCGCATGAGGTCTGCGTACCTATCTTTAGCATTGGGTACGCAGGCCGTGAGGAAGTATGTAGATGCTTCCACATGCGTTGTTTTGACGATGCGGCGACCTGCGTCGAAGGCAACAAGCTGCAATTTTGATGCAGTCACCGCATCGTCAAAGCGACACATGCGGAGGCATCTGCATACTTCCGCATGGCCTGCGTGCCCAATGTTAAAGATAGGTACGCAGGCCGCATGCGGACTTTGGTAGAGCTGACCGGAGGAGGTGCGGCAGTGGGTGGAGCTTCACAGAGGAAGTCCGCAGCTCTGCCATCTGCAAATGTGAACTTAGCCTTACATTGAGAATGAGTTTGATCAAGATATAAAATTGTGTTCTGGATTTTCTTTTACTTTTTGGTAGGGTAAACTTGGAAGTCACAGGTAAATGACTGGCATATAGAGTTTAACCCCTTTCTGCCATCAGACGTACTATCCCGTCCATGTGCCTTGGGACTTAATTCCCAGGGACGGGATAGTACGTCATAGCGATCAGCGGCGCTCACGTGGTGAACGCCGCTGATTGGGGCCGGGTGTCAGCTGATTATCACAGCTGACACTCGGCACAATGTGTCAGGGGCGGTCACGGACCGCCCCCTACACGTTAACCCCTTGTACACCGCGATCAAACACGATCGCGGTGTACCGGGTGTTAAAGGGAAGCATCGGCAGGGAGGGGGCTCCCTCCATGCTTCCCTGAGCCCCCCATGGCAGCGCAATGTGCAGCGTTGCTGCAGGGGGCTCTTTCCCTACTGGCAAAGCGCAGGCATGAGGAAGTCTGCAGCAGTGCCTGTGACAGATCGCTGATCTGTCACAGGACAGTGATGTCCCACCTGGGACAATGTAATAAAGTTAAAAAAAAGTGTAAAAATAATTTTAAAAAAATCGCTAAATAAATTAGTAAAAAAAAAAGTATTCCCCAATAAATTCATTTTTTGAAAATAAATAAAAAAAAAAAATAAAAGTACACATATTTGTTATCGCCGCGTCCGTAACGACCCGCCCTATAAAACTGTCCCATTAGTTAACCCCTTTAACAAACCCCTTAAAAAATAAAGATAAAAAACGAAGCAAAAAAAATGATTTATTATCATACCACCGAACAAAAAGTGTAATAACGCGCGATCAAAAAGACGCATAAAAATATCCATGATACTGCTGAAAACGTCAGCTGGTCCCACAAAAAACGAGCTGCCATACAGCGTTATCTGCAAAAAAATATAAAAGTTATAGCTCGCAGAATAAAACGATGCAAAAATAATTATTTTTTATATAAAATAGTTTTCATTGCATAAAACCGACAAAACATAAAAAAGACCTAAATGAGGTATCGCTGTAACTGTACTGACCCGAAGAATAAAACCGCTTTATCAATTTTACCACACGCGGAACGGTATAAACGCACCCCCCAAAAGAAATTCATGAAACGCTGGTTTTTGTTCATTTTGCGTCCCAAAAATCGGAATAAAAAGCGATCAAAAAATGTCACGTGCCCGAAAATGGTACCAATAAAAACATCAACTCGTCCCGCAAAAAATAAGACCTCATATGACTCGGTGGGTCAAAATACGGAAAAATTATAGCTCTCAATATGCGGTGAAGCAAAAACTATTTTTACAATAAAAAGCGTCTTTTAGCGTGTGACAGCTGCGAAACATAAAAACCGCCATAAATAGTAAATCAAACCCCCTGTTATCACCCCCTTAGTTAGGGAAAAATAATTAAAAAAATGTATTTATTTCCATTTTCCCATTAGGGTTAGAGTTACGGCTAGGGCTAGGGTTAGGGTTAGGGCTAGAGCTAGGGTTAGGGCTACGGTTAGGGCTAGGGTTAGGGCTGAGATTAGGGTTAGGGGTGTGTTGGGGTTAGGGGTGGAGTTATAATTCGGGGGTTTCCACTGTTTGGGCACATCAGGTGCTCTTCAAATGCAACATGGCGTCTGATCTCAATTCCAGCCAATTCTGCGTTGAAAAAGTCAAATGGTGCTCCTTCCCTTCCACGCTCTGCCATGCGCCCAAACAGTGTTTTACCCCCACATATAGGGTATCAGCATACTCAGGACAAATTTGCAAAACAACTTTTGGAGTTCAATTTCTCCTGTTACCCTTAGGAAAATAAAAAATTGGGGGCAAAAATATCATTTTTGTGGAAAAAAATGATTTTTTTATTTTCACGCCCAGACGTTATAAACTTCTGTGAAGCACTTGGGGGTTCAAAGTGCTCACCACACATCTAGGTAAGTTCCGTGGGGGGTCTAGTTTCCAAAATGGGATCACTTGTGGGGAGTTTCAATAGTTTAGGTACATCAGGGGCTCTCCAAACGCACATGACACCCGCAGACCAATCCATCAAAGTCTGCATTCCAAAAAGTCACTACTTCCCTTCCGAGCCCCGACGTGTGCCTATACAGTAGTTTTCTCCCACATATGAGGTATCAGCGTACTCAGGACAAATTGGACAACAAATTTTGGGGTCCAATTTCTCCTGTTACCCTTGGGAAAATAAAAAAGTTGGAGACTAATTGATCATGTTTGTGGAAAAAATACGATTTTTTTATTTTCATGCCTGGGCATTATAAACTTCTGTGAAGCCCTTGGGGGTTCAAAGTGCTCACCACACATCTAGATAAGTTCCTTAGGGGGTCTAGTTTCCAAAATGGGGTCATTTGTGGGGGGTTTCCACTGTTTAGGTACATTCGGGGCCCTCCAAAGGCAACATGACACCTGCAGACCATTCCATCAAAGTCTGCATTCCAAAACGTCACTACTTCCCTTCCGAGCCCCGACGTGTGCCCATACAGTAGTTTTCTCCCGCATATGGGGTGTCAGCGTACTCAGGACAAATTGGACAACAACTTTTGGGGTCCAATTTCTCCTGTTACCCTTGGGAAAATAAAAAAATGGGGACTAAAAGATGATGTTTGTTGAAAAAATGTGATATTTTTATTTTCACGCCCGGTCATTATAAACTTCTGTGAAGTACTGGGGGGGTTCAAAGTGCTCACCACACATCTAGATAAGTTCCTTATGGGGACTAGTTTCCAAAATGGGGTCACTTGTGGGGGGTTTCCACTGTTTAGGTACATCAGGAGCTCTCCAAAAGCAACATGACACCCGCAGACCATTCAATCAAAGTCTGCATTCCAAAACATCAGTACTTCCCTTCCGAGCCCCGACGTGTGCCCATACAGTAGTTTTCTCCCACATATGGGGTATCAGCGTACTCAGGACAAATTGGACAACAGTTTTTGGGGTCCAATTTCTCCTTGTACCCTTGGGAAAATAAAAAAATTGGTGACTAAAAGATCATGTTTGTGGAAAAAATGCGATTTTTTTATTTTCATGCCCGTGCGTTATAAACTTCTGTGAAGCACTGGGGGGTTCAAAGTGCTCACCACACTTCTACTGTAGATAAGTTCCTTGTGGGGTCTAGATTCCAAAATGGTGTCATTTGTGGGGGGTTTCTACTGTTTTGGTACATCAGGGGCTTTCCAAACGCGAAATGGTGTCCTATCTAAATTCCAGCCAAAAACGTCAAATGGCACTGCTTCCATTCCGAGCTCTGCCATGCTCCCAAATAGTGGTTTACCCCCACATGTGGGGTATCAGCGCACTCAGGACAAATTGCACAATATCTTTTAGGGTCCTGTTACCCTTGGAAAAATAAGAATTGAGGGTGAAAAGATCATTTTTGTGGAAAAAATATAATTTTTTAATTGTACAGTTGTATGTTATAAACTTCTGTGAAGCCCTTGGGGGTTCAAAGTTCTCACCACACATCTAGATAAGTTCCTTGGGTGGTCTAATTTCCAAAATGGTGTCATTTGTGGGGGGTTTCCACTGTTTTGGTACATCAGGGGTTTTCCAATCGCGACATGGTGTCCGATCTCAATTCCAGCCAAAAACGTCAAATGGCACTGGTTCCCTTCCGAGCTTTGCCATGCACCCAAATAGTCATTTACACCCACATATGGGGTATCAGCGTACTCAGGAAAAATTGCACAATAACTTTTAGGGTCCTGTTACCCTTGGAAAAATAAAAATTGGGGGTGAAAAGATCATTTTTGTGGAAAAAAAATTGTACCACTGTACGTTATAAACTTCTGTGAAGCCCTTGTCATCATACATATTATGTATAGGCTAAAGGACAAGTTAAAGGCATGCATACTTCTTAGACACTGAGAATTAATTTTGGATAGCTTTTATAATCAGTGACCACTAGAGATGAGTGACTTTCCCTTTTTTCGGGTCGAGTCGGGTTCGGACCACCCGACTTTTGCAAAAGTCGAGTCGAACGCAATCGGCCAATTATCGTGAAAAGTCGAAAGCCGACTGAAACACAATTCCCAATGCAAGTCAAAGGGGAAGAAAAGTCGGCAGTGAGTGGAATACAGGAAACACACCTACAGTGCACATTTTAATGCCAAAAACATCAATTCTTATTACTTAAGCTTGTCAACCTTAATTTACTTTATAATAATAGTTAGGCATTGAAAACGGGGGATTATTTGGCTAAAGTTGTGGGGGTAGGGCTGGCTCCAGATTTTCGTGGGCCCAGGGCCAAAGAATCATAGAATCATAGAATCATAGAATCGTAGAGTTGGAAGGGACCTCCTGGGCCATCTGGTCCAACCCCCTGCTCAAAGCAGGATTCGCTAAATCATCCCAGTCAGATGTCTGTCCAGCCTCTGTTTGAAGACTTCCATTGAAGGAGAACTCACCACTTCTCGTGGCAGCCTGTTCCACTCATTGATCACTCTAACTGTCAAAAAGTTTTTTCTAATATCTAATCTGTGTCTCCTCCCATTCAGTTTCATCCCATTGCTTCTAGTCTTTCCTTGTGCAAATGAGAATAAAGTTGATCCTTCTACAATGTGACAGCCCTTTAGATATTTGTAGACAGCAATTAAGTCTCCTCTCAGTCTTCTCTTTTGCAAACTAAACATTCCCAAATCCTGCAACCTTTCCTCATAAGACAGGGTTTGCAGACCGGTCACCATTCTGGTCGCTCTTTTCTGAACTTGCTCCAGTTTGTTGATGTCTTTTTTAAAATGTGGTGCCCAAAACTGGACACAATATTCCAGATGAGGTCTGACCAAAGAGGAGTAGAGGGAAATAATGACTTCACGTGATCTAGACTGTATGCTTCTGTTAATACATCCTAGAACTGCATTTGCCTTTTTTGCTGCAGCATCACACTGTTGACTCATATTCAGTCTGTGATCTATTAGTATACCCAAGTCTTTTTCACATGTGCTGTCACTTAGCCCTATTCCTCCCATTCTATATATGCTTTTTTCATTTTTATTGCCCAGATGTAGTACTTTGCATTTCTCCCTGTTAAAAACCATTCTGTTAGTTACTGCCCACTTCTCCAGTTTATTTAAATCTTTTTGAATCCTCTCTCTCTCTTCTCTAGTATTAGCTATCCCTCCTAGCTTTGTGTCATCAGCAAATTTAATCAGTTTACCCTCAATTCCTTCATCTAAATCGTTGATAAAGATGTTGAACAATACAGGGCCCAGGACAGAGCCCTGTGGTACCCCACTTGAGACATTCTTCCAACTGGATGTGCAGCCATTTACGACTACTCTTTGGGTCCGATCACTAAGCCAGCTATGAATCCACCTAACAGTTGCCTTGTCCATTCCATACTTAGTCATTTTTTCAATAAGGATTGTATGAGAGACTTTGTCAAATGCTTTGCTGAAGTCAAGATATACTATATCTACAGCATTTCCTTGATCCACCCAATCAGTGATACCGTCATAGAAGGAAATTAAGTTAGTCTGACATGACTTATTAGTTACAAACCCATGCTGACTCTGTTTGATCACTTCATTCTTATCCAGGTATTGACTTACATGTTGTTTAATAATTTGTTCAAAGATCTTTCCTGGTATAGAAGTCAGACTCACCGGCCTATAGTTGCCTGGGTCCACCTTCTTCCCCTTTTTGAAGATAGGAACAACATTTGCTCTTCTCCAGTCTTCTGGCACTTCTCCTGTTCTCCAAGAATTTTCAAAGATTATGGAGAGTGGTTCAGAAATTTCTTCTGCTATCTCCTTCAGTACTCTGGGGTGTAATTCATCTGGACCTGGAGACTTGAATTCATTTAGGTTAGCTAAGTGTTTCCTCACTATCTTTCTGTTTATAGATATCCTGGATTCTTCTATTCCCTTAATAGGACAGTGAATAACAGTTGGTGTTACATTTCCTTTCTGAGAGAAAACAGATGCAAAATAGGAATTTAAAAGTTCAGCCTTCTCAACATACTGTCTTACCATTTCATCATTTTCATCCTGTAAAAATCCTATAGCATCTTTGACTTTTCTTTTACCTTTGACATATCCCCAAAATCCTTTATTATTGCTTTTGACATCTCTTGCAAGCCTCAATTCATTTTCAGCTTTAGCTAATCTGATTTGTGCCCTGCAGATTCTGCAGACAGCATTATATTCTTCTTTAGATATGCCTCCCTCTTTCCATTTTATAAACATTTTTTTCTTCCTTTTTAGCATGTGCTTAAGTTCTGTGTTCACCCATCCTGGTTTCCTTAAATGCTTCCTATTCTTCCCTCTTTTCGGAATTGTTAACAACTGTGCTTTGAGAATTTCATTTTTCAAGATTTCCCATCCTTCCTGGACATTTTTGTCTTTAAGGATATCCAGCCATTGGATCCCTCCAATTATCTTTCTGAATCCCTTAAAATCTGCCTTTCTGAAATCTAACCTTGACGTCTGAGTCTTCACAGGTCTTCCGCCTCTAGTTATCCAAAATTCTAAAATAGCATGGTCGCTACCTCCTAGGGTTCCAGCCACTTTTACCTCCTCAACCATTTCCTCCCTGTTTATAAGGATTAGATCCAAGGTAGCAGTTCCCCTTGTTTTCTCCCCTACCTTTCGGAAGATAAAGTTGTCAGCAAGAGAGGATAAGAATTTCCTTGACCTGTTAGTTTTGCCTGAGAGAGATTCCCAACAAATGTCTGGATAGTTGTAATCTCCCATGACAACTATGTCATATTTTTTGGAGAACTTGGCCATTTGATGCATAAAGAGTTCATCCATATCTTCAGCTTGCACAGGCGGCCTGTAGTAAATGCCTACAATGGTGTCCTTTCCATTGTTCTGTCCTTGTATTCTTACCCAAACAGTTTCCACAGAACTCCCAGTCTCTGAAGCTTCAATCTCTGTGCAGATATATGCGTTTCTAACATACAATGCAACACCCCCTCCTCGTTTATCAAGTCTGTTTCTTGCAAATAAGTTGTATCCTTCTAGTCTTGTATTCCAATCATGTGTATCGTCCCACCAAGTTTCAGTGATTCCAATGACATCATATTTCTTTTCCTGTGTTAGTAGTTCCAATTCTCCTTGTTTGTTGCCCATGCTTTGTGCATTAGTATAGAAACATTTTAGTTTGTGATTGGTTTCTCTTTCTCCAATATTGTTATTAATTAGATTCTTTCGTCTTTGTTCTTCCTTTCCACTTCTATTAGCAGAGTTCTCAATAGCATTTGTCAGGTGTATGGCTTTTTATGGTCTTTTGCTTCCCTTCCCATGTTGTTCTAGTTTAAAGCTCTCCTTACAAGTGTAGCAGAGTGTCACTGGGCTCCTTTAACACATGCCACAATTCATGATCCTCTGATACGGCAGAGAAATAGCGGTATAGTACAATGAAAAACACTTCACGTCTTACATCACATGACTGGTATCCATTTTAAATTCTCCAATAGCTCCAAAAACGGACAGTATATTACTCCATACAGTATTATGGCCACCGCATAGTGCGCCATACAGAGAAATGAGGCCCATATATTTCTCCATACAGAATCTTTGGTCCCATATAATGTTCGACACAGTATATGATGAGCTCCACATAATGCTACAGTATATGTTGGTCCCCATGGATGAAGCTCCACTGTCTTATGGGACCAAATAATGCTCCATATATAATGGGCCCCAATTCTAATGCTCCAGTGTATAATGGGCCCTGTAAATGCTACTCCAGTGTCTGATGTCCCCCATTTGGAAAGCTCCAGCATATGATGGGCCTCACGGATGATGCTCTATTGTACGATAGGTCCTAATAATGCTCCATATATAATCTGCCCCATTTACAATGCTCCAGTATATGATGGACCCCATGGATGATGCTCCAGTGTCTTATGGGCCCAAATAATGCTCCATATATAATGGGCCCGATTTCTAATGCTCCAGTATATAATGGGCCCTGTAAATGCTGCACCAGTGTCTGATGTCCACCTTTGGAATGCTCCAGCATATGGTGGGCCCCATATATCATTCTCCAGAGTATAGTGCTCACCAAAAATTGCTCCCAACCTTTAAAACAATTAAATAAGTCTCCTCGCTAGGGAATAGGGAATCCCTGTACTCTGGACTACTCGTCATCCCCATCTTCCATCTCTCTGCACTTTGACTGTTTAGGCAGAGGGCGTACAGACGTGATGTCATCGCGCTCTCTGACCAGAATGTCACTGTCAGGAAACATGGAACACGTCATGGCTGTGGAGCAGGGAGAGGTAAGTATTTCAACTTTGCAAGTGCTGTGATCCTGAGCAAGCAGGGGGCCCACTCGTTGGCGATGGCACTGGCACAGGGCCCCTCATAGTATGGCGGTGTGTGTGATGGCGGGTGGGCCCTACCACCGGCAGAGACACTTTTGCATACTATGAGGGGCCTTGTGCCAGTGCCTTCGCCCATGAGTATGCCCCCCCACCTGCTCAAGGAACCTGCACTTTCATCTGCACCTTCCTCTTTGTCACAGTGTAAGGTGTTATAGTATGCGGGAAGGGGAACCTGAGTTTCATCAGGGTCAGATTCTGGCTCAGTACACTGCAAGGACAATGTAATGCTCTGAGTGAATGTACCAGCAGAAAAATCTAGCAGTGGCTGTGCATCAGTGCACTCCATGTCAGATTCATCTTGGACTGGGGAATTCACGATTTTACTTGATAACCCAGGCATGGTATGTGAAAAGAGCTCCATGGAGTAATCTGTAGTGTGGGCTGCTGCATCCTTCACTTTTGGTAGGGGTGAAGGACACAAGGAAAGGTGTTGTTCCTGACCAGGAGCCTCCACTGACAACTCAGTGCTTTTATTTTTTGAAACTTCAGAAGATGAGGCGATAGAGCTGGAGGCTGTGTCAGCAATGTTAGCCAAAACTTGTTCCTGAAGCTCCGGCTTTAAAAGCGGTTTACCTACTTCCAGAAAAGGGAGCCTTTGAGGCCTTATGGAACCAGATGATGACGCAGGCTCAACACCTCCTGCCTTAGGTGCTATTGTGCTTTTGCCACTACCAGCAGATGCATCACCACCACCACCACCATCAGTACCAGCTGGCAACCCCCGCCTATGTCCACGGTCTCTTCCACCATATCTCCTCAATTTTGGGAAAATGTATCCAAAATACCACCAGCTTTATGGTACTGTAAAGCAAGGTACAAGGTGTATATAGTATTGGGGAGAATTTGAATCTCCCTAGAGATTTTAGGAGGCTGAACAATTATCTCAGGCCCACTATAGATTACACCTCAATTTAACAGGCTGAAATTGGCTGGTGTATGACAAAGTACAAGGTGTATATAGTATTGGGAGAATTTGAATCTCCCTAGAGATTTTAGGAGGCTGAACAATTATCTCAGGCCCACTATAGATTACACCTCAATTTAACAGGCTGAAATAGGCTGGTGTATGACAAGGTACAAGGTGTATATAGTGTTGGGGAGAATTTGAATCTCCCTAGAGATTTTAGGAGGCTGAACTATTATCTCAGGCCCACTACAGATTACACCTCAAGTTAACAGGTTGCAATAGGCTGGTGTATGACAAGGTACAAGGTGTATATAGTGTTGGGGAGAATTTGAATCTCCCTAGAGATTTTAGGAGGCTAAAAAATTATCTCAGGCCAACTATAGATTACACCTCAATTTAACAGGCTAAAGTTGGCTGGTGTATGACAAGGTACAAGGTATATATACTATTGGGTAGAATTTGCATCTCCCTAGAGATTTTAGGAGGCTGACAATGATGGTCTCAGTCCAAGTATGGACGCAGGCAGCCTAATAAGCAGGACTGCTGCACACAAAAGTGTGGAAAAATGAACCCTTGGTAACTGTGCAGAAAAGAGGAAGAAAAGTATTTTTGCTTTTAATAAAGCAGTTTGCACAGCAGTGTGCAAACAGAAATGCAGCTATCAGGGAGCCTTATAAGGCAGCCTAATAACCAACAGAGCGATGCACAAAAATATAGCCTCCCCTGTCACTGCACACAATCTGTTGTGTTGTACAGTGGAAATCGCTAACAGCAGAAGCAGTTTTTTTTTCTTCTTCCCTGCCTAACACTCTCCCTTATTATGAATCAGCAGCAGCAACCTCTCCCTAATGCTAATATCGGCAGAAGTAAGATGGCGGTCGGCGTGCATGCCCTTTTATAGCCCCTGTGACGCCACACAAAGCAAGCCAATCACTTGCATGCCCTTCTCAAAGATGGTGGTTACCGCTGCCCATGTCATCGCGTTGCCCACAGTGTGCGTCCTTCATCATTGGTTGAAAAAGGGCGCTGGAAGCATCATTTGAAACGCGACTTTGGCACTCTGGTCGCCGACCTCATGGCCGACCTCACGCTATGATCGGGTTTCATTTCATGAAACCCGACTTTAGCGAAAGTCGGCGACTTATGAATTTGACCAACCCGTTTCGCTCAACTCTAGTGACCACAAATCCACTGCTTTGGAAATTAATGACAGATCGTTGGTGATCCGATCACATAGGACTCCACTGATTGTCAAAATGGGTAATCTCAGTCCTACACTTCCCCAGCCACAAGATGATGACTACATAGAGTATGAAAAGAGCCACTGTCCATCATGCGCCCTGATACTCAATTCTCAATTCAGATGGGCACTGTTCTATGGAAAATGTTTCCTTGATGGCATGATATCTCTCTTTTTTCGTTTACTTGCACTGCACATATTTGCTCGCTCTATTAAACACTTTAGGCAGTACACTGCATGATCTTTTCCTTCTGTTGACTCCACACTTATTTAAGACTATTTTCATACAATTTTGATAGCTTTTCTATGAGGTTTTATTGTTCTTTAGTCATTTTAATTAAAGGAGCCCTACTCCCATTAAAATGATATCCTTTTCATAAATTGCAGTAATCATATTATAGAGCACTGTGCACTTACAATTGCTCATTTTCCCTTTCCACCCAGCTGATTCTTCTTTTTTTTGCATTATATTTATGGCATCATGTGATTAAAAACAAATTAGCTGAATCTTTCTAAGCTCTATGTAGAAACAGGAGGCCAATTTTCCCTGCATGAGTTATCACTGTAAAAGTGCCTGGCAGGGGGGAGGAGTGAGCAGCTGGGTCAGAAGTTGAAGAGGGGAATGATATCTGCCTGGACAAGAGACTTCCTGTTTTTCAGAGAAAAGAAGAAATAACTGGGTAGAAATGCAAAATAAGCAATTGTATGTACACAGTGCTGTATTATATGATGACTGGAGCGAAGAAAGAAAAGAAAACCGACCAAAATAGTCCAAATAATCACAATGATATTTTTATTAAAAGTAACAAGTAACCAGGGGTGCAATCACATCAGAGGAGAGAGAAACTAGATGGAAAATCTGACTTTTTTTGTGGTTACGTTATACCATTAATAACAGCTATCGCAACACCGGGTTCAGTAAAAACTGACCAGAATCATGTTTTCTGACCCCTTTTAAAAATCAATTAAGCTAAATTGGGGGTGACTAGAGTCCTATAAATTTGGCTTGTTTCCCACTCATCTCCACCTCTTTGATTGCAGAACAGTAACATGGATACAGTGCATAAGGCCTTAAACATTATACTCCCTTAGAAATTACAGGACCAGAACAGTAGATAATAGTAGCGGTTGAAGGGCAACAAGCACCTGACAGGTTCTTTTAACCATTGATATGAAGCATAAAGGTGCATCACTTTTGAAGCCAAGACCACAGAAGTACATTACTAGCACAATGAGTACATCACAGAGGGATTAGCTAAGTGTACGCACAGTGTGAGTTATGTATGCACAGCGTGAGTGAGGTTTACAGCATTTTTCAGGAAGACAGAAAATATATTTTAACCTTATTTTTTAATTCATTTTCAGTTTTGAGCAATGTGGTCAACAGAGATTTCATACTGGGTTTGGGAGAGGTGTCACCTCCGTAACTAATGGCTGTTTATTTCATATTGAACAATTTGTATACTACATTATGTTTCGCAAAGAGCAGTACATGCATACGTATTGTTAATACACAGACTAAGCCCAACATAAAGTTTATTTTTTGTACCTTGGAGTCTTTTTGTCATCTCTATATCTAACTACTGGTTTCAAATAGGTGAATGGGTGGTCATTTTCTTTCACTGCTAAAACTATATTTCTGGAAGAACTAGCTTCTCCTTGGTGCTGCAGACCCCTCCTCATCTCCAGTGTGCTCCTGACTAGCTCTACCTTTTTAATTTATCATATAATATGTATAATTCTACTGATTCTTCTGTGTACTCTGTGATCCTCTGCCTGACTGATTTTATCTTACACTAGCTACACCACTAGTATTTATTTATTGTGCATTGCTTACATAGTGCTATCATTAGGGATGAGCGAGTAGTGAAATACTCAGACTTGCTGTACTCGTTATGAGCATGCAAGGCATGAGGCATATGCATATACATGTACTCGTTATGAGTAGCTCCTAATACTCAGGTACTCATAACGAGTAGCGAGTCCAATGTATGTCTATGGGAAATGCAAGTAATGGGCGGAGAATATGTGTGCCGGTGGAGATTGTGTGCGGGGGTACTTGGGGCTGTGTGTGCGGGCTCTGCCGGGCGGATCAGGGGTCTGTGGGGGCTCTGCGGGGCTGACCCCTGATCAGCCCAGCAGAGCCTGCACAGACCCCCGCACACACATATGAGGCTGTGCAGCAAGCCAATAACAGTAATGCCACAACAAAGAAGGCGGTGGCTTTACTGTGATTGGCTGACACATGCCAGGTGTCATGGTTTGAACAGGGTTCTTGACCTGCACTCACAGGGTTAAGTGTTCGTGGCCTCTTTCTGGATCTGGGAGGGGTATTTATACTCACTCTTTACCAGGGTTCTCTGTCAGCTATACTGTTGTTCTGGTGTGTCTGACCCCTGGTGTGCGTGTATTCTGCGTTGCTTGTTTGCTTCCCGTGTATGACCCGGCCTGTTCCCTCACTCTGTACTCCGTCTCTCGCTTTGGTACTACTGTCTTCTCCGGTTCTGACATCCTGGCTTGGCTATCGTTACTCCGTTACAGTTTGTCCCTATTGTACCGTCTATTGCCCGTTCTGGCTTTCTGACCTATTGCTACGTCCTGACTATCCTTTCTGTCTTAACCCCGTGGTACTGTATTGCTATCTGGTGCTTTGACCCTGGCTTCGTCTGGTTTCTGTCTTTGTCTATGCCCCTTGGTAACATTGTCCCGTAGTTACCTTTCTAGGAGTTTCCCTGCAGCTCCTAGATCTGTGGAGCTTAGGCCATGCCCCCAGCAGTCATGTGCTTCAGGTCCTGATACTCTGAAGCACGCATCGTCACCGCTGCTGCCCTGCTCCACAGGTATCTTTGCGTACTGTCTTTGTACTCAGGACACCCGCACTGGCTCAGTGAGCAAGTGCAGTGCGGTGTTCCTGACATTATAGCTGACCATTTCAGCTTTTTTTTCCCCCTCTGAGGGAAAAAAAAAAAGTGTGTTATCCTCATGGATCCCATACAAGCTTTGGCTGGTCAGGTCAAGCACCTGACCCAAATGTTCCACAAACTTAATGTGGAACAGTGCACGATGGTCCAGACCCAGTAACAGTTGGTGGATATGGTACAGGGGGCTGCCGCTACAGGGGATTCTTGTGCTGGGGATAGAGATGTGTCATTGGCATTCCCAGAATCTCCAGTCAAATTGCCAGACCTTTTCTCAGGGGATAAAAAGGAGTTCAGGTCTTTCAGAGAAGGATGCAAGCTGTTTTTTTCTCTGAGGCCCCGCTCTTCCGGGGATGAGTTCCAGAGGGTGGGGGTAGTCATTTCCCTACTTCGGGGGGCTCCACAGGCATGGGCTTTCTCTCTCTCTTTCTCTGCTCCTGAACGCATGTCTGTGAATTTGTTCTTTGAGGCTCTGGGGCACATTTATGATGAGCCTGATAGAGTGCGTCTGGCAGAGGATATGGTGATGAGTGTGACACAGGGAAGGAACTCTGCTGAATGGTTCTGCTCTGAGTTCAGACGCTGGGCAGCGGAGGTCTCCTGGGATGACGCTGCCCTCCGGGGTTTGTTCTGTAGAGGCCTGTCCGAACGTTTGAAAGATGCCCTAGCCCTTCATCCTCCACCGGATTCTTTGGAGGACGCTATGATCCAGGCTGTCCGCATGGACCGTATACTGCGGGCAAGAGGGGTCATGCTGCAGGAGACCCCTTTATTCTCCAATCTGAGAGACGCTGCATCTAGTCCTGAGCCCATGGAGGTTGGTGCCACGTCATTGGAGGAAAAAGAGAGGAGACACCGAAGAAACAACCAATTGTGCTTTTACTGTGGATCCGCTGGACATTGGAGAAGGAACAGTCCTTCTTGCCCTTCTTCAGTGAAGCCGTCAGGAAAACGACAGAGTCTGGGTAACAATCGAGGAGGTTGCCCAGACTCCCAGGTACCCTTTTACTCGCTTACTAAAATTCTGCTTCCGGTGGAACTGGAACTTACAGGCGGTCCGGTTGGGACTACCGCCTTTGTTGACTGTGGTTCTTCTATTAATCTGATCGATGCCAAAGTTGTGACTTTTCATAAGATAGGGACAGTCAGGTTAAAAGATCCTGTTAAAATCGTGGCAATTGATTCTTCTCCTATCACCCAGGAGGGAATTTGTTTCATGACTGATACCTTTTCTCTGAAAGTGGGTTCCACTCACGTGGAAAAATTAAGATGTTTTGTCATAAATAATCTGCCAGCTGGACTGATACTGGGTATGCCTTGGCTTCAACGTCACAATCCTACTATTGACTGGGTCACAGGGGAGATCATTCAGTGGGGTTGTATGGCTAACGGTCTATGTTGTAACTTGACAACCCTTGTCACCCCAGTAAAATCTGTGTCAGTGTCGTCTGTCGATCTGGAAGGTATTCCGGAGTGCCTGAAAGATTTAGAAGAAGTATTTTCTGAAAGTGAGGCTGAGGCGCTACCACCACATAGACCCTTTGATTGTGCCATTAATCTAGTCCCTGGAGCTAAGCTACCCAAGGTTCGCCTGTTCAATTTGTCCAGGCCCGAACGTCTAGCCATGAAGGAGTACATTACTGAGAGTCTCCGCAAAGGGCATATTAGGCCTTCTGTTTCACCTGTGGCAGCGGGCTTCTTTTTTGTTAAGAAAAAAGATGGTGGTTTGCGGCCGTGCCTCGACTTTCGGGAATTAAACAAAATTACTGTGAAAAATACATACCCTCTCCCCCTAATTCCTGATCTATGTAACCAACTCACCGGGGCCAAGAGGTTCTCTAAACTGGATTTACGTGGGGCATATAACCTTATAAGAGTCCGTGAAGGGGACAAATGGAAAACAGCATTCCTGACGACTGAAGGGCTGTTCGAAAACTTGGTTATGCCCTTTGGTCTCACCAACGCTCCTGCTGTTTTTCAGAATTTTATTAATGTAATTTTCTCTGATTTAATCGGTCGTTTTGTGGTTATCTATTTGGATGACATTCTGGTGTACTCGGTGGACAGTCAATCTCACTTGCACCATTTGCGGATGGTTCTCATGAGACTGAGGGAGAATCATTTGTATGCCAAGCTGGAAAAATGCTCATTTTTCATGCAAGAAGTATCCTTTCTGGGGTTGATTGTGTCAGGGGAGGGGTTCCGCATGGATCCTAAGAAAGTCCAGGCTGTTACGGAGTGGGTGCAACCTCATGACTTGAAAGGGTTGCAACGATTTTTGGGCTTTGCCAACTTTTATAGGAAATTTATTAAGGGCTTTTTGCAGGTGGTAAAGCCTCTAATGGACCTCACTCTCAAGGGAGCTGATGTAAAAAATTGGTCTGTAGCTGCAAAAAACTCTTTCATGACATTAAAAAAGTGCTTTTCTTCAGCCCCTGTATTGGTACAACCCGACCCGTCAAGACCTTTTGTCGTGGAGGTTGACGCCTCGGAAGTGGGGGTGGGGGAAGTTTTGTCTCAGGGCCCTCCTACCCTTTCTAACCTGAGGCCTTGCGCCTTCTTCTCTAAAAAATTTTCCTCTGCCGAGAGAAATTACGATGTCGGCAATAGAGAGTTGTTGGCGGTAAAGTTGGCTTTTGAAGAATGGAGGCATTTCCTGGAGGGGTCTGTTCATCCCATTACAGTCATCACTGATCACAAAAATTTGGCCTATATAGAGTCTGCCAAGAGATTGACCCCCAGACAGGCTCGGTGGGTGCTTTTTTTTCTCGTTTTCAGTTTACCATCACATTCCGCCCGGGATCTAAAAACATCAAGGCTGATGCCTTATCCCGAAGCTTTGATTCGGTGTCCCCTCCAGAACCTCCCTCCTCCATACTTCAGCCAGGAGTAGTGGTGGCCGAAATCACATCTGAGTTACAGAGAGAGATTTTGGAGGCCCAGGCTCGGGCTCCTGGTGGTAAACCCCCGGGTAAATTGTTTGTACCGGAACATTTCCGTCTCGGACTTATGCAGGAATTTCACGATTCTGTGTTGAGTGCTCATCCTGGGATTGCAGCTACCCGGGGGGCAATTGCGAGGGATTTCTGGAGGCCCTCTATGGTAACAGATATTAAAAAGTTTGTGACTGCATGTGGGGTGTGCGCTCGTTCTAAAAGTTCTCAGGTCCGGCCGGCCGGGGAATTGGTGCCTTTGCCAATTCCGGATAGACCATGGACACATTTGTCCATGGATTTTATCACAAATCTTCCTCCTTCCAGGGGCAACTCGGTGATATGGGTGGTGGTGGATAGGTTTTCAAAACAAGCTCACTTTGTACCTCTCCCCACGTTACCATCTGCTGAAACCCTGGCCCGCTTATTTATGCAGCATATAATTAGGTTACATGGAGTGCCTATGAATGTGGTGTCAGACAGAGGGGTACAGTTTGTAGCCAGGTTCTGGAGGGCTTTTTGCAAAAAGCTGGGGATTTCGTTGTCCTTCTCCTCTGCCTACCACCCAGAGTCTAATGGACAGACGGAGCGCACGAACCAATCGTTGGAGCAGATTCTGAGATGCTTGGCCTCTTCCAGGCAGGAGGACTGGTGTGAGGTATTGCCCATGGCAGAGTTTGCATTCAACGGTCGTGTGAGTCAGTCTACTGGGAAGTCTCCTTTTCAGGTCAACTATGGCTTTAACCCACATTTTGGAGAGTTTTCCCTTATGGATTCAGGTTGTCCTGGTGCTGAGGATGTGACACAACGTCTTAGAATTCTTTGGAGGGAGGTTCAGAGGAATATTTCCAAGGCCCAGGAAAATTATAAGCGGTTTGCTGACAGGAGGAGGGGGCCAGGTCCAGCATTTGCAGTAGGGGAGAAGGTGTGGCTATCCACCCACAATATCAAGCTTAAGATACCTTCTATAAAGCTGGGCCCCAAGTTTATTGGCCCATACAAAGTTGTGGAGGTTGTTTACCCAGTAGCCTACCGACTGCAGCTGCCCACCTCCTTTAAAATTTCTAATGTCTTCCACAGGTCCCTGTTAAAGCCTGTGGGGACGGTGAGAGAGGATCCCTCATCAAATGCTCCGCCAGTGCTGGTAGAGGGGCAGCTGGAGTAAGAAGTAGGGCGCATTGTTGACTCCCGGTGGGTGCGCCGGAGACTCCAGTATCTGATACACTGGAAGGGGTACTCTCTGGAGGATCGGTCATGGGTTCCGGCCAGTTCGGTGCATGCCGATCGTCTGGTGCGGGCTTTCCACGCCAGATACCTAGACAAGCCTGGGGGTTCAGTGGCCCCCCCATTAAGAGGGGGGTACTGTCATGGTTTGAACAGGGTTCTTGCCCTGCACTCACAGGGTTAAGTGTTCGTGGCCACTTTCTGGATCTGGGAGGGGTATTTATACTCACTCTTTACCAGGGTTCTCTGTCAGCTATACTGTTGTTCTGGTGTGTCTGACCCCTGGTGTGCGTGTATTCTGCGTTGCTTGTTTGCTTCCCGTGTATGACCCGGCCTGTTCCCTCACTCTGTACTCCGTCTCTCGCTTTGGTACTACTGTCTTCTCCGGTTCTGACCTCCTGGCTTGGCTATCGTTACTCCGTTACAGTTTGTCCCTATTGTACCGTCTATTGCCCGTTCTGGTTTTCTGACCTATTGCTACGTCCTGACTATCCTTTCTGTCTTAACCCCGTGGTACTGTATTGCTATCTGGTGCTTTGACCCTGGCTTCGTCTTGTTTCTGTCTCTGTCTATGCCCCTTGGTAACATTGTCCCGTAGTTACCTTTCTAGGAGTTTCCCTGCAGCTCCTAGATCTGTGGAGCTTAGGCCACGCCCCCAGCAGTCATGTGCTTCAGGTCCTGATACTCTGAAGCACGCATCGTCACCGCTGCTGCCCTGCTCCACAGGTATCTTTGCGTACTGTCTTTGTACTCAGGACACCCGCACTGGCTCAGTGAGCAAGTGCAGTGTGGTGTTCCTGACACCAGGTGGGAGATCCAAATATTGCGAGGCGAGTAGTCAAATTTACTCTCTCTAGGATTCGAGTACCATGAGTTACTGCATTACTCGCCGAGTACCGAATCCTAACGAGTATACTCGCTCATCCCTAGCTATCATATTCTGCAGCGCTTTACATACAATATAATTGCTGTCCGCATTGGGGCTCACAATCTAAATTCCCTATCGCTATGTCTTGGAGAGTGTCAAGGAAACCCACTCAAACTCCTTGCAAATGTTGTCTTTGATGTCTTTTGATGCAAAGCAACAGTGCTTACCACTGAGCTGCCATGCAGACCTATAACTGCCTGCGTGGTTTTACATAATTTTCTGATTATAGTAGAGCTCAAATCTCTTGTACTTTACCACAATTGCAATCCACTCCTTAACAATGGGATCAGAGAGTTGTGGTTGTTGCCTACTACTGAAGTAAAGTATTGGTTCTGAAATCATGCAAATGTCACTTTGTTGAAGCATATGGTAGAAGAAAATCCTTTGTCATGTGTATTGATAAAACAACATATGTAGTTTCATATCACTGATCTCTCAAAAGTAGGTAAAAACTTTACTCAATTTACTTCAGCCCCTATAAAAAGATCTCTTTCATGCAGTAAAACCTCTCAGAACCACAATAGAGAGACCCATCTTGCACCTTGCACCTTGCAATCTTCTCCTGCAGAAAGCAGTACAAGTTCTCTCAATCCTTCTATACAGTTAGGTCCATATATATTTGGACAGAGACAACATTTTTCTAATTTTGGTTCTAGACATTACCACAATGAATTTTAAACAAAATAATTCAGATGCAGTTGAAGTTCAGACTTTCAGCTTTCATTTGAGGGTATCAACATTAAAATTGGATGAAGGGTTTAGGAGTTTCAGCTCCTTAACATGTGTCACCCTGCTTTTAAAGGGACCAAAAGTAATTAGACAGATTAAATAATTGTAAATAAAATGTTCATTTCTAGTACTTGGATGAAAACCCTTTGTTGGTAATGACTGCCTGAAGTCTTGAACTCATGGACATCAACAGATGCTGTGTTTCCTCCTTTTTGATGTCCTGCCAGGCCTTCACTGTGGTGGTTTTCAGTTGCTGTTTGTTTGTGGGCCTTTCTGTCTGAAGTTTAGTCTTTAACAAGTGAAATGCATGCTCAATTGGGTTGAGATCAGGTGACATTTTACAGTATATCTCTCCTCTCAGCCCATGTACACAGATCCCCAACCTATAGAATATCTCTTCTGCTCTTCAGTCGCCAATACAATGGCAGGTTTGGGCACCCCTTTTCAAAATTACTGTTAATGTGAACAGTTACGCAAGTTGAAGATGAAATTATCTCTAAAAGAGCTAAAGTTAAATATGAGACATTGTATTTTAGGCAAAAAAAATGTAATGTCATTTTTTCATTTAAAAAAGGAAAGTAGTTTGATGCAAAAGATTGGGCATCCTGTATGATTAGTACCTAGTAGCACCCCCTTTTGAAAATATCACAGCTTGTAAACACTTTTTGTATCCAACCAGTCTTTCAGTTTTTGCTTGAGGGATTTTCATCCATTCTTCCTTGGACAATCCTTCGAGTTTTGTGAGATTCCAGGGTCATCTTGCCTGCACTGCTATTTTGAGGTCTAGCCACTAGGGATGAGCGATATTGCCCGATATCGTATCGGAATTCCGATTTCCGATATTGAAAAAATATCGGATATCAGAATTTCCGATTTCCGATATCAATGCAAGTCAATGGGAGAAAAAAATCGGAATTACAAAATGACCACTTCAGTGCTATATAATGGATAAAATGGAGGGGAAACACCTCCGGATAATGAGGAAGGAGTTTGCAGAGGCAGAGGAGCAAAAAAAATCGCTACAAAAATGCACAGAGTGAAAGCTGTAGCAGGGAAACATCTTCTTAACAGCGGTGTTTTTTCTTTGGGTTAGGATTAGTTGGGGTAGGGTTAGGGTTTATGGTTAGTAGGGTAAGAGTTAGGGTAAAGGTTAGGGGTTAGGGAAAGTTAGGGTTAGTGATTTTACATTATTAAATTAACACTGCCGGTGGTGGTGTCAATATGCCCTTTGACTGACATGTGTCCGCGTTCAGCTCACCTTGCTTTGCAGGGAGTTTCCAGGAGCACCACGTGGAGGAACGGATGCACTCCTTTTAAACTATGCTTAGTCTTCTTCTACTGATTATATTACTGTTATTCAGTAATTCTGCATATTGATATTCTGCTTTTGGTTCATGTACATCTGCTCCTACTGCTTCCTAAACCTCTGTCTATGGTTATCCTGCTATTGGCTGGTCGCAGAATGTCCCAAACCCAGAGGAAATACGCAGAAGTATCAGTAGGCACAGGAGCTTGAGAGAACCAGCTGGTGAGTCTGAAACCCGTATAGGCAGCAGAAATCAGCATAAGAGCCAATGGAACTAACGGTTACCAGCTGACGTTACCGGAGGCCGATAACTAAGCAGGAGGTAACCTGTGCCAGAATGCACTACCAAGGACCAGCAGACGTTACTGGAACTCAGATACCACAAAGGAGGGACCTAAGCCACTGACTCTACTGAGAACCAGCTGACGTTACTGGAACCCAGATAAGCAGCAGAAGGTAAAAGTGCCAGTGGCTGTACTGGGCAACAGCTGACATTACTGTAGCCCGGATACCACAACGTAGTAGTGACATAAGCCAAAAGCACTGCCGAGAAGCCCCCAAAAAACCCACAAAGATGCAAGTTCAAGAGCAAAAAGACAGGAGTCCGGGGACATCTCCATCTGTCTTCTTGTCTTGGGTCTTCTGCATCTGCCTTCCTGTCTTGGGTCTTCTGCATCTGTCTTCCTGTCTTGGGTCCTCTACCGGAGTAATGTCTTCTCGGCAGAAGGTGCAAGAGCCACATTTGCCCCCACAACCCGGACACAGTCATCGTTACTCCGCAGTCGCAGCAGGGGAGGAGGAGGGCCTACTGGTACTGTCGAGACCAGCCTTGAGCGCCAGGTCCCGAAGTCCACGAAGGGGGCTCCTACACTGCCGACACCACGGATAACAGCAAACTGAGCCAGAATGATGTACGGCGGGGGCATGGAACAGTGCGACGGACACACCCGTGTAACTGCGAGCGTTGTCGAAACACGGTTTGGAGCAGGAGGTACCCGTGCCCTTGGACACTCCCGAGAACCAGCTGGCAATGCTGGAACTCAGTTTACCCCTCGGGGGAGGCACCTGTGTCCGCACTTCACTGCCAGGAAACAGCCGGTGTGGCTGGATCCCGCCTCTTGTGCTTCTGCCTATAGGTGTTTGGCATCTGTCGTCCTTTTTTCCACTTTGGTCTAACGAGGTACAGCTGGCGTTACTGTTGCCCAGAAACACAGCATGCTGTGAAAGTGGCAGTCACGGAAATGGGCACTAGCTGGCGGTACTAGAGCCCAGAAACACGGCATGCTGTGAAATCAGCAGTCACGGAAATGGGCACTAGCTGGCGGTACTAGAGCCCATGGAAAACAGTATGAGGTGAAAGAGTCAGTCACAGAACCAGGAGCTAGATGTTGGTAATAGAGGCCAGAGCACTGGCATAACAGATTACGCTGTGTGCATCATAGGCACATGACAGAGCATGCATACAGCTACCAACCATGCATGTAACCTGTTTACTATGGCCCAGGGCAGCAAAAGTCACCAGAAATCCAGGCCTGGTTCATTTTTAGGAATGTAAGCCGGTCCACATTTGCAGCGGATAGTCTGGTACGTTGGTTTGTTAGTACATTGCCAGCTGCACTAAAGACACGTTCAGAAATCACACTGGCACCAGGACAAGCCAGGACCTCCAAGGCATACTGGCTAAGCTCGGGCCATGTATCCAACGTGGAGACCCAAAACTTGAAGGGGGCAGATCCATCCTGAAGCACACTGACAGGGGTGGAGAGGTATTGTGCCACCATGTCACGGTAACGTTGCCTCCTAGTGCGTTGCACTGTCTGTGCTGATGGTGCCCGAACTGTTTGCGGGTTCAGAAACCGTTGGAACAGGTTGGGTATACTGAACCTGTCAGTAGCAGATGTAATGCTTCTGCTACCGGCTTCTGAATGGATTCCGCTGGGCCCAGGACGCAGTGAGGTGCCTGCTAGTGCACGCGCATCACTGCTATGCGGTGGAAAAGAGTACATGAGTGAATTAACCAGTGCATCTTGGTATTCCTGCATTTTACGCGCCCGATTCAACGCTGTAATTAGGCTTTGAAGGCTGTCCCGGTAACGTGGATCTAAGAGGGTGGCCACCCAGTAGTCATTTGTGTGGAGAATATGAGCCACGCATGGGTCGTTTCTCAGACACTGCAGCATGAAGTCGCTCATGTGCTGAAGGCTGCCAACTGGCATGCATCGCTGTCACCAGCTGGAGGAATGTGCTCTGGCTGCTCTGCATCACCCCATCCACGCTCTATCTGGTGACTACTAGTAGAGTGCTGTGTACTTTCCTCCTCTGGCTTATCCTCATAGTCCTCCTCATCCTCCTCGCTTGCTGTGTCCTGCCTGGACCTTTGTGAGGCACCCACACAGCTTTGTACCAACTGGGCCGATGAAGATTGCCTGGTTGGCTGGTTGGTCCAAGTGTCTCATCATACTCCTCCTCCTCCAGAGAAACCTCTTCCCTTAGTTCTTTAAGTGATGATTCTATAAGGCATATAAGGGGAATAGTCAGGCTGAGTAGGGCAGCATCCACGCTCACCATCAGAGTGGAGTCCTCGAAGCACTTCAAAATGGTGCATATGTCCTTCATGGATGCCCACACTGTGGTTGTAAAGTGGGAGGGCTGAGATGTGTGTCGCCTACTTTGCGCCTGCTGCAGCTGCAACTCCATAATTGCAGGTTACTGCTCACACAACCTCCGCAGCATATGCAAAGTCGAATTCCACCTGGTGGGGAGGTCAACAATGATGCGGTGCTCGAGCAGGCCCAATCTGCGCTGCATGGCTGAAAGGCGCGATGCAGCCGTGCTTGAACGCCGCAAATGAGAGCACTTGTATCTTACTTTGTGCAGCAGCTCCTCAAGGTCAGGATAGTTCCTAAGGAAACTCTGCACCTCTAAGTTTAGGACATGGGCAAGGCATGGAATGTGAGTCAGACCACCTAGGCCCAGAGCCGCGACCAGGTTTCGGCCATTGTCACACACCACCATACCTGGCTGGAGGTTGAGCGGCGCAAGCCACATGTCGCTCTGCTCCTTGAGCGTGTTTCACAGCTCGGTTGCGGTGTGGCTAACATCACCCAGATAAACCAATTTCAACACGGCCTGTTGATGTTTGGCCGATGCAGTGCTGAAATCGGTTGTTGTGGTGCGTCTGGGTACAGGCGAGTCTGACGAGGAGTATGAGGATGAGTCAATTTGTACGGAGGAGAGGCCTGCAATCCGTGGAGTTGGCAGGACCCGCGCACTTGCACTGTCTACTTCAGTTCCAGGCTCAACTACATTTACCCAATGGGCGGTGATGGAAATGTAGCGTCCCTGGCCATGCTGACTGGTCCACACGTCGGTGGTCAAGTGGGCCTTGCTACTAACTGCATTTTGTAGCGCATGCTTAATTTTACGCTCCACATGCAGTTGCAGGGTGGGGACGGCTTGCCTGCTGAAGTAGAAGTGGCTGGGAATGCTGTATTGTGGGATTGCAAACCCCAACATATCGATAAAGGCTGGCTTGCTCACCAGCCAGAATGGTAGCATTTCCACTGCAAGCAGTTTGGCAATGCGAGAATTCATGCCCTGTGCTCGTGGGTGGTTTGCCGAGTACGGGCGCCTTTTCTCCCACACCTGTGTGACAGATGGCTGCACACTGGATTGGGAGTGTGAGGATGCCAGCGATTGGGATGCTGATGCTGACGAAGTACAGACAGTGTGCCGCTGCACAACACTGCCTTCAGATGCACCCTGGCATTCTGGCGAGGAAGCGGGAGCAGCTGTTTGCGAGCTGGAGTAAGAGGTGGCCGCTGTGGCTGAAGAGGTGGAAGGTGGGGAGCCAGCTGCAGGTGGCGAATCATTTTGGGTGTGATGCTACCACTCCACAGGGTGCCTCTTCCTGACATGCGTCAACATTTTGGTGGTATTAAGGTTGCTGACGTTCTTCTCTCTCTGCACAGTTTGTCGACAAAGCTTGCATCTGACTACTGTAACGTCATCTGCAACTTGGTCGAAAAAGGCCCATGCACCACAACTCTTGGGCGCACCCCTTGTGTTCTTTAAAAGAGCCCTGCTCCTAACAGGTGCTTAAGTTGAGGGAGCCCGCAACCAATTTTTAACTCTTCCTCTCCCACGTGGACGGCCACGCTGCGCCACACCTGCAAGCTCTTCCTCTGAGCTATCCTCGCTTGCTGCCCCTCAGCATGCCATGATGGGTCAAGGACCTCGTCATCCAATACACTTTTGTCAGCAGAAACTGGCAGCTGAGTTTCATCATCATCTGCTGACTGGTGTCTTTTCACTGTGGGCACTGGCCCACCCTCCACTTCTTCCTCAGACGGACACAGTGGTTGCGCATCTGTGCACACTACTTCTTCAGCTGCAGGAGTGCTGTCTGGATGGCACACAGATTCCAAGCCAACAGATTCTGAGAAGAGGATTAAGTTTGGCTCCTGGCCCTCTGAATGTCTGGGCAATTTAGTGGGCAGTAAAGAAGCAGATGAGTGCTGCTCTTCAGTGGCCTGACCCAATGTGGTGGAGAGGTCCTTGGAGGATGCTGTACTCATTGAGGTGGATTCCTCCGCTGCCATCCAACCAACAACGGTTTCTACTTGTTCCTCTCTTATCAGCCTATGGCCCTGTGCTCCTAACAAGCTGTGAATAAATGACTGCTGCCGGGTGAAAGTAGGTGCTGAGTGACTTGGGCCTGCTGCTTGCTCTGGATGTGCACCATGTCTAGCTGCTGATGCACCTCTTCCGCGGCCGCCGCGGGGACATCCCTTACTCCCTGCCTTCTTCATCTCTACCGATGGATTCAGAATGGCAAGAAAGTAATTATTAGGAATTAGTGTGCTTATTCCTGTAGGACTACAAACAGGTATAAGAGACACTAATGGAACTGTATGATGATGATTTGTCTGCTACACTTTATTTGAATCTAGTGTGGCCTACACAAAGAGTAACGTGTGTTTGTGGTATTGGTGTACACGTTACGGTCGGATGTCACAGCGCAGTAAATGACACTGCTGTGATACCAAAAAAAAAGGATTCTCCAGGACTGGGCAAGGTGCTGTGTGGCACCAGCCACAGAGGTTGTTTGGGTCCCTCACAGCACAATCCCTATATAGTGTTTAACTTTTAGGAAAAAATAGGGGAAGGGGATTTAAGTGATGATAAGAAAAGGTAGTGAGACACACACCACACAGTGCTGCAGCAAGAGGAGCTGCAGCAGCTGCAGTGAATGTGCTCTGCACTGTCTCACTAAGCACCTCACTGAGAGCCTGCACAGCACAAAAAATGAAACTGAGCGGGGTCAGTGAGGAAAAAGACTGCTTCTGTAACACACAGGGGCTGCTACAGTCGCTGAAAAACAATTGGTATCGCTATTAGATCCGACATCTCTCCCTATCTCCAACAGCAACCTATCCCTATCTGCTTTCACAGTAGAGTGAGGCTAAAATGGCAGGCGCAGCCTTTTATACTGCCTGATCACACCATCCAGCCAGCCAATCGCAGCGCAGCCCCTAGCTAGCAAGTTTGGACACCTCCTACCAAGCTTAGGGGAGTTACACAATGTAGTCAGCAATTCTTCAGCTCCTGATTGGCTCCATGGAGCGCTCAGAGGCTGAAGGATTATGGAATTTCCGATTTCCGATGTGAAAAAAATATCGGAATCGGAAATCGGAATTCCGATATCGCAAATATCGGGCCGATTTCCGATATTTCAATATCGGAAAGCTCATCCCTACTAGCCACAGCTTTTCAATGATGTTCAGACCAGAGGCTTCTGCCACTTTTTGGCTTTTGGACTTGACTTTTGGATCACCCCCAGGTATAACATTTCATCTATCTTCCTTTTGATGTTCTTTTGCATCTGGAAGTATGAAAGCTGGTGAAATGAGAGGTTACTTCCTGTGTCTACCTAGTGGGTGGCCAGCTGTATCTTCCCTGATACACCAGTGAAGATGGTCAGGTAGGGCGAGAATACTTCCCTCAGCTGGGATCTCTTGCCTAGGGATAGCTGTGGTTTGAATTCGGCAGTTATTGGTTTTTCACCTGCAGTTAAGGGTCATCTGGGGGTCTTAATCTTGCTTCAATATTCACTATGAACTATAAGAACTCTATAGATATTAACAATTTTATCTATGTCAACATCTAAAAGAAGAGGGGCAATGAAATGATTCTCTTGTCTTACAGTATGCATACTTAATGTAATTACAATGTGACAATCAACAGGTATTAACATTTGAAGCATCAGAAACTAATACATTTTAAAGTGTGGTGATCAAAAATATTTTTTGTTTCATGGATGGACCTTCTTTAGGTTCTATTTAGTGTTGAGCTTTCCGATACCGCAAGTATCGGGTATTGGCCGATATTAGCTGTATCGGAATTCCGATACTGACTTCCGATACTTTTTTCGTATCGGATACCGGAAGCTCCCATAAAGCTATCAGCCTGCTCGATTTGATTCAGCCAATGGGAATCCTCAGAAGTGTGGGCACATCCTGTTAGGCATGTTAACTATTGGCATGGCTGTGATTGGCTGCTGAAATGATGTCATCATGATGCGCGGTCTGTGCGCATGATGATGCGCGGTCTGTGCCGACTGCGGGGGGTCTGTGCCAACTGCCGGTGGTCTGTACGGGCCTCTCGGGGGCCTGTGCCGGCTGCCGTTGGTCTGTACGGGCCTGCCGGGTGCCTGTGCCGGCTGCCGGTGGTCTGTGCAGGCCTGCCGGGGGTCTGTACAGGCTTGCCGGGGGGGCTTGTGCCGGCTGCCGTGGTCTGTGCGGGCCTGCCGGGGGTCTTGTGTGTGTGCAGGCATCGTCCGAAGGGACTTCAAGTCTAATCGGGCGATGCCTGCTACACTGACAGTGATTGACACATTAGCCAATGATGGGACAGTAGTAGTCCCATCATCCGGCTAATGTGTTGAATGTAAAAAAAAAAAAACATACTACATACATACTATATACATACATACTACATACATACTACATACATGCTACATACATACTACATACATACAACATACATACATCATACATATATACTACATACATACTACATACATACTACATACATGCTACATACATACAACATACATGCTACATACATACTACATACATACTACATTCATACAACATACATATATACTACATACATACTACATACATGCTACATACATGCTACATACATACTACATGTATACATACTACATACATACTACATTCATACAACATACATATACTGTATACTACATACATACTACATACATGCTACATACATACTACATATATACATACTACATACATACTACATACATACATACTACATACAACATACATATATACTACATACATACTACATACATGCTACATACATGCTACATATATACATACTACATACATACTACATACTACTTATATACTACATTCATACAACATACATACATACTACATACATGCTACATACATACTACATATATACATACTACATACATACTACATACATACTACATACATCATACATATATACTACATACATACTACATACATGCTACATACATACTACATATATACATACTACATACATACTATATACAAACTACATACATACTACATTCATACAACATACATATATGATACATACATACTACATACATACTACATACATACTACATATATACAACATTCATAAAACATACATACATGCTACATATATACAACATACATATATACTACATTCATACAACATACATACATACTACATACTACATACATGCTTCATATATACTACATTCATAGAACATACATACTGCATACAATATACATACATAGTACATACATACTACATACATACTACATACATGCTACATATATACTACATTCATGCAACATACATACATACTACATACATGCTACATATATACTACATTCATGCAACATACATACATACTACATACATGCTACATATATACTACATTCATGCAGCATACATAGATACTGCATACATGCTACATATATACTACATTCATTCAACATATATATATACTACATACATACTACATACATACAACATGCTACAGACATACAACATACATACATACTACATACTGCATACGTACAACATACACTCATACAATACATACATACTACATACATACTACACAATACATTCATACATTCATACAATACATACATAGACATACAGTACATATAACACAGAGTACATACTCACCAATACTTGTCACATTGTTCCCCGAAGCCAGTGTCATCTAAGGAAAAGTATGAAAATAACAAACAAGCCATATACCCCCTGATCTGCAGAAATCCACGCGTGTTCCACACCGATCTCCCATGGAGAGCAGCAGCATCAGCTGATGCGACCGCTCTCTAGGGGCTCAAGGAATCCAGTGTCGGGAGGTAGGTATCCTTCCGCACTGTATTCCTCCGCCACTGTAAAAAAATAGTCCCTAGTCTCACTTTTGGCATTGCTGTGTGAAAAAGTTCCCACGCAGCATTTGCCATAAAGTGAGACCAGGGACTATTTTTTTACAGTGGCGGAGGAATACAATGCAGAAGGATACCTACCTCCCGACACTGGATTCCTGAGCCCCGTAGAGAGTGGTCGCATCAGCTGATGCTGCTGCTCTCCATGGAAGATCGGCGTGGGACACTCACTCGTGGATTTCTGCGGATCAGGTTGTCACAGCACAGGGTCTTCTTGCGTGCGCTGTCCGGCGCGCTCCTGCCTCCTGGCGCGTCCCCGCGCCCGGCCTCCGGCTCCCTCGGCGCCGGGCTCCCGCCCACGGCGCTCAGCCTCCTGGGTAAGCTGATGCGCTAGACCCCGCCCCCAATATGGTGGCGCCCACTGCTACATATGTACGGCGTCAGCTCTGGTAAGATGCCTGGTTATCTTATGCGGTGACGCTGTCCGCAGCTTCGCTCTCTGTGTCTTCAGGCCCTCGTGTCCTCAGTCTGTGCTGCACTTAGTACCGTGGTTCTGCCTGCCTAACCTCGATCTACCTTTCCTGTGCTCTGCCCTCCCTGTCTCCCTGGTGCTTTCCCTCCTCTGTCCTGCCTCCTACTTCCTCTCAGCGTCTCAGTTATTTGCTGTACAGCCTGTGTTCATTTGCTTGCTTCTTTACTTCTACAGCCTCCGTTCCTGTGCCTCCCTGGGTCCCCGATTCCGCACCCACTGGCTACCGCCTCACCCTGTACGCTGCCTTCTGTCCTCGTAACTCAGTCGTCCCTTTGGTTCCGGCTGTCGCGGCTCTATCCCCGGGAGGTCTATCCCTAACACTCCCTGTATAGGGGGTGGTCCTCACCTGGGCACTCGCCTCTGGGGGCTCTGGAGCCATGACCCAGAGGGTCCACTTCCAGGTACTCCTTTATTTTTCCGCCACACCGTAACAGCATAATCAGGCCATGGACCCCGCCGGAGCCACGGCCGCTCAGAAGGAGTTAGTCTTCCTTCGGGAGCATCAGACGGGCATGATGTCCTTCATGAAAACCATGGACTCACGTCTGTCCGCTCTCCAAACCTCTGACCCTGGTAACGCCGCCCAGTTGGCTGGCCTACAACAGGAGTTGGCGCAGCCACGAGATACCCAGTCGCATATCCTAAGCTATATGGCCTCGGTGGACGGTCGGTTGCTCGCCTTGCAGGCGGCCACATCTGCTCCCCCAGCTACGGGTTCCCATCCTCCTCCGCGGTTAGCCAAACCTCCTCGATATAACGGAGACGCCAAGCTATGCAGGGGTTTTTTAAATCAGTGCCGTCTCCATTTTGAGTTGCTGCCCCAGCAGTACCCCTCTGACCGAGCCAAGGTGGCCTTCATTATTTCCCATCTTGAGGGGGACGCTTTGGCTTGGGTCAATCCGCTCTGGGAACGAGATGACCCGGTAGATACTCAGCTTTCCATGTTTTTGTATACATTCCGTCGAGTTTTTGACGAACCGGGCCGTTTAGCCTCTACCACTGAGGCTTTATTTAACCTATGTCAAGGTTCTTTAACTGTGGGCCAGTATGCCATCCAGTTAAGGACTCTTTCTTCTGACTTAGGTTGGAATAATGAGGCCTTGGTGGGCGCTTTTTGGCGAGGCCTCTCAAGTCGGATAAAAGATGAGCTCGCGGGTCGTGACACCCCCACAGCTCTCGAGGATTTGATCTCTCTAGTGACGCGAATTGACCTCCGCTTTCAGGAGCGTGCCAGGGAGAGAAGGGCTTCTCGTCCACCTTCTTTTGTCCGCAGGCCACCCAGTCCTCGACCTAGGAGTCTCCCGTCACCTCCAACACCCGAGCCTATGCAGGTGGATCGCCTGAAGCTGTCAGATCAGCGTCGCAGGGAGAGGAGCCTCCACGGTCAGTGCTTCTACTGCGGTAGCGGTTCCCACCTCATCCGAACCTGTCCCGAGCATCCGGAAAACTTCTCCGCCTAGGCCAGGTAAGAGAGGCCTCCCTAGGTGCACATGATACCTCTCTACCTCTCACTTTGTCTGTCCTCTTGAATGTTGGTGGGCAGCGGGCTTCTCTGGTGGCCTACGTGGACTCGGGTGCCACCGGGAATTTCATCAGGCTAGAGGAGGTTAATAAGCTCGCTGTTCCCATCAGGCCCTTGAAATGACCACAAATTCTCGCCTCCATAGATGGTCGGCCCTTGCTAGAGACGGTTTCGCTAGTTTCTCATGAAGTGTTATTGCAGGTAGGGGCGCTGCACAAGGAGAAGATCACATTTTACATCCTAGCAGGCATTTCTCACCCTATCCTGCTTGGTCTTCCTTGGTTGCGGCTCCACGAGCCCATCTTAGATTGGCATACTGGTAACGTCTTGTGCTGGGGGGAGTCCTGTTGGGCTAGGTGTCTGTTGCCGGTGCATCCCATAGGTGACCCTCGTCCTTTGCCTGTTCCCCCAGGATTGCCTTCGGTGTACCATGATTTTTTGCATGTTTTTGACAAGAAGGAGGCAGAAACTCTCCCTCCTTACCGTCCCTACGACTGCCCCATCGAGCTCGTCCCAGGTACCAGTCCACCTCGTGGGAGAATTTATCCCCTCTCTCCAGCTGAGACCCAGGCCATGTCTGAATACATCCAGGACAATTTGGCCAGGGGCTTCATTCGGAAATCCTCATCACCTGCTGGAGCAGGCTTCTTTTTTGTAAAGAAGAAGGATGGATCCCTGCGGCCATGCATCGATTACCGTGGCTTGAATCATAACACAGTGAAGAATAAGTATCCACTACCTCTCATCTCTGAACTTTTTGATCGCTTGAAGGGGGCGCGAGTGTTTACCAAGCTTGATCTTCGTGGGGCTTATAACCTGGTTCGGATACGCTCTGGGGACGATTGGAAGATGGCGTTCAACACGCGAGACGGGCACTATGAGTATTTGGTTATGCCCTTTGGACTTTGCAACGCACCTGCAGTATTCCAAGAACTCGTAAATGATGTCTTCAGAGATCTTCTCTACACCTGTGTCGTAGTCTATCTAGACAACATCTTGGTCTTCTCTTCTGATCTGGCCACACATCGCCGAGACGTCCGTCAAGTCCTTCTACGTCTCAGAGAGAATCATCTCTTTGCCAAGTTAGAGAAATGTCTCTTTGAGCAAAAGTCCTTGCCTTTTCTTGGTTTTATCGTTTCGGACTCGGGTCTGGAGATGGATCCCGAGAAAGTCTCGGCAGTTCTCAATTGGCCACGTCCTACTGGAGTCAAGGCAATTCAGCGGTTTTTGGGTTTCGCAAACTATTATAGGCAATTTATCCCTCATTTCTCGTCTTTGGCCAAATCCATCTCGGCTCTTGTCCGCAAGGGGGCCGATCCCAACCACTGGCCCTCTGAAGCAGAGGCGGCCTTTGCGGCCCTGAAGTTAGAATTCGCCAAGTCTCCAGTACTTCATCGCCCGGATGCCAACAGGCCATTTATCCTCGAGGTGGACGCATCCTCGGTGGGAGCTGGAGCAGTTCTTCTGCAGAAGTCTTCCTCGGGCCACACTCTTACCTGCGGATTCTTCTCTAAGGCTTTCTCCACTCCCGAACGTAACTATGCTGTTGGCGATAGAGAACTCTTGGCCATTAAGATGGCTCTTGAGGAATGGCGCCATCTTCTCGAGGGTGCCCTCCATCCGTTCATAATTTTTACGGACCACAAAAATTTGGCCTATCTTCAGTCCGCCCAAAGGCTCAACCCTCGACAAGCCAGATGGTCATTATTTTTTGAAAGATTTGACTTTGAACTCCACTTCCGACCCAGGGAGAAAAACATCAAGGCGGACGCTCTTTCACGGTCCTTCCAGTCGGTAGACAAGGAGGAGGGTCCAAACCATATCATTGACCCTGCCAAGATCCTTACCGTGGCCCCAGTAAGGCTGGTCTCCCCACCTTCTGGTAAGACCTTTGTTCGGAGTGGAGATAGATTAAAGGTTCTACGTTGGAGTCACTCTTCAAAATTCTCTGGACATGCCGGAATTAGCAAGACTCTCTCGCTGGTCTCCCGCCATTACTGGTGGCCTTCGCTTCGTAGGGATGTTCAAGATTTCATCGCCTCCTGTCCTTCTTGCGCCCGGAACAAGGTTCCCCGGCATGCACCTGCGGGACTCCTGCAGCCGTTGCCAATACCTGCAAACCCATGGACTCACATTGCCATGGACTTCGTCACTGATTTGCCTCCTTCGTCCAGAAGTACGGTGATATTGGTGGTCGTGGATCGGTTCTCCAAATTGGCCCACTTCATCGCTCTACCTGGCCTACCTACCGCTTCCGAGTTGGCAAAGATCTTCGTGCTTCACATTTTTCGCCTTCATGGGTTTCCTCAACATATTGTCTCGGATCGAGGAGTTCAGTTTACGTCCCGTTTTTGGCGAGCTCTATGCGGATTACTGAAGATAACGTTAGATTTCTCCTCGGCCTATCACCCCCAGCGAATGGTCAAGTCGAGCGAGTCAACCAAGCCTTAACATCCTATCTCCGACATTTTTCCAACGCTCATCAAGACGACTGGGCTTCTCTCCTTCCTTGGGCGGAGTTCGCCTACAACAACCATCATAGTGAAGCCTCCTCCAAATCTCCCTTTTTTGTGGTTTTTGGTCAACACCCAGGCATTCCTCTACCCGTGTCCCCCACCTCGGGTGTGCCGGCGGCAGATTCCTTGTCCGTGGACTTCTCTCAGATTTGGAGGGAGACCAAAGGGGCTCTTGAGAATGCCAGCCTCAGAATGAAACGTTATGCCGACAAAAGGCGGCTAGACATTCCCCCATATCACCCTGGGGATAAGGTTTGGTTAGCTTCTCGGTATATCAGGTTGAAAATCCCCTCCTACAAGTTAGGTCCACGTTACATTGGTCCCTTTGAGGTCTTAAGTCGGATCAACAACGTGGCCTACAAGTTGAGGTTACCCGCCTCACTTAAGATTCCCAACGCCTTCCATGTGTCTCTCCTTAAACCAGCCATGTTTAACCACTTTCATCCTGCACCCTCTCTAACCTCCCAACCATGTAGCTCGGATAACATCTTTGAGGTGAGGGATATTTTGGCTAGGAAGACTGTTAAAGGGAGAACTCTGTTTCTAGTTGATTGGAAAGGTTTTGGTCCCGAGGAGAGATTATGGGAACCCTCGGAGAATATTGATGCTCCCCACATCATGAGACGGTTCCTCTCCAACATTAAGAGGAGGGGGCGTAAAGAGGGGGGTACTGTCACAGCGCAGGGTCTTCTTGCGCGCGCTGTCCGGCGCGCTCCTGCCTCCGGGCGCGTCCCGACGCCCGGCCTCCGGCTCCCTCGGTGCCGGGCTCCCGCCCACGGCGCTCAGCCTCCTGGGTAAGCTGACGCGCTAGGCGCCTCCCCCAATATGGCGGCGCCCACCGCTACATATGTCTGGCATCAGCTCTGGTAAGACGCCTGATTATCTTATGCGGTGACGCTGTCCGCAGCTTCGCTCCCTGTGTCCTCAGGCCCTCTTGTCCTCTGTCTGTGCTGCGTTTAGTACCGTGGTTCTGCCTGCCTAACCTCGCTCTACCTTTCCTGTGCTCTGCCCTCCCTGTCTCCCTGGTGCTTTCCCTCCTCTGTCCTGCCTCCTACTTCCTCTCCGCGTCTCAGTTATTTGCTGTACAGCCTGTGTTCATTTGCTTGCTTCTTTACTTCTACAGCCTCCGTTCCTGTGCCTCCCTGGGTCCCCGATTCCGCACCCACTGCCTACCGCCTCACCCTGTACGCTGCCTTCTGTCCTCGTACCTCAGTCGCCCCTTTGGTTCTGGCTGTCGCGGCTCTATCCCAGGGAGTTCTGTCCCTAACACTCCCTTTATAGGGGGTGGTCCTCACCTGGGCACTCGCCTCTGGGGGCTCTGGAGCCGTGACCCAGAGGGTCCACTTCAAGGTACTCCTTTATTTTTCCGCCACACCGTAACACAGGGAGTATTTGGTGGTTTGTTATTTTCATATTTTTCCTTAGATGACACTGGCTTCATGGATCAAAGTGACAAGTAATGGTGAGTATGTACTCTGTGTTATATGTACTGTATGTCTATGTATGTATTGTCTGAATGTATTGTATGCAGTATGTATGTTGTATGTCTGTAGCATGTTGTATGTATGTATGTAGTATATATGTATGTTGTATGAATGTAGTATATATGTAGTATGTACTACTGTATGTATGTATGTACTATGTATGTATGTTGTATGTAGTATGTATGTTGTATGAATGTAGTATATATGAAGCATGTATGTAGTATGTAGTATGTATGTTGTATGAATGTAGTATATATGTAGCATGTATGTAGTATGTAGTATATACACTCACTGGCCACTTTATTAGGTACACCTGTCCAGCTGTGTGTTAAGACTTAATTTCTAATCAGCCAATCACATGGCGGCAACTCAGTGCATTTAGGCATGTAGACATGGTCAAGACAATCTCCTGCAGTTCAAACCGAGCATCAGTATGGGGAAGAAAGGTGATTTGAGTGCCTTTGAACGTGGCATGATTGTTGGTGCCAGAAGGGCTGGTCTGAGAATTTCAGAAACTGCTGATCTACTGGGATTTTCACGCACAACCATCTCTAGGGTTTACAGAGAATGGTCCGAAAAAGAAAAAAAATCCAGTGAGCGGCAGTTCTGTGGCCGGAAATGCCATGTTGATGCCAGAGGTCAGAGGAGAATGGGCAGACTGGTTCGAGCTGATAGAAAGGCAACAGTGACTCAAATTGCCACCCGTTACAACCAAGGTAGGCAGAAGAGCATCTCTGAACGCACAGTGCGTCGAACTTTGAGGCAGATGGGCTACAGCAGCAGAAGACCACACTGGGTACCACTCCTCTCAGCTAAGAACAGGAAACTGAGGCTACAATTTGCACAAGCTCATCGAAATTGGACAGTAGAAGATTGGAAAAACGTTGCCTGGTCTGATGAGTCTCGATTTCTGCTGCGACATTCGGATGGTAGGGTCAGAATTTGGCGTAAACAACATGAAAGCATGGATCCATCCTGCCTTGTATCAACGGTTCAGGCTGGTGGTGGTGGTGTCATGGTGTGGGGAATTTTTTCTGGGCACTCTTTGGGCCCCTTGGTACCAATTGAGCATCGTTGCAACGCCACAGCCTACCTGAGTATTGTTGCTGACCATGTCCATCCCTTTATGACCACAATGTACCCAACATCTGATGGCTACTTTCAGCAGGATAATGCGCCATGTCATAAAGCTCGAATCATCTCAGATTGGTTTCTTGAACATGACAATGAGTTTACTGTACTCAAATGGCCTCCTCAGTCACCAGATCTCAATCCAATAGAGCATCTTTGGGATGTGGTGGAACGGGAGATTCGCATCAGGGATGTGCAGCCGACAAATCTGCGCCAACTGTGTGATGCCATCATGTCAATATGGTCCAAAATCTCTGAGGAAGGCTTCCAGCACCTTGTTGAATCTCTGCCACGAAGAATTGAGGCAGTTCTGAAGGCAAAAGGGGGTCCAACCCCTTACTAGCATGGTGTACCTAATAAAGTGGCCAGTGAGTGTATGTATGTTGTATATATGTAGCATGTATGTATATATGTTGTATGAATGTTGTATATATGTAGTATGTATGTAGTATGTATGTAGTATGTTTTTTTTTTCTTTTACATTCAACACATTAGCCGGATGATGGGACTACTACTGTCCCATCATTGGCTAATGTGTCAATCACTGTCAGTGTAGCAGGCATCGCCCGATGGGACTTGTAGTCCCATCGGACGATGTCTGCACACACACAAGACCCCCGGCAGGCCCGTACAGACCACTGACAGCCGGCACAGGCCCCCGAGAGGCCCATACAGACCACCGGCAGCCAGCACAGGCCCCCGGCAGGCCAGCACAGGCCCCCGAGAGGCCCATACAGACCACCGGCAGCCGGCACAGGCCCCCGGCAGGCCGGCACAGACCCCCGAGAGGCCCATACAGAGCACCGACAGCCGGCACAGGCCCCCGGCAGCCGGCACAGGCCCCCGAGAGGCCCATACAGACCACCGACAGCCGCACAGGCCCCCGACAGGCCAGCACAGGCCCCCGAGAGGCCCGTACAGACCACCGAGAGGCACGTACAGACCCCGCCCACACACACAGACATGCACAGTGTCCGCCCACGCACCGCCCACACTCTTCCCCCCTCCCGAACAGCCTGTACAAGGCAAGAGAGGGGTTTTTCCAATTCCAATATTTCTGTCCCATTGACTTGAATGGGACTTCCGGGATCGGAATCGGCGATACCCGATACTTTTTTTAGATCGGCCGATCCATTACGATACGATATTTTTCAGTATCGGCTGGTATCGCTCAACACTAGTTCTGTTATATCGATGTAAGTTTCTCTATAGTTTGTTGAAAAGGGATTCATTCTGCACACTTAAGTTTTGGAGATGGTCTAAATGGAAGTGTAATGCAATGTACACTGGTAGTAGTGACCAATGTTTTGCCAGGTTGGTGGTGTTTTATATGCAATCTTTCATGTATCTTTTAACTTTTTTTCTGGAGACTAATGTCAGGGTGGATCAATATAGACGTTATAAAGTAAAAGAGTGTGCTTCTTCTTTGTGCCTACAGTGGGGGAAATAAGTATTTGATCCCTTGCTGATTTTGTAAGTTTGCCCGCTGACAAAGACATGAACAGTCTATTTAAGGGTAGGTTAATTTTAACATTGAGAGAGAATATCACAAATAAAATCCAGAAAATCTCATTGTATAAATTATATAAATGTATTTACATTTTACAGTGAGAAATAAGTATTTGATCCCTCTGGTAAACAAGACTTAATACTTGGTGGCAAAACCCTTGTTGGCAAGCACAGCAGTCAGATGTTTTTTGTAGTTGATGATGAGGTTTGCACAAATGTCAGGTAGAATTTTGGTCTACTCCTCTTTGAAGATCATCTCTAAATCATTAAGATTTTGAGACCGTCGCTTGGCAACTTGTGGCTTCAACTCCCTCCATAAATTTTCTATGGGATTAAGGTCTGGAGACTGGCTAGGCCACTTTATGACCTTAATGAGCTTCTTTTTGAGCCATTCCTTTGTTGCCTTGGCTGTATGTTTTGGACCATTGTCTTGCTGGAAGACCCAGCCATGACCCATTTTTAACCCCTTCACCCCCAAGGGTGGTTTGCACGTTCATGACCGGGCCAATTTTTACAATTCTGACCACTGTACCTTTATGAGGTCATAACTCTGGAACGCTTCCATGGATCCCGGTGATTCTGACATTGTCTTCTCGTGACATATTGTACTTCATGTTAGTGGTAAAATTTCATTCAAATAACGCGTTTATTTGTGAGAAAAACGGAAATTTGGCGAAAATTTCGCAATTTTCCAACTTTGAATTTTTATGCCCTTAAATCACAGAGATACGGCACACAAAAAACTTGATAACTAACATTTCCCACATGTTTACTTTACATCAGCACAATTTTGGAACCAACATTTTTTTTTGTTAGGAAGTTATAAGGGTTAAAAGTTGACCAGCGATTTCTCATTTTTACAACACCATTTTATTTTTAGGACCACATCACATTTGAAGCCACTTTGAGGGGTCTATATGATAGAAAATACCCAAAAGTGACACCATTCTAAAAACTGCACCCCTTAAAGTGCTCAAAACCACATTCAAGAAGTTTATTAACCCTTTAGGTGCGTCACAGGAATTTTTTTGAATATTTAAAAAAAAATGAACATCTAACTTTTTTTCATAAAAAAAATACTTCAGGTTCAATTTTTTTTATTTTACCAAGGGTAACAGGAGAAATTGGACTGCAAAAGTTATTGTGCAATTTGTCCTGAGTACGCAGATACCTGATATGTGGGGGGAACCACTGTTTCGGTGCATGGCAGAGCTCAGAATGGAAGGAGCGCCGTTTGACTTTTTCAATGCAAAATTGGCTGGAATTCAGATTGGACGCCATGTCACGTTTGGAGAGTCCCTGATGTACCTAAACAGTGGAAACCCCCTACAAGTGACCCCATTTTGGAAACTAGACCCCCCAAGGAACTTATCTAGATATGTGGTGAGAACTTTGAACCCACAAGGGCTTTACAGAAGTTTATAACGTACAGCGGTACAATTAAAAAATCATATTTTTTCCACAAAAATGATCTTTTCACCCCAATTTTTATTTTCCCAAGGGTAACAGGACCCTAAAAGTTATTGTGCAATTTGTCCTGAGTACGCTGATACCCCACATGTGGGGGTAAACCACTATTTGGGCGCATGGCAGAGCTTGGAAGGGAAGCAGCGCCATTTGATGTTTTTGGCTGGAATTGAGATCGGACAACATGTCGTGTTTGGAAAACCCCTGATGTACCAAAACAGTGGAAACCCCCCACAAATGACACCATTTTGGAAACTAGACCCCCTAAGGAACTTATCTAGATGTGTGGTGAGAACTTTGAACCCCCACGGGCTTCACAGAAGTTTATAACATAAAGCCATACAATTAAAAAAATCATATTTTTTCCACAAAAATGATCTTTTCACCATCAATTCTTATTTTTCCAAGGGTAACAGGACCGTAAAAGTTATTGTGCAATTTGTCCTGAGTACGCTGATACCCCACATGTGGGGGTAAATCACTATTTTGGCGCATGGCAGAGCTCGGAAGGGAAGCAGCGCCATTTGATGTTTTTGGCTGGAATTGAGATCGGACACCATGTCGCGTTTGGAAAACTCCTGATGTACCAAAACAGTGGAAACCCCCCACAAATGACACCATTTTGGAAACTAGACCCCCTAAGGAACTTATCTAGATGTGTGGTGAGCACTTTGACCCCCCCAGTGCTTCACAGAAGTTTATAATGCCCAGGCGTGAAAATAAAAAATCATATTTTTTCCACAAAAATGATCTTTTCACCCCAATTTTTATTTTCCCAAGGGTAACAGGACCCTAAAAGTTATTGTACAATTTGTCCTGAGTACGCTGATACCCCACATGTGGGGGTAAACCACTATTTGGGCGCATGGCAGAGCTTGGAAGGGAAGCAGCGCCATTTGACGTTTTTGGCTGGAATTGAGATCGGACACCATGTCGTGTTTGGAAAACCCCTGATGTACCAAAACAGTGGAAACCCCCCACAAATGACACCATTTTGGAAACTAGACCCCCTAAGGAACTTATCTAGATGTGTGGTGAGAACTTTGAACCCCCACGGGCTTCACAGAAGTTTATAACATAAAGCCATACAACTAAAAAATCATATTTTTTCCACAAAAATGATCTTTTCACCCTCAATTCTTATTTTTCCAAGGGTAACAGGACCGTAAAAGTTATTGTGCAATTTGTCCTGAGTACGCTGATACCCCACATGTGGGGGTAAATCACTATTTGGGCGCATGGCAGAGCTCGGAAGGGAAGCAGCGCCATTTGATGTTTTTGGCTGGAATTGAGATCGGACACCATGTCGCGTTTGGAAAACTCCTGATGTACCAAAACAGTGGAAACCCCCCACAAATGACACCATTTTGGAAACTAGACCCCCTAAGGAACTTATCTAGATGTGTGGTGAGCACTTTGACCCCCCAGTGCTTCACAGAAGTTTATAATGCCCAGGCGTGAAAATAAAAAATCATATTTTTTCCACAAAAATGATCTTTTCACCCCAATTTTTATTTTCCGAAGGGTAACAGGACCCTAAAAGTTATTGTGCAATTTGTCCTGAGTACGCTGATACCCCACATGTGGGGGTAAACCACTATTTGGGCGCATGGCAGAGCTTGGAAGGGAAGCAGCGCCATTTGACGTTTTTGGCTGGAATTGAGATCGGACACCATGTCGCGTTTGGAAAACTCCTGATGTACCAAAACAGTGGAAACCCCCCACAAATGACACCATTTTGGAAACTAGACCCCCTAAGTAACTTATCTAGATGTGTGGTGAGCACTTTGACCCCCCCAGTGCTTCACAGAAGTTTATAATGCCCAGGCGTGAAAATAAAAAATTTGTATTTTTTCCACAAACATGATCTTTTAGTCACCATTTTTTTATTTTCCCAAGGGTACCAGGAGAAATTGGACCCCAAAAGCTGTTGTCCAATTTGTCCTGAGTATGCTGATACCCCATATGTGGGAGAAAACTACTGTATGGGCACACGTCGGGGCTTGGAAGGGAAGTAGTGACGTTTTGGAATGCAGACTTTGATGGAATGGTCTGCGGGTGTCATGTTGCCTTTGGAGAGCCCCTAATGTACCTAAACAGTGGAAACCCCCCACAAATGACCCCATTTTGAAAACTAGACCCACTAAGGAACTTATCTAGATGTGAGGTGAGCACTTTGAACCCCCAAGGGCTTCACAGAAGTTTATAATGACAGGGCATGAAAATAAAAAAATCGTATTTTTTCCAGAAACATGATCAATTAGTCCCCAATTTTTTCATTTTCCCAAGGGTAACAGGAGAAATTGGACCCCCAAAAGTTGTTGTCCAATTTGGCCTGAGTATGCTGACACCCCATATGTGGGAGAAAACTACTGTATGGACACACGTCGGGGCTCGGAAGGGAAGCAGTGACGTTTTGGAATGCAGACTTTGATGGAATGGTCTGCGGGTGTCATGTGCATTTGGAGAGCCCCTGATGTACCTAAACTATTGAAACTCCCCACAAGTGACCCCATTTTGGACACTAGACCCCCACGGAACTTATCTAGATGTGTGGTGAGCACTTTGAACCCCCAAGTGCTTCACAGAAGTTTATAACACTCGGACGTGAAAATAAAAAAATCATTTTTTTCCACAAAAATGATATTTTTGCCCCCAATTTTTTATTTTCCTAAGGGTAACAGGAGAAATTGGACCCCAAAAATTGTTTTGCAATTTGTCCTGAGTAGGCTGATACCCTACATGTGGGGGTAAAACACTGTTTGGGCGCATGGCAGAGCTTGGATGGGAAGGATCACCATTTGACTTTTTCAACTCAGAATTGGCTGGAATTGAGATCAGACGCCATGTTGCATTTGGAGAGCCCCTGATGTGCCCAAACAGTGGAAACCCCCCAATTATAACTCCAACCCTAACCCCAACACACCCCTAACCCTAATCTGAGCCCTAACCCTAGCCCTAACCCTAGCCCTAACCCTAGCCCTAACCCTAACCCTAACCCTAGCCCTAACCCTAACCCTAACCCTAATGGGAAAATGGAGATAAATGCTTTTTTTTAATTTTATTATTTTTCCCTAACTAAGGGGGTGATATCGGGGGGTTTGATTTACTATTTATGGCAGTTTTTATTTTTTGCAGCTGTCGCACGCTAAAAGACGCTTTTTATTGTAAAAATAGTTTATGCATCACCACATATTGAGAGCTATAATTTTTCCGTATTTTGACCCACCGAGTCATGTGAGGTCTTATTTTTTGCGGGACGAGTTGACGTTTTTATTGGTACCATTTTCGGGCACGTGACATTTTTTGATCGCTTTTTATTCCTATTTTTGGGACGCAGAATGAACAAAAACCAGCGTTTCATGAATTTCTTTTGGGGGGGTGCGTTTACACCGTTCCCCGTGCGGTAAAATTGATAAAGCGGTTTTATTCTTCAGGTCAGTACGGTTACAGCGATACCTCATTTAGGTCGTTTTTTTGTTTGTTTATGTTTTTGTCGGTTTTATGCAATGAAAACTATTTAATATAAAAAATAATTATTTTTGCATCGCTTTATTCTGCGAGCTATAACTTTTTTATTTTTTCGCTGATGATGTGTGGTGGCTCGTTTTTTGCGGGACAAGATGACGTTTTCAGCGGTACCATGGATATTTATATGCGTCTTTTTGATCGCGCGTTATTACACTTTTTGTTTGGCGGTATGATAATAAATCATTATTTTTTGCTTCGTTTTTTATTTTTATTTTTTAAGGGGTTCGCTAAAGGGGTTAACTAATGGGACAGTTTTATAGGGCGGGTCATTACGGACGCGGCGATACCTAATATGTGTACTTTTATTGTTTTTTTTTTTATTATTTCCAAAAAATGGATTTATTGGGGGAATATTTTTTTTTTTTTCTAATTTATTTGGCGATTTTTTTTTAATTATTTTAACACTTTTTTTATTTTTTTTTTTACTTTATTAAATAGTCCCAGGTGGGACATCACTGTCCTGTGACAGATCGCTGATCTGTCACATCACAGATCACTGTGACAGATCAGCGATCTGACACAGGCACTGCAGAAGGCTTCCTCATGCCTGCGCTTTGCAGGCATTGAGGAAGCCAGCTTCCTCTGGCCCCCGAAGGCCCCCGTCGCCATCTTGGATTCGGGGGCCTGGAGGAAAGGAGCCCCCCGCAGCAGAGCTGCACATTGCGCTGCCGTGGGGGGCTCAGGGAAGCACGGAGGGAGCCCCCTCCCTGCCGATGCTTCCCTTTAACCCCCGGTACACCGCGATCATGTTTGATCGCGGTGTGCAAGGGGTTAACGTGTCGGGAGCGGTCTGTGACCGCCCCTGACACATTGTGCCGGGTGTCAGCTGTGATAATCAGCTGACACCCGGCCGCGATTAGCGGCGCTCACAACGTGGGCGCCGCTGATCGCGCCGACGTACTATCCCGTCCATGGGCATAGGGGCCCAGGTCCCATGGACGGGATAGTACGTCGGATGGCAGAAAGGGGTTAATGTCCTTGTGGAAGGAAAGGAGGTTGTCACTCAGGATTTTACGGCACATGGCTCCATCCATTCTCCCATTGATGCGGCGAAGTAGTCCTGTGCCCTTAGCGGAGAAATACAACAAAAACATAATGGGTTATCTTTGATAAAAGTATGCTGAGGGGATAAAAAGAAAAGAAAAAAAAAATATAAAATAAAAACTGGAAGCCCCAAAGAAAACGAGAGCAAGCTTATAGGTGAATTTCTAGTCCTTGTGATCAGTGTCGAATTCATCTTCTGCTTCTCGCAACCATGTGAAGAAGGCTGTCACTGATTTTAGGGAAACACCTTTGCCTTGCTGCTCTGATGGGTCCTTGCTGGACAGTGGGGATGGTGTTCATTGATTCATAGGCAGCATTTCTCTTCCTCCAAACACGGCGAGATGAGTTAATGCCAAAGACCTCAATTTTTGTCTCGGCTGACCACAGCACCTACTCCCATTCACTCACAGAATCATCCAGGTCTTCATTGACAAACTTCAGACTGGCCTGCACATGTAAATTCTTGAGCAGGGGGACCTTGCGGGCACTGCAGGATTTTAAACCTTCACAGCGTAATGTTTACTAATGGGTTTTCTTGGTGACTGTGGTCCCAGCTGCCTTGAGATCATTAACAAGTTCACCCATGTAGTTTTGGGCTGATCTCTCACCTTCTTCATGATCAAGGATACCCTACGAGGTGAGATTTTGCATGGTGCCCCAGATCGATGTCGATTGACAGTCATTTTGTATTTCTTCCATTTTCTTACTCTTGCACCAACGGTTGTCTGCTTCTCACCCAGCATCTTACTTATTGTTTTGTAGCCAATTCCAGCTTTGTGCAGGTCTATGATCTTGTCCGAGACATCCTTATGAAGCTCTTTGGTATTGCCCATGTTGTAGAGGTTAGACTGACTAATTAATTGAGTCTGTGGATAGGAGTCTTTTATAAAGGTGACTATGTAAGACAGCTGTATTCAGTGCAGGTAATGAGTTGATTAAGAGCATCTAACTGATCTGTAGGAGCCAGAACTCTTAATGGTTGGTAGGGGATCAAATACTTATTTCTCACTGCAAAATGCAAATAAATTTATATAATTTATAAAATGTGATTTTCTGGATTTTATTTTTGATATTCTATCTCTCAATGTAAAAATTAAATGTAAAAATGAACCTGCCCTTTAAATTATAGACTGTTCATGTCTTTGTTAGTGGGCAAATTTACAAAATCAGCAATACTTATTTCCCCCCCTTCTACCTCTTTTGGCTTAAAAGATCTGCGTAAATAGACTATGTGGTGTCTTGCGCATGTGAACACTTATGTCTACTACATAAATAGATGTGGGAATGAGCTGTGAAGGATGATGGTGAATTAATTAGAATATACTGTATATTTTATTTGATAAATCTATGTATTGGTACTATCTTCTTTCAGGACCTGTAAAACACATGTAGAAGTTTATAGACATTGGTCAAGTTTGCAATTGACTGATTGGTAGGCACACAGGGGCAGACACAGGGGCCCCTGCAGGGTGGCTAACACTGAGGGCAATCTGGCCTTTTTAACCAGCTCAGTGTCACGGTCCATTTTTGGAGCCGTGGCAGAATGTGGATTCTTATAGAAACCTTTTTCCCCCAGTGGCCGCTGGGGTTTACTACAACTGTAGTTGTTTTTGGTGCTGGTTTTGCCCCCAGTGGCCGCTGGGATCACTAGACGTGTGAATTAACCAACAGGTGATGACTACTCCCCCCTCCTTCCAATAAAGGTCATCATGTGCAGTAAATCACTGTTGGTAATATTGTTCATTTTCTAACCAAACTTGGTGAAGACTGGACCTGCCTGGTGGAGAGGGGGTTCAGCTTGTCTGGAACAGTGGAGTTGCTGCTGGATGCTGTTCGGATCCTTTCTCTGTTGCTTGGAACTTTTGCAGTAGAGCAAAGCTAAGTTTTGGGTTGCTTTAACCCCGTGTTGTCTGTTTTATTTTCCTTTGTGTGTTATTGGGTGCAGTTCACTTTATTCCCTGTCTCACCTCCTGGGGAGGGGGTTGGTGGTTTAGCTCAGGGCTAAACAGGAGATAGGGACAGGTCGGGGACTTGGGCCTCACTACCTTCAAGTGTACCCCCAAGTTAAGGAGAGTCAGGGCAACCACTTAGCCTGAGGGGCAGTTCAGGGGCCCAGGTTCCACGTCTCCTGCTTTTTTCCCAACTGCCCCGTGACATTAATATCAACCCACCCATTTTTTCCTGGTGAGTAGTGTTGAGCGATACCATCCGATATCGTGAAGTATCGTATCGGATTGGATCGGACCGATACCCAAAAAGTATCGGGTATCGCTGATTCCGATACCAGAAACCCCATTCATGTCAATGGGACAGAAATATCGGAATTAAAAAAACCCCTTTCTTTACTTGTACATCCAGTTCAGGAGGGGGGAAGAGTGTGGGCGATGCATGGGTGGACACCGTGCGTGTCTGTGTGTGTGGGCGGGGTCTGTACGGGTCTCTCGGGGGTCTGTGCGGGCCTGCCGGGGGTCTGTGCGGGCTGCCGGGGGTCTGTGCGGGCCTGCCGGGGGTCTGTGCGGGCTGTCGGGGGTCTGTGCGAGCCAGCCGGGGGTCTGTACGGGCCTGCCGGGGGTCTGTGTGGGCTTCCGGGGGTCTGTGCGGGCCTGCCGGGGATTGTGTGTGTGTGCAGGCATCGTCCGGGCGATGCCTGCTACAATGACAGTGATTGACACTTTAGCCAATGATGGGACAGTAGTAGTCCCATCATCCGGCTAATGTGTTGAATGTAAAAAAAAAAAAAAAACATACATACTACATACATACTACATATATACTACATTCATACGACATACATACTACATACATACTTCATATATACTACATTCATACAACATACATACTACATACATACTTCATATATACTACATTCATACAACATACATACATACTACATGCATACTACATATATACTACATATATACTACATTCATACAACATACATACATACATACTACATACTTCGTACATAATTCATATATACTACATTCATACAACATAGATACTACATACATACTACATTCATACAACATACATACATAGTACATACTACATACATACTACATACAACATACATAAAACATGCTACAGGCATACAACATACATACTACATACAATACATTCATACATTCATACAATACATACATATAGACATACAGTACATATAACATAGAGTACACACTCAACATCACTTGTCACTTTGATCCCCGAAGCCAGTGTCATCTTTAAAAAATATTAAAATAACAAACAACCGATATACTCCCTCATCCGCAGAAATCCACGAGTGTCCCACGATGATCTCCCGTGGAGAACAGCAGCATCAGCTGATGCCACCGCTCTCTAGGGGCCCCAGGAATGCAATGACGGGAGGTAGGAATCCTTCCGCACTGTATTCCTCCGCCACTGTAAAAAAATAGTCCCTAGTCTCACTTTTGCATTGCTGTGTGAGAAAGTTCCCACGCAGCTTTTGCCATAAAGTGAGACCAGTGAACTGTAGTAACCTCTCAGTGAGGCACTGCAGGAGATCGTCGTGGGACACTCGTGTATTTCTGCGGATCAGGGAGTATATTGCTTGTTTGTTATTTTAATATTTTTTACAGTGAGATGACACTGGCTACGGGGATCAAAGTGACAACTGATGGTGAGTATGTACTCTGTTATATGTACTGTATGTCTATATGTATGTATGTATTGTATGAATGTATTGTATGTAGTATGTATGTAGTATGTATGTATGTTGTATGAATGTAGTATATATGTAGTATGTATGTAATATGTATGTATGTATGTATGTTGTATGAATGTAGTATATATGTAGTATGTATGTAGTATGTATGTATGTTGCATGAATGTAGTATATATGTAGTATGTAGTATGTATGTATGTATGTTGTATGAATGTAATATGTATGTAGTATGTATGTATGTATGTTGTATGAATGTAGTATATATGTAGTATGTATGTAGTATGTATGTATGTATGTTATATGAATGTTGTATATATGTAGTATGTATGTAGTATGTATGTTTTTTTTAACATTCAACACATTAGCCGGATAATGGGACTACTACTGTCCCATCATTAGCTAATGTGTCAATCACTGTCATTGTAGCAGGCATAGCCCGATGCCTGCACACACACACAACCACCGGCAGGCCCGCACAGACCCCCGGCAGCCCGCACAGAACCCCGGCAGGCCCGTACAGACCCCCAGCAGCCCGCACAGACCCCCGGCAGCCCACACAGACCCCCGGAAGTCCCGCACAGACCCCCGGCAGCCCGCACAGACCCCCGGCAGGCCCGCACAGACCCTCGGCAGCCCGCACAGACCCCGGCAGGCCCGCACAGACCCCCGGCAGGCCCGCACAGACCCCCGGCAGGCCCGCACAGACCCCCGGCAGCCCTCACAGACCCCCGGCAGCCCTCACAGACCCCCGGCAGGCCCGCACAGACTGCTCATCATGATGCGCACAGACCGCGCTGCATGATGACATCATTTCAGCAGCCAATCACAGCCACAACACTGGCTCATTGCATTATGGGAACTTCCGATTCCGGTATCCGATATTGTAAAAATATCGGTGCTCAGTATCGGAATTCCGATACAGCGAATATCGGTCGATATTTGCAGTATCGGAATGCTCAACACTACTGGTGAGCCATGGCCCTAATGCAGACCTGTCTGTCACGGTCACGCGTGGCTGGACACAGCGCCTCCAGCAGGGCGGATTTAGATGACATGCGTGACCCTGGATATACCGCCTCCAGTGGGGCGAATTTAAATAATAACACGTGCAGCTGGATACGCCGCCTCCAACCGGCAGATTTAGGTAATACACGTAACGCGTAAATCTGGAAACTCCACCTCCAGTAAGGCGAATTTAAACAATAAGGGAAAACCTGGCTAACAATAACAATGGTGGCCCTACGATAGGGAAACGGGGAAGTTGAGATCTCCTGCACTCCCCTGAGTCAGTGTCTCTACACTCCTAACATTCCCTAGGCCAGTTCCGCACCGGGCAAACACACATAAGGAAAAGAGACAAAATAGGGGAACACCACTTAGCTTTGCTCTGCTGCTTATGCTCCCAGCAACAGAGCCCACCACCTGCGTGAATCTCTTCCTCCGACCAAGTCCAACACCATAGTGCAGCCTTGGAGCAAACAGAGTCCACCACCTGAATGCAGCTGTCCAGAAAACAGAGTCCAGCATATGAGTCCAGCTTTCCGCAAAAGAGTCCAGCATGTTGAGTCCAGCTTTCCAGCAACCGAATCCAGCATCATGAGTGCAGCTCTACACCATAGCTGCCACTCCACCAAGCCATGCAAGAACTCCTTGCTGACACCATAGCTGCAACTCCACCAAGCCATGCCAGCCCTCCTCGCAGACACCATAGCTGCCACTCTAGGACTCTCACTGAGCTGCCTGGGACTCTCTTTCAGCTCCATCCTTCACCCAGGCTTGCATTTAACTGAGGACTAATCACCAACCGTGATTGACACACCTGACACTCTCTTATAGAGCAATCACACCTGTTACATAATTGCGTGCACAAACTAAAGTAACCAAGTGCAATGATGCTCACCACCACCAGGGGGGCAAATTTAGAACAAAAGACACCACAGTGCAATAATCCTAATGGCCACCGGGGGGCAAAACCAAACCTTGGCACACAGCCAAAGGAAAAAAAGGTTACTTTGTGCATTTATCTGTCAGATCCAACCTGGATCATGACACTGTCTCCAATTGCTGCAGACCCTCACTGAGGAGCGTGGGGTGCTGTGTGCTGTGGTGGAGCAGCAGCTGCAGCAATGGGAGGGGTACGGGGCCTCAGCTCAGATGCAGGCTCAACCAGAGCCCAAGTTATCTCTCCCAGACAGGTTTTCTGGAGGGAGAGATAACTTTTTGTTTTTTCAGGAGGCCTGCAAGCTACATTTCAGGCTCCGCCCTCATTCATTAGGGAGTGAGGTACAGTGGGTGGGATTCATTCTAGCCCTCCTTGAAGGTAATCACCTATCCTGGGCCTTCTCCCTGCCGGCCGATTCACCATCTCTATGGTCGGTGGATGAGTTTTTTGCGGCTTTGGCGAATATGCCCCCTGGGGTCCTTGCTGAGGAGGAGGACTTACAGGTGCAGGTGGATGAGCCCAGGCAGGTGGGAGGAGTTGGTTCCCCAGTGGTGTTGCCTGCGGATCGTCGTGATGTGGGGGCATGTTTTAGCTGTGGGCAGACTGGTCATGTTTTCAGGGTCTGCCCAGCACGCGCCAAATCTTCTGTACCATCTAAGGAGCCGCGTCCCCCTGGTCGTGTGGGGGGAGGCGACCAGGGAGTGTATATTTCCTCCATTTTGCCCTCTCAGTGTACTATGTCAGCAGAGGTGGTGGTTGGCGGGGTACCTGAGGCCATACCGGTGTTTGTGGACAGTGGAGCGGGAGTCAATCTGGTGGATGCTCACTTTGTCCAGACACATTGCCTGAAGTGTAGGACGCTGGCCAAACCTCTAAGCATCCAGGCCATTGACTCTGTCCCACTGAGCCAGGGGAGGTTGACCCAAGCCGTAGAAAATATACATCTGCACATAGGGACTCAGCATGAAGAGTCCCTGTCATGCTACGTCTTGGGGGGAATGCCATCACCTATCGTTTTAGGCCTCCCTTGGTTAGAAAAACACAACCCGGTCATAGATTGGCGGTCTAGGGAAGTAGTCAGCTGGGATCAGTCATGTGAGGGCTGCTGCCCAGGGGCTACTGTCGTTGCCATCTTTCTACAATCATTCTCTTCTTCTCCAGTGGAGGCAGCAGAGGTGCTGCCAGGGAGTAGGGGCAAGTTTCTACCCTCACCACATGCTAACCCTGGGTGTCGGAGTCCTCGTAGGAGAAGGGGTCGGAGGAGATTGGTGACTCCTTCTGAGCATTGTGGGGGTGTGAGCATGACGACACAGGGGACGCCTCTGTTGTCAGTCCTTTCAAGAGTTCACCATTTTGTGGCAACTGCATGAATGGTAATAAACGTTCAGGTCCAGACCTGTTTGTGAACAAGTATGTATGGATGGCCACCAAAAACATCCGGTGGAAGTGTGCTGCAGGGGTCTAGAGTTCTCGAGTGATCGGGTCATATCGGGTGTCGGCCATCCTCAGCCCGGGGACTTACCAACTGGAACTACCCCCAATAATGCCATACACAACTCATTCTCCAGGTCGGTGCTCTGGAGAGTTGTTGTGCCTCCGGAGCATACATTGCCATTTCCATTTGCCCACATTTTCCATAAACCTGCGAGTCAGGTGATCGCTGAGGTGAACTCTGGTGAACCTAGGCGTCCGCACCGTAGGTGATTTTCAGGTGAGGTATGGTGTTGAGGGTCCAGAGGCCCCTCAATGAAGGAGTCTGTTTTATTTTACTTTGTGTGTTATTGGGTGCAGTTCACTTTATTCTCTGTCTCACCTCCTGGGGAGGGGGTTGGTGGTTTAGCTCAGGGCTAAACAGGAGATAGGGACAGGTCGGGGACTTGGGCTTCACTACCTTCAAGTGTACCCCCTAGTTAAGGAGAGTCAGGGCACTCCCTTAGCCTGAGGGGCAGTTCAGGGGCCCAGGTTCCACATCTCCTGCTTTTTTCCCTACAGCTCCGTGACACTCAGAGGCTCCGAGGAGCCCCTGGCCAGATTGCCCTCAGGTACGGCAAGCAGGGAATGATCCCTGCAGTTTTGCTGCCTACAGGAGAAAATTGCAGTGGAGCGGAGCTGCAGAGATCTGTCTTGCTTCCTGCCCATGCTCCCTGTCTGACACAGCAGCATGGCTGGATGATGTCAGCATTCAGCATGCGGCTGTGTCAGATAGAAAGCTGCCAGCGATGAAGATGCTGCAGCTGCAGGGAATATGTGGAGAGGTGAGTGGTGTGTGTGTAGGTCAGTAGGTGGTGGAGAGGGCAGTGATGAGGGTGGTGTGGAGAAAGCAATGACAGATGTGGTGGAAAGGGCAATGATGGGGTGGTGGGGGAGAAGGCAATGATGGAGGTGATAGAAAGGGAAATTATGGGTGTGGTGGGGAGAAAGCAATGATAGAGGTGGTGGAAAGGGCAATGATGGGGTGGTGGGGGAGAAAGCAATGATGGAGGTGGTGGAAAGGGCAATGATGGTGGTGGTGGGGAAGAAAGCAATGATGGAGGTGGTGGAAAGGGCAATGATGGGGTGGTGGGAGAGAAGGCAATGATGGAGGTAATAGAGAGGGCAATGATGGGTGTGGTGGCAGAGAAAGCAATCATAGCAGTGGTGGAAAGGGCAATAATGGGGTGGTGGGGGAGAATACAATGATAGAGGTGGAAAGGGCAATGATGGGGTGGTGGGGGAGAATGCAATGATGGAGGTGATGGAGAGGGCAATAATGGGGTGGTGGGGGAGAAAGCAATGATAGAGGTGGTGGAAAGAGCAATGTTGGGGGTAGTGGGGGAGAAAGCAATGATAGAGGTGGTGGAAAGGGCAATGATGGTGGTGGGGAGAAGGCAATGTTGGAGGTGGTGGAGAGGACAATGATGGCGGTGGTTGAGAGAGCAATGATTGGGGTAGTGGAGAGGGCAATGATGGAGGTGATGGAGAGGGCAGTGATGGGGTGGTGTGGGAAAAAGCAATGATAAAGGCAGTGGAAAGGGCAATGATGGAGATGGTGGGGTAGAAGGCAATGATGAAGATGATAGAGAGGGCAATGATGGGTGTGGCATGGGAGAAAGCAATGACAGAGGTGGTGGAAAGGGCAATGATGGGGTTGGTGGGGGAGAAAGCAATGATGGAGGTGATGGAGAGGGCAATGATGGGGTGGTGGGGGAGAAAGTAATGATAGAGGCAGTGGAAAAGGCAATGATGGGCACGGTGGGGAGAAGGCAATGATGGAGATGGTGGAAAGGACAATGATGGCGGTGATGGGAGAGAAGGCAATGACAGAGGTGATGGAAAGGGAAATGATAGGGTGGTGGGGAGAAGGCATTGATGGAGGTGGTGGGGTGAAGGCAATGATGGAGGTGGTGGAGAGGACAATGCTTGGGGTGATGGAGAGAGCAATGATGGAGGTGATGGGGAAAACAATGATTGAGGTGGGGCGAAGGCAATGATGGGGTGGTGGAGAGGGCAATGATGGGGTGGTGGGGGAGAAAGCAATGATAGAGGTGGTGGAAAGGGCAATGATGGTGGTGGGGAGAAGGCAATGTTGGAGGTGGTGGAGAGGACAATGATGGCGGTGGTTGAGAGAGCAATGATTGGGGTAGTGGAGAGGGCAATGATGGAGGTGATGGAGACGGCAGTGATGGGGTGGTGTGAGAAAAAGCAATGATAAAGGCAGTGGAAAGGGCAATGATGGAGATGGTGGAAAGGGCAATGATGGAGATGGTGGGGTACAAGGCAATGAAGAAGGTGATAGAGAGAGCAATGATGGGTGTGGCATGGGAGAAAGCAATGACAGAGGTGGTGGAAAGAGCAATGATGGGGTTGGTGGGGAGAAAGCAATGATGGAGATGATGGAGAGGGCATTGATGGGGTGGTGGTGGAGAAAGTAATGATAGAGGCAGTGGAAAAGGCAATGATGGGCACGGTGGGGAGAAGGCAATGATGGAGATGGTGGTAAGGACAATGGTGGCAGTGATGGGAGAGAAGGCAATGACAGAGGTGATGGAAAGGGAAATGATAGGGTGGTGAGGAGAAGGCATTGATGGAGGTGGTGGGGTGAAGGCAATGATGGAGGTGGTGGAGAGAACAATGATTGGGGTGATGGAGAGAGCAATGATGGAAGTGATGGGGAAAACAATGGATTGAGGTGGGGAGAAGGCAATGATGGGGTGGTGGAGAGGGCAATGATGGGGTGGTGGGGGAGAAAGCAATGATGGAGGTGGTGAAAAGGGCAATGATGGGGTGGTGGGGGAGAAGGCAATTGATGGAGAGGGCAATGATAGTGGTGGTGAAGGCAGTGATGGACAGGGCAATGATGGAGGTGGGGGAGAGGACAATGATTGGATGCGGGAGGGGAGGAGGACAGTGAGGGGTATGGGATTGGAATGGGAGGAAGGGGGACTTATAATGGGTTTACAAACGGGGGAGGGGAGGAGGACATTAGATATGGATGTAAAATAATTTGGGTGACGAAGGAGAGTAATAAGCACTTGATAGCGTCCTCCCCATCTCACAATTCATTGTGATGCTATCGGGGACTTAAAATTTATTGGGGATTGAGAGAGGAGGTGATAAGGTGCAAAAGACACTTTATAATGAATTGAAAGATGGGAAAAGACGCTGTCAGGGACCTGTAATGAATTGGGAGGTGACAGAGGATGTTCAGGACCTGATAGGATTTTCTCCCACTTCCAAATTCATTTTTATGCTATTAAGAACTTATGAATGGGGGGACACAGGACAGGGACTAAGGCTATGTGCACACAATCAGGATTTGCAGGAGAAAACTCTGCTGCATATCTTAATGTATTGCCAGGAAGAAAGTTGCATAAAACACATTTTTTTCCGACATTTTTCCCATGCTTTACGTATTTTCCCCCATTAGAACGGGTGAAATACGCTGCAAGAATTGACATTATGCAGATTTTAATCTACTGCAAATCTGCAAGGAAAAAGTAAGCAGTGTGTGTATGAGACTTCAGGGATGTCATTCACTTTTACTCTACAGTAAAACCTTGCAGCATAATAATAATTTTATTTCTATAGCGCCGACATTTTCCGCAGCACTTTACATTTCAGAGGGGACTTGTACAGACGATAGACATTACAGCATAACAATAATCACATAGATCATAACAGATACCAAGAGGAATGAGGGCCCTGCTCGCAAGCTTACAATCTATGAGGAAAAAAGGTAGACACGAAAGGTGGTTGGACCAGCCATAATGTTAAATGTGTAACAGTACACACTTCTACAGTATGATAGATGCATAAAGCATGTGGGAACAAGTTGCGGGGAACCTTGTTATGGTAAAACTTTTGACTATGCCACACAGGGATAGTTAGTTTAATGCGTTGAAGCGGTAGGCCAGTCTGAATAAAAGCGTTTTTAGGGCACGCTTAAAATTGTAGGGATTGGGGACTAGTCGTATTGACCTAGGAAGTGCATTCCAAAGAATTGGCGCAGCACTTGTATAGTCTTGGAGATGGGAGTGGGAGGTTCTGATTATTGAGGATGCTAACCTCAAGTCAACAGCAGAATGGAGGGCACGGGTAGGGTGGTAGACTGAGACGTATTTTCCGTGTGCACATAGCCTTACAGTTAATTGGGGAGAATCACAGACTGAAATGTTTATATTATTGGGAGTCAGAGATTATAGTTAATGGGGGCACAGTGCTGCTTTTATTTATATATTTTTAATGGTGTGTAGCTAATAGCATATTAATGGTAGAGTACATATCTGTATTCAGGGGGAGACACAAGTGTATGTGACCTTGTTATTTTCAGGGCTGCGATGATCACCGTGTCAAGACAAGTCGTGGCTGGGAGATGTCAACATGAAGGTCTGACCATTTGGAGAAGAAACAGGAGAAAGCGGCTTTAATCAGACGAGACATCAGCGGTGAGTGTCTGTGTAAGGAAAACACTCGAGAGGGAGCCGGGATACGGATATCTCCTGCCGTCACCAATCTGTGATGGAGCTCACACAGTCACAGCTCTCTCGCACCCCCCTTACCCTCAGGTCAGTCAGGGAACTGCACCTAGGATAAGTATTCACCGGAGAGGCTGCCCTGTCACATACTGTTTATTGGGGCACTCCGCAGTGAAGGCGGTATATATATCACCAGTCCCATGCTGGGAATATATATATAAACCTCCGGTCCGTCACTGCCAGGATCCCCCAATAACACCAGAATGGTTTGTTGCCACCAGTCCCTTGTTAGACATAAGCTCAGTCCGAAAACAAGCTTATATCAGGTTAGAAACCAACCCCAGGTAGCATATAAGTACTAGCCGGACTCACGGATGTGAGAAATCGGGTTTCGAGATAAAAGAGCAGCCCAAGATTAATTGATATTTTACCTGCCAAAAGGCGCACTAGATTATGCAAATATATACAGAGTAATATACAGATATTACAGCCAGAAGTACAGATAAAAGTAGGGTGCAGGTTGGAATAATTCCAATATCTAAGATCGGTTATAACTTCTTAAGGGGAGGTCCAAACGGGACGACTGATGTCTCAATGGGTTCATTGGGGCTGGACCCATACAGAGAGTCCAAATTTGGGTTGGCTGGAGAGCCAGTCTCCATAGCTCGGTATCTGGAACAGCTAGAGAAATATGTGACACTGAGGTGTGTGTGGAGGGCTCTGGTGGCATATTGGGCTTAATCCTGAGATGAACAGTACTCTCTTAATTCATTTCTAGATGTTGGTAAAGCTCGGTCTAGCGCTTTCCCTCAGTAGCTAATTGATGTAGTCCACCTTGCACAAAAGAAAGCAGGGGTTCCCAGCTCTACTCCTCCTCACCTTCATTAATACGTGGCCTCTAATTCTCTGGCCATGTGGCAAAATTTTGTTCTTTTGAGGATTTGTGTACTTATCCCAAGGGTAGGGGCCAAATCAGGAGTGGAGGAAGATCTCTGGACAATATATTGGGCCTGAATTAATAAATCCAAAATTGAGCCTGAGTGCAGCTATTATTCTGTATCTGCACTGTGTGATGTGGAGAGATATATTTTTTTGTAAAATCCCTTATTCTACATTATCACATTTGTGTAAAATGTCCATGTTCTTCCAGTTTTTTAATCGGATTGCACATGGACTCATGGAGTTTTATAGCTCCACTCACACATACTGTACATGAAAGTCACAGATCTGAGAATGAGATCCATGAGGGTCAGAGAATGTTCTGTTCTGATCCAATTTTGAGGATCAGAATAGGACATGCTCAATGCATCTGTAAAAGCGGGCAGCACAACAACACTGCACATAGATACAGGAATGTAGCCTTATTACAGTATGAATAGCACAGTCCCTTAGTATGTAGTGTACTCACTTATTATGTATAGCCCAGTCCCTTAATATAAAATGTACTCACTTATTATGTATAGCACAGTCCCTTAGTATATAGTGTACTCACTTATGTATAACACAGTCCGTTAGTATATAGTGTACTCACTTATTATGTATAACATAGTCGTTTGTTACATAGTTTCCTCTTTTATTATGTATAACACAGTTTCTTATTATGTACCTTCTTCTCTAGTTATGTATGGTGCCGTCTCTTATTACATAGCTTCTTCTGCTGTTATGTGTGGTGCTGTCTCTTACATAGTTTGTTCTTGTTAATTTTGTTATTCACAGTGCCCTCTTTTATTACATAGTCCTCTCTCTTGATAGATATAAAATGACTGCTGATGGAGCAGCTGGAGACCAGAAGATAAGTCCATTAGCTTCTCCATTAGAAAAGAAGCTTTCCCATGCTCCATCAGTCATCATTGCATTATATAACAAGACAGGACAGAATGTAATAAAGACAGGGCTCTATATAATCTGATATGTAAGGGACGGTGCTGTACTGTGGGGAAAAAAGTATTTAGTCAGCCTCCAATTGTGCCAGTTCTCCCACTTAAAAAGAGGAGAGAGGCCTGTAATTGACATCATAGGCAGACCATAACTATGAGAGTCAAAATGAGAAAACAAATCCAGAAAATCACCATGTCTGGTTTGTCAGGATTTATTTTTCAAACTATGGTGGAAAATAAGTATTTTGTCATTAACAAAAGTTCATCGCAATATTTTGTTATATATCCTTTGTTGGCAATGGCAGAGGTCAAAAGTTTTCTGTAAGTCTTCACAAGCTTGGTACACACTGTTGGTGGTATGTTGGTCCATTCCTCCCTGCAGATTTCCTCTAGAGCAGTGATATTTTGGGCCTGTCACTGGGCAACACGGATTTTCAAATCTCTCCAAATGTTTTCTATGGGGTTGAGACCTGGAGACTGGCTAGAGGACCTTCATATGCTTCTTAAGAAGCCACTTCTTCATTGCCCTGGCGATGTGCTTGCGATCATTTTCATGCTGAGATTTGCACTTAAAATCTCATGATACATGGCCCCATTCATTCTTTCATGTACACGGATCAGTCGTCCTGGTCCCTTTGCAGGGAAACAGCTCCAAAGCATGATGTTGCCACCCCCATGCTTCACAGTAGGTATGGTGTTCTTTGGATGCAGCTCAGAATTCTGTCTCCTCCAAACACGACGAGTTTTGTTTCTATAAAACATTTTTACTTTGGTTTCATCAGACCATATGACATTGTCCCAATACTCTTTTGGATAATCCAATGCTCTGTAGCAAACTTCAGACGGGCCCGGACATGTACTGGCTTAAGCACGGGACATGTCTGGCACTGCAGGATCTGAGTCCCTGGTGGCGTCGAGTGTTACTAATGGTAGCTGTTATGAATGGGTCACCGAGGTGGAAAGCACAAAAGGCTATGCCACCAGAACACCAGAGAGGTTGGTCACTCAGCGGATTGCAGACCCCTGATCTTATCAACACAACTAGCAGTAGCCATGGAGCGATCCTACGATGCCCTAGATGCTTCAGCACAGCCAGAGGACTAACTAAGCCTAAAGACAGAAAGGTGAAATCTAAACTGCCCCGGAGCAGATCCCCAAAAGAATAGACAGCCCCCAAACATATATTGTTGGTAAGACAAGATGAAACACGGACACAGACAAAAAATAGACTGAGCAAATGATGGGGCCCACACTGACTAGATAGGACAGGACAGAAAAGGCACTGTCTTCAATCACGCAAAAACCCTAAAAATTCCAACACGACTGAAGCACCAAAATACTGAGGTTAGCACAATCTCGCCCCCACTATATCAGCACTCAGCTGTGATCTGGCAGCTAGCAACGGGCTAATACAGCAGGGGACTGAGCAAACAAACACAAGATACAAAAATACAAGGCAGGAGCCAGCAGCCCCAGGGGGAGCCAGGTGACTCCTGACAGCAAGGCAAAATCAGATGCAAAGGATTTAGCAAAAGACACAGATGGAAAATGCAGGATCAGGCAGAAGACAGATATCCTCACTATGCACAGACAGGAGTATCACCGGCAGCCACTGAGAGAAGCTTGCTCGCTTATGTACTCCCAGTCAATACCTCCACTTCTCCAATCCTCTGCAGCTGTTGGATTAACATCCTGTTGACCAGCTCCACTACCAGCAGTGTCCACCAGAGGGAGCCCTGCCACAAAAGTCGGATTAAGAGAGATCACAACAGGTAGCCTTTGTTACGGAAGTCCCAGCTCTATGCAGGTCATTCTCTAGGTTCCCTCATGTGGCTCTGAGATTTTTGCTCACCGTTCTTGTGATCATTTTGACCACATAGAGTGAGATCTTGCGTGGAGCCCCAGATCAAGGGAGATTATCAGTGGTCTTGTATGTCTTCCATTTTCTTATTATTGCTCCCACAGTTGATTTCATCACACCAAGCGGCTTACCTATTGCAGATTCAGTCTCCCCAGCTTGGTGCTGGCTACAATTTTGTTTCTGCTGTCTTTCGACAGCTCTTTGGTCTTTGCCATAGTGGAGTTTAGAGTGTGACAGTTTGAGGTTGTGGACAGGTGTCTTTTATACTGATAACAAGTTCAAACAGGTGCCATTACTACAGGTAATGAGTGGAAGACAGAGGAGCCTCTTAAAGAAGAAGTTACAGGTCTGTGAGAGCCAGAAATCTTGTATGTATTTAGGTGACCAAACACTTATTTTCCACCATAATTTGAAAAATAAATCTTGCCAAATCTGACAAGGTGATTTTCTGGATTTGTTTTCTCATTTTGACTCTCATAGTTATGGTCTACCTATGATGTCAATTACAGGCCTCTCTCAACTCTTTAAGTGGGAGAACTTGCACAATTGGTGGCTGACTAAATACTTTCCCCCCACAGTATATAACAATGGAGGGCACTGTGTAATAAGGGATGGCTATATATATTTATAATAAAGGAGACTATGTAATATATATACATGTACAGTATGTGTCTGTGGTTATAAATATATATGTAGCTTTGTCACCATAAAAGGAGGGGGGGATCAGACACTTTTCTTGCACAGGGACCCCAAACTGTCAGTGTCTGCCCCTGCAGGCACATATTGATCAGATATTGACATAGAAAACAAAGATATTGTTTTGAAAGTAGGCTATCAATATGAAACTCTTTGAATCATATTTAACATTGCAACACTGATGACTTTAAAATAAAATCTGTACATTTAGGGCACATAGGACTGGAAATTGTGCATCTAGTTCCCAAAGAACACAGCCATTGTAGCTATATATATCACTTGCCATGAGGGAGCTGTTTTGCACTACAAGATCATCAGTAAATAAGAGCAAACTTTTATGTACACCTAAAACATAAGTTCATAGAATCATAGAATCATAGAATCATCTGGTCCAACCCCCTGCTCAAAGCAGGATTCGCTAAATCATCCCAGTCAGATGTCTGTCAAGCCTCTGTTTGAAGACTTCCATTGAAGGAGAACTCACCACTTCTCTTGGCAGCCTGTTCCACTCATTGATCACTCTAACTGTCAAAAAGTTTTTTCTAATATCTAATCTGTGTCTCCTCCCATTCAGTTTCATCCCATTGCTTCTAGTCTTTCCTTGTGCAAATGATAATAAAGTTGATCCTTCTACAATGTGACAGCCCTTTAGATATTTGTAGACAGCTATTAAGTCTCCTCTCAGTCTTCTCTTTTGCAAACTAAACATTCCCAAATCCTGCAACCTTTCCTCATAAGACAGTTGAGCATAGAGTTTCTGCAATCTTAATATTCTATTTGCAGTTTGATCAGTAGCTTTCTGCTCAATTTTGCAGGGTAGGCTATAGTTATTTATTTAGCTATTTTCTAGATACAACTTATGATGTACTCAATTCGATGTATCAAAGATCTGAGGTTCACACTTTAGTAAATTATAAGCCATTTAGTATGCTGATAAAAACTGTAACTTGAATTATTCCGATACCTTAGGTTGCTAATTATTCCTTTGATCGTGTGCTAGTTTTTCAAGGACGCTTTGATATGTTTTGAAAACGTTTTAAGGATCAAGTGCTCATGAATTAATCAATATAATAATTTGTCCACTGTTACTGTTTGGTTTGCAGGTGTGACAACAGTACTTACCATGACTACACTGAGTATCAGCGCCAGAAATTCTCTTCCAAAAGTTGCATATGCCACAGCCATGGACTGGTTTATAGCAGTGTGTTATGCCTTTGTATTTTCTGCATTGATTGAATTTGCAACAGTAAACTATTTTACAAAGCGCGGTTATGCATGGGATGGAAAAAGTGTGGTTCCAGAAAAGGTAATTTATATTTTTCTATTAATATTTGACTGTAGACAATGGGTTCATGTGTTTCATTCTGCTGTTAACAAGAACATCAGAGACAGAGCATTTTACTATTTTACCAACATAGATTGTATAATAAAAAAAATCTTTGATGGCTTATCTTAATTATATGCTTGTGAGATTGACAAGCGTCCAACCAACAGGTCTTCCACTGACCATCAAAACTGAAATGATACTTAACAGTAGTACTAGGTACTGTTGCACTGACAACCTACTGATGAGACATGTCTGAAAAAACTGTGAAACACCAAAACACCATCTGTAGGATAACCAGTAGCCTTCCAGGAGTTGGATGTCAATGAACCACATATTGATCATTTGTATGTGCCATCAATATGTTTTCCCAGAAAACCCTGTCTTAACTTGCTATCTTGTATATTTTCTCGCATGTTTTGTATAAACTCTTAGAATATTATAAAATTTTAAACCAGTTAAAAATTTGGGGATAGTGGAAATTAGTAAGGACAGACTAGTTTCTTCACATTCTCCTTTTTTTGATGCTAGCCACTGCTGATGGATGGTCCATGAGACTGGATAGTCAAAAGGTTCCAGGTCAAAATTCAAGAGATTACATGATAGACAAAGGAGTAGTCCGGAAGCAGTCCAAGATCTATATTCAAAGAAGGTAGTGGATCTCAACAAAAAGGGCTAGGCAAACAAATGGTCAAGACAAATCCTAGGTCAAGCAGCAAAGATCAGAATACCAGAGATGGAGAACAAAGCAAGAACACACCTCATGAGCAAAGCTGTTGTCACAATTCCTCCTATCTGAGTGTCTGGACGCAGTGAATGACGGGTCTGCCATCCAATCTAGGGATATGACGTGCTGAGCTGTCAGAATGTGGATGGACACTTCAGCTGCCCTGTCGAATGCTGGGACGTGCTGAGTTGTCATTCACTGCTTCCACACACTCAGATAGTAGGATTCATTACACTTCCCTCTTGCACATCGTGTACTGTTTGTTCACAAACCAGATGCAAATAGGAAATGAAATGTAAGAAATAGATGAAAAGAGGAGATCATCCAGCTTCCAAGTTTGTAAGCTTGGAAGCTGGATCATCTCCTCCTTTCATTCCTACAAGTGGTTCCTTGCAGATCCGTGCTTCCTGGGACACCTAGCTGGGGTGAGCTGGTTTATCATTTTTCTACGAAATAGATGAGAAAGATGAGTTTTGGTGATGTCTACACAACTTTTGCTTGAAGGGGACTTTAAATTTTATTATGAGCTCCTTTCTTGTATGGTGAGGCATAAATACAGATTACCATTGAAATTCTGTTCAGGGTATTTGCAAATGGACCCCTCCCTAAAAACCTGATTTTCTGACAGTTATAAATCTGTCTTATGTATTATCTGTGTTATCCTGTCTGAACAGTAATTTCAAGATAACTAATGTTTTAGTGGAATAAAGATGTCAATTACACCTTTAAAAGATAAATAAAATCTAGAATTGTTCTTTTTCGTCTCCCAAAGAGTGCCTTAAAAAGTGATCAAAAAGTTGTATTTGCTATAAAGTCACACACAAAAATAAACTCCCACTCAGCGTTACATGGTAAAATGTAAAATGTAGAGTCTTAAAATTTGAAGACGCAAAAACGAATATTTTTTCCAATAGTTCACTCATATAACAAAAGTAATGAAATAAAACTAAACATATCAATTTTATACTGTAGTAATCATACTGACCTATGAGAGATGACATGTATTTACTGCAACAGAATTGCTGTTTTTTTTCTACTTCTCCCATAATGAGTCAAGAAAAGTTAGGTTATAGGTAATTTGTGCGTTAAAATAAAGCAGTGACACATCAATGAAAATGCATGCATGAAAAAAATAATATATATATATAGCTCTCCCCGATCCAGGTGAAAAAGTCTGCTTTACTTAGCAATCCACATTAAAACTTCATGGCCGGGAGGCTGGAGGGAGGAGTGAGCAGTCTGACGACGGCCGTTTCGTGCCTACTAGCACTTCAACCGGTCTAGTAGGCACGAAACGGCCATTGTCAGACTTTGCTCACTTCTCCCTCCAGCCTACCGACCATGAAGTTTTAATGTGGATTGCTAAATAAAGCGGACTTTTCACCTGGATCAGTGAGTGCTATGGTCTTCTTTCCTTCCATGTGGATTCACACATTGTGTTCTCTGTACCAGCACCCGAGATCACGGGGTTCAGACTCTATTAGCAGTATGGATATGACAGCTTTATATCGGCAGTAGTTTTGGCAGGCTTACTGGCTTTTTCCTTACACGTGTATATATATATACCATATATATATATATATATAGATATATACACTACTGATATACTGTATGTATATATATACATATATATTAGTAGTAGTAGTAAAAATAATAATAATAATTATGTGTATACTGTTTTATATACCAGCGATTGCACATTGCAGAAAATCCAACAATAATAACTCAGGAAACAGCAAATGTGATGAAGAAGTTCTGGCCAAACACATTATATAAGGAGAACATACTAACACTCAGAATGGAAAAATCAGCAGAAAAATTATTTCAGCATACTGTATATATATCATCAGATATAAATATCAAAGGAAATCATTTAAGGACAGACCCAATGGGCCATGTCCACGTGGTCGTTTTTTTTTTTTTTTTGCTGTTATCTATGTTTTCTCTAAGGCCCCAGAAATGTATCTAAATAAACCCATTTGCCGTCTTTTAGTAAAATGAATAACACTGATTATTACTTATACTAGTAATTCTTGACAGGCAGCCTGGCTCTATATAATGGATGTGATTTCCATTTCGCCTGCTCTTCGGAGGTGAAACACAACATTGCCTATGAACATTAATGGAACATTGCCACCCAGTGGCTTTCTCTGAAAATAAATGTATAAAACGACGTGCAAAGTCTTCTAGTTTATTTAATATACTGTATTAGTTTTAGACAGATTACATTTTAAGAAGAGCATCTTTATAGCGAATTAGAATAATTATAGTCAGTGGAATACCGGTCTTATCTATTATTAACAAAAGTGACATTACAGCAGATTTTATAGAGGAATACTAAAGATCAATCCATTGTATATAATTTATGGGAGTATAAACCATACTAGATGGACCTAAATAGAAGCAAAATATATATATATTTATGTTTGTAAAATAATACTATTTTAGTGGAAAAGTTAGAACATTGCCTTCTTTATTAAATCAAATCTAAAATAACCAGCAGATTAGCTAAAAAAATGAAAAAGATTCAATTTTATTTAAAAATAGATCAAAGAGCACACGTCACCCAGTCAAAGGTATCCATTCTTTGCTTTTATTTTATCCCCGCTTCTTTTTTTTAAATCTGCCATATGGTTCCAGAGATATGGGCCTTTGTACTTTGTGCAATTTTTTATAGTCTCTACCAAGGTTCCCATGATTGTAATGTAGCACTGCCTAAAGATACGCCCCTGAAAAATCCTGTGAGCACCAACTTCTCGGTAAAGACTCTAACGGGCCTGTCACACTAAGTGATATCGCTATGTGTGATACTTACCTACGACCTGCTCCCCCGCTGATTATCGCTGATCGCGCGAGAACGTCCTGGACCGCTTCTTGTCGTCAGCTTCCTGCGGCGCTTCCTGTGGAGAGACGAGCGACGAGCGTGGAGCCGGGTGGGAGGACGCAGGATCGCCTCGTCTGACAGGTAAGTAGCGACCTCCGACCCCTGCGATGTCGCTGGTGAGATCTGCCTGTGTGGCAGCTCACTAGCGACCACTTAGCGATGCACCAGCGATCCTGACCGCGTCATATCACTGGTCGGGATCGCTGGTACATCGCTAAGTGTGACAGTACCTTAAAAATTAGAAATAAATAAAATGTTCCATATCTTTAGTACCAGAGCAGTGGGAATAGAACAAATTGAAAACGTGGCCACTTTTGATGTGGTGACAGGTCCTTTTCAAGGCCATAAAACACCACAAGAAATAAAAACTATTCTAGGCCAAGGCACAGACATACTACTGGAATACTATCGCCCATCCTCTCGCAGCAGTATGTGACTTACCCATACATCTAAGAGCTCATTCAGATAGCAGTGATTTTTCTCATCAGCCAAAAAAACTATTTTATCATTTTTTTTTATCGTAGTTTTATCAGAGTTAGATCAGAGTGCCAGTTTTTGCCATTAGAAAAAAAAATATGGTTTCACAACTTTCTTTTATTAATCAATGTGTGTAAAATGGACAGGACACATATGGCATTCAAGGTTTATCCATCGACTTGCATGGACAATTTTAATCCGAGAATCAGATCGAGATCGGACATGTCTCTGTGATTTTATGCAGGCCATACAGTTTTCCCTTTGTCGTACAGCATTATTTTGGTTCCATAAATAGTATCAATTAATGATAGAAATGAGCAGATCTGACAAGATTCTGGTTCGCCAAATCTGGCACATTTTACTGGGAAATTCTATTTGCAGCTAATTTATTCTCCGCAAATTGAATATCCCTTATTATGCTTTGGAGTCTGGAAATATCAGGCTTGTGACATCCTTGTGCAATCACATTACGCGTGTCATGTCATCATGATGCTGTGACCTTATCAGATGCATGCTCAGAGAGATCCTGACCTAGATTGTGCATCATTACATCGAAACACAAATTCCTAGTATGGAGAGACTTGGGGTTTCAGCACGCAGTGGTACTAGAAAGAGTCATCAAGGACCATGCAGGGAACAGCGAGGAGCAGAGTTGGCCAGAATAGTAAGTGCTGAGTATTTTTTTAAAATTCGAGTAGAATTCACATCCACTCAAATAAATACACCCATCTCTAACCAATGATCCACTTGTTACTGAGAAAATTTAATGTTAACCCTCAGTAACAAATAGCACACCATAGATCAAATAGCTGACCCAATTGCTATTTGTTGGTACCCTAAGGTTTGGTTCACATAGCATTTGCCACTATGTTCAGAAGCTCTGTTGGGGGTTACTTCTCATACCCCCTCAAAATGATTCAGGTGTAAGCACCAACAGGGTCATTGACTGTAACGACGTCAAATGAGTCAAAGTTTGGTCTGCTATGCATAATTTTTGGCTGTATACTCCCATTGAAGTAAGGTAGCAATATGCAGTTGACTTCATCTTGCTGCCCATCTCAAATAGTTGTATACAGCCAAAAATGGTGCATGACAGAGAGCACTGTCATTCATTTTGCATCATTATTGTCAATAACCTCCTCAGCGTCAGTGTCTACTCCCAAATCCCATTTTGTAGTGATTTGGACGTAAGCCAAACCTTTCCAAAATGCAAGATTCTTCATGTGGGCATGAAAAATGAAAAATACATATACAGAATGGGAGAATAGAACTAAGCAACAGCACATGTGAAAAAGACTTGGGTATACTAATAGATCACAGCCTGCACATGAGTCTAAAGTGTGTTGCAGCAGCAAATAAGGCAAACACAGATCTAGGATGTATTAAGATAAGCATACAGTCTAGATCACATGAAGTAATTATCCCCCTTTACTCCTCCTTGGTCAGGCCTCATCTGGAATACTGTGTCCAGTTCTGGGCATCATATTTTATAAAAGACATAAAAAACTGGAGCAAGTTCAGAGAAAGGCTACTAGGATGGTGAACAGATTGCCAAGTATGTTCTACGGGGAACGACTAAAGGATCTGGAAATATTTAGCTTGCAAAATAGAAGGCTAAGATGAGACTTAATAGCTGTCTACAAATATCTAAAAGGATGTCACAGTGTAGCGGGATCATCCTTATTCTCATTTACACATGGAAACACAAGAAGTAATGGGATGAAACTAAAAGGGAGAAGATACAGATTAGATATTAGAAAAATCTTTTTGACTGTGAGGGTAATCAATCAGTGGAACAGGCGAGTCAAGAGGTGGCGAATTCTCCTTCAATGTAAGTCTTCAAGCAGAGGCTGGACAGACATTTGTCTAAGAAGGTTTAGTGAAGCCTGAGCTGCATTGAGCAGGGGACTGGACACAAAGACCCTTGAGGTCCCTTCCAATGATAACATTTTTTTAAAAAAGCCATGACGGAGCTAATGAACGTAGTCACAATTGTTATGTGAACCCAGTCTAATTTTAATGTGCCACAAAGCCTAGAAATCCTGTGTATTTTCGGCAGGAAAACCTGGCTAAAAATACTGAAACTACAAATGGAATGGTTATAATTCCAGGTGGATCCTTCCTTAAAAAATTGGAATCTCTATTTTATAAATATTGTGTCATTATTGAACTAGACTTTTTTTTATCATGCTCTGCTTATTTAAAACCTTCATCTTTTCTAGCACTTTACAGACATCATCTCTTTGGGGCTCACAATCTAAATTTCGTAAGGCTTTAAAAACATGTAAAGTGTCATAGTGTCTTATCCTAGTTATATAGGTTAGGTAAACATATGAAATGCTCACCTTACACTCATTAGTGTATAGACGCCAGCTGCTGCAACAACCACAAACAGCTGCAAGGATTACCAAAGTGGGTTGACATGTCCTGTGCTGTTGGATAGACACAAACAGGATTAAAGAACAGATGAAATTTAAGTGGTTTAATTGTATACACGTTTCAAAGTCAACCTGGCTCCTTACTCAGGACAACCACATGCTAGCTACATTTGGTTGTCCTGAGGAAAGAGTCAGGTTGACTTTGAAATGCATTGACAATTAAACCACTTATATTTCATCAGTCCTTGGATCCTGTTCGTGTCTATTCAGCAGCACAGGGCATCTCAACCTTCTTAGATAATCTGCACTGCTCAAAAAAATAAAGGGAACACTTTAAAAAACAGAATATAACTCCAAGTAAATCAAACTTTTGTGAAATCAAACTGTCCACTTAGGAAGCAACATTGATTGATAATCAATTTCACATGCTGTTGTGCAAATGGAATAGACAACAGATGGAAATTATTGGCAATTATCAAGACACCCTCAATAAAGGAGTGGTTCTGCAGGTGGGGACCACAGACCACATCTCAGTACCAATGCTTTCTGGCTGATGTTTTGGTCACTTTTGAATGTTGGTTGTACTTTCGCACTCGTGGTAGCATGAGACGGATTCTACAACCCACACAAGGCTCAGGTAGTGCAGCTCATCCAGGCTGGCACATCAATGCGAGCTGTGGCAAGAAGGTTTGCTATGTCTGTCAGCGTAGTGTCCAGAGGCTTGACGCGCTACCAGTAGAAAGGCCAGTAGACCATGAGACGTGGAGGGGGCTGAAGGAGGGCAACAACCCAGCAGCAGGACCGCTACCATGCCTTTGTGCAAGGAGGAATAGGAGGAGCACTGCCAGCCCTGCAAAATTACCTCCAGCAGGCCACAAATGTGCATGTGTCTGCACAAATGGTTAGAAACTGACTCCATGAGGATGGTCTGAGTGCCCGATGTCCACAGATGGGGGTTGTGCTCACAGCCCAACACCGTGCGGACCTCCAAAGAAATGCCACCCCACACCATTACTAACCCAATGCCAAACTGGTCATGCTAAAGGATGTTGCAGGCAGCAGAACGCTCTCCACGACATCTACAGACTCTGTCATGTCTGTGACATGTGCTCAGTATGAACCTGCTTTCATTTGTGAAGAGCACAGGGTGCCAGTGGTGAATTTGCCAATCCTGGTGTTCTGTGACAAATGCCAAGTGTCCTGCATGGTGTTGGGCTGAGAGCACAACCCCCATCTGTGGATGCTGGGCCCTCAGACCATCCTCATGGAGTCGGTTTCTAACCATTTGTACAGACACATACACATTTGTGGCCTGCTGGAGGTCATTTTGCAGGGCTCTGGCAGTGCTCCTCCTGTTCCTTCTTGCACAAAGGCTGAGGTAGCGGTCCTGCTACTGGATTGTTGCCCTCCTATGGCCCCCTACTCATCTCCTGGTGTACTGGCCTATCTTCTGGTAGCACCTCCAGCCACTGGACACTACGCTGACAGACATAGCAAACCTTCTTGCCACAGCTCACATTGATGTGCCAGCCTGGATCAGCTGCACTATCTGAGCCACTTCTGGGGGTTGTAGAGTCCGTCTCATGCTACCACGAGTGTGAAAGCACAGCCAACATTCAAAAGTGACCAAAACATCAGCCAGAAAGCATTGTTACTGAGATGTGGTCTGTGGTCCCCACCTGCAGAACCACTCCTTTATTGAGGGTGTCTTGATAATTGCCAAAAAAAAATATTCAGGATTGAGAGTCCTCAGTAATTGATACCTTTTAAAGGCTAACTGAAAAGATGGTAACACATTGCAAGCTTTCGAGACTACTCCGGTCTCTTCATCAGGCTAGACTAATACAAAATCTGAAGTCACATATTTATGCACAATACAGCCTAGAAAAAATGCAACAGATAAGACAAGTGACGTGAAGCAGAACTATCAATATGGGAGAGGGAGAAACATAAATATAAACATTGGACCAGTTCATAGATAAGGAGTCCGGATGTTTTATGGTCCTTTGATTGGGGTCTAGTTCTGTGTTGTGATGCCCCCACAAGGTTTTAAAAGGAAATTCATTAATTGATGTAATAAGACATAAATCCATGTGACATATTCATTCCAGCACTGAGAGTGTCAAAGTTCGTCATAAATTTGTACTCCCAAACTCGTCTCTCTCTCTGAGAATTGAAGTTACCTTTCAATACCAGTAATTTCATATCCACGTTGCTGTGATCAGGGATACAGAAATGTTTTGCCACAGGTAGATCCATTCTTTTTCCTCTTATTGTGTGACGATGAGCATTCATCCTTGTTCTAAGCTTTTGCCCTGTCTCCTGTCTCTTGATAATTGCCAATAATTTCCATCTGTTGTCTATTCCATTTGCACAACAGCATGTGAAATTGATTGTCAATCAGTGTTGCTTCCTAAGTGGACAGTTTGATTTCACAGAAGTTTGATTTACTTGGAGTTATATTCTGTTGTTTAAGTGTTACCTTTATTTTTTTGAGCAGTGTATATTACTTATCAGTATGTCTTTAGAGTGTGGGAGGAAATTGGAGAACCTGGAGGAAACCCATCCAAACACCTTGCAGATGTTGTCCTTGGTGGGATTTGAACCTGAGACCTGAGCACTGCACAGCTACCTAATGTAATTAGAAAATGAAAAACATTCTATAGACTTTGAAATCTTTTAAGATATATTTATATATGGCATATTTATTACAGACATTTATGTGGTTGAATATATGTTGTTTTAATGAAACCCACATACATTACATTTCTTCAAATCCCATTCAGATGACGTGGACAGTCCCAAATGTTTCTGAAACAAATCTTTCATGTTAAGTAATACCAGTATAAACCATAAAACTTCATATATTAACTACTGTATTACTGAAACTGTGACTCTTTATTTACATGAACTGGTATTACATTTTATGAATAAGGTTGTTCAGGCTAGACTAAGTTTATCCATACTCCCTAAAAGGGCTGTTATATTTGTGATAAAATCCTGTTTTAAACTATTTAAATCTTTACTATCATCAAACATTATCCATATTTTTAACCCAAGAATTATTAATCATTTATTGAAATAAACGCTACTTGGGGGGCGTGGCCTGAGCGGCATGTGAGGAGGACGTGTGCCCGCTGAGCTCCCGCATATTCCTGCTCTATTCAGCCGTTTCGTTCCCACAGCACGGCTAGTATAACCCCTGGAGGCTGCACCGGAGTCGGTGGACACCGCGGGGCACCGGAGATCGCTGCTTCACCCCAGGATATGGGGAAAAGAGGTCAGAGAAGGGTGGCAGGAGAGGCCAGAGCGGGGAGCCAAGATGGCGCCGCCGCCTCAGCGCGCGCTTTGGAGGAGGCCGCAGAAGACAGCGCGGCTAGGAACAGGGCAGTGGCGGCCAGGCTGCAGCGCTTTGCCCGCACGGCTGAGGCAGAACAGGAGTCTCTCCAGGACTCTGATTTGGACCAGGAGACTATGGCAGAGGACATGAGCCCGGGAATGGGGGAGGAGGAGGAGGCTGCCCATACCAGAGAGCAGGGGGGGAAGGGAGCTGAGCCTAGCTGGAGTGATCTGGTGGAAAGAAATAAACAGCACCTCACAGCCTTGCAATTACAAGTTCCAGACGAGCCCACCAACAAAGATGTAATGCTGGCAGTGGTGCACTGTGGGACTGCGATTTCACATGTCCTGACGCAACTGGGCTTTCTGCAGGAGTCCATGCAGACTGTGCGACATGACCTGCACAGTGTTAGAGACAGAACAAGCCAGCTGGAAAAGCGTATGGGTGCTGTGGAGAATTCTGCCTCTGACTCAGGACAGCATTGTACAGAGCTCAAGAAGGATATGGCAGCTGTCTGGGCTAAAACTGATGACCTTGAAAATAGATCCAGACGGAATAATGTTCGTATTGTGGGCATGCCAGAGCGCTGTGAGGGAAAGAATCCTCCTGCCTTCATTGAAACATGGCTTAAAGAAACAGTAGGTGAGGACAATCTAACACACCTATATGCAGTGGAAAGAGAACATAGAGTCCCGACTCGGCCCCCCCTCCCTGGTCATCCACCAAGACCTGTGCTGGCTAAAATCCTCCATTACAGGGACAGAGACGCTATCCTTAGATACTCGAGAGAACACCCTGACCTTACAATGGAGGGATCCAGAGTCTCCTTTTACCCGGACTTTTCACCGGAAGTTCAGAAGATGAGAGCGAAGTTCATAGACATCAAGAAGCGTCTGAGAGCCTGTGGCGTCAAGTACTCCATGTTTTTCCCGGCTAAATTGCGTGTTGAGGCCTGGAATAAAAGCCACTTTTTTCTGGACCCCAGGGAAGCTGTGGACTGGTTGGACCTTAACGAGCGACAATTGAGGAAGGAGAGGGAGGAGCAGGAATGTGGCTGATGGTTTCTCGACCTGCTTAGTTGTTATGGAGTCATGCGGTTGGAGTCTGCGGTCCTGATGCAATGGACTGCCTAAAAAGTTATATTTCTATTTATTCTTTTATTATTCTGTTATATGCTGTTTTTTTTTAAGAATTTGTGGTCCTTGTGGGGCCTTAATCTGAATACGGATAAGGGAAAATGCAAAGTGCTGTGGGGTTGTATCCTGTCAAATGCGGGTAGTGAACAGGAATTGAAGCGCCTGCTGAATGGGGTGGAAGGGTTCGACAGTACCCTTACTTGTTGCACCCTTGGTTCAGCCCAAGGAATTGTTGGAGGGTGTTTTTTGGGGGGAGGGGGGAGGGATTGGGTTCAAAATGTCCTTTGGCATACTTGTACATTTCAATATTGGCTATGGTACGGCCGGCGGGGAGATGGTAGGCAATATGCTATGGTACGATAATGGCTGATCTTAAGATACTTAGTTGGAATATCAGGGGGTTGAAGTCGCCAGTAAAACGACAGGCCATATTCTCCTTCATAGCGGACCAGAAGCCGGCGGTTGTTTGTTTGCAGGAGACGCATCTCACACAGGAGACGCTGGGAATCCTGGATAAGAGATGGGTACAGGCGGGCTTTCACTCTACTCACTCTCAATACTCTAGGGGGGTTAGTATATTGATTCACTCCAGGACTCAATTTAAGTGCCACCGAGTGGTGGTGGACACAGAGGGGCAATTCGTCCTTTTATCTTGCACAATCTTTTCCACCCCACTGGTGTTGACATCTATATATACCCCCGCCTTATAGCAGTAGAGTTATCTATAAAGTTCTGGCCATTCTGAGAGATTTTCCGGGGGGTTCCGCATTTGGTGGTGGGAGATTTTAATAATATTCTGGATTCACATTGGGATAGGGGTAGCCATGAACCTCTGAGGCTGGGAGGTAATCTTACGCCATTTGGGGTTCTCGTGCGGGAGATAGCTTTGACCGACTTGTGGAGATGCCGTAACCCTGGCGTCCGTCAATTCTCGTGCTTCTCCTCTACTCACTCTTCCCTGTCTCACATTGATCTGGCCCTGGGTGATGATCTTATGCTGGGTAAAACTTTAGAGGTTAAATATTTGGCGCGAACGGTATCTGATCATTCGCCTGTTTCAGTCATGCTTGGGGGGGTGGGAACGGGAGGAATGATAGACCTCTCTGGCGTCTTAACCCGTTTTGGCTGCAGCTAATCGATAAGAATGGCGGCTTTATCCCTGAGTTGCAGGAATATCTTAATCTTAATAGAGGCTCGGCTTCTATTGGGATCGTCTGGGAGGCCTTAAAGGCGTACTTAAGGGGAATGTACATACGAGAGATTTCTAAAATAAAGACCGCCTCCAGGGCAAAATCACAACTTGTATTTAGGGAACTGGAGGATGTGGAAAGGGCCCTTGCAACGCAGAGCACACCTGCCACTCGGAAGCGATTGGGGGAGGCGCAGTCAAAGGTGACCAAACAGACATTAGAGGCGGCGGTGCAAAAACGGCTGTTTCAATCTACTCAATATTTTGAGAGTGCGGAAAGTGTGGGGCATTTGCTTTCTGTCGTGACATCGGCACAGAGAGGGTCGGCGGTTATAGCGGGTCTTCAGGATGTGAATGGGCGACTGCTCACTGACGCACCGGGGATTTTAAAAATTCTAGAGATTTTTTATGCTGACTTGTATTCCTCACATGCTAGGGCCCCGACAGAGGATGTTGTTTCCTTTTTGGAGGCTGCCAATCTCCCAAGGTTGACTCCTGAGGACAGACGCTCTCTAGATAGACCTCTAAGTCTGGACGAGTTGGAGGAGGCTCTGGGAACCATGTCCAATGGTAAGGCGCCTGGGGTAGATGGGTTGCCAGCTGAGGTATACAAGCGGTATAGAACGGTATTGCTCCCTGCTCTATTGACAGTGTTTAATGATAGTCTGGAACGGGGTGTTCTCCCACCGTCTATGCGAGAAGCTGTCATTGCCGTGTTGTTGAAAAAGGATAAGGACCCAACTCTGCCTGCGTCGTATAGGCCCATCTCCCTGTTGACGCTAGACATTAAACTTTTAGCGAAGGTCCTGGCCATTCGACTCTCAAAGGTAGTAGCTGTGTTAATACACCCTGACCAGACGGGGTTTATGCCCAACAAATCGACGGCTATGAATATTAGGAGATTATATCTGAATATGCAGGTGAGGCCTGATAATGCCGGGAAGAGGGTGGTTCTGTCCCTAGACGCCGCTAAGGCATTTGATAGTGTGGAGTGGGACTATCTATGGGCGACGCTTCACTGTATGGGCTTTGGCCCGGGCTTTATTGGTTGGGTCAGGCTCTTATACTCGGAGCCGGGCGCTCGGCTGAGGGCTAATGGTACGTTGTCTAATCCTTTTTCGCTTCATAGAGGAACAAGGCAGGGATGTCCTTTATCCCCGCTGCTGTTTGCTCTCGCGGTGGAGCCATTGGCTTCCAGGATAAGATTGGATACTGGCATAGAGGGATTCCGGTATGGGGAGCATGAGGAGAAGGTAGCACTATATGCAGATGACTTGTTGTTATTTTTAGCGGATGCGGACAGATCATTACAAAACACGATGACACTTCTTGGGGTATTTGGGAAGGTCTCGGGTCTGGTTATTAACTGGGAGAAGTCTGCGCTCCTCCCATTGGACTCAAGCTCCTGCGATGTGGTAGGTGTGCCTGTTGCAACGTCCCTTCAATATTTGGGCATAAAAATATCCAATAAGCTGACAGACTATGAGAGTCTAAATCTTGTCCCGTTGTTGGACAGGATCAAACAGAAGGTTAAGGCCTGGGCAAAGTTACACCTCTCTGTAGTGGGAAGAGTGAATCTGTTGAAGATGGTAGTTATGCCGCAACTCTTATATGTCCTTCATAATTCCCCTATCTGGCTTCCTCAGAACAGGTTTCATAAAATTAATATGATTTTTAGAGAGCTCGTTTGGCTGAAACAAGGCGCAAGAATTAAACTTGAACACTTGCAAAAACCTAAGGATGAGGGGGGACTTGCGTTGCCCAACCCATGGCTTTATTTTTTGTCTTCCCAGTGCCAGCATGTAGCAGGAGGGATGGAGGGCGAGTTGGCGGATTTGGTGGGAGGTCAGAAGATCCTTCAATTTCTAGTGGGACGGGGATCACTGGTGTCGAGTCTGGAGTCGGGTAGATTTCGATCCCTTGCATTCAGGTTTCCTACGGTGCTTCTAATGGTGAGAGTATGGGATAAGCTGAGGCAGCTGAGAGGAATACGCGGTCTTACAAACTACTCCCCCATATGGGACAATCAGCATTTACCATGTATGAAAACGCTCAGAGGCTTTGCTCACTGGAGGCGGATTGGCATATGGTGGGTGTCGCAGCTGGTGGAGGGAGGGGTTTTTAAAACTTTCGAGCAATTGGGACGGGAATTTCCCCTCCAACGCTCTATGTTTTATCAATATTTGCAGCTGCGTCACGCGTATATGGTGCAGAGCAAAAAAGTTGACCTAGCCATACACCACGACGTCCTTATCCATAGGCTCGGTATGCAAGGGTCCACCAGAGGACTGATTTCAATGGTGTATGGTGGCTTACTTGGACAGGTCCTGTCAAGGCATCCCATTGGCGCACTGATAAAGTGGGAACAACAGCTGGGTACGATATCAGTGGAGCAGTGGGACTCGATTCTACAGATGATTCCCAGATTGTCTCTTAGTGAGCCTGGCCGCCTGTCTCAGCTATATGTCCTCTATAGGACATACAGGTCTCCCGAATGGTTGTTCAATAGAGGGTTGCGGTCGGATTCAAGGTGCCCCAAGTGCACGACAGATAATGCGGACATTTTACACATGATGTGGACATGTTCTTGCCTGCAGATATTTTGGATCGTGGTCCTTGGCCTTATACACTTGGTCACGGGACAGGATATTCCCAGGGACCCAATGATTTGTGTTCTGGGTTATGTTGATGAGGTGGGAGGGGATCAATATCTTAAAATTGCTGTGGCCAGAATGCTATTTGTGGCCCGAAAGCTGATAGCTTATCACTGGATTTCTGACAAAATCCCCTCAAGAAAAGAATATATTAATAGGTTGAACCAAATATTATATAGGGAAAAATCTGTGTACCTTAGGAGAGGTGTGCCGCATATTTTTGGGAAAATATGGGAGGGATGGTTGAAGATTCCCAGCCTGGCTGCCTCGAATCTTCTGGATTAGTGGGTGGGCTCTGGAGGTGGTCTCCTGTCGGTTGTTACTTGCCTTTTCTCAAGTGATTTGGTTGTGTGATACAATTGGGTTTATTCGATATGTACCAGTCCATGCCATCGGACAAAGGGAGGGGGGTGTTATGGGGGAAGGGAATGTTTGACAACATGTTGTAAGTTGTACATGCCTGTCATTTCCAAAACTTTTAATAAAAACTATCTGATTAAAAAAAGAAATAAACGCTACTTATATTGACTGAAAACAATTGTTCGGGCTATTGAAATATTGTAGATAATTGCATTTTTCCCATTTTTAAAGATGGAAAATAAATTTTATGTGATCTATCAAATGTCTGTAATGAAAACTCCAAACAAATGGTAGCAATTTCTTTATTTTATAAAATACAGAACGTTGATTCCTTTTTAAATGATACATCAGCACCTCATTACTAAATTTATTTTTGTTGGTTTATACTAACAAAGAATGAGGAAATTTTTAATAGTTTATTAACTTGCTTTTAAAACAGAAAATTTGCTGAAAGAATTGTAATATTGCTGAGTTTTAATTTTTTATTTTAAAGGGAACCCCCATGACTGAACGCCAAATGTTGCCGGTGGGGAATATAGTTAATCTGCTCCCAGCAGCAGGAATCTAAGTGAAGGCGCCAGACAGGTTCAGAACGCTATTAACCTGCAGATTAGCCCCATATCTGCAGGTTAATAGCGTTTTTTTCACATGACAGGTTCCCTTTAAAGTGTAAACTAGCTATATTTATTGGAAAACAAATTATGTTCGTTCTACTATTTTTAAGTATTTTTAGGATTTTTCTTAGTGATGAGCGAGTATACTCGTTGCTCGGGTTTTCTCGAGTATGCTCTGGTGATCTCCAAGTATTTTGGCGTGCTCGGAGATTTAGTGTTTGTCGACGCAGCTGCATAATTGCAGCTGCTAGACAGCCTGAATACATGTGTGGAATTCCTAACAAACAGACAATCCCCACATGTATTCAGACTGTCTAGCGGCCATAAATCATGCAGCTGTGTCGACAAACACTAAATCTCCGAGCACGCCAAAATACTCAGAGATCACCTGAACATGCTTAAGAAAACCCAAGCAACAAGTAGCTCAACTCTAATTTTTATGGTATCCAAGGCTGAAAAAATTTGTGGATACCATCCACGCTGCTGTACAAATGATGGTCCAGACTAGTTCAGGGCAAATATTGATAGTTTTATTCTCAACTCAACGTGTTTCAAAGTCAACAGGACTTCTTCCTCAGGAGATTAACCCCTTTCTTTTATGTTATGTACTATCCCGTCCATGTGCCCTGGGACTTAATTCCCAGGGACGGGATAGTAGGTCACAGCGATCAGCGGCGTCCACGTGGTGAGCGCCGCTGATCGCGGAAGAGTGTCAGCTGATTATCACAGCTGACACCCGGCACAATGTGTCAGGGGCGGTCACGGACCGCCCCGACACGTTAACCTCTTGCACACTGCGATCAAACACGATCGCGGTGTACCAGGGGTTAAAGGGAATCATCGGCAGGGAGGGGGCTCCCTCCCTGCTTCCCTGAGCCCCCCACAGCAGCGCAACGTACAGCGCTGCTGCGGGGGGCTCTTTACCTGCTGGTCCCCGGATCCAAGATGGCGACGGGGGCCTGCAGGGAGCTGGTTTCCTCATGCCTGCAAAGCGCAGGCAAGGAGGAAGCCTTGTGCAGTGCCTGTGACAGATCGCTGATCTGTCACAGTGATGTGACAGATCATCGATCTGTCACAGGACAGTGATGTCCCACCGGGACAAGGTAATAAAGTTAAAAAAAAGTGTAAAAATAATTTTAAAAAGATCGCTAAATAAATTAAAAAAATAAATAAATATTCCCTAATAAATTCATTTTTTGGAAATAAAAAACAAAACAATAAAAGTACACATATTAGGTATCGCCGCGTCTGTAACGACCCGCCCTATAAAACTGTCCCATTAGTTAACCCCTTTAGCGAACCCCTTAAAAAATAAAAATTAAAAACAAAGCAAAAAATAATGATTTATTATCATACCGCCGAACAAAAAGTGCAATAACGCGCGATCAAAAAGACGCATATAAATATGCATGGTACCGCTGAAAACACCATCTTGTCCTGCAAAACACGAGCCACCATATAGCATCATCAGTGAAAAAATAAAAAAGTTATAGCTCGCAGAATAAAGCGACGCAAAAATAATTATTTTTTATATAAAATTGTTTTCATTGCATAAAAGCGCCAAAACATAAAAAAACAACATAAATGAGGTATCGCTGTAACCGTACTGACCTGAAGAATAAAAGGGCTTTATCAATTTTACCACACGCAGAACGGTGTAAACGCACCCCCCAAAAGAAATTCATGAAATGCTGGTTTTTGTTCATTCTGCATCCCAAAGATCGGAATAAAAAGCGATCAAAAGATGTCACGTGCCCGAACATGATACCAATAAAAGCATCAACTCATCCCGCAAAAAATAAGACCTCACATGACTCAGTGGGTCAAAATATGGAAAAATTATAGCTCTCAATATGTGTTGATGCAAAAACTATTTTTACAATAAAAAGCGTCTTTTAGCGTGAGACAGCCGCCAAACATAAAAACCGCCATAAATAGTAAATCAAACCCCCCGTTATCACCCCCTTAGTTAGGGAAAAATAATAAAATAAAAAATGTATTTATTTCCATTTTCCCACTAGGGTGAGGGTTAGGGCTAGGGTTAGAGCTAGGGCTGAGAGTAGGGTTAGGGGTGTTTCAGGGTTAGGGTTGGAGTTAGAACTGGGGGTTTCCACTGTTTGGGCACATCAGGTGCCCTCCAAATGCAACATGGCGTCTGATCTCAATTCCAGCCAATTCTGCGTTGAAAAAGTCAAATGGTGCTCCTTCCCTTCCAGGCTCTGCCATGTGCCCAAACAGTGTTTTACCCCCACATATAGGGTATCAGCGTACTCAGGACAAATTGCAAAACAACTTTTGGGGTGCAATTTCTTCTGTTACCCTTAGGAAAATAAAAAATTGGGGGCAAAAACATAATTTTTGTGGAAAAAAATGTTTTTTTATTTTCACGCCTGGGCATTATAAACTTCTGTGAAGCACTTGGGGGTTCAAAGTACTCACCACACATGTAGATAAGTTCCTTAGAGGGTCTAGTTTCCAAAGTGGTGGCACTTATGGGGGGTTTCCACTGTTTAGGTACATTCAGGGCTCTCCAAAGGCAACATGACAACCGCAGAGCATTCCATCAAAGTCTGCATTCCAAAACGTCACTACTTCCCTTCCAAGCCCTGATGTGTGCCCATAGAGTAGTTTTCTCCCACATTTGGGGTATCAGCGTACTCAGGACAAATTGGAAAACAACTTTTGGGGTCCAATTTCTCCTGGTACTCTTGGGAAAATAAAAAAAATGGGGACTAAAAGATCATGTTTGTTGAAAAAATACAATTTTTTTTATTTTCACGCCCGGTCGTTATAAACTTCTGTGAAGCACTGGGGGGTTCAAAGTGCTCACCACACATCTAGATAAGTTCCGTAGGGCGTCTAGTTTCCAAAATGGTGTCATTTGTGGGGGGTTTCCACTGTTTAGGTACATCAGGGGCTCTCCAAAAGCAACATGACACCCGCAGACCATTCCATCAAAGTCTGCATTCCAAAACGTCAATACTTCCCTTCCGAGCCCCGACGTGTGCCCATACAGTAGTTTTCTCCCATATATGGGGTATCAGCGTACTCAGGACAAATTGGACAACAACTTTTGGGTCCAATTTCTCCTGGTACCCTTGGGAAAATAAAAAAATTGTTGACTAAAAGATCATGTTTGTGGAAAAAATACGATTTTTTTATTTTCACGCCCGGGCGTTATAAACTTCTGTGAAGCACTGGGAGGTTCAAAGTGCTCACCACACATCTAGATAAATTCCTTGAGGGGTCTAGTTTCCAAAATGGTGTAATTTGTGGGGGGTTTTCACTGTTTTGGTACATCAGGGGCTTTCCAAATGCGACATGGTGTCCGATCTCAATTCCAGCCAAAAACGTCAAATGGCGCTGCTTCCCTTCCGAGCTCTGCCATGCGCCCAAATAGTGGTTTACCCCCACATGTGGGGTATCAGCGTACTCAGGACAAATTGCACAATAACTTTTATGGTCCTGTTATCCTTGGGAAAATAAAAATTGGGGTGAAAAAATCATTTTTGTGGAAAAAATATGATTTTTTATTTGTACCGCTGTACGTTATAGACTTCTGTGAAGCCCTTGTTGGTTCAAAGTTCTCACCACATATCTACATAAGTTCCTTGGGGGTCTAGTTTCCAAAATGGGGTCACTTGGGGTGATTTCCACTGTTTAGGTACATCAGGGGCTCTCCAAACGTGACATGGCATCCGATCTGAATTCTAGCCAATTTTGCATTGAAAAAGTCAAACGGTGCTCCTTCCCTTCTGAGCTCTGCCATGTGCCGAAACAGTGGTTCCTCCCCACATATCAGGTATCAGCGTACTCAGGACCAACTGCACAATAACGTTTGAAGTCAAACTTCTCCTGTTTCCCTTGGTAAAATAAAAAAAATTGAACCTGAAGTATTTTTTTTGTGAAAAAAAGTTAAATGTTCATTTTTTTTTAAATATTCAAAAAATTCCTGTGAAGCACCTGAAGGGTTAATAAACTTCTTGAATGTGGTTTTGAGCACCTTAAGGGGTGCAGTTTTTAGAATGGTGTCACTTTTGGGTATTTTCTATCATATAGAACCCTCAAACTGGCTCCAAATGTGATGTGGTCCGTAAAAATAAAATGGTGTTGCAAAAATGAGAAATCGCTGGTCAGCTTTTAACCCTTATAACTTCCTAAGAAAAAAAAAATTAGGTTCCAAAATTGTGCTGATGTAAAGTAAACATGTGGTAAATGTTACTTATCAAGTTTTTTGTGTGCCGTATCTCTGTGATTTAAGGGCATAAAAATTCAAAGTTGGAAAATTGCAAAATTTTCAAAATTTTCGCCAAATTTCCATTTTTTTCACAAATAAACACAAGTTATATGAATTAAATTTTACCACTAGCATGAAGTACAATATGTCACGAGAAAACAATTTCAGAATCACCAGGATCCACTGAAGCGTTCCAAAGTTATTACCTCATAAAGGGACAGTGGTCAGAATTGTAAAAATTGGCCTGGTCATGAACGTGCAAACCACCCTTGGGGGTTAAGGGGTTAAAGCCATCAATATTTTACCCTATTCTGGCCCGGCATTTGTACAGCATCTGCGTTGGCAGATGGTATCCACAAATTATTTCAGCCTTTGATACTACGGTGGGTCGCTAGATTTGACCAGTGGATCTGTGGCATATGTCATTATTGACAAATCTATATGTCTCTTCTCAAGTCACATCAGGTGAGTTTAATCTGATCGTTTTTTTGACATATCACCCACATAAGACCCTATTGCGTTTCTTTTTCCTACAGTGTATTTGTAGGATTTTTACAGGATATAGATGAAGTAATGATTAATTAGTAGGGAACATGGTTGTGCATAAAGACAGTAAGATTGAAAGAAAAGCTTTTGATTTTTACCACATATTGTTCTGTCGAGATATACTGTAATGATATAAATCTAAGTGATATACTAATGCATTTTGTATTTTTCTAGCCTAAAAAAGTGAAGGATCCACTTATAAAGAAGAACAACACATATGCATCAGCAACAGCAAACTACCCACCGATTGCTCGAGACCCTGGTCTGGCAACCATTGCTAAAAGTGCCACCATAGAACCAAAAGATATTGAACCAAAGCCAAAGCCTGCAGAACCCAAGAAAACATTCAACAGTGTGAGCAAAATTGACCGACTATCAAGAATAGCATTTCCTCTACTTTTTGGGACCTTTAACTTGGTCTACTGGGCAACGTATCTCAATCGGGATAATGCTGTCAAAGCATCAGCACCACCTCAATAACCAATCAACTCATATGTCCAAGTTCTGTCTTTTGCATTGGGAATTGCTTCCGGTCTCTAAGTCGGAATAATTCCTATTTGCCATATTGCCTCTGTCTTAAAGAAATTGAAGGTTTGCTTATGAAACAAAGTCAAAATACAAAAATTGGGAGGAGGCCTCCGCTTGATGCCACGGTAACAATGTGTTTGGTGTAAAGTGCAAGAGGTATCTGCTAAACTTGTTTCTAACACTAAAAATATGAAACTAGACCTCATGTTTGTCAGATAGTGTGGTGGTAAAATACATAGCAGTCACAAATATGTCCGGTTCAACATATCTACCATTAATAGTTTGCAGGGATATATAATAAATAGCTGATAATACTGTAAATAATGGTACTTCATGTGATGACCATTACTGTACTGTATGACCACAAATAGAACTTAGGTGCAAAGCAAATTTTCTATCTAGAATAGTTGAGGGTTTCAGAAGGATTCTGAATGGTATTCTGCTACAACCTATAGACTGTGGATTTTGCAATACAGACATGTTGAACTTACTTAACCCTCGCTATAGATATTTGGCAACGTGTCATGCTTTGAAATGCTTCTCAGATCATATCCATTAAGCTTTGCATACTAAAGACTAAGGTATAAAAAATATTAAAAATGCCTAAATATAAAAAATGATAATAAAAAACAGAAGCATCCCCTTTGCAAAACAAAGCTCCCAATCTCTATCTACCTTATAACTGCTAATATGAAGATTTTGCTATACTAGATTGTTCGCTATGACTAGGAACTGTAATCTTATACATTAGGCTGTATGTGAGTAGTATATACAATAGAGAACTATTTCACTTTCAATGATTCATTATTGTGGAGTATTGCCACTGAAGAGTTCTTCTGAGGTTTCTCTTTTACATTTTTATTTTTTAATCTTCATGAACTTTAAGTACAAACCTCAAAAAGTATGAGTGAACACTAGTGATGAGCGAGTATACTCGTTGCTCTGGTGATATTCGAGTATTTTGGCGTGCTCAAAGATTTAGCGTTTATCGACACAGCTGCGTGATTTGCGGCTGCTAGACATCCAGAATACATGTGTGGAATTCCTAACAAACAAGCATTCCACACATGTATTCAGGCTGTCTAGCAGACACAAATCATGCAGCTGTGTCGACAAACACTAAATCTCCGAGCACGCCAAAATACTCGATCACCCTCGGAAAAACCCAAGCAACGAGTATACTCGCTCATCACTAGTGATCACATCTATTACAGTGGTTTCTTTTAGAAAACATGTGACCAAACCCCCAGGAAAAAAACACTATTTGATGTAACATTTTATATTAATTACATTAGAAAAATTCCACCAGTCTGTAGCCACAAGGAGAAGGAGCTGACGGCATGTGCTGGAGTTACTACTGACAGTAGCTGTAGGCGAGGGCAAGTCAACTGCTGGGCCTCCAATTATAGATAATCTATCGCTAGGCTTTCACCACCTAGAAAATGAAGGGATTCCAGCTTCTTTTTCCATAAAGATAATCCAAATTTATTCAAGCAATTAAAATAACCATGCAGATACAAACAGGGACAGAAAAATCACATGCCATGTTTTTACTTTTATGGAAAACGAAGCTGGAATCCCTTCGCTTTCTACACAATTCATCAAGCCTGTCCCAGCTATATCCCTGCTTCTTGGGCATACCTATGCAGTGAACTGGCTTTTCCTTTTTATACATTTTCACCAACTAATCTGATTGCATCATAACATAGAGAAAGAGACCTTGATTCCAGCGTTGTGTCACTTACTGGCATACTTAGTTTCGATAAATCACAGTTTTATCAGCAGGAGGGTATCACTAGATGTCTAGTAAACCTGCTGCCAGTTAGTCCTCCATATTCATGAGCTCTGTATAACTCTACACCCTTCAACCTATTGGCAGCATTCTATGTTCACTGTACGTGGGCAGAAAGCTGCCAATCGGGTGATGTGGGCGGAGTTATACAGAGCTCAGCATTCCGAGAACTGCAAATATGCATCAAATTAAAATGACAGAAAGCAGCTAAGTAAGTGGTACATTATTGGATTTAGGGTCTCTTTTACTACTTTGTGCTGCTCTAGGATGGAGTAACAAAAATCTGGTGACAGATTAACATGCACCCCATAGGAGTTACATAGTCCGCCTCTATGATGGTAGTTGTATTGTTCATCAACATTAATATTTTAACTCTGTGTATATAATAGAAACTGATGGTTAATGCATTTTACATAAGTTTACCATGATCAGAAAGCACTTATATGGCAGTTTGTGGGTGTTTGGGTTAACCTTGCTTTACAGATACATGTGTGTGTATATATATATATATATTATATACACGTGTGTGTAAAGCATGAGCATGAATCCCATAATGCAGTGCGCAAAGGCTGTGCTGTTTCTTAGTATGGAATATCTGTCGAATGTCTTAATTAAGGAGATTATTTCCATACATACAAAGCTTGATAAAGCGTTCCATGTTTTAGGTTTTTCTTTTCTGTTTTGTTCATACATAATTTGCAAAAAAAAAGATCTGCATGCTTTTGTATGAAATTAGAGGCACACAGTAGAGAACTCAATTCTTTCCTAATATGGGCCCATACAGCCATCCATACAGACATTATAGGCATATGCATTAGCCTTGGTGGTATTTCTGCCTTGAAGGGGTTTTCCAGCTCTTATTACTTGCACATCAGCAGGTACAAGAAATATTACTGACGTATGCTTACAATGGATTCAAAGATGCGAGAATAAATAGGTTCACAGGCAATGGCTGAGTAATACACAGTTTACTTAAATGACAAAAGACAAAAACATACAAAACACAGAAAAAAGATCAAAAAGAAAAAAGAAACGCACAATATCTAAAGATATCTAAAGAGACCATCAATAATTTATTCAGTGCAAAATCAACCTAACATATGTAGAAGAATATTGCAAACAGTATCAAGACCAAGACAATTTGAACAAATTGATGAGATATACTAATCTCTATTGTTTCTCCATACACTCCGATATTGAGATTAGATAACCTAAATCCACTGTAGATGTCCTAGGCAAGGTCAACACCTCTATGTATACACAATGGATAGCTGTCGGATTAATGTTGGTTTTGCCAATCAATCAGCTTATAGTTTTCTCTCCTGACTCCTCTACGTACATAAGCTCTTTGTCTGCCTGTGTTCCCTATGAAAGTGTGGCTACCAGTCTCCTCTGATGGGGACTTATCTCACCTAGAACAAAAGGATTCGTTTTCAAAAATAAGACATGTCCAATCCTCATCTCCCCTCAAAACATCCGTCAGGAGAAAGTTGGGGTGCCCCCATTCACATGTAACTGTTGGTCAAGCCATTCCAACATCCCCTGGTTTGGCCAGTGGTGTTCTAATGTATGTGGAACCCTTAGGGCCCCTCACACATAGCGACTCACCAGCCATCCCAACAACGATATGAACTTGTCAGGATTGCTGGTGTGTCACTACATGATCGCTGGTGAGCTGCCAAACAAGCAGCTTCACCAGCGATTAGCACCAGCAACGACGAGCGCACGTCGCTGTGTACCTTAGATACCAGCGAGCTGGTGCAGGGAGCTGGTAACCAAGGTAAACAGCGGGCTTCTAAGCACCGCACAGCGCTTAGAAACCCGCTGTTGAGCTTGGTAACAAGCTCCCTGCATCAGCGCGCTGGTAACTAAGGTACACAGAGGGTTTCTAAGCACCACGCAGCGCTTAGAAACCCACTGTTTACCTTGGTTACCAGCTCCAGCTCGCTGATCGCTGGTCTCCCGCCTGCCACACACTGCGATGCGTGCTGGCCAGCGGGAGACCAATGATCAAAAAAATGTCCAGGGCTTTCCACAACGATCAGCGATACCCAGCAGGGGGCCGGTCGCTGATAGGTGTCACACACAGCAATATAGCTGGTGAGATCACTGTTGCATCACAAAACTTGTGACTCAGCAGCGATCTTGCTAGCGAGATCGCTGTGTGACGGGGGCTTTAAGGGCAAGTGGATAAACCAAGTTTAATGAACATAATCTAATTTATATAACTTTATAGGCAAACATTTATTCTCTTACTGTATTTCCATTACTAATATTAATGTACATAATAAAAAAGAGAGCCCCATATGAAATGTTAAAATTTGCTTCCTATTAAATGCCTAACACTATTGCACCCCTATCAACCATAAACAGATTTATGGATTTATTTGCAACCATCACTTTGTTTTTCCATTGTCTTTGTATTTCTTCCCCACATCTCTGCTTGCTTATATTATAAGGTCTGTGCAGAGGGAATCCCTGCATGAGCTCTTTTTTTTAATCTTTTTTAAATCTTTTTTTTCTTTCTTTAAATAATGAGTGCAGCCAACCTTTGGCTCCAATATTTGGTGCATGGGCTGCTTGCGTAGAGCATGAATGACTTAATTGTAATATAATTTTCATGAACTATTTATCAATTATCTAATATTGAAATTTGTTATATTTATTGGACTAAGCTACCTAAAATTTTTGGCAATAAACATACACTTTTTAAGGTTTATGAGAATTTGAGTTAGCAACTACCCTATTTTTCGGACTATAAGATGCACCCCAAATTTTCAGAAGGAAAATGAGGAAAAAAAATTAATGCGTCAAATGGGGGTCCGTCTTACAGTCCTGAATTAATCTTTCCTGGGGGGATCGGCAGCGCTGGTGACAGCAGGAATCGGGCAATTTTTCTGGTGGTCCGAAGCTGCCGGGCACTAATCTCCCATCCCAACCTGGTGCCGCTGGTGCAGCAGTTTTGGCGGTGCTCAGTGCTGTGGGGGGCTCCGGCGACATTATATGAAAGCCCAAAGCCCCCTTAGTTCTATTGCCTTGATGCTGTGGCCTCCGGGAAATTGGCCGCCGGAGGCAGCGCATGCGCAGATTGAGATCTCGTCCTGAGATCTCGGAGCCGAGACCTCAATCTGCGCATGCACCACCTCCGGAGGCCAGATTGATTCCTTGGCAATGAGATCTCTTGGCAATGAGATCTCAATCTGCACATGTCCCGTCTCCTGTGGCCATAGAATCCGCATCCCCCACAGCATCGAGGCAATAAAACTGTGGGTGATGTGTCTTATACTCCGAAAAATACGGTAAACTTCAAATATCCTTTTCAGTAATTATTCTACCATATTTATTCTTAGAAACCTTAAGTATAATTAAACACTATTTGTATACCAGTGATATACTGTATATATTTATTACCTATTTAGGGTAAACATTATTCATGAGTTACTATGTAGATTATTTCAATTAAATGCAATCTAGTTTTTCAAATAAAGCAAAATATTGCACGGAATTTAGTATTTTAAGGTGAGCTTTCATGTATGTGTATAAATACTTAAGCAATTTTAATGTAAAGTAATGCCTACTGAATAGAGATGAATGAACCTGAACTGTAAAGTTCGGGGTTCATGACAGACACCTGTAACAGAGACAGAAAGATCATTTTACAGCACCAAAGTTCTGGTATCAATTTACTTTTATGGGGTTCGGTTTTGGTTAAAGTTTGGGCACAGTTCTGCTATCGACCGAACTTGATGAGCCCGACCTTCCGCGGGTCCACTCATCCATACTACTGAAGCTTATAGTACTGACCAAGAAATGATCATATATATTTATATTATATTCTCATGAACATACATATTAGATACATTAGCCTAAAGGCATGGTGCACTTTTACAAGCCACTTTTTATTGTTCGAATACAACTTAATGAAACTGAAGTTTTTTTTGTATACATCTCAAATGAAGACCTTAGTGTCTCTATGGTTACAGACTACATACAAACCTCATGTGTAGTCTGATCCTGTATTCATGTGTTAAGCTCAATTCACATCATATGTGCGCATCCTGTTGGGATGTCCTCCTTATTTTTTAATACTTTTCAAAAGAGGACTTCTAACCTGTGGCATCTCATAGATTTTGACGTCTCTTAAGGCTTCATTCAGACATCCATGTTTATTCACACACACATAAAAATGGTATGAATATCATCAGTATTTTGGATCCAATTTTCACGAGTTTTTGGTCAATGTATCAGTTTTTCAAATCAGGGATTTTCACATATGAATAAATAAATAACAAAGTGTCTCTTATCCTTTGCAATATTATTTATGGATGGCACACTGTCAGTGCCCCCTGAGGAAGAAGCGTTTGCGCTCTGAAACGCGCGTTGGGGCGGGCCCACCTCACCATACCTCTGCTGCATAATAGGTAATATTACCATCACCATATACTGTTATTTACAGTCATATGTAAAAGTTTGGGCACCCCTATTAATGTTAACCTTTTTTCTTTATAACAATTTTGGTTTTTGGAACAGCTATTTCAGTTTCATATATCTAATAACTGATGGACTCAGTTATATTTCTGGATTCAAATGAGGTTTATTGTACTAACAGAAAATGTGCAATCTGCATTAAAACAAAATTTGACCGGTGCAAAAGTATGGGCACCCTTATCATTTTCTTGATTTGAACACTCTTAACTATTTTTTACTGACTTTCTGAAGCACTAAATTGGTTTTGTAACCTCATTGAGCTTTGAACTTCATAGCCAAGTGTATCAAATCATGAGAAAAGGTATTTAAGGTGGCCACTTGCAAGTAGTTCTCCTATTTGATTCTCCTATGAAGAGTGGCATCATGGGCTCCTCGAAACAACTCTCAAATGATCTGAAAACAAAGATTATTCAACATAGCTTTACAGGGGAAGGATACAAAAAGTTGTCTCAGAGATTTAACCTGTCAGTTTCCACTGTGAGGAACATAGTAAGGAAATGGAAGAAAACAGGTACAGTTCTTGTTAAGCCCAGAAGTGGCAGGCCAAGAAAAATATCAGAAAGGCAGAGAAGAAGAATGGTGAGAACAGTCAAGGACAATCCACAGACCACCTCCAAAGACCTGCAGCATCATCTTGCTGCAGATGGGTCACTGTGCATCGGTCAACAATACAGCGCACTTTGCACAAGGAGAAGCTGTATGGGAGAGTGATGCGAAAGAAGCCGTTTCTGCAAGCACGCCACAAACCGAGTCGCCTGAGGTATGCAAAAGCACATTTGGACAAGCCAGTTACATTTTGGAAGAAGGTCCTGTCGACTGATGAAACAAAGATTGAGTTGTTTGGTCATACAAAAAGGCGCTATGCATGGAGGCTAAAAAACACAGCATTCCAAGAAAAACACTTGCTACCCACAGTAAAATTTGGTGGAGGTTCCATCATGCTTTGGGGCTGTATGGCCAATGCCGGCACCGGGAATCTTGCTAAAGTTGAGGGTTGCATGGATTCAACTCAGTATCAGCAGATTCTTGACAATAATGTGCAAGAATCAGTGACGAAGTTGAAGTTACGCAGGGGATGGATATTTCAGCAAGACAATGATCCAAAACGCCGCTCTAAATCTTCTCAGGCATTCATGCAGAGGAACAATTACAATGTTCTGGAATGGCCATCCCAGTCCCCAGACCTGAATATCATTGAACATCTGTGGGATGATTTGAAGCGGGCTGTCCATGCTCAGCGACCATCAAACTTAACTGAACAGGAACTGTTTTGTAAACAGGAATGGTCACAAATACCTTCATCCAGGATCAAGGAACTCATTAATAGCTACAGGAAGCGACTAGAGGCTGTTATTTTTGCAAAAGGAGGATCTACGAAATATTAATGTCACTTTTATGTTTAGGTGCCCATACTTTTGCACCGGTCAAATTTTGTTTAAATGCAGATTGCACCTTTTCTGTTAGTACAATAAACCTCATTTGAATCCAGAAATATAACTGAGTCCATCAGTTATTAGATATATGAAACTGAAATAGCTGTTGCAAAAAACAAAATTGTTATAAAGAAAAAAGGTTAACATTAATAGGGGTGCCCAAACTTTAACATATGACTGTATATGGCACACTATGAAGCCATTTACTCATGTGAGCACTTGCTCCTTTATGGTGTGTTGATTTTAGCCTAAAATGCATACACAATACTGGCTATTTATTGCTGTAGTGTGGATGGGTGGAGAGTGAGCCCAGTTTGATGTGTAACCATTGGGTGGTTGCATTCTTCCCCCCTCTTTTCCAATATTCCTGGTTGTTCGCTTTTATATTCATAAATTTAATAAAGTTTATATTTTATGGGACGTTTTGACTGCGCTTTTTGCTTGGTGTTTATCTGCTTACGGCAGTTTGTCCTAATAAGTCCTAAACTACATGGATATACATGTGTGGAGTAACTGATCATTTCTTTTTCACTTTGATCCATATGGCCTCTCTTTCACATGTATAATGTGTGCCGCACTTTTGTTATGTTGATCTTTAAAAAGCAAGATACAAAAGGATGGATAAATGTGATGTGCACTGAGCCTAACACCACTTTATTGAATAAAACAAAGGATTACATGCTATTTCAGTAATACAATAATGAAGCATCTTTCTACTAGACATCTAACAATCATGACTGAATTTAGTAGTAAAAGAGCACCTGGTAAAATCTGATAATATACCATCATAGACACCCAAAGGATTCTATTAAAATAAATTTTGCAATCAGACATCTCAGATTTATCCATAATTTGACAAATCCAGCATTGCCATTAATTCTTTGGTTCTATGGTATGGCAGAAAATGAACAATTAAATTAATTAACACAAATTTTACCATAAATTCTAAAGTTGCTGTCTTTAAGCACAGAAATGTAGAAATGACTAAAGTTGAACCAAATTTGTAGTAAAATCTAAAAGAAATATATATATATTTTTTATAGCAGATAATATTAATGTATATATAGATGGTTTCTCACAGGGTTTGACCTCTGTGACATCTGCAATCAGTAGAATGAAGCATTATACCTCTTTATCTTCTGTCATGCAGTCTGGCTTTTGACATAATGGCAGCCTATGGTCAATTGTTAATCATTAGACTCTGAGAAAAGTCAAGTTAAACCAACATGAAATGAAGTAGCATGCTGTATTCTGATGTTTGGAGAGGGTCATAATGGTTAGAGATGAGCAAGTATATTCAAGTGGATTTGAATTCGACTCGAATGTTAGAACAATCACAATCTGCAGTTGCCAAAATATGAATCTATTGTGTTTTACTTCCACGTGGATTCAGGATAATAGCTGATAGCCACCATTTTTCTGAACTGCAAAGGGCTATCGAAAGGTTTAAAAATAATTAATAATTTACAATACTTACTTTACCATTCCCTTCTCCAACCCCTTTGCTCCTTACCATCACCATCCGGTCCTCGTCGCACCATCGGTACTATGCAAGCAGGAATAAAGTCACAACATCATGGCATCACAACAGGCGCCATGATGTAGCCCATATACTGTATGCACAGAACCATCCAATGCATTATCAGAACCAATAGTCTTGGCCTGGGGATTCAGTGCTCATGGCGGTCGGTGGTGATGAGAAGATGAGACAATAGCCACATGAGTGACGGTGAGTAGAAAAGGGTCAAGAGAAGTCTAAGGTTTTTTTTTATATGTTATAGTAATTCTGCTTTGGGGTCTAGGGATATGCCAAACCATAGTAAGGATGGGAATCAAAAATTACACAGGCTGATGAGCTGTCACCCCTTGGAGACAAGGATCCAAGGGGTGAGTGTAATGGCTTATTTAAAACTCTGTTCATTTCAGATCTGATCAGGCTCCTTCACCAGGTGTATAGTTTAACAAGATATTGCTATTGACCTTTATAGGACTGATGACATATAAACGAATTGTACAAAAATGATCTTAAAAACACACAAACATAATGCAGATATTATCATTCCCTAAATATGAACTGATATATAAATATCTGGGGGTGGGATAGTGCATATTACATAATAATGAATGAGCAGAGATTTTATTTTACACTGAGAAGATAATCCCCAAGGAGGAGTCCTATTATTAACTCTTCTCTATGCATTAATTCAAGCCACCAGGCATTAAAGTTGATAATTGAAAAATCCAATAGGATTTTCTATTGATGAGTCTCTGATTGCAGTTAGGGATATTATCTGGTATCTGTTCTATTATTGTTAATTTTAAACTACTTTGATCTTCCATTAAATAATGTCTTGATAAATTGTGGTTGTATCTCCATTATGAATATTACATCGATGCTTGGTCATCCTGTTGTGTATTAATTGCATGGTCCCTCCCACATAGTGGAGATCACAACTACACTGGAAAAATACATAGATCACATAACTGGAATTGCAGTTTATCTGGAAAATTATGCCTGTGATATGGGACCCAACCTTTCTGCACTTTGTGTGATAATATGCCACAAACATATTTAGCTCCATCACAATGATTAGATTAGAGATGAGCGAATTTGTTCGGATTCGGTTCCAGTTACAATTGGATTCAAATATTGTTTTTGCAACATATTCGTCGAACGCAGCCGAACTTCATTAGAGTCAATGGGAGTAGAAATTACCGAATATGTTAGGAACCAATCATAAGACAAACTTTCGGCACAAATATTGTTCTAATATGGCTCGAATATGTCAAAATCAGATTCAGGGCCAAAATACGAACAAATTCGCTCATCTCTAGATAAGATCCCATAGATGTAGCTGACAAAGGTTTTCCAGTTGATATTAAATTGGAATATTGGATTGCTCTAAACCTACTTGGCACAATGTTATTTTTCAGATTCATGCTTTTAATGACCTTTAATCAATCCCATGAATATGGGTATTTTAGCAAAATACCTTTCAATATAAAAAAAGTGATCCAATTCTATAGGAGTCGCTACCCAAAAGACCTAATATCATTTTTAATAAAAGCATGAATCTGAAAAAAACCATTGTCAGCTACATCTATGGAATCTTATCTAAAGATGAGCGAATTTGTTCTAATTTTTTCCCATATTTGATTTTGACATATTCGAGCCATATTCAAACAATATTCGTGCCGAATGTTTGTCTTAAGATCGGTTCCGAACATATTCGGTAATTTCTACTCCCATTGACCCTAATGAAGTTCGGCTGTGTTCGACGAATATTGCTAAAACAATATATGAGTACGATCATATTCGGAACCGAATCCGAACAAATTCGCTCATGTCTAATCTAATCATTTTGGTGAAGCTAAATGTCTTTGTGGCATATTATCACACAAAGTGCAGAAAATTTGGGTCCCATATCACAGGCAAAATATTCCAGATAAACTGCAATTCCAGTTATGTGATCTATATATTTTTCCAGTGTAGCTGTGATCTCCAATATATGGGTGGGACCATGCAATTAATACACAACAGAATGACCAAGCATCAATCTAATATTCGTAATGGAGTTACCAACCACAATTTATCAAGACATTACTTAATGGAAGATCAAAGTATTAACAATAATAGAACAGATACCAGATAATATCCCTAACCGCAATCAGAGACTCATCAATAGGAAATCCTATTGGATTTTTAAATTATCAACATTAATGCCTAATGGCTTGAATTAAAGCACAGAAAATATGAACTAAGGAAATGTCAACAATAGGACTTCTCCTAGGGGGTTATCTTCTCAGTAGAGAAAAAAATTTCTGCTCATTCAATAATATGTAATACGCACTAACCCGGATATTTAGAGAATAAAAAATATTTGCATTATGTTTATGTATTTTTAAAATAATTTTTGCACAATTCATTTATTACTTCAACTCATCAGTGACCTAAAAAAAAGCTCAATGGCAATATCTTGTTTAACCATACACGTCATGAAGGAGCCTGATAGGCTCCAAAATGCTTAGTGTGCTCAATAAACCATTACACTCCCCCCGTGGATCCTCATCTCCCTGACAGCGCTCACCAGCCAGTGGTATTTTTGATTCACATCCTCATTCCTTAGTATTGACACCAGCTGGCCGACCTGAAGTCAGCGGACACAGCTGCAGCTGACACATGGAGACTCCTCACACGATCATCAACGTTGAAGGATGACAAGTGAGTGTAAGGCTAATTTCATACTAGCGTTTATGAGCGCAGCGACGGCCTGCGCACGGCCGCCGCTAAGCCCCGCCCCCTGCCGCGCCTCCACCGGTAGCTCTGCCCACCGGCGCATGACGCTGCATGCGCCCTGCGTCCCCTATCTTTATCACAGGGGGCGCAGGCCATGCGCAGTATGCGTTTGGCGGCGCATGCGCCTTTTTGACGGTGCGCCGACGCAACCAAACTGCAGCAGGTTGCGTTTGGCGCAGGTCGGCGCACTGTCAAAAGGACGCATGCGCCGCCAAACGCATACTGCGCACGGCCTGCGCCCCCAGTGATAAAGATAGGGGACGCAGGGCGCATGCAGCGTCATGCGCCGGTGGGAGGAGCTACCGGCGGAGGCACGGCAGGGGGCGGGGCTTAGTGGCGGCCGTGCGCAGGCCGTCGCTGCGCTCATAAACGCTAGTGTGAAACTAGCCTAACAACTCACAATTTACTACCATAATCCACACTAGGTGACCTTCTTTTCTTTTTCTAATTTCGAGCAAGGGACATTCAATCCATGAAGACTGGCTTGTATGAAAATTAATTTTCCTGGGAAAAACCTCATGAACAGGGGGATTCCAATTTTGCCTGATCTGCTCATCTCTAATAATGGTCAAACTTTTGACAATCTAAACCAATTAGTGTATAGGATAGACTAACAAGGAAAATCCCTGTAAAATTTAATCCCTTCTATGGGGTTAAAAAATGCTCAGAGTGCATTATACCATTGTGTGTAGAAGTCCTAAAGAAAAAAGGACTTACAATAGAAAGAGCACATGCTTTCTATTTCAATGTGGTTCCGTGGCTAAGAACCCTGTATAGACCTCTGTGTGTTTGTCGGTGTAGGAGTAGTCTATAATATAGATTATAGATTGTCATGATACACATTGATACGCTTTGCTTTCTCACTAACCAGTGCCTAACCATGATTACTCCTGGCATGATTCTTTAAATTTTTTGATCAACCTAGAAGACATGCTGTATCGAGAATCGATTGCAAAAAGCAGTGCAGAAGAAGAGACCTATTATCATGTAACTGGGGGGGTCTATGACTGTTCTAACAGCTTGTTATGGCATGGTAACATAGAAAATGATTGCATCTTGTGGCCATGTTTTTCTTCATTTTACGCATGAGACAGAATGATTGAAGTACATAAAGAATTTGCTCAGCATTATACTGACTCACATTTTTCACTTGGCATTGTTTAGGAACATTTAGGACTGAAAAGGGTATTACAATATTGAACAATAGTTCATATATAGGGTGAGATTTGCTTTTTAGTGATTGTTCATGTCTTCTACAAAACATATATTTATTAAATTAATGAAAACCGAGATAAACAAATATTTCAAAATTATTTTGGGCACTGATTCTTCAATATGAATATTAGCCAAATTCAGAATTTTTTAAGTAGAAATTATTTTTCTCTGGATCACATCTTTTAAATGGATACATTGCCACAAGAAATATTTTTGTGTCCCAAACTATATAAATGTTAAAGGGAGCCTATCACCCACAAAATGCATTTTAAATGAACTATACAGTGCTTTAGGGGACTAAAGGCCCCTTTACATTTAGCAATGCACCAGCGATCCGACTAGCGATCCGACCCGGTAAGGATCGCTGGTGCATCGCTAAATGATCACTAGTGAGCTGTCACACAGGCAGACCTCACAGCGATGCAGCAGCAACGCAGTGCACGATACTCACCTTTCACACACAGCGATCCTGACTTCCTCCCGCCCGCCTCCATGCGTCGCTCGTCAGCGCCAGCAGGAAGCCCAGCAGGAAGAGCCCGACGAGAAATGGAGCCGGACATTCTTGCGCGATTAGCGATGGACAGCAGGGGAGCCGGTCGGAGGTAAGTATCACACATAGCGATATCGCTAGCGATATCGCTATAACGTCACAAAATCGGTGACGTTATAGCGATACAGCTAGCGATATCGCTATGTGTAAAACCCACTTTAGTCCCTATTACCACCATACTAGCACTGTACCTGTTACTGCTTCTGTACCTGAGAAAAAATCTTAATTCATATGCAAATGAGAAGGCTTCAGTGCACACTTGGTGTGGCCAAGAGTTTAGTGTACTGTTAAGCCCCCGTTACACACTGTGATATCGCTAGCAATATCGCTGTAAAGTCACCGATTTTGTGATGTTGCAGCGATATTGCTAGTGATATCGCTGCATGTGATACTTACCTCCGACCGGCTCCCCCGCTGCTCATCGTTGGTCGCACGAGAAGCTCCATGACCATTTCTCGTCGGGCGCTTCCTGCTGCGCTTCCTGTGGCGCCGACGAGCGAGGCGTGGATGCGGGTGGTAGGACGTCAGGATCGCCGCGTCTGACAGGTAAGTAGCGATCCCCGACCCCTGCGATGTCACTGGTGAGATCTGCCTGTTTGGCAGCTCACTAGCGACCACCTAGCGATGCACCAGCGATCCTGACTGCGTCATATCGTTGTCGGGATCGCTGGTGCATCGCTAGGTGTAACAGTACCCTTAGGCTTCCTTATTTGCATACAGGGGGCTTTTACTCCACTTCTGATTGACAGGGCACCTTGCCAGCTGAAGCAGCATCTGCATGTTGATGACATGGGCGTAGTCGCTTGCGCATACAGTGGTTGCATGCATTCACCTTCCTGTCTACTTCTAGTGCCGCTCACTGCACTTCCGGGAGTATTAGTGTAGAGAAAGACATCAGAAGAAAGAAGACAAGGAGGAGAACACATGGTTCTGAATTGTCATTCAGAGGCGGAGTAAGGGCCTCAATGTGCAAATTAAGAGGCATAACAGTGCACCAAACTCTTTACCTTGCCGGCACTGATGCTTCCTTATTTGAATATCATTTAAAAGCTTTTTCTCCGGTACAGTAGCAGCATATATGATGTATTGTATGATGTGCTTTGCAAAAAAAAAAGAATCTTCTGAAGGCTCTAAAAATCTTCGTGGTAGTGGCACCAGGATATGTTCACATAGAGTTTTGTGATATGGATTTTAATGTGTTTCTGCTTAAAATTCCAAATATCAAAAATAGCTCCAGCTTTGAATACCCTTACTATTGATTTAATTGGGAAATGCACAATACTGCTCAAATAAAGAGATTGTTACTTTTTATCTGACTAGGTTTTGCATACAATAATATTTGGTATCATGAGCAATTCTTTTATGATGATACTCAATAGGATCGAAGAATTTGAGGTTCCAGATGATCAGATCATCTTTAATCATGAGCAATTGCAGATTGTGAGTTTGGCTAGGTCTTATTTTTTCATGGTCTATGGGTTCTTTGATCTTACAAAAGAACTTCCAAACTTTCGCTTTATCTTTTTGCTCTTCCGCTGAGGATTTTTTTAGTTACCCCATGTATCCAATATTCATTTCTCATTAAAACCCTTCATACAACCTACTGACATGTCAATTCCAATCCCTTGTTCCTATTAAACATCACTATAATAAAGTTATTGATCAGATTGATTACTGTTATATACAGACCAATGACTAGACTGGATGCTTCTCTGTGTCAGACAATGGTGGCTTGAAGCTCTGAAGCTCTCTATCTGCACATTTTAGTGCAATGCCTGCAGTGGGGTTGTGCTTACCTTGCACAAAACATGTCACGATGAGAGTACAACCTCAGGATCGGTTAGTCCAGTAATGATTTATTTTTAGAGTTGAGCAACTTTGGTCGGATCGGGTTTCATGAAACAAAATTTGTTTCAGATGAAACTGGTCCGACTAGGGCAAAAAAAGTCAGAGTTTCGTCCGAAACCCGACCTCAATACAAGTCAATGGGGAACAAAAGTCGGCATTGAGTGGATGAACGTCATCTGCTCAATGCCGACTTTTATTTCCCATTGACTTGCATTGGGGTCGGGTTTCGGACGAAACTCTGACTTTTTTTGCCCTAGTCGGACCAGTTTCATCTGAAACAAATTTTGTTTCATGAAACCCAATCCGACCAAAGTTGCTCAACTCTATTTATTTTGGCTTCTTTAACCTCCGTTCCGCCTTTACGTAGTGCCATTTCTCTCTCCTGCAGTATCACTTTGCTTTCAGGAACCTATTCAATTACTTCAATTCCATTAGACTTAGAAAAAGTTCAAAGTGACACATCACTGCATTGATATAGTTATGTGGAATCTGCTTGAAGACACACTGTGAAGTCACAAAACTTCAAAACAGTGGGCAATTTTAACCCCTTAAGGACCGGGGTTATTTTCATTTTTGCGTTTTTGTTTTTCGCTCCCTTTCTTCCCAGAGCCATAACTTTTTTATTTTTTTGTCAATATGGCCATGTGAGGGCTTATTTTTTGCGGGATGAGTTGTACTTTTGAACAACACCATTGATTTTACCATGTCGTGTACTACAAAATGGGAAAAAAATTCCAAGTGCGATGAAATTGCAAAAAAGTGCAATTCCACACTTGTTTTTTGCTTGGCTTTTTTGCTAGGTTCACTAAATGCTAAAACTGACCCACCATTATGATTCGCCAGGTCATTACGAGTTCTTAGACACCAAACATGTATAGGTTCTCTTTTATCTAAGTGGTGAAAAAAAATTCCAAAGTTTGCTAAAAAAAAACCCCACCATTTTCCGAGACCCGTAGCGTCTCCATTTTTCATGATCTGGGGTCGGGTGAGGGCTTATTTTTTGCGTGCCGAGCTGACATTTTTAATGATACCACTTTTATGCAGACACGTTCTTTTGATTGCCTGTTATTGCATTTTAATGCATTGTCACAGATGAAAAAAACGTAATTCTGGGGTTTTGACTTTTTTTCTCGCTACGCCGTTTAGCGATCGGGTTAATGCTTTTCTTTATTGATAGATCGGGCAATTTTGAACGCGGCGATACCTAATATGTGTATGTGGGTTTTTTTTTACTGTTTTATCTTGATTGGGGCGAAAGGGGGGTGATTTGAACTTTTAGGTTTTTTTTTATTTTTTTTATTTTTAAACTTTTTTTTACTTTTGGCATGCTTCAATAGCCTCCATAGGAGGCTTGAAGCATGCACAACTCGATCGGCTCTGCTACATATGGGCGATGAGCAGATCGCCCATATGTAGCAGATTTACTCCTGTGCTTTCAGCCTGGAACAACCATAGAGGTCTCTATGAGACCTCTGGTTGTCCAGGCAACATGACGCCGACCCCCGATCACGTGACGGGGGTCGGCGATGAGCTCATTTCTGGCCCGGCGGCCGGAAGTGCTATTTAAATGCCCGCTGTCAGCTTTGACAGTGGGATTTAACTAGTTAATAGGCGCGGGCGGACAGCGATTCCGCTCACACCTATTGTGGGCACATGTCAGCTGTTCAAAACAGCTGACATGTCCCGGCTTTGATGCTGGCTCAGTGCCGGAGCCCTCATTAAAGCAGGGGAGAGGTCTGATGACGGACTGTGTCCGTCATTGAACATTAAGGGGTTAAAGAACTCTTACAAATGTGGTCAGAAAATAAATAAATTCCTGATGTGGCTTTCTTTTGAAAACCACATTGTATTTTTCCACAATTTTGTTGACATACCTTAAGGGTTCACATTAGGGTTCACCATTTGGCATATGGGTCGAAAAGCATTGGGAAATTACTACCCAGTCCAAATCTTCAGCATGCTACATCTTTGGGACCTTAAAATGAAATCAGTGTAAAAAAACCTATTGCACATGAATACTAATTGAAGTGTTCTCAGAAAAGAAAAGAAACAGCAAAAACACAATTTTTTTTCTTAGTCTTTATGTAGATTACTATATTTATTTTAGTCTATAACGCCACATAGTTAGGCATGGGGTTTCACACCATGAATCAATTTATTTTAGGAATTGAAAATTTTATATAAAATCCTGAAATATATGGTCCAAAATGTAACATAATGTATAATATGCATCAAAATAAAAATAAAAATGCTAAACCCTTCCTGCATAGGGATGTCTCAAGTTCCTTGCACAGCTGTGTGTCTAAGAACAAAACTGTGGGATGCAAAGCTTGAAACACTTCTGTGGACCCTTTAAGCCATCACTAAGGCCAGTTTCACACATCTGTGACCTGACCTGAGCTAACTGCTTCATAGGAATATAAGAAACAGCTATCCCAGGTTGGAAAACCCAGCAGCAGGGCTGCATCTTCCAATGCAATGATTGTCCGCTTTTTATTGATGTTTGAAATCGGCCTTACTAAGATTGAATTACTCATTGAGGGTATATTTTGAATTAATTTAAGACGAGGGTCATGTGAGAATAGATTCTCTCAAGTGAGGGAATCAGATCAATTATGTAAATGACACTCTGATCAAACTCTGATCAGAGTGACAGCTTAGTGTGATCTGATTCCATTGGATGACATAATCATAACACAGGTGAGAAGATAGAGAACAAGATTTCTCCATGTTCTGAATTGTGTGAGTCAGTGGAACTCGTCTTTGCTTGTTTGAGCGAGCACTAATAGTAGACATTATTCCCCATACAACTAACATCTTACCTCTAACAATATATTTATAACTTTTATCTAGAACTTTATTTCATAAGTGACATGATATCTTTGCACATATTAAACTTATAAAGTCACTTTAAAAAATGCTACCAATAATATTGTTGATTTATACATTAGTTTTCCGTTTTGCCATTAATATATTAGTCTGACATTTTGTAGGTGGGTGTATTGTATTTTATGACAAGAATAGCACAGCCTGTAAGTTTTCCAAAAGTGTTACTGATGGATTTCATTTTGGGTTCAAATTGATCCATCTCAACCATCATGGCTCTATTTTAAAACTATAATTGAAAACCAGAATGTATAGTGGCAAGGTAAATACAATAAGATTGTTTTCCTTAAGATTTATAAACATTGGGCTTCTATAATTGACCTTTTTGAAGTTATTATTATATTTTAAATATTTTTTCTATCAAATTTCAAAATCTCTCAGTACTAAAGATCAACATAAAAAGAACTTCCATTTGTTCAGTAGATTTCTGATATTTAACAAGGGTTGTTATCAAAATTATAGTCCAGGAATAGAGTTGAGCGAAACAGGTCGGCCAGATTCATGAGTCATGACAAAGTTAGGTTTCGCCGACCAAAACCCGACCACAGCGTGAAGTCGGCTATGCGGACAGCAAAACGAGCGCCAAAGTCGATTTTCTCAAAATGCTTGCACGTGACCTTTTTCAGCCACTGAGCAAGGACGTGCACTGTGGGCAACGAGATGACATGTGCAGCATCCGGGGAGAGAAAGAGAGAGACATTTTGTGCACATTAAAATGCGGTCCGGCATGTAGGTGTGTTTACTGCCCTCCACTCCCTGCCGACTTTGCTTCCCCATTGACTTGCATTGGGTTTCGTGTTTCAGTCGGACCTTCGACTTTTCCCAATAGTCGGCCGATTTCGTTCGACTCGACTTTTGACAAAGTCGGATTTCATGAAACCCGACTTGACCCTAAAAAAGGCAAAGTCGCTCATCTCTATCCAGGAGCTTATTGTTTCACTGCATCCTAGATTTTTGCTTACTGGGAGGAGATGGGCTCCTGATAGTTGATATTTGAACCAGTAACATGGTTGAGCCAATAGCAAGAACTGTGCAGTCTCCCATGCCACAAACAGAGGTAACATCAGAGGAGTTGAAGGACACTGAAGTTTCTCGATGCTAATCATCTTCAGAGTATCTCTTACAAACTCTATAGCAGTGTTCCCTAATTTCAGTCTTCAAGAACCATCAATATATTAGGTTTTCACGATTTCCTTAGTATTGCCATGGTGATAATTTCATCGTGTATAATGCTAAGGATGTCCTTAAAACATGACCTGTTGGTGACTCCTGAGGAATGGAGTTGAAGAACACTGCTCTATTTCAAAAAGCGTTTAGGAACAAAGATATTTCAGGGCACTTCGTTCTAAGGATTGTTAACCCAATGTTAAAAAAGAAGGTTGTGTGGTCATATAACCCATGTATCTCAGATGTTGAATTAGGTATTATTTTATTGGAAACTAGATACCATTTGTAAAGTGTGCAACAATAACAAGATTCTTCTCTGTTAGGAAAGACTTGCAAAAAATCATAATTTACTATGCTTAGAAAGCACTCTACCTCTTTACCCTCATCCTCTCTTTCCCAGGTGCACATTCACAAAGCAAAGAGTTTGTAAGCTCTTTACCTAGGAAACAGGCATCTTCTGATAGACTACAGAAGTGTCTATTATCCCAGGCAATGAGCAGCTCACAATACTGAAAACTTCTCCATTCTTGAGAATTAAGGGGATTTTTGATAAAATATAAATTGTAAAGTTGCTTGATTTTACAAGCACTTTACAATTTTACCAATTTATGACTATGATAAAACCCTTTTAATTATATTACAAAATACATAGTAGTCTACTATTAGCAAACTAGTCTATTGACCTTTTGATTAAAGACATATCAGTATTGTAATGGTCGTTTTCTAAGTTTCATTTTGTGATATTATCTTCATATTCATATCTACTATATAGCCTAACAGATTATGTAATTGATATTGCCATACTTTGGTGTCACCGAGAAATAAAGCCATTAAAATATTTAACAAAAACTTCAAATTATGACGATGTAAAGACTGTTTCCTGCAATAGCGGTGATATACTAAAATGGTTAAAAACCTAAAATGCTTTATTACTACTTATTAGTTTAATATAGGTGAATCTTGTACAATGTGTGTTGCATAAATCCAAAAGTTTTAAAATTAATTTTGATCAAAATTCCTATTGACGTTGACTATTTTAGTTGAATCACTGTCAAATTACGCATTAGTGTAGCTCGCTTTAAATTTGAAGAGATTTTTGTTTAGCCTTAAATGGATTGTGGCCACTGCAGATGAATTAAAGTACAACTATTTCGCTCTCATGTTTTTGATCCATCCTTGATTCACTTAGCAAACCTGATTCATCTTAAGACAGAACATCGACATTGTCATTTAAAGCAAATTCATTGCAATTATGTATAAAATGTAGCATTTAATGTAGAACTCATAAACAAACGAATGTACAGATTACAATAGATTTTATTAAGTAATGTTTATACAGTAGCAATATATTTGTAGGAACACTATGTAAGGGCTTTCAATACTGGATGTCTTTTGGGTAAGTTGGGCATTCCCTTTAAGAAATTGATGACAGTTTGGCTTCCTCTTGATCTACTCGCACAAGTGGTAATTCAGTACATGTTACGTAGTGGTGTACTATAATCATGTAATATTGTTAAAAAAAACATCAACCCAATGGTTCATTACAAAGTATTGTGCATAAGACACCACATGGCCTTCACCATGGTCTATTGTGTGAATTATATGTTACCTTTTCACCTATGAATGCCTTCAACTTTGAGCCATTTGATATTCACCTGACAAGAAGATTGTTGTCTATTATGTGTCAGGTACTCGATAAACAGCAAGTTGTCATCATTTATGTACAGTGGTGATGTCAGAAATCATAGAGTCTCAGAACAAAAAAATTCTACCAAATGTTCTACAACTTTATTGAAGTTACTAATTCTAATTCTAAAATTGTTTCATCACTTACATTAAAAAATTGCATAGTGAACTTGACAAAAATAGACTGAATAGGAACATATTCTAAAAATAATAATGAGATAAATTATGTAGGTCAACAGCAGTCTAAAATAATATAAAGTGCTATTTAATGTCAATAGCTAAGGGAGTTGTCTCAAGTTCTTAAAATGGTAAAACTGTGCAGTGTAGTTAGCAATTAATCGCAAAAATTTGTTAAGGTTGAATGCTACCAAACTTGCAATGCAGATATCTGAAATTGTATTTATTTAAAAATATATCTTAATTAATTAGGGTTAAGTTTTGTCTAAAGTCTCCAAATTGTAACGCCTTAACACTATAACTTCTTCTTCCATTAATCAATCACATCTAAACCAACTCATCCGTATTGAAAATGCTATAAATTACAATATCATTATAAATAATGTGAAGCATGTTATCAATCTATCTAGATATCTACAGATATATACTAAACAAATTTCCTAATAGGATAAGTCATGTGGCAAGGTTCGCTAAAGGGTCGAAATTGACTTTTAGGACTTCTACTTTCATTACGAGGCACTAAAGTTCTATTCCTCCTCCTCTCTGAAGAGACAATTTGCCTATTAGGATACCATAATATTGAGTTCACTGTAAGTAATTCCTATTTCCACATTTTTAAAACAGGGTTTCTTTGAGCCTCTAAACCTACTGTAGAAATTCAACAGCAGCAACATTAGTAGGCTTGAAGCATCCGTAGAGGTCCTACTGGAAGCCAACATTTTCATGAGTCAGATAGTGGTAAAAATGTCATCTTCCAGCACATTTCCTTCTATTTCCTTGAATGGAAACATACGGCAATGGTTTTAAGTTAGCACAATGCTGAAATTTGCTATTATCTTTTGACTTGGTAAATCAAACTTTACCTAATTTATATAAACTATATAGCTACAAAAATTCAGAAAGTAATTTTTGACGCCGTCCCAAAAGGATGGCCAAAACTATCTCGGACAATAGTCTATTTTGCTTACCAGACCTCAAGCGCTAAAGTTTCAGACTCTTTTACTTCTAGTAAACCTCTCCAGTGTTTAAGAATAATCAGTATGTCAAGTAATGTTTAAAAGTGAATGACAAAGATGTGCTGTTTGCACGAGGGCCAGACTATTCAGCTAACTGAAGCTCATGGCATTCGAGAGAACAACTAAATCCATATATTACAATGATATAGGCTAAAATGTTGTAGTAGGAAAGCAAAGCATATAACTAATAAACAATAAGTTATCCTAACAGAGGACAAACTGTACTGTAAACCAGCTGTCGGACTCTTAATGGGGATGTTCCACCTTTTAGTACCTTGTGTAGATATTTGTATAGAATAATGACCTATTAAACTCCAGTTCTATAAATTTAGTGACTATTTATATTGTTCTTTTGAGCGATTAGCTAATGTTCACATTTTGACCTTTTTTTTCCTAGTTAATATTCATAGCTACCTTTCTGAGCTTGCATTTTGCACACTAGCTGTGTATATTATTTATTTAGTCTGCTTTTGCTATGCAATGACAGCATTCCATCATATCTTAGTTTATTAGTATGTGTGAATAGTACAATACTGTATAAACCTAATTGCACAGTTTATCAAAGGAATGGTATTCTATGTAGCTTTTATACAGTGCTTTGCTAAACCATGTAACAATAGTAAGTCTTCCTTGGGAATAACGATCCACTCTTATAGAGGACAGTTTCTGTTTACTCTTGGGTAATTTTAGAGATGACATTGAATGTTTATTGCACCTCAGTGCAGTGATGTGGCAATAAGTCCTAACAAATCTAATAGAGGTTGTTTATGGCAGGTGCATGTATTGCTTTATAGAGTTTAGCTAAAGCTCTTTCTTTTATGTCAGATTGTAATTCTCTTAAAATAATAAAGTTCAGAAAGTTACATTATTTCATTGCTCTTGTGTGTTTATTCAATATTATCCAATGTTGTCTACTGTTTTCTTCAATTATCAAATATTTCAAACTTTTTCCTTTTTACAAAGGATGTCCAGTTTTTGCTCCAGCTACTGAACATTGATGATGCTTACTAGAGATGAGTAAATATGTGCAAGTGGAATTGAATTCTAGTTTTTTTTTGTAGTTTGCTTCAACAAAATGGTGGATAAAAAATGGCTGAACTGGAAATAGCCATCAAAAGGTTCTAAAAAAAAATAACACTACTTATGCTCACCTTACCGCTCACCTTCCTAGCCCGTCAGCTCTTCAACATCTCTGGTCTTAGACTAGGTTCACATTGCATTAGGGCAGTCCGTTCAACGCATGCATTAAACGGACTGCGCTAATGCAACTGCCTTTTTTTGATTGCGTTATGAGATTGCGGTAGCACAGATGCTCCATCTGCGCTAGCAGTGACGAACCCTCGAACGCTGCAGACCTCGTCCAACGGTCCGTCACAGCATGACGGCACATCGCTAACGCATGCCGATTATGACATGCATTACAGATGCGCTACATTATGGCAGTCTATGGGTGCGTTAACGGATGCGTTACATTGCGTTAATGCCGCGTTGTAACACAATCCATTAGACGGACTACCATAAGGCAATGTGAACCCAGCCTTATAGAAATAGAATCTGGCACTTTTTCAGAACTGTAGAATATAGTTATTTTTTGAAGCAATCCCAATAAAGTAACGGTTCGGTCATAAACATCAACCTTCATCAGACAGATTGATGAAGAACATATACACCAAAGAAACACAGCGCAGTGAGAGCTGGCATGGGTGTAGTCCCTGTGGAAAGTGCTTTGATCTTCCTTACACTAGGCTAGGATTTCTGTCTCTGACGAGACCAGTAATGATTCTACGCATACCTACGCAAGGTCATGGCACACGATATGACCTGATGACCGCTCACAACTATTCCTGGCCTCTCGAGGATTCATCGCTTATCTTAGTGATTAGAGGATACAGCGGGGACCAAATGAGTAATGATGAGGAGTGGAGGAGTCAGAGAGGTGAGCGGTAAGATGAGTATTAGTTTTCTTATTATTTTTACAGGTTTACATATTACTTTTTTACGCTCTTGGGTCTCTGAGACACTGTGCAGCTCAAATTTTCTGAAAAAATAGAATTTTGCCTCATCCACTCATTTCTAATTCTTACACATTTAAATGGAATTTGTGATCAGAAAAATAACCTACTGTTTAAATCAGGCTTTTATGTTTAGGGTATGTTTTTACATTTTTGGTAATGTATTATTTATTATTTATTTTTGATGTTGCCATCTATTTTTATATAGAAATCCTGTAATTTTCATAGTATAAATGAGAAGTAAAATAGTGCCACAAAACATCTCACAAATATAACAACTTTATTAAACATAAAGTATCATCTTAGATTTTGTTAATAAATAGTGATGAGCAAATGTGCTCGCCACTACTCATTACACGCCCGAGTATCACGGTACTCGGTGTACTCGGCGAGCACCAAGCATTTCTAGGATTACTCGTGGGAACTCGAGTCTCCACCCAGCATTTTATTGCTCGCCCATCACTATTAATAAACAGAGCAGCTCAGTGGAGGGCTAACAACAATCCTCCTAAGGCTATAAACAGTATAGAATTAGTATGCTCACATATCTATGTCAGTACATTCTCAGGTGGTTAACATATACATCAGATAGAAAGGTATAGAAGGCAAAAGTACATAGTAATGATGTGAAACACTGTTAGGTGTGTAGTCCAGCACCCTAACACGTTTCACCCAGTTTTCACGAAGCTTTCGCCCACATTTGATCAACATGCGCCCTGATAAAGCTTGGTGAAACGTGTGTATATGTTAATCACTTGGGAATGTACTGCAATAGGTATGTGGATATGATAGTTATATGCTGCTTATAGCCTTTGGGAGGTTTGTTGTTAGCACTGCATTGAGCTACTTTGTTTTTTTAACAAAATACGTTATGATATTTTTTGTTAATATGTTTGTGAGATATTTTGCAGTACTATTTTTCTTTTTATTTATCTCATAATACTTTGGTAAATTTCTCTTATTCAGCCAGTTACTTTTCGGATATAGGAATATTAGTTCGTCCTATTTTTCATATTGGCCACTGAAGTTATTCTAGATTCATATTTCCTGTTTTTTTGTCAGAAAATCCTAATGTACACTAGCGTTAATATACTGACACAGACACTATATTTTGTATTAATGCATCTGTTTTTCAGATGCAAGAGTCATTGTAAAGGGAGGGGAAGCAGGGTCATATGTGACATTGCCTATTGTAATATCAGCTATTTATAGAGTGGTTACCTGTTATGGTAATCCAGCTTGTAATGAAAATAAGAATTCTGAAAAAACTTCTCTGAAAAATTGGCAATATAAGTCTAAAATAACCCCTGAGGCCTGTGTTAAAATTGCAAGATGTCTATTTTTTAGCATATGTTGTGATATGAAAAATAAAGCATTGCTAAAATTTTATCATAAGGGAATTTAACACCAAAAAAACTTGACCTTAAACATTAATTAGTTTTCTTTAAGTTCTTATTTCGGCTTTAACATAAATGTTGGAGCAACAAAACCCCAAAGCATATTAATAAATTACACTGAAGGAGATACATGCTCTTAATCCAGAGTAAAATATAGAATTCATTTATAATTAAAGAGGAAATCATTAAAAAGACTTCGTGGGCCAGGGCTCATCTCACTGAAAGCCCGTACTCCTTTCCCGTTGGCAGAATACTACTCAGACAGCACAGGGTGAGGATAACACAGTGTGGCAATGCTTTATTGAACCACCAATAGACAGTAAAATATAGTTACTTCCAAGCAAGTACATAATATGGTGCAAATGACAGAGTCTGACCATTCCACTGTCTTGCCAGGAATAAGAACATCTGCAATTTCGAGCTTCCAGGGAAAACTACCCCAACCACTGACACCCCTCTTTTGTAGGGCACCCACAAAGAGGAGCTGACAGAGTCGGAAGCTGTTGGAAGCTGACAGAGTACATTAAGATATGTGGCCACTGGCCAGGTGACGTGATTGTCCCAACTTAGGTTCTCCAAGCATCTTTGAGAGTTCAGCAATGGTCAATGGAGCACATCTGTGTTTGTCCAGCTGGAGCCGTGGTCGCTTAAACTGACATCCTGTAGAGTGTCAAATCTATATTTCTCTGATTGAAACCATGGTGCCTTGGCTACTGTCATGTAGAGTTCTGGAAAGAGAGGCTAATCTTCCTTTTATAATTCAAAGATCTTATTCAGATATTTTTACATAGGATTAGGGGAAGGTGGGAAGAGATCATCTCTTATTGTTCGAGTGTTCAAACAACCTTGAATAGTTTGTCCTTCACTATTTGCAGAACAACAAGCTGCATGGACTGATACAATGAGTAATCATAGTAACAAACATTGATTGTTAAATTATCCTGTGCCTTTTTTTTCCGAAGGATAATAGAGCAATAATCTTTAAGGACTGATACAATAGGTAAACACCAGCAGTCAGGAAGGAAATGAGCATAAAGATACTCAAACCTATAAGTCATAGCAAGGGCAGTTTAAAATGTTATTTGGAGGATTAAATCTGTTCCTTAAAAAGAGTATATTATCAGAAAATGCCCTATTGTTTAAATCAGTTTTCGTTTTACATTTCTTTTGTGTTAGCACTTTGTATTGCAAATTGTATTTTAAAAAAAAATGTTTTCTATGACCAAGTGTTATTTCCTGAAGCAATAGGAAGTTAAAGTCTAAAAAAGTCTAAGCAGAGATTATGCAGTTTCAGTTATACATTCAGTAGTTAAAGGGAAACTGTCAGTAGGTATCACGATCCATTTCTTGGATTTGTGTCAGATCTGGATTTCCTCACATTTAAACCTTTTTTCCTTTTCGGCCATCGGCGGTTAATATGAGTTTTTGCCCCCGGTGGCCGCTGGTGTTACTACAACTGTAGATTAAACCTACAATGATTAAGTGAGTCAAATGCCCACATGAAACAACTCCATATATTGTGTCACAAAGACCTTAACACATATCACATACGAAAAATAGTTTATTTATTGACACATATTAAAACTTTTTATCAAAGAATGAGTATACATAACGGTGAAAAGACAAAAGGGAAGCCCCAGACTTATTAAGTGTCTATAAGAGCACAAATTAGCACAGAAGTAATCACATAATAGTGTCCCAACATTATCAGGGTATGCGATGGATAAATACATGTATATTTACCAATTGGTAAAAAGATTACAATTACAATCAAACACTAGGGACCTTACATAGTCACAAAAAAGTATAAATACTACTGCATGGAGACCCCTAGTCCCCGCTACCCCTCAGACACTGAAATAAAGTGCTGAAAATAGTGCAAGCTACAAACACAGAAAAATAATCATACCTATGTGGGAGCCTGATATGCCGCACCAATGCCCGACATGTTTCGCCCGATAGGGCTTCCTCGGGGGGCTGTGTGGTGGATGCTATGGCCAGTGGTCTTATATAGAGACCGCATTCATTAAAATTCATGGCACATACCATCTTTACAGATCGCGCATGCGCAGATCGCATACAAACCCCCATCGCGTCACTTCCGGCCATCCCGGAACTCCGTCAGAGCTAGCGCAGCAATGGGAACCATAGCAACGCTGACGCTTAGCGGATCGGTGTGAATGCCTTCGGAGGCACGACAGGTGAGACACCCCTACGCATGCGCTACATCTGCTGTATTAAGGACCAGATGCATACACTTTATATGAAATGAAAAAATGCATAACCGCATATCTCACAGATATATACCAAACATCAGTATACATCTCCAAAGAGATCCTATTGCACAGTAAATTAGAACAGTACATATTAAATTTGCATTGTATAAAATACACTACCGAAGTTATACATTTTACACATTTAGAGGTACAGGGCAACACATTCCCCCCTAAATTCATAAAACCCATGTATAGCATCACTAGGAAAACTTTTTTTTTCCGGTCCAGTAGTGTTGTCAAATACATCAGATTGGCATGCATTTCTCCATTTCATTTCTTGCAGACTCAATTAGAATGTTCCAATCAGACACCAGTTCAAATGAGTATATATATCCTCATCAAGAAAACTATATGACACAAACAAATAAATAAAAACATATAAAATTAATTATATGAATATAGCATATAAAAGTTAAAAACAATAGAAACCCAGGTATTATTCAGAGGAATAACATGAAGGACAATTGTTCATTCAGTCCATGGGGGGACATTGTGCCCAGGGTGACAGTCCACCGACATTCAAGTTGCGCCAAGGCACGTTTGATGTTGCCTCCTCTTGCTCCACAATGGATATGGTCAATCCCCCGCACTGAAAAACCAGTTGGGTTTGAGCCATGGCGCAACCTAAAATGTCTGGGGATTGGTTTCAAACTCGGAACATAGGTGGATTCTCCTGCCGCCACAATGTCCCTCACATGCTCACGTGTCCTTACACAGAGCTCATGGGACGTAGGACCCACATATACAAGTCCGCAGGGACACATTGCATAATATATCACACATCTTGTGCTACACCGGCCGCGTCCCATGCGCAGTGCTGGTTCAGATTTATTAATGACGTATTTATAATTTGGCAAGGGACCGAGCCTGGCTTCATGGACTTCATTGGGTCTTTAAATATAAATGATTTGAAAATTAAATTGACGCATAAAATCAATGCGAGAGAGATTGACTTTCTAGATGTCAAGATAATGGTGGATGGGACTGGAAAAATCCAGACTGATGTCTTCGGAAAGGAGACCGTGGTCAATTCACTATTGCACGCTTCATCAGCCCATACCCCATACACCATACAGGCTGTGCCTATAGGCCAATTTCTGAGAATGAAAAGAGTATGTTCAACCAGTGAGGCTTTTCAAGACCAGGCTCATGACCTCAGTTCCAGGTTCCGTGAGCGTGGATATAGTAATCGATGCATTAAAAAGGGTTATCGCCGGGCTCGGAGAACCCCTGTGACCAGTTCCTCTGTGGGTTTGTATGGGAGGTAAACAAAAACGACATGCCCCTTAGGTTTATATCCACATTTAATGGTCAGTGGTATAACATGTGTCGGATCCTTCAGAAACACTGGTCAGTTCTCCAGACCGATTCCAGACTAAAATGGGTTCTTCCATCAAGCACACTTATGACAGCTCGCAGAGGTAAAAACTTAAAAAGATCTATTGGTAAGGAGCCATTATGTACCGGCCCCACCTAAAAACTTCTTTGGGACACAGAGGGTGGGGTTGTGTCCCTTGTTGCTCGTGTCGGGTATGTGCAAATATCTGCAGAGCAACAATATTTACTTCTTCTGATGGCTCCAAGGAGTACCAAATTTTGTCACACATCTCGTGTAGCACAAGATGTGTGATATACAGTTGTGGCCAAAAGTATTGACACCCCTGAAATTTTGTCAGATAATACTCAGTTTCTTCCTGAAAATTATTGCAAACACAAATTCTTTGGTATTATCATCTTCATTTAATTTGTCTTAAATGAAAAAACACAAAAAGAATTGTCCTAAAGCCAAATTGGATATAATTCCACACCAAACATAAAAAAGAGGGTGGACAAAATTATTGGCACTGTTCGAAAAATCATGTGATGCCTCTCTAATTTGTGTAATTAACAGCACCTGTAACTTACCTGTGGCACCTAACAGGTGTTGGCAATAACTAAATCACACTTGCAGCCAGTTGACAAGGATTAAAGTTGACTCAACCTCTGTCCTGTGTCCTTGTGTGTACCACACTGAACATGGAGAAAAGAAAGAAGACCAAAGAACTGTCTGAGGACTTGAGAAACCAAATTGTGAGGAAGCATGAGCAACCTCAAGGCTACAAGTCCATCTCCAAAGACCTGAATGTTCCTGTGTCTACCCTGCGCAGTGTCATCAAGAAGTTTAAAGCCCATGGCACTGTGGCTAACCTTCCTAGATTTGGACGGAAAAGAAAAATTGACAAGAGATTTCAATGCAAGATTGTGCGGATGTTGGATAAAGAACCTCGGATAACATCCAAACAAGTTCAAGCTGCCCTGCAGTTCGAGGGTACAACAGTGTCAACCCGTACTATCCGTTGGCGTCTGAATGAAAAGGGACTGTATGGTAGGAGACCCAGGAAGACCCCACTTCTTACCCCGAGACATAAAAAAGCCAGGCTGGAGTTTGCCAAAACTTACCTGAAAAAGCCTAAAACGTTTTGGAAGAATGTTCTCTGGTCAGATGAGACAAAAGTAGAGCTTTTTGGGCAAAGGCATCAACATAGAGTTTACAGGAGAAAAAAGAGGCATTCAAAGAAAAAAACATGGTCCCTACAGTCAAACATGGCGGAGGTTCCCTGATGTTTTGGGGTTGCTTTGCTGCCTCTGGCACTGGACTGCTTGACCGTGTGTGCATGGCATTATGAAGTCTGAAGACTACCAACAAATTTTGCAGCATAGTGTGAGAAAGCTGGGTCTCCCTCAGAGGTCTTGGGTCTTCCAGCAGGACAATGACCCAAAACACACTTCAAAAAGCAATAGAAAATGGTTTGAGAGAAAGCACTGGAGACTTCTAAGGTGGCCAGCAATGAGTCCAGACCTGAATCCCATAGAACACTTGTGGAGAGATCTAAAAATGGCAGTTTGGAGAAGGCACTCTTCTAATATCAGGGACCTGGAGCAGTTTGCCAAAGAAGAATGGTCTAAAATTCCAGCAGAGCATTGTAAGAAACTCATTGATGGTTACCGGAAGCGGTTGGTCGCAGTTATTTTGGCTAAAGGTTGTGCAACCAAGCATTAGGCTGAGGGTGCCAACACTTTTGTCTGGCCCATTTTTGGAGTTTTGTGTGAAATGATCAATGTTTTGCTTTTTGCTTGATTCTCTTTTGTGTTTTTTCATTTAAGACAAATTAAATGAAGATAATAATACCAAAGAATTTATGATTGCAATCATTTTCAAGAAGAAACTGAGTATTATCTGACAAAATTGCAGGGGTGTCAATACTTTTGGCCACAACTGTATTATGCAATGTGTCCGTGCGGACTTATATATGTGGGTCTTACGTCCCGTGAGCTCCGTGTAAGGGCAAGTGAGCATGTGAGGGACATTGTGGCGGCAGGAGAATCCACCGATGTTTCGAGTTTGAAACTAATCCCCAGACATTTTAGGTTGCGCCATGGCTCAAACCCAACTGGTTTTTCAGTGCGGGGGATTGACCGTATCCTTTGTGGAGCAAGAGGAGGCAACATCAAACGAGCCTTGGCGCAACTTGAATGTTGGTGAATTGTCACCCTGGGCACAATGTTCCTCCATGGACAGAATGAACAATTGTCCTTCACGTAATTTCTCTGAATAATACCTGGGTTTCTATTGTTTTTAACTTTTATATGCTATGTTCATATAATTAATTTTATATGTTTTTATTTATTTGTTTGTGTCATTTAGTTTTCTTGATGAGGATATATATATACTCATTTGAACTGCTGTCTGATTGGAAGATTCTAATTGAGTCCGCATGAAATGAAATGGAGAAACACATGCCAATCTGATGTATTTGACAATACTACTGGACCTGAAAAAAAAAGCTTTCCTAGTGACGCTATACATGGGTTTTATGAATTTAGGGGGGAATGTGTTGCCCTGTAACCCTAAATGTGTAAAATGTATAACTTCGGTTGTGTATTTGATACAATGCAAATTTAATGTGTACTGTTCTGATTTACTGTGCAATAGGATCTCTTTGGAGATCTATCCTGATGTTTGGTATATATCTGTGAGATATGCTGTTATGCATTTTTTCATTGATGCATATAAAGTGCATGCATCCGGTCCTTAATACAGCAGATGTAGCGCATGCGTAGGGGCTAGTGTTGAGCGATACCTTCCAATATCGGGAAATATCGGATCAGATTGGATCGGATCGATACCCAAAAAGCATCGGATATCGCCGATTCCGATACCGGAAACCAATGCAAGTCAATGGGATAGAAATATTGGAATTAAAATAAACCCTTTCTTTCCTTGTAGGTTAATTCTACATGAAGGAAAACAATTAAGAATAATGTAGAATGTATTGGGGGAGGTGGAGGAAACACTAAAGGCATAGAGGTTTAGCCCAATCAAATGGAATAGTAGGAATACATTTTTTTTTAAGACGTTCGGAGTTACAAAGATATTGACTATGTTAACCTTTTTTATATTTTGTCAGATATGTATGTTTCACTACTTACATGCTCTTCACCTTCTTTTTTACTTCTCCCACACTTTCTCCTTCATCTTCAGCAGCAGCAGCATCTTTTTCATCAACTTCTTCACCTTATTCATCTTCTTCTTCTTCACATTCTTCCTATTATTCTTTTTTTTTACATTCTTCATATTCTTCTTATTCAACTATTATTCTTCTTCATATTCTACTTCTTCATCTTCTTCCCAATCTTCTTCTTCATCATATTCTTATTTGTGACAGGCATTCCTGTAGCTATTATCTATAAAAGTTTGAAGATTACATCTTCCGTTCTGCCTGTCACAAAAGATTTACAACAGGATTTATCCGCGTTCAGTTTGGCCTGCAGCAGCAGGCATTTTCCAGGGGCACTACGAGGAGGAATGGACTCACCCCCATACACTGCTTAGTCTTCTTCTGCTTATAATTTAGATAATATCTTTTGCTCTGATTTTTAGTCTTATGCTTAATGTTCTTCTGCTTTTTGTTCTTCTGCTTCTTGGTCTTCTGTCTATTGTTGTTCTGTATCTTGGTGTTTGTCTTCTTGTTCTTTGTCCTCTTGGTAATCTTCTTCAGAGTCATCTTCTTGGTCTTCTTTGGGGTGGTCTTCAGGGTCGTTGTCTTCAGGATCGTCGTCTTTGGGGTCGTCGTCTTTTTCGGGGTGGTCTTCAGGGTCGTCGCCTTCAGGGTCATCGTCTTCGGGGTCGTCGTCTTCTTCGGGGTGGTCTTCAGGGTCGTCATCAGGGAGATCCAGAGTGATTACCAAAAACCATTTCAAAAAGCTTGAACTTGGAAATGTAGCAGAAGGTACAAGAAGGCTGAGGAACTGCCAAGAACCAGCTGACGCTACTGGAACCCGGATGGGTAGCAGAAGGAACAAGAGCCAATGGCACTACCGAGGACCTGCTGATGGTACTGGAACCCGGTTACTAAGCAGGAGGTGCCTGTGCTAGAAAGCACTACCAAGGACCAGCATACGTTGCTGGAACTCGGATACCGAAAAGGAGGCACCTAAGCCAAAGGCACTGCCGAGAACCAGCTGATGGTACTGGAATCCGGATGGGTAGCAGAAGGAACAAGAGCCAATGGCACTTCCAAGGACCAGCTGATGGTACTGGAACCCGGTTACTAAGCAGGAGGTACCTGTTATGAGCTCATTTTCTGCTCCACCAGCTGGGAGTTCTCCTTCTGTTCTCCCTCTGGTGGTGACAGGAGGTAGTGAGGTTAGTTATATTGGTAATGGTCTGCCACCTGATGAGGAGGATAATGATTGGATCTCTGGAGTATCAGACTGAATATAAGACAGCCGACGCCCTATCCTGTTGCTGGTGATTCAGTCTGCTTCTCAGGTCTTGGACTTCAGCTCTGCTCCAGTCTTCTCAAGTTAAGTTTTGTTTTTTGCTAATGTTCACACTTGCTCTTGTTGGTCAGCTCAGTTTTTGTGCGGTCAGCCAGCCCGGCTGGGCTGTGCTGAATTTCCACTCTTATTTATTTGTATTTGCCAATTTGCCTTTTGTCCTTTATTAGATTGGCCTCTTTTTTGCTCTTTCTGAGAATATTTCAGAGTGCTGATATAGTGGGAGAAGTCTAGTGACTTCAGGGTTAATTTTGTTATCAGAAGTGTTGGACATTATTTTGGGTAGGGTTTTTTGGCAGATTGCAGACAGTATCTTTCCTTTCCTGTCCTTTCAAGTTAGTTTGGCCCCATCGTTTGCTCAGCCTATTTTCCTGCCTTTGTTTGTGTTTTCATCTTGCTACACCGTCAATACCTGTGGGGGCTGTCTTTCCTTTGGGGTCTGCTCTGGGGGAGTTAGTTTTCCCTTTTCTTACTTTAGGCTTATTTAGTTCTCCGGTTGTGACGAGGCGTCCAGGACCATCGTAGGCACGCTCCACGACTGCTGCTAGTTGTGTGTTAAGATCAGGGATCTGCAATCTGCATAGTTACCAACCTCTCTGGTTTTCTGAGACTTAGCGGGTGTTGTTTTTCTCCTCGGTGACCCATTCATAACAGGTACCTGTGCCAGAAAGTACTACCAAGGACCAGCAGACGTTGCTGGAACTCGGATACCGAGAAGGAGGCACCTAAGCCAAAGGCACTGCTGAGAACTAGCTGACGGTACTGGAACCCGGATAGGTAGCAGAAGGTACCCCTGAAAAACAAAGTTGCAAGGCCGCAAGCCGGCCGCAGTTACCAAAACCAACAGTCCTACAGGGGGTGCTTGTCCTTTTGGCACTATGGAACCAGCCTTTAAACAGAGGCTGGACAGACATCTGACTGGGATGATTTAGCGAATCCTGCTTTGTGCAGGGGGTTGGACCAGATGGCCCAGGAGGCCCCTTCCAACTCTATGATTCTATGATTCTATCCCGCAGCCCACATAGGAAGCACCTAAACTGCAGGCACCATAGAGTTGGCTAACCCGACCGCAACACGACAAGACAATGTATTGGTGGCAAAGTGACGTTGACACTACCCGGAAACAACTGGCGTGCTGGAACCTGGCTGGGCAGGAGGGAGTACCCGTGCCAAAGACACTGCCGAGAACCAGCTGATGGTGCTGGAACCCAGATGGGTAGCAGAAGCTACAAGAGCCAATGGAACTACCGAGGACCAGCTGACGGTGCTGGAACCCGGAGGGGCAGCAGAAGGAACAAGAGCCAATGGCACTACCAAGGACCAGCTGATGGTACTGGAACCCGGTTACTAAGCAGGAGGTACCTGTGCTAGAAAGCACTACCAAGGACCAGCAGACGTTGCTGGAACTCAGACACCGAAAGGGAGGCACCTAAGCCAAAGGCACTGCCGAGAACCAGCTGACGGTACAGGAACCCGGATGGATAGCAGAAGGAACAAGAGCTAATGGAACTACCGAGAATTAGCTGACGGTACTGGAACCCAGATGGGTAGCAGAAGGAACAAGAGCCAATGGCACTACCGAGGACCAGCTGATGGTACTGGAACCCGGTTACTAAAAGCAGGAGGTACCTGCGCCAGAAAGCACTACCAAGGACCAGCAGACGTTGCTGGAACTCAGATACCGAGAAGGAGGCACCTAAGCCAAAGGCACTGCCGAGAACCAGCTGATGGTCCTGGAACCCGGATAGGTAGCAGAAGGTACCCATGAAAAACAAAGTTGCAAAGCTGCAAGCCGGCCGCAGTTACTGAAACCCACAGTCCTACAGGGGGTGCTTGTCCTATTGGCACTACGGAACCAGCCTTTATTACCAGATCCCGCAGCCCACATAGGAAGCACCTAAACTGCAGGCACCATAGAGTCGGCTAACCCGACCGCAACACGACAGGACAATGTATTGGTGACAAAGTGACGTTGACTCTACCCGGAAACAGCTGGCGTGCTGGAACCTGGCTGGGCAGGAGGGAGTACCCGTGCCAAAGACACTGCCGAGAACCAGCTGATGGTGCTGGAACCCGGATGGGTAGCAGAAGCTACAAGAGCCAATGGAACTACCGAGGACCAGGTGACGGTGCTGGAACCCGGAGGGGCAGCAGAAGGAACAAGAGCCAATGGCACTACCAAGGACCAGCTGATGGTACAGGAACCCGGTTACTATGCAGGAGGCACCTGTGCTAGAAAGCACTACTAAGGACCAGCAGACGTTGCTGGAACTCGGACACCGAAAAGGAGGCACCTAGGCCAAAGGCACTGCCGAGAACCAGCTGACGGTACTGGAACCCAGATGGGTAGCAGAAGGAACAAGAGCCAATGGAACTACCGAGGACCAGCTGACGGTGCTGGAACCCAGAGAGGTAGCAGAAAGAATGAGAGCCAATGGCACTGCCGAGGACCTGCTGATGGTACTGGAACCCGGTTACTAAGCAGGAGGTACCTGTGCCAGAAAGCACTACCAAGGACCAGCAGACGTTGCTGGAACTCGGATACCGAGAAGGAGGCACCTAAGCCAAAGGCACTGCCGAGAACCAGCTGACGCTACTGGAACCAGGATGGGTAGCAGAAGGTACCCATGAAAAACAAAGTTGCAAGGCCGCGAGCCGGCCGCAGTTACCGAAACCCACAGTCCTTACAGGGGGTGCTTGTCCTATTGGCACTACGGAACCAGCCTTTATTGCCAGATCCCGCAGCCGACATAGGAAGCACCTAAACTGCAGGCACCATAGAATCGGCTAACCCGACCACAACATGACAGGACAAAGTTTTGGAGGCAAAGTGACGTTGACACTTCCCGGAAACAGCTGGCGTGCTGGAACCAAGCTGGACAGGAGGGAGTACCCATGCCAAAGACACTGCCGGGAACCAACTGGCGGTGCTGGAACCCAGGGTCAATAGTACAAACAGAGTGGAGGCAGAGTCCTAATTGGAGCAAGTTTAAAATCTGTAGTTGTGTGAGTGTGAACAGAGCAGGAGAAATTGCCGGACACACAGCTTGGGATCAGCTGACATTACTGAACCCCAATAACACTGGAGCATATGTTGACTGTGCAGATGGCACTTCTGAGCAGCAACTGGCGGTGTTGGAGCCCAGGGTTAATTCTACAAACATAGTGGAGCCAGATGACTAATTGGATCGAGATTAATATCTGTTGTAGACTACTACTAATTTTAAACTTGCTCCAATTAGGCCTCTGGCTCCACTCTGTTTCTAATATTTACCCTGGGCTCCAACACCGCCAGTTGCTGCTCAGAAGTGCCTTCTGCACAGTCAACACTTGCTCCTGTGTTATTGGGGTTCAGTAACGTCAACTGTTCCACTGCTGTGTGTCCGGCAATTTCTCCTGCTCTGTCCACATTCCCATGTGAAAAAAGAGAAAAAAAGAAAAAAAAAGCCAGCTCACCTAAAGGCATGTGTAGTGGATAGCCCGGACCACGTGCAGTCTTCACGCAGTAACCAAGGAAAAAGAAAAAAGGTCCAGCTTTGCAAATTCAAGTCCAATTTATTGTTAAAAACAAGTCCAAAACAGAGCAAAAAATGGTGTGTTCACATGAGTAACAAGTTGTAGATTACGCGTTTCGAACAATAGCTTGTTCTTTCTCAAAACTACTTCCCTTGGGTGTTACTGCAATATATACTCTTTACACCCAGTAAATTACAAACACATGGTGTGAAGGGAGAAAAAAAAAAAAAAAAAAAAAAAAGGGGAGAGGGAAACATGTGTGAGATATAAAAAATAACATTACAAAGTAAAACACATTTTTTGTGAAAAGAGGGGGGAGCCAAAAAAGAATAAAAAAAAAACAAAAAACAATTTTTATAAAAGTTTTTTTGTGCATATATATATATATATATATATAAATACAATTATAATAACATCAATAATGAAACATAATTTCTCTTTTGGCATTCAATCCATTTGGAAAGCATGTATTTAGATAGAAAATCCAATATGCTTCGCGTGTTAGAAGACGTTTTTTCAGATCTCCACCTCTTATATGTGGTGTTATTCTCTCAATGCCCATGACACGAAAAAATTCAGTACTTCTTTGGTGTTCATTAATGAAGTGTCTGGATGCAGATGAGATGGAGCGATTAATACTGGAAGGAGATAAGATGTCAGTTATATGTTCAGATATGCGAGTCTTGAGCATGCGAGATGTGCAGCCCACATATCTCAAGTTGCATTTGGAGCAGGCAATCACATATACTACATTTTTACTATTGCAATTAATATATTGTTTTATTTTATGTTCATTACACTTAGTACCATCAAAAAAGGAATGAACATTATTAGAATGTGCACATGTTCTGCATCTAGAAGTGCCGCAGCGGTAAAAACCGCAGCAGTGTAGCCATGTCCGAGATCCAGTTTTAGAGCTAAAAAAGCTAGGAGACACTATGTCTGATAAGGTGTTGGCTTTTTTTAGCAACCACTCTGCAGCCGTTAGATAAAATGCTAGACAAAACCTCATCTTCAAACAGAATAGGTAGATGTTTCAAGAAGAGTGCTTTAATGGTGTTAAACTGAGAACTATATTGGATAGAGCAAACCATCTTATCTGGATTTTTATCATTATTATATACCTTTGGCAATAACAAATCATGTCTTTTTTTCTTTTGTACAATTTTCTTTGCTCTATCAAGACACCAATTAGAGTAAGAAAATTGTACAAAAGAAAAAAAGACATGATTTGTTATTGCCAAAGGTATATAATAATGATAAAAATCCAGATAAGATGGTTTGCTCTATCCAATATAGTTCTCAGTTTAACACCATTAAAGCACTCTTCTTGAAACATCTACCTATTCTGTTTGAAGATGAGGTTTTGTCTAGCATTTTATCTAACGGCTGCAGAGTGGTTGCTAAAAAAGCCAACACCTTATCAGACATTGTGTCTCCTAGCTTTTTTAGCTCTAAAACTGGATCTCGGACATGGCTACACTGCTGCGGTTTTTACCGCTGCGGCACTTCTAGATGCAGAACATGTGCACATTCTAATAATGTTCATTCCTTTTTTGATGGTACTAAGTGTAATGAACATAAAATAAAACAATATATTAATTGCAATAGTAAAAATGTAGTATATGTGATTGCCTGCTCCTAATGCAACTTGAGATATGTGGGCTGCACATCTCGCATGCTCAAGACTCGCATATCTGAACATATAACTGACATCTTATCTCCTTCCAGTATTAATCGCTCCATCTCATCTGCATCCAGACACTTCATTAATGAACACCAAAGAAGTACTGAATTTTTTCGTGTCATGGGCATTGAGAGAATAACACCACATATAAGAGGTGGAGATCTGAAAAAACGTCTTCTAACACGCGAAGCATATTGGATTTTCTATCTAAATACATGCTTTCCAAATGGATTGAATGCCAGAAGAGAAATTATGTTTCATTATTGATGTTATTATAATTGTATTTATATATATATATATATATATATATATATATATGCACAAAAAAACTTTTAAAAAAATTGTTTTTTTTTTTGTTTTTTTTTATTCTTTTTTGCTTTCTTTTTTGGCTCCCCCCTCTTTTCACAAAAAATGTGTTTTACTTTGTAATGTTATTTTTTATATCTCACACATGTTTCCCTCTCCCCTTTTTTTTTTTTTTTCTCCCTTCACACCATGTGTTTGTAATTTACTGGGTGTAAAGAGTATATATTGCAGTAACACCCAAGGGAAGTAGTTTTGAGAAAGAACAAGCTATTGTTCGAAACGCGTAATCTACAACTTGTTACTCATGTGAACACACCATTTTTTGCTCTGTTTTGGACTTGTTTTTAACAATAAATTGGACTTGAATTTGCAAAGCTGGACCTTTTTTCTTTTTCCACATTCCCATGTGGACAGAGCAGGAGAAATTGCTGAACACACAGCAAGGGATCAGCTGACGTTACTGAGCCCCAGTAACACAGGAGCAAGTGTTGATTATGCAGACAGCACTCTGAGCAGCAACTGGCGGTGTTGGAGCCCAGGGTCAATCAGGGTGTAGGCTGAGGCCTAATTGGAGCAAGTTTAATATCTGATGTAGTGTGAATGTGGAGGGAGCAGGAGATATTGCCGGACACACAGCAGAGGAGCAGCTGGCGTTACTGAACCCCACTAACACAGGAGCTAGTGTTTTTCTCTGTGCAGACGGCACTTCTGAGCAGCAACTGGCGGTGTTGGAGCCCTGGGTCAATCAGGGTTTAGGCTGAGGCCTAATTGGAGCAAGTTTAATATCTGATGTAGTGTGAATGTGGAGGGAGCAGGAGATATTGCCGGACACACAGCAGAGGAGCAGCTGGCGTTACTGAACCCCACTAACACAGGAGCTAGTGTATTTCTCTGTGCAGACGATACTTCTAAGCAGCAACTGGTGGTGTTGGAGCCCAGGGTCAATCAGTTCAGGTGGTAGGAACATGAACACAACAGGAGACCTGGATACTGTTGCCAACCAATTATTTAATCTGGAAGAGGACTGGCAAATTCCGGTGAGATCCAGGCCTTGTTCATTTTCAGAAAAGTAAGTCGGTCAACATTATGGGAGGATAGTCGCATGCGACGGTCTGTTAGTACACCACCTGCGGCACTAAAGACGCGTTCCGATAATACACTGGCAGCAGGGCAAGCCAGCACCTCCAATGCATACTGGATAAGCCCTGGCAATGTATTCAGCTTAGAGACCCAAAACTTAAAGGGGGAAGAGCCGTCTGGGAGTACACTGAGAGGGCAAGACATGTAGTCTGTCACCATCTGACGGAAACGTTGCCTCCTGCTGACTGGAGCCGTCTGTGATGGTGTAGACATTTGTGGCGGGGACACAAAACTTTGCCACATTTGGGCCATACTGGTCTTGCCTTGTGCTGAGGCGCTGCTTCTGCTCCCTCTTTGTGCAGAGCTTCCTCCACTGCCTCGACGCACAGAGCTGCTTTGTAAAGCACTAGCAGCACTGCTCTCGGGTGGAATGGAAAACATGATGGAATGCACCAGTGTGTCTTGGTACTCCCGCATTTTACGCTCCCGGTTCAACAGTGTTATGAGGCTTTGCAAGTTGTCCCGGTAGCGAGGATCTAGGAGGGAGTACACCCAATAATCAGACGTGTTGAGAATGTGGGCGAGGCGGTGGTTGTTTCTCAGGCACTGCAGCATGAAATCAACCATGTGCTGCAGACTCCCAACTGGCCAAGAAATGCTGTCCCCTGCTGGAGGCGTCATCTCTGCCTGCTCTGCATCACCCCACCCTTGCTCTACATACTGACTACTAGAGCATTGTGTACCTCACTCCTCTGAAGAGATGTCTTCCTCCTCCATTGACTCCTCCTCATCCTCCTCACAAAGTGTCCCCTGCCTAGGCCTTTGTGAGGAACCACGTTGGGCAGACTGTCCAGAAGCAGATGGCATTTGTGACTCCTCATCCTCCATCTCTTCCAAAACCTCCTCCCTTAATGCTTGCAGTGTTTTTTGAAGCAGGCAGATAAGGGGGACAGTCATGCTGACTAGTGCATCATCTGCACTCGACATCTGCGTGGAATCATCAAAGACAAGCAAAACGTGGCAGATGTCCTTCATAGAGGCCCATTCAGTGGTGGTGAAGTGTGAACGGCGCGCAGTGCGACTTGTTTGCGCATGATGCAGCTGGTACTCCATTACTGCTGCCTGCTGCTCACACAACTGCTCCAACATATGTAACGTTGAATTCCACCTGGTGGGTAGGTCACATATGATGCGATGTTCCAGAAGCCGGAATCGGCGCTGCAGAGCTGCAATGCGCGATCTTGCCATGCTGGAACACCGCAAATGAGCGCACTCTATGCGGACCTTGTGCAGCAGTGCATCAAGATCCGGATAGTCCCTCAAAAAACTCTGCATGACCAAGTTGAGCACATGTGCCAGACATGGGATGTGAGTGAGGTTGCCTAGGCCCAGAGCTGCCACCAGATTTCGGCCATTGTCACACACTACCAAGCCTGGCTGGAGATTCGGTGGCACAAACCACACGTCGCTCTCCTGCTTGATGGCAATCCAGAGCTCCTGCGCTGTGTGGCTTCGATTCCCAGAGAAATTAAATTCAGTATGGCCTGCTGACGTTTGGCCATGGCTGTGCGTAACAGGTAAGCGTTCACGGGTCCATGTGGAGGCAGACCATGACGGCTCCTGCAGCACTGATTCAGAGGAACTGGAGTATGAGGAGGAGTCAATGTGTACAGACTGGATTCCTGCAATCTTTGGAGTTGGCAGAACACGTACAGCGCCACTTTCAAGATCTGTACCCGGCTCCACAACATTTACCCAATGGGCAGTGAGGGAAAGGTATCGTCCCTGTCCATGGTTACTGGACCACACATCGGTGGTCAGGTGGACCTTGCTACTGACGGTGTTTAGTAGCGCATGTTTAATTTTTCCCTCCACATGCTTTTGCAGGGCAGGGAAGGCTTGCCTGCTGAAATAAAACTTGCTGGGCACGTTGTATTGTGGGACTGCCAATGCCATGAAGTTACGGAAGGTGTCAGTCTCCACCTTTCTGAATGAAAGCATTTCAATGGACAGTAGTTTTGCAATACCAGCATTCAGAGCCTGTGCTCAGGGTTGGTTTGCCAAGTATGGCCACCTTTTCTCCCATGTCTGTGCTACTGATGGCTGTAGAGTGGCCTGGGAGTGTGAGGATGACAGGAAACGTGGTGCTGTGGGTGGAATTACACTGGGTCTCTGCAACAGTGCCAGAGGTTCTTCCATGGCGATCCTGTGAGGAAGCCGAACCAGCTGTGTGTGAGCTGGAGGAAGAGGCTACAACACGAGCTGAAGAGGTGGTAGGTGGTGCTGTAGGTTGACTTACGTCTTCAGTGTGTCTTTGTAACTCCACCACGTGCTTGGTCCGCACATGTTTACACATATTTGTGGTATTGAGATTGCTGACACTTTTCCCTCTTTTGACTTTCTGATTACACAGCTTGCATTTGACAAAGCAAATGTCATCTGCAACGTTGTAAAAAAAAGGACCACGCACTGCAAGTCCTCGGAGCGCCCGTTTTGGATTTTGGAAGAGGAATGCTCCTAATGGGTGCCGAAGTGGAAGCTACAGGCAACCAAGTCAGCCCCCTCCCTCTCCCTCCTGTTTTGGCCATTCGGGGAAGCTCTTCCTCAGAGCTGCTCCCACCACCTTCCTGTTCGTCACGCCATTATGGGTCAAGGACCTCATCATCTACACTACCCTCTTCAAACACCTGCTTCTCCTGGGTAGTCTCGCCAGCATAGAATGTACCAGAATGTGGCACCTGAGTCTCATCATCAGATGCGTACTGAGGTGTGCTGACCATAGGCACTCCTCAGAATCCACAAAAGAAGAAAGGGAGCACTCATTGAGTTGAAGAAACTTCACACATTTATTGACATATAAATCACATGTCGGGCCGGGGGAGTGACATAAGGAGTGCAAAAAGGCTGACAATGGCCGTTTCACGCTACACGAGTGCTTCGACTGGTCACTCCCCCGTCCCGACATGTGATTTATATGTCAATAAATGTGTGAAGTTTCTTCAACTCGACGAGTGCTACCTTTCTTCTTTTGTGGATTCTGAGGATCGTCTATTTCCAGGTCAAGCACCCGAGTCTACCAGTTGTCAGGTTCCTGTACACCGCGCACCATTCAGGAGTACACGGTAACAGGAGTGCCATCCGCGTTTTTTCTTGATTCATTTATGACCATAGGCACTGGCCCACCCGCCTCTTCAGATTCAGAGAGACAAAGCAGTTGCGCATCACTGCATACTCCCTCTTCTTCACATTCTAGAATGCTGCTTTGCTGGCCCCCTCTTTCCAAGCCAAGAGATTCAGAGAACAGTAGTAGAGATGGCTCCTGTCCAGGGCTCTCTGACTGCTTGGGCAATTTGGCAGGTGGTGAAGAGACAGATGGTTGCTCTTCAGTGCTCTGGACCTGAGAGTATGTGGAAGTAATTGAAGTTGATGTGTTAGCTGCCATCCATCCGACAACGGCTTCAATTTGTTCCTCCTACAGCAGTGGAGTACGGTGAGCTCCTACAAAGCTGCGCATAAAGGACTGTTCCCTGGTAAAACTGGGGGATGCTGAGTCACTGGTGCCCTCAGCAGGCCAGAATCCCCACGTCCTCTCCCTGCTGAAACTCCACGCCCACGACCATGTGCCTTACTCCCTGCCTTCTTCATCTTGGTAGACTGATAAAGATAGGCAGAAAAGTACTAAGGGCTTAGTGTGCTTATTCCTGAACAGCTGCTAACAGGTATAAGAAACACTAATTTTATAAAGTGTGGACTACACTTTAATATAAGCTAATGTGGCCCACACAACTGTAAAGTGGAGTGTTTGGTGAACTTTATTTACGTGTTTTTTTTCACAAAAAAAGGATGTGACCAAAGATGTAAAAGAGAGAGTATCACAAACTTTTGGTAGCTATTACAATGCAGGAAGGTAACCTACAATGCAATAGATGAGGCTCCAAAAAATAGGCTAATACTAATCTGGCTGGGGCTGCAGGGCTCAAGCCAGCAGAAAGGCTCCTCTATCTACCCCTATATAGTGTTTGCAACCAATCTAGCTGGATACAGATGGAAGCACACTAATAGGAGAAATTCAGGAAAAATAAGCAGCACTACAGCAAAAAAGGACAATGTATGAGGCAGTGACGCACGCTGAGCAGACTACAACCAGAGGTGGCTGCAGAACACACTACAGCGTGGGCTGCACTCACACACCGAGACCTCACAGACAGCCGTGAACAGTGCAGAGAACTGTGCACTAGCACTGAAAGGCTGCAGAAAGGCTCGGCTATCTACTCCTATATAGTGTTTGCAACCAATGTAGATAGATATATACGGATGGAAGCACACTAATAGGAGAAATCATGAAAAATGAGCAGCAATAAAACAAAAAAGGACTATGTATGAGGCAGTGAAGCACGCTGAGCGGACTACAACCAGAGGTGGCTGCAGAACACACTACAGCGTGAGCTGCACTCACACACACACACCTTGCAGACAGCTGTGAACAGTGCTGCAAGGCAAAAGAAAGCTCCAAACAGCGGTTGCTAAAGTAGCCTGGGTAAAGCACAATATAGCAAATCGCTATCTCAAACTGTCCATCAGAGTCAAAACAGCAGTGTCCTGTCCCTAACTGAATTCACAGCAGAGTGAACCCAAAATGGCGGCGGCGGCTTTTATAGTGCATCATGACATCATTTCAGTAGCCAATCACAGCCATGCTATTAGTTAACATGCCTACATGCCTAACAGGATGTGCCCACACTTCTTAGGATTCCTCATTGGCTGAATCAAATCAAACTGGCTTATAACATTATGGGAACTTCCGATTCCGGTATTCGAAATGCAAAAAGTATCGGAACTCAGTATCGGAATTCCGATACCACGAATATCGGCCGATACTCGATATTTGCAGTATCGGAATGCTCAACACTAGTAGGGGCGTCTCACTTGTCGTGCCTCTGAAGGCATCCGCACGGATCCGGTAAGCGTCAGCATTGCTATGGTTCCCATTGCTGGCTCTAACAGAGTTCTGGGATGGCCGGAAGTGACGCGACGGGGGTTTGTACGTGATCTGCGCATGCGCGATTTGTAAAGATGGTGTGCGCCATGAATTTTAATGAATGCGGTCTCTATATAAGACCACTGGCCATAGCATCCACCACACAGCCCCCCAGAGGAAGCCCTATCGGGCAAAACGCGTTGGGCATTGGTGCGGCATACCAGGCTCCCACATGGGTATGTTTATTTTTCTGTGTTTGTAGCTTGCACTATTTTCAGCACTTTATTTCAGCGTCTGAGGGGTAGCGGGAACTAGGGGGTTTCCATGCAGTAGTATTTATACTCTTTTGTGACTATGTAAGGTCCCTAGTGTTTGATTGTAATTGTAATCTTTTTACCAATTGGTAAATACACATGTATTTATCCATCGCATACCCTGATAATGTTTGGACACTATTATGTGATTATTTCTGTGCTAATTTGTGCTCTTACAGACACCAGACACTTAATAAGCCTGGTGCTTCCCTTGTGTCTTTTCGCCATTATGTATACTCATTCTTTGATAAAAAGTTTTAACAATATGTGTCAATAAATAAACTATTTTTCGTATGTGATATGTGATAAGATTTTTATGACACAATATATGGAGTTGTTTCATGTGGACATTTGACTCATTTAATCATTGTAGGTTTCTTGTATCTGGAGTCGCCCAGAAAATATGTCCCTTTGAGATTTCTGGTAATCTATAGGTTTGACAATTCTTGTTAAGCTACAACTGTAGATGGACTGCTTGCTGATGGGTTTTCCCCCCCGGTGGCTGCTGGTGTTACTGCATGGTTACTGCATGGCCATTAATTATCTATGCAGGTGGTGACTACGCCCCCCTCCTTCCAATAAAAGGTCGTCAGGCGCTGTAGATCACTGTTGGTTATACACTTGCTCTTGGGAGACCAACCAAGCTGGAGTTCAGGAGCTGACAGAGTTCTGTGGTGCTTCAGTTGTTTGCTGTTGTCAAGTGGCTATCTCTGCTGTCCAAGAGCATTACAGCAGAGCAAGCTAAGTTTTGTTTTGTTTTACCCTGTCTGTTATATCTTTCCTTTGGGTTTTGTGCAGTACACTTTTTCCTGTCTCACCTCCTGGGTAGGGGGTTGGGGCATTTTAGCTTAGGGCTAAACAGGAGACAGGGACAGGTCGGGGACTTGGGCCTCACTACCATTAAGTGTACCCCCAAGTCGAGGAAAGACAGGTCACCCCCTTAGCCTGAGGGGCAGCTCAGGGGCCCAGGTTCCACATCATCTGTTTTCCCCTTACCGCCCCGTGACATTACAACCAACCGTCACATTCTTCCTGGTGAGCCATGGCCCAAATGCAGGTCTTTGCCACACTGCTTCTGTCCCTCACAGATAATCTCAAGGTGCTGCGGGGTGAGGTGGTGCAGCAGCTACAGCAGTTAGTGGGGTTGTGGGCCTTGGCTCAAGTTCAGGCTCAACCAGATCCCAAGATATCTCTCCCTGACCAGTTTTTTAGAAGGAGAGAAAAATTTCTTGCATTTCAGGAGTCCTGTAAACTATATTTCAGGCTCCGCCCCATTCATCAGGGAGTGAGGAACAGCGTGTGGGGATTATTGTCTCCATTCTTAAGGGTGATCCCCAATCCTGGGCCTTCTCCCTGCCGACTGATTCACCATCGTTACGGTCGGTGGATGGATTTTTTGCGGCTCTGGTGCTGGTGTATGGCAATCCAGAAGGCGTCTCTCTAGCGGAAACCCGACTCCGTAAAATCAAGCAGAGGGGGCGGCCGGCTGAGGAATATTGCTCTGAGTTTAGGAGGTGGGCTACGGATACACAGTGGAATGATCCTGCCCTTAGGAGTCATTTTGTACAGGGTCTGTCCCCCTGGTTGCAGGATACTCTAGTGCGGTACGCCGCCCCCAGGTCGCTGGAGGCCGCCATGTCCCTTTCCATCCGGGTGGATAGATGCCTCAGGGAGAGACATACACCATATGTACCCCCTATAGTCCATGCTAGGGAGGATGACACACCTGAACATTCGGAGGAACCCATGCAGCTTGGAGCAGTGATTTCCAAAAAGGGGCTGCCTGCGGTTCACTATGGTGTGGGGGCATGTTTTTACTGTGGGCAGACTGGCCATTTTATAGGAGTCTGCCCAGTGCGTGCCAAATCTTCCATACCACCGAAGAAGCCACCTCCCCCTGGTCGTGTGGAGGGAGACGACCAGGGAGTGTATATTTCCTTATTTGTTCCCCTCAGTGTACCCTGTCGGCGGAGGTTGCGGTGGGAGGGGAAACTGAGGGTCTTCCGGTACTTGTGGACAGTGGAGCTGGAGTCAACCTGGTAGATGCCCACTTTGTCCAGACCTATGGCCTCAGGTGTAGGACGCTAGCCAAATCCTTAAGCGTCCAGGCCATTGACTCTGTCCCACTAAGCCAGGGGAGCCTTACCCAAGTCGTGGACAATATACATCTTCGTATAGGGACTCATCATGTGGGGTCCCTGTCATGTTACATCTTGGGGGAATACCATCACCTATCGTTTTAGGCCTCCCTTGGTAAAAGAAACACAACCCAGTGATAGATTGGCGGTCTAGGGAAGTTGTCAGCTGGGGGCAGTCATGTGAGGGCTGCTGCCTGGGGGCTACTGTCTCCATTGTCTTGCTACAACCTTTCCCTTCTTCCCCAGTGGGGGCAGCGGAGGTGCTGCCAGGGAGTAGGGACCAGTCTCAAACCCCACCATTAGCTAACCCTGTTAGTCAGAGTCCTCTTAGGAGGAAGGGTCAGCAGAGGGTGGTGGTCTCCTCTGAAAACCATGGGGGTGTGAGTGTGGTGACACAGGGGGACACCTCTGTTGTCAGTCCTTCAAAGACTTCAGCATTTTGTGGCAAACGCATGAGTGGTAATAAGCGTTCACGTCCGGACCTGTGTGTGAACGAGTTTGTATGGGTGTCCACCAATCACATCCGGTGGAAGTGTGCAGCTGGATTCTGGAACTCTCGAGTTATTGGTCCTTATCGGGTGTGCCATTCTTGGCCCAGCGACCTACCAGCTGGAGTTACCCTCTGTCATGCCCATACACAAATTGTTCCCCAGGTCGGTGCTCTGGAGATGTGTGCCGCCTCTGGAACATATATATATAACCACATTTGCCTTAAACCTGTGAGTCAGGTGTTTATCTAGGTGAACTCAACTGTGCCCAGGCGTCCTCATCATAGGTTTTTTTTGGGGTGAGGTGCTTTGTTGAGGGTCCGGAGGTCCCTCTTTGAGGGAGGGGTACTGTCACGATCCATTTTTTGGATCTGTGTCAGATCTGGATTTCCTCACATTTAAACCTTATTTTCCTTTTCTGCCATCGGGGGATAATATGAGTTTTTGCCCCCAGTGGCCGCTGGTGTTACTACAACTGTAGTTGGACTGCTGATGGGTTTTCCCCTCCGGTGGTTGCTGGTGTTACTGCATGGCTACTGCATGGTCATTAATTATCTATGAAGGTGGTGACTAGAGTTGAGCGAAACGGGTCGAAAAATTTCAAAAGTCGCCGACTTTTAGCAAAGTCGGGTTTCATGAAACGAAACCCGACCCTAGGATGAGGTCGGCCACGAGGTCGGCGACTTACGCGCCAAAGTCGTGTTTCAAAAGTTTGTTTTGCGCTCTTTTTCAGCCAATCAGGATCCACGGACACTGTGGGCAACGTGATGACATAGGCAGGGGTCACCACCATCTTTCAGAAGGGCATGCAAGTGATTGGCTTGCTTTGGTGGGCGTCACAGGGGTTATAAAAGGGCGTGCACGCCGACCGCCATCTTACTTCTGCCGATCTTAGCATAGGGAGAGGTTGCTGATTCTGTAGGGAGAGCGTTAGGCAGGGAAGAAGAAAAAAAAACTGCTTCTGCTGCTAGCGATTTTGCCTGTGCAACACACCAGTCACTGTGTGTGCAGTGCAAGGGGAGGCTATATTGTGGTGGATCAGCGGTGTTGGTTGTTAGGCTGCCTTCTAAGGCTTCCTGACAGCTGCATTGCTGTTTCCCCACTGCTCTGCAAACTGCTTTTTTAAAAGCAATCCCAATTTTTTTTTTTTTGTCCTGCTGAGGTACTGAGCGTGCATTTATTCACACCATACAGCGGTGTACGCTCCTCACACAGTACCGTGTAACGGCTGTTATCACAGCCACAGTGAAGCTATCTGTGTGTCACTGTGGAAGGATAAGTGGAGGACTTGTTCCGTTCTTACAGACCTACACTCTAGGGAGATTCCTATTCTGCCCAATTCTACATACATCTTGTAGTTTGTGATACACTAGCCAATTTCTGCCTGTGACATAGCGCTCTGATATTCAGTGGGCCTCACACAATCCAAAAGTGTCCAGTGTCCACAAGTGTCTGCAGAAATTCAAAATCTCCCTTATCCTGTAGTCACTTTTTTCACACCTGTGCCATCGAGCCTGTGACATAGCGCTCTGATATTCAGTGGGCCTCACACAATTCAAAAGTGTCCAGTGTCCACAAGTGTCTGCAGAAATTCAAAATCTCCCTTATCCTGTAGTCACTTTTTTCACACCTGTGCCATCGAGCCTGTGACATAGCGCTCTGATATTCAGTGGGCCTCACACAATTCAAAAGTGTCCAGTGTCCACAAGTGTCTGCAGAAATTCAAAATCTCCCTTATCCTGTAGTCACTTTTTTCACACCTGCTGCATCGAGCCTGTGACATAGCGCTCTGATATTCAGTGGGCCTCACACAATCCAAGTGTCCAGTGTCCACAAGTGTCTGCAGAAATTCAAAATCTCCCTTATCCTGTAGTCACTTTTTTCACACCTGTTGCATCGAGCCTGTGACATAGCGCTCTGATATTCAGTGGGCCTCACACAATCCAAGTGTCCAGTGTCCACAAGTGTGTGCAGAAAATCTAAATCTCCCCTGTCCTATAGACACCTTGTACCTTGTTTTACATTACTATATAGTTTGTTGGATTTTGTCTACATTTCTACCAAAAATGAGGAAGGCTGGTGGAAGAGGCCGTGGAATTGGGCGGGGGTTGGCAGCTGGTAATGATGGTGTTGGTGGTGGATCTGATGGTAGTGGCTAGAGTTGAGCGACTTTTGGTTTTTTAGGGTCGCGTTTCATTTCGTGAAACCCGACTTTTCCAAAAGTCGGGTCGAGCAAGATCGTCCGATTATAGGGAAAAGTCGGGGTCGTCCCGAAACACGAAACCCAATGTAAGTCAATGGGGAATAAAAGTCGGCAGTGAGAGGAGGACAGGAAACAAACCTACAGTGCCCATTTGAATGCCAAAAGCATCAATTCTTCTTACTTAAGCTTGTCAACCTTAATTAACTTCATAATACAAGTTACGCACTGAAAAATGGGGGTTATTTGGCTAAAGTTGTGGGGGGGGAGGGATGGCTGCAGGTTTTCATGTGCCCTGGGCGAAAGAGCGCCCCTTTAACACATACCACAACTCATCATGCTCCGATACGGCAGAGAAATAGCGGTATAGTACAATGAAAAATACCTCACTTTTTACATCTCATGAAGAGGCCCATCTATTTCTCCATACAGAATCATTGGTCCCATATAATGTTTGAAACAGTATATGATGAGCTCCACATAATGCTACAGTATATGTTGGTCCCCATGGATGAAGCTCCACTGTCTTATGGGCCCAAATAATGCTCCAAACATAATGGGCCCCATTTCTAATGCTCTAGTGTATAATGGGCCATGTAAATGCTGCTCCAGTGTCTGATGTCCACCTTTGGAATGTTCCAGTGTATGGTGGGCCCCATCTATCATTCTCCAGAGTATAGTGCTCCCCAAAAACTGCTGTCCCAACATTGAAAACAATCAAATAAGTCTCCTCGCTAGGGAATCCCTGTACTTGTCTGGACTCCTTGTCGTCCCCATCTTCCATCTCACTGCACAGTATTTCAACTTTGCAAGTGCTGTGATCCTGAGCAAGCAGGGGGGGCCCACTCGTTGGCGATGGCACTGGCACAGGGCCCCTGATAGTAGGGTGGTGTGTCTGATGGCGGGTGGGCCGAACCTGCACTTTCATCTGCAGCTTCCTCTTTGTCACCGTGTAAGATGGAACTGTATATGGGAAGGGTAACCTGAGTTTCATCAGGGTCAGATTCAGGTCGTGTAGCGTGCGAGGGGAATGTAGTGGTCTGGGTCAATGTACCAGCAGATTCATCGAGCAGTGGCTGGGCATCAGTGCACTTGTGTCGCCCCCAGGAGTACGGTCGCCACAGTGGCATTACCTTCTTCCTAGGGAGTGTGATGTCATGCTTGGGAGCAACGAAGGATCTCTCTAGCAGGTTAACTGATTGGGCGGCGTTATTCCCACGAGTCATGTCCCTCCAAACAGCGTTCATGAAGGCAAAGTGTTTGTTTTACGTGGGCAGTATGGTTGCAAAGCTGAACCTTAAAGGAATGTCCAGAAGGGCACCACCAGGAGTGGAGCCTACGGTTAAATTCGACTCCACCTGGGAAACCTCAACCATGCCAGCTACAGAACAGATGCACACATTGCAAGCTTAATTCCGTTAACGAACGAGACTCCGTCATGCCCCGCGGTCCGAGTCCGGCTTACTAGAGGGACACGTGAGGCTCTGGCACATGAGATTGGCCAATAACTGGTGTGTCATGCCCTTACATGTCCGTGGCTGCATGTGCGCTACACTGAAAAGGCCAGCGTTTGTCGCTTACAGGTGCAGATAACCCGCTGAACAACGTTAGTGATGGGGATCACTGATTACAATTATTACCCGCGAACAATGATTTCCCAGTAAGTGCAGGTCAACCGCAGTTCCGGAATTAGGCCTAACCGTCATTCCTGAAAAAATGAAAAACTTACGTGTGCAAACCACAGGTGCTGTAGCTTGCTTAACAGCTCGCCAGCCGTTCTCACGCCCAGTATGGATTACACGTGATTGCACAAAGGTGAGAAAGGGTACCGTATCCCCAGATAACATGTATGGATAGCGTACACATTCAAAATATATGTCTCAGGAGGCAGGCTCAGACGGTGTCAGGCCCAGTATGGATTGCACGTGATTGCACAAAGGTTAGAAAGGGTACCGTTTCCCCAGATAACATGTATGGATAGCGTACACATTCAAAATATATGTCTCAGGAGGCAGGCTCAGACGGTGTTAGGCCCAGTATGGATTGCACGTGATTGCACAAAGGTTAGAAAGGGTACCGTATCCCCAGATAACATGTATGGATAGCGTACACATTCAAAATATATGTCTCAGGAGGCAGGCTCAGACGGTGTCAGGCACAGCATGGATTTGACGGCCCAGATTACACAGCGGAGGAGCAGGGAGAGGTAAAGATTGCAAATGCTGGGGCCCTGCCCAAGCAAGGGGGGCCCACTCGTGGGCGTCGGTACTGGCACTGGGCCCCTCATAGTACAGCGGTGTGTCTGATGGTGGGTGTGCACCACCACCGTCAGAGACACTTGATTGCACTATGAGGGACCCTGTGCCAGTGCCCGCGCCCAAGAGTCGGCCTACCCACCTGTCCAGGGCAACGGCACTCGTACGGTGTCGTGCGCTAGGTGGTGACCCCGGCCATGGGGGGGAGGCAGCACAGTTAGGGAGTTTTAGAAAGTGGCATATGTTGATGTTGGACATTCAGCTGATGCAAAAGGCGAAATAGGTGAAGTCCCAGGAAGAGGTGGACCAAAGAAAGCCATTTTTTCTGTCACCCTATGTGTCATCAGGGGAAGGTGGGACAAAATCCTTGGAAACCCATGCGTGGTTCATTTTAATGAAGGTTAGATCATCCACATTTTGGGTTGACAGACGGGTCCTTTTTTCTGTCAGGATTGATCCAGCTGCACTGAAGACTCTTTCCGATAGCACACTTGCAGCTGGGCAAGCGAGCTCCTGTAAGGCATATTGGGCCAATTCAGGCCAGGTGTCCAGTTTAGCGGTCCAATAGTCAAAGGGGAATGACCTGTGTGGGAGAACATCGATATGGGAGGAAAAGTAGTTTGTAACCGTAGTTGACAACTGCTGTCTCCTGTCACTTTCCATCGATGCAGTATTACCAGTTGTGTGAGCGGTATTTGAAAAATCAGTCCACAACATTGTCATGAAACCCCTGTCTCCAACGCCACTTCTGCTGTGTGCACCACGAACACCTCTGCCAAGCTGCCCCCGGCCCGTACGGCTCGTGTGAGAACCATCACCGCTGCTATGTGCTGGGAATGCCTCAAGCAACCGATTTACCAGAGTTGCTTGTTTATTAGCCAATATTAGGTCAAGGTTCTCCTGTGGCATGATGTTTTGTAATTTGCCATTATAGCGTGGATCCAGGATGCTGGCCAACCAGTAGTCATCATCGTTCATCATTTTGGCAATGCGGGGGTCCCTTTTTAGGATCCGCAAGGCATAATCTGACATGTGGGCCAATGTTCCCTGTGTCAATGATGCACTGCGAGTGCTGGGTGGAGGAGCACTTTCTGGCAAATCCACATCCCTCCAGTCACGCACAAACCCTGTACCAGACCTTGCCACGCCAACATTTTCACTTGCCCCACGAGATGCATCCTCCTCCCCTAAGTAATCATCCCCATCATCATCCTCCTCCTCCTCTTCTTCCTCCACCTCGTCCAGGAGAGGTCCCTGAGCAGACAATGGCTGAATGTCATCAAGGATTCCCTCCTCCTCTTCCTACTCATCAACATTGGTTGCAGACGCCTGCTCCTTAAGGTGCGTCAAAGTTTGCATGAGCAGACGCATAAGTGGGATGCTCATGCTTAGGATGGCGTCGTCTGCGCTTACCAGCCGTGTGCATTCCTCAAAACACTGAAGGACTTTACAGAGGTCTTTCAGCTTCGACCACTGCACACCTGTCAACTCCATGTCTGCTCTCAAAGTGCCTGGCCGTGTATCCTCCCACAAATGCATTATGGCCTGCCTCTGCTCGCACAGCCGCTCCACCATGTGCAGGGTGGAGTTCCACCTTGTTGCAATGTCGATAATGAGGCGGTGGTTGGGAAGGTGGAGCAATCGCTGCAGCTTCTGCATACAAACGGAGTGTACAGGCGACCGGCGGATGTGCGCGCACAGTCTTCGCACCTTCTGGAGCAGGGCTGTTAACTCCGGATAATTTTTGAGGAAGCAATGCACCACCAGGTTCAAGGTGTGAGCCAAGCAAGGTATGTGGCTGAGTTTTGAAAGGGCTATGGCTGCCACAAAATTACGGCCATTATCACTAACTACCTTGCCTGCCTCAAGATGTACACTGCCCAGCCATGACTCAGTTTGTCGCTTCAAGTACTCGGCCAGCACCTCGGCGGTGTGTCTGTCGCCCAAACACATCATCTGCAACACAGCCTGCTGACGCTTTCCACTAGCTGCTCGATAGGGGGACACCTCGTGTGCAACAGTGGCAGCTGCAGATGGAGTGCTCATACGACTGCGCTCTGTGGACGAGCTTTCGCTTCGGGAGGAAGAGGAGGAGGAGGAGGGTCGAAGGCCTACAGCCAACTGTTTCCTATACCGTGGGCTAGGCAGCACTGTCCCACCACTGCTGTCCCCTGTGGACCCTGCATCCACCACATTAACCCAGTGCGCAGTGATGGACACGTAACGGCCCTGGCCATGCCGACTGGACCATGCATCAGTTGTGAGGTGCACCTTTCCGCTCACTGACTGCTTGAGTGCATGGACAATGCGGTCTTTCACATGAAGGTGGAGGGCTGGGATGGCTTTGCGAGAGAAGAAGTGGCGACTGGGTAGGTCATAGCGTGGTACTGCATAGGCCATGAGTTCGCGGAAAGCTGTGCTTTCCACCAACCGAAAGGGCATCATCTCAAACGAGATTAGTTTGGCAATGTGGGCGTTCAAACCCAGTGTACGCGGATGAGAGACTGAGTACTTTCTTGACCTACTCATAGTGTCTGGGAGGGTGAGCTGGACTTGAGAGCTGCATATGGTGGAAGTAGCGGTGGACAGGGCGGACTGAGAGAGGGTTGATGATGGTGATGGAGTTGGTGTTCTTTCTGATGGCCTAGAATCAGTCTTTCGTTGATATAACAGTGGGATTCCCTGACTGCTGTGGCCTTGCAACGACACCTCAACATTTGCTGCTGTGCTAACCGGTGGGCTTACAGTGGGGGAAACAATGTAGCGTTGCTGACTACCTTCGTTGTGATCAGTTGCACATGTGGCACTTGAGGTTTGGTGTTGTGTCCACGCTTGCAAGTGCATGCTGGTTAAATGTCTAAGCATGCAACTGGTATTCAAATTTTTCAGATTTTTCCCTCGGCTAAAGGTCTTTGCGCACTTCTTACAGATAACCTTGGCCTGATCATGAGGATTTTGGTCAAAAAAGTGCCACACTGCACTCTTCCTACTTTGGCAGACATTTTGTGGCCTAGCACGCTGTGATCTTTTGACTCTCTGGACAAGCTGTCCAGCAACTCTTTTGATGTTTGGAACCTGTCTTTGGAGTGCTCCGGGCCTGCCAGATAACAGCTGTTGCGATGTCGATGTCTGCTGTGGATGCTCCTCATCTGAGCTATTGGAAGCAGCACCCTCTTCCCCCAATGGATGCCAATCTGGGTCAACAACTGGGTCATCCATCACCTCCTCTTCTATGTCATGTGCACCTTCCTCTGTGTCACCGTGTATGGTGGTATAGTGTGCGGGAAGGGGCACCCGAGTCTCATCAGGGTCAGAATCTGGCTCTGTACACTGCGAGGACAATGTAGTGCTCTGAGTGAATGTACCAGCAGAATCATCCATCAGCGGCTGTGCATCAGTGCACTCCATGTCAGATTCATCTTGGCCTGGGTAATTCACCATTTCACTTGATAATCCAGGCATGGTATGTGAAAACAGCTCCATGGAGTAATCAGTAGTATGGCCTGCGTCATCCTTCAATCTTGGTTGGGGTGAAGGACACAAGGAAAGGTGTGGTTCATGAACATGAGCCTCCAATGACGACTCAGTGCTTTTACTTTTTACAACTGAAGAAGAGGAGGCGATAGAGCTGGAGGCTGAGTCAGCAATGTAAGACAAAACTTTTTCCTGATGCTCTGGCTTTAAAAGCGGCTTGCCAACTCCTAGAAAACTAAGCGTTCGATGCCTTATGTAGCCAGACGATGACGCAGGGTCAGCACCTCCTGCATTCGGTCCTATTTTGCTCTTGCCACTACCATCAGATCCACCACCAACACCATCATTACCAGCTGCCAACCCCCGCCCAATTCCACGGCCTCTTCCACCAGCCTTCCTCATTTTTGGTAGAAATGTAGACAAAATCCAACAAACTATATAGTAATGTAAAACAAGGTACAAGGTGTTTATAGGACAGGGGAGATTTTGAATTTCTGCAGACACTTGTGGACACTGGACACTTTTGGATTGTGTGAGGCCCACTGATATCTGAGCGCTATGTGACAGGCTCGATGGCACAGCTGTGACCAAAGTGACTAGAGGATAAGGGAGATTTTGAATCTCTGCACACACTTTTGGACACTGGACACTTTTGGATTGTGTGAGGCCCACTGATATCTGAGCGCTATGTGACAGGCTCGATGGCACAGCTGTGACCAAAGTGACTAGAAGATAAGGGAGATTTTGAATCTCTGCACACACTTTTGGACACTGGACACTTTTGGATTGTGTGAGGCCCAATGAATATCTGAGTGCTATGTGACAGGCTCGATGGCACAGCTGTGACCAAAGTGACTAGAGGATAAGGGAGATTTTGAATCTCTGCACACACTTTTGGACACTGGACACTTTTGGATTGTGTGAGGCCCACTGATATCTGAGCGCTATGTGACAGGCTCGATGGCACAGCTGTGACCAAAGTGACTAGAGGATAAGGGAGATTTTGAATCTCTGCACACACTTTTGGACACTGGACACTTTTGGATTGTGTGAGTCCACTGATATCTGAGCGCTATGTGACAGGCTCGATGGCACAGCTGTGACCAAAGTGACTAGAGGATAAGGGAGATTTTGAATCTCTGCACACACTTTTGGACACTGGACACTTTTGGATTGTGTGAGGCCCACTGATATCTGAGCGCTATGTGACAGACTCGATGGCACAGCTGTGACCAAAGTGACTAGAGGATAAGGGAGATTTTGAATCTCTGCACACACTTTTGGACACTGGACACTTTTGGATTGTGTGAGGCCCACTGATATCTGAGCGCTATGTGACAGGCTCGATGGCACAGCTGTGACCAAAGTGACTAGAGGATAAGGGAGATTTTGAATCTCTGCACACACTTTTGGACACTGGACACTTTTGGATTGTGTGAGGCCCAATGAATATCTGAGCGCTATGTGACAGGCTCGATGGCACAGCTGTGACCAAAGTGACTAGAGCATAAGGGAGATTTTGAATCTCTGCACACACTTTTGGACACTGGACACTTTTGGATTGTGTGAGGCCCACTGATATCTGAGCGCTATGTGACAGGCTCGATGGCACAGCTGTGACCAAAGTGACTAGAGGATAAGGGAGATTTTGAATCTCTGCACAAACTTTTGGACACTGGACACTTTTGGATTGTGTGAGGCCCACTGATATCTGAGCGCTATGTGACAGACTCGATGGCACAGCTGTGACCAAAGTGACTAGAGGATAAGGGAGATTTTGAATCTCTGCACACACTTTTGGACACTGGACACTTTTGGATTGTGTGAGGCCCACTGATATCTGAGCGCTATGTGACAGGCTCGATGGCACAGCTGTGACCAAAGTGACTAGAGGATAAGGGAGATTTTGAATCTCTGCACACACTTTTGGACACTGGACACTTTTGGATTGTGTGAGGCCCAATGAATATCTGAGCGCTATGTGACAGGCTCGATGGCACAGCTGTGACCAAAGTGACTAGAGGATAAGGGAGATTTTGAATCTCTGCACACACTTTTGGACACTGGACACTTTTGGATTGTGTGAGGCCCACTGATATCTGAGCGCTATGTGACAGGCTCGATGGCACAGCTGTGACCAAAGTGACTAGAGGATAAGGGAGATTTTGAATCTCTGCACACACTTTTGGACACTGGACACTTTTGGATTGTGTGAGGCCCAATGAATATCTGAACGCTATGTGACAGGCTCGATGGCACAGCTGTGACCAAAGTGACTAGAGGATAAGGGAGATTTTGAATCTCTGCACACACTTTTGGACACTGGACACTTTTGGATTGTGTGAGGCCCACTGATATCTGAGCGCTATGTGACAGGCTCAATGGCACAGCTGTGACTAAAGTGACTAGAGGATAAGGGAGATTTTGAATCTCTGCACACACTTTTGGACACTGGACACTTTTGGATTGTGTGAGGCCCACTGATATCTGAGCGCTAAGTGACAGGCTCGATGGCACAGCTGTGACCAAAGTGACTAGAGGATAAGGGAGATTTTGAATCTCTGCACACACTTTTGGACACTGGACACTTTTGGATTGTGTGAGGCCCAATGAATATCTGAGCGCTATGTGACAGGCTCGATGGCACAGCTGTGACCAAAGTGACTAGAGGATAAGGGAGATTTTGAATCTCTGCACACACTTTTGGACACTGGACACTTTTGGATTGTGTGAGGCCCACTGATATCTGAGCGCTATGTGACAGGCTCGATGGCACAGCTGTGACTAAAGTGACTAGAGGATAAGGGAGATTTTGAATCTCTGCACACACTTTTGGACACTGGACACTTTTGGATTGTGTGAGGCCCACTGATATCTGAGCGCTATGTGACAGGCTCGATGGCACAGCTGTGACCAAAGTAACTAGAGGATAAGGGAGATTTTGAATCTCTGCACACACTTTTGGACACTGGACACTTTTGGATTGTGTGAGGCCCACTGATATCTGAGCGCTATGTCACAGGCTCCATGGCACAGCTGTGACCAAAGTGACTAGAGGATAAGGGAGATTTTGAATCTCTGCACACACTTTTGGACACTGGACACTTTTGGATTGTGTGAGGCCCAATGAATATCTGAGCGCTATGTGACAGGCTCGATGGCACAGCTGTGACCAAAGTGACTAGAGGATAAGGGAGATTTTGAATCTCTGCACACACTTTTGGACACTGGACACTTTTGGATTGTGTGAGGCCCAATGAATATCTGAGCGCTATGTGACAGGCTCGATGGCACAGCTGTGACTAAAGTGACTAGAGGATAAGGGAGATTTTGAATCTCTGCACACACTTTTGGACACTGGACACTTTTGGATTGTGTGAGGCCCACTGATATCTGAGCGCTATGTGACAGGCTCGATGGCACAGCTGTGACCAAAGTGACTAGAAGATAAGGGAGATTTTGAATCTCTGCACACACTTTTGGACACTGGACACTTTTGGATTGTGTGAGGCCCAATGAATATCTGAGCGCTATGTGACAGGCTCGATGGCACAGCTGTGACTAAAGTGACTAGAGGATAAGGGAGATTTTGAATCTCTGCACACACTTTTGGACACTGGACACTTTTGGATTGTGTGAGGCCCACTGATATCTGAGCGCTATGTGACAGGCTCGATGGCACAGCTGTGACCAAAGTGACTAGAAGATAAGGGAGATTTTGAATCTCTGCACACACTTTTGGACACTGGACACTTTTGGATTGTGTGAGGCCCAATGAATATCTGAGCGCTATGTGACAGGCTCGATGGCACAGCTGTGACCAAAGTGACTAGAGGATAAGGGAGATTTTGAATCTCTGCACACACTTTTGGACACTGGACACTTTTGGATTGTGTGAGGCCCACTGATATCTGAGTGCTATGTCACAGGCTCGATGGCACAGCTGTGACAAAAGGGACTAGAGGATAAGGGAGATTGGATTGCTTTTAAAAAAGCAGTTTGCAGAGCAGTGGTTAAACAGCAATGCCAGCCTGTCAGGAAGCCTTAAAAGGCAGCCCAACAACCAACACCACTGATACACCACAACATAGCCTCCCCTTGCACTGCACACACAGTGACTTGTGTGTTGTGCAGGCCAAATTGCTAGCAGCAGAAGCAGTTTTTTTTTCTTCTCAGGACCAAAAAAAAAAAATTGGGATTGCTTTTAAAAAAGCAGTTTGCGGAGCAGTGGGTAAACAGCAATGCAGGAATGTCAGGAAGCCTTAGAAGGCAGCCCAACAACCAACACCACTGATACACCACTATATAGCCTCCCCTTGCACTGCACACACAGTGACTGGTGTGTTGTGCAGGCCAAATCGCTAGCAGCAGAAGCAGTTTTTTTGTCTTCTTCCCTGCCTAACACTCTCCCTACAGAATCAGCAGCAACCTCTCCCTATACTGAGATCGGCAGAAGTAAGATGGCGGTCGGCGTGCACGCCCTTTTATACCCCCTGTGACGCCCACCAAAGCAAGCCAATCACTTGCATGCCCTTCTGAAAGATGGTGGTGACCCCTGTCTATGTCATCGCATTGCCCACAGTGTCCGTGGATCCTGATTGGCTGAAAAAGAGCGCAAAACAAACTTTTGAAACGCTACTTTGGCGCGTAAGTCGCCGACCTTGTGGCCGACCTCATCCTAGGGTCGGGTTTCGTTTCATGAAACCCGACTTTGCCAAAAGTCGGTGACTTTTGAAATTTTTCGACCCGTTTCACTCAACTCTAGTAGTGGCAAAAGCAAAATAGGACCGAATGCAGGAGGTGTTGAGCCTGCGTCATCGTCTGGCTCCATAAGGCTTCGAAGGCTTAGTTTTCTAGGAGTTGGCAAACCGCTTTTAACGCCAGAGCATCAGGAAAAAGTTTTGTCTTACATTGCTGACTCAGCCTCCAGGTCTATCGCCTCCTCTTCTGAAGTTGTAAAAAGTAAAAGCACTGAGTCGTCATTGGAGGCTCATGTTCATGAACCACACCTTTCCTTGTGTCCTTCACCCCAACCAAGATTGAAGGATGACGCAGGCCATACTACTGATTACTCCATGGAGCTGTTTTCACATACCATGCCTGGATTATCAAGTGAAATGGTGAATTACCCAGGCCAAGATGAATCTGACATGGAGTACACTGATGCACAGCCGCTGATAGATGATTCTGCTGGTACATTCACTCAGAGCACTACATTGTCCTCGCAGTGTACAGAGCCAGATTCTGACCCTGATGAGACTCAGGTGCCCCTTCCCGCACACTATACCACCATACACGGTGACACAGAGGAAGGTGCACATGACATTGAAGAGGAGGTGATGGATGACCCAGTTGTTGACCCAGATTGGCATCCATTGGGGGAAGAGGGTGCTGCTTCCAATAGCTCAGATGAGGAGCATCCACAGCAGACATCGACATCGCAACAGCTGTTATCTGGCAGGCCTGGAGCACTCCAAAGACAGGTTCCAAAAATCAAAAGAGTTGCTGGACAGCTTGTCCAGAGGGTCAAAAGATCACAGAGTGCTAGGCCGCAAAATGTCTGCCAAAGTAGGAAGAGTGCAGTGTGGCACTTTTTTGAACAAAATCCTCATGATCAGGCCAAGGTTATCTGTAAGAAGTGCACAAAGACCTTTAGCCGAGGGAAAAATCTAAAAAAATTTGAATACCAGTTGCATGCTTAGACATTTAACCAGCATGCACTTGCAAGCGTGGACACAACACCAAACCTCAAGTGCCACATGTGCAACTGATCACAACGAAGGTAGTCAGCAACGCTGCATTGTTTCCCCCACTGTAAGCCCACCGGTTAGCACAGCAGCAAACGTTGAGGTGTCGTTGCAAGGCCACAGCAGTCAGGGAATCCCACTGTTATATCAACGAAATACTGAATCTAGGCCATCAGAAAGAACACCAACTCCATCACCATCATCAACCCTCTCTCAGTCCGCCCTGTCCACCGCTACTTCCACCATATGCAGCTCTCAAGTCCAGCTCACCCTCCCAGACACTATGAGTAGGTCAAGAAAGTACTCAGTCTCTCATCCGCGTACACTGGGTTTGAACGCCCACATTGCCAAACTAATCTCGTTTGAGATGATGCCCTATCGGTTGGTGGAAAGCGCAGCTTTCCGCGAACTCATGGCCTATGCAGTACCACGCTATGACCTACCCAGTCGTCACTACTTCTCTCGCAAAGCCATCCCAGCCCTCCACCATCATGTGAAAGACCGCATTGTCCATGCACTCAAGCAGTCAGTGAGTGGAAAGGTGCACCTCACAACTGATGCATGGTCCAGTCGGCATGGCCAGGGCCGTTACATGTCCATCACTGCGCACTGGGTTAATGTGGTGGATGCAGGGTCCACAGGGGACAGCGGTGGTGGGACAGTGCTGCCTAGCCCACGGTATAGGAAACAGTTGGCTTAGGGGAGGATGCATCTCGTGGGGCAAGTGAAAATGTTGGCGTGGCAAGGTCTGGTACAGGGTTTGTGCGTGACTGGAGGGATGTGGATTTGCCAGAAAGTGCTCCTCCAACCAGCACTCGCAGTGCATCATTGACACCGGGAACATTGGCCCACATGTCAGATTATGCCTTGCGGATCCTAAAAAATGACCCCCGCATTGCCAAAATGATGAACGATGACGACTACTGGTTGGCCAGCATCCTGGATCCACGCTATAAAGGCAAATTACAAAACATCATGCCACAGGAGAACCTTGACCTAATATTGGCTAAGAAACAAGCAACTCTGGTAAATCGGTTGCCTGAGGCATTCCCAGCACACAGCAGCGGTGATGGTTCTCACACGAGCCGTACGGGCCAGGGGCAGCTTGGCAGAGGTGTTCATGGTGCACACAGCAGAAGTGGCGTTGGAGACAGGGGTTTCATGACAATGTTGTGGACTGATTTTTCAAGTACCGCTCACACAACTGGTAATACAGCATCGATGGAAAGTGACAGGAGACAGCAGTTGTCAACTATGGTTACAAACTACTTTTCCTCCCATATCGATGTTCTCCCACACAGGTCATTCCCCTTTGACTATTGGGCCGCTAAACTGGACACCTGGCCTGAATTGGCCCAATATGCCTTACAGGAGCTCGCTTGCCCAGCTGCAAGTGTGCTATCGGAAAGAGTCTTCAGTGCAGCTGGATCAATCCTGACAGAAAAAAGGACCCATCTGTCAACCCAAAATGTGGATGATCTAACCTTCATTAAAATGAACCATGCATGGGTTTCCAAGGATTTTGTCCCACCTTCCCCTGATGACACATAGGGTGACAGAAAAATGGCTTGCTTTGGTCCACCTCTTCCTGGGACTTGACCTATTTCGCCGTTTGCATCAGCTGAATGTCCAACATCAACATATGCCACTTTCTAAAACTCCCTAACTGTACTGCCTCCCCCCCCCCCATGGCCGGGGTCACCACCTAGCGCACGACACCGTGTGAGTGCCGTTGCCCTGGACAGGTGGGTAGGCTGACTCTTGGGCGTGGGCACTGGCACAGGGTCCCTCATAGTGCAATCAAGTGTCTCTGACGGTGGTGGTGCACACCCGCCGTCAGACACACCGCCGTACTATGAGGGGCCCAGTGCCAGTACCGACACCCACGAGTGGGTACCCCTTGCTTGGGCAGGGCCCCAGCATTTGCAATCTTTACCTCTCCCTGCTCCTCCGCTGTGTAGTCTGGGCCGTCAATTCCATACTGTGCCTGACACCGTCTGAGCCTGCCTCCTGATGTATAGACATATCTTTTGAATGTGTACGCTATCCATACATGTTATCTGGGGATACGGTACCCTTTCTCACCTTTGTGCAATCACGTGCAAGCCATACTGGGCCTAACACCGTCTGAGCCTGCCTCCTGATTTATAGACATATCTTTTGAATGTGTACGCTATCCATACATGTTATCCGGGGATACGGTACCCTTTCTCACCTTTGTGCAATCACGTGCAAGCCATACTGGGCCTAACACCGTCTGAGCCTGCCTCCTGATGTATAGAGATATCTTTTGAATGTGTACGCTATCCATACATGTTATCCGGGGATACGGTACCCTTTCTCACCTTTGTGCAATCACGTGTAATCCATACTGGGCGTGAGAACGGCTGGCGAGCTGTTAAGCAAGCTACAGCACCTGTGGTTTGCACACGTAAGTTTTTCATTTTTTCAGGAATGACGGTTAGGCCTAATTCCGGAACTGCGGTTGACCTGCACTTACTGGGAAATCATTGTTCGTGGGTAATAATTGTAATCAGTGATCCCCATCACTAACGTTGTTCAGCGGGTTATCTGCACCTGTAAGCGACAAACGCTGGCCTTTTCAGTGTAGCGCACATGCAGCCACGGACATGTAAGGGCATGACACACCAGTTATTGGCCAATCTCATGTGCCAGAGCCTCACGTGTCCCTCTAGTAAGCCAGACTCGGACCGCGGGGCATGACGGAGTCTCATTCGTTAACGGAATTAAGCTTGCAATGTGTGCATCTGTTCTGTAGCTGGCATGGTTGAGGTTGCCCGTTTTGAGTCAAATTACGCCGTAGGCTCCACTCCTGGTGGTGCCCTTCTGGACATTCCTTTAAGGTTCAGCTTTGCAACCATACTGCCCACGTAAAACAAACACTTTGCCTTCATGAACGCTGTTTGGAGGGTCATGACTCGTGGGAATAATGCCGCCCAATCAGTTAACTTGCTAGAGAGATCCTTCGTTGCTCCCAAGCATGACATCACACTCCCTAGGAGGAAGGTAATGCCACTGTGGCGACCGTACTCCTGGGGGCGACACAAGTGCACTGATGCCCAGCCACTGCTCGATGAATCTGCTGGTACATTGACCCAGACCACTACATTCCCCTCGCACGCTACACGGCCTGAATCTGACCCTGATGAAACTCAGGTTACCCTTCCCATATACAGTTCCATCTTACACGCTGACAAAGAGGAAGCTGCAGATGAAAGTGCAGGTTCGGCCCACCCGCCATCAGACACACCACCGTACTATCAGGGGCCCTGTGCCAGTGCCGTCGCCAATGAGTGGGCCCCCCCTGCTTGCTCAGGATCACAGCACTTGCAAGGTTGAAATACTGTGCAGTGAGATGGAAGATGGGGACGACGAGGAGTCCTGACTAGTACAGGGATTCCCTAGCGAGGAGACTTATTTGATTGTTTTCAATGTTGGGACAGCAATTTTTGGGGAGCACTATACTCTGGAGAATGATAGATGGGGCCCACCATACACTGGAACATTCCAAAGGTGGACATCAGACACTGGAGCAGCATTTACAGGGCCCATTATACACTAGAGCATTAGAAATGGGGCCCATTATGTTTGGAGCATTATTTGGGCCCATAAGACAGTGGAGCTTCATCCATGGGGACCAACATATACTGTAGCATTATGTGGAGCTCATCATATACTGTTTCAAACATTATATGGGACCAATGATTCTGTATGGAGAAATAGATGGGCCTCGTCATGAGATGTAAAAAGTGAAGTATTTTTCATTGTACTATACCGCTATTTCTCTGCCGTATCGGAGCATGATGAGTTGTGGTATGTGTTAAAGGGGCGCTCTTTCGCCCAGGGCACATGAAAACCTGGAGCCAGCCCCACAACTTTAGCCAAATAACCCCCATTTTTCAGTGCGTAACTTGTATTATGAAGTTAATTAAGGTTGACCAGCTTAAGTAAGAAGAATTGATGCTTTTGGCAATCAAATGAGCACTGTAGGTGTGTTTCCTGTCCTCCTCTCACTGACGACTTTTATTCCCCATTGACTTACATTGGGTTTCGTGTTTCGGGACGACCCCGACTTTTCCCTATAATCGGCCGATCTTGCTCGACCCGACTTTTGGAAAAGTCGGGTTTCACGAAACGAAACTTGACCCTAAAAAAACAAAAGTCGCTCAACTCTAGTGGTGACTGCTCCCCCTCCTTCCTGTAAAAGGTCATCAGGTGCTGTAGATCACTGTTGGTTTTACACTTGCTCTTGGGAGACCAACCAAGCTGGAGTTCAGGAGCTGACAGAGTTCTGTGGCGCTTCAGTTGTTTGCTGTTGTCAAGTGGCTATCTCTGCTGTCCAAGAGCATTGCAGCAGAGCAAACTAAGTTTTGCTTTGTTTTACTCTGCCTGTTGTATCTTTCCTTTGAGTTTTGTGCAGTACACTTTTTCCCTGTCTCACCTCCTGGGTAGGGGGTTGGGGCATTTCAGCTTAGGGCTAAACAGGAGACAGGGACAGGTCGGGGACTTGGGCCTCACTACCATTAAGTGTACCCCCAAGTTAAGGAAAGACAGGGCACCCCTTTAGCCTGAGGGGCAGTTCAGGGGCCCTGGTTCCACATCATCTGTTTCCCCTTACCGCCCCATGACATTAGGCTCAACAATCCTAAGCCGTCTACATGGATGTGCAGGTCCAGGAAAGTTTAATAAAATGATACCTTGATATCTGCAATCTGATGTCTTATTCCTGAGAAATCAACTTTTTTCTTATACGTAAACAAGCTGCTATGATCTATGGTCGGGACTCTGATCTGCATGAGAATCTACCTCTCGAGCTTATTTTAAATAAAAGGGGGAGCAACCAGTGTGAACCAAGTAATGACTAACACTTTGTTCTCATAATCACAGCTCTGCTGTGAAATCAGAGTTAACCCAGTACCGCAGAGCTGACAAAGTGCAGCAGAAGTGAAAATTGTCTTGTTACAAACATTTGCAGCAGCACTTGTTCACTCATAATGCTGCCACTTCTGTTGCAGAGCTTTTCCTGATTATTACTAACACAGTACAGCAGAGCCAACACAGTAGAGCAGAGCTAGCACACTATATCAGTTAAAACAATACAGGAGAAGTGAACTTTGTCTATTTGCAAACATTTGCGGCAGAACTTGTCCCCTCAATGCTGTCAGCTCTGCTGGAGAGCTGTGCCTGATTATAGGTAGCACAGTACAGCAGAACTGAACTTTGTGTCATTCCAAACATAACAAGCACATTTGCAATTGTCTTCCCACAGAGCTGTCAATTATACTGTATTGCCTTTCCCGGACACTGTCTGCCTGTGAGATGGAAGCTGACGTCTTGTTGGTGAACTGCAGTTGCAAATGTTTTTGTAATGTGACAAAGCTCACTTCAGCTATACTATGTTAGTTCTGATATCACTGCTAAGCTGTGCATGATTATGAGATCAAAGTGTCAGTCATTACATATCACATTGGTCATGCCCCTTTCCATTTAAAATAAACTCTGGAGACAGATTCCCATGGATATCAGTGTCCAGCCCATAGATCTTTACAGCTTGGTTGCATTTAAGAAAACATGGATTTTTGTGGAATAAGTCATTGGATTGCAGAAATCAAAGTATCATTTTATTCAAATATCTATGACCTGAGTGCCCATAAAAAACGACTTAGGAGGATGGATCCTACTGACAGATTCCCTGTAAGAGGAGATGAATAAAATAAGTAATTGTGATTTTGTAGAAATTATTCATGTGGATGGTAAAGAAAAAAGATAAAAACAATTCTCAATTGCAAGAACAAGTTTAGACCATATCTGGCTCTCCTGAAGAAAAAAATAAAACATTGATTGTCTTTGGTTCAAATTTGGCCATTGACAACTGAATGGATCTTACATATTTGCATTTGATTTTCCTTGCGATTATTTTGATTTCTTTCCACACTCTGAAAATATACCAGTGAGGTTGATTTATGTGTGTCATAGAGCAATAAAATTAGATTGTAAGCCCTATAGGGGACAGCAAATGACATTGAGCAGTAATGATTTCTGTACAGCAATGAAGAATATTTTGGCCCTATATATACAGCATAAATAAATAGAATATTTTTCATCAAAATCTTTCTTGAAAAAGAAATCAACTGACATGATTTCTTAGATTTATTTTTATATTACGTTACCATTTGAATGTGAGGAGGAACCTGTGTTGTATGATTTATATGACAAAGTCATGAGCCATTAATCTGACTTTTCCCTGTATTTAACTTTGTGCAAAAGAAGACAAGCATGATGGATAACTGTTCATTTTAAATTATTCAGCTTTAGAAGAAGCTGTCAACATTCTGGTCATATTGCTGGCAGGATATCGTCATAAATCCTAACATACCAGAATGGAAACCTCATTGCAGAAATGGTACATTCATTTAAAACTCTAAAAACTCAAAAAAGGATGATCTAGTTGGCACCGGACACATGTATTTTAAATCTAATTTTTTTGTATAAAGTTAATATTAATTTGATTCATTGATATTTAAGAACCAATTCCAAACACAAAGAGATCAAGACCCCCTTAAAAAGAATTATATTTTCCTTCCAACACCCATAAAATAGAATCGGCAGATTGTATCCATGCCATACCTTACAAGCACATCAGCACCTTAATCAGGGCCTCTTCCAACTAAAACTACCAATGTGATTCTGCTGCTACAGTACTTTGAATATTGTTCCTGTTTTCATGCCTCGATGCCTAGGTAGTAATGCCCTGAACATATTATAATATGACCCATGCTGTGCCTCTTTGCACCATGTCTTTCCTCCATTAGTTATAAGAGAGCTTTTGTTTCACTTTTAGTTATTGCATTCCCCTATTTATAAAAGAATGCCCCCCTCTCGAGTCAAACAGCACCTGCAGCTGGATCAGTAAATGGCATTGTCCTCCACTTTAAGTCAGACGCCAGCAAGGTGTAGGAGGGATACTGCAATTGATTGGTGTTCTTAAAGTGTCAAATCTGTACAGCAATACAAAAAATGGTGGGGGGAACAAGAGGCGCAATAGTGCCCTATCACTGGTGACACTTGAAGTATGAGCAGTATAATACAGTTTCACTCGTCCAATACCAGTTGTGTCACCCACAACTGGCTTGAGAGCATATCACAGAATCAGCTGCTGCAGGACCTCCACCAACCACTCACAAGTGGAAAAACCTTCAGAAAGTTGTGGGAAGCAGGGTGTGTTGCAGTCCGCGCTGCCGAGATTGACAAATCACCTGGGAAACAAGATGTTGTAGCAGTGTACTCCTTTATTTCCTCCAGGAGGAAATAAAGGAGTACACTGCTACAACATCTTGTTTCCCAGGTGATTTGTCAATCTCGGCACCGCGGACTGCAACACACCCTGCTTCCCACAACTTTCTGAAAATCTGTACAGCAGACAGGACAGTTTCCCTAGAGCACAGGTTCCTCCAACATGTTTCACCATTGATGTGGTGTCATCAGGGGATAGAACAGTAGCTACTGACATTAGTGACCTGGTGGTTACAAAAGAAGACTGGAGCCAGTGAGATGGAATGAGCCATTGGTGAACCCAGTGGTTACAAGAGAAAATTAGAGCTAGTAGGAGGGAGTAAGCCATTGGTGTATCGGATGATTACAAGAGAAGATTGGAATCTGCGGGAGGGAGGGAGCTACTGGTAGATCGGGTGGTTGACTATAAATATTTTTATTTTTTAACCCTTTTTGAGCCCAATTTTGCTTTGTTTGCACAAATTGAAGTGGAAAAAAATGGTTTCTAGAGAATCCAAATTTTTATGAAAGTCAAAGCACGTTCCACTCACCTTGAATCGATTCGCTCATCTCTAGTCAAAACCAAAGCATCAATTATATATGATCCATGGATTTACAAACTAAAATTTTATCTCGAAGGATCTACTGAGCGCCGATTGCTGACGTTGTATTGACTTACCGACACGAATTCTAGTCAAGCACCACAATAGAAGAGGTGAGTGTCCTGCCACCTCTTTACAACCAATTTTTGCTAGGATTTATTACACTTAGGATGTTTGAGGGCCACATATTTTAATGCAGCATTATCTAGTACTTGAAATAGAAACACAAATGGTTTTAAAAGCTGTGTGTCGCTATTGGTCTTTCATTGACTGTAAGAAAGCTACTGGCAAATTTCTCCTGACAGCTTGAAATGATAGAGTCAATCTTCTTTGAACAGCACTGATTACAAAATGAACACACTGCTAGGATATAGACATCGGTACTGTCAGACCAGCACATGGAGTTTTCTCAATATGTGGCACATTTTATGCTTTGGAGAATGTAGAAACCAAAGTGAAAAAAAGACTGTAAAACTAGTAAAAATGGAGCAAGGTTTGTATTGTAGATTGCACATTTTGTTAGTCACTCATCAGATCCTAGAAGATGTCTACAAATGCAAACGCTTATCTGAGAACAGATAGTGGCCACCCACATAACATAATGAACAGTGTTTATCCTTGCCAGGTTTAAAAAGTGTGCGGATTCACAGAAGCTGAGTTCAACTCTGCAAGACAGCATCAACAATTCTTAAGAATAGGCACATAAAGTTGATTTTTATAAAATAATTTATATAGCATTACAACCAAAGAAGAAAAAGTTATAGAATTTAAACCAGTGGTAACTGTCACAAATGTGAATATGAATTTGACATTTAATAGTTCTGTGTGGGAAAAAAAATGAAACATTTCATAAGAGCTCAATTTTAAAACTAATTTAATTAAATTAGATTTTATAATCAAGATTTAAAAAAGAATTTTAAAGAATGCCAGAAGTTCTCAAATTATAAATGTGAGACTAAATACAAATCTACGGAGCTGGTATGGATTTTAATTATGTAATTTCTCCAAGAATATTTCAGAAGGCTAAGATGTGAAGAGAGAAAATGTCTAGAAACTTCAGTTTCCTATGTATCTTAACTCACCTCTTTTAGTCTTTTTGGAAAGACAACTCCAAAATAAAATAAATACTGGTTAATCATTTACAAAAGAAAATCTTAAAAAAAACCTCCAACATTTAGCACATTAGATATTTTTGTTTCGGCTTGAAGATATTTGTTGACATTGACACAGCAGCAAAATTGAGAATACCAGGACTTTACTATATTTAGTGAAGGACAGGACAGCTGCAATTTTTGAGGCTCTGGCTATCATCCATGATCTAACTTGTCAAAGAGAAACATTGAGGTAATCTTATAATTAGGGCGGAATCAGACGCAACGTGTAAAAAATCGGTCCTCTTTTGTCAGGCGATAATTGCACAACTGTTTTCCGTATGTTGATCCGTATGTAATCCGTTTTGCAATGATGCGATTTTCTCGCATCTAAGGATCCATGTGACATCCATATGGCGTGATTTAATCACACTCTCACAAAAAGAGCAAGTGAAACATTCATGGCCTGAAAATAATTTAAAATTAATGTTGAAGGCTATTTATTGGGTCACTAACAAGTCCATTCCTCCTAGTTTGCTGTTGTGTTTCTAGAGCTGATTTGTGTGCAACATGTCATACAGGCTTACCTTTAACACCACTGAGCAGGTTCTTTTACACTGGGTTTTGTCCCAGCGTTTCAGGGAGCCTTACCCAGTGATTGTTGATCCGAGGAGGCGGAGAAGAATGTGAGTCCATCCACTTTTGAGGCGACTGGTGACAAAAGGCCATTTTCACCGTCTGTGTGCTTCACTACGCAGCCATCCTGACAAGTTCTATCAATATTGTCGGATGAGCCTGGCCACATTTGATATTTTTCTCGAAACTGTGTGCCCTGGGATGACAGACAAGGACACCATGATGCGCAAGTCTATTTCGGCAGAGGAGTGGCTTCTACTGACTTTACGGTATGTTACAAACCTTTATGTTGTGTCTGTTTTTGATATTGGTATTTTGAATAACCCTAATTTCCCTTCTTTCTTTTTCATTTTCTGTTTTACTCTAGCTTTCTATCCACTGGGCTGTCCTAAGCGGCACTACACCTTGAGTTCTTAATTGGTAAATCCACCATTTCAGGCATTGTCCAGTCTACCTGCTCTGAAATTTGGTCAAGACTGCATCAAACGGTAATGCCTGAGCCCAAACAACAAGACTGGCTGCCTATTGCCGGTGGGTTTGAGGAGAGGTGCCAGTTTCTTAACTGTATTGGAGCACTGGATGGGAAGCACATCCATGTACATAAGCCACCCAACTCTGGCTCACAATGTTATAATTACAAAGAATATTTTTCTGTAGTGCTGGTGGCCCTGGTCGACAGCGCATACATGTTTACAATAGTAGATATTTGGGCCTTTGGCAGAACAAGTGACTCCAGAGTCTTCAATTCCTCCATTATAGGTCGGCGCATGCGCACTAATCAGTTGGACCTCCCACCCCCATGTCAGCTACCAGTGTCTAATCTAGAACGAGTGCCTTATGTGATGGTTGGTGATGAGGCTTTTCAGTTAACCTGGAACCTCATGAGGCCCTATCCACGGCAAACCCTGGACCACAGATGCAGAATTTTTCATTTCTGCCTATACCGTGCACGCTACTGTCACGTCCGCCATGTCTGCCATGTCTGTTTGTCTCAAGAACTCCTGGAGCGATGTGCATGCGCATGTTTTGTCTGCTGTCCTGCATGTTCACTATAGCTGTGTGCAGACTCACCTCATGTCTGAGCTGCAGGATCCCTGCGTTTCTGCTCTGCCTTCTGTGATCTTCTTGTCATGTCTGGAGTCCTTGATCATGTGATGTTTCTTAAGATCCTGCACTGTCTGGTTCTGCAATCTTCTCATCATGTCTAGAATCCCGGATCATGTGTTCTTCCTAGGATCCTGCACTGGTTGGTTCGGTGATCATCTCGTCATGTCTGAAACCCTGATCATGTGACGTTTCCTAAGATCCTGCACTGTCTGGTTCTGCTATCATCTCGTCATGTCTAGAATCCGGAAGTTCTCCCCTGGTCCTGACCTGGAGGAGGAGGTGCTATGCCCTATATCAGGCCGCCTCTTCCTATGCTCAGGGCCTGATTATTGTGTTGCTTCCCTGCAAGGCTCTGGGTCTGTGGGGTTGCTCCCTCTATTCTGTGCCCTTGCACTTTGCTCTGTAGTGCGTCTCTGCACACGCTCCGTGCTCGTATTCCGCCTCTTGTCTTGTGCCATGTCTTGGGTTGTCTCTCGTGCCATGTTTGTCTTTGCCTTGCTTTGCTTTGTAGTCCTTCTGCTGTTCTTTGTCTTAGTCTGTTTTGCTATGTCTCGCCTTAGCTATGCCTTGACTTGTAGTCCTTCCTGTGTTCTCTGCCTCGCCTGTTTTGCCATGTCTTGCTTTTGCTATGCTTTGACTTGTAGTCCTTCCTTTGTTCTCTGCCTTGCTATTCCTTGCTTTGTGTTCCTCCCTATGGTCTCAGTCTTTGCTTGCTCTGCCTCGCTCTCTCCTATGGTGCTCTGTAGTGCTCCCTGGCACACGCACCATTTCTCCTCTCCTTAGTGCTCGTTTCTTTGTCTAGTCCCAAGGTCTTCCCTTGGCCCGGCTCTGGGCTTCTGCCTACGCTCCGCTGCTAGACTCTGTCCTCTCTCTGACCTGGCTCTGTTTCTGCCTGTATTCCTTGCCTTGTTCCCTGCCTTGTACTTGCATTGAACCCCGGCGTGGGTCCCCTTGGCCGTCTCCTGTGCCACGTGTTTGTGTACAGCCGTGTGCACTGGCCAGTGTGGCGTGCCCCCTGCGTGGCTCCTAGCACGCACCCTGCCTTGAACCCTGGCATCGCTCCTAGCACGCACCCCGCCCTGAACCTGGCGTGGCTCCTAGCACGAAGGTTCCTTTGCCCCCTCCTGTGCCTTAGTCGTGCCTCGTGCTGGCGTTACAGCTGTGTGCGTCCCTGCGTAGCTCCTAGCACGCAGCCCTGCACTCTGTCTTGTACCTTGGCGTGTCTCTACACGCACTCTGTCTTGTGCCTTGGCGTGTCTCTACACGCACTCTGTCTTATTCTATTCTTTGGCGTGGCTACACACGCACCCTGTCTCGTTTGCGAACCTTGGCGTGTCCCCTACACACGCACCTCGCTTTGAACCCTGGCATGTCCCCTACACACGCACCTTGCCTTGCACCTAGTCTTGAACCCTGGTGTGTCCCCTACACACGTACCTAGCCTTGGACCCTGGTATGTCCCCTACACACGCACCTAGCCTTGGACCTTGGCGTGTTCCCTAAACACGCACCCTGCTTGGATATCTGTCGTGCCTCCTTGCCTGAACCCTGGTTTGCCTGCCTGATGCCCGGAACCTGCCGACCGTTGCCAGAGGTCCGGAACCAGATGACTACGGCCTGATGTCCGGAGCTGACGTCCGCAGCCTGATCCCTGGACCCTGTCGGTTTGCCAGCAGTCCGGAGTCCGATGCCATCATGCCATTACCTGTGCCTAGGCGTGCCATCTGGCACGTACCATGTTATGGACCTTGGCGTGCCCACGCGCGCACCTTGCACGTTTTGCTTGTTTTCTCTGTATGTGATCTTGTGTTATTCTAATGAAGATACCTTGCACCTACGTCTAGTCTCGTCTTGCTTCCTGCTCGTCCTTGTCGTCAGACACTCGTCTAGTGTCCCCTGAGCCGGCCGTCTGGTCCCAGCAGTCGTGGTGGCTCACCCCCTTGGTCTTGCCCCTGACACTCCCTGTATAGGGGGTGGATTCTCACAAGGTCAGCTCGCCCTCGGTGGGTGGGTGCCACGACCCAGAGGGTCCACTCAAAAAATGGGCTCAGCAGGAGCTGAGTCCGTCACAGTTAATCAGGCCATGGACTCCGCTGGTACCTCGGCTACCCGTCTGATGACCCGTCTGTTATAGAATCTGATCTGCTCTGTCTCCTGGACTCTCCTGAATATGGCGGTACCCCGGCCACTCTTCTGATGTAAATCAGACCTGGCCCTTGACCTCTGGACTCATTTGGAAATGATGGCAGCCAGAGTAAGAAGACTTGCTTGTCTAACCGCAGTCCTCCCCACTGGATCTTCATGTCTCGTTAGCGGCTCCTGTGTCTTGACCGGTGCAGGTGTCCGTTTCAGATGTCCGATCAACATTGTTGGAGTGGTTTGTACTAAACTCTGTTTTCTGCCGAAGAAAATTTTTTTTTTTTTCTTCTTTCCAGCCCCGGTGAGAGGGGGCTTAAAGAGGGGGGTACTGTCACGTCCGCCATGTCTGCCATGTCTGTTTGTCTCAAGAACTCCTGGAGCGATGTGCATGCGCATGTTTTGTCTGCTGTCCTGCATGTTCGCTATAGCTGTGTGCAGACTCACCTCATGTCTGAGCTGCAGGATCCCTGCGTTTCTGCTCTGCCTTCTGTGATCTTCTTGTCATGTCTGGAGTCCTTGATCATGTGATGTTTCTTAAGATCCTGCACTGTCTGGTTCTGCAATCATCTCATCATGTCTAGAATCTCGGATCATGTGTTCTTCCTAGGATCCTGCACTGGTTGGTTCGGTGATCATCTCGTCATGTCTGAAACCCTGATCATGTGACGTTTCCTCAGATCCTGCACTGTCTGGTTCTGCTAGTATCTCGTCATGTCTAGAATCCGGAAGTTCTCCCCTGGTCCTGACCTGGAGGAGGAGGTGCTATGCCCTATATCAGGCCGCCTCTTCCTATGCTCAGGGCCTGATTATTGTGTTGCTTCCCTGCAAGGCTCTGGGTCTGTGGGGTTGCTCCCTCTATTCTGTGCCCTTGCACTTTGCTCTGTAGTGCGTCTCTGCACACGCTCCGTGCTCGTATTCCGCCTCTTGTCTTGTGCCATGTCTTGTGTTGTCTCTCGTGCCATGTTTGTCTTGGCCTTGCTTTGCCTTGTAGTCCTTCTGCTGTTCTTTGTCTTAGTCTGTCTTGCTATGTCTCGCCCTCGCTATTCCTTGACTTGTAGTCCTTCCTGTGTTCTCTGCCTCGCCTGTTTTGCCATGTCTTGCTTTTGCTATGCTTTGACTTGTAGTCCTTCCTTTGTTCTCTGCCTTGCTATTCCTTGCTTTGTGTTCCTCCCTATGGTCTCAGTCTTTGCTTGCTCTGCCTCGCTCTCTCCTATGGTGCTCTGTAGTGCTCCCTGGCACACGCACCATTTCTCCTCTCCTTAGTGCTCGTTTCTTTGTCTAGTCCCAAGGTCTTCCCTTGGCCCGGCTCTGGGCTTCTGCCTATGCTCCGCTGCTAGACTCTGTCCTCTCTCTGACCTGGCTCTGTTTCTGCCTGTATTCCTTGCCTTGTTCCCTGCCTTGTACTTGCATTGAACCCCGGCGTGGGTTCCCCTTGGCCGTCTCCTGTGCCGTGGTAAGTGCCACGTGTTTGTGTACAGCCGTGTGCACTGGCCAGTGTGGCGTGCCCCCTGCGTGGCTCCTAGCACGCACCCTGCCTTGAACCCTGGCGTCGCTCCTAGCACGCACCCCGCCCTGAACCTGGCGTGGCTCCTAGCACGAAGGTTCCTTTGCCCCCTCCTGTGCCTTAGTCGTGCCTCGTGCTGGCGTTACAGCCGTGTGCATTGGCCAGTGAGGTGTGCGTCCCTGCGTAGCTCCTAGCATGCAGCCCTGCACTCTGTCTTGTACCTTGGCGTGTCTCTACACGCACTCTGTCTTGTGCCTTGGCGTGTCTCTACACGCACTCTGTCTTATTCTATTCTTTGGCGTGGCTACACACGCACCCTGTCTCGTTTGCGAACCTTGGCGTGTCCCCTACACACGCACCTCGCTTTGAACCCTGGTGTGTCCCCTACACACGCACCTTGCCTTGCACCTAGTCTTGAACCCTGGTGTGTCCCCTACACACGCACCTAGCCTTGGACCCTGGCATGTCCCCTACACACGCACCTAGCCTTGGACCTTGGCGTGTTCCCTAAACACGCACCCTGCTTGGATATCTGTCGTGCCTCCTTGCCTGAACCCTGGTTTGCCTGCCGGATGCCCGGAACCTGCCGACCGTTGCCAGAGGTCCGGAACCAGATGACTACGGCCTGATGTCCGGAGCTGACGTCCGCAGCCTGATCCCTGGACCCTGTCGGTTTGCCAGCAGTCCGGAGTCCGATGCCATCATGCCATTACCTGTGCCTAGGCGTGCCATCTGGCATGTACCATGTTATGGACCTTGGCGTGCCCACGCGTGCACCTTGCACGTTTTGCTTGTTTTCTCTGTATGTGATCTTGTGTTACTCTAATGAAGATACCTTGTACCTACGTCTAGTCTCGTCTTGCTTCCTGCTCGTCCTTGTCGTCAGACACTCGTCTAGTGTCCCCTGAGCCGGCCGTCTGGTCCCAGCAGTCGTGGTGGCTCACCCCCTTGGTCTTGCCCCTGACACTCCCTGTATAGGGGGTGGATTCTCACAAGGTCAGCTCGCCCTCGGTGGGTGGGTGCCACGACCCAGAGGGTCCACTCAAAAAATGGGCTCAGCAGGAGCTGAGTCCGTCACAGCTACCAGGTGGAGTGTGCCTTTGGCATTCTCAGTGCCAAATGGCAGGTCCTGCAGTCTGCAATTCAACTAAGCGAAGAAAATGTAAATCAAGTTATAAAAGCATGTGTGGTACTTCACAACTTTACCAGAATACATGACTGTCTTGCAAATGATGCTTCTGATGTGGCAGATGTAAATAATGTCTAGCCTACTCCACATGGACATCATCCAAGTCGTCCACCATCAGGACTTAAAGTGCGGGATGCCTTCACTAATTATTTTGTTTCCCTGGAGGGATATACTACTTGGCAAGAAAATGCAGTGTCTATGTTATTATATTTTTGTGTGTGTGTGTGTGTGTGTGTGTGTGTGTGTGTGTGTGTGCTCAAGAAAATGATGTTCATTCGCCCAATTTTTTGGGGGGGGCTAAAAAATATGTATACAATAATAAATTACAAACATCATCTTTATAGTAGAAATAAAAAAACACACATTGAATTTACGCAGTTTACTGGTATAATTTTTTATAGCTAACATACCATTAACATCATATGGCAATTATGGCCTGTATTGGCAGCCCTCAAGCAAGTTTGACATAAGAAAAGAATAATAATACAAACTCAAAACAGATATAAAAAAATCCCTCAAAAACAATCACAAATTAATATATGTAGATGGAGGAGATACAAGACAAGCAGCCTGAGTGCTTTCGCTACTTTGTTGTCCTAACTGACCATGATGCTGAGTGGTGACTGAGGCGGCATGATGGAAGGTACTTGGGGTGGAACATGCTGGTACTGTGCACTTTGATAATGAGGGACATAATCAAGGGTATTGGCAGGGCCCATGTGCGGATACACCCCAGAATTTCCATGTCGACCATACCCATGTAGTGGCCACTCTCCTCCACTGGGTATGGTCAAGTGGCCATACTTGTGATGTCCTGCAGTAGGATAAACATGGGCATGTTGTGGGCAGTGTTGGATAACGCCTTGAGGAATTTGGGGTGATAGAAAATGTGTGGGAGGGGGTTCACTTTCAGATCTTGTGTTATCCTCTGGTGGTAAAGGCATTTGTAGACAGTTTTCATGTGAAAGTTGCCATCTTTCTAGGTAAGACAAGATTTGAGTTGGGTTATTGGGTGGGGTGCAGGCATCGATTACGATTTGGAGAGCACCTCTGGCTCGCAGCCTGACTTATCGGGGGATGATGCGGAGATATCTCGCAAGACTACAGGGATAGACATCCTCTTCGTCATCATTGGCAGTGCGGAATAGGTAGTTCAATACCCCAGTATCCACTTGGCGTTTTGTCCCAGTGGTGGATAGCTCCCTTCTACGGCGGCCACGCCATGAGACTACTGCAGACTGTAGTGAGGTATCAAGCGGGAGAGTTGGGCTGCTACTCTGCCCACAATCCTCCTCTTCTTGAATTGCCTCCTGTCCTGCTGATGTTCTTGGTGGTGATAGTGGTTGTTGACTTGTTACTTTTTGGGAAGATGGTCCAGCCGGTTCACCCCTTCACCAACTGGGTCCACGTAGACCTCCGAGTCAGAGCCAGTCTTCCACTCAGTTAGATTGGATTCGGTTCTGTTTTGCAGCCAAAAATAAAAATTAATATCATACCTTAAGGTCACTTGGCAAATGTGTGGTGAGTTGAAGCATGCACTTACGGACGGAGATCCATAATTGGAACCAGAAAATTTAAGCGGTTGTAATAGATGTTTATCCGCTTTTGGGGTCTCTCTGACCCACTCCTGGCCCCATTCTGCCGCTCTCTGCGGAACTGGTCACGGCAGCTCCGCCACCGTCTAGTGTCATCACACACTGCAAAATAATACAACAAATATTTGACATTAGGATCACATTGTAAGCATAGTCAAATGTAGCTTAAAGGCTTCTGAGGAATGCTAATTCACAAGTGTAAAATGGCAAACATGCAGGGTAGCAAGGAGATCATCACATAGGATCCTGTTAGGTTCATTTGTGGATTAATATTAAACCATGCTTTTGGTTTGGATATTTAGGTTAGTACTTACTAATGCACCTCAGGTGTACTTTCTGCAAAGTCTGGAAACATTTGCCGGCAGATACGTTTGCATGAGGCATCTTTGCGAACACGGATGGCATAACGTGCATCACGTACATCCCAACGTTCTGGTGTCTCCTGTACAAAAACAGTAGCTCGACATTAATTTGCCATCTTCATGTACTTGGTGGAGGCGTGATCTTGGCTTGTTCCAGAACTTCCCAGGCTAATTAGCATGCCAAAGCTTCCTGAATAATGGCTGAGGCAATTTCCTGTCACCTGGCCAATGACTAATGACTGCGTATTTCTCGCAAGTCACACGTATGGTCCGTGTGTAATCCATTTTTTCTTTCACCCATAGACTTGCATTGGCGATTCTCAGCTTAGATACGCGTACAATCACAGCATGCTGCAATATCTCTCACACATATAAAATGTGCGAGAAAAAAACGTATGGTGGGAGCTGCCCCATAGACTAGCATTGGGACGTGTGCTATGCGATTTTTTATAGCCTAGCACTTGTCCGTAATATACGGTAGTGTGACTCCAGCCTAACAATGTGATTCATAAGATCAAATGTAGCCATTAGAGTTGAGCGAAACGGGTCGGTCAAATTCATAAGTCGCCGACTTTCACTGAAGTCGGGTTTCATGAAACGAAACCTGACCATAGTGTGAGGTCGGCGACCAGAGCACCAAAGTCGCATTTCAAATGATGCTTCCAGCGCCCTTTTTCAGCCAATGATGGAGGACGCACACTGTGGGCAACACGATGACATGGGCATCGGTCACCACCATCTTTGAGAAGGGCATGCAAGTGATTGGCTTGCTTTGTGTGGCGTCACAGGGGCTATAAAAGGGCGTGCACGCCGACCGCCATCTTACTTCTGCCGATATTAGCATTAGGGAGAGGTTGCAGCTGCTGATTCTGAATAAGGGAAAGTGTTAGGCAGGGAAGAAGAATAAAAAAACTGCTTCTGCTGTTAGCGATTTCCACTTACAACACAACAGATTGTGTGCAGTGACAGGGGAGGATATATTTTTGTGCATCAGCTCTGTTGGTTATTAGGCTGCCTTTTAAGGCTCCCTGATAGCTGTATTGCTGTTTGCACACTGCTGTGCAAACTGCTTTTTTAAAAGCAAAAATACTTTTCTTCCTCTTTTCTGCACAGTTATCTAACGTTCATTTTTCCACACTTTTGTGTGCAGCAGTCCAGCTTATTAGGCAGCCTGCTGCCAGACTTGGACTGAGAGCATCATTGTCAGCCTCCTAAAATCTCAAGTGACATCCAAATTCTCACCAATACTATATACACCTTGTACTTTGTCATACACCATCCAATTTCAGCCTGTTAAATTGAGGTGTAATCTATAGTGGGCCTGAGATAATAGTTCAGCCTCCTAAAATCTCTAGGGAGATTCAAATTCTCCGCAATACTATATACACCTTGTACTTTGTCATACACCAGCCAATTTCAGCCTGTTAAGGGCTGTGGGGTACTCGGTACCGGGCCGTTCTCTCAAAGGGGAATGTCACAGCAGAGGTGACCCAGTCCGCGGTCCTGGCGCCCATATAAAAGGGGTTAAGTGATGGAATAAAGTTTATGAGTGAATGATTCGTGACGTCACCTGTGGTGTTCGGCAATGAAGATGTTAAGCCAACGCTGCAGACAGATCCCCTGGGACAGATGGTGTGGTGCAGCTATGATGCTGTGGTCCTCCACAGGTAGGGCAGTAATCCCTGGGCAGTGAGGATAGGTGTTGATGAAGAGGGTGTAGTGTCTGGCACAGAGATGTAGCCGTGCTGACGGGGTTGCAGGAAGAAGGCAAGGACAAAACAGGGCGCAGTTTCTTTACCTTTACTTTGCTTGGCAAATGCAGTCCAGGGTCCAGATTATGGATGGCACAGGAGCTGGCTAGCCTGGAAGCAACTTAGGAATCTCTCTATGCAGATGGGTTGTGCAGTCTCCTTCCTAGCGCTTATTTTTAGGTACTTGCAGTACTGTGTTACCCTAAAGTTCCACTTGCTTATTCTCTTTAGAACTCCCTCGTATGGAAGACAGCTGTATCCTTCTTCTTCTGGCTCACACGTCACTGTTGTGCCTCCGAGTCTTATGTGGGAATAGAGAATTTACAGCTTCCTATTCCTCCGGTTTCTGTTGCAGGACCATCAGTGTCCGTACTGCCTTGGAGACCGGGCTCCAGATCATGCGCTATAGCTTGGAATGAGCCTGAACTCTCTGCTCAATCTCCCAGCTCCTATCCTCATGTCCACACACGTTGCCTTCCTCAGACAAACTCCCAATTTTCCTTCCTGGCCCTCAGAGAGTAGCTCCTCCCCCAGGTTTGGTTCAGAGCTCCCTCTGCTGACCTGGAACAGAAACTGTGTTGTGTGTTGTGGTTAAGTGCCAGAGAGATCCTTTATTGCTTCCAAGCATGACATCACAGTCCCTAGTAGGAAGGCAAAGCCACAGTGGCGACCATACTCCTGGGGGCGCCACACTATATACGCCTTGTACTTTGTCATACACCAACCAATTTCAGCCTGTAAAATTGAGGTGTAATCTATAGTGGGCCTGAGATAATAGTTCAGCCTCCTAAAATCTCTAGGGAGCTTCCAATTCTCCCCAATACTATATACACCTTGTACTTTGTCATACACCAGCCAATTTCAGCCTGTTAAATTGAGGTGTAATCTGTAGTGGGCCTGAGATAATAGTTCAGTCTCCTAAAATCTATAGGGAGATTCAAATTCTCCACAATACTACATACACCTTGTATTTTGTCATACACCAGCCAATTTCAGCCTGTAAAATTGAGATGTAATCTATAGTGGGCCTGAGATAATAGTTCAGCCTCCTAAAATCTCTAGGGAGCTTCCAATTCTCCCCAATACTATATACACCTTGTACTTTGTCATACACCAGCCAATTTCAGCCTGTTAAATTGAGGTGTAATCTGTAGTGGGCCTGAGATAATAGTTCAGTCTTCTAAAATCTCTAGGGAGATTCAAATTCTCCGCAATACTATATACACCTTGTACTTTGTCATACACCAGCCAATTTCAGCCTGTTAAATTGAGGTGTAATCTATAGTGGGCCTGAGATAATAGTTCAGCCTCCCAAAATCTCTAGGGAGATTCAAATTGTACACAATACTATATACACCTTGTACCTTGCTTTACAGTACCATATAACTGGTGGTATTTTGGGTACATTTTTCCAAAAATGAGGAAGTATGGTGGAAGAAGCCGTGGAAGTGGGCGGGGGTTGCGAGCTGGTACTGATGGTGGTGGGGGTGGTGGTGCATCTGCTGGTAGTGGCAAAAGCACAATAGCACCTAAGGCAGGAGGTGTTGAGCCTGCATCATAGTCTGGCTCCACAAGGCCTCGAAGGCTCCCTTTTCTGGGAGTAGGTAAACCGCTTTTAAAGCCGGAGCTTCAGGAACAAGTTTTGGCTTACATTGCTGACACAGTCTCCAGCTCTATCGCCTCCTCTTCTGAAGTTTCAAAAAATAAAAGCACTGAGTCGTCATTGGAGGCTCCTGGTAAGGAACAACACCTTTACTTGTGTCCTTCACCCCTACCAAAAGTGAAGGATGCGGCAGGCCACACTACAGATTACTCCATGGAGCTCTTTTCACATACCATGCCTGGGTTATCAAGTCAAATCGTGAATTCCCCAGTCCAAGATGAATCGGACATGGAGTGTGGGTGGCCAGCCAGGGCAGTGGGGTTAATCTGTACTGGGCCGGTGTCTCAGAGGAATGTGTCACGGGGATGGTGAACCGGTCCGTGGGCCTGGGCGTCCATGCAAAGGGGTGAATAACCTTTATAGGTGAATGATACGTGACGCCACCTGTGGTTTCTGATCAGATTGACCAACGCTGCAGTGTCGCTTCTCTGGGACAGATGTTGTGGTGCAGCTAAGATGTAGAAGCCCTGTACAGGTAGGGCCGTAGTTGCAGGGCAGATGAAAGAGTTGGTAGATGGTGTGCAGTGCAGGATGTAGCAGAGCCAGGTGCAAGAGAAAGATGACAGACACAGTCATGCAGTTCCTTTACCTATATTTGGTAAGTGCCATACAGGACCCAGAGTACAGATGGAGAAGGAGTTGGTCAGCCTGGAAGCAAATTAAGAATTCTCTCTCTGCAGATAGGTAGTGTGGCCTCCGTTCTAGCGCTTATCTGAGGTACTCGCAGTACTAAGTTCACTGAAGATCCCCCTGTTGACTCTCTTTTGAAACTTTCTCGCATGGCAGGCAGCCGTAGCCTTTTCCTTCTGGCTCACACAAGTCGCTGCTGGGGCATCCGAGCCTTAGTTGGGAACAGAGCATTTACAGCTGCTACTTCCTTCGGTTTCTGCTGCAGGACCGTCAGTGTCCCTACAAACTCTGAGACCGGAATCCGGACCATGCGCTCCAGCTAGGAGTGAGCCTTAAATCTGCTCATCCTCCAGCTCCCCTTCTCACATCTACACACTTTCCCTTCCCTTCACAGACTGCCCTAACTTCCCTCCTCCCGACCACAAAGAGCAGCTCCTCAGCAGTCAGGTTCAGAGCTCTCCCTGCTTGCCTGGAGTGGGAACTGTGTTGTGTGTGTTTAACTGCTAGTGAGATCCTTCATTGCTCCCAAGCATGACATCACACTCCCTAGGAGGAAGGTAATGCCACTGTGGTGGCCGTACTCCTGGGGGCGCCACAAGTGCACTGATGCCCAGCCACTGCTAGATGATTCTGCTGGTACATTGACCCAGACCACTACATTCCCCTCGCACTCTACACAGCCAGAATCTGACCCTGATGAAACTCAGGTTAATCTTCCCGCATACTATACCACCTTACACGGTGACAAAGAGGAAGATGCAGATGAAAGTGCATGTTCCTTGAGCAGGTGGGGGGGCATACTCATGGGCGACGGCACTGGCACAGGGCCCCTCATAATACGCAAAAGTGTCTCTGCCGGTGGAAGGGCCCACCCGCCATCAGACACACCGCCGTACTATGAGGGGCCCTGTGCCAGTGCCGTCGCCAACGAGTGGGCCCCTCCTGCTTGCTCAGGATCACAGCACTTGCAAAGTTGAAATACTTACCTCTCCCTGCTCCACCGCCGTGACGTCTTCCGCGTTTCCTGACAGTGACATTCTGGTCAGAGAGCGTGATGACATCACGTCTGTACGCTCTCTGCCTAAACAGTCCAAGTGCAGAGAGATGGAAGATGGGGACGACGAGGAGTCCAGACTAGTACAGGGATTCCCTAGCGAGGAGACTTATTTAATTGTTTTAAAGGTTGGGAGCAATTTTTGGGGAGCACTATACTCTGGAGAATGATATATGGGGCCCACCATACACTGGGGCATTCCAAAGGTGGACATCAGACACTGGAGCAGCATTTACAGGGCCCATTATACACTGGAGCATTAGAAATGGGGCCCATTATATATGGAGCATTATTTAGGCCCATAAGACAGTGGAGCTTCATCCATGGGGACCAACATATACTGTAGCATTATGTGGAGTTCATCATATACTGTATGGAACATTATATGGGAACGAAGATTCTGTATGGAGAAATATATGGCCCTCATTACTCTGTATAGTGCACTATGCGGTGGTCATAATACTGTATGGAGTAATATACTGTCCGTTTTTGGAGCTATTGAAGAATTTAAAATGGATATCAGTCATGTGATGTAAGAAGTGAAGTATTTTTCATTGTACTATACCGTTATTTCTTTGCCGTATAAGAGGATCATGAATTGTGGCATGTGTTAAAGGAGCCCAGTGACACTCCTTGGCCCTGGGCCCACGAAAATCTGGAGCCAGCCCTACCCCCCCCACAACTTTAGCCAAATAACCCCTTGTTTTGAATGCCTAACTATTATTATAAAGTAAATTAAGGTTGACAAGCTTAAGTAATAAGAATTGATGTTTTTGTCATTAAAATGGGCACTGTAGGTGTGTTTACTGTCCTCCACTCACTGCCAACTTTTCTTCCCCATTGACTTGCATTGGGTTTCGTGTTTCAGTCGGCCTTCGACTTTTCATGATAATCGGCCGATTTCGTTCGACCCGACTTTTGCGAAAGTCGGGTTTCATGAAACCCTACTCGACCCGAAAAAAGGCAAAGTCGCTCATCTCTAGTAGCAATGTAGTCCCAATTTTTTTTGATAGTTGTACTTATATACGAAAATAATTTCAGACAATGCTTAAAAAGTATATATACTTTTAAGTACCTTTTTAGAATAAACTGTTCTATGTGTGTATATGAGACATAACACTATTTCTAGTGATTACCGTATTTTTCGGATTATAAGACGCTCCAGATTATAAGGCGTACCCCAAATTTTGAGGAGAAAAATAGTAAAAAACATTTTGGATAAAATGGTGGTGCTTCTTATAATCCATGTGTCTTGTTGCTTACCAGGGGTGGTGGCTGCGGTGAAGCAGGGTCCCAGGGTCACTTCTGGAGGATGCAAGTGTGGAGCATTGCTGCAGACCAAAGGCTGGGATGAGGGTTGTGTTTGAATGTGCAGCGCCGCTGTGGGTGTCCGGTGCTACTGTGGTTGTCGGGTGCTGAGATCTCATCTCCAGGGATCTTGGTGTCGAGATCTCCATCTGCACATGCACTGCCCCCAGCAGCCATTTTCCCGGTTTCCACTGCATAGGAAACCATGGAACTGCAGGAGCTCTGGCCTTTCACAAAATGTTGTGAGACCCCGCAACAGCACCGGACAGCCACAGCAGCACCGGACACCCACAGCAGCACCAGACACACCCACAGCACCGAACACCTGTGCTGCACATCAGAATACCCCCTTATCCCAGCCTGTGGTCTGCAGCAACGCTCCACTCTTACCTCCTCCAGCCGTGACCCTGGGACTGTGCTGCACCACGGATGGTAAGGTATATCCGCATTATGAGATGCACCCCCATTTTCCCCCCAAATTTTGGGGAAAAAAGTGCATCTTATAATCCGAAAAATACAGTATATTAGTTGTATCCTGCAATTTTAGTAGTTTTCTTTTCTGTAAGCTCTAACTCTTAATTTGAAATTGATTCCGTTCTGATGGGTGGAGACCAGCTGCTATAATGTCTTTTATACAATAAACACACAAAAATCTGGATTACTTCTCTGCACCAAGAAGCAACAGCAGCGTGAAGGAAATTCTACAGCAGTCCTGAGATGTGTAGCTGTGTATCTAGCTTTGGGGTAAGGTATAAACATGTTAGAAAAATCAAAACGATCTTTAATGTGTCTCCTTCTGCTCCTCAATGGTCATATCCTCTCCACTCTCCATAATGTATAATAAGCTATGTCACCCAATACCTTACTATGCTGGCAGTCCATATTATCTTGAGCAAGATGGCGCTGATATATTTTTTCTAAGTAGATGACAAATTCAAGAGGCAGGGGGAGAGGAAGAAGAGAGTCATAAGTGGAAAAAGAAGCAGAATTCATTGATAAAAAATATTACAAATTTTTTTTCATTTTTATAGTTCCATTTCAATCCCTTAGAGTCCGTCATTGGACTCCTCCCCCTGTTTGGTGCAGGCAAAGTTTCCGGGACATGACACCTGATCTGATCAGCTGACAAGTCCCGAAACAGCCGAGGGTGTTAACATGTTAAATGCCGCTGTCAAACTCTGACAGCGGCATTTAACATGCACACGCAGGAAGCACGTCATTTCCTCCTCCCATTGGCACCCATGTCACATGACTGCGGGTCGCCAATGGGTTCGCATGACAACCCAGGTTCAGGAGAAGACTCCTGTGGCTGTCATTGCTGGATCGCTATGAGCGCCCTCTGGCAGTCAGTGGTAGATCTCAGTCCTACAGAGATCACAGCACAGATACAAATAATGACTTATTGCTGACATTCTTTCTGATGGAATCGTTCACTTTTCACGTCTTTTCCATCTGGCCAAGACCGACATGACAACTTCTCCAACCAGGACTCGACTGCCGAGATTACAACAAAGACACGTTTTACTTCTCACATTTGCAGCACGGTCCCCAATGGGACTAATCCCAATCCTTCTGATACCCCAATATTGAGCTGCTCCTGCAGCAGGTGTCCCTTTTACTGAACCTGCTGTGCATTACTCTGTGCCCTCTATATTTTAAAGCAACCCTCTAGAATATAGTAATGCCAGGTGCAAACGCCCTAGAAAACAGTGCCCGCATTTTGACCCATAGAAAGTAATAATGTCCTGTGTGTAACCCTTTGACAGTCACAGTAACCTGAGTTCCCCTATAACAATAAGTGACCACTTTACATTTAATAAAGTCCCGTATTACTCAGGTAGTTTAAGAACACTGGATGTTTGAAACGCGTCCAGGTGCTTTGCAGATCAGTTCCAAGTAATCCTTTCAGGGTATACTTTCTATGAACATAGCAGCCTTTTCTTGAAAAATTGTTTTTATTGGATTTTTGCAATAAAGCTTCATCATTTTTATTCCTTGAGCTGGACTTCTACTTTTTCATGTACATGTAATACACTGACTCACCAGTGACGTCTGTAATTAAAGTCCTTCATACTCGCTTTTCTTCTTCAACCAGCACAGACTGCCTTCATGTCTTCCAGCCAAGACTCGTCTCTGCAAAAAATAACACAGTCATCAATAGCTGATCGATTCCAGAGCACGTTCCCCACTTTTTCCCTGACTTCTACACTACATCAGATGAAGAAGAAAAGTGACATAGTACCGCCCTGCACAGTAACAGGACCTCCCTTTTGTTCCCTACATGGAAAACAGTTTCCTAAAAAGTAAATTATATTACAGTAGTAATAATGTCCCTAATTGGACCCTAAAGAAATTATGTTCCCCACTTGTCACCATAAACTAATATATCATGTTCCTCATTCTGGCCCTCGAACAGTAATTTAGTCCCTCATCCTGGCCCCCTTTATTTAATAATCTCACCCAGCCTGGCCCCCTTTATTTTATAATATGCCCCAGCCTGGCCCCCTTTATTTTATAACATACCCCAGCCTGGCCCCCTATGTCCCTTGTCCTGCCTGGCCCCAGATATCCATCCCGCTTCCTCAGATATATACTGGCCCACATATGTCCCATGCCCTGGCCCCCCATATATATGCATCCTGGTCCCTTGTCCTGCCCCCTCCCCATAAATCCATCTTGGCCCCCCCATATATATGCATCCTTGCTCCCCATATATCCATCCTGGTCACTTGGCCTGCCCCTCACCCAGATATCCATCCTGGCCCCCGATATATGCATTCTGGCTCCCTCATATATATCCATCCTGCCCCCATCTATATATCCATCCTACCCCCCATATATCCATCCTGGCACCCCCCCCATATAAATGCATCCTGGTCCCTTGTCCTGCCCCCCATAAATCCATCCTGCCCCCCGCATGTGTATCCATCCTGGCCCCTTGTCCTTCCCCTAGAACCCATGTGTATCCATCCTGGCCACCCCCATGTGTGTATCCATCCTGGCCCCTTGTCCTGCCCCTGGACCCGATGTGCATCCATCCTGGCCACCCCCGTATGTGTATCCACCCTGGCCCCCTTCCCTCCGTATGTGTATACATACTGGCCATCCCTGTATATATATCCATCCTGGCCCCTTCCCCAGTATATATATCCATCCTGGGCCTCTTCCCACATATATATATATATCCATCCTGGGCCCCTTCCCCCATATATATATATATATATATATATATCCTGGGCCCCTTTCCCCCGTATATATATCCATCCTGAGCCCCTTCCTCCCGTATATATATATCCATCCTGGGCCCCTTTCCCCATAAATATATATCCATCTTGGCCCCTTCCCCTGTATATATATCCATCCTGGCCCCTTCCCCCTGTATATATATCCATCTTGGGCCCCTTCCACCATATATATATATCCATCCTGGCCCCTTCCCCTGTATATATATCCATCCTGGCCACTTCCCTTGTATATATAGCCATCCTGGCCCCTTCCCCCATATATATATCCATCCAGGACCATTCCCCCTGTATATGCAGTATATCCATCCTGGCCCCTGTATATACAGTCATGGCCAAAAGTTTAGAGAATGACACAAATAATTATTTTTACAAAGTCTACTGCTTCATTTTTTCTAATGGCAATTTGCATATACTCCAGAATGTTATAAAGAGTGATCAGCTTAACAGCAATTACTTGCAAAGTCAATATTTGCCTAGAAAATTAACTTTATCCCCCAAAACACATTTCAACATCATTGCAGCCCTGCCTTAAAAGGACCAGCTAACATCGTTTCAGTGATTGCTCCATTAACACAGGTGTGGGTGTTGATGAGGACAGGGCTGGAGATCAATCTGTCATGATTAAGTAAGAATGACACCACTGGACACTTTAAAAGGAGGCTTGTGCTTGGCATCATTGTTTCTCTTCTGTTAACCATGGTTATCTCTAAAGAAACACGTGCAGTCATCATTGCACTGCACAAAAATGGCCTAACAGGGAAGAGTATCGCAGCTAGAAAGATTGTAACTCAGTCAACAATCTATCGCATCATCAAGAACTTCAAGGAGAGAGGTTCCCTTGTTGCCAAAAAGGCTCCAGGGCGCCCAAGAAAGACCAGCAAGCGCCAGGACCGTCTCTTAAAAGTGTTTCAGCTGTGGGATCGGGCTACCAGCAGTGCAGAGCTTGCTCAGGAATGGCAGCAGGCAGGTGTGAGTGCATCTGCACGCACTGTGAGGCGGAGACTCTTGGAGCAAGGCCTGGTCTCAAGGAGGGCAGCAAAGAAGCCACTTCTCTCCAGAAAAAACATCATGGACAGACTGATATTCTGCAAGAGGTACAGGGAGTGGACTGCTGAGGACTGGGGTAAAGTCATTTTCTCTGATGAATCCCCTTTTCGATTGTTTGGGACATCTGGAAAACGGCTTATTCGGAGAAGATCAGGTGAGCGCTACCACCAGTCTTGTCTCATGCCAACTGTCAAGCATCCTGAAACCATTCATGTGTGGGGTTGCTTCTCAGCCAAGGGAATGGGCTCTCTCTCAGTCTTGCCTAAAAACACAGCCATGAATAAAGAATGGTACCAGAATGTCCTCCAAGAGCAACTTCTCCCAACCGTCCAATAGCAGTTTGGCGATCAACAATGCCTTTTTCAACATGATGGAGCACCTTGCCATAAAGCAAAAGTGATAACTAAATGGCTCAGGGAACAAAACATAGAGATTTTGGGACCATGGCCTGGAAACTCCCCAGATCTTAATCCCATTGAGAACTTGTGGTCAATCATCAAGAGACGAATGGACAAACAAAAACCTTCAAATTCAGACAAAATAAAAGCAATTTTTTGAGTTTTTTTCTGTTTTTTTTTATTGATATCCAATTGTGGGAAATATCTGTGTCTAATTCCATCAGTTGCCGCCTGCTCTCACTGTTATTAGTGGCAGCAGGCATAGGCTGATGGGACCAGTAGTCTTATCAGCCGACACCAGTGACTGGAGGTAAATTCTTTACCTCTGATCACAGCTCTGGGCTCATGCTGTTGATTCTGCGGCTGTCTGACCAGCAGTGATTATTTTACCACCAATCAGAAGCAGTGTTTGCCGCAGTGTCATGCACATGACAGCACGACAAACACTCAGTGTTCAGGGGGACTTTAAAAATGTATTGGTAACAAAAATGTAGCCAAAAATGTACAAAATAATTCCAGATCTTAACTGAAGTGTTCACAAAAATGTATGAAATGACAGAAAAAAAATAATCTAAGGAAATATTAATTTGTCAGCGCATTGAACAGGAGGGTAATTCATGTGTCAAAATGTCAGGAAATTATATATTTGATGCAAATGTGTCCAAAATTATGGAAGGGGATAAAGTCGATCTCACTAGGAAACAAAAAAAAATAACAGCTTTTGATGAGCTGACCAAAGCAATCAGCAATTCTCCACCCTGCTGATATGGAATCATTTCATAGAAACGTCATCATTATCATTCCATCCTGTCAAACCACTGGGAAAAGCTGCAGAAGTAATGTGTTAACTAGTGATGAGCGAGTACCGTAATATTCATAATCGCTATACTTGTAACGAGTACTTTATATAAATCGCGTATTTGTTCCAAATAGGGAGTACATTGCAAGTCAATGGGAAATGCGAGTAATTTTCTACTGGACCCTACAAAGCGGTCTGGGGGCCTGAGGAAAAGGCTAAAATGGATGGGAAAGTGATGAGACAGAATGGGAAGAGCCAGGAGAATATGCCTGCATGCATTTCTGACTCACATATGGTTTCTGGGAATAAGTTTGTCGCAGTATTACGCCACTTTTACAGATACATAAGAACCACTGCCAAACTTAGATGTCTATTGAATATGTATCCCCTATCTCAGTCACAATGTGGGACAATCTGTCACAAAGGCCTCCAATGACAAATATTAATTTGGTAGGACCACTCTACACTCAAGATTTGTCCACTGCACAATGTGCAAAGGGTTTGTAAAAATTAGCTCTATGGGCTGAGTCATGGTTGACGCAGGAAGCCACCATCCCAAATGCCTCCAATCACAAATAGTAGCTAGGCTGGAGTAGGAATACTGTCCTGGTTTGTCCACTGCACAATGTGCATAGGGTTTGTAAAATTACCTCTATGGGCTGAGTCATAGTTGACACAGGAAGCCACCATCCCAAGGGCCTCCAATCACAAATAGTAGTTAGGTTGGAGTAAAAATACTGTCCTAGTTTGTCCACTGCACAATGTGCATAAGGTTTGTGAAAATTACCTCTATGGGCGTGTGCGCCTATCAGTGGCGTTTGACTCAGCGGAACTGAAAACACGCTCTGACATCACACTAGCAGCCGGGCAGGCCAGCACCTCCAAGGCATATAAGGAGAGATCGGGCCAAGTTTTCAGCTTGGATACCCAATATTTAAAGGGAACTGAAGCATCAGAAAGGATGAATGTATGGTCACTTAAGTACCCCCTGACCCTGTTCTGCAATTTCTCCCTCCTTGGCATTGTTACAGGCACAGATAGCCCTTGCTGTTGTCCTGGTTTATTGAAAATTGCCCAATTTATGCACATTTTCCCCCACCTCTGTTGGACCTGGTCTTCGTGTCTCTCCCCATTATCTCTTGGTGTTGAAAACAGCCACTGTTACCAGCATTGTCTGAGGGTGATATTTTCAGCAACTGATCTACAACAGCCCTCTTGAACGATTCCATTGAAAAACTCTTTGGTGACACCAAAAGAAGAGAAGGAAATTTCTACTTGTACCGTGAATCGAGAAAGGTGGTCAAACAGTATTGGCTGTTGGATAAAATGTATATCACGCGAGGGTCTTGCCACAGACACTTACAAATGAACTATGCCATGTGAGCCAAGGTGCAAAAAGGCAAATGTTCTGTGTCCCCAACAGTAGGAGCAATACCCATCCTCTCCTCATGCTGTCTCGCCTCCACCTCCAACTCCTCCTCTCCAGCCCATCCAGGCTGCACAGACATGAAACTTGGGTTGGGTGTCCCCTATGTAGTATTAGGAGTTCCCTCAGTAGCACAGAAAAACAAGTCCTCTCCCTCCTCATCCTCCTCATCTTCCTCCTCATCACCCAATGTTGCCTCAGAATATTGGCTGAGCTGGGTAGTATTACCCATTGTGAAATCTGGCTCCATACCAACATGCTGCGCACTCAAAGCTTCATCTTTGAGATTATGCAATGATTGTTTCAAGAGACACAGCAGCGGGATGGTTACGCTGATAATTGCTTGATCACCGCTCACGCGGTTGGTGCAGTACTCAAAGTTCTCAAGAACCTCACAAATGTCAGCGGTCCACACCCACTGGACAGTTATGTGTGGTGGCTGACTCTCAGTTTGACTGGTAAGTTGAAGCTGGTATTCAGCTACTGCCCTCTGTTGCTCACTAATCCTCACCAACATATGATAAGTTGAGTTCCAGCGCGTAGGCAGGTCACAAATGATTTGGTGACTGGGCAAATTCAAGCGCTTTTGCAGCGCTGTAAGACCAGCAAAAGTGGTGGAATGGCGGAAATGGGCATTAATATGGCGCACCTTCTCAAGTAGATACAGCAAGTCAGGGTAACTTTTCAGAAATTTGTGAACAACTAGGTACAGCATGTGAGCCATGCATGGCATGTGTACCAGCTTGCCGACCTTTAAAGCTGCCACCAGATTACACCCATTATCGCAAATGACCAGACCGGGTTGGAGGTGCAGCAGGAAGAGACACTGATCAGTCTGTTATTTTAAAGCTTGTCACAGCTCTGCTGCAGTGTGTGGTTTATGACCTAAACATATTAGATTCAGCAGAACGTGTTGCCGCTTTACCAATGCACTGCTGCACAGGTCTCAGCTTGGCAGTGATGGGGAGGGTACTTCAGCAGAGGATGAGGAGAATGAGGAGGGGAAAGAGGATGTGGAATATGAAGAGGTGGACACACTGACAGAAGTTGGGCTAGCTATTCTTGGCATGGGTAGGATGCGTGATGGTCCAGTTTGCGCCTTTGTCCCACCATCCACCAGGTTCATCCACTGTGCCTTTACAGAAATGTCTCGTCCCTGTCCACAACAACTTGTCCAGGTGTCTGTTGTTGGGTGAATCTTCCCGATTATGGTGTTTGTGAGAGTATGGTTCAGATTGTTTAACACATGCTTGTGTAATGCAAGGATGGCACACCGGGCAAAATAGCAGCAGCTGGGAACACTGTATCATGGGACAGCCACAACCAAGAGATCATGGAAAAACTGTGTTCACACAAGCCTAAACGGCAACATCTCCACAGCTAGCATTGTGCAAGTTTAGAATTTCTGCTGTGGTTGTGTGGCTGGGTATTTATGCTTTCTTTACAAGCTCTCAGGCATGGACAATAGGACGTTTAGTTGGGAAAAAGAAGTGAAGGTGGTTGATCTTTCTTTTTTTAAACTCTTTTTATTGATAGATACCACAAAATAACATATTAGACATGTGACATTGCAGTATAAGGAAAACAGAGTAATCCATCTAGTCATCATCCACAATCTCAGTTATAAAAGCATACTTTCAATAATAAAGTAGACAAACAGCACAAATAAAATAGAACATTAAACATAGTGTATTCTGTTCTCAATAACATTACATCATTAAAGAATTCTTAACCAGGATTCTAAGTTTACAACAAGTCGGGTTATAGTAAGCAAATATTCCTAAGTCCACGTAAAGCATCACAGTCTGCACTGAAAAATAAACACTTCAAGGATTATATCTCACATTTGAGGAATTTATGGCATCAGGAGCTAGTTGTGTCAGGGGGGAGTCACACCACTTTTTCCAAATTTTATGAAATTTCTGGGGACATCCTCTATTTCTGTATAGTATGCTCTCATAAGGAATCACACCGGTCACTAATTTTTTCCACTGATTAACCGAAGGGGACCTTCCCCCCATCCACCTCAATGCAATCGCTTTCCTAGCAAAGAACAAAACCTCTCTGAGAAATATTCTGTCATAATGTGTCCACATTTCTTCATCCACAACACCCAACACACACATCTCTGGAGTGCATTCAATTGGTATCCCAATTATCCTTTCTAGAGCAAAAATTACGACTTTCCAGTACCTTCTGTAAGGATTCGACTCGCTTAGGTGCAGCGGGAGACAAACATGAGGCACGTTCCTTTAAAATTTCACAGGGTTTATTACTCCATAAACCATAGACAGCACATAAACAGTCCTTAGCTGGGATGTGTTCCCTCAGGTCCTGAGCACACAGGCCAGGGCAATGTCCAGCCGCAGACACAGGAAGGCTTCTCCTTCCTTGGAACACAGACCACTTTCTGTAGTGTCCCACCTGGACACAGGGAATAGCCTTTAGCTCAGGCAAGAACCACCATATATGTCCATTGTTTCAGGCTCAGTCCTGGAGCCACAGCAAACAGAGGAGGCTTACCCGTCCTCACATACAGCCAATAAACACAGGCCACTTTCTGTAGTGTCCCACCTGGACACATGGAAGTCTGTCCACACTCTGACAGACTCCCTCACAGTCTCTCTCACCTGTGCTAAACACCTCAATTACATAGCCCTGTAACCACACCCATAGGTGAGGTATGGATCACATGAGCTGGTCACATGGTCAGGACTTCACCACAGGTCCTGAACATACACATATCTTCAGGCAAAGTGGAGTACAGTCCGCACACAGTGCACTAAATGATATCTTTAGTGCTCATGTACACTATAGGCAAAATACTCCGGGTTGCATCGCAGGGAGCATCCCTCCATGTGACATATCTCCCATTAACCACGCGATCACCTGTCACACCACACTTCTTACAATTCTACAATCCCAACTAAGATGCCAAAAATCCGCTCCCACCTCTCCACATCTATGACATTCATCATTTACTTTTCTGCTGAATTTATGTAGTTTACTCGGGGTTAGATAGGAGTGGTGTAGCATATATAACTGAATCAATTTGTTATTTACCGCTGGAGACACCGTCGTATGCCCTCCAGTGCGTCACTCCACTGGACATCGGTGATAGAAGGGATTAAGTGCCTCCATTTATTTTCCACAGCCAATTGGGTGGAAGCAATCTTGGAATTTAACAGAAAGGTGTACAGAGAGGAAATCACACCCATAGGTCCTTGAGTGGACAATATTCCTATTAGTGGATATTTAGATATTTGCATCCTGGGAAGCAGGAATTGAGATGCTATGGCATGCCTCAGATGCATATATCTATAAAACTCTCTATGAGGCATTCCAAATTTTATGTGAAATTGTTCAAATGATAATAAAATTTGATTTTCAAAAATCTGATTGAGTGTTGTTATACCATTTTGCTTCCAGAAACCTATATCCTGCAAATTCAGGATTATCCCATTTCTGAATCTCCCCAATCTGATCAGAAAACTTTAAAGTATGTTTACTTTCCCACCAAACCTGTATTGCCAAACTATGTGCAAACAGCAGACCCCAAGGTGGTCTATATGAACCTTCTAATACTGCCTATGGTGTACACCCTCCCAGAAAATGAGTGAGAAGAGCCTCTGCGTTATTAAGCCTGTCAGGGAGCAACCAATATTTTAAATATCGTAACTGGCCAGCCAGATAGTACAAAAAAAGACCAGGTACCGCATAGCCACCCTGCCTCTTTGGCCTTTGCAGGGTACCAATACCTACTTTAGGCCTAGATGAGCCCCATATAAATGCTGCTATCAAGCTATGCATTTTCTTAAAGTAACCCCTGGGGACTTTAATTGACGTGTGTTCCAACATATATAAACACTTTGGAAGGATTATCATTTTAATTAATCCAATTCTGCCTGCTACAGACAATGGGAGTCGGCACCATAGTTCAAACTTTTTCCTCATCATATCCTCAAGGCGGTATACAGTATATTGTCCTCAAGGTCTTTAATCGGATTCCGGTTAATCAATCTGCCCAAATACTTAAACCCTGGCACCACCTGCAAACCAAACAACACGGTTACTGCTATATTATCCAATATCGGCATGACCATCAACTTACTCCAATTAATTTTAAGACCCGATAACTTCCCAAAGCCATCAATAAGGTCAATTGCCCTAGTAAGGGACTGCTCAATCTCATCCAGGAAGAGCACTAGGTCATCCGCATACAATCCTAACTTATCCACTCTAGAATTAATATTGATTCCCTTCACCAAATGATCCTGTCTAATTTTAAGTGCAATTGGCTCAATCGCAAGCGCAAAGAGCATCGGAGACAGCGGGCAGCCCTGTCTGATCCCCCTACTCAAGTTGAAATATTCTGACAGCACGCCATTCACCAGTAAGTTAGCTCTCGGCATACGATAAAGCAATTCAATCCATCTACAACATTTTTCTGAGAAGCCGAAGCTCAGAAGCACCCGTTGTAAGAACTTCCACTCCAAGGAATCGAAAGCCTTTGCAGTATCAAAAGAGACTATTGCCCAAGGTCTTTTATATTTATGGCCTATCTGCGTCAGAACCTGCACTCTTCTAATATTCGAGGAAGTGGTTCTTTCTGGCATAAAGCCAGTTTGATCCTCATGTACAATGCCCAATATTACAGCTTTTAATCTATTAGCAATGAGTTTTGTAAGAATTTTATAATCAGTATTGAGCAAGGATATGGGACGATAGGATTCACATTCCTCAGCAGGCTTATAAGGCTTTGGAATCACCACAATAGTGGCATCATAAAAGGACTGGGGGAGTGAATGTCCTGCAAGTGCCTCAGACAGGGTCTGCTACAGGACCGGTCCCAACTGGTCTAAGTATCTTTTATATAGCTCTGCGGGCATACCGTCAGGGCTGGGAGTTTTCCCATTCGACAAGGACATAGTGGCCTCCCGGATTTCCTCCAAAGTGATGTCCCTGTCCAAGAACACCCGGTCCCCACAGGAAAGTTTGGGAAATTCAATCTGGTCTAAATACTCATCAATTTCTTCCACAGTGTGGCTCAACTGAGAATTATACAATTCTTTAACCCCTTCACTACCAAGGGTGGTTTGCACGTTAACTCCCGGGCCAATTTTTACAATTCTGACCACCGTCCCTTTATGAGGTCATAACTCTGAAACGCTTCCATGGATCCTGGTGATTCTGACACTGTTTTCTCATGACATATTGTACTTCATGTTAGTGGTAAAATTGCATTCAAATAACTTGCGTTTATTTGTGAAAAAAACGGAAATTTGGCGAAAACTTTGAAAATTTCGCAATTTTCCAACTTTGAATTTTTATGCCCTTAAATCACAGCGATACGGCACACAAAAAACTTAATAAATAACATTTCCCACATGTTTACTTTACATCAGCACAATTTTGGAACCAAAGTTTTTTTTTGTTAGGAAGTTATAAGGGTTAAAAATTGACCAGCGATTTCTCATTTTTGCAACACCATTTTATTTTTAGGGACCACATCACATTTGAAGCCACTTTGAGGGGTCTATATGATAGAAAATACCCAAAAGTGAAACCATTCTAAAAACTGCACCCCTTAAGGTGCTTAAAACCACATTCAAGAAGTTTATTAACCCTTTAGGTGCGTCACAGGAATTTTTTGAATATTTAAAAAAAAAAATGAACATTTAACTTTTTTTCACAAGAAAAATACTTCATGTTCAATTTTCTTTATTTTACCAAGGGTAACAGGAGAAATTGGACTGCAAAACTTATTGTGCAATTTGTCCTGAGTACGTTGATACCTGATATGTGGGGGGGAACCACTGTTTCGGCGAATGGCAGAACTCAGAAGGGAAGGAGCGCCGTTTGACTTTTTCAATGCAAAATTGGCTGGAATACAGATCGGACGCCATGTCGCGTTTGGAGAGCCCCTAATGTACCTAAACAGTGGAAACCCCCCCAAGTGACCCCATTTGGGAAACTAGACCCCCCACGGAACTTATCTAGATATGTGGTGAGAACTTGGAACCCACAAGGGCTTCACAGAAGTTTATAACGTACAGCGGTACAATTAAAAAATCATATTTTTTCCACAAAAATGATCTTTTCACCCCCAATTTTTATTTTTCCAAGGGTAACAGGACCCTAAAAGTTATTGTGCAATTTGTCCTGAGTACGCTGATACCCCATATGTGGGTGTAAATGACTATTTGGGGGCATAGCAGAGCTCGGAAGGGAAGCAGCGCAATTTGACGTTTTTGGCTAGGATTGAGATCGGACACCATGTCGCGATTGGAAAACCCCTGATGTACCAAAACAGTGGAAACCCCCCCACAAATACACCATTTTGGAATCTAGACCCCCCCAAGGAACTTATCTAGATGTGTGGTGAGAACTTTGAACCCCAAAGGGCTTCACAGAAGTTTATAACATACAGCCGTACAATTAAAAAATCATATTTTTTCCACAAAAATGATCTTTTCACCCTCAATTCTTATTTTTCCAAGAGGAACAGGACCCTAAAAGATATTGTGCAATTTATCTTGAGTGCGCTGATACCCCACATGTGGGGGTAAACCACTATTTGGGCGCATGGCAGAGCTCGGAAGGGAAGCAGCACCATTTGACGTTTTTGGCTGGAATTGAGATCGGACACCATGTCGCGTTTGGAAAGCACCTGATGTACCAAAACAGTAGAAACCCCCCACAAATGACACCATTTTGGAAACTAGACCCCCTAATGAACTTATCTAGATGTGTGGTGAGCACTTTGAACCCCCCAGTGCTTCACAGAAGTTTATAACGACCGGGCGTGAAAATAAAAATATCGTATTTTTTCAACAAATATCATCTTTTAGTCCCCATTTTTTTTATTTTCCCAAGGGTAACAGGAGAAATTGGACCCCAAAAGTTGTTGTCCAATTTGTCCTGAGTACGCTGATACCTCATATGTGGGAGAAAACTACTGTATGGGCACACGTCGGGGCTCGGAAGGGAAGTAGTGATGTTTTGGAATGCAGACTTTGATGGATTGGTCTGCGGGTGTCATGTGCGTTTGGAGAGCCCCTGATGTACCTAAACTATTGAAACTCCCCACAAGTGACCCCATTTTGGAAACTAGACCCCCCACGGAACTTATCTAGATGTGTGGTGAGCACTTTGAACCCCCAAGTGCTTCACAGAAGTTTATAACGCCTGGGCGTGAAAGTAAAAAAATCATTTTTTTCCGCAAAAATTATATTTTTGCCCCCAATTTTTTATTTTCCTAAGGGTAACAGGAGAAATTGGACCCCAAAAGTTGTTTTGTAATTTGTCCTGAGTTGGTTGATACCCCATATGTGGGGGTAAAACACTGTTTGGGCGCATGGCAGAGCTTGGAAGGGAAGGAGCACCATTTGACTTTTTCAGCGCAGAATTGGCTGGAATTGAGATCAGACGCCATGTTGCCTTTGGAGAGCACCTGATGTGCCCAAACAGTGGAAACCCCCCAATTATAACTCCAACCCTAACCCCAACACACCCCTAACCCTAATCTGAGCCCTAGCCCTAACCCTAGCCCTAACCCTAGCCCTAACCCTAACCCTAGCCCTAACCCTAACCCTAATGGGAAAATGGAAATAAATACATTTTCTTTTAGTTTTATTATTTTTCCCTAACTAAGGGGGTGATAACGGGGGGTTTGATTTACCATTTATGGCGGTTTTTATGTTTGGCGGCTGTCAGACGCTAAAAGACGCTTTTTATTGTAAAAATAGTTTTTGCATCACCACATATTGTGAGCTATAATTTTTCCGTATTTTGACCCACCGAGTCATGTGAGGTCTTATTTTTTGCGGGACGAGTTGACGTTTTTATTGGTACCATTTTCGGGCACGTGACATGTTTTGATCGCTTTTTATTCCGATTTTTGGGACGCAGAATGAACAAAAACCAGCGTTTCATGAATTTCTTTTGGGGGGTGCGTTTACACCGTTCCGCGTGTGGTAAAATTGATAAAGCGTTTTTATTCTTCGGGTCAGTACGGTTACAGCGATACCTCATTTAGGTTGTTTTTTTATGTTTTGTCGGTTTTTTGCAATGAAAACAATTTTATATAAAAAATAATTATTTTTGCATCGCTTTATTCTGCGAGCTATAACTTTTTATTTTTTTGCGGATGATGTTGTATGGTGGCTCGTTTTTTGCGGGACAAGATGACGTTTTCAGCGGTACCATGGATATTTATATGCGTCTTTTTGATCGCGCGTTATTGCACATTTTGTTCGGTGGTATGATAATAAATCATTATTTTTTGCTTCGTTTTTTACTTTTATTTTTTAAGGGGTTCGCTAAAGGGGTTAACTAATGAGACAGTTTTATAGGGCGGGTCGCTACGGACGCGGCGATACCAAATATGTGTACTTTTATTGTTTTTTTTTATTTTGAAAAAATGGATTTATTGGGGAATATTTTTTTTTTTTTACTAATTTATTTAGCGATTTTTTTAAAATTATTTTTAACACTTTTTTTTTACTTTATTACTTTGTCCCAGGTGGGACATCACTGTCCTGTGACAGATCACTGATATATTCCGTCCATGGTAATTAGGTCCAGGGTCACATGGACGGAATATTACGTCCATTGTCGGTAAGGGGTTAAAGTACTCCTCAAATCTGTTTGCAATTTGGTCAGATCTGAGTAATGGGGTTCCCTCTTTTGTATTAATGGACAGAATGGATGGGGACATTTGATTTTGCTGGACTATATATGCCAAAAATTTACTTGATTGGTTACCAAGTTCAAAATAGGTTTTTTTTAGTAAAGAAAAGTTTTCTCTGGGCTTTTTCTTGTAAATATAACATATATTCCCTCCCTTTCCCAAGCCAGTTATGCAGAGTTTTCAGAGGGGCTATTAACATAATTGGCTTCCAACGATTTACGTTCCTCTGCAAGCCTCTGTTCCCCAGTATATGACTCCCTTTTAATGTATGAAATTGTGGATTTAACACACCCCCTCAAATATGCTTTGAGTGTGTCCCACATCACTAACCTATCAGGGAAATCATCATGTTCTGTTATAAAGACATCAAGTTGGTCTATTATTCTATCTTGCTCCCCAATAAGGGCTAGCCAAAATGGATGTATACGGAATCTCTTTTGTCTACCAGGGCCATCCCGATAAAGGGACACCACCAGTGGAGAATGATCTGATATTGCCCCAGGAAGGTACTCTATGTCATGCAGATCAGACAATACAGCACTATTTCCAAATGCATGATCGATTCTGGATAAACAGCGAGCAGCCGGCATGTAGCAGGAGAATTCTTTCTTAAAGGGATGCTGCTGTCTCCATAGTTCATTCCAGCCCATCTCCTCTATAAAAGTACCCAGCATAATAGTGCCCTGACTGCCAGGTCTGAGGTTTGCGGCACTCATTTTATCCAGATAAGGATTTAGAATCATATTAAAATCTCCGAGGCACAATATCTTAGCATCTGGATGCTGTGATACAAAGATCGCAGCTTGATGGAGTACGTCCATCCTGGAAGGAGAGGAGCTATAAATATTAAGGAGTACATAAGGGACCATATCTATAAATGCATATAGAAAGATATATCTGCCCTCTGAGTCCCTCCTAGCCGCCTGTACCGACCATCTCAAAGACCTGTGCACCATAACAACCACCCCCCTGGAATAGGACATATGTGCAGCATGTTTCTGCCATTGTATCCAAGGCTTATTCATCCTAGATATTGTTTCCGGTGCAAATGAGTTCCTTGAAGGCATATTATCTGCGCTTGTGTTCTATGTATCTGTGAGAATACCATATTTCGTTTCCTAGCACTCCCCAACCCTCTAATGTTCCACGATAGGACTTTAAGTGATGCCATATAAATTGCATAGAAAATCTTTACTCAGGTTAATATTCACTTTTGGTTCGTTCAGCTCCATCAAGTACAAATCACTCATGCGCACTACATTATAGATGCAATGCTGCGTCTTACCTGGAATTCCAATTAAACTAATAACTATTGACCAACAGTGGTCACAAAAAGAAGACAAGGGATGCCCATAAGCTTCTCCGAACTGAAGTATAGGCATAAGTATAATCATTGTATTCTCCATTTACCCGAACCACCATTAATAGATATAACGGATTTAGTGCATATTCCTAAAGTAGATTCCACCATCATCCCCCCCTCTTCCCTCCCTCTATCCCCCTCCCAGGAAGGCACCCCAGGACTGTTGATCCGGCCACTCAGTTTTAACTAAACCCATAGGGTAACCGAGCCACCGGACGGTGAAATGCGGCACAAACGCCCGCAGAAATGGGCGCCCCACCACATCCCCATTTCAATTCTCAACAATCACTATTATCCCACAAGGAGCGAGAGCCAAGTGTCTGCATACACAGATAAGCATTTAGAGAAGGGGAGATATGTCAACATCTAACCAATCAGTAAATTCAAAAAAGGGAAAATCTTTTTAGCAAAACTATATGAGAGCAGTTATTGTCAGAATTGCATAAAGCTATCATTACAATTATCAAACCCTGACACGTACACAAGTGTGAAACACAGCTACGAAAGGTTTAGAACAAGAGACTCGGCAACATTAACTTGTATTTTCACTACTTTCAGCGTTTTTCTCTCAGGGAGATCCATTCCTAACGCCTCTGCCGGGGTCTGGAAGAAAGTTACCCTATCCCCATCCACCACTCTCAGTCTAGCTAGGTACGCCATCGAATAGATGATATTTGAGCTCTTCAAATGTCTCTTAACAGAAATGAAGGAGGCTCTCCACTTTTGTAGATCTGCCGAAAAGTCTGGGAATAACATCACAGTAGTATTTTCGAACTTGATTGTTTGGGCCTTTCCTGCCAATTGCAGAATATAATCTCTGTCCTTCCTTTTGAGGAATCTGACGAGTAGAGGTCTAGGAGGAGCCCCTGGAGGATTTGGTTTTATTTAAGGATTTTTTGGTTGTTGTTGTTGAGCTGGCCCCTCTAGCATAGGTTTTCAACTTGTCAACTGCAGATTGTGATTTATGAGGGCCCATAATGCGCTTCTAAGATATGTACGTGTTCCAAGATCAACTTATTAGTAATTATGTGGCATGCTTTTGCAGAATATTTTGGTGGTTCGGAAATTAATTTCAAACGGGCTACAGAGTCATAATTCCGTTTGATTCAGTGATGTACTGTATATTTATGTGCCACCAACACAGTACATAAGAAGAACACAGGGTGGCAGCAGAGACCTGTGATCTGCAAAACAACAAGTTCCTCCCACAATGGCCAGGATCCTCAGCCTGCCTTCAGTGACCAACAGGAAGGGTATGGGGGAAGGATGTTTTCCCGCAGCACAAATTCAAAAATCTCCACTCCAGACAGGTGCTTCAGCCCCTCCATCCGCTGGAAAGTCCCAGATCCACACTTCCACCGCACTCCACCAGCTTCACCACCTCACCCACGTGTTGATGGGGGTTCCCCAAGATGGCCGCCGTTCCTCAGCTCCGTTCCCGCCACTGGTGCTCCATAACTTCAGGGGGGTCCGGTACCAGCGCTCAACCTCCCGACATTCTCCGCAGCCCCTCCGCTCTCCTCAACTCACTGGGAAGCCAGCACGTGAGTCATCAGACACGCAGAGCTGATGTCTGCCTGCTTCAGCACGTCCAGCGCGCCTCTGCCACAGTTCTGTCTGCACTCTGTATCACGAGCCAGACAGGGTCACAACTTCTCCCGGTGGTCCTCTGGTATGCTCCCTCACCACTGCCTGCCTTTAGTGCTCCGGTTAGCGGTCAGGAGAGCTATTTTGTGCCGTTACCGGCAGGAGCGCAGTAGCATGCGACCTCTCTCCTCAGTGTCTTGGCCACGCCCCTCCTGGTTGATCTTTTCTGTGTGAGCAACCGCAGCTTGTGGGCAGGGGGTATCAGAACCTCCTTCCTGGACAGCACTTTCTGAAGGACATAGCCCAGGTGACATGGCAGTGATTTGACCTGCAGACACAGAGTTCAGCGCCAGGATTCTCCCGCTGCATGGGATAGATCCCAAGCCTTGTCTGGTGCAGCAGTCTCCCATTCAGGCTCAGCCACTGGGATGACTGCTCAGCACAGACTCCAGAGCCAGAGCCTTGCCCAAGATCATGCTGCATGTGTAGTTGCTGCTGGCTCTCCAGCTAAGACTATGGTGACTTCTGGTATACACGTGCAGCATTATGCTCTGGAGACTGTCTGGATTTCACCCTACTGAGCATGTCCATGATGTGGCGCCTTCTCATTGGTGCTCGGATGTCAGCTGCTCTGGTGATATGGCAGCTTTAGATTGGTCCACAGGCAAGGTCCTGTCTGTCTGGACATGAGCCAAGTATATAAAAGGCTTTCAGAGGTGCACGCTGGTGCGCTAGTATCATGCATATTTGCTGTGTGTGTCTAGGGAGATACATTACCACCCTATGTGCACGTGTGATGCTAATAGCACTGCGAGTGCATTTCTAGACAGGCAGTATAGGATGGGAACTCCCGCTTGAACTTAGCATCTGCACTGGGCTTCCTCAGGCATGGGCTCAAAAGTCAGTCAGAGCAGGTTCACCAGCTTAGTGGGGGTGAGCTATAGGGACCCCACTAGCGTCAATTCCTCTATGCTCCAGTGACATCTAACAGGGCATAGCTAAGAGTGCTCTCAGTTTTCATCCTGCTCTGTGGAGTAACAGAATCAGGCGCATTGCACTCTGTTCACACTGAGTGATGTTTAACTCGATGTGTTTACAGTGCTTACTCGCGGTTACGCTCCACCATGGTCCTCCAGTTGCGGTTTTGCCATCCTCACACTGTGGACCCTGGGTTGCGAACGCACCTTATTATAATTTACATTTGGTGTGCTCCGCCAATCCTAAGACACAGATTTGGAACCTTGGTGTTCCGCCCACCTACTGGGTGTGCTTGGCTGCCATGTGGTTTCACATACTGGTGGTGCTCAGGTTGCCTTTGACCTGGCCTCTGCTGAACTTGGTATAGCAGATGCTACAGACTACAATGTTTTTCTCTAAAGGACTTTCAGAAAAAAAAAATTCCACACAGCAGCTGAAAGTCCCCTTTCCATGACTTGGTGCACAGCGGGAGGTGGCCCTGTGAACAGTTTACCCAGTTCTCACTCTGGGCAAGCCACGACCCCTTGGTGCCTGCATTCATGCTACATATCCATCTTCCTCTGTTTTACTGTGATGCCTATGCGTCCCAATGGTCCAGGTCGGTTCAGTGGACTCATCATCAACCACCTCATCTTCCATCTCATCCTCCTTCCCAGTTGACATTGTAGGCTGACCTTATGGCAACTATGTCTCATCATCATCAGTCTCCACCTCTGGAGACACTAATTTACGTTCCTCCAAGTGACTTTCTCCTGGCCGTACTTGCGAAAATACTTGAGCATCAACGCATGCCACCTCCTCACGTCCCTCTTCAATGCTGCACCGTGATTGGCCAGAGCCCACAAAAGGATGATAATCAAACAGATCCTCGGAGTGGCAAAGCTTGGGGTCATATGTCTCCTGTGACTGATAATGGTGAAAAGAAGGAGAACCAGCTTCATGATTGGATAGGCCAGCCTTCTGTGTATCGACAGTAGACTGTGTGGTCGTGGAAGATTTGTTGCTGTTTGACAAATGCGTAGAAGCCTTTTTTGCTATCCAAGACAGAATCTGCACTTGCTCTTCTGGCTTCCACACACGTTTACATTCCAGACTGGGAAATTTTTCCAGGAGCATAGTTGATGCATCAAGCTTCTTCTGGCCTGACACAGACTTTTCGCGCTCCACTGACAACACCACGTACATGTCCCTGTCTCTTGACAACAGGCTTTTTTTGGCATTTTGGATTTTGCTCACAGATTTTCAGATATTGATGGCACAAGCTAAGCTACCTGTCACAGCGAAAATATTGGGGAAAATGGCCTGGTATGTGCTTGGTAGCAGCAAGTAGGAAATGTTTGTATTACTGCTCTGTGTAGGGCACTTAACACCTTTTTAAGTGGACTAATTTGGACAGCTGAAGCCAGGCTCTGACCCTAAAAACAGCAGGAAAAATGACCTGGTGCGTGCTTAGAAGCAGGCAGTAGGAAATGTTTGGTGTACTACTTTGCGTAAGATACTTAGCACCTTTTTAAGTGGACTAATGTGGACAGCAGAAGCCAGGCTCTAACCCCAAAAACAGCAAGGAAAATGGCCTGGTTCGTGTTTGGTAGCAGACAGTAGGAAATGTTTGGATTACCGCTTTGCATAGGGTACTTAATGCCTTTCTAAGTGGACTAAAGTGGACAGCAGAAGCCAGGCTCTGACCACAGAAGCAGCGGGAAAAATGGCATGGCGCGTGCTTGGTAGCAGGCAGTAAAAAAAGTTTGGATTACTGCTTTGCGTAAGATACTTAGCACCTTTTTAAGTGGACTAATGTGGACAGCAGAAGCCAGGCTCTGACCCCAAAAACAGCAAGGAAAATGGCCTGGTTCGTGTTTGGTAGCAGACAGTAGGAAATGTTTGGATTACTGCTTTGCATAGGGTACTTAATGCCTTTTGAAGTGGACTAAAGTGGACAGCAGAAGCCAGGCTCTGACCACAAAAGCAGCGGGAAAAATGGCATGGCGCGTGCTTGGTAGCAGGCAGTAGAAAATGTTTGGATTACTGCTTTGCGTAAGATACTTAGCACCTTTTTAAGTGGACTAATGAGGACAGCAGAAGCCAGGCTCTGACCACAAAAACAGAGGGGAAAATGGCATGGCGTGTGCTTGGTAGCAGGCAGTAGGAAATGTTTTTAAGTGGACTAATGTGCACAGCAGAAGCCTGGCTCTGACCCCCAAAAACAGCAGGGAAAATGGCCTGGTGTGTGCTTAGTAGCAGGCAGTAGGAAATGTTAGGACTACTGCTTTGCATAGGGCACTAACTGCAGTTTTAAATTGACTAATGTGGACAGCAAAAGCCAGGCTCTGAACCCAAAAAACAACGGGGAAAATGGGCTGGTGCGTGAATTGTAGCAGGCAGTAGGAAATGTTTGGACTATTACTTAACACCTTTTCAAGTGGACTAATGTGGACAGCAGAAGCCATGCTCTGACCCCAAAAACAACAGAGAAAATGGCCTGGTGCGTGCTTGGTAGCTGACAGTAGGAAATGTTTGGACTACTGCTTTGCACAGGGCACTTAAAAGCTTTCTAAGTGGACTGATGTGGACAGCAGAAGCCAGGCTCTGACCCCAAAAACAGCGGGGAAAAAAGGCTTTGTGTGTGTTTGGTAGCAGGCAGTAGGAAATGTTTGGATTACTGCTTTGTGTAGAACACTTAATGCCTTTTTAAGTGGACTAATGTGGACAGCAGAAGCCAGGCTCTGAGCCCCAAAACAGCAGGGAAAATAGACCGCTGCTTTAATAAAAAGGCAGCACTAAATGCTAGTGGATCACCCCCAGGGCTGTGGGCTACTCAGTACCGGGCCGGTGTCTTAAAGGAATAAGTCACGGTGGCGGTGACCTGGTCCGTGGCCCTGGGTGTCCATGTAAAATGGGCGAAATGTAGCAGAACAAAGTTTATAGGTAGATGATTTATGATGCCACCTGTGGTGCTCGGCAAGGAAGGTGTTAAGCCGATGCTGCGGTGCAGATCTTCTGGGACAGATGGTGGGGTGCAGCAAAGACTTAATAGCTCTCCACAGGTAGAGCTGTGGTCCCAGGACAGTAGTAATAGGTGGTGAGGTAGATGGTGTAGTGTTAGGCGCAGAGATGTAGCAGTGCTGAGTAGGTATATAGTTTTTTCAACTTACTCTGCTTGTACCCTTATGTTGTGAGGTCAAGAAACTTTTCAAAGTGCTTTATGATCCATGTAGTGCTGGACATCTGTTTATTTGACCACAACATTTTATTGGGTCCTGCTGTCTCAATTTAGTTTGATTGATTAACGAGAAGAGAGAGAGCAAAAAAAAAAAGGTTCTAAGTCTTATCCTCCTATATATTCAGACATAGTTTGGGGAAAGCATTTATGCAGGGGGCATTTATGCACACTTTATCGAAGTACAGTTTATCAAAGTACTGGCAGTTATAACATGGCAGTTAGACAGGGCAGGAGACAGGTAAGACATTTATATACATCTACTCTCTGTACTATAGGAGTACAACAAATCTATACCATCTGCATTTGTGTAATTTATATCCTGGCCGCTGCATTCACACACATCCACCGCCCTGGCATGGGGATGTTGAAATCTCTACGCTCCATCCATATCGGCCCTTCGCTCCTTTCCTCTCCTATGTATAGCACTCATGCTCTTTTCACATTGTTAAATTGCACAGATCCAGTCAGTCCCACCATTCAACATAAGAGATGCTCTCACAAATCACTTAACCATCTACACACTCTTTCTATCATCCTTCTCCTAGTCGCAGGAGACATTGCTCCCAACCCTGGTCCCCCATGTTACAGAAAGTCAAACCCCCCAACTGCTACACTCAGAAACCCCTCTAATCTTATTAATATTCCCTGCATGCCATCTGTCTCTCTTAATTGTGCACTTTGGAATTCTCGCTCAGTGTGTAACAAACTCTCTTTCACTCATGACTTTTTCCTTTCTAATTCTCTTAACCTCCTGGCTCTTACTGAAACCTGGATCCAGCAGTCAGACACTACCGCTGCTGCTGCTCTTTCATACGGGGGACTACACTTCTCTCCTACCCCAAGATCAGACAATAGAGCAGGTGGAGGCGTCGGTCTGCTCCTATCACCAAAATGTACCTTTCAGGTTATCACTCAACTACCCTCAGTAGTCTTCCCTTCTTTTGAGGTCCATGCCGTCAGACTCTACACCCCCTTCTCCATGTGAGTGGCGGTAGTGTATCGTCCTCCCGGCCCCTCCCATCAGTTCCTGGATCATTTTGCCACTTGGCTTCCACATTTTCTCTCCTGTGACATCCCTACCCTCATCATGGGAGATTTCAACATCCCCATTGCTCTTCCCCTCTCCCCATCTGCTACTCACCTTTTATCTCTAACCTCATCGTTTGGCCTTTCGCAGCTTTACTAATTCTCCAACGCATGAAGACGGAAACTCCCTCGACTTGGTCTTCTCTCGTCTTTGTACAGTGGATGATTTTGCAAACTCCCCTCTCCTGCTCTCTGACCACAATCTTCTTTCATTCTCTATTAAGAACTGCCAGGCTACTGAGGTCACCCCCACTGTCCATATTTATAGAAACATACAGGCCATTAACACCCAGAAACTTATGAAGAACTTGCAGTCTTCATTGGCCCCTATCTCCTCCCTCTCATGTCCTGATTCTGCATTGAAGCATTACAATGAAACACTACAAAGTGCTCTGGATGAATTTGCACCCCCTATAAATAGAACACCACAGCACAGATGGCGACAACCCTGGCACACCCTGCAAACACATTTCCTGCAGCGGTGCTCCAGGTGCGCCAAACGTCTGTGGAGAAAATCCAATCTACACGAAGATTTCATCCATTATAAGTTTATGCTTCGAACATACAACACTGCCCTTCACCTTTCCAAACAAATCTATTTCAACACCCTCATCACCTCACTGTCTAATAACCTGAAACATCTCTTTGACACTTTTCATTCTCTACTCAACCCAAGAGTACAGGCCCCAACCACGGAGCTCCGAGCTGACGATCTGGCAAATTGCTTCAAAGAAAAAATTGACCAGATTCGACAGGAAATTATCTCCCAATCACCTCATACCATGCACTGTCCTCCCTCCCCCACTGCATCTAGCTCACTCTCTGATTTTGAACCAGTCACAGAAGAAGTAAGCAGGCTCCTTGCATCTTCTCTCCCAACCACTTGCACCAGTGACCCATTTCCGTCACATCTCCTCCAGTCCCTTTCCCCTGCTGTCACCCCTCACCTAACTAAAATATTTAACCTCTCTCTCTCTTCTGGTATCTTTCCCTCCTCATTTAAGCATGCCATCATACATCCACTACTTAAAAAACCATCCCTCAACCAAAACTGTGCTGATAACTATAGACCTGTCTCTAATCTTCCCTTCATCTCTAAACTCCTGGAACGCCTGGTCCACTCCCATCTTACCCGCTATCTCTTTGATAACTCTCTTCTCGACCCTCTCCAATCCGGTTTCCGCTCTTTACACTCTACTGAAACTGCCCTCACTAAAGTCTCTAATGATCTACTAACAGCTAAATCAAATGGTCATTACTCCATGCTAATTCTCTTGGATCTCTCTGCAGCATTCGACACTGTGGATCATCAGCTCCTCCTCACTATGCTCCGTTCCATTGGCCTCAAGGACACCATTCTCTCCTGGTTCTCCTCCTATCTCTCTGACCGCTCCTTTACTGTATCTTTTGCTGGTTCCTCCTCCTCTCATCTTCCCCTTACTGTTGGGGTTCCTCAAGGTCGATTCTAGGTCCCCTCCTCTTCTCCTTGTACACTGCCTCTATTGGCCAAATAATCAGTAGATTTGGTTTCCAGTACCATCTCTATGCTGATGACACCCAATTATGCGCTTCTTCTCCTGACATCACGCCAGCCTTTCTAGAAAACACAGGCAATTGTCTAAATGCTGTGTCCAACATCATGTCCTCACTATATCTGAAACTGAACCTGTCAAAGACTGAACTCCTTGTGTTTCCTCCCTCTACAAATGTACGTATACCCGACATTGCCATTTCTGTGTGTGGTTCCACTATTACTCCGCAGCAACATGCCTGCTGTCTTGGGGTCATACTTGACTCCGAGCTTTCCTTCGCCCCCCACATTCGACCACTGGCTCGCTCTTGTCATCTGCACCTCAAAAACATCTCTAGAATTCGACCTTTTCTTACTTTTGACTCTGCAAAAACTCTTACTGTTTCTCTTATTCATTCTCGTCTCGACTATTGTAACTCTCTTCTAATCGGTCTCCCTCTTACCAAACTCTCCCCTCTCCAATCTGTCTTGAATGCTGCAGCCAGGATCATATTCCTCACCAATCGTTACACCAATGCCTTTACCTTGTGCCAGTCATTACACTGGCTACCCATCCACTCCAGAATTCAGTACAAACTTATTACCCTCACCCACAAAGCCCTCCATGGCTCAGCACCACCCTACATCTCCTCCCTTGTTTCAGTATACCACCCTACCCGCGCCCTGCGCTCTGCTGATGACCTGAGGTTAGCATCCTCCATAATCAGAACCTCCCACTCCCGTCTCCAAGACTTTACACGTGCTGTGCCAATTCTTTGGAATGCACTTCCCAGGTCAATACGATTAGTCTCCAATATCCACAATTTTAAGTGTGCGCCGAAAACGCATTTATTCAGACTGGCCTACCGCCTCAACACATTAACCTAATCTATCCCTGTGTGGCACAGCCAAAAGTTTTACCATAACCCGGTTCCCCGCATCATGTTTCCACATGCTTTATGCATCCATTAGCCCTCTGTGTCTGTACTGTTACACACTTAACATTATGGCTGGTCCATACAATCAGGGCAACTGTTACCACCCACCTTTCGTGTCTACCTCTTTCCTCATAGACTGTAAGCTTGCGAGCAGGGCCCTCATTCCTCTTTGTATTTGTTATAATCTATGTGATTATTGCTATGCTGTAATGTCTATTGTCTGTACAAATCCCCTCTGAAATGTAAACTGCTGCGGAATAAGTCGGCGATATAGAAATAAAATGTATTATTATTATTATTAGGTTGGCGTTGGAAGAAGGCAATGACACAGCTGAGTGCAGTTCCAATTCTTTTACTCACGTTTCTGGCACAGACAGGTGCCCGCTTCAATGATGCAGCTTCCAAGTCAGGGACTCAGCCAACTCCCAGGCAGATGGATTAACCCTTCCAGCACTCCCTTCCAAATGTGCATTTTCTGAACGTCTCCTTTCTAGCGCTAATCTGAAGTACTTGCAGTTCTGAATTGCACTCAAGTTCCTCCTTCTTGATGTTACTTAAACTCCACTTGTATGACAGGTGGCTGTAACCTGCTTCGAGAATGCTATCAATCATATTCCGGCTCACACATAAGTTGCCACTGTGTCTTCGAGTCTTCAGTGGGAATAGAGCAGTCTCAACTCCTATTCCTCCGGTTTCTGCTGCAGGATCATTAGTATCACAAACAGCCTTGGATACCGGCGCCCAGCCTTGGCACAATAAACTTAGGGAAGGGCTCCGCACTAGCCCCAGCCCTAGTCTCTCTCCTCCTCACGTTCCATGCTTATCTATCTTCCTTCTGAACAACTGATCCTTCTTTCTTCCTCTTTCCTTACAAACAGCTCCAGCTTACAGGAGGCTGCTGCATTCACATCCTTTCTCCTTCCTCCCCTGAAGGGGAACTGACCTAACTTCCTGTCAGCTTTCTCCTCTAGTAACTCTAAGCTCCACCCACCACCCAGCACGCTTCATGAACCAAAGCAGCTGCCATAAAGGGTGCTCTGCTGTTCTAAGGTGTCTGTGCTGGATGTGCGTGATGGAGTCTGGTCAGGTGTTACCATCCTACATGGGGAGTGGGATACTACACCTCAGGAGGAGGTGCAGTACCTCTGTGGCAACTGAACCCTCAGGGGCGCCACACTAGTACTCTGTGTGCTGGAAAAATATTGCTTTGCCTCTAACAAGAGCTGTTTTAAGATGGACACTTGAAGAACACTTTAACCTCTCCCTACATAATACACAATCTCTCCCTCCCTGTACTCTGACTTTGTTTTGTGCTTCAGCACTGAAAATAACTATTTTTTGATGGTATTTCGGAGCTAGCGACCAGCTTCTTTAACCCTTCACCGATATCAGACGTATAATTACGCTGATGTTGGTATCCCTCCCTTTAATGTGGGCTACGGTGGTGAGCCCACATCTTTCCCGGGACATGTCAGCTGTTTCGAACAGCTGATATGTGCCCACAATAGCCGCGAGTGAAATTGCGATACACCCACGGCATTTAACAAACGATTCCAGCAAGCGCACCGGAAATACGCTCACCAGTGACCCGCAATACATGATTGCAGGTCACCTGTGTGTCGGCATGGCAAAAGTAAAAAAGTGTTTAAAAATATTAAAAAAATAAAAAAAATATAAAAGTTGAAATCACCCCCCTTTTGCTCCACTCAAAATAAAACAATGAAAATAAAATCAAACATACACATATTTGTTATCGCCGCTTTCAGAATTGCCCGATCTATCAATAAAATAAAGGATTAACCTGATCGCTAAACAGCGTAGTGAGAAAAAAATTCAAAACATCAGAATTATGTTTTCTGGTCGCCGCAACATTGCATTAAAATGCAATAACAGGCAATGAAAAGATCGTATCTGCACCAAAATGGTATCATTAAAAACATCAGGTCGGTGTGCAAAAAAATAAGCCATCACCCGACCTGAGATCACGAAAAATGGAGACACTATGGGTATCGGAAAATGGCGCAATTTTTTTTCTTAGCAAAGTTTGGAATTTTTTTTCACCACAGATAAAAAAGAACCTAGTCATGTTTGTTGTCTATGAATTTGTAATGACCTGGAGAATCATAATGGCAGGTCAGTTTTAGCATTTAGTGAACCTAGTAAAAAAAGGGAAGCAAAAAACAAGTGTGGGATTGCACTTTTTTTTTGCAATTTCAACACACTTGGAAAGTTTTTCCCATTTTCTAGTACAAGACATGATAAAACCAATGTCGTCTTTCAAAAGTACAACTCGTCCCGCAAAAAAATAAGCCCTAACATGGCAAAATTGATGGAAAAATAAAAAGTTACGGCTCTGGGAAGAAGGGGAGCGAAAAGCGAAAACGCAAAACCGAAAAAAAGCTCCTGGGGTTTAGGGGTTAAACTGTCCTGCTCGAGTATCTCTCTCTCCCTACTCTACAATGACCTAGTATACACTGCAGGTTTCCCTGAAAGGGGCATTTGTGTTATCAAGAGGCCTAATGACTCTCCCTAGCAGCTGAGCGATCTCTCCCTATGCTTGTACATGCAATGTGCGCAAAATGGCGGCAGCAGGGCTTACATAGACTCTACGATGCAAGGCGGCCAGCCAATCACATTAATGCCACAACCAAGATGTCTGTGGCATTACTGTGATTGGTTAAGAAGCCCAGTATGTTTAGTGGCTGCAAAAGTGGCACCAAAACTGCAGGGCAGAACAATTGAATATAGCGAGGTGAGTACACAAATACTCGCAATGTAACGCGTAACCCGAATACTGTACTATCCGTGTGAATAGTGAATACTATCTCTAGTGCTGACATTTCTCATGACTACTTTCAAGACTTATTACTAGCATGCAACAAGTCTGATTATGGCATAAGAATTGTTATATCGTATGAAATACATATAATATGTGGGGACATTGCTAAATTGTTGGATCTTTTTAATCAATTAATAAACATTTTTAATTACTAAAATATTTATTGCTGAATTCTAGCCACTTTCAAAATGTTGGGCAACCATTATCAAATACAGTATGACATATGCAGCTTGTTGGCTTTATCAAAGTAAAAAAAAAATCATAAATCAAATGTTATATTCAACACATGCAACAATTATGGGTATTATATCAGTCTATTTGCAGTCACATAGCAATTTGCAGCATGGTTGAAATTCTGCTCAGATAAATAAATATAAGTGGAATATGCGTGGAGGCTTGAAGAGTGACAGAAATTATTAGGTTTTGGAATTGTTAAAAAATTACGCAGATTGTAGCCTAATCATTTTACCACTTCATGAGCAATCCAAATTCCCCCCAGTAGGGCAGGGATGAAGGGTAGGTACTCACCTAGGGCGCTACCTCCTGCCTCCCTGAAGGCCAAAGAAACAAAGATACCATAGGATAGTCACCCCAGGAAAGGGGCGAGATGAATATTCCGGCAGCGTGTAAGGGCGCATGGCAGTGACGTGATGCGCTGCTTACATGCTGAAGTCAGCTGCCGGCATCAGAACAGTACGCCACGCTGTGAGGGAACAGAGGGAATGTGAGTAGATTCAGTTTTTTTTATGTGTGTGGCGTGATGGGGGCCATATATACCAGAATGGAGGATCATGTATACCAGGATGGGGGCTATATATACCAAAATGGAGAGGTATAAATACCAGCCCTGATGGGAGGCATATATAAAAGCTATGATGGTGGGGGCATATTTACCAGCCAGGAATGGGGCCTATATATGCGAGGATAGGAGGGAAAAGAGCAGCTATAGCTGATAATGGCAGTGTGGTGGGTGTAGATCATTAGGTTAGACAATGTGGAGGTCATATACTATAGGAGGCTTTTTTAGGTCATAGTATGGGCAATTATTTTTTTACACAGGAGCATTTTAATTACACTGTTATTTTTAACACAGTGTTATTTTTGACACAGTCCGTCATTGGACGTCTCCCCTGCTTTGATGAGGGCTCTGACGCTGATCCACCTGCTCCTATTAAACAGCTAAACGCCGCTGTCAAACTCTGACAGCGGCGTTTAACCGGTGCTTCCAGCCACCGGGCCAGAAATGAGCGCATCGCCGACCCCGTCACATGGTCGGGGGTCAACGATGCGTTGGCATAACAACCAGAGGGCTCCTGGAGACCTCTATGGTTGTTGATGCTGCATTCCTATGAGCGCCACCCGGTGGTCGGCGCTCATAAAAATGCAGTAATTTTGCTACATACAGGCAATCTGCTCATCGCCTATATATAGCAGAGCCAGTCAAGTATGGCATGGAGGCTATTGAAGCATGCCAAAATTTAAAAAAAAGTTTTAAAAAATATGAAAAAAATAAAAAAAATATAAACTTTTAAATCACCCCCCTTTCGCACCATTCAAAATAAACAATTTAAAAAAAACGCACATACACATATTAGGTATCGCCGCATTCAGAATTGCCCGATCTATCAATAAAGAAAAAGCATTAACCCGATCGCCAAACGGTGTAGCGAGAAAAAAAATCAAAAACCCAGAATTACGTTTTTTTGGTCGCTGTGACATTGAATTAAAATGCAATAACAGGCGATCAAAAAGAGCGTATCTGCATAAATGTGGTAATATTAAAACGTCAGCTTGGCACACAAAAAATAAGCCCTCACCCGACCCGAGATTACGAAAAATGGAGACATTACAGGTCCTGGAAAATGGCGCTGTTTTTTTTTTAACAAACTTTGGAATTTTTTTCCGCCACTTCATAAAAAAGAACCTAGACATGTTTGGTGTCTATGAACTTGTAATGACCTGGAGAATCATAATGGCAGGTCAGTTTTAGCATTTAGTGAACGTAGCAAAAAAGTCAAGCAAAAAAATCAGTGTGGGATTGCACTTTTTTGCAATTTCACCGCACTTGGAATTTTTTTCCCATTTTGTAGTACATGACATGGTAAAACCAATGATATTGTTAAAAACTACAACTCATCCCGCAAACAATAAGCCCTCACATGGCCATATTGACGGAAAAGTAAAAAAATTATTGCTCTGGAAAGAAGGGGAGCGAAAAATGAATATGCAAAAACGAAAATACCCACGGTCCTTAAGGGGTTAAAGGGAACAGTGTGGAATGTGATGCAGAAGAACGAAGAAGAGGGAATCTTGAGAGACGAGCTGTGGAAGTGAAAAGTAATCTTGGCATCCGAACAAAATGGAGACAAAAAGAAAGAAGAGACTCAATCAGAGAAGAGGTCACCTATAAGTTACCTGTATGTAAAAGTTTACTGCTGATACTGACTACGTCTCCTCAACACCGTGAGTCCTGTATGGTCCACAGTCTGATAAATACTGATAACGAAAACTCCCAGCATCATCTCATCATTGTTAAGGAGTTGTAGGTTTATGAAATACAAATATATATGGGTCTGACTTGGAAGAATTCAGCTCGACAGTAATTAATCATGTGATGTTACCGATCTAATGTAAATGGGAAACATCTGGGTAGAAGGGAAAAATGAGCTATTGTAAGTACGTACCCCTGGTCACCATAACAACACCCTCTCTTGTATATGGTTTACATGGTTACACAGTGGCCACGGAGCGCACTGAAAGTGATGTCTGCGGTTAACCGCGACAGATGATGGCACCAGACACATTTATCTATTTATAACAAGCAGTTGCTTCAGCTGGCCTGTATTGGTAGGCAGGTCTGTCTGGGTTTTTGTGTCTTGTCTTGTCAATTTATATGTTATAATGGTATATTGAATGTTAAGTTTTAAAGAAAATCCCCATTTTTGCTTACACTGTAATAAAAATAAAAAAATACTACTCTGTCCAATCACATGGCACACATCTAGTCCAAAGGTGTTCTTCTGAATGATGTGGCTTGAGGCTTCTTTGACACAGACTAGTTGACGTACATTGTGACATGTCATGTAGAGATGAGCGACTTTGCCTTTTTTTGGGTCGAGTCGGGTTTCATGAAACCCGACTTTCTCAAAAGTCGGGTCGAACGAAATCGGCTGATTATCGTGAAAAGTCGAAAGCCGACTGAAACACGAAACCCAATGCAAGTCAGTGGGGAAGAAAAGTCAGCAGTGAGTGGAGGACAGGAAACACACCTACAGTGCCCATTTTAATGCCAAAAACATCAATTCTTATTACTAAGCTTGTCAACCTTAATTAACTTTATAATAATAGTTAGGCATTGAAAACTGGGGGTTATTTGGCTAAAGTTGTGGGGGGGGTAGGCCTGGCTCCAGACTTTTGAGGGCCCAGGGCCAAAGAGTGTCAATGGGCTCCTTTAACACATTCCACAATTCATGATCCTCTGATACGGCATAGAAATAGCGGTATAGTACAATGGAAAATACTTCACTTCTTACATCACATGACTGATATCCATTTTAAATTCTCCAATAGCTCCAAAAACGGACAGTATATTACTCCATACAGTATTATGGCCACCGCATAGTGCGCTATACAGAGTAATGAGGCCCATATATTTCTCCATACAGAATCATTGGTCCCATATAATGTTTGAAACAGTATATGATGAGCTCCACATAATGCTACAGTATATGTTGGTCCCCATGGATGTAGCTCCACTGTGTTAGGCTGGTTTCACATTTGCGTTTTATAGCGCTGGAAAAAAACGCATATGTGCGCATGCGTTTTTTCCCCTATATTTAACATGGGTGCGCATACCTGCACGCTGGTAAGCGCATGTATGCGATTTTCATGCGCTGCGTTTTTTTGGGGTGTGCGTTTGTATTTTCCAGACGCAGCATGTTGCATTTTTTGGCCCTGCAAAAAAGCGCATGCGCACATATGCGCACGTTTTGCGCTAAAAATGGCCATTATAGCCTATGGATGCGCATACATGCGCACTGGCATGCTCATGTATGCGTTTTTTTGCACATGCGTTTTTTTTTGTTAACCATGGAATTTAGGGGTTTGGGTTAGAGTTAGGGTTAGTTAAGGGGGTTTAGGGTTAGGGTTAGGGTCAGGGTCAGGGTTAGGGTTGGGGTTAGGGTCAGGGTTAGGGTTAAGTATGGTTTGGTTAAGGGTCAGGGTCAGGGTTAGGGTTGGGGTTAGGGTCAGGGTTAGGGTTAAGTATGGTTTGGTTAAGGGTTAGGGTCAGGGTTAGGGTTAGGGTTAAGGTTAGTTAGGGTTAAGTATGGTTTGGTTAAGGGTTAGGGTCAGGGTTAGGGTTAGGGTCAGGGTTAGGGTTAAGTATGGTTTGGTTAAGGGTTAGGGTCAGTGTTAGGGTTGGGGTTAGGGTCAGGGTTAGGGTTAAGTATGGTTTGGTTAAGGGTTAGGGTCAGGGTTAGGGTTAAGGTTAGGGTTAGGGTTAAGGTTAGTTAGGGTTAAGTATGGTTTGGTTAAGGGTTAGGGTCAGGGTTAGGGTTAGGGTTAGGGTTGGGGTTAGGGTCAGGGTTAGGGTTAAGTATGGTTTGGTTAAGGGTTAGGGTCAGGGTTAGGGTTAGGGTTAGGGTTAGGGTTAAGTATGGTTTGGTTAAGGGTTAGGGTCAGGGTTAGGGTTAGGGTTAGGGTTAGGGTCAGGGTTAGGGTTAGGGTTAGGGTTAGTTAGGGTTTAGGGTTTGGGTTAGGGTTAAGTATGGTTTGGTTAAGGGTTAGGGTCAGGGTTAGGGTTAGTAAAGTCATGGTTTGGGTTAGTGTGAGGGGCCACCTAATGTTGGAAAAAAACGCAAACGCGGTAAAAACGCACTAAAAACGCATACAAACGCATAAAAACGCTGCGTTTTTTTCATGCATGCTCATAAAAATGCTTGAAAAAAACGCAGCAGTTGTATGCTTTTGTATGCGTTTTTTCAATGCGTTTTTTTGCGGGAAAAACGCGCTGCAAAAAAAAGCAAGTGTGAAACTAGCCTTATAGGCCCAAATAATGCTCCATATATAATGGGCCCCATTTCTAATGCTCCAGTGTATAATGGGCCCTGTAAATGCTGCTCCAGTGTCTGATGTCCATCTTTGGAATGCTCCAGTGTATGGTGGGCCTCATATATCATTCTCCAGAGTATAGTGCTCCCCAAAAATAGCTGTCCCAACATTGAAAACAATTAAATAAGTCTCCTCGCTAGGGAATCCCTGTACTAGTATGGACTCCTCGTCGTCCCCATCTTCCATCTCACTGCACTTGAACTGTTTAGGCAGTGGGTGTACAGACGTGATTTCCTCGCACTCTCTGACCAGAATGTCACTGTCAGGAAACGCGGAAGACGTCAAGGCGGTGGAGCAGGGAGACGTAAGTATTTCAACTTTGCAAGTGCTGTGATCCTGAGCAAGCAGGGGGGCCCACTTATTGGCGTCGGCACTGGCACAGGGCCCCTCATAGTACGCCGGTGTGTCTGACGGTGGGTGTGCACCCCCACCATCAGAGACACTTGATTCTACTATGAGGGACCTTGTGCCAGTGCCGTTGCCAAACAGTGTGCCCACCCACCTGTCCAGGGCAATGGCACTCGCACGGGTGCGTGCGCCAGGTGGTGACCCCGGCCCTGTGGGGGGAGGCAGCCCAGTTAGGTAGGTGGAAAAATTGGCATATGTTGATGTTGGACATTCAGCAGCTGCAAATGGAGTAATTGGAGAAGTCCGCGGAAGAGGAGGACAAAAGCAAACCTGTTATGATTGAGTCACCGTAGGAGGCAAAAACAGAAATGCTAGCTAAGTCCAGGAAACCAGAGAAGTTGGCAACTATCGGATTGCAGACCCCTGAACCTATCAACACAACTAGCAGTAGCCGTGGGGGGTTCCTACGATGCCCTAGACCCCTCGATCACAGCCGGAGAAATAGCTAGGCCTAAAGAAAGAAAGGGGAAAACTAAACTGCCCCAGAGCAGACCCCAAAGCAATAGGCAGCCCCCAACATATAATGACGGTGAAGCAGGATGAAAACACTAACACAGGCAGAAAGATAGTCTGAGCAAAGACGGGGCCCAATCTAGCTAGATAGGAAAGGACAGGAAGGCTGCTGTCTGCAATCCGTGAAAAACACTATGAAAATAAGAGCCAACAGACAGACAGTGAAAAAGGCCCTGAAGACGCTAGGCTTCAAAAAAGCTATGTCAGTACTCAGGAATATTCTGAAGGCAGAGCTACAGGCAAAAGGAGATTCAGCTCACCCCAGCAGGGAATGGCAGAATCCAGAAAAGCAAGGAAAACAAAAACAAAACACTAATGCAAACAGGCAAAGCAGAAAAACTTAGCTTAGAGGAGCAGGAATCAGACTGGTGTCCTAGAAGTCCACAGAGAAATCACCCGCAGGGCAGAAGGGCGTCGGCAGCCTTATATCCAGTCCGTGACTCCACTCAGCCAGTCATCCTCATCAGGTTCAGGTGCCTGATAATCAAGCTCATTACCTTCCTTCACCAGAATAGGGAGTTCACCAGACCTCAGTGACGAAGGGGAAAATGAACTCACAACAGTACCTCCCCCTTGAGGAGGGGTCACCGAACCCTCAACCACGCCACCAGGGCGATCAAGGTGAGCCCGATGAAAGGCACGCACCAATCTTTTGGCATGAATATCAGAGGCAGAGACCCAGGAATTATCCTCCTGACCATAACCCTTCCACTTAACCAAATACTGGAGTCTCCGTCTAGCCAGACGGGAATCCAGTATTTTCTCTACCTCATATTCCATGTTACCTTCAACCAATACAGGGTCCGGAGGTGCCACCCCAGGAACAACTGGTTCAACAAACCTCTTCAACAAGGACTTATGGAACACATTATGGATTTTAAATGTGACAGGAAGAGCCAAACGGAAAGAGACCGGATTAATAATCTCCAAAATCTTGTAAGGTCCAATAAATCTAGGCTTAAACTTAGGAGAAGCCACCTTCATAGCAATATTTTTTGATGATAACCACACCATATCACCAATCTTAAACTGGGGACCATGGTCCTATGTCGATTGGAAAACCGCTGGGCCTTTTCCTGGGAGAGAGATAACTTATCCACCACTTGGTCCCAGATCTGGTGCATTCTCTCCACCACAGTGTCAACACCTGGGCAGGCAGAAGGCTCCACCTGCCCTGAAGAAAATCGAGGATGAAACCCAAAGTTACAAAAAAAAGGTGATATCAAAGTGGCAGAACTAGCTCTAATATTTAAAGCAAATTCGGCCAAGGGCAAAAATGAAACCCAATCATTAGAGTTGAGCGACTTTTGTTTTTTTAGGGTCGAGTTTCGTTTCGTGAAACCCGACTTTTCCAAAAGTCGGGTCGAGCAAGATCGTCCGATTATAGGGAAAAGTCTGGGTCGTCCCGAAACACGAAACCCAATGTAAGTCAATGGGGAATAAAAGTCGGCAGTGAGAGGAGGACAGGAAACACACCTACAGTGCCCATTTGAATGCCAAAAGCATCAATTCTTCTTACTTAAGCTTGTCAACCTTAATTAACTTCATGATACAAGTTACGCACTGAAAAATGGGGATTATTTGGCTAAAGTTGTGGGGGGGAGGGCTGGCTCCAGGTTTTCATGTGCCCTGGGGGAAAGAGCGCCCCTTTAACACATACCACAACTCATCATGCTCCGATACGGCAGAGAAATAGCGGTATAGTACAATGAAAAATACTTCACTTTTTACATCTCATGACGAGGCCCATCTATTTCTCCATACAGAATCATTGGTCCCATATAATGTTTGAAACAGTATATGATGAGCTCCACATAATGCTACAGTATATGTTGGTCCCCATGGATGAAGCTCCACTGTCTTATGGGCCCAAATAATGCTCCAAACATAATGGGCCCCATTTCTAATGCTCTAGTGTATAATGGACCCTGTAAATGCTGCTCCAGTGTCTGATGTCCACCTTTGGAATGTTCCAGTGTATGGTGGGCCCCATCTATCATTCTCCAGAGTATAGTGCTCCCCAAAAATTGCTGTCCCAACATTGAAAACAATCAAATAAGTCTCCTCGCTAGGGAATCCCTGTACTAGTCTGGACTCCTCGTCGTTCCCATCTTCCATCTCACTGCACAGTATTTCAACCTTGCAAGTGCTGTGATCCTGAGCAAGCAGGGGGGACCCACTCGTTGGCGACGGCACTGGCACAGGGCCCCTGATAGTACGGTGGTGTGTCTGATGGCGCGTGGGCCGAACCTGCACTTTCATCTGCAGCTTCCTCTTTGTCACCGTGTAAGATGGAACTGTATATGGGAAGGGTAACCTGAGTTTCATCAGGGTCAGATTCAGGCCGTGTAGCGTGCGGGGGGAATGTAGTGGTCTGGGTCAATGTACCAGCAGATTCATCGAGCAGTGGCTGGGCATCAGTGGACTTGTGTCGCCCCCAGGAGTACGGTCGCCACAGTGGCATTACCTTCCTCCTAGGGAGTGTGATGTCATGCTTGGGAGCAACGAAGGATCTCTCTAGCAGGTTAACTGATTGGGCGGCGTTATTCCCACGAGTCATGACCCTCCAAACAGCGCTCATGAAGGCAAAGTGTTTGTTTTACGTGGGCAGTACGGTTGCAAAGCTGAACCTTAAAGGAATGTCCAGAAGGGCACCACCAGGAGTGGAGCCTATGGTTTAATTCGACTCCACCTGGGAAACCTCAACCATGCAAGCTACAGAAAAGATGCACAGATTGCAAGCTTAATTCCGTTAACGAACGAGACTCCGTCATGCCCCGCGGTCCGAGTCCGGCTTACTAGAGGGACACGTGAGGCTCTGGCACATGAGATTGGCCAATAACTGGTGTGTCATGCCCTTACATGTCCGTGGCTGCATGTGCGCTACACTGAAAAGGCCAGCGTTTGTCGCTTACAGGTGAAGATAACCCGCTGAACAACGTTAGTGATGGGGATCTGTGATTACAATTATTACCCGCGAACGCTGATTTCCCAGTAAGTGCAGGTCAACCACAGTTCCGGAATTAGGCCTAACCGTCATTCCTGAAAAAATGAAAAACTTACGTGTGCAAACCACAGGTGCTGTAGCTTGCTTAACAGCTCGCCAGCCGTTCTCAGGCCCAGTATGGATTACACGTGATTGCACAAAGGTGAGAAAGGGTAGCGTATTCCCGGATAACATGTATGGATAGCGTACACATTCAAAATATATGTCTATACATCAGGAGGCAGGCTCAGACGGTGTTAGGCCCAGTATGGCTTGCAGGTGATTGCACAAAGGTGAGAAAGGGTACCGTATCCCCGGATAACAAGTAAGGATAGCGTACACATTCAAAATATATGTCTATACATCAGGAGGCAGGCTCAGACGGTGTTAGGCCCAGTATGGCTTGCAGGTGATTGCACAAAGGTGAGAAAGGGTACCGTATCCCCGGATAACATGTATGGATAGCGTACACATTCAAAATATATGTCTATACATCAGGAGGCAGGCTCAGACGGTGTTAGGCCCAGTATGGCTTGCAGGTGATTGCACAAAGGTGAGAAAGGGTACCGTATCCCCGGATAACATGTATGGATAGCGTACACATTCAAAATATATGTCTATACATCAGGAGGCAGGCTCAGACGGTGTCAGGCACAGTATGGATTTGACGGCCCAGATTAAATAGCGGAGGAGCAGGGAGAGGTAAAGATTGCAAATGCTGGGGCCCTGCCCAAGCAAGGGGGGCCCACTCATGGGCGTCGGTACTGGCACTGGGCCCCTCATAGTACAGCGGTGTGTCTGACGGCGGGTGTGCACCACCACCATCAGAGACACTTGATTGCACTATGAGGGACCCTGTGCCAGTGCCCGCGCCCAAGAGTCGGCCTACCCACCTGTCCAGGGCAACGGCACTCGCACGGTGTCGTGCGATAGGTGGTGACCCCGGCCATGGGGAGGGGCAGCACAGTTAGGGAGTTTTAGAAAGTGGCATATGTTGATGTTGGACATTCAGCTGATGCAAAAGGCGAAATTGGTGAAGTCCCAGGAAGAAGTGGACCAAAGCAAGCCATTTTTCTGTCACCCTATGTGTCATCAGGGGAAGGTGGGACAAAATCCTTGGAAACCCATGCATGGTTCATTTTAATGAAGGTTAGATCATCCACATTTTGGGTTGACAGACGGGTCCTTTTTTCTGTCAGGATTGATCCAGCTGCACTGAAGACTCTTTCCGATAGCATACTTGCAGCTGGGCAAGCGAGCTCCTGTAAGGCATATTGGGCCAATTCAGGCCAGGTGTCCAGTTTAGCGGCCCAATAGTCAAAGGGGAATGACCTGTGTGGGAGAACATCGATATGGGAGGAAAAGTAGTTTGTAACCATAGTTGACAACTGCTGTCTCCTGTCACTTTCCATCGATGCAGTATTACCAGTTGTGTGAGCGGTATTTGAAAAATCAGTCCACAACATTGTCATGAAACCCCTTTCTCCAACGCCACTTCTGCTGTGTGCACCACGAACACCTCTGCCAAGCTGCCCCCGGCCCGTACGGCTCGTGTGAGAACCATCACCGCTGCTGTGTGCTGGGAATGCCTCAAGCAACCGATTTACCAGAGTTGCTTGTTTATTAGCCAATATTAGGTCAAGGTTCTCCTGTGGCATGATGTTTTGTAATTTGCCTTTATAGCGTGGATCCAGGATGCTGGCCAACAAGTAGTTGTCATCGTTCATCATTTTGGCAATGCGGGGGTCCCTTTTTAGGATCTGCAAGGCATAATCTGACATGTGGGCCAATGTTCCCGGTGTCAATGATGCACTGCGAGTGCTGGTTGGAGGAGCACTTTCTGGCAAATCCACATCCCTCCAGTCACGCACAAACCCTGTACCAGACCTTGCCACGCCAACATTTTCACTTGCCCCACGAGATGCATCCTCCTCCCCTAAGTAATCATCCCCATCATCCTCCTCCTCCTCTTCTTCCTCCACCTCGTCCAGGAGAGGTCCCTGAGCAGACAATGGCTGAATGTCATCAAGGATTCCCTCCTCCTCTTCCTCCTCATCAACATTGGCTGCAGACGCCTGCTCCTTAAGGTGCGTCAAAGTTTGCATGAGCAGACGCATAAGTGGGATGCTCATGCTTAGGATGGCGTCGTCTGCGCTTACCAGCCGTGTGCATTCCTCAAAACACTGAAGGACTTTACAGAGGTCTTTCAGCTTCGACCACTGCACACCTGTCAACTCCATGTCTGCTCTCAAAGTGCCTGGCCGTGTATCCTGCCACAAATGCATTATGGCCTGCCTCTGCTCGCACAGCCGCTCCACCATGTGCAGGGTGGAGTTCCACCTTGTTGCAATGTCGATAATGAGGCGGTGGTTGGGAAGGTGGAGCAATCGCTGCAGCTTCTGCATACGAATGGAGTGTACAGGCGACCGGCGGATGTGCGCGCACAGTCTTCGCACCTTCTGGAGCAGGGTTGTTAACTCCGGATAATTTTTGAGGAAGCACTGCACCACCAGGTTCAAGGTGTGAGCCAAGCAAGGTATATGGCTGAGTTTTGAAAGGGCTATGGCTGCCACAAAATTACGGCCGTTATCACTAACTACCTTGCCTGCCTCAAGATGTACACTGCCCAGCCATGACTCAGTTTGCCGCTGAAAGTACTCGGCCAGCACCTCAGCGGTGTGTCTGTCGCCCAAACACATCATCTGCAACGCAGCCTGCTGACGCTTTCCACTAGCTGCTCGATAGGGGGACACTTCCTTTTGGAAGTGCATTAAGCAGCAAGGTGGTGTGCTGGTAAAAGGGGAAAAAAAAAAAAAAAAACTCTTTTAAATCTTCTTCCTGAGCGAGTGTGAACGAGCTGAGTGTGACCTGAGCGTAAGTGCAAACTGTGGTAAGTGTGTGATTTGAAATTCAGTGACTTTAGATTCAGGGAGTTTCCAAGGGAGGTCTTACTGAATTGCTGTTATATTAATACTTTTTTTTTTTTTTTAATTTATTTTTGCTTATCTTATTGTCTGGTGCAATCCCCATTAGGATGTGCTCCACTATTGCCAATGCCATCCAGTGCACGTCTTGCCGCATGTATGAAATCCTTGAACAGCCGGTCGAGGGTGCATACTGCTGTGCAAGATGTGAGCACGTTGTGCATTTGGAAGCCCAGATACTGGATCTAAATGTGCAGCTGGCAACACTGAGATCCATAGACAATATGGAAAGGAGTCTTCTGCTCACTGAGTAGACGCTCAATGGGATAGATGAGGGGGGGATGCTAGGTTGGAGCTGCAGGACAATGAAGCAGCTAGCTGGGTGACAGTTAGAAGGCGGGGTAGAGGGAAGAGCACCAGGGAGGCTAGTCCTGATCTGGCACACCCCAATAAGTTTGCTAAGTTGGCAGATGAGGGGAGTGTTAGTGCAGGAGTAGCACTGCTGCAGCAAGGCATGTCCTCTGAAAGCCGGAGGAGTGTCTGCTCCAGTAAGGGGGGAAATAGGAGAGCAGGGCAGGCCAGACAGTTTCTGGTAGTGGGAGACTCAATTATTAGGGGAACAGATAGGGCAATCTGTCACAAAGACAGGGATCGTCGAACGGTGTGCTGCCTACCTGGCGCTCGAGTCCGACACATCGCTGATCGGGTTGACAGATTACTGGGAGGGGCTGGAGAGGATCCAGCGGTCATGGTGCACATTGGCACAAATGACAAAGTTAGAGGTAGGTGGAAGGTCCTTAAAGATGATTTCAGGGAATTAGGCTGTAAGCTTAAAGCAAGGACCTCCAAGGTGGTATTTTCGGAAATACTTCCTGTACCACGTGCCACGCCAGAGAGGCAACGGGAGATTAGGGAGGTTAATAAGTGGCTCAGGAATTGGTGTAGGAAGGAGGGGTTTGGGTTCCTGCAGAACTGGGCCGACTTCTCAGTTGGCTACAGGTTCTACGCTAGGGACGGGCTGCACCTCAATGGGGAGGGTGCAGCTGTGCTGGGGGAGAAAATGGCTAGAAGGTTGGAGGAGTGTTTAAACTAGGGACGGGGGGGAGGGTATTCCTTTTATAGGAGGGGAAGACAGTGCAGATAGAGACCTGGGCACAAATAATGACATTGGGGGTGGAGGTGGCATGGGGGGTGGGGTTAGAACAGTTAATAATTTAAGAAAGAATAGAGGTACAGAGAGATACATAAAGTGCATGTATACTAATGCCAGAAGTCTCGCCAACAAAATGGAGGAATTGGAGCTAATGTTGTTGGAACATAATTATGACATGGTGGGGATATCTGAGACATGGCTGGATGAGAGCCATGACTGGGCTGTTAATTTACAGGGCTATAGTCTGTTCAGAAATGACCGTACAAATAAGCGAGGGGGAGGCGTGTGTTTATATGTAAAATCATCCTTAAAACCCATCCTTCGTGATAATATATATGAATCTAATGAAAATGTAGAGTCCCTGTGGGTAGAGATAAGGGGAGGGGGGAAAAATAATAAATTACTGATAGGGGTTTGTTATAAATCTCCAAAAATAATGGAAGCTACAGAGAATATCCTCATAAAGCAAAGAGATGAAGCAGCGACTCAAGGAGAAGTCATTATTATGGGGGACTTCAACTACCCTGAAATACATTGGGGAACCGAAACCTGCAGTTCCAGCAAGGGTAATAGGTTTCTGACAACGATGAGAGACAATTACCTTTCACAACTGGTTCAGGACCCAACAAGAGGGGGGCACTGCTACACCTAATATTAACCAACAGGTCAGACCGCATATCAAATGTAAGGGTTGAGGGTCACTTGGGTAATTGTGATCACAAATTAATAAGTTTTCATGTATCCTTTAATAAGATGTGTAGTAGAGGGGTTACAAGGACACTAAACTTCAAGAAGGCAAATTTCCAACGGATGAGAGATGATCTTGGTGCAATTAACTGGGACGATATCCTGAGACATAAAAATACACAAAGAAAATGGGAGACGTTTATTAGCATCCTGAATAGGACCTGTGCACAATATATACCGTATGGGAATAAACATGCGAGAAATAGGAGGAAACCACTATGGCTAAATAGAACTGTAAGGGGCGCAATAAGAGATAAAAATAAAGCATTTAGAGAATTAAAGCAAGTAGGTAGTGATGAGGCATTAAATAAATACAGAAGATTAAATAAATTCTGTAAAAAGCAAATCAAGACAGCAAAGATTGAGACAGAGAGACTCATTGCCAGAGAAAGTAAAAATAATCCCAAAATATTCTTTAACTACATAAATAGTAAGAAGCTAAAAAATGATAGTGTTGGTCCCCTTAAAAATAGTCTGGGTGAAATAGTGGATGAGGATGAGGAAAAAGCCAATATGCTAAATGACTTTTTTTCAACAGTATTTACACAAGAAAATCCCATGACGGATAACATGATCAGGGATAAAAATTCTCCATTAAATGTCACCTGCTTAACCCAGCAGGAAGTACGGCGGCATCTACAAATCACTAAAATTGACAAATCCCCGGGCCCGGATGGGATACACCCCCGAGTACTGCAGGAATTAAGCACAGTCATAGATAGACCACTATTTTTAATCTTTAAAGATTCCATAATAACAGGGTCTGTACCACAGGACTGGCGTATAGCAAATGTGGTGCCAATATTCAAAAAGGGGACAAAAACTGAACTTGGAAATTATAGGCCAGTAAGTTTAACCTCAACTGTGGGTAAAATCCTGGAGGGTTTTCTAAGAGATACTATACTGGAGTATCTGGAGAAGAATAACCTTATGACCCAATATCAACATGGGTTTACAAGAGACCGTTCCTGTCAGACTAATCTGATAAGCTTTTATGAAGAGGTAAGTTCCGGACTGGACCAAGGGAATGCAGTGGACGTGGTGTACATGGACTTTTCAAAAGCTTTTGATACGGTGCCACACAAAAGGTTGATACATAAAATGAGAACAATGGGGATAGGGGAAAATATGTGTAGGTGGGTTAAGAGCTGGCTCAGGGATAGGAAACAAAGGGTGGTTATTAATGGAGCACACTCGGACTGGGTCACGGTTAGCAGTGGGGTACCACAGGGGTCAGTTTTGGGCCCGCTTCTTTTTAACATATTTATTAATGACCTTGTAGGGGGCATAGAGAGTAGAATTTCAATATTTGCAGATGACACTAAACTCTGCAGGGTAATTAATACAGAGGAGGACAATTTTATATTACAGGAGGATTTATGTAAACTAGAAGCTTGGGCTGATAAATGGCAAATGAGCTTTAATGGGGATAAATGTAAGGTCATGCACTTGGGTAGAACGAACAAGTTGTATAATTATGTGCTTAATTGTAAAACACTGGGCAAAACAGTCACTGAAAAAGACCTGGGTGTATGGGTGGACGACAAACTCACATTTAGTGGCCAGAGTCAAGCAGCTGCTGCAAAGGCAAATAAAATAATGGGATGCATTAAAAGAGGCATAGATGCTCATGAGGAGAACATAATTTTACCTCTATATAAGTCACTAGTGCGACCACACTTAGAATACTGTGTACAGTTCTGGTCTCCGGTGTATAAGAAAGACATAGCTGAACTGGAGCGGGTGCAGAGAAGAGCGACCAAGGTTATTAGGGAACTAGGGGGTCTGCAATACCAAGACAGGTTATTACACTTGGAGTTATTTAGTTTGGAGAATCGAAGGCTTAGGGGTGATCTTATTACAATGTATAAATATATGTGGGGACCTTTCTAATGATCTTTTTACTCTTAGACCTGTGACGGGGACAAGGGGGAATCCTCTACGTCTGGAGGAAAGAAGGTTTAAGCATACTCACAGACGGGGATTCTTTACTGTAAGAGCAGTGAGACTATGGAACTCTCTGCCATATGATGTTATAATGAGTGATTCACTACTAAAATTTAAGAAGGGACTGGATGCCTTTCTTGAAAAGTATATTACAGGGTATATACACTAGTCTCCTTAATATTGCGTTGATCCAGGGAGCTAGTCTGATTGCCGTATGTGGAGTCGGGAAGGAATTTTTTCCCCCAATGTGAAGCTTACTGTTGCCACATGGGGTTTTTTTGCCTTCCTCTGGATCAACATGTTAGGGCAAGTTAGGATAGGATATGGGTTGAACTAGATGGACTTAAAGTCTCCCTTCAACCTTAATTACTATGTTACTATGTTACTATGTTACATCGTGTGCAACAGTGGCAGCTGCAGATGGAGTGCTCGTACGACTGCGCTCTGTGGACGAGCTTTCGCTTCTGGAGGAGGAGGAGGAGGAGGGTCGAACGCCTACAGCCAACTGTTTCCTATACCGTGGGCTAGGCAGCACTGTCCCACCACCGCTGTCCCCTGTGGACCCTGCATCCACCACATTAACCCAGTGCGCAGTGATGGACACGTAACGGCCCTGGCCATGCCGACTGGACCATGCATCAGTTGTGAGGTGCACCTTTCCGCTCACTGACTGCTTGAGTGCATGGACAATGCGGTCTTTCACATGATGGTGGAGGGCTGGGATGACTTTGCGAGAGAAGAAGTGGCGACTGGGTAGGTCATAGCGTGGTATTGCATAGGCCATGAGTTCGCGGAAAGCTGTGCTTTCCACCAACCGAAAGGGCATCATCTCAAACAAGATTAGTTTGGCAATGTGGGCGTTCAAACCCAGTGTACGCGGATGAGAGACTGAGTACTTTCTTGACCTACTCATAGTGTCTGGGAGGGTGAGCTGGACTTGAGAGCTGCATATGGTGGAAGTAGCGGTGGAAAGGGCGGACTGAGAGAGGGTTGATGATGGTGATGGAGTTGGTGTTCTTTCTGATGGCCTAGAATCAGTCTTTCGTTGATATAACAGTGGGATTCCCTGACTGCTGTGGCCTTGCAACGACACCTCAACATTTGCTGCTGTGCTAACCGGTGGGCTTACAGTGGGGGAAACAATGTAGCGTTGCTGACTACCTTCGTTGTTATCAGTTGCACATGTGGCACTTGAGGTTTGGTGTTGTGTCCACGCTTGCAAGTGCATGCTGGTTAAATGTCTAAGCATGCAACTGGTATTCAAATTTTTCAGATTTTTCCCTCGGCTAAAGGTCTTTGCGCACTTCTTACAGATAACCTTGGCCTGATCATGAGGATTTTGTTCAAAAAAGTGCCACATTGCACTCTTCCAACTTTGGCAGACATTTTGCGGCCTAGCACGCTGTGATCTTTTGACCCTCTGGACAAGCTGTGCAGCAACTCTTTTGATGTTTGGAACCTGTCTTTGGAGTGCTCCGGGCCTGCCAGATAACAGCTGTTGCGATGTCGATGTCTGCTGTGGATGCTCCTCATCTGAGCTATTGGAAGCAGCACCCTCTTCCCCCAATGGATGCCAATCTGGGTCAACAACTGGGTCATCCATCACCTCCTCTTCTATTTCATGTGCACCTTCCTCTGTGTCACCGTGTATGGTGGTATAGTGTGCGGGAAGGGGCACCTGAGTCTCATCAGGGTCAGAATCTGGCTCTGTACACTGCGAGGACAATGTAGTGCTCTGAGTGAATGTACCAGCAGAATCATCCATCAGCGGCTGTGCATCAGTGCACTCCATCTCAGATTCATCTTGGCCTGGGTAATTCACCATTTCACTTGATAATCCAGGCATGGTATGTGAAAACAGCTCCATGGAGTAATCAGTAGTATGGCCTGCGTCATCCTTCAATCTTGGTTGGGGTGAAGGACACAAGGAAAGGTGTGGTTCATGAGCATGAGCCTCCAATGACGACTCAGTGCTTTTACTTTTTACAACTGAAGAAGAGGAGGCGATAGAGCTGGAGGCTGAGTCAGCAATGTAAGACAAAACTTTTTCCTGATGCTCTGGCTTTAAAAGCGGTTTACCAACTCCTAGAAAACTAAGCGTTCGAGGCCTTATGTAGCCAGACGATGACGCAGGCGCAACACCTCCTGCATTCGGTCCTATTTTGCTCTTGCCATTACCATCAGATCCACCACCAACACCATCATTACCAGCTGCCAACCCCCGCCCAATTCCACGGCCTCTTCCACCAGACTTCCTCATTTTTGGTAGAAATGTAGACAAAATCCAACAAACTATATAGTAATGTAAAATAAGGTACAAGGTGTCTATAGGACAGGGGAGATTTTGAATTTCTGCAGACACTTGTGGACACTGGACACTTTTGGATTGTGTGAGGCACACTGAATATCTGAGCGCTCTGTCACAGGCTCGATGGCAGAGCTGTGACCAAAGTCACTAGAGGATAAGGGAGATTTTGAATTTGTGCACACACTTGTGAACACTGGACACTTACGGATTGTGTGAGGCCCACTGAATATCTGAGCGCTCTGTCACAGGCTCGATGGCAGAGCTGTGACCAAAGTCACTAGAGGATAAGGGAGATTTTGAATTTGTGCACACACTTGTGGACACTGGACACTTATGGATTGTGTGAGGCCCACTGAATATCTGAGCGCTCTGTCACAGGCTCGATGGCAGAGCTGTGACCAAAGTCACTAGAGGATAAGGGAGATTTTTAATTTCTGCACACACTTGTGGACACTGGACACTTATGGTTTGTGTGAGGCCCACTGAATACCTGAGCGCTCTGTCACAGGCTCGATGGCAGAGCTGTGACCAAAGTCACTAGAGGATAAGGGAGATTTTTAATTTCTGCACATACTTGTGGACACTGGACACTTATGGATTGTGTGAGGCCCACTGAATATCTTAGCGCTCTGTCACAGGCTCGATGGCAGAGCTGTGACCAAAGTCACTAGAGGATAAGGGAGATTTTGAATTTGTGCACACACTTGTGGACACTGGACACTTATGGATTGTGTGAGGCCCACTGAATATCTGAGCGCTCTGTCACAGGCTCGATGGCAGAGCTGTGACCAAAGTGACTAGAGGATAAGGGAGATTTTGAATTTGTGCACACACTTGTGGACACTGGACACTTATGGATTGTGTGAGGCCCACTGAATATCTGAGCGCTCTTTCACAGGCTCGATGGCAGAGCTGTGACCAAAGTCACTAGAGGATAAGGGAGATTTTTAATTTCTGCACACACTTGTGGACACTGGACACTTATGGATTGTGTGAGGCCCACTGAATATCTGAGCGCTCTGTCACAGGCTCGATGGCAGAGCTGTGACCTAAGTCACTAGAGGATAAGGGAGATTTTTAATTTCTGCACACACTTGTGGACACTGGACACTTATGGATTGTGTGAGACCCACTGAATATCTGAGCGCTCTGTCACAGGCTCGATGGCAGAGCTGTGACCAAAGTCACTAGAGGATAAGGGAGATTTTTAATTTCTGCACACACTTGTGGACACTGGACACTTATGGATTGTGTGAGGCCCACTGAATATCTGAGCACTCTGTCACAGGCTCGATGGCAGAGCTGTGACCAAAGTCACTAGAGGATAAGGGAGATTTTGAATTTGTGCACACACTTGTGGACACTGGACACTTATGGATTGTGTGAGGCCCACTGAATATCTGAGCGCTCTGTCAAAGGCTCAATGGCAGAGCTGTGACCAAAGTCACTAGAGGATAAGGGAGATTTTTAATTTCTGCACACACTTGTGGACACTGGACACTTATGGATTGTGTGAGGCCCACTGAATATCTGAGCGCTATGTCACAGGCTCGATGGCAGAGCTGTGACCAAAGTCACTAGAGGATAAGGGAGATTTTTAATTTCTGCACACACTTGTGGACACTGGACACTTATGGATTGTGTGAGGCCCACTGAATATCTGAGCGCTATGTCACAGGCAGAAATTGGCTAGTGTATCACAAACTACAAGGTGTATGTAGAATTGGGCAGAATAGGAATCTCCCTAGAGTGCAGGTCTGTAAGAACGGAACATGTCCTCGACTTATTCTCGCAGAGTGACACACTGATAGCTTCACTGTGGCTGTGATAACAGCCGTTACACGGTACTGTGTGAGGAGCGTACACCACTGTATGGTGTGAAAAAATGCACGCTCAGTACCTCAGCAGGACAAAAAAAAAAATTGGGATTGCTTTTAAAAAAGCAGTTTGTGGAGCAGTGGGTAAACAGCAATGCAGGAATGTCAGGAAGCCTTAGAAGGCAGCCCAACAACCAACACCACTGATACACCACTATATAGCCTCCCCTTGCACTGCACAGTGACTGGTGTGTTGTACAGGCAAAATCGCTAGCAGCAGAAGCAGTTTTTTTTTCTTCTTCTCAGCAGGACAAAAAAAAAAATTGGGATTGCTTTTAAAAAAGCAGTTTGCGGAGCAGTGGGTAAACAGCAATGCAGGAATGTCAGGAAGCCTTAGAAGGCAGCCCAACAACCAACACCACTGATACACCACTATATAGCCTCCCCTTGCACTGCACAGTGACTGGTGTGTTGTACAGGCAAAATCGCTAGCAGCAGAAGCAGTTTTTTTTTCTTCTTCTCAGCAGGACAAAAAAAAAAATTGGGATTGCTTTTAAAAAAGTAGTTTGCGGAGCAGTGGGTAAACAGCAATGCAGGAATGTCAGGAAGCCTTAGAAGGCAGCCCAACAACCAACACCACTGATACACCACTATATAGCCTCCCTTTGCACTGCACAGTGACTGGTGTGTTGTACAGGCAAAATCGCTAGCAGCAGAAGCAGTTTTTTTTTCTTCTCAGCAGGACAAAAAAAAAATGTCAGGAAGCCTTAGAAGGCAGCCCAACAACCAACACCACTGATACACCACTATATAGCCTCCCCTTGCACTGCACAGTGACCGGTGTGTTGTACAGGCAAAATCGCTAGCAGCAGAAGCAGTTTTTGGTGTCTTCTTCCCTGCCTAATGCTCTCCCTACAAAATCAGCAGCAGCAGCAGCTCTCTCTATTCTGAGATCAGCATGAGTAACATGGCGGTCGGCATGCACGCCCTTTTATACCCCCTGTGATGCCCACCAAAGAAAGCCATGCAAATGCCCTTCTGAAAGATGGTGGTGACCCGTGCCTATGTCATCACGTTGCCCACAGTGTCCGTGGATCCTGATTTGCTGAAAAAGAGTGCAAAACAAACTTTTGAAAGTAAGTCGCCGACCTCGTGGCCGACCTCATCCTAAGGTCGGGTTTCATTTCATGAAACCCGACTTTGCCAAAAGTCGGCGACTTTTGAAATTTTTCGACCCGTTTTGCTCAACTCTACCAATCATCCTGATCAGCGGAAATAAAACATCTCAAATACGACTCCAAGGTCTGGTTTGTTCTCTCTGTCTGCCTATTGGTCTGAGGGTGAAAAGCAGAGGAGAAGGACAACTGAATTCCCAGCTTGGAACAGAAAGTCCTCCAAAATCTAGACACAAACTGAACTCCTCTGTCAGATACAATGTTCTCAGGAATCCCGTGTAAGCAAACCACCTGTTGCAAAAACAGGGGCACCAACTCAGAGGAAGATGGCAACTTAGGGAGTGGTACAAGATGAACCATCTTAGAGAACCTATCACAAATCACCCAAATAACAGTCATTCTTTGAGAGACCGGCATATCAGAGATGAAATCCATTGAAATATGGGTCCATGGCCTCCTTCGGACAGGCAAAGGCATCAACAACCCACTAGAGCGAGAACAAGATTTAGACCGGGAGCAAGTCCCACAGGACTGCACAAAATTCCTGACATCATGAGACAAGGTGGGCCACCAAAAAGAGCGACTTACCAGGTCTCTAGTAGCAAAAATACCTGGATGACCAGCCAATGCAGAGCAATGAACTTCAGACATCACTCTCTTCTTCCACTGGTCAGGAACATACAACTTTCCACTGGGACAACGCTCAGGTTTGTCCTCCTGGAACTCTTGCAGAGCAAGTCTCAAATCGGGCGAGATGGCAGAAAGAACTACCCCTTCACCTAAGATGGTAGCAGGCTTGGTCACCAAAGGAGAATCAGCAAAGAAACTCCTAGAGAGGGCGTCTGCCTTGACATTCTTAGTTCCAGGATGAAAAGAGACCACAAAATCAAAACGTGTAAAAAACAAGGCCCACCTAGCCTGTCTAGGGTTCAAGCGTTTAGCCGACTCTAGGTAAATCAAATTCTTGTGGTCAGTGAGGACCACAACTTGATGTTTAGCTCCCTCCAACCAATGTCTCCACTCCTCAAATGCCCATTTCATGGCCAACAGTTCCCGATTCCCCACATCATAGTTACGTTCAGATGGAGAGAACTTTCGGGAAAAGAAAGCACAGGGATTCATTTTAGCTGTTACAGGATCCTTTTGGGACAAAACAGCTCCTGCACCAATCTCACCAATTTCCCACGCAGCAATGGCATAAAGTGAGACTAGGGACTTTTTTTTTTTTTAAGTGGCGGAGGAATACAGTGCGGAAGGATACCTACCTTCCGTCATTGGATTCCTGCAGCCCGTAGAGAACGGCAGCATCATCTGATGCTGCCGTTCTCTACCCAAGATCGTCGTGGGACACACTCGTGGACTGCTTCGGATTGTGGGTGAGTATTTTTGTGGTTTGTTATGTTAATATTTATTCCGGAAAAGACAATGGCTTCGGGGAACAATGTGACAAGTATTGGTAAGTATGTTACTCTATGTTATATGTACTGTATGTCTATGTATGTATTGTATGAATGTATTGTATGTATGTAGTATATATGTGGTATGTATGTAGCATGTAGTATGTATGTAGTATGTATGTAGCATGCATGTAGCATGCAGTATGTATGTAGCATGCATGTAGTATATATGTAGTATGTATGTGGTATGTATGTAGCATGTAGTATGTATGTAGCATGTAGTATGTATGTAGCATGCATGTAGTATGTATGTAGCATGCATGTAGTATATATGTAGTATGTATGTAGCATGCATGTAGTATGTATGTAGCATGTAGTATGTATGTAGCATGCATGTAGTATGTATGTAGCATGTATGTAGTATGTATGTAGTATATATGTAGTATGTATGTAGCATGTAGTATGTATGTAGCATGCATGTAGTATGTATGTAGTATTTTTTTTTTTTTTTTTTTTAACATTTAACACATTAGCCGGATGATGGGACTACTACTGTCCCATCATTGGCTAATGTGTCAATCACTGTCATGGTAGCAGGCATCGCCCGATGGGACTTGTAGTCCCATCGGACGATGCTTGCACAGACCCCCGGACATCAGCACAGCCCCCCGGCAGGCCGGCACAGCCCCCCGGCAGGCCGGTACAGACCCCCACAGGGTGCACAGACCACCGGCAGGCCGGCACAGCCCCCCGGCAGGCCGGTACAGACCCCCACAGGGTGCACAGACCACCGGCAGGCCGGCACAGCCCCCCGGCAGGCCGGTACAGACCCCCACAGGGTGCACAGCCCCCCGGCAGGCCGGTACAGACCCCGGGCAGTCCACACAGCCCCCCGGCAGGCCGGCACAGCCCCCGGCAGGCCGGCAGAGACCCCCGGAAGGCCCGAAATGACGGCGCATCATGATGCGCACACACCGCGCATCATGATGACGTCAGTCTGTCAATCAACTTTGAACTTCCGATTCCGATGCCGAATTCCGATATTGAAAAAATATCGGAAGTCGGTATCGGAATTCCGATACAGCAAGTATCGGCCGATACCCGATACTTGTGGTATCGGAATGCTCAACACTAAGTAGCATCAATCCCCCTCAAAGGGATAGGCATCTGCAGAGGTGTCATCGGAAATCCACAACGTTTAGCAAAATCCAAGTCCATTAGGTTTAGCGCTGCTCCCGAATCCACAAAAGCCTTGGCGGAAAATGTGGACAGGGAGCAGATCAGAGTAATTGCCAGAAGAAACTTAGGTTGAACACCACCAACAGAAAACGTGTGTGCAAAGCGTTTCTCTCGTTTAGGACAAACAGAAATAATATGCGAGGCATCTCCACAGAAAAAACACAGCTTATTACGCCTTCTGAACTCCTGACGTTGCGCCTTAGACAAAACTCTATCACATTGCATAGGTTCAGACGCCTGTTCAACCGGTGGCAACACCTCTCGTGCAATCTTGCGTTCACGTAAACGCCGATCAACCTGAATGGCTAATGACATAGAATCGTCCAGACCAGAGGGAACAGGAAATCCCACCATAGTATCTTTTACGGCTTCTGACAAACCCTTCCGAAAGAGAGCAGCCAAGGCATTATCATTCCAGGTAGTAAGGACCGCCCACTTTCGGAACTTTTGACAGTACAACTCTGCAGAATCTCGACACTGGTTCAATGCCAACAGGGTCTTTTCAGCCTGATCAATAGAATTAGGTTCGTCATACAACAACCCCAAGGCTTGAAAAAATGCGTTCACATTAGTAAGAATAGGATCATCTGGTTTCAAAGAAAACGCCCAATCCTGGGGATCGCCACGCAGCAAAGAGATGACAATTTTAACCTGCTGCGCGGAGCTCCCTGACGAGTTAGGCTTCAAGGCAAAAAATAATTTACAATTATTTTTGAAACTCAAAAAATTAGATCGATCCCCAAAAAATACATCAGGTGTAGGGATCTTTGGTTCAACAGCATGCAAACGAGCAAGGTAGGCGGAAATTCCCCGCACTTCCGCAGCGAGCTGCTCCACACGATCAGACAATTGCTTTATCTCCATTGAGAGAAAAAAAAAATTCCCCCTACGGCCTCAGAGATATAGAGGAAAGAATATACACACACACCTTTTTTTTTTTTTTTTTTAAACACAATTCTTTCCTGCTATTGATTACTCTGGAATCTGCAGTAAGGCGGGTGATTCTGTTATGATTGAGTCACCGTAGTAGGCAAAAACAGAAATGCTAGCTAAGTCCAGAAAACCAGAGAAGTTGGCAGCTATCGGATTGCAGACCCCTGAACCTATCAACACAACTAGCAGTAGCCGTGGGGGGTTCCTACGATGCCCTAGACCCCTCGATCACAGCCGGAGAAATAGCTAGGCCTAAAGAAAGAAAGGGGAAAACTAAACTGCCCCAGAGCAGACCCCAAAGCAATAGGCAGCCCCCAACATATAATGACGGTGAAGCAAGATGAAAACAATAACACAGGCAGAAAGATAGACTGAGCAAAGACGGGGCCCAATCTAGCTAGATAGGAAAGGACAGGAAGGCTGCTGTCTGCAATCCGTGAAAAACCCTATGAAAATAAGAGCCAACAGACTGACAGTGAAAAAGGCCCTGAAGATGCTAGGCTTCAAAAAAGCTATGTCAGTACTCAGGAATATTCTGAAGGCAGAGCTACAGGCAAAAGGAGATTCAGCTCACCCCAGCAGGGAATGGCAGAATCCAGAAAAGCAAGGAAAACAAAAACAAAACACTAATGCAAACAGGCAAAGCAGAAAAACTTAGCTTAGAGGAGCAGGAATCAGACTGGTGTCCTAGAAGTCCACAGAGAAATCACCCGCAGGGCAGAAGGGCGTCGGCAGCCTTATATTCAGTCCGTGACTCCACTCAGCCAGTCATCCTCATCAGGTTCAGGTGCCTGATAATCAAGCTCATTACCTTCCTTCACCAGAATAGGGAGTTCACCAGACCTCAGTGACGAAGGGGAAAATGAACTCACAACACAAACCATTTTTCTGGCAACCTACGTGTCAACAAGGGAGGGTGGGACAAAATCCTTTGAAACCCATGTATGGTTCATTTTAATGAAGGTTAGATTATCAACATTTTGGGTCGACAGACGGGTCCTTTTTTCTGTCAGGATTGATCCAGCAGCACTGAAGACTCGTTCAGATAACACACTAGCAGCAGGGAAAGCGAGCACCTGTAAGGTATATTGTGCCAATTCAGGCCAGGTGTCAAGTTTACTGGCCTAATAGTCAAAGGGGAATGACCGGTGAGGGAGAACATCGATATGGGAGGAGAAGTAGTTTGTTACCATGGTTGACAACTACTGTCTCCTGTCACTTCCGATCGATGCAGTATTACCAGTCATGTGAGCGGTACTTGAAAAATCAGTCCACAACATGGTCATGAAACCCCTGTGTCCAAAGCCACTTCGGCTGTGTGCACCATAAACACCTCTTTCATGTTGCCACCTACGGCTTGTTGGAAAAACATCACCGCCGCTGTGTGCTGGGAATGCCTCAAACAAATGGTTTACCAGAGTTGCTTGTTTGTTAGCCAATATTAGCTCTAGGTTCTCCTGTGGCATGATGTTTTGGAAATTGCCTTTATAGTGTGGATCCAGGATGCTGGCCAACCAGTAGTCGTCATCGTTCATCATTTTGGCAATGCGGGGGTCCCTTTTTAGAATCTGCAAGGCATAATAAGACATATGGGCCAATGTTCCAGGTGTCAATGATGCACTGCGAGTGCTGGGTGGAGGAGCACTTTCTGGCAAATCTACATCCCTCCAGTCACGCACAAACCCTGTACCTGACCTTGCCACGCGAACATTTTTTCTTGCCCCCTGAGAAGCATCCTCCTCCCCAAAATAATCATCCCCATCATCCTCCTCCTCTTCCTCTTCTTCCTCCACCTCGTCCACGAGATTTCCCTGACCAGACAATGGCTGACTGTCATCAAGGCTTCCCTCCTCCATTCCTCCTCGGTTGCAGACGCCTGCTCCTTAATGTGCGTCAAAGTTTGCATGAGCAGACGCATAAGTGGGATGCTCATGCTTATGATGGCGTCATCTGTGCTTACCAGCCGTGTGCATTCCTCAAAACACTGAAGGACTTACAGAGGTCTTTCAGCTTCGACCACTGCACACCAGACAACTCCGTGTCTGCCTGCAAACTGCCTGCCCGTGTATCCTCCCACAAATGAATTACAGCCTGCCTCTGTTCGCACAGTCTCTGAACCATGTGCAGGGTGGAGTTCCACCTTGTTGCAACGTCGATAGTTAGGCGGTGCTTGGGAAAGTGGAGCAATCGCTGCAGCTTCTGAATTCGGCTGGAGTGTACGAGTGACCAGCGGATGTGCAAGCACAGTCTTCGCACCTTATGGAGCAAGGCTGTTAACTCCGGATAATTATTGAGGAAGCACTGCACCACCAGGTTCAAGGTGTGAGCCAGGCAAGGTATGTGTCGGAGTTTTGAAAGGGCTATGGCTGCCACAAAATTACGGCCGTTATCACTAACTACCTTGCCTGCCTCAAGATGTAGACTGCCCAGCCATGACTCAGTTTGTCGCTGCAAGTAGTCAGCCAGTACCTCCACGGTGTGTCTGTTTTCGCCCAAACACATCATCTTCAACACAGCCTGCTGACGCATACCACTAGCTGTTCGATAGTGGGACACCTCGTGTGCAACACTGGCACCTGCGGATGGAGTGCTCGTGTGACTGCGATCTGTGGACAAGCTTTCGCTTCTGGAGGAGGAGGAGGGTCAAACGCCTACAGCCAACTGTTTCCTATACCGTGGGCTAGGCAGCACTGTCCCACCACTGCTGTCGCCTGTGGACCCTGCATCCACCACATTAACCCAGTGCGCAGTGATGGACATGTAACAGACCTGGCCATGCCTACTGGACCATGCATCAGTTGTGAGGTGCACCTTTCCACTCACTGATTGCTTGAGTCCATGTACAATGCGGTCTTTCACATGCACGTGGAGGGCTGGGATGGCTTTTTGTGAAAAGAAGTGCCGACTGGGTAGGTCATAGCGTGGTACTGCGTAGGCCATGAGCTCGCGGAAAGCTTTGCTTTCAACCAACCGGTAGGGCATCATCTCTAACAAGATTAGTTTGGCAATGTGGGTGTTCAAAGCCAGTGTATGCGGATGAGAGGATGAGTACTTTCTTGTCCTACTCAGAGTCTCTGGTAGGGTGAGCTGGACTTGAGAGATGCATATGGTGGAACTAGAGGTGGACATGGCGGACTGAGAGAAGGTTGGTGATGGTGTTGGTGGTGTTGCTGATGGCCTAGATTGAGTCTTTCGTAGCAATAATATTGTGATTTCATGACTGCTTTGCCCTTTCGATGACACCTTGACATTTGCTGCTGGTGGTGTGCTAACCGGTGGGCTTAGGCTATGTGCACACAGTGCTGATTTATCTGCATTTTTTTTCTGACCCAAAACCGCAGCTGTTGGCATAAACCGCAGGTCTCTCCCTTCTGCGGTTTTGCTGCGGTTTTTGCTGTGGTTTTTACCTGCAGTGTTGTCTGCGTTTTTTGAGGGAATGATACCCATAAAGTTTATACAAACAACACTGGAGAAAAAAAAAATGATGTCACTTCCAATGTCCATCTTGACGAACAAAATGAGTCAATGGGAAAATCAGGAGCAGAGTGCCCAGCGCACTGAACAGCAGAGCAGCCAGCAGAGCGCACAGCGCACATTACAGCACAGTGCCCTGATACGGCTCCGCATGGCTGATAGAATTCGGATTCTTGAGTCCTTGCTCAATATCTTCAACCGCCACACACAGCAAGTAAGCAAAAGTTTTTATGTGCGTGTGATTCCACTAGTGCAGATGCAGCATGTGCAACAGCAATGACATATGGACCCTCAGATGCTGCAGACCATGGTTTGGCCCAGAATGACGGAATATTGCAATTGTTGGGTTCACATCGGGGTGTGCGTTTTACGCGTCAGTTACATTGTGACATATACGTTAACACACATAGACTGCTGTAGACAAGCGCATTGCTAACGCATGTCATAATTGGCGATGTGCTGTCATTCTGTCACGGATGCTTGGATGTGGGCTGTAGCGTTCAATGTGCCGTCACTGCTAGCGTGATCGCATAATGCAATCATAAAGAAGTTGTGTTAGCGCAGTCAGTTTGACGCATGCGTTGAAAGGACTGCCATAATGCAATGTAAACCTAGCCAAATTATGTCAAGCGTTAGCAATGCGCTTGTCTATGGCAGCATATTGGTGCGTAAACGCATCTGTTACATAGCAGTAATGGCGCTATGTAATGGATGCGTTAAATGCACACCTTTAATGAAATGTGAACACAGCCTTTGGTTTATCACTGTTTTGTGTACTAAACACTTGATTTTTTTTTTCGGTGCAGCAGCAGAGAAGAAAACGATCAAGAAAAATGTGGGTTCACCCAATCGTAGTGGAGCGGACAGAAAAGGGACATTTTTATGTGCTCTACAATGATTTGAGGAGGTAAGTATCCAAATTTCTACATCCACATTATAATGTGTCTGTAAAACACTAATCCTTTTTTTTTTTATGTTTTTTCTGTTCAATTTCCAGATTTCCGGACAAATTCATAGCCTTCTGCAGGCTAAGCATCCCGGCATTTGACCGACTCCTTGAAATAGTCGGACCCCAGCTTACGTTCTCACATACGGTTATGAGGAAGGCCATCACTGCTGAAGAAAGGCTGCTCATCACCTTGCGGTAAGTAAATTTTTTTTGTTTTGTATGTCATTCATTAGGCCTCTTTCACACGTCAGTGTGTCTGGTATGTGTCATGACAGTTTTCACATGAACTGCTGACACTAGTGAAGATGCACTACAGGAAGCGCAGTTACCTGGTGGCATGTGCTGAACATGGTGGCTTCATTCTCCCCTGGTCTGCAGGATTTAACCGCCATCATGGAAGAATGGGCTTTGTTTTCACCACCTGCCACTGTGTACAAACTTTTCTTGAGCGCTTTTTCACAGCAAGCCATTCGTGTTTGAATGGTGCAGCACATGGCTGCCACATACGTGCCGTACACACCCAGACACACTGACATGGATATCTTTGGTACAGTGTTTTGCTGTACTGGACATATCCTGGTGTTTTTGTGAAATAACATAACCTGTCTGCATTTTGGCCAGATCTTATTGCGCCCATAAATGCTGCCAAGTTCCATTACATTTTTGTGTGAAATTTCTAATATTTATTTTTTGTTTCTTTACAGATTTCTAGCCACAGGAGAGAGCTACACATCCCTACACCTCCAATTTAGCATTGGTAAATCCACCATCTCTCAAATTGTGAGGTGCACATGTGCCGTCATCTGGCAGAAGTTGCAGCCCATGGTGATGCCTTCCCCAACCGAGGAGACTTGGCTGCAGGTGGCAGCAGGCTTTCAGTCTGTGGCCAATTTCCCAAACTGCATAGGTGCAGTTGATGGTAAACATGTAAGAGTGCAGAAGCCACCACGATCAGGATCACGCTTCTTTAATTATAAGAAGTATTTTTCGGTGGTCCTGATGGCGGTGGCTGATGCACATTACAAATTTGTTGCCATTGACGTTGGCGCCTACGGCAGTACTGGGGATTCTCGGGTGTTGTGAACATCACAGATTGGTCAGCAAATTCTTCGAGATGGCGGAACGCTCCCAGCCCCAAGACCTTTGCCGGGTTCCACACATCCAGTGCCCTTTGTGATGGTATCGGATGAGGCGTTTCCCTTAACGACAACCCTGCTGCGCCCATACCCACGGAGGAGACTGGATGACTGGCGGAGGATTTTTAATTATCGGCTGAGTCGTGCACGCAGATATGTGGAATGCACCTTCGGGATCATGAGTAGTCAGTGGAGGATCTTTCACACTGCCATCCAGTTGGATCCTGACACCATTGACACTGTGATTAAGGCCTGCTGTGTACTCCACAACTACACTCGGGAGTACAGTACTAACGTAGATGTGGAGTACCAGCAGCCACAATTTAATCCAGTGCTCAATGCGGAAAGGCCATTCAACTTGGGTGTGCGTGTGAGAGAAACTTTTGCTGACTATTTTCTGAGTCCTGAAGGTGCCGTGCACTGGCAATACTCCTGTGCCGGTGTTGAGCGGCCTGAACAGCAGTGAAGGATGGAAGAAGATGGAGCAACAACAAAGAAGTATTTTGTTGACTTTGGTTTCTAAATTGAATCTCACTTTGTAGTTTGTTTTAATAAAATATTTTTACATTTGAATTTCCGGTGTGTTATGTTTTTAATGGACTGGGTTGGTTCCAATTTTGAACTTTACACAGTGCAGGGGCACAACTAGGTACAAGGCATGGTACGTGGCAGGAGGCACACCAGTGTTTCAACAAGGGCTATACGGGATTAGGTTACGGACATCTGGCAACTGTCTTCAGTATCTGGACATCAGTTTGAGGGCAACAGCTCTGGACATCAGGCCGCAGTCATCAGGCTCTGGAGCTCAGGAAGCGAACAGCAGGCTCCGGGCATCCATAAGGGAATCCAGGGTTGAGGCAAGGAGGCACAACATATTTCAACACAGGGTGCATATTACAATACACGCCAAGATACAAGGCAAGTTTCCAGCCAGGGTTTGTGTGGATGGGGTTACACCATGGTCCAAGTAAAGGAGCGTGATAAGGGATACGCCAGTGTTCTGGCTATGGAAAGGGCCTGCACATGTTAGGCGGCACGACAGAGTACAGGAGAGGGCCTATGCGTGACAAGAGGACACACAATGCACAGTGCGGACACAGCGTGGGTTCAACGAAGCACAGAGCACGTATGGGGCCTTGGCTAGATGGTCAGGCTGAGGCTCTGAAAGGAGGGAAACACTTTAGGCGTTCACGAATGAGTCACAACAGGCGGACACCTCAAAGTCAATGCCCTGACAAGAAAGTAGAACATATCCAAAACATTTATTAACACAATAGCCTGAAAAGCATAGTAATGTATTAATAATGGATACATAAATTAGGGGACAAATATTTTATATATCTGCATATAATACATTTTTTGAGTGCAATCATTCAATAGAATTTTATTTTCATCCATACAGGGCATTTATGAGAGATGTGAGACCTCTTTTACATTGTCATAACCTAGGATATTCTCTAATTGGAGCCTTCAACTATATCAGCGCTCCTGCCAAAGTGCTCAGCGAGTCTTCAAAATATGTCTATTTTTTGCAGTAACGAGGTAGAAACTGTAACAAACCAACAGGGTGTCTAAAAAACATATCACAAGTAATGATAGTCTGGGCTGTATCCATATGAATATGGTGACTGATCGGATTGTAATGGGGCTCGTGTCGCTGGTCCATTACTTTGGGTGGGCCCAAAGTTTGAGGGCTGCTGGGGTGCTTGGGTGGGCCCAAAGCTTGAGGGCTGCTGGGGTGTTTGGGTGGGCCCAAAGTTTGAGGGCTGCTGGGGTGCTTGGGTGAACCCAAAGCTTGAGGGCTGCTGGGGTGCTTGGGTGGGCCCAAAGCTTGAGGGATGCTGGGGTGCTTGGATGGGCCGGAAGAGTCCGAAAAGACCCATGAGTATGGTATTGTACGGTGCGAATGGGGCAGGGTCCTCCAAAGCTGTCAGACTCATCTGGGCCAGGCTCATAAAAATGGACTGCCTATCCGGCGTCAGCAAGCGAGCCTTATTTGCTATTGTTAATGAAAAAAAATCAAACATATACTCTGAAGTGCTTTTTTTTAACAACTCCAGGGTTTCGGTTGCAGCTTTCACAGTTTTATCTTCAATTTTTTTTTTGTTTTTTATTGGTTCGCTCACCTCTCACCGGATAGGCAGTCCTTCCAGTAGCAACTGCTTCTGCGGCGACAGATGGGCCAGCAGCTGCAGATGGGCCATCAGCAGATGAAGAATTTGTCCCAGCAGAAGCAGTTGCTACTGATGGCGAAGATATGTCGACAGCTCCAGAGGAACCTGCCCCATCTTCAGACTCTTCGTCAGCCGGACACATGTTCCCGTCAGTCCTGTTGAAAGAAAACCAAATAAACATTTTTCAAAGCTGATTATGACCAACAGTTTATACGCCTAAAAAAAAATTTTTTACCTCCTCAATGTCCGGCTAGTGAAAAGAAACTGCAGCTCCTCATAGAAAGGAAAACTGTGCCTCCTTGGCGGTGAAGATCCACTTTTATCCAAGGTTGCGATATATTTATTAAATCGATCCCGAACGGACCACCACCTCTGCTTCACATCATTCGCTGCAAAAAGAGAAAAAGAAAACAAATTAATTCACTATCCCTTTCTTAACAAATGGAATCAAATGTGTAGAATATCATTATCATTACCGATTTCCCCCTGCTTGACACTTGGGAAGGAATCCCATTGTGGGTACAGTTCCACTAAGATCTTGTTCCAACAGATCTCTTTGAAGTAGCAATCTTTGAAACTCTCCTCGGCCTGGTCCCATATTGTGGGATAGTCACGGACCTACAATTTATATAATTTTTATTACTTACTATATCAAACACGCAAAATCTTCTTATATTAAAAGCCTAATCAGAATACAGCCATAAATCAATTGCACAATAGGTTTGTGAATTGGAACTAGAAGGGTTTAAATTTAAGATTATAGCATAGCCTGTCACGCTCTGAGTGTCTAGACGTGTGACTGCGCTAAATTTTGTGGCTGTAGCGGCGACGGTGCAGATGACAATCCCAGTCATACACACATACATACATACACACACATACACACACATTGAGCTTATAAAGTTAAAGTGTAGGCCAAAAATAAAGTAGTTTGACGAGGGTTCCCCCCAATATTTTTGGCCCACAAAGCCTATGCAGCCCGCTGCAGCCTGATTAGGACAACCTGGGAAATTGGGTTAATATACATGTCCCCTTTCCCAGGTTGTCCTAATCAGGCCGCAGCGTTCTGCATAGGCTTTGTGGCCCTAAAATATGGGTGACCCCCAGGTCATTATTTTGATTTTTGAGGCCCTGGTTTTAACAGCCAGATAAGCTACGCAGACAGTTGCGCAGCATGATATGTACCACCTGGGAAAGGGGTTAATATCCAGGTCCCCTTTTCCCATAGCTTAACTGGCTGTAAAAACCAGGGCCTCAAAAATCAAAATAATGACGTGGGGGTCCCCCATATTTTAGGGCCAGAAAGGCTAAGCAGACAAGTGCGAGCTGATATTTCCAACCTGGGAAGGGGTTAATATCCATGTCCCCTTTCCCAGGCTACGAATATGAGCCCGCAGCTGTCTGCGTAGCCTCTCTGGCTCTAAAAAAAAAGGGAGACCCCCCAAAAAAATGACGTGGGGGTTCCCCATATGTTAGGGCCAGAAAGGCTAAGCAGACAAGTGCGAGCTGATATTTCCAACCTGGGAAGGGGTTAATATCCATGTCCCCTTTCCCAGGCTACGAATATGAGCCCGCAGCTGTCTGCGTAACCTCTCTAGCTCTAAAAAAAAGGGAGACCCCCCAAAAAAAATGACATGGGGGTCCCCCATATTTTAGGGCCAGAAAGGCTAAGCTGACAAGTGCGAGCTGATATTTCCAACCTGGGAAGGGGTTAATATCCATGTCCCCTTTCCCAGGCTACGAATATGAGTCCGCAGCTGTCTGCGTAGCCTCTCTGGCTCTAAAAAAAGGGAGACCCCCCAAAAAAATGATGTGGGGGTCCCCCATATTTTAGGGCCAGAAAGGCTAAGCAGACAAGTGCAAGCTGATATTTCCAACCTGGGAAGGGGTTAATATCCATGTCCCCTTTCCCAGGCTACGAATATGAGCCCGCAGCTGTCTGCGTAGCCTCTCTGGCTCTAAAAAAAAGGGAGACCCCCCAAAAAAATGACGTGGGGGTCCCCCATATTTTAGGGCCAGAAAGGCTATGCAGACAGCTGCGGGCTCATATTCATAGCCTAGGAAGGGGTCATGGACATTGTCCCCCCCTGGCTACAAATATGAGCCCGTAGCCGCCCCAGAAATGGCGCCTCTATAAGATGCGCCAATTCTGGCACTTAGCCCCTCTCTTCCCACTCCTGCTCTGCGGCGGCGGGATGTGGGTAATAAAGGGGTTAATGCCACCTTTGATTGACAGGTGACATTAACCCCGGTTAATAATGGAGAGGCGTCAATACGACGCCGATCCATTATTAAGCCCATAGAAACCATTTTTTTAAAAAAAACACAGACACAAACAAAAACATTTTTATTGAAATAAAAAAAACATTGTTTTTGAAAAAAAACAAAAACCCAATTCTATACCTACCGTTCTGTCGCAGTCCATTCAACGAGTGTCCCACGACGATCTGACATGGAGAACAGTCACATCAGGTGATGTGACCATTCTCCATGCCTGCAGAAACACACTGACAGGAGCTCTGCTCCTGCAGTGTGTTACTGCACATGTGCCAAGCGTTTACCTGAGTTCAGTGACTCAGGTAACCTCCTTTACGGCACTGCTGCGTGGGAAAGGTCAAATGCAGCAGAAGAGCCGTAAAGCGAGGTCCCGGAGCGGCCGAACACCGGAAAACTCGGCGATACACTGCAGGAGTACCGCTCCTGCTAGTGTATCGCCCGAGGACTGCTGAGATCGCCGCGGGACACTCTATTTTTGGATTTCTGCGGACAGGGAGTATTTTGTGGTTTTTTATTTTATTTTTTTCCCTAGGTGATCAAGGGCTTCGGGGAACAAAATGTGCTGTATGTGCTGAGTATGTATTCTATGTTGTATGTCATGTCTGTCATGTAAAAGGAGGATGATTGACCTCATGGAGATCAACATCCGACACTGCGGAGACACCATCACATGTTTCTCAACGCAGTGATTCTAGAGCACTGCCCCCATCCCTTATGGGAAATATGCGAAGCATGCAAAACAGAAGCCGCGGAGACACCATCACATGTTTCTCAACGCAAGCAATGACTAGCCAGGTCTTTCACCGGGAAGGAACAACCACGGGAAGGGCAGTCTCCAATGAAGGAAACCACCTATGCCAAAACATGGTATCCATCCACAGACAGCTGTTTCGGGGTATTTGCCCCTCATCAGTGTGGAGTAGGAAACTGGCTAGTAGGAGCAATGCCTAGTAGAAGACTGTGAAAAAGGAGGATGATTGACCTCATGGAGATCAACATCCGACACTGCGGAGACACCATCACATGTTTCTCAACGCAGCGATTTTAGAGCACTGCCCCCATCCCTTATGGGAAATATGCGAAGCATGCAAAACAGAAGCCGCGGAGACACCATCACATGTTTCTCAACGCAAGCAATGACTAGCCAGGTCTTTCACCGGGAAGGAACAACCACGGAAAGGGCAGTCTCCAATGAAGGAAACCACCTATGCCAAAACATGGTATTCATCCACAGACAGCTGTTTCGGGGTATTTGCCCCTCATCAGTGTGGAGTAGGAAACTGGCTAGTAGGAGCAATGCCTAGTAGAAGACTATGAAAAAGGAGGATGATTGACCTCATGGAGATCAACATCCGACACTGCGGAGACACCATCACATGTTTCTCAATGCAGTGATTCTAGAGCACTGCCCCCATCCCTTATGGGAAATATGCGAAGCATGCAAAACAGAAGCCACGGAGACACCATCACATGTTTCTCAACGCAAGCAATGACTAGCCAGGTCTTTCACCGGGAAGGAACAACCACGGGAAGGGCAGTCTCCAATGAAGGAAACCACCTATGCCAAAACATGGTATCCATCCACAGACAGCTGTTTCGGGGTATTTGCCCCTCATCAGTGTGGAGTAGGAAACTGGCTAGTAGGAGCAATGCCTAGTAGAAGACTATGAAAAAGGAGGATGATTGACCTCATGGAGATCAACATCCGACACTGCGGAGACACCATCACATGTTTCTCAACGCAGTGATTCTAGAGCACTGCCCCCATCCCTTATGGGAAATATGCGAAGCATGCAAAACAGAAGCCGCGGAGACACCATCACATGTTTCTCAACGCAAGCAATGACTAACCAGGTCTTTCACCGGGAAGGAACAACCACGGAAAGGGCAGTCTCCAATGAAGGAAACCACCTATGCCAAAACATGGTATTCATCCACAGACAGCTGTTTCGGGGTATTTGCCCCTCATCAGTGTGGAGTAGGAAACTGGCTAGTAGGAGCAATGCCTAGTAGAAGACTATGAAAAAGGAGGATGATTGACCTCATGGAGATCAACATCCGACACTGCGGAGACACCATCACATGTTTCTCAACGAAGTGATTCTAGAGCACTGCCCCCATCCCTTATGGGAAATATGCGAAGCATGCAAAACATGTCTGTCATGTATACATGTATTCTATGTTGTATGTCATGTTTGTGTTTTTTTGTTACATGTTTTAACACTTTGTGCTCGCTCGCCCCAGGGACTACTCTCCCATCCTATAGGCGATCAAGCACAATAGGGGGCCTACCGCCGCATGGACACTCTCCAGACACACACAGACAGACACACACAGACAGATGCACACACAAACATACAAACATACATACCAGATCTATCAGACACCCCACATAAATGTCCATGCGACGGTAGGCCATGGCGACGTCTTCTTCCCTCCTCCCACACACTTCCTCTTCCGCCCCCTCACTTCCTTATCCTGCCTGGGTAGCAGGAAATTCTGACTGGATATAAGGCAGCCGACCCCCTTCTGAGTCGCTGGTGATTTCTCTGCTGGATTGTTGGAGACCAGTCTGATTCCTGCTTCCCAAAGATAAGTTTTTGCTCTGCTATTGAACTTATTAGTTTTGTTTTGTTTACCTTGTTTTTTGGAGTTCAGCCATCCTCGGTCGGGTGTGTGCTGAGTTCCATTTTTGTCTCTTTTCAGTTTGTCTCTTTGCTCTGTCTTCAGAATTTACCTGAGCTCTGATATAGTCTTTTTGAAGTCCAAGCGACTTCAGGGCCTGTTTTTCCTATCAGACGGTTGGGACATTTTTTGGTAGGGTTTTTTACGGATTGCAGACAGCAGCTTTTCTATCCTGTCCTTTTTAGTTAGCTTGGGCCCCATCGTTTGCTCAACCTATCTTTCTATCTGTGTTAGTGTTTTCATCTTGCTTCACCGTCATTATATGTTGGGGGCTGCCTATTGCTTTGGGGTCTGCTCTGGGGCAGTTTAGATTTCCCCTTTCTTTCTTTAGGCCTATTTAGTTCTCCGGCTGTGATCGAGGGGTCTAGGGCATCTTAGGAACCCCCCACGGCTACTGTTAGTTGTTGTGGATAGGATCAGGGGTCTGCAATCCGATAGCTACCAACCTCTCCGGTTTTCTGGACTTAGCTTGTATTTTTGTTTTTTCCTCCTTCGGTGACTCATTCATAAAAGAATCACCAGCCATACCGCAGATCCTAGGGTACTCAATAGCAGGAAAGAATTGTAAAAAAAAAAAAGAGTTTGTCAGAATTTTTTTTTTTTTTGGTGTATACTTTTTCCTCTATGTCTCTGAGGCCGTAGGGGGAATTTTTTTTTTTCTTTCTCAATGGAGATGAAGCAATTGTCTGATCGTGTGGAGCAGCTCACTGCTGAAGTGCGGGGAATTTCCGCCTATCTTGCTCATTCACATGCTGCTGAACCAAAGATCCCTACTCCTGATGTGTTTTTTGGGGATCGGTCTAAATTTTTGAATTTTAAGAATAATTGTAAATTATTTTTTGCCTTGAAGCCTAACTCGTCGGGGAGCTCCGCGCAGCAGGTTAAAATTGTCATCTCTTTGCTGCGTGGCGATCCCCAGGATTGGGCGTTTTCTTTGAAACCTGATGATCCTATTCTTACTAATGTGAAAGCATTTTTTCAAGCCTTGGGGTTGTTGTATGATGAACCTAATGCTATTGATCAGGCTGAAAAGGCCCTGTTGGCATTGAGCCAGGGTCGGGATTCTGCAGAGTTGCACTGTCAAAAATTCCGAAAGTGGGCGGTCCTTACTACCTGGAATGATGGTGCCTTGGCAGCTGTCTTTCGGAAGGGTTTGTCAGAAACCGTAAAAGATACTATGGTGGGATTTCCTGTTCCCTCTGGTCTTGACGATTCTATGTCATTAGCCATTCAGGTTGATCGGCGTTTGCGTGAATGCAAAACCGCATGAGAGGTGTTGCCACCTGTTGAACAAATGTCTGAACCTATGCAATGTGATAGAGTTTTGTCTAGGGCGCAACATCAGGAGTTCAGAAGGCATAATAAGCTGTGTTTCTTATGTGGTGATGTCTCGCATATTATTTCTGTCTGCCCTAAATGAGAGAAATGTTTTGCACACACATTTGCTGTGGGTGATGTTCAACCTAAGTTTCTTCTGGCAATTACTCTGATCTGCTCCCTGTCCACATTTTCCGCTAAGGCTTTTGTGGATTCAGGGGCAGCTCTGAACCTGATGGACTTGGATTTTGCTAAACATTGTGGATTTCTTATGACACCTCTGCGGACGCCTATCCCTTTGAGGTGTATTGATGCTACTCCTTTGGCGAAGAATAAACCTCAGTTTTGGACCCAGGTGGTAATGCGGGTCGCCCCAGACCATCAAGAGAATTGCAGATTTTTGGTGTTGCATAATTTGCATGATACCATTGGTCTGGGGTTTCCCTGGTTGCAAAACCATAATCCAGTTTTGGATTGGAAATCTGTGTCTGTGATGAGTTGGGGTTGTCGGTGTGCCCTTAGTGATGCTCCTGTTTTCTCCACCTCTCCCCAGTCGCATGATGTTCCTGACTATTTGGCTGATTATTATGATGTATTTAGTGAGAATGAGTCTGCGTCTTTGCCTCCTCATAGGAGTTATGACTGTGCAATTGAGCTGAGCCCTGGGTGTAAATTTCTCAAGGCTCGACTTTTCAATTTATCTGTACCCGAGCACGAGGCTATGCGATCCTATATTTAGGAGTCGTTGGAGAAGGGTCATATTAGACCATCCTCTTCACCCTTAGGTGCTGGGGTTTTTTTCGTGGCTAAGAAAGATGGGTCATTAAGGCCTTGTATTGACTATCGTTCCCTCAACAAAATTACTGTTAAATATCAGTATCTGTTACCCCTGATTTCTGATCTATTCTCCAGAGTTAAAGGTGCTTGCTGGTTTACAAAGCTTGACCTCAGGGGGCGTATAATCTTATTCGCATTAAGCATGGGGATGAATGGAAGATGGCGTTTAATACTCCGGAGGGACATTTTGAGTACCTGGTGATGCCTTTTGGGCTCACTAATGCCCCTTCTGTCTTCCAGTGCTTCATGAATGATATTTTCCGAGACTTGGTGGATAAATTTTTAATCATTTATCTGGATGATATTTTGATCTTTTCCAAGGATTGGGACTCTCTTGTGGAACATGTTCGGATTGTGTTCCGGATTTTGAGGGAGAATTCCCTGTATGTCAAGGGATCGAAATGCCTTTTTGGTGTACAGAGGATTTCATTTTTGGGATTTATTTTGTCTCCGTCAACTATTGAAATGCACCCGGCCAAGGTACAGGCCATTTATGATTGGGTTCAGCCCACTTCTTTGAAGGCCCTCCAGAAATTTCTGGGTTTTGCTAATTTTTATCGTAAATTTATAGCTAATTTTTCAGATATTGACAAACCATTGACAGATTTGACTAAGAAGGGTGCTGATGTGCTGAATTGGTCTCCGGAGGCTGTTTCTTCCCTTCAGGAGCTGAAGCGAAGGCTCACTTCTGCTCCGGTTTTGCGGCAACCTGATGTCTCACTCCCGTTTCGGGTAGAGGTGGACGCTTCTGAGATTGGTGCAGGAGCTGTTTTTTTTTTCCCAAAAAGATCCTGTAACATCTAAAACGAATCCCTGTGCTTTCTTTTCCCGAAAGTTCTCCCCATCCGAACGTAACTATGATGTGGGGAATCGGGAACTGTTAGCCATGAAATGGGAATTTGAGGAGTGGAGACATTGGTTGGAGGGAGCTAAACATCAAGTCGTGGTCCTTACTGACCACAAGAATTTGATTTACCTGGAGTCGGCCAAACACTTGAACCCTAGACAGGCTAGGTGGGCCTTGTTTTTCACACGTTTTGATTTTGTGGTCTCTTTTCTTCCGGGCACTAAGCATGTCAAGGCAGACGCCCTTTCTAGGAGTTTCTTTGCTGATTCTCCTGTTGTGACCAAGCCTGCTACCATCTTAGGTGAGGGGGTAGTTCTTTCTGCCATCTCGCCCGATTTGAGACGTGCTCTGGAAGAGTTTCAGGAGGACAAACCTGAGCGTTGTCCCTTTGGAAAATTGTATGTTCCTGACCAGTGGAGGAAGAGAGTGATGTCTGAAGTTCATTGCTCTGCATTGGCTGGTCATCCAGGTATTTTTGGTACTAGAGATTTGGTGAGTCAGTCTTTTTGGTGGCCCGCCTTGTCTCGCGATGTCAGGAATTTTGTGCAGTCCTGTGGGACTTGCTCTCGGTCTAAACCTTGTTCTCGCTCTAGTGGGTTGTTGATGCCTTTGCCGGTGCCCAGGAGGCCATGGACCCATATTTCAATGGATTTTATCTCTGATATGCCTGTCTCTCAGAGAATGACTGTTATTTGGGTGATTTGTGATAGATTCTCTAAGATGGTCCATCTTGTACCACTCCCTAAGTTGCCATCTTTCTCAGAGTTGGTGCCCTTGTTTTTGCAACAGGTGGTTCGCTTGCATGGGATTCCTGAGAACATTGTATCTGACAGAGGAGTTCAGTTTGTGTCTAGATTTTGGAGGACTTTCTGTTCCAAGCTGGGAATTCAGTTGTCCTTCTCCTCTGCGTTTCGCCCTCAGACCAATGGGCAGACGGAGAGAACAAACCAGACTTTGGAGTCATATTTGAGATGCTTTATTTCTGCTGATCAGGATGATTGGGTTTCATTTTTGCCCTTGGCCGAATTTGCTTTAAATAATAGAGCTAGTTCTGCCACTTTGATGTCACCTTTTTTTTGTAACTTTGGTTTTCACCCTCGATTCTCTTCAAGGCAGGTGGAGCCTTCTGCCTGCCCAGGTGTTGACACTGTGGTGGAGAGAATGCACCAGATCTGGGACCAAGTGGTGGATAAGTTGTCTCTCTCCCAGGAAAAGGCCCAGCGGTTTTCCAACCGGCATAGGACCATTGGTCCCCAGTTTAAGTTGGGTGATATAGTTTGGTTGTCATCAAAGAATATCGCTATGAAGGTGGCTTCTCCAAAGTTTAAACCTAGATTTATTGGACCTTACAAGACTTTGGAGTTTCTTAATCCAGTGTCTTTTCGATTGGCTCTTCCTGTTACATTTAAGATCCATAACGTGTTTCATAAGTCTCTGTTAAAGAGGTTTGTTGAGCCAGTAGTTCCTGTGGTGGCACCTCGTGACCCGGTATTGGTTGAAGGTAATGTGGAATATTAGGTTGAGAAGATACTGGATTCTCGCCTGGCTAGACGGAGACTCCAGTATTTGGTTAAATGGAAGGGTTATGGCCAGGAGGATAATTCTTGGGTCCCTGCATCCGATATTCATGCCGAAAGATTGGTTTGTGCCTTTCATCGGGCCCATCCTGATCGCCCTGGTGGCGTGGATGAGGGTTCGGTGACCCCTCCTCAAGGGGGAGGTACTGTTGTGAGTTCATTTCCCCTTCACTGTCGATGTCTGATGAACTCCCTCTTCTGGTGAAGGAAGGTAGTGAGGCTGATTACCAACACCTGTTCTGGTAGATGATGACTGGGTAACAGGAAATTCTGACTGGATATAAGGCAGCCGACGCCCTTCTGAGTCATTGGTGATTTCTCTGCTGGATTCTTGGAGACCAGTCTGATTCTTGCTTCCCAAAGATAAGTTTTTGCTCTGCTATTGAACTTATTAGCTTTGTTTTGTTTACCTTGTTTTTTGGAGTTCAGCCATCCCCGGTCGGGGGTGTGCTGAGTTCCATTTTTGTCTCTGTTCAGTTTGTCTCTTTGCTCTGTCTTCAGAATTTACCTGAGCTCTGATATAGTCTTTTTGAAGTCCAAGCGACTTCAGGGCCTGTTTTTCCTATCAGACGGTTGGGACATTTTTTGGTAGGGTTTTTTACGGATTGCAGACAGCAGCTTTTCTATCCTGTCCTTTTTAGTTAGCTTGGGCCCCATCGTTTGCTCAACCTATCTTTCTATCTGTGTTAGTGTTTTCATCTTGCTTCACTGTCATTATATGTTGGGGGCTGCCTATTGCTTTGGGGTCTGCTCTGGGGCAGTTTAGATTTCCCCTTTCTTTCTTTAGGTCTATTTAGTTCTCCGGCTGTGATTGAGGGGTCTAGGGCATCTTAGGAACCCCCCACAGCTACTGTTAGTTGTTGTGGATAGGATCAGGGGTCTGCAATCCGATAGCTACCAACCTCTCCGGTTTTCTGGACTTAGCTTGTATTTTTGTTTTTTCCTCCTTTGGTGACTCATTCATAACACACCACCACCATCGGGACCAGCTGGCAAGCCCCGCCCACTTCCATGGCATCTTCCACCATACTTGCTCATTTTTGTGAAAATGTACCCAAAATACCACCAGCTATATGGTACTGTAAAAGGAGGTAGAAGATGTATCTACTATCGGTGAGAATTTGAATCTCACTAGAGATTTGAGGATGCTGAACTATTGTCTCAGGCCCAGTAGAGATTACACCTCAATGTAAGAGACTGAAATTGGATGGTGTATGACAAGGTGTAGGGTGTCTACAGGATTGGTGAGAATTTGAATCTCACTATAGATTTTTGAACGCAGAACTATTGTCTCTGGCCCAGTAGAGATTACACCTCAATGTAACAGGCTGAAATTGGACGGTGTATGACAAGGTGTATGGTGTCTATATGATTGGTGAGAATTTGAATCTCACTATAGATTTGAGGACGCAGAACTATTGTCTCTGGCCCAGTAGAGATTACACCTCAATGTAACAGACTGAAATTGGATGGTGTATGACAAGGTGGAGGTTGTCTATAGGATTGGTGAGATTTTGAATCTCACTATAGATTTGAGGACGCAGAACTATTGTCTCTGGCCCAGTAGAGATTACACCTCAATGTAACAGGCTGAAATTGGACGGTGTATGACAAGGTGTAGGGTGTCTATAGGATTGGTGAGATTTTGGATCTCACTAGAGATTTGAGTACGCTGACAATGATGCTCTCAGTCCAAGTATGGACGCAGGCAGCCTAATAAGCAGGACTGCTGCACACAAAAGTTTGGAAAAATGAACTTTTGGTAACTGTGCAGAAAAGAGGAAGAAAAGTATTTTTGTTTTAAAAAAGCAGTTTGCACAGTAGTGTGCAAACAGCAATGCAGCTATCAGTGAGCCTTATAAGGCTGCCTAATAACCAACAGCGCTGATGCACAAAAATAGAGCCTCCCCTTTCACTGCACACAAAGTGTTGTGTTGTAAGTGGAAATCGCTAACAGCAGAAGCAGTTTTTTTGTTCTTCTTCCCTGCCTAACGCTCTCCCTACAGAATCATCAGCAGCAGCTCTCAATATGCTAAGATCGCCATAAGTAAGATGGCGGTCGGCGTTCACGCCCTTTTATAGCCCCTGTGACGCCACACAAAGCCAGCCAATCACTTGCATGCCCTTCTCAAAGATGGTGGTAACCGATGCCTATGTCATCGTGTTGCCCACAGTGTGCGTCCTCCATCATTGGCTCAAAAAGGGTGCTGAAAGCATCTTTTGAAATGCGACATTGGCGCTCTGGTCACCGACCTCGTGGCCGACCTCACGCAATGGTCGGGTTTCGTTTCATGAAACCCGACTTCAGCGAAATTCGGCGACTTTTGAATATGACCGACCAGTTTCGCTCAACTCTAATGTCATGACATCGTGTGAGGTCTAATAATAGACGTCATAATGCAAAATCGAATGATTTGCTGTGTGCAAACCCAATAAATGCAGCACCGAAAGCATGGACAATAATTACTGCGCAATACAATTACTCAGCTTCATAATAGGATGATTTTAGGCTGATTCCTATAGGTTTAAAGAGCACAAAAAGAGGTCTTAAAAATCCTCCAATAATACAAGAGAACAGCAAAAAAGCAGAGTGGTTTACCCGCTCAGGCCTCCAGACAAATGCAGTGGACCCATATAAAACTTGTATGCGGCGCTGTTCACACTGGGGCAATGCACAGCATCCAGGTTAACAGCCTAGCAATGATACCCTTCTATTAGATCAGGCGGGCTGCCCAGCGCTATCAAAATGCATCCCATGTGAACAGACACCGCAGTTTACAAGACCAAACGGGCCCAACTGCACCCTGAATAAAAAGTGCAAAAAACACATAAAAATGTGAGGTATTAGCTGATATTTTGGCCAAAATACTTGAGCCCGTAACCTGTGCCAAAGGTCCCCACGTTTACGGTCCCTAACACTAAATCCAAACACTGAAATAGCACAAAAAGAGGACTTAAAAATACTCCAATAATACAAGAAAACAGCAAAAAAGCAGAGAGGTTTACCCGTCCAGGCCTCCAGACAAATGCACTATCAAGATGCAGTGGACCCTTATAATTAAGATGGCAACACAGGTGCAAAAATACCAATGAGACAACCACTCACAGCCTACCATTACATCGAGGGGGGCGGTTTGTTGCGAATTCGCTTTCTGGCCTCCCTCTGGTTATTACTGAAGGTAGTGGAGCTGGTCAGATTGACAGAGGGGTTGCGAGTTCTCTTTCTGGGCTCCCTCTGGTGGTTACTGGAGGTAATGGAGCTGATCTGATTAACAGAGGCTTGCCACATGATAATGAGGATGACGATTGGCGATCTGGGGTTTCAGATTGGGATTTAAGACAGCCGAATCCCTCTATCCCTCCTTGTGATTTTCTTCTTGCCTCCTGAGGTCTGATGTTTCCATCTCAGTCTCGGCATGTTCAGCTAAGTGTTCATTTGCTTCTGTTTGCATTTCATCTGGTTTTGTCTATCTCAGTTTTGCGTGGGTCTGCCAGCTCTGGCTGGGGCTGTGCTGACTCACCGTCCATATGTTACTGCTTGTACCAGTTTGTTTTTGTCCCTTATTAGATTGGCCTCTTTTTGCTCTGCTTTCAGAATATACCAGAGTGCTGATGTAGTATTCAGTGTTTTTTGCATCAGATGTGTTAGACTTTTTGCAGGGTTTTTTGCGTGATTGCAGACAGTGTCTTTCTTTTCCTGTCCTGTCTAGTCAGTGTGGGCCCCATCATTTGCTCAGTCTATTTCCGCCTGCGTTTGTGTTTTCATCTTGTCTCACCGACAATATATGTTTGGGGGCTATCTATTCCTTTGGGGTTTGCTCTGGGGCAGTTTAGATTTCCCCTTTCTTGCTCTAGGCTTAGTTAGCTCTTCGGCCGTGCCGAGGCATCTAGGATCATCGTAGATACGCTCCACGGCTACTGCTAGTTGTGTGGATAGGATCAGGGGTCTGCAATCCGCTTAGTTACCAACCTCTCTGGTTTTCTGTGGCTTAGCTTGGGCTTGCTCTCCTCCTCGGTGACCCAATCATAACAGCAGTTGCTTTATATATTGATGCACATTAAAAACTTGTATGTGGCGCTGTTCACACTGTGGCAATGCATAGCAACCAGGTTAGCAGCCTAGTAGTGACACCCTTCAATTAGATCAGGCGGGCTGCCCAGCGCTATCAAAATGCATGCCATGTGAACAGGCACTGCAGTCTACAAGGCCCCCGCTCAAAGTTGGTTCGTCCTAAGTAAAAAAAAACCTTAGAGAGGCCCTAAATAAACTAAGTTAGATAAAACAACTAAAAGTTAGCTGTTTGTTTAGACCCGTTGTAGTAATGGAACCAAGGTGATAGATTAATCTTGCCTCATGTTGCAAGATGGATCTATCCCAGTCACCACCTCACACCTTTTCACCTTCTCAATCCCTAAGAATTTTAAGGAGGAAATCAAACACCCATGTGCAGATTTGACATGTAACGCTGTCAACGTATCTCTTCTTTTGACTATGTCACTAAGATGTTCTCCTATATGTCTCCTAAATTTTCTTTTGGTCTTTCCGGCAAAGCTCAAACCACACACACACAAAAGTGCTCTGTAGATAATCCTCTCACTTCTATATTATATGAATGTCCTTATGTCAATCATCTTTTCAGTGACAGCATGGCAGAAAGAAAGTCTTTCCAACCTCGATGGACTTGCATGCCACACATCCACTGCATCTGTAGCAGCCTGTTGTTCTTGGTGGTAGCCACGTTGCTTGATGTGGTGAATTAAAGTGGCTATGCGCTAAGCGATCTTTTAATGATCTATCATTAGATAGGTGATTTGGGGGTATAGTGGTAACAGATCACTAATATCAGAGTCCATCTTAAGTACTGGCCACAGTCTATCGCTATATATAAAACTGAGTGTATGCATGTGTGTGTGTCTGCCACGCCCACTCCACATAGCAACCAATCACTAGGCATCTTTCATTTCACCAGAGCTGTTTAAAAGAAGCTGAGCTGTGATTGGTTGTTATGAGCAGCAGTTTTCCTTGTAGATAGTTGTGGTAACTGAGGCCTATTATTCTTATCATGTCTATGGTGTTATCGTTCCTTCTGTAAAGCTGGAAATAACACAATTTATTACCGTGCCAACACAGACCACCCTCTGACACAGACTGCAGGGGGAGCCCAGTATCCCACAGGAGAGGATTAAATACATGGCTCAGCAGTCAGTATCACACAGGATAGGATTAGATACACAGCTCAGCAGTCAGTATCACACAGGAGAGGATTAGACACATGGCTCAGCTGTCAGTATCACACAGGATAGCATTAGATACACAGCTCAGCAGTCTGTATCACACAGGATAGGATTAGATACACGGCTCAGTAGACTGTGTCACACAGGATAGGATTAGATAAACAGCCCAGTATCACACAGGATAGGATTAGATACATGGCGCATTAGACAATATCACACAGGATAGGATTAGATACACGGCTCAGCAGACAGTATCACACAGGATAAGATTAGATACACGGCTCAGCAGACAGTAAGGCCGGGTTCACATTGTGCTTGGGAGCAGCGTTTAACGCATACGTTACATATCTGCATTAACACTATGTAACGGATGCATTAACGCACCCAAAGAATCTCCCGTAATATAGCACATCGCTAACGCATGTCATAATCGGCATGCGTAAGCAATGTGCCATCATTCTGTGACCGAGGGTCCGTCACCGCTAGCATAAACACAATAAAAAAAGGCAGTTGCGTTAGCGCAGTCAGTTTAACGCATGCATTGAACGGACTGCATTAATGCTATGTGAACCTGGCCTAACACACAGGATAGGATTGGATACATGGCTCAGCAGTCAGTATAACACAAGATAGGATTATATACTCGGCTCAGCAGACTGCATCACACAGGATAGGGTTAGATACACAGCTCAGCAGTCAGTATCACACAGGATAGGATTAGATACACAGCTCAGGAGACAGCATCACACAGGATAGGATTAGGTACACAGCTCAGCAGTCAGTATCCCACAGGATAGGGTTAGATATTCAGCTCAGCAAACAGTATCACACAGGACAGGATTAGATACAAAGCTCAACAGACAGTATCACACAGGATAGGATTAGATACACAGCTCAGCAACAGGATGTGCCAAAGGAGAGGACATTTTCATTCCTCAAATTCCACTCATTCCATCTGATTTGCCTTTTGATTTTAAACACCTCCAGTTCCCACTTTGACTGGCATTTGCAATATCCATTAACAATGCTCAGGGACAGTCCTTGAGAGTAGTATGGATCGAACTGCAATCTCCACGCTTTTCTCATGGTCAACTTTACGTGTTCTGTTCAAGAGTTGGAACTGCCAAAAATCTATTCATCTTTGCACCAAAAGGAAAAACCAAAAATGTTGTTTATTAAAAGGCTCTTGAATGAGTTGTAAATAAAATACTATCAATACTTGGGTAATCGTTTAGTTAATTTGTGTTGTAAATCTGTAGTGTTGAATATATGATGGGAAATGTTTTATGTGCAATATAATCATTAGAATTTGTTATAAATAACCACAGTTGGTTACTATGCCCAGGCAACGGCGGACTCTTCAGCTAGTTTAAGATATTTCTCATTTCATTGTTGTAAGTGGATATGAAATCCAAACTTTCATTATCACCAGGTCTTTTTGGGACAGGAGAAAGTAAGTCAGTTTTGTTTTTCCCAAAGGCTTCCCGATACGCCTCTCTCAGAATTTTGTAATGGAAACGACGTCAAAAATCTGTTTTTAAGTCCACTGCTTGTTGTGTAAAATTGTTCATATCAGAACAGTTCCCAAGTACTCTTATATAAGAACATAGAAAAGAAAAGGATCAGCTCAACCATTGAATGTCCAGGATCCGGAGCAGAGAATAACTGTGGTGCAGGAGGAATTATCTAATATACAAAGCTCAAAGTGTGTATGTATGTGTGTATGTGTGTGTGTGTGTATGTTTGTTTGTATGTCCAGGATTGGCATCCGCACCGTCGCAGCTACAGCCACAAAATTTGGCACAGTCACACGTCTGGACCCCGAGAGCGTCCTAAGCTATGTTGTGAGGGGAAATTTTAACCCCGCACGTTCCAATTCACCAAACAATTTTGCCCCTATCTACATAATGGGGAAAAAGTGTGTGTGTATCAAGCCCCGCCCCTCATTATGATGCCATAATGGTTGTCATGGCGACGCTGATGTCATCATAGGTTGTAAGCCCCGCCCCTCATGAAGTCATAATGGTTGCATTGGCGACGCTAATGTCATAATAGGTTGCAATGGCGAAGATGCTGTCACAATGGTTGTCATGGTGACGATGATGTCTTAATAGGTTGCAATGGTGACGGTTATGTCAGAACAGTTGCCATGGTGATGATGATGTCATAATGGGTATATGGGCATGGGACTATGGGATGGAGGATGTGTGATGGGTATATGGGCACTGGACTATGGGATGGAGGATATGTATGACGGGTATATGGGCACGGTACTATTGGATGGCGGATATGTTTGATGGGTATATGGGCACGGGACTATGGGATGGAGGATATATATGATCGGTATATGGGCATGGGACTATGAGATGAATGATGTGTGATAGGTATATGGGCACTTGAATATGGGATGACGAATATGTACGATGGGTATATGGGCACGGGACTATGGGATGGAGGATGTGTGATGGGTATTTGGGCACTCGACTATGGGATGGAGGATATGTATGATGGGTATATGGGCACGGGCCTATGGGATGGTGGATATGTATGATGGGTATATGGGCACGGGCCTATGGGATGGTGGATATGTATGATGGGTATATGGGCACGGGCCTATGGGATGGTGGATATGTATGATGGATATATGGGCATGGGACTATGGGATGGAGGATGTGTGATGGGTATATGGGCACTCGACTATGGGATGGAGGATATGTATGATGGGTATATGGGCACGGGCCTATGGGATCGTGGATATGTATGATGGGTATATGGGCACGGGACTATGGGATGGAGGATAATTATAATTTGTTATAACTAACCACAGTTAGTTACTATGCCCGGGCAGCGCCAGGCTCTTCAGCTAGTAATTGATAAAGGAAAGGATAATTCTGCTGCACATGTCCCACAAAATTTGCTTTTTCCTTGAAAATCACTAGATGGGGTAGTTTGTATGGGCAGACGCGTTTCAAACATTGTGATTCTTAGTCAATGCAGTGACTAAGAACCACAAGGCTTGAAATGAATCTGCCCATACTAACTACCTCATCTGGGGGCTACTGACTTATATGCTGAATGACAAGATTTTAAAGATTTTTCAATAAAAAACAAATTTTATGGGACAAGTGGAGCTGGATTATCCTTTCCTTTATCACATACTCTCATAATCTGTCCTTTAGGAATCCCTTTTTTTTATGCAGCAGGATGACTATTTTTATATCCCCTTCGTGGTCCTTTATCGATTGTTAATTTACTACATTCGCTTGAAGGAATCACAAAAATTCAGATTAGGGAGAGTTCTAGTTGACCCAGTTCACTCATCACTGTATCAGACTCTTTGCGTCATAGTTTCACCTCATTGTAAAAAAAACAATGGAGTTACCAGTTCTGATTTCTGTCCTACATTGGAAGCCTATGGAAAGTTGTTGCATATAAAACTCTACTCCTGTCACAAGCTCTGGATATTGATTCTGCAGATATTGGTAGAGGAGCACTCGAGCAGATAGAAGGTTTAAATCAGGACTTTCTTCCCTTTATAGTGCTTACATGCTATTAAAAGGTCATATGGAAAAGGTTTTTTCCTTCGACATTTACTTAAAGAGATTAAATAAAAAGCTGAACTGCAGTGGAAATTAGAATGTTGTCTGTAGTAAATCTCCTATAATTCTTCCAATGTAATCATACTTTCACCACTCGCATCCCATTTATTTACTAATCCTAGATGACTCCCTCATATAATTACCACATTATTAAGCTCAGTTTATCTAATCCTTTCGTTTGCATTAACTGCTCAGGAACTATTCATTTACTCTTAGGACAATACTAAGACCATCTGAAGTTATATTATTCCAAATTAGTCGTCTGTTTCCTTTCAGTCCTTCCTCTAATTACTACAGTAATTAATGAGTTTTGTATCTAAAATTATAATTTTTTTTGCTTCATTCTGCTCATAAAAAATTATCATAAACACTCAATCGCATCCATCACCTGTGCTACAATGCCTTCCACTAGCTTCCTATCTATCTATCTATCTATCTATCTATCTATCTATCTATCTATCTATCTATCTATCTATCTATCTATCATCTATCCAATCTTCATTCTTTTCTGGGTTAGCAAAAAAAATTAACTAAACAAAATATTAAACGAGTAGCATTATTGATCTGCAGTATTTAAAGGGAATCAGGCAGCCAGTTTTAGCTATGTAACGCAATCTATATGTATAAAGCTGAGTGTATAAATGTGTGTGTGTATGTGTGTGTATCAAGCCCCGCCCGGCATTATGATGTCTTAATGGTTGCCATGGTGACGCTGATACCATAATGGGTTGCAGTGGTGACAGTTATGTCATAATGTTTGCCATGGTGACGATGATGTCATAACAGGTTGCATGGCGAAGATGATGTTATAATGGGTATATAGGCTTGGAACTATGGGATGTAGGATGTGTATGATGGGTATATGGGCACAGGACTATGGGATGGAGGATGTGTGATGGGTATATGGGCACTGGACTATGGGATGGCGGATATGTATGATGGGTATATGGGCACGGGACTATGGGATGGTGGATATGTGTGTTAGCGTGGCTGGTTTGGAGCTGGACACTCTGGGCTGTGGCACCGAGGGGCCCCGGGCGATCTGCCAGGTGGAACCGACCCCTATACAGGGACCGTTAGGAGCAGGCCCAGGGGTTCGAGTACCACGGTAGCCAGTACCGAGAGGGACGGCTCAGGATGGACTGGAGTAGGAGTGTGGGACTGAAGTGTAGATGACAGGACAGATCTGGAACACAGGAGACAGGAGTGGAGTAAGACTGTAGACTGGAACGTGGAGGGATGGCTGGAGCAGGAACACAGGAGACAGGATTGGAGTAGGACGGAAGAACTGGAGCAGGATGGACCAGGAACACCGGAGGCAGGACTGGAGTAGGACGGAAGGACTGGGCAGGATGGAATCGGAACACCGGAGGCAGGACTGGAGTAGGACTGCGGAATACAGCAGGGGACACGGATAGCAGGACTGTGAGGCTGCTGCAGGAAGCACATGAGAACAGGACTGTGAGACTGCAGAGAGCACACGAAGAAGCGAGGCCCAGTGTGCTAGGAAACACAACGATCGGGCGCCTCCCTCAGGGGGAAGCGGCCTGATATGCCCCTGTCTGGTCTGCCATTGGTCAGGGGGTGCTTCCAGGTCAGGGCATAGCCGGAGCACAAGAAGCAGAAGGGAGGCACGGCCACGGCCTATGGCACATGCGCATTGCATGCAGAGACGCCGTCGGCCGCGCGCCTGTCAGAGGTGACCGCCGTGGCTGTCGGGTTGGTGAAGGGATGTGGCGTGGGAGCGATGGCCGGGTGAGTATGCAGAGACGGCATGGGAGCGGAGGCCGGGTGAGCATGTTGGAACGGCGTCACAATGTGGATATGTATGATGGGTATATGGGCACTGGATTGTGGGATGGAGGATATGTATGATGGGAATATAGACATGGGACTATGGGATGGCGGATATGCATGATGGGTATATGGGCACTGGACTATGGGATGGAGGATAATCATTATAATTTGTTATAACTAACCACAGTTAGTTACTATGCCTAGGCAACACTGGGCTCTTCAGCTAGTTCAATATATCCTCAAGAGTTGTCAGGTTCAGTTATAAAATGAGCCATTGCTTAATAATTTTGACCTTCTGAATTCAAATCTGAAACTTACAGTGTTGTTTAAAAGTCCTTCATTGGCGTGAAGAAAACTATATTTTTCATACTTCTGCATCTCTACAGTGAAACTGGTGGAACATATTTGTTTTTGTAATCCCTCATTGTATGCCATACTCATTTTTGAATGTCCCAAGTGTATAAATTGCTATGGTATGCGCATTTTTGATAATTTTTTTACAGCATAACCATACCAACACCAGTACAGTGTGCAGAATGGTGAACAGGTTTCTAAGTTCATTAACTTCCAATGCAAGTTCACACAGACTTAAATTTTACTTTTTAAGATTTATTATTTTTTATTTAAGTCAGAGTCCTGAAAAGGGCCTTTTGAGTGCATCTTTAGCTTCTAATACTTTATTGGCCAGCCTTTGCTCTTGAGCACCAGCTTGCATCTCTGTGGCATCGAGTGAACAAGCTTCTGCAGATGTTCACGAGTGATGATGTGGTTCCAGGCCTGTATCAGAGCCTCAATCAACTCACTCTCGGTCCTTGGCTGTTTTCTAGATATCTCTAATGATACCTTGTGCCACAAATGTTCAATTGGATTGAGGTCCGGGGACTGAGCTGGCCAGTCAATAGTAGCCACCTTGTTCTTTTTTTTTACATTCCGTTACTGTCTTAGCTCTGTGACAAGGAGCATTATCATCCTGGAATATATAATCCCCTGAAAACAGGTGTTGAGCAGAAGGCAGCATTTTCTTATTAAGGATGTCTATGTATTTTTTTTGCATTAACCATACCCTCCACAATATGAAGCCTTCCAACACAATTGGCTGCCATACAGCCCCAGACCATTACTTTCATCGGATGTTTCACAGAGAAGCTCAAACACTCTGGCTTGTACTCTTCATGTGGGAACCTTCTCACATAAGACTTGCCATCTTTTCCTAAAATGCAAAAAGTGCTTTCATCACTAAATAGCACTTTTTCCCACTCCTCCTTCCTCCATTTTAAATATTTCAATGCCCACAGTTTTCACCTTTGTCTTTGTATGGCTGTCATCAATGGCTTCTTTCGGGCCTTGCACCCTCTCAATCCTGCTTCCAAACATCTCTTCCTAACAGTTGATATTGCTACCTCAATATTGCACTTTTCTTGCCATTCTCGCAGAAGCTGAGGAGAGGTGAGCTTTCGATTGGCAAGGGATGTTCTTATCAGTACTCTATCCTCCCTTTTAGTTGACTTTCTGGGCCGACCAGATCTGGGCCTGTCCTGGGTAATTCCAAGCTGCTTATGTTTCTGCAAAATTCTTACGACTGTACTCTGATTACAGCTGACCTTCCTTGCGATCTGGGGGCCAGTATAACCCTCTTCATGTAGCACCACAAGTCGCACACGATCCTCTGCTGACAAAAATCTGAAGGCTCCCATCATAAAACTCTACAGTATGATTCACTAGATAGACCAACAGGATAAAACAAGCAAACAAAGCAGCAGATGTGATGCAATGTAATGCCATGTAATTGGCTGCCATATCAAGGTTATGATTGGTCACAAGAACCTCGTCTGTGATTGGCAAATTTTGGATCTGAAGCTGTACAATATTTAGTTGTGCTTTCAATTCCCATATTGTTGCAATAATTTCAGGCAAAACTGCTTCAAAAGCTAAAAATATTACAGGGAGAGAATGCAAAATTGTATTCTGAACAAAACCATATATAATATGTCATATTAGCATCGAAGATATTTGACAGAAAATGTTTAAAACTTGAAAAATCAATTTATCCTATGCCTATGCAGGACTTTTGAACACCATTTGTATTTTTTTTAATTGGTTCTTGATCTAACATTATTATTTTTGTAAAAATAGAGATGCAGAATATTTTGCTATGCCAATTTTCTGATATTTATTTAGAGGAAACATAGCAACAGTTCAAATAACTGAAACATGTCTAAACACTATTGGGATTTATAAATGGTTAAAGAAATTGCACTACAAAATTATGTCCTCATTCATTTGTAAAGTGGCACAGAGTGGTTGTCATGCCCGAGCTGTTGTCCAGTTACACTGTGGCACTTTACAGACAAATGATGTTCCAATTCTACTGTGCTGTTGGGCGTGGGGTGCATCACACTCACTTGTAGGCCGCAGGCCTCCACCATCTCCAGATTTCCATCTTCAGGAGCCGCCACACATATTTCAAGGGACACTAAGTGCTTTACAACAGGCAAATGTTTACTAGTCAGTAAAAGTTCATCAGGTGGTGACATGTGGGATAGGGCACAGCAATTCACATTCCTTCTAGACTTTGTTCAACCAAACTGCGGAGCAGTGAGCTATGAGTACAGTGAGTGATTTCACTAAGATTTTGTGGCTATGGAGAAAAGATATCAAGGAAAGTTAACTCCATCAGCCTCACGGATTCATTGTCCACTCTGGCAGCGCACCCGGGACCGGCAACATGACGATTCCACATCCACTGACCTTGTGATGTCAGAAGACCTTGGTACATGGCCCGAGGCCTAAGCTCCAGACGTTGCAGAAATGTCCATCAGCGATCTCTATGCGGCCTTCGACTGCCTCAAACAGTTGGCAAATGATGCCCCTAGCAACCCACCACACCTTAAATTGACCTTTACTATGCACTTCTCTAACTACTTTTAACTCTCCACTACCAAGAAATGCCCCCCTTTCTATTGACACTAATTCTTAACAACTGGGCTAGTTCTATCATTAACTACTTCCTATCTTATAGACTACATATATTGTTCTTATCCTATACTGTGCTAAATCATTCTCTATGAAAACCATACTTATGCTATACTAAGTTAATCCTATACTATGCACTACTCACATTATACATTAACACTAGAGATGAGCGAACCTTCCAAGGCTCAGTTCAGTTCAGTTCCCCGATTGTCCCGATGTTCGCCGAACATGTTTACCGAACACTTCGACCAACGTACTCGAACCTCATTAAATTCTATGTGGGGAAAAACCAGACATATACACAAAACCTTAAGGGGTGACAAAAAGCTTCTCAAGCAGCTAAAATTAGGGGCAAACAGCATGAAAAGTGGAATTAATTTACCCACAGTAGAAATTTGCCAATGGCACAGCAGAAGTCAGCCATAAGCCATGAGGTATCAGGGTCTGGGCCAGGATTTAGAGCTTTGAATTGAAGTTTCAATGAAGACCTGGTGGTTAAGGGAGAAGTGTAAGACTTATTTGCTTGGAGCCCTGATGCCTTCTCAAATATACTTTTTTTCCCCAGCCACACTCAGATGGCACAAACATTAGTTTCATAGAGTACTATTGGTAGAAAAATTTAAGGAAAGTAACACAGGTAGTTGACTGAGCAATTGACCCACAACAGAACATTTTATAATGGCACAGAAGCAGTCATCCATGGGTCATGCTTTAGGTATCAGGGTCTCAGGGACTGGGCCAGCATTTAGAGCTTTGAATTGAAGTTTCAATGAAGACCTGGTGGTTAAGGGAGTGGTGTAAGCTTTCTTTGCTGGGAGTCCTGATACCTCGTGCAACAGCTCAAATATTTTTTTTCCAGCCACACTCAGGTGACACATGCATCATTTTCATAGATTACTCTTTGTAGAAACATGTAAGGTAGTAGTACAGGTAGTTGAGGGAAAGTAAGTGCAGGCCTGCCGGTCTGGGAGCCCTACTGCTACAGACCCAACTTGGATTCTCCACAGTTCAAAAAATTATTGTCACACCAGTAAAGTGGAGTCAATTTCCACAGAGTAGAAACAGTATAATGGGCCTTTGACACCTCTTCTAGAACAGGACACCCACAAGATGGAGACCCAACTTAAGTCTCCACATTTAAAAAAAATATTCTTCCACACCATGAAAGTGGCATCAATTTCCACAGAGTGGAAACAGTATAATAGGTCCCTGATACAACTTCCACTGCAGGCAACCCACTAGATGGAGACCATATTTGGAGTCTCCACATTTAAAAAAAACTATTGTCACACACCACTAAAGAGGCATCAATTTCCACAGAGAAGAAACAGTTTAATAGGCATCTGACACACCTTCCACTGCAGGCAACCAACCTGATGGAGACCCAACTTGGAGTCTCAACATTTAAAAAAATTGTTGGTAGCATCAGCAGCAGTAGCAACAGCAGGCACAGAATCAACAACGAAAGTGTCAAAGACTGCAATAACGTGAGATCAATGTATGACAATAAAAACAAAACATTTGCCTAGTCTTCCCAGTCTGTGACTGGGGTGCAAAAATCATTGGGGATCTATGACTTTTCATTCTGATGAAAGTTAGGTGTTCTACACTTTCAAGGGACATTTGAATGTGCTTATCCCTCAGTACACCACAAGCAGCGCTGAACACACAGAGAACGCTCACTGCCAGGCATGACAAAAGCCTCCAAAGCATGACAGGTGAGCTCAGGCCACTCAGCCATTTTTCAAGACTAAAATACAAAAGGGTCCAAATTCCCCATGATGGCATTGACATTGAGCTCGAGATACTCCTGCAACATCCTCTCCAGTCGTTCACAATGTGTCACACTTGTACTCTGTTCTGCTGGTGCACTGGCTGGTCTAAAAAATGTGTGAAATGACACACAGAAATTGCTTATGCCACTTACACTGCTGCTGCTAATGCTTTTGCGGTGACAAATTGTTGTTCCCTGTGTTGGAAGTTTAGAACTATGATGCAAAATGTGTGCTTCACTGCTGTATTGAGGAAAACCACTCTTAAGAGTGTCTACAAGCATGTTTTTATACTTCAGCATGCGCGCATCCCTTTCCATGGGGGAAAGCATCAGGCAAAATTTACTCTTGTACCGTGGATCTAACAGAATGGCAACCCAGTAGACAGCACTATTTCTAACCCTAAGAATACAGGCATCATTGCAGCAAGAAGGCTCTCATGTGTCAGGTGCTTCCATGAGGTCCAAGTCCATGGTTTGTTGCTGGTGGGGTAATACTCAATGTGGCTTCCTTCGTCTTGTCCTGCCAACCATGGAAAACAGAGAGAGGATCATTATCAAGACAAAACCTAATAAAAATGAAACAAAGGGTCTTGTGTATAGAAAAACCATGGGAAAATGGGGCCCCTTAAAATATAACTTTTATTGATAATTTAAAAGGACTGTACAAAAATCCTCTCACAATCAATACAGAGTGTATAGCAGGAAAAGAAATAGGGTATAAGCCTATTGTCCAAATAGCAATAATCAATTACCAAAAAGACGTACCTCTAAGATTACAAAAATCTGAGCATTTGGTACCTCTATTCCTGCGTATTATTGAAAAATACCCAAAGGGGAAGATATTTTTGGCAATTGATTATTTCTAATTGGCCAATAGGCTTATACGCTATTTCTTTTCCTGCTGTACACTCTGTATTGATTGTGTGGGAATTTTTTGATAGTCCTTTTAAATTATTGATAAAAGTTATATTTTATAGGGCCCCCGATTTCCAGGGGATCATTATTCTCTTCATCTCCTGACTATTGCGAATCCATCACCTCTTCCTCCTCAATTTGCTCCTCGGCTCCTGCACCTTCGCAAACAATTTTTCTGGTCCCATGAGCCCCTCTCGATCTCTGCAATAATTCTCCCATGGCACCCGCCTGTACGACAGTCCGAGATATTGTTATCCCTTCCCAATCATCCTCTGCTTCCATCTTTTCCTCTCAGAAGACCAACTGCTCACGCAGACTATTCAAAGTGCGCCCCAGCATGTAGATAATCGGAATAGTGATGCTGATGAGGCATTGTCAGCTGTAACTATGTTAGTAGCCATTTCAAAACTGTGCAGAAGGGTGCAGTGGTCCTTCATCTGTGCCCACTCTACAAGGGTGGATTTGCACCACGTCCGTACTGTGTTGGCCGAGGTTATGCAAAAAGACATAATGCACCAAGGCTCGTTGCTGCTGCTACAGTCGCTGCAACATGTGCAGAGTGGAATTCCACCATGTCAGAACGTCGTAAATCAAGCGAACCGGAAGGCCAAACGACATCTGTAGTGATACAAGTTAATGACCTGGGGGGTGCAGTCAGACGGAGGTGACAACACAGCGACCGTGCTTTCTACAGCAGACCATCCAGGCTAGGATAGTGGCTGAGAAATTGCTGTACCACCAGGTTGAGGATGTGAGAGCCATGCAAGGCACATGTGTGAGGTTACCCTGGTGCCGCCACCAGGTTTTCACCATTATTACACACTTCCCTGTCTCCAGGTTCAATGGAGACAACTATTGCTCTAACTCGGCCTGGATAGCTGTCCACAACTCTTGAGCTGCATGACTGCGATCTCCATGGCAAATTAATTTTAACACTGGTTGATTGCGGTGAGCCCTATCTGTGCAGTACAGAGGTGGGGGGATTCTCTCTGCACTGTTAGAATGCATGTCTCATTAAGGAAAGGTTGAGGGTGCAGGTGGAGGGCCTAGAGGAGGTGGAGGAGCCAGAAGCAGTGGAGGAAGTGTTAGAAACAGAGGTTTGTCCCACAAGCCTTGGGGATACCAAGAATTGTGGAGCAGCCCTTTGACCGTCTTCCCCCACTACTACCAGAGTCACCCATTGCCCAGTCAGCAAGATGAATTGCCCTGCCCATGTTTGCTCATCCAGGTGTTAGTGGTGAAATGCACCGTGGCAGACATAGATTTTTCCAGGGAACGGGTGATGTTGTCTGAGACACGCTTGTGTAGCGCAGGCACAGCATTCTTAGAGAAGTAATAAGACTGGGCAACTAGCATAGGGGGGCGGCGACGGCCATCAGAGATCGGAAACCTCTATATCTACCAGGCGGAAAAGCAACATTTCCATGGCTAACAGATTGGAGATGGTGGAGTTCAAGCTCTTAGCTTTGGTAAGTGTAGGAGGAAACATTCTTTTATGTGACCGCAACTGCAGGACTGAGGGCTGGCTGCTGTGCTGGGAGAGGATGGATTAGGGTGAACAGGACAAACTGTTGGTCTGTAAGTGTGGTGCAGACAGAGATGTTATGGTGGATTGAGAAAGATGTGTTGTGCTCGGTGAAATAAAAACAGCAGCCTTTGAACTTCGGTACCAGCTTATGGGCTTTCACTCACCCTGACTGTAGGAGGTAAAGAAGTGGCGGTTCTGCAGCCAGAGACTTGTGTGAGAACACATGCCACAGTGACAGGAAAGGAAGAAGTAGCAGATGTGGATGATGTGACAGCTGGTGGTGGGTGAGGCTCACCAGTCCACATTTTGTGCAGTGAGACTTTCAGACTAAGGCATGTGCCGGGTAATGTATGTAGTAGTCAAATTATTGCAATTTTTGCCTTTAATTAGTCATTTTTTGCAAAGTTGTCCATAAATGTGAGTTGGTTCATCCTTTGCGGTCTCAAAAAAGGCCATGTCTATGAAATTCTTTCCACTCTTGCAAACTGCAGACACTCGCCCGCTTATTGCCAGAGATGTGGCTGAGGATACAGTGCTTGTCGTGGTTGCATAATTCCATTTCTGTGCAGCAAGCTGCAACGTAACCTCAATGTCTTCCTCCTCCTCCACCTCCTCTACTAAGTGGCTCAGCTGCGTGCCTCTGGGTTCACACCAAGTGGGAGCTGCAACCTCATCATCATCCTCTCTGCTCTTCCACTTCTTGCCATGAGAGTCACCCTCCTCCTCTTCCTGCCCTGACAGCACAGTACATTCTGCGTGCACCTCAGGTATCTGAGTATCATCAGAATCACCTCCATCCAGGGGGTTAACGTCTGGTGATTAGAGTTGAGCGAAACAGGTCGAAAAATTTCAAAAGTCGCCGACTTTTGGCAAAGTCGGGTTTCATGAAACAAAACCCGACCCTAGGATGAGGTCGGCCACGAGGTCGGCGACTTACGCGCCAAAGTCGCGTTTCAAAAGTTTGTTTTGCGCTCTTTCTCAGCCAATCAGGATCCACGGACACTGTGGGCAACGTGATGACATAGGCAGGGGTCACCATCATCTTTCAGAAGGGCATGCAAGTGATTGGCTTGCTTTGGTGGGCGTCACAGGGGTTATAAAAGGGCGTGCACGCCGACCGCCATCTTACTTCTGCCGATCTTAGCATAGGGAGAGGTTGCTGATTCTGTAGGGAGAGCGTTAGGCAGGGAAGAAGAAAAAAAAACTGCTTCTGCTGCTAGCGATTTTGCCTGTACAGCACACCAGTCACTGTGTGTGCAGTGCAAGGGGAGGCTATATTGTGGTGGATCAGCGGTGTTGGTTGTTAGGCTGCCTTCTAAGGCTTCCTGACAGCTGCATTGCTGTTTACCCACTGCTCTGCAAACTGCTTTTTTAAAAGCAATCCCAATTTTTTTTTTGTCCTGCTGAGGTACTGAGCATGCATTTTTTCACACCATACAGCAGTGTACGCTCCTCACACAGTACCGTGTAACGGCTGTTATCACAGCCACAGTGAAGCTATCTGTGTGTCACTGTGGAAGGATAAGTGGAGGACTTGTTCCATTCTTACAGACCTACACTCTAGGGAGATTCCTATTCTGCCCAATTCTACATACACCTTGTAGTTTGTGATACACTAGCCAATTTCTGCCTGTGACATAGCGCTCTGATATTCAGTGGGCCTCACACAATCCAAAAGTGTCCAGTGTCCACAAGTGTCTGCAGAAATTCAAAATCTCCCTTATCCTGTAGTCACTTTTTTCACACCTGTGCCATCGAGCCTGTGACATAGCGCTCTGATATTCAGTGGGCCTCACACAATCCAAAAGTGTCCAGTGTCCACAAGTGTCTGCAGAAATTCAAAATCTCCCTTATCCTGTAGTCACTTTTTTCACACCTGTGCCATCGAGCCTGTGACATAGCGCTCTGATATTCAGTGGGCCTCACACAATCCAAAAGTGTCCAGTGTCCACAAGTGTCTGCAGAAATTCAAAATCTCCCTTATCCTGTAGTCACTTTTTTCACACCTGTGCCATCGAGCCTGTGACATAGTGCTCTGATATTCAGTGGGCCTCACACAATCCAAAAGTGTCCAGTGTCCACAAGTGTCTGCAGAAATTCAAAATCTCCCCTGTCCTATAGACACCTTGTACCTTGTTTTACATTACTATATAGTTTGTTGGATTTTGTCTACATTTCTACAAAAAATGAGGAAGGCTGGTGGAAGAGGCCGTGGAATTGGGCAGGGGTTGGCAGCTGGTAATGATGGTGTTGGTGGTGGATCTGATGGTAGTGGCAAAAGCAAAATAGGACCAAATGCAGGAGGTGTTGAGCCTGCGTCATCGTCTGGCTCCACAAGGCCTCGAAGGCTTAGTTTTCTAGGAGTTGGCAAACCGCTTTTAAAGCCAGAGCTTCAGGAAAAAGTTTTGTCTTACCTTGCTGACTCAGCCTCCAGCTCTATAGCCTCCTCTGCTGAAGTTGTAAAAAATAAAAGCACTGAGTCGTCATTGGAGGCTCATGTTCATGAACCACACCTTTCCTTGTGTCCTTCACCCCAACCAAGATTGAAGGATGACGCAGGCCATACTACTGATCAGCAGACATCGACATCGCAACAGCTGTTATCTGGCAGGCCCGGAGCACTCCAAAGACAGGTTCCAAAAATCAAAAGAGTTGCTGGACAGCTTGTCCAGAGGGTCAAAACATCACAGCGTGCTAGGCCGCAAAATGTCTGCCAAAGTAGGAAGAGTGCAGTGTGGCACTTTTTTGAACAAAATCCTCATGATCAGGCCAAGGTTATCTGTAAGAAGTGCGCAAAGACCTTTAGCCGAGGGAAAAATCTGAAAAATTTGAATACCAGTTGCATGCTTAGACATTTAACCAGTATGCACTTGCAAGCGTGGACACAACACCAAACCTCAAGTGCCACATGTGCAACTGATCACAAAGAAGGTAGTCAGCAACGCTACATTGTTTCCCCCACTGTAAGCCCACCGGTTAGCACAGCAGCAAATGTTGAGGTGTCGTTGCAAGGCCACAGCAGTCAGGGAATCCCACTGTTATATCAACGAAATACTGAATCTAGTCCATTAGAAAGAACACCAACTCCATCACTAGAGTTGAGCGAAACGGGTCGAACAATTTCAAAAGTCGCCGACTTTTGGCAAAGTCGGGTTTCATGAAACGAGACCCGACCCTAGGTTGAGGTCGGCCACGAGGTCGGCGACTTACGCGCCAAAGTCACGTTTCAAAAGTTTGTTTTGCGCTCTTTTTCAGCCAATCAGGATCCACGGACACTGTGGGCAACGTGATGACATAGGCAGGGGTCACCACCATCTTTCAGAAGGGCATGCAAGTGATTGGCTTGCCTTGGTGGGCGTCACAGGGGTTATAAAAGGGCGTGCACGCCGACCGCCATCTTACTTCTGCCGATCTTAGCATAGGGAGAGGTTGCTGCTGCTGATTCCGTAGGGAGAGCGTTAGGCAGGGAAGAAAAAAAAAACTGCTTCTTCTGCTAGCGATTTTGCCTGTACAACACACCAGTCACTGTGAGTGCAGTGCAAGGGGAGGCTATATTGTGGTGGATCAGCGGTGTTGGTTGTTAGGCTGCCTTCTAAGGCTTCCTGACAGCTGCATTGCTGTTTACCCACTGCTCTGCAAACTGCCTTTTTAAAAGCAATCCCAATTTTTTTTGTCCTGCTGAGGTACTGAGCGTGCATTTCTTCGCACCATACAGCGGTGTACGCTCCTCACACAGAACCGTGTAACGGCTGTTCTCACAGCCACAGTGAAGCTGTCATGATCTCAGTGCGGGTTTGACTCGCACACGTGGGGTTAATGTATGGAACCAGTACTGATGACTGGCATTTCTGGGATTAAAGGTTGTGATCCCAGTGCAGGCTTACCTGCACACCTGGGGCTATGATTGTGGCCTCTCCCTGGTTCTGGGGGAGGCTTCTTATAGCCTCAGGACGCTCCCATCCCTGTCAGTTATACTTTCGCCCTTGGCATTGTGTGGTGACCCCTGAGTGTGTTAGTGCTGTGTTCTGGTTACTTGATACTCTGTGTATGACTCGGTCTGTTTCCTGGATATCGCTTTGGATTCTGCCTGGTACCTCCTATGTCTGTTTGGTTTTGATCTCTGCTTGGCCCTGATTATCCGCTCTGTCTCATCCCTGGTACTGTATTGTGATCCTGTGTATGACCTTTGGCTTTGTCTGACCTCCCATCTGTTTATCCCTCCTGTACCTCGGTTAGCACTGCTTCTGTACTCAGGACACACGCACTGGCTCTGTGATCAAATGTTGTGCGGTGTCCATGACAGAAGCTATCTGTGTGTCACTGTGGAAGGATAAGTGGAGGACTTGTTCCGTTCTTACAGACCTACACTCTAGGGAGATTCCTATTCTGCCCAATTCTACATACACCTTGTAGTTTGTGATACACTAGCCAATTTCTGCCTGTGACATAGCGCTCTGATATTCAGTGGGCCTCACACAATCCAAAAGTGTCCAGTGTCCACTAGTGTGTGCAGAAATTCAAAATCTCTGTGATCCTGTAGTCACTTTTTTCACACCTGTGCCATCGAGCCTGTGACATAGCGCTCTGATATTCAGTGGGCCTCACACAATCCAAAAGTGTCCAGTGTCCACTAGTGTGTGCAGAAATTCAAAATCTCTGTGATCCTGTAGTCACTTTTTTCACACCTGTGCCATCGAGCCTGTGACATAGCGCTCTGATATTCAGTGGGCCTCACACAATCCAAAAGTGTCCAGTGTCCACTAGTGTGTGCAGAAATTCAAAATCTCTGTGATCCTGTAGTCACTTTTTTCACACCTGTGCCATCGAGCCTGTGACATAGCGCTCTGATATTCAGTAGGCCTCACACAATCCAAAAGTGTCCAGTGTCCACTAGTGTGTGCAGAAATTCAAAATCTCTGTGATCCTGTAGTCACTTTTTTCACACCTGTGCCATCGAGCCTGTGACATAGCGCTCTGATATTCAGTGGGCCTCACACAATCCAAAAGTGTCCAGTGTCCACTAGTGTGTGCAGAAATTCAAAATCTCTGTGATCCTGTAGTCACTTTTTTCACACCTGTGCCATCGAGCCTGTGACATAACGCTCTGATATTCAGTGGGCCTCACACAATCCATAAGTGTCCAGTGTCCACAAGTGTGTGCAGAAATTCAAAATCTCCCCTGTCCTATAGACACTTTGTACCTTGTTTTACATTACTATATAGTTTGTTGGATTTTGTCTACATTTCTACAAAAAATGAGGAAGGCTGGTGGAAGAGGCCGTGGAATTGGGAGGGGGTTGGCAGCTGGTAATGATGGTGTTGGTGGTGGATCTGATGGTAGTGGCAAGAGCAAAATAGGACCGAATGCAGGAGGTGTTGAGCCTGCGTCATCGTCTGGCTCCATAAGGCTTCGAATGCTTAGTTTTCTAGGAGTTGGCAAACCGCTTTCAAAGCCAGAGCATCAGGAAAAAGTTTGGTCTTACATTGCTGACTCAGCCTCCAGCTCTATCGCCTCCTCTTCTGAAGTTGTAAAAAGTAAAAGCACTGAGTCGTCATTGGAGGCTCATGTTCATGAACCACACCTTTCCTTGTGTCCTTAACCCCAAACAAGATTGAAGGATGACGCAGGCCATACTACTGATTACTCCATGGAGCTGTTTTCACATACCATGCCTGGATTATCAAGTGAAATGGTGAATTACCCAGGCCAAGATGAATCTGACATGGAGTGCACTGATGCACAGCCGCTGATAGATGATTCTGCTAGTACATTCACTCAGAGCACTACATTGTCCTCGCAGTGTACAGAGCCAGATTCTGACCCCGATGAGACTCAGGTGCCCCTTCCCGCACACTATACCACCATACACGGTGACACAGAGGAAGGTACACATGACATTGAAGAGGAGGAGATGGATGACCCAGTTGTTGACCCAGATTGGCATCCATTGGGGGAAGAGGGTGCTGCTTCCAATAGCTCAGATGAGGAGCATCCACAGCAGACATCGACATCGCAACAGCTGTTATCTGGCAGGCCCGGAGCACTCCAAAGACAGGTTCCAAAAATCAAAAGAGTTGCTGGACAGCTTGTCCAGAGGGTCAAAACATCACAGCGTGCTAAGCCGCAAAATGTCTGCCAAAGTAGGAAGAGTGCAGTGTGGCACTTTTTTGACACAACACCAAACCTCAAGTGCCACATGTGCAACTGATCACAAAGAAGGTAGTCAGCAACGCTACATTGTTTCCCCCACTGTAAGCCCACCGGTTAGCACAGCAGCAAATGTTGAGGTGTCGTTGCAAGGCCACAGCAGTCAGGGAATCCCACTGTTATATCAACGAAATACTGAATCTAGGCCATCATAAAGAACACCAACTCCATCACCATCATCAACCCTCTCTCAGTCCGCCCTGTCCACCGCTACTTCCACCATATGCAGCTCTCAAGTCCAGCTCACCCTCCCAGACACTATGAGTAGGTCAAGAAAGTACTCAGTCTCTCATCCGCATACACTGGGTTTGAACGCCCACATTGCCAAACTAATCTCGTTTGAGATGATGCCCTATCGGTTGGTGGAAAGCAAAGCTTTCCGCGAACTCATGGCCTATGCAGTACCACGCTATGACCTACCCAGTCGCCACTTCTTCTCTCGCAAAGCCATCCCAGCCCTCCACCATCATGTAAAAGACCGCATTGTCCATGCACTCAAGCAGTCAGTGAGTGGAAAGGTACACCTCACAACTGATGCATGGTCCAGTCGGCATGGTCAGGGCCTTTACGTGTCCATCACTGCGCACTGGGTTAATGTGGTGGATGCAGGGTCCACAGGGGACAGCGGTGGTGGGACAGTGCTGCCTAGCCCACGGTATAGGAAACAGTTGGCTGTAGGCGTTCGACCCTCCTCCTCCTCCTCCTCCAGAAGCGAAAGCTCGTCCACAGAGCGCAGTCATACGAGCACTCCATCTGCAGCTGCCACTGTTGCACACGAGGTGTCCCCCTATCGAGCAGCTAGTGGAAAGCGTCAGCAGGCTGTGTTGCAGATGATGTGTTTGGGCGACAGACACACCGCCGAGGTGCTGGCCGAGTACTTGAAGCGACAAACTGAGTCATGGCTGGGCAGTGTACATCTTGAGGCAGGCAAGGTAGTTAGTGATAACGGCCGTAATTTTGTGGCAGCCATAGCCCTTTCAAAACTCAGCCACATACCTTGCTTGGCTCACACCTTGAACCTGGTGGTGCAGTGCTTCCTCAAAAATTATCCGGAGTTAACAGCCCTGCTCCAGAAGGTGCGAAGACTGTGCGCGCACATCCGCCGGTCACCTGTACACTCCGTTCGTATGCAGAAGCTGCAGCGATTGCTCCACCTTCCCAACCACCGCCTCATTATTGACATTGCAACAAGGTGGAACTCCACCCTGTACATGGTGGAGCGGCTGTGCGAGCAGAGGCAGACCATAATGCATTTGTGGGAGGATACACGGCCAGGCACTTTGAAAGCAGACATGGAGTTGACAGGTGTGCAGTGGTCGAAGCTGAAAGACCTCAGTAAAGTCCTTCAGTGTTTTGAGGAATGCACACGGCTGGTAAGCGCAGACGACGCCATCCTAAGCATGAGCAACCCACTTATGCATCTGCTCATGCAAACTTTGACGCACATTAAGGAGCAGGCGTCTGCAGCCGAGGATGATGAGGAAGAGGAGGAGGGAAGCTTTGATGACAGTCAGCCATTGTCTGCTCCGGGACGTTTCCTGGACGAGGTGGAGGAAGAAGAGGAAGAGGAGGAGGAGGATGATGATGGGGATGATTATTTAGGGGAGGAGGATGCTTCTCGTGGGGCAAGAGACAATGTTGGCGTGGCAAGGTCTGGTACAGGGTTTGTGCGTGACTGGAGGGATGTGGATTTGCCAGAAAGTGCTCCTCCAACCAGCACTCGCAGTGCATCATTGACACCGGGAACATTGGCCCACATGTCAGATTATGCCTTGCGGATCCTAAAAAGGGATCCCCGCATTGCCAAAATGATGAACGATGACGACTACTGGTTGGCCAGCATCCTGGATCCACGCTATAAAGGCAAATTACAAAACATCATGCCACAGGAGAACCTTGACCTAATATTGGCTAATAAACAAGCAACTCTGGTAAATCGGTTGCTTGAGGCAATCCCAGCTCACAGCAGCGGTGATGGTTCTCTCACGAGCCGTACGGGCCGGGGGCAGCTTGGCAGAGGTGTTCATGGTGCACACAGCAGAAGTGGTGTTGGAGACAGGGGTTTCATGACAATGATGTGGACTGATTTTTCAAGTACCGCTCACACAACTGGTAATACTGCATCGATGGAAAGTGACAGGAGACAGCAGTTGTCAACTATGGTTACAAACTACTTTTCCTCCCATATCGATGTTCTCCCACACAGGTCATTCCCCTTTGACTATTGGGCCGCTAAACTGGACACCTGGCCTGAATTGGCACAATATGCCTTACAGGAGCTCGCTTGCCCAGCTGCAAGTGTGCTATCGGAAAGAGTCTTCAGTGCAGCTGGATCAATCCTGACAGAAAAAAGGACCCGTCTGTCAACCCAAAATGTGGATGATCTAACCTTCATTAAAATGAACCATGCATGGGTTTCCAAGGATTTTGTCCCACCTTCCCCTGATGACACATAGGCTGACAGAAAAATGGCTTGCTTTGGTCCACCTCTTCCTGGGACTTGACCTATTTCGCCTTTTGCATCACCAACATCAACATATGCCACTTTCTAAAACTCCCTATCTGTGCTGCCTCCCCCCCCATGGCCGGGGTTACCACCTAGCACACGACACCGTTCGAGTGCCGTTGCCCTGGACAGGTGGGTAGGCCGACTCTTCGGCGCGGGCACTGGCACAGGGTCCCTCATAGTGCAATCAAGTGTCTCTGACGGTGGTGGTGCACACCCGCCGTCAGACACACCGCCGTACTATGAGGGGCCCAGTGCCAGTACCGACGCCCACGAGTGGGCCCCCCTTGCTTGGGCAGAGCCCCAGCATTTGCAATCTTTACTTCTCCCTGCTCCTCCGCTGTGTAGTCTGGGCCGTGAAATCCATACTGTGCCTGACACAGTCTGAGCCTGCCTCCTGATGTATAGACATATATTTTGAATGTGTACGCTATCCATACATGTTATCCGGGGATACGGTACCCTTTCTCACCTTTGTGCAATCACGTGCAAGCCATACTGTGCCTGACACCGTCTGAGCCTGCCTCCTGATGTATAGACATATATTTTGAATGTGTACTCTATCCATACATGTTATCCGGGAATACGGTACCCTTTCTCACCTTTGTGCAATCACGTACAATCCATACTGGGCCTAACACCATGTGAGCCTGCCTCCTGATCTATAGACATATATTTTGAATGTGTACGCTATCCATACATGTTATCCGGGGATACGGTACCCTTTCTCACCTTTGTGCAATCACGTGCAATCCATACTGGGCTTAACACCGTCTGAGCCTGCCTCCTGATGTATAGACATATATTTTGAATGTGTACGCTATCCATACATGTTATCCGGGGATATGGTACCCTTTCTCACCTTTGTGCAATCACGTGCAATCCATACTGGGCGTGAGAACGGCTGGCGAGCTGTTAAGCAAGCTACAGCACCTGTGGTTTGCACACGTAAGTTTTTCATTTTTTCAGGAATGACGGTTAGGCCTAATTCCGGAACTGCGGTTGACCTGCACTTACTGGGAAATCATCGTTCGCGGGTAATAATTGTAATCAGTGATCCCCATCACTAATGTTGTTCAGCGGGTTATCTGCACCTGTAAGCGACAAACGCTGGCCTTTTCAGTGTAGCGCACATGCAGCCACGGACATGTAAGGGCATGACACACCAGTTATTGGCCAATCTCATGTGCCAGAGCCTCACGTGTCCCTCTAGTAAGCCGGACTCGGACCGCGGGGCATGACGGAGTCTCGTTCGTTAACGGAATTAAGCTTGCAATGTGTGCATCTTTTCTGTAGCTGGCATGGTTGAGGTTTCCCAGGTGGAGTCGAATTTAACCGTAGGCTCTACTTCTGGTGGTGCCCTTCTGGACATTCCTTTAAGGTTCAGCTTTGCAACCATACTGCCCACGTAAAACAAACACTTTGCCTTCATGAACGCTGTTTGGAGGGTCATGATTCATGGGAATAACGCCACCCAATCAGTTAACCTGCTAGAGAGATCCTTCGTTGCTCCCAAGCATGACATCACACTCCCTTCCCATATACAGTTCCATCTTACACGGTGACAAAGAGGAAGCTGCAGATGAAAGTGCAGGTTCGGCCCACCCGCCATCAGACACACCACCGTACTATCAGGGGCCCTGTGCCAGTGCCGTCGCCAACGAGTGGGCCCCCCCTGCTTGCTCAGGATCACAGCACTTGCAAGGTTGAAATACTGTGCAGTGAGATGGAAGATGGGGACGACGAGGAGTCCAGACTAGTACAGGGATTCCCTAGCGAGGAGACTTATTTGATTGTTTTCAATGTTGGGACAGCAATTTTTGGGGAGCACTATACTCTGGAGAATGATAGATGGGGCCCACCATGCACTGGAACATTCCAAAGGTGGACATCAGACACTGAAGCAGCATTTACAGGGCCCATTATACACTAGAGCATTAGAAATGGGGCCCATTATGTTTGGAGCATTATTTGGGCCCATAAGACAGTGGAGCTTCATCCATGGGGACCAACATATACTGTAGCATTATGTGGAGCTCATCATATACTGTTTCAAACATTATATGGGACCAATGATTCTGTATGGAGAAATAGATGGGCCTCGTCATGAGATGTAAAAAGTGAAGTATTTTTCATTGTACTATACCGCTATTTCTCTGCCGTATCGGAGCATGATGAGTTGTGGTATGTGTTAAAGGGGCGCTCTTTCGCCCAGGGCACATGAAAACCTGGAGCCAGCCCTACCCCCCCACAACTTTAGCCAAATAACCCCCATTTTTCAGTGCGTAACTTGTATTATGAAGTTAATTAAGGTTGACAAGCTTAAGTAAGAAGAATTGATGCTTTTGGCATTCAAATGGGCACTGTAGGTGTGTTTCCTGTCCTCCTCTCACTGCCGACTTTTATTTCCCATTGACTTACATTGGGTTTCGTGTTTCGGGACGACCCCGACTTTTCCCTATAATCGGCCGATCTTGCTCGACCCGACTTTTGGAAAAGTCGGGTTTCACGAAACGAAACTCGACCCTAAAAAACCAAAAGTCGCTCAACTCTACTCCTCACAGTCAATTTTAGCATATAGTGGACATGGTAAGAAGGAAACCGAAAAAACAATTGTGGAATTGCACTTCTTTTGCAATTTCACTGCATTTGGAATTTTATTTCAGATTTCCAGAACACAATATGGTAAAATCAATGGTAAAATTTCAACTCATCCCAGAAAAAAAAGCCCTCACATGGTCATATTGATGGAAAAATAAAAAGATTATGGCTCTGGGAAGAAGAGGAGCAAAAAAGAAAAACACAAAAGCAGAAAATCCCAAGGTGGTGAAGGGGTTAATGAAATTCAGCAAATTCTGCAATGTTCAATTTCGCAATGAGCATACTTGAGCACCCAGTTGCTGAGTATCGAGCTCCTCATTAATTGCAAGTTTAATTGTAATATCAATTTGAAAAATATTTTGTCAACTAACCTTTATCCATAGCATCAAACAGCACTAATTCCATCCATATGAATTGAAAAGAATAGTCCAGTTTTGTACCTCAAATTTCCAGCAATGATTATATTGACGTCTTTAAGAGAGTTGCTCTGAAGGAATTTGATACCATACATTTTAAAAGGTGCAAATTTAGCTTCACTAGTAAGGAGAGACAAGATATGATGAAGGGGGAAGTGCTTATTTTAACTTAAATTAACTATTATAATGAGATGTATCCCCTTTTGAATGATGATATCAAGTATGAAACATTTAGGTCTTATTCTCCCAATGATTAGCATAGATAATTCACTATTTTACTTGAATTATCAAAGGATAAAGGATTTTTTTCATTTAAGGTAATTAATTTTATTATATCCACTTGTACTCAACACGCCTGGAAGTCCTAATTTATCTGCTATTCCAACTATCATCTGTAAACTTTTAGAATACTTAACATTTAAAGTGAATCTTAATGGGGTTTTACACATAGCGATATCGCTAGCAATATCGCTAAAGTGTCACCGATTTTGTGACGCAGCAGCGATATCACTAGCGATATCGCTATGTGTGATACTTACCTCCGACCGGCTCCCCCACTGTCTGTCGCTGATCACGTGAGATCGGCCGGGTCCATTTCTCGTCGGGTGCTTCCTGCTGGGCTTCCTGCTGGCGCCGACGAGCGACGCGGGTGGGAGGACGTCAGGATCGCCGCGTCTGAAAGGTAAGTAACGACCGCTGCTGCGTCGCTACATCGCTAGTGAGATCTGCCTGTGTAACAGCTCACTTGCGACCATTTAGTGATGCACCAGTGAGCCTGACCGTGTCGTATCGTGGTCGGATCGCTGGTGCATCGCTAAATATAAAGGGGCCTTTAGAGGTGATTTTTAGTACTCTACTGAACAATAAAAATAAAAAGTGAATAATTAAAATCAAGTAGCTATGAAAGCAAAGAGAGGCAGATGAGACATACAAAACAATAAAGATAAGAAGACAATACAAGGGGTAAACACAGAATGGCAAAATACCACCAAGGTACGATGATAATAGGTATGTACATGCACATGTGGGTATCCAGAAAGTTAATTTTAATACAGTTCTGAAAGTTAGATCTATAGAAAGGTGGTGCACTGTAATGCACACAAATAGTGCAATGTAATACACTAAATTAAATAAAGAGTAATTAGATAAAGATGTACTAAAGTTAGACATGCCCAAAAATGAAAAAATAATGTGTCACCACATTAGCCTCCACCTCAAACCCCCCACCCATGGGTTTTCGACCCTACGTCATTTGGTGGTCAGAGGTGGATGGGAAGAGGTGTCTTAAATAGTAGCGAAGATGTGCTGATAGGTAAAAGAAAACAGTACTGTATAATTGCCCAGCATCAGTTGTACACCATATCACTGGCACAGCTGAAACAGGAAGTCCCACATGGAAGCACATGAGATACACATGATCAGGCGATCACACGTGTCATGTGATGATGGGCGACCCCGCAAAAATTAAGCAAGCTTGAAAGGAAGGCACCATATTAATGAAGAAAAAAATGCCCATAGAAGATAGAGATTCCAGGAGAAGAGGGTAAGATAAATTGTACATACAGTTGTGGCCAAAAGTATTGACACCCCTGCAATTCTGTCAGATAATACTCAGTTTCTTCATGAAAATGATTGCAAACTCAAATTCTTTGGTATAATTATCTTCATTTAATTTGTCTTAAATGAAAAAACACAAAAGAGAATGAAGCAAAAAGCAAAACATTGATCATTTCACACAAAACTCCAAAAATGGGCCAGACAAAAGTATTGGCACCCTCAGCCTAATACTAGGTTGCACAACCTTTAGCCAAAATAACTACGACCAACCGCTTCTGGTAATCATCAATGAGTTTCTTACAATGCTCTGCTGGAATTTTAGACCATTCTTCTTTGGCAAACTGCTCCAGGTCCCTGATATTTGAAGGGTGCCTTCTCCAAACTGCCATTTTTAGATCTCTCCACAGGTGTTCTATGGGATTCAGGTCTGGACTCATTGCTGGCCACCTTAGAAGTCTCCAGTGCTTTCTCTCAAACCATTTTCTAGTGCTTTTTAAAGTGTGTTTTGTGTCATTGTCCTGCTGGAAGACCCATGACCTCTGAGGGAGACCCAGCTTTCTCACACTGGGCCCTACATTATGCTGCAAAATTTGTTGGTAATCTTCAGACTTCATAATGCCATGCACACGGTCAAGCAGTCCAGTGCCAGAGGCAGCAAAGCAACCCCAAAACATCAGGGAACCTCCGCCATGTTTGACTGTAGCGACCGTGTTCTTTTCTTTGAATGCCTGTTTTTTTCTCCTGTAAACTCTATGTTGATGCCTTTGCCCAAAAAGCTCTACTTTTGTCTCATCTGACCAGAGAACATTCTTCCAAAACATTTTAGGCTTTTTCAGGTAAGTTTTGGCAAACTGCAGCCTGGCTTTTCATGTTTCGGGGTAAGAAGTGGGGTCTTCCTGGGTCTCCTACCATACAGTCCCTTTTCATTCAGACGCCGACGGATAGTATGGGTTGACACTGTTGTACCCTCGGACTGCAGGGCAGCTTGAACTTGTTTGGATGTTAGTCAAGGTTCTTTATCCAACATCCGCACAATCTTGCGTTGAAATCTCTTGTCAATTTTTCTTTTCCGTCCACATCGAGGGAGGTTAGCCACAGTGCCATGGGCTTTAAACTTCTTGATGACACTGTGCACGGTAGACACAGGAACATTCAGGTCTTTGGAGATGGACTTGTAGCCTTGAGATTGCTCATGCTTCCTCACAATTTGGTTTTTCAAGTCCTCAGACAGTTCTTTTGTCTTCTTTCTTTTCTCCATGCTCAATGTGGTTCACACAAGGACACAGGACAGAGGTTGAGTCAACTTTAATCCATGTCAACTGGCTGCAGGTGTGATTTAGTTATTGCCAACACCTGTTAGGTGCCACAGGTAAGTTATAGGTGCTGTTAATTACACAAATTAGAGAAGCATCACATGATTTTTCGAACAGTGCCAATACTTTTGTCCACCCTCTTTTTTATGTTTGGTGTGGAATTATATCTAATTTGGCTTTAGGACAATTCTTTTTGTGTTTTTTCATTTAAGCCAAATTAAATGAAGATAATAATACCAAATAATTTGTGTTTGCAATCATTTTCAGGAAGAAACTGAGTATTATCTGACAGAATTGCAGGGGTGTCAATACTTTTGGCCACAACTGTATATGGGAGGTAAGGAGAAGACAATTTAAATTACAGTAAAAGAAGAAGTAAAAGTAAAAATAATATAGAAAAAAATGTAAATATGAAAGAATGCAATATAAAAATTCTTATAAAAGATATTAACAGGGTTTGAATTCTTGACCTCTAGCCTGGAAGCTGAAAACTCTAGCAACAAGCCCCAGGCTGCACAATGTATAAGTAAACAAAGTAAGAGTGAGATTAATTTGAATGAAAACTATGAAAATAGTGAAATGCAAAAAATTGAAATCTTGAAAAAGATGTATAAAAGTGAAACATATGAATGTAATAATAATTATACAATTATAAATATTGAATTAACTTGCTTGAAACAGGTGTTATATAGGATTTGAACTCATGACTACAAACCTAGAAACTAGAAACTCTAATGATGAGTCACAGGCTACACTACAGTAAATAAAAGAGAACAAAGTAAAAGTGAGAATAATGTGAATGAGAATGATAAAACATAATGAAATATAACAATAAAAATCAAGAGAGTATAAAAAGTGAATAAAGGGAGACACATGAACAACTCCCAGTGCTATTTATTGTTCAATAAAGCCATTATAAATAGTAGAAAGAGATGGGCAAACCTAAACAGTAAAGGTCGATGACTGTACCAAACACCTACTGTTCAGGCACAGACACTGAACATGGATTTCACCAGGAAATCCTTGTTACTGTTCAGGTTTGGCCCCATGTGCATGCCAGTGCGGCTAACACTGCTTCTGATCGATGGTAAAATCATTACTGTGGGTCAGGCAGCCGCGGTTCCCATACTATCAAATGACAGCTTGACCCCGCAGCTGTGATCAGAAGTAAAAAGTTTACCTCCGGTCACTGGCGTTGGCTGATGGGAGTGCTGCTTCCATCACCTTACACCTGCTGCCTTAATAACAGTGACAGCAGGCGGCGGCTGATGGGATTATTCATCAGCTGCCACCCGTGCTCTGAATTAATAATAAAAAAAGGCATGGGTTCCCCTGCATTTTTGATAACCAACCAGGCCAAATTGACAGCTAGGGTCTGCAACCCTCAGCTGTCATCATTAGCAAGGCTGGTTTAAAGAATAGAGGGGTCCCCACGCTGTTTTTATAATTATTTGAAAAAATTAATTTTAAAAAACGGCGTGGGTTCACCCCAATTTTTTGACAACCAGCCTTGCTAAAGCAGACAGCTGGGGGGCTCCTATTCTTAGACTGTTAAGGCTCTATGGACATTGCCCCCAACCTTAAAATAGCAGCCCGCTGCAGTCCAGAGAAGGCACATCTATTGGATTTGCCAATTCTGGCTCTTTGCCCGACTCTTCCCATTTGTTCTGAAGCGGTGACAAGTGGAATTAATTTTTGTGGAGTTGATATCACCTTGGTATTATCTGGTGAAATCAAGCCTATGGGTTAGTAATGGAGAGGTGTCTATAAGACACCTCTCCATTATTAATCCTATAGTTGTATTATAAATAAACACACAGCTAGAATAAAGTCTTTTATTTGAAATGAAAACAAAATAGACTTAGCATTTTTTATTTAATAATATCAAACACAAATGCCCATTCCATTGAAGCCCTTGTCGCCTGTAATAAAACAAAAATAAAAAACAAGCATATCCCTCACCTGTTTGTCATTCTATCCCACAACGCAATCCATGTCTGGGAGATAAATAGTTTTCAACCTGGAAGGTGCCAAGATACCCCTATGCAGGCTGAGAATTGAGGAATGAGCTGCTGGTGACACCATCGAGGTTACCGCAGATAACTGAGGCTGCGATCTCAGCCGGGCCAATGAAATGTGGTGACCTCCCTTCAGTCAGATCACTGCTGGCACAGTGAGAAAAAGTCTCAAGTTGCAGAGATTAGTTCTCCACAGTTCACTGTAATTAATTTGAAATGCAGTTAACTCACATTTGCACCATGAGACTTTTTCTCACTGTGCGAGTGGTGATATGGTTGTTTTTTATTTTTGCTTTATTATAGGAGACAAAGGATTCAATGGAATGGGCATTAGGTGAGTATAACTGTTTGCTATTTTTAAAATAAAAAAGGAAAAGTGTGTTTTGTTTTAAAATTTTCAATAAAAAACTTTTGTGCTTCCTGTGTCTTTACTTAGAATACAACTGTAGGGTTAGTAATGGATAGTTGTTTCATAGATGTCCCTCCATTACTAACCCATGGGCTTAATGTCACCAGACAATACAAAGGTGATATCAACCCTACAAATATGAACCCCACTTGCTACTGCTAAAGGGCAAGTGGGAAGAGCCAGTGAAGCACCAGAATTGGCGGGCTGCTATTTTTAGGCTGGAGGGACCAATATCCATGGCCTCTTACCAGCTGGTGAATACCAGCTCCCAGCTGTCTGCTTTACCAAGGCTGGTTGTCAAAATGGGAGGACACCATACCATTTTTAAAAATGATTTATTTTATTTAAATAATTAAAAAAACTTGTGGGTTATCAAAAATACAGGGGAATCTATGCCATTTTTTTTTAATATCATTTAGTTATAGCACAGGCAGCGGCTGATGAATACTCCCATCAGCTGCCACCTGCTCTCATTGTTACTAATGGCAGCAAGCGTAGGCTGTTGGGAGCAGTAGTGCTGTATTTATGAGCAGTAGTCTCATAAATTATTTTACCACTGATCAAAAGCTGTGTTTGCTGTGCTGTCATGCATATGATAACGTGGCAAACACTAGAAGATTGGGCCCCGCAAAAAAGTGAATGGGATCAGGGTTCGGGTTCGGTCCGGGTATTATTCTGGTATCTGAATCTGAACTTTTTTAACTGTTCGGCTGAACAAGCCAGACTCGAACATCCAGGGATCTCTATTAGTGGATTCCAATAACAATTATGTGAAAACAGATAAATAGATCCATAGTGATAATGCACTATGGTGAGCAATACAGGAAATATAGAAGTATATAATAATACACAAATGGCATTATAATTAGCACACTAGTCCTAATTTCTTATTAGTGCATACCACTTCAAAAACATATAAATCACAGCCTGAGAACATTTAGTCACAGGTCTAAAAAGAGACATATGGTAAGAATTAAAAAAAAATATATTTTATTTAATTAATATATTAAACAAGTCAGTGCTCGATCACCATAGACCAGACTAGGTAAAACTGGTGCTCGCGCTATGTTTTGTAGGTTACAATGAGAAAACTAATTTTGGTGCAATGATATATGGTAATATACAAGTTCAGTAAAGGCTGTCCAAGCATTATTTTAGAATACCATTAGCATCCTTTCTAAAAATCACCTGACAAATTCACTTTAATCAATATTTTAAATTTTCTGAAGAATAATGATTCTTCTCTAAGATTCAATACCTGCGATGTCTCTTCTCTCTATACTTTCATCTAGCACATCAAGTGAGCTGGCAGTGATAGTGGAGAAATTGACTGGTTGTTGACATGAATGACACATAAAGATAATTTTAACCCCTTAGTGACAGAGCCAATTTGATACTTAATGACAAAGCCAATTTTTACAAATCTAACCACTGACGCGTAAAGAAGTTATAGCTCTAGAACGCTTCAACGTTTCCCACTGATTCTGAGAATGTCTTTTCATGACGTATTGTAAAATTTCTTTGATATAACTTGCATTTATTTATGAAAAAAAACAAAAATTTGGCAAAAGTTTTGATAATTTTTGCAATTTTCAAATTTAAATTTTTGTACCCTTAAATCAGAAAGTAGGGTGACACAAAATAAATAAGAAATATCATTTTCCACATGTAAAGTTTACATTAGCACAATTTTGGAAACATATATTTTTTGTTAGGATGTTATAAGGGTTAAAAGTTGGCCAGCAATTTCTCCTTTTTTCAACAAAATTTACAAAACCATTTTTTTAGGGACCACGTCACATTTTAAGTGAGCTTGGGGGTCACTATAACAGAAACTACCCAAAGTGACACCATTATAAAAACTGCACCCCCAAAGGAGCGCGAAACCACTTTCAAGAAGTTAAGCACCCTTAAGGTGCTTCATGAGAAGTAAAGCAATATGGAAGGAAAAAATGAACATTTTACTTTTTTCACAAAATATTTACTTTGGAACCAATTTTTTTTATTTTCACATGGTTATCAGAAGAAAATGGACAACAAAATGTGTTGTGCAATTTCTCCTGAGTACTCCAATAACCCTTAAGTGGGGGAAAGCCACTGTTTGGGAGCATGGCAGGGCTCATAAGGGAGATTGCACTGTTTGACTTTTGAACGCAAAATTGGCTGGAATCAATGGAGGTGCCATGTCGTGTTTGGAGACCCCCTCGTGTATCTAAACAGTGGAATCCTCCAATTCTAACTCCAACCCTAACCCCATCACACCCCTAAACCTAATACCAACCCTAACCATAACCCCAAACACAACCCTAACCCCAACACACTCCTAACCCTAATCCCAACCATAATCATAACCCTAACCACAAACCTAACCCAAACACACCCCTAACCCTAATCCCAACCTTAACCATAAATCCAACCATAACCACAACCCTAACCCTAGCCCAACCCAAACTTTACCCCAACCCTAACTTTAGCCCAGCCCTAAACCTAGCACCAATCCTAACCATAGCCCAACCTATACCCTAACTTTAGCCCAATCTTAATTTTAGCCCAAACCTAACTTTAGCCCAACTCTAACCCAAATGGAAAAATGGAAATAAGTACAATAAGTACAAGAAATAATTTTATTATTTTTATGTAACTAATGAGGTGATAAAGGGGGTTGATTTACTATTTTTTAATTTTAATCACTGTGATAGGGTCTATCACAGTGATCAAAATGAACCAATAGGAAAAATTTCCTATTGTTGTCAGGTGCCGGCCGGCAGATCATCGCAGGCATGCTACACATGCGCCCGCCATTTTCTTCCCTGAAGAAGATGCCACGGGCAGGGAGACTTCACAGAGGGAAGCAGGGACACTGGAGGCACTGGGGGGGATCAGGGACTCCATTTCTCTCTCCTCTGATGTGCAGTAACATCAGAGGAGAGAGAAATTAAAGGGGAAATCTGACTTTTTCTGGGGTCGCCGTTATTCTGTTAATAAAGGCGATCGCAACACTGGGGTTGGTAAAAAATGACCCCAATCATGTTCTCTGGGGTCTCAGCTACACCAAATGGCTGAAACCCAGGAGAAATTCCGATGTTCCATTAAAAAATGATGCAGAGGCATAAGTACCCTTAATTGTCGCCGTTAAAAGGCATATTGGCAGTCGTTAATGAGTTAAATTGGATTCCATGTTGTTAGGGTCTCAATCAAAATTATTGTTGGTTTGATAATTGTTTTTTATTCCAAAAAATGGGTGTGGCAATGGATGCTGCGTTTGTACTGAAAAGTGGGAGAATGACTGCATTTATTCCCCACATAACCATTTTTCAAACGATCTTGTATTATTTTGCTGCTGTATTAATGGCTGCTTTATTTTATGGAAGATTATTATTGAAAAATTGTTTGAGTGTATTGACTAGATGAATATATACAGTGTTGGCCAAAAGTATTGACACCCCTGCAATTCTGTCAGATAATACTCAGTTTCTTCCTGAAAATGATTGCAAACACAAATTCTTTGGTATTATTATCTTCATTTAATTTGTCTTAAGTTATTTTGGCTAAAGGTTGTGCAACCAAGTATTAGGCTGAAGGTGCCAATACTTTTGTCTGGCCCATTTTTGGAGTTTTGTGTGAAATGATCAATGTTTTGCTTTTTGCTTCATTCTCTTTTGTGTTTTTTCATTTAAGACAAATTAAATGAAGATAATATTAACAAAGAATTTGTGTTTGCAATCATTTTCAGGAAGAAACTGAGTATTATCTGACAGAATTGCAGGGGTGTCAATACTTTTGGCCAACACTGTATATAAATTTAATTTTGCCTTTACTGATATGTGTAGTAATCAATGTGCTTTCTGAATGTTGAATCAATGTTGAGAATCAATGCTAAGGCTAAAACACACTTTAAACCTATTAATGTTTATAGCTATAAGTTCTAATTACCTGCCATGGATTACCAATATACCCAAGGGATCATTTCAAGAGTTTAAGACAACATTGCACAAAGGAGAAGGTACTTACAGAAAAGGCACCAGTTATTAAGGACAGATTTTTTATATAGATGTCATGAGAAATCTTTGTTGCATAAAGCTTATAATGAGGTATTAACTAACCAAAGAAAGAGGGATAACAATGTTTCCACCCATTTGTTGAATAGGAGTTTGCTCCCTACATTTGTCACCAAATATCCCCCCAAAGCATTGCTAAGAATACCTTTGAAAAAAATTTAAATATTGTATGGAATGATGCAAAAGTTGGTTTAATGTTATCGGTAAAGCCTTTGACTGTTTTCAGAGAGGCCCCAATTTAACCCCTTCACCACCTTGGGATTTTCCAGTTTTGCATTTTCATTTCTTGCTCCCCTTCATCCCACAGTCATAACTTACCACTTCTTCTCACAGTGATAAAGTGTGCCAAAATACAGTAAACGGTAAAAAAATTCCAAGTGCAGTTTAATTTCCAAAAAGTGAAATTCCACAGTCTTTTTTACCATGTTCATTAAATGCTTAAACTGTACTGCCATTATGATTCTCCAGTTCATTACGAATTAGCAGATACCAAACATGCATAGGTTCTTTTTTATTTAAGAGGTTAAAAAAATTCAAAATTTGCTGAAAAAAAAATGCCATTTTTTCCCAGAACTGTAGCATCTCCATTTTTTGGGATCTGTGACTTGGTGAGAGCTTATATTTTGGGCGACGAGCTGACATTTTTATTGGTACCAGTGACGACTCCTGGAGTGCACTCTCTGGGTTGTGACACCAACCCACCCTGGGCTAGCTGACCTAGTGAGGACCACCCCCTATACAGGGAGGGTCAGGGGCAGACCCAGGGGGAAAAGTACTAAGACTGCTAGAACCAGGTGGCCGGGTCACAGAAGACATGAGAGAACGTGTCTAGCAAGGTGCAGGCGGGGACACGCAGGATACAGGAGTGTGCAAAGTGAGGTCAAGGGGGCAAGCTGAATACAGGAGTGTGCAAAGCATGGACACGGGGCATGCATGGTACAGGATAGTGCAGGGCATGTACATGGGGGCACGCTGGGTACTGGAGTGCGTATAGCGAGCACAGAAGAGCATGTCCGGGTATGAGGCAAAGCAGAGCGCGTGCTGGGAGGCATGCCTGGGTACAGTGCAAGGCAGAGCGAGTGCACAGAACATGCCTCGTCCACAGAGCGCAGTCATACGAGCACTCCATCTGCAGCTGCCACTGTTGCACACGAGGTGTCCCCCTATCGAGCAGCTAGTGGAAAGCGTCAGCAGGCTGTGTTGCAGATGATGTGTTTGGGCGACAGACACACCGCCGAGGTGCTGGCCGAGTACTTGAAGCGACAAACTGAGTCATGGCTGGGCAGTGTACATCTTGAGGCAGGCAAGGTAGTTAGTGATAACGGCCGTAATTTTGTGGCAGCCATAGCCCTTTCAAAACTCAGCCACATACCTTGCTTGGCTCACACCTTGAACCTGGTGGTGCAGTGCTTCCTCAAAAATTATCCGGAGTTAACAGCCCTGCTCCAGAAGGTGCGAAGACTGTGCGCGCACATCCGCCGGTCACCTGTACACTCCGTTCGTATGCAGAAGCTGCAGCGATTGCTCCACCTTCCCAACCATCGCCTCATTATTGACATTGCAACAAGGTGGAACTCCACCCTGTACATGGTGGAGCGGCTGTGCGAGCAGAGGCAGGCCATAATGCATTTGTGGGAGGATACACGGCCAGGCACTTTGAAAGCAGACATGGAGTTGACAGGTGTGCAGTGGTCGAAGCTGAAAGACCTCAGTAAAGTCCTTTAGTGTTTTGAGGAATGCACACGGCTGGTAAGCGCAGACGACGCCATCCTAAGCATGAGCAACCCACTTATGCGTCTGCTCATGCAAACTTTGACGCACATTAAGGAGCAGGCGTCTGCAGCCGAGGATGATGAGGAAGAGGAGGAGGGAAGCTTTGATGACAGTCAGCCATTGTCTGCTCCGGGACGTTTCCTGGACGAGGTGGAGGAAGAAGAGGAAGAGGAGGAGGATGATGATGGGGATGATTATTTAGGGGAGGAGGATGCTTCTCGTGGGGCAAGAGACAATGTTGGTGTGGCAAGGTCTGGTACAGGGTTTGTGCGTGACTGGAGGGATGTGGATTTGCCAGAAAGTGCTCCTCCAACCAGCACTCGCAGTGCATCATTGACACCGGGAACATTGGCCCACATGTCAGATTATGCCTTGCGGATCCTAAAAAGGGACCCCCGCATTGCCAAAATGATGAACGATGACGACTACTGGTTGGCCAGCATCCTGGATCCACGCTATAAAGGCAAATTACAAAACATCATGCCACAGGAGAACCTTGACCTAATATTGGCTAATAAACAAGCAACTCTGGTAAATCTGTTGCTTGAGGCATTCCCAGCACACAGCAGCGGTGATGGTTCTCACACGAGCCGTACGGGCCGGGGGCAGCTTGGCAGAGGTGTTCGTGGTGCACACAGCAGAAGTGGCGTTGGAGACAGGGGTTTCATGACAATGTTGTGGACTGATTTTTCAAGTACCGCTCACACAACTGGTAATACTGCATCGATGGAAAGTGACAGGAGACAGCAGTTGTCAACTATGGTTACAAACTACTTTTCCTCCCATATCGATGTTCTCCCACACAGGTCATTCCCCTTTGACTATTGGGCCGCTAAACTGGACACCTGGCCTGAATTGGCACAATATGCCTTACAGGAGCTCGCTTGCCCAGCTGCAAGTGTGCTATCGGAAAGAGTCTTCAGTGCAGCTGGATCAATCCTGACAGAAAAAAGGACCCGTCTGTTAACCCAAAATGTGGATGATCTAACCTTCATTAAAATGAACGATGCATGGGTTTCCAAGGATTTTGTCCCACCTTCCCCTGATGACACATAGGCTGACAGAAAAATGGCTTGCTTTGGTCCACCTCTTCCTGGGACTTGACCTATTTCGCCTTTTGCATCACCAACATCAACATATGCCACTTTCTAAAACTCCCTATCTGTGCTGCCTCCCCCCCCATGGCCGGGGTCACCACCTAGCGCACGACACCGTGCGAGTGCCGTTGCCCTGGACAGGTGGGTAGGCCGACTCTTCGGCGCGGGCACTGGCACAGGGTCCCTCATAGTGCAATCAAGTGTCTCTGACGGTGGTGGTGCACACCCGCCGTCAGACACACCGCCGTACTATGAGGGGCCCAGTGCCAGTACCGACGCCCACGAGTGGGCCCCCCTTGCTTGGGCAGAGCCCCAGCATTTGCAATCTTTACTTCTCCCTGCTCCTCCGCTGTGTAGTCTGGGCCGTGAAATCCATACTGTGCCTGACACAGTCTGAGCCTGCCTCCTGATGTATAGACATATATTTTGAATGTGTACGCTATCCATACATGTTATCCGGGGATACGGTACCCTTTCTCACCTTTGTGCAATCACGTGCAAGCCATACTGTGCCTGACACCGTCTGAGCCTGCCTCCTGATGTATAGACATATATTTTGAATGTGTACTCTATCCATACATGTTATCCGGGAATACGGTACCCTTTCTCACCTTTGTGCAATCACGTGCAATCCATACTGGGCCTAACACCATGTGAGCCTGCCTCCTGATCTATAGACATATATTTTGAATGTGTACGCTATCCATACATGTTATCCGGGGATATGGTACCCTTTCTCACCTTTGTGCAATCACGTGCAATCCATACTGGGCGTGAGAACGGCTGGCGAGCTGTTAAGCAAGCTACAGCACCTGTGGTTTGCACACGTAAGTTTTTCATTTTTTCAGGAATGACGGTTAGGCCTAATTCCGGAACTGCGGTTGACCTGCACTTACTGGGAAATCATCGTTCGCGGGTAATAATTGTAATCAGTGATCCCCATCACTAATGTTGTTCAGCGGGTTATCTGCACCTGTAAGCGACAAACGCTGGCCTTTTCAGTGTAGCGCACATGCAGCCACGGACATGTAAGGGCATGACACACCAGTTATTGGCCAATCTCATGTGCCAGAGCCTCACGTGTCCCTCTAGTAAGCCGGACTCGGACCGCGGGGCATGACGGAGTCTCGTTCGTTAACGGAATTAAGCTTGCAATGTGTGCATCTTTTCTGTAGCTGGCATGGTTGAGGTTTCCCAGGTGGAGTCGAATTTAACCGTAGGCTCTACTTCTGGTGGTGCCCTTCTGGACATTCCTTTAAGGTTCAGCTTTGCAACCATACTGCCCACGTAAAACAAACACTTTGCCTTCATGAACGCTGTTTGGAGGGTCATGATTCATGGGAATAACGCCACCCAATCAGTTAACCTGATAGAGAGATCCTTCGTTGCTCCCAAGCATGACATCACACTCCCTTCCCATATACAGTTCCATCTTACACGGTGACAAAGAGGAAGCTGCAGATGAAAGTGCAGGTTCGGCCCACCCGCCATCAGACACACCACCGTACTATCAGGGGCCCTGTGCCAGTGCCATCGCCAACGAGTGGGCCCCCCCTGCTTGCTCAGGATCACAGCACTTGCAAGGTTGAAATACTGTGCAGTGAGATGGAAGATGGGGACGACGAGGAGTCCAGACTAGTACAGGGATTCCCTAGCGAGGAGACTTATTTGATTGTTTTCAATGTTGGGACAGCAATTTTTGGGGAGCACTATACTCTGGAGAATGATAGATGGGGCCCACCATGCACTGGAACATTCCAAAGGTGGACATCAGACACTGAAGCAGCATTTACAGGGCCCATTATACACTAGAGCATTAGAAATGGGGCCCATTATGTTTGGAGCATTATTTGGGCCCATAAGACAGTGGAGCTTCATCCATGGGGACCAACATATACTGTAGCATTATGTGGAGCTCATCATATACTGTTTCAAACATTATATGGGACCAATGATTCTGTATGGAGAAATAGATGGGCCTCGTCATGAGATGTAAAAAGTGAAGTATTTTTCATTGTACTATACCGCTATTTCTCTGCCGTATCGGAGCATGATGAGTTGTGGTATGTGTTAAAGGGGCGCTCTTTCGCCCAGGGCACATGAAAACCTGGAGCCAGCCCTACCCCCCCACAACTTTAGCCAAATAACCCCCATTTTTCAGTGCGTAACTTGTATTATGAAGTTAATTAAGGTTGACAAGCTTAAGTAAGAAGAATTGATGCTTTTGGCATTCAAATGGGCACTGTAGGTGTGTTTCCTGTCCTCCTCTCACTGCCGACTTTTATTTCCCATCGACTTACATTGGGTTTCGTGTTTCGGGACGACCCCGACTTTTCCCTATAATCGGCCGATCTTGCTCGACCCGACTTTTGGAAAAGTCGGGTTTCACGAAACGAAACTCGACCCTAAAAAACCAAAAGTCGCTCAACTCTACTCCTCACAGTCAATTTTAGCATATAGTGGACATGGTAAGAAGGAAACCGAAAAAACAATTGTGGAATTGCACTTCTTTTGCAATTTCACTGCATTTGGAATTTTATTTCAGATTTCCAGAACACAATATGGTAAAATCAATGGTAAAATTTCAACTCATCCCAGAAAAAAAAGCCCTCACATGGTCATATTGATGGAAAAATAAAAAGATTATGGCTCTGGGAAGAAGAGGAGCAAAAAAGAAAAACACAAAAGCAGAAAATCCCAAGGTGGTGAAGGGGTTAATGAAATTCAGCAAATTCTGCAATGTTCAATTTCGCAATGAGCATACTTGAGCACCCAGTTGCTGAGTATCGAGCTCCTCATTAATTGCAAGTTTAATTGTAATATCAATTTGAAAAATATTTTGTCAACTAACCTTTATCCATAGCATCAAACAGCACTAATTCCATCCATATGAATTGAAAAGAATAGTCCAGTTTTGTACCTCAAATTTCCAGCAATGATTATATTGACGTCTTTAAGAGAGTTGCTCTGAAGGAATTTGATACCATACATTTTAAAAGGTGCAAATTTAGCTTCACTAGTAAGGAGAGACAAGATATGATGAAGGGGGAAGTGCTTATTTTAACTTAAATTAACTATTATAATGAGATGTATCCCCTTTTGAATGATGATATCAAGTATGAAACATTTAGGTCTTATTCTCCCAATGATTAGCATAGATAATTCACTATTTTACTTGAATTATCAAAGGATAAAGGATTTTTTTCATTTAAGGTAATTAATTTTATTATATCCACTTGTACTCAACACGCCTGGAAGTCCTAATTTATCTGCTATTCCAACTATCATCTGTAAACTTTTAGAATACTTAACATTTAAAGTGAATCTTAATGGGGTTTTACACATAGCGATATCGCTAGCAATATCGCTAAAGTGTCACCGATTTTGTGACGCAGCAGCGATATCACTAGCGATATCGCTATGTGTGATACTTACCTCCGACCGGCTCCCCCACTGTCTGTCGCTGATCACGTGAGATCGGCCGGGTCCATTTCTCGTCGGGTGCTTCCTGCTGGGCTTCCTGCTGGCGCCGACGAGCGACGCGGGTGGGAGGACGTCAGGATCGCCGCGTCTGAAAGGTAAGTAACGACCGCTGCTGCGTCGCTACATCGCTAGTGAGATCTGCCTGTGTAACAGCTCACTTGCGACCATTTAGTGATGCACCAGTGAGCCTGACCGTGTCGTATCGTGGTCGGATCGCTGGTGCATCGCTAAATATAAAGGGGCCTTTAGAGGTGATTTTTAGTACTCTACTGAACAATAAAAATAAAAAGTGAATAATTAAAATCAAGTAGCTATGAAAGCAAAGAGAGGCAGATGAGACATACAAAACAATAAAGATAAGAAGACAATACAAGGGGTAAACACAGAATGGCAAAATACCACCAAGGTACGATGATAATAGGTATGTACATGCACATGTGGGTATCCAGAAAGTTAATTTTAATACAGTTCTGAAAGTTAGATCTATAGAAAGGTGGTGCACTGTAATGCACACAAATAGTGCAATGTAATACACTAAATTAAATAAAGAGTAATTAGATAAAGATGTACTAAAGTTAGACATGCCCAAAAATGAAAAAATAATGTGTCACCACATTAGCCTCCACCTCAAACCCCCCACCCATGGGTTTTCGACCCTACGTCATTTGGTGGTCAGAGGTGGATGGGAAGAGGTGTCTTAAATAGTAGCGAAGATGTGCTGATAGGTAAAAGAAAACAGTACTGTATAATTGCCCAGCATCAGTTGTACACCATATCACTGGCACAGCTGAAACAGGAAGTCCCACATGGAAGCACATGAGATACACATGATCAGGCGATCACACGTGTCATGTGATGATGGGCGACCCCGCAAAAATTAAGCAAGCTTGAAAGGAAGGCACCATATTAATGAAGAAAAAAATGCCCATAGAAGATAGAGATTCCAGGAGAAGAGGGTAAGATAAATTGTACATACAGTTGTGGCCAAAAGTATTGACACCCCTGCAATTCTGTCAGATAATACTCAGTTTCTTCATGAAAATGATTGCAAACTCAAATTCTTTGGTATAATTATCTTCATTTAATTTGTCTTAAATGAAAAAACACAAAAGAGAATGAAGCAAAAAGCAAAACATTGATCATTTCACACAAAACTCCAAAAATGGGCCAGACAAAAGTATTGGCACCCTCAGCCTAATACTAGGTTGCACAACCTTTAGCCAAAATAACTACGACCAACCGCTTCTGGTAATCATCAATGAGTTTCTTACAATGCTCTGCTGGAATTTTAGACCATTCTTCTTTGGCAAACTGCTCCAGGTCCCTGATATTTGAAGGGTGCCTTCTCCAAACTGCCATTTTTAGATCTCTCCACAGGTGTTCTATGGGATTCAGGTCTGGACTCATTGCTGGCCACCTTAGAAGTCTCCAGTGCTTTCTCTCAAACCATTTTCTAGTGCTTTTTAAAGTGTGTTTTGTGTCATTGTCCTGCTGGAAGACCCATGACCTCTGAGGGAGACCCAGCTTTCTCACACTGGGCCCTACATTATGCTGCAAAATTTGTTGGTAATCTTCAGACTTCATAATGCCATGCACACGGTCAAGCAGTCCAGTGCCAGAGGCAGCAAAGCAACCCCAAAACATCAGGGAACCTCCGCCATGTTTGACTGTAGCGACCGTGTTCTTTTCTTTGAATGCCTGTTTTTTTCTCCTGTAAACTCTATGTTGATGCCTTTGCCCAAAAAGCTCTACTTTTGTCTCATCTGACCAGAGAACATTCTTCCAAAACATTTTAGGCTTTTTCAGGTAAGTTTTGGCAAACTGCAGCCTGGCTTTTCATGTCTCGGGGTAAGAAGTGGGGTCTTCCTGGGTCTCCTACCATACAGTCCCTTTTCATTCAGACGCCGACGGATAGTATGGGTTGACACTGTTGTACCCTCGGACTGCAGGGCAGCTTGAACTTGTTTGGATGTTAGTCAAGGTTCTTTATCCAACATCCGCACAATCTTGCGTTGAAATCTCTTGTCAATTTTTCTTTTCCGTCCACATCGAGGGAGGTTAGCCACAGTGCCATGGGCTTTAAACTTCTTGATGACACTGCGCACGGTAGACACAGGAACATTCAGGTCTTTGGAGATGGACTTGTAGCCTTGAGATTGCTCATGCTTCCTCACAATTTGGTTTTTCAAGTCCTCAGACAGTTCTTTGGTCTTCTTTCTTTTCTCCATGCTCAATGTGGTTCACACAAGGACACAGGACAGAGGTTGAGTCAACTTTAATCCATGTCAACTGGCTGCAGGTGTGATTTAGTTATTGCCAACACCTGTTAGGTGCCACAGGTAAGTTATAGGTGCTGTTAATTACACAAATTAGAGAAGCATCACATGATTTTTCGAACAGTGCCAATACTTTTGTCCACCCTCTTTTTTATGTTTGGTGTGGAATTATATCTAATTTGGCTTTAGGACAATTCTTTTTGTGTTTTTTCATTTAAGCCAAATTAAATGAATATAATAATACCAAATAATTTGTGTTTGCAATCATTTTCAGGAAGAAACTGAGTATTATCTGACAGAATTGCAGGGGTGTCAATACTTTTGGCCACAACTGTATATGGGAGGTAAGGAGAAGACAATTTAAATTACAGTAAAAGAAGAAGTAAAAGTAAAAATAATATAGAAAAAAATGTAAATATGAAAGAATGCAATATAAAAATTCTTATAAAAGATATTAACAGGGTTTGAATTCTTGACCTCTAGCCTGGAAGCTGAAAACTCTAGCAACAAGCCCCAGGCTGCACAATGTATAAGTAAACAAAGTAAGAGTGAGATTAATTTGAATGAAAACTATGAAAATAGTGAAATGCAAAAAATTGAAATCTTGAAAAAGATGTTTAAAAGTGAAACATATGAATGTAATAATAATTATACAATTATAAATATTGAATTAACTTGCTTGAAACAGGTGTTATATAGGATTTGAACTCATGACTACAAACCTAGAAACTAGAAACTCTAATGATGAGTCACAGGCTACACTACAGTAAATAAAAGAGAACAAAGTAAAAGTGAGAATAATGTGAATGAGAATGATAAAACATAATGAAATATAACAATAAAAATCAAGAGAGTATAAAAAGTGAATAAAGGGAGACACATGAACAACTCCCAGTGCTATTTATTGTTCAATAAAGCCATTATAAATAGTAGAAAGAGATGGGCAAACCTAAACAGTAAAGGTCGATGACTGTACCAAACACCTACTGTTCAGGCACAGACACTGAACATGGATTTCACCAGGAAATCCTTGTTACTGTTCAGGTTTGGCCCCATGTGCATGCCAGTGCGGCTAACACTGCTTCTGATCGATGGTAAAATCATTACTGTGGGTCAGGCAGCCGCGGTTCCCATACTATCAAATGACAGCTTGACCCCGCAGCTGTGATCAGAAGTAAAAAGTTTACCTCCGGTCACTGGCGTTGGCTGATGGGAGTGCTGCTTCCATCACCTTACACCTGCTGCCTTAATAACAGTGACAGCAGGCGGCGGCTGATGGGATTATTCATCAGCTGCCACCCGTGCTCTGAATTAATAATAAAAAAAGGCATGGGTTCCCCTGCATTTTTGATAACCAACCAGGCCAAATTGACAGCTAGGGACTGCAACCCTCAGCTGTCATCATTAGCAAGGCTGGTTTAAAGAATAGAGGGGTCCCCACGCTGTTTTTATAATTATTTGAAAAAATTAATTTTAAAAAACGGCGTGGGTTCACCCCAATTTTTTGACAACCAGCCTTGCTAAAGCAGACAGCTGGGGGGCTCCTATTCTTAGACTGTTAAGGCTCTATGGACATTGCCCCCAACCTTAAAATAGCAGCCCGCTGCAGTCCAGAGAAGGCACATCTATTGGATTTGCCAATTCTGGCTCTTTGCCCGACTATTCCCATTTGTTCTGAAGCGGTGACAAGTGGAATTAATTTTTGTGGAGTTGATATCACCTTGGTATTATCTGGTGACATCAAGCCTATGGGTTAGTAATGGAGAGGTGTCTATAAGACACCTCTCCATTATTAATCCTATAGTTGTATTATAAATAAACACACAGCTAGAATAAAGTCTTTTATTTGAAATGAAAACAAAATAGACTTAGCATTTTTTATTTAATAATATCAAACACAAATGCCCATTCCATTGAAGCCCTTGTCGCCTGTAATAAAACAAAAATAAAAAACAAGCATATCCCTCACCTGTTTGTCATTCTATCCCACAACGCAATCCATGTCTGGGAGATAAATAGTTTTCAACCTGGAAGGTGCCAAGATACCCCTATGCAGGCTGAGAATTGAGGAATGAGCTGCTGGTGACACCATCGAGGTTACCGCAGATAACTGAGGCTGCGATCTCAGCCGGGCCAATGAAATGTGGTGACCTCCCTTCAGTCAGATCACTGCTGGCACAGTGAGAAAAAGTCTCAAGTTGCAGAGATTAGTTCTCCACAGTTCACTGTAATTAATTTGAAATGCAGTTAACTCACATTTGCACCATGAGACTTTTTCTCACTGTGCGAGTGGTGATATGGTTGTTTTTTATTTTTGCTTTATTATAGGAGACAAAGGATTCAATGGAATGGGCATTAGGTGAGTATAACTGTTTGCTATTTTTAAATTAAAAAAGGAAAAGTGTGTTTTGTTTTAAAATTTTCAATAAAAAACTTTTGTGCTTCCTGTGTCTTTACTTAGAATACAACTGTAGGGTTAGTAATGGATAGTTGTTTCATAGACGTCCCTCCATTACTAACCCATGGGCTTAATGTCACCAGACAATACAAAGGTGATATCAACCCTACAAATATGAACCCCACTTGCTACTGCTAAAGGGCAAGTGGGAAGAGCCAGTGAAGCACCAGAATTGGCGGGCTGCTATTTTTAGGCTGGAGGGACCAATATCCATGGCCTCTTACCAGCTGGTGAATACCAGCTCCCAGCTGTCTGCTTTACCAAGGCTGGTTGTCAAAATGGGAGGACACCATACCATTTTTAAAAATGATTTATTTTATTTAAATAATTAAAAAAACTTGTGGGTTATCAAAAATACAGGGGAATCTATGCCATTTTTTTTAATATCATTTAGTTATAGCACAGGCAGCGGCTGATGAATACTCCCATCAGCTGCCACCTGCTCTCATTGTTACTAATGGCAGCAAGCGTAGGCTGTTGGGAGCAGTAGTGCTGTATTTATGAGCAGTAGTCTCATAAATTATTTTACCACTGATCAAAAGCTGTGTTTGCTGTGCTGTCATGCATATGATAACGTGGCAAACACTAGAAGATTGGGCCCCGCAAAAAAGTGAATGGGATCAGGGTTCGGGTTCAGTCCGGGTATTATTCTGGTATCTGAATCTGAACTTTTTTAACTGTTCGGCTGAACAAGCCAGACTCGAACATCCAGGGATCTCTATTAGTGGATTCCAATAACAATTATGTGAAAACAGATAAATAGATCCATAGTGATAATGCACTATGGTGAGCAATACAGGAAATATAGAAGTATATAATAATACACAAATGGCATTATAATTAGCACACTAGTCCTAATTTCTTATTAGTGCATACCACTTCAAAAACATATAAATCACAGCCTGAGAACATTTAGTCACAGGTCTAAAAAGAGACATATGGTAAGAATTAAAAAAAAATATATTTTATTTAATTAATATATTAAACAAGTCAGTGCTCGATCACCATAGACCAGACTAGGTAAAACTGGTGCTCGCGCTATGTTTTGTAGGTTACAATGAGAAAACTAATTTTGGTGCAATGATATATGGTAATATACAAGTTCAGTAAAGGCTGTCCAAGCATTATTTTAGAATACCATTAGCATCCTTTCTAAAAATCACCTGACAAATTCACTTTAATCAATATTTTAAATTTTCTGAAGAATAATGATTCTTCTCTAAGATTCAATACCTGCGATGTCTCTTCTCTCTATACTTTCATCTAGCACATCAAGTGAGCTGGCAGTGATAGTGGAGAAATTGACTGGTTGTTGACATGAATGACACATAAAGATAATTTTAACCCCTTAGTGACAGAGCCAATTTGATACTTAATGACAAAGCCAATTTTTACAAATCTAACCACTGACGCGTAAAGAAGTTATAGCTCTAGAACGCTTCAACGTTTCCCACTGATTCTGAGAATGTCTTTTCATGACGTATTGTAAAATTTCTTTGATATAACTTGCATTTATTTATGAAAAAAAACAAAAATTTGGCAAAAGTTTTGATAATTTTTGCAATTTTCAAATTTAAATTTTTGTACCCTTAAATCAGAAAGTAGGGTGACACAAAATAAATAAGAAATATCATTTTCCACATGTAAAGTTTACATTAGCACAATTTTGGAAACATATATTTTTTGTTAGGATGTTATAAGGGTTAAAAGTTGGCCAGCAATTTCTCCTTTTTTCAACAAAATTTACAAAACCATTTTTTTAGGGACCACGTCACATTTTAAGTGAGCTTGGGGGTCACTATAACAGAAACTACCCAAAGTGACACCACTATAAAAACTGCACCCCCAAAGGAGCGCGAAACCACTTTCAAGAAGTTAAGCACCCTTAAGGTGCTTCATGAGAAGTAAAGCAATATGGAAGGAAAAAATGAACATTTTACTTTTTTCACAAAATATTTACTTTGGAACCAATTTTTTTTATTTTCACATGGTTATCAGAAGAAAATGGACAACAAAATGTGTTGTGCAATTTCTCCTGAGTACTCCAATAACCCTTAAGTGGGGGAAAGCCACTGTTTGGGAGCATGGCAGGGCTCATAAGGGAGATTGCACTGTTTGACTTTTGAACGCAAAATTGGCTGGAATCAATGGAGGTGCCATGTCGTGTTTGGAGACCCCCTCGTGTATCTAAACAGTGGAATCCTCCAATTCTAACTCCAACCCTAACCCCATCACACCCCTAAACCTAATACCAACCCTAACCATAACCCCAAACACAACCCTAACCCCAACACACTCCTAACCCTAATCCCAACCATAATCATAACCCTAACCACAAACCTAACCCAAACACACCCCTAACCCTAATCCCAACCTTAACCATAATCCCAACCATAACCACAACCCTAACCCTAGCCCAACCCAAACTTTACCCCAACCCTAACTTTAGCCCAGCCCTAAACCTAGCACCAATCCTAACCATAGCCCAACCTATACCCTAACTTTAGCCCAATCTTAATTTTAGCCCAAACCTAACTTTAGCCCAACTCTAACCCAAATGGAAAAATGGAAATAAGTACAATAAGTACAAGAAATAATTTTATTATTTTTATGTAACTAATGAGGTGATAAAGGGGGTTGATTTACTATTTTTTAATTTTAATCACTGTGATAGGGTCTATCACAGTGATCAAAATGAACCAATAGGAAAAATTTCCTATTGTTGTCAGGTGCCGGCCGGCAGATCATCGCAGGCATGCTACACATGCGCCCGCCATTTTCTTCCCTGAAGAAGATGCCACGGGCAGGGAGACTTCACAGAGGGAAGCAGGGACACTGGAGGCACTGGGGGGGATCAGGGACTCCATTTCTCTCTCCTCTGATGTGCAGTAACATCAGAGGAGAGAGAAATTAAAGGGGAAATCTGACTTTTTCTGGGGTCGCCGTTATTCTGTTAATAAAGGCGATCGCAACACTGGGGTTGGTAAAAAATGACCCCAATCATGTTCTCTGGGGTCTCAGCTACACCAAATGGCTGAAACCCAGGAGAAATTCCGATGTTCCATTAAAAAATGATGCAGAGGCATAAGTACCCTTAATTGTCGCCGTTAAAAGGCATATTGGCAGTCGTTAATGAGTTAAATTGGATTCCATGTTGTTAGGGTCTCAATAAAAATTATTGTTGGTTTGATAATTGTTTTTTATTCCAAAAAATGGGTGTGGCAATGGATGCTGCGTTTGTACTGAAAAGTGGGAGAATGACTGCATTTATTCCCCACATAACCATTTTTCAAACGATCTTGTATTATTTTGCTGCTGTATTAATGGCTGCTTTATTTTATGGAAGATTATTATTGAAAAATTGTTTGAATGTATTGACTAGATGAATATATACAGTGTTGGCCAAAAGTATTGACACCCCTGCAATTCTGTCAGATAATACTCAGTTTCTTCCTGAAAATGATTGCAAACACAAATTCTTTGGTATTATTATCTTCATTTAATTTGTCTTAAGTTATTTTGGCTAAAGGTTGTGCAACCAAGTATTAGGCTGAAGGTGCCAATACTTTTGTCTGGCCCATTTTTGGAGTTTTGTGTGAAATGATCAATGTTTTGCTTTTTGCTTCATTCTCTTTTGTGTTTTTTCATTTAAGACAAATTAAATGAAGATAATATTAACAAAGAATTTGTGTTTGCAATCATTTTCAGGAAGAAACTGAGTATTATCTGACAGAATTGCAGGGGTGTCAATACTTTTGGCCAACACTGTATATAAATTTAATTTTGCCTTTACTGATATGTGTAGTAATCAATGTGCTTTCTGAATGTTGAATCAATGTTGAGAATCAATGCTAAGGCTAAAACACACTTTAAACCTATTAATGTTTATAGCTATAAGTTCTAATTACCTGCCATGGATTACCAATATACCCAAGGGATCATTTCAAGAGTTTAAGACAACATTGCACAAAGGAGAAGGTACTTACAGAAAAGGCACCAGTTATTAAGGACAGATTTTTTATATAGATGTCATGAGAAATCTTTGTTGCATAAAGCTTATAATGAGGTATTAACTAACCAAAGAAAGAGGGATAACAATGTTTCCACCCATTTGTTGAATAGGAGTTTGCTCCCTACATTTGTCACCAAATATCCCCCCAAAGCATTGCTAAGAATACCTTTGAAAAAAATTTAAATATTGTATGGAATGATGCAAAAGTTGGTTTAATGTTATCGGTAAAGCCTTTGACTGTTTTCAGAGAGGCCCCAATTTAACCCCTTCACCACCTTGGGATTTTCCAGTTTTGCATTTTCATTTCTTGCTCCCCTTCATCCCACAGCCATAACTTACCACTTCTTCTCACAGTGATAAAGTGTGCCAAAATACAGTAAATGGTAAAAAAATTCCAAGTGCAGTTTAATTTCCAAAAAGTGAAATTCCACAGTCTTTTTTACCATGTTCATTAAATGCTTAAACTGTCCTGCCATTATGATTCTCCAGTTCATTACGAATTAGCAGATACCAAACATGCATAGGTTCTTTTTTATTTAAGAGGTTAAAAAAATTCAAAATTTGCTGAAAAAAAAATGCCATTTTTTCCCAGAACTGTAGCATCTCCATTTTTTGGGATCTGTGACTTGGTGAGAGCTTATATTTTGGGCGACGAGCTGACATTTTTATTGGTACCAGTGACGACTCCTGGAGTGCACTCTCTGGGTTGTGACACCAACCCACCCTGGGCGAGCTGACCTAGTGAGGACCACCCCCTATACAGGGAGGGTCAGGGGCAGACCCAGGGGGAAAAGTACTAAGACTGCTAGAACCAGGTGGCCGGGTCACAGAAGACATGAGAGAACGTGTCTAGCAAGGTGCAGGCGGGGACACGCAGGATACAGGAGTGTGCAAAGTGAGGTCAAGGGGGCAAGCTGAATACAGGAGTGTGCAAAGCATGGACACGGGGCATGCATGGTACAGGATAGTGCAGGGCATGTACATGGGGGCACGCTGGGTACTGGAGTGCGTATAGCGAGCACAGAAGAGCATGTCCGGGTATGAGGCAAAGCAGAGCGCGTGCTGGGAGGCATGCCTGGGTACAGTGCAAGGCAGAGCAAGTGCACAGAACATGCCTAGGTACAGGACAAAACAGAGCACGCGCTGGGAAGCATGCCAGGGCACAGAGCAAGGGACCTGAGTACAGAGAGCAGCCAAGTGGGACCAAGCAGGTCTAGCAAGGAAGCCAGAATGATAATCAGGTGCTGCCTACAGGAAGAGGCAGCCTGATATAGGGCATGTGTGCAGGGACTTCTGGGTCAGGTCCTCCTGGACCATAGAGACGTCAGAGATGGTGTGGCTGCAGTCAGGCTATGAGGTAGCACATGCGCGCTAGACAAAGTCATGGAGTTGAGTGAACAACCACAGAGTCAAACACGGGAGGTGCGCGTGTGCACTCGATGGGACCCCCGGACCGGCCACGATACCCGAAGTGATAACATCGGGCGCTGAGCCCCGACTCCGGGGGAATGCACTGAGAGCGGCATGACAGTTTCATTCTGTTGTAGATACAATCTTTTTATGGCATGTTATTGCATTTTATTGCAATATTGCGGTGATCAAAAAATGTAATTCTGACGTTTTGATATTTTTTCTCTTTACGCCATTTACCGATTGGATTATTTTTTTATTTTGATAGATCGAGTATTTCTAAATTCAGCAATACCAAATTACCAAATATGTGCTTGTTGTTTTATTTTGAATGGTGCAAAAGGCAGGGGGGTTGATTTGAACTTTTATTTTTTTATTATTGCTAAAGACATTTTGTTTTACACTTCTTACTGGCTTCAACAGTCTCCTTCGGAAACTTGAAGCTGCGATCTTCTGAGCACTGCTATGTGTAGCAGAAATTTTCATCTGCTATGAACACTGGCCACAGGGCGGCACTTATAGCAGAGCGCTAATGACAAGCACCGTGGTCTCATGCAGACCCCCGGTTGTCATGCCAACCCATCAGCACCCTGCGATCATGCAACAGTGGATCCAATGGGTGGCGTTAATGGCGCGCTTTCGGCGTGTGCTTATAAAATGTTAACAGACTCGGGTGGATCACGATTGCACCTGATCAAATCAGCTGTCATGTGCCTGAAAAGATGCTGGCTCAACCCCAGAACCTGCATCAAAAGTGTATAGATACATCATAGGTCATAAAGGAGTTAAAATACATTATCACAAACAACAGTATTAGGCCATGTGCACACACTGAGTATTTGGTCAGTATTTTACATCAGTATTTCTAAGCCAAAACCAGGAGTGGAACAATCAGAGGAAAAATATAATTGAAACACATCACCATTCTGTATTTATCACCCACTCCTAGTTTTGGATTATAAATACTGATGTAAAAAAACCTCATGAAATACTCAATATGTTCATGTGGTAATAGAGAGAAAATCACCGTATTCACGTTAGATACAGGATTTTAAAATTGTAGCAAATGTAAAGTGTGTCGATAGGTTGGAAAAAATGCAAATAAATTGAACACGGACTTCTTTACTAGTCCTCAGAGTCATAAATCACATATCATTAATTATTTCATTTCTTGTGAAACTGGACACTAGTTTATTGTATAGTTTGTCCATGTACACAAATATTACATAGGATTAACTGAGGTTAAATAAAGAATAAAATCTGGGAACACTGTGAGAACATTAGAAATTGTCAAAAAAACAAATGGACGGAAACACTGCTGAAATGGAATGGGAACAGAATGGGGAAGACCCCTGGTTGCATCTCTGACTCCCAGGTCGCTGTTGAGAACAATGTTGTCAGAGTGTGATGCCACTTTTATGGACTGACAATAAAACATTCCAAAAAAATGATAAAATGGATCTTACAGGAAAAAAATGGTGAATAAACATTCTTTCCTGCAAAATGACTTGTACTTTATATAAGGCAAATTTAAAATGAGAGAATTAAAAAAAACACCTCCTCAACACCATAGGCTATGTTCACACGTGGCATTTTTTTTGTTGCATCATTGCTTTCCATGGTGAAAAAACACTGGTGATGTATCCAACTTAATAAGCAAAAGAGCTGCTCTTTGGATTTACCATTTATGCAATTTTTATGTATTTATGGGCGTGTAATGTTGCATTTAATTCTTTGGCTATTTCTATATATTTTGTTACTCTGTTTACTTTTTTTAGCATTAATTGTTTTTACTATCATTCTTTGCTTTTATATTTTGTTAATTATTTTGTTCTCTTGTAAACGATTTTTGTTATTTTTAAACCTTTTTATCTATAATTGTGTGGCTTAGTTGGAGTTGTCATTATTCTTATTTGAGCCTTTATTTAGCTTGTAAATTATTTGGTTGCAATTAAGAATGTGGTATTGAATCTATCACTTGTTTATTTTTGGGGATGGAAGGACTTATCTCTGAAGCCGCAGCAGAAAATTTAGAGGGCTTATTTTCTTATTTCAATTTCGCAATAGAAGGGTGCAAATTTTTGTCAGATTTTGTTTTAAGTGAATTAATCCTTTGTTTTATCGTGCAGATTCTTTTTCAGAATTATTAAATTAATTCCATTTTGTTCTTGCAAAAGTAAATTTCAATTTGCAAATTCTATATCACAGATTGCAAATCCTGTATCACTGAGTCATATTTCCATTTTGCTCCATAATTGAATTCTATTTTTTGTAGGTTGTTTCCTGTTTGGTTTTTTTTATCTTTACCAATGTGAATAGTGTTTTGGATTTTCAGATGTTCTCACCGGAAACATCATTTTAACTTTTAGAAAAGCCAGAAAATTTGTTACAAATGGACTACAGTCCCCAACAGAGTTATTTTAGGCAAGCCACATATTTTGGTGCAATTTTTGTGCCATTTTATGGAACTTGCAACTTTTTGAGCTACAAAGTCACAATAAAAGGTTATAAACAAAAAATATATATATTTTTTACTTTGAGAAAAACTCATGAACTATGTGAATTAATTTGAAGAATTTGGCATAAAGAAAAACAATGCAAATTGCCTCTTCAAAGAGGATGAGCACTTTAACTCTAGTGCCACCAATTGGGAGTAGCAACCCTAAAAGTTAATATTCACCCTTTATTGAGCCTCGCCACATGACTTAGGATAATATCCAAACCAGAATCTCAATTTGCAGACGCGGTGTTTCCGGGATGTGATGCTAAAGTTCAAGTTCAAGCCTCCTCACGCTTGCATGCCAGACCAGGCATGCCACTCTCCACCAGGAGAAACATTACACCTTATATCTCGCACAAAAGACAAGAAAGAGTACAATGAGACAAAAAGAAAAGTTATTTCAAACAATCACAAGTGATGTGTAGGAGTCAAAATATTTTTCCTTTTTTTGCATTGATTCCTCTTTTTGATTGCCTCCACTGATTTGCCTCTGGTTCAACTAGAGTTTACTAGTGGTAAAATGCCCAGTGTTCCCATTCTCTGAATCACCAAATCTTTCTGATGTATCCAAACTTGGTGAATAAAGAAGAAGAATTATCTCACAGAATATGTAGCCACTTATTTAATGTGACTCAGTGTTTCATTAACAACTTTGGAAGAACATTAGAAATGAATTTGGTTTGTACTAAATCTTTCAGAATTTATCATATTATTTGACATTGTGTTTTACATTTCTTAATGCCAGCTTATTTCTAGAATATCTACAAAGAAATTGTGCCAGGAAAATACTGAGTTATCATCCAAGCATGTGTCATGAGAAACAAACAATTATCTTCTGTAATTGCTGATGTAACTAAATTTCTACTATTTAATGAGATCTACTTTATTAAAGTATAATCAGGATTTTATTAGTTATCGAAATACAATTATCTGTTAGAGCAGCTAATTAAAGTGACTTAAGAGATGAGCAGTGTAAGGCTACTTTCACACATCAGTTTTTTACTGTCAGGCAGGATCCGACTATTTTTAGAAAAAAACGGATCCGGCATAAATTTTGGAGAACTGTAGAAATGGATCCGTTTTTCTGCCGGATCCGTCTAGCAGGTTATATCTGTTTCCTGGGGGCTGGCCAATTGGATCTGAGCATGGGCAGACTTAAAAAAACGGATCCGGTGGCTGGATCCGTCTTTTTCTGGATCCGGCGCATTCCGGAGCCCATAGACTTTCATTGTGGCAAAAAGCCGGAAGCGTTGGATCCGGCGCTTCTGGCTTTTTCGCCGGAGACAAAAAACGTTACAGTAGCAGTTTTTTCCAGACGCCAGAATGAGACAAGTAGCCGGATCCGGCAAAAAACGGATGAAGCGCAATGTGTGTTAATTTCTACTCTGACCTCCAATAGTAAAAAATATTAAACACTTTTATTTGAGTTGAGCAGTTAGGCTCACGAAGGATCGAATTTAAATTTAATTTTCGAAAGTCATGGTTTACACCATAGAAATTATAAGAATAATAGGCCAAATTCTTTGGTGAATTGGAATGTGCGGGGTTAAAAATTCGCCTCACAACATAGCCTATGACGCTCTCGGGGTCCAGACATGTGACTGTGCAAAATTATGTGGCTGTAGCTGCGAAGGTGCAGGTGCCAATCCCGGACATACACACATACTGTACATACATACATACACTTTTTCCCCAATATGTACAGTACCTAGGGGCAAATGTTGTGAGTTCATTTTTCCCTTCACCATTGAGGTCTGATGAACTCCCTCCTCTGGTGAAGGAAGGTAGTGAGGCTGATTACCAAACAACTGGGCAGCTAGATGATGACTGGGTGGCTGGAATTGAGGACTGGATATAAGGCTGCCGACGCCCTTCTTCCTGGCTGGTGATTTTCCTGCTGGATTCTTGGAGACCAGTCTGATTCCTGCATCTCAAAGCTAAGTTTTTCTGCTCTGCTTTGTACTCTTCAGTTTTGTTTTTGTTTTGCCTTGTTTTTTGGGAGTTCTGCCATCCCCGGCCGGGGGTGAGCTGAATTCCATTTTTGTCTCTGATCTGTTGATCTTTTGCTCTGTCTTCAGAATATTCCTGAGTGCTGATATAGTCTTTTGAAGCCTAGCGACTTCAGGGCCTGTTTTTCCTATCAGTCGGTTGGCTCATTTTGATAGGGTTTTTGCAGATGGCAGACAGCAGCTTTCCTATCCTGTCCTATGTAGTTAGCTTGGGCCCCATCATTTGCTCAACCTATCTTTCTGTGTTAGTATTTTCATCTTGCTTCACCGTCATTATATGTTGGGGGCTGCCTATTGCTTTGGGGTCTGCTCTGGGGCAGTTTAGTTTTTCCCCTTTCTGTCTTTAGGCTATGTAGTTCTCCGGCTGTGATCGAGGGGTCTAGGGCACCGTAGGAACCCCCCACGGCTACTGCTAGTTGTTGTGGATAGGTCCAGGGGTCTGCAATCCGATAGCTGCCAACCTCTCTGGTTTTTCTGGACTTAGCTGGTATTTTGTTTTTTCCTCCTTCGGTGACTCATCATAACAGGCAAAGTTGTTTGGTGAATTTGAACGTGTGGGGTTAAAATTTCACTTCACAACAGCCTATGATGCTCTCGGGGTCCAGACGTGTGGCAGAAGCTGCGACGGTGCAGATGCCAATCCCGGACATACACACATACATACATACAAACATACACACACACACACATATTCAGCTTTATATATTAGACTAGCTAGTAACCAACTGTGGTTAGTTATAACAAATTATAATGATTATATTGCACATAAAAACATTTCACATCATATATTCAACACTACAGATTTGCAACACAAATTAACTAAACGATTACCCAAGTATTGATAGTATTTTATTTTCAACTCATTCAAAATTTTGGGTTTTTCCTTTCGGTGCAAAGATGAATAGATTTTTGGCAGTTCCAACTCTTGAACAGACCACGTAAAGTTGACCATGAGAAAAGCATGGAGATTGCAAATCGATCCCTACTACTTTCAAGGACTGTCCCTGAGCATTGTTAATGGACATTGCAAATAGCAGTTGAACTGGAAACTGGAAGCATTTAAAATCAAAAAACAAATCAGATGGAATGAGTGTAATTCTTGGAATGAAAATGTCCTCTCCTTTGGCACATCCTGTTTCTGAGCTGTATATCTAACCCTATCCTGTGTGATAATGTCTGCTGAGCTGTGTATCTAATCCTATCGTGTGTTACTGACTGCTCAGCCATGTATCTAATCCTATCCTGTATGATATTGTCTGCTGAGCCGTGTATCTAACCCTATCCTGTGTGATACTGACTGCTGAGCCGTGTACCTAATCCTATCCTGTGTGATACTGACTGCAGAGCTGTGTATATAATCCTATTCTGTGTGATACTGTGTGCTGAGCCATGTATCTAATACTATTCTGTGTGATACTGTGTGCTGAGCTGTGTATCTAATCCTATCCTGTGTGATACTGACTGCTGAGCTGTGTATCTCATCCTATCCTGTGTGATACTGACTGCTGAGCTGTGTATCTAATACTATCCTGTGTGATACTGACTGCTGAGCCATGTGTCTAATCCTCTCCTGTGTGATACTGACTGCTGAGCCATGTGTCTAATCCTCTCCTGTGTGATACTGACTGCTGAGCTCTGTATCTAATCCTATCCTGTGTGATATTGACTGCTGAGCAGTGTATCTAATCCTATCCTGTGTGATACTGACTGCTGAGCAGTGTATCTCACCCTATCCTGTGTGATACTGACTGCTGAGCTGTGTATCTAATCCTATGCTGTGTGATACTGACTGCTGAGCTCTGTATCTAATCCTATCCTGTGTGATACTGACTGCTGAGCAGTGTATCTCACCCTATCCTGTGTGATACTGACTGCTGAGCCGTGTACCTAATCCTATCGTGTGTGTTACTGACTGCTCAGCTGTGTATCTAATCCTGTCCTGTGTGATACTGACTGCTGAGCAGTATATCCGTATATCTAATATTATTCTGTGTGATACTGACTGCTGAGCTCTGTATCTAATCCAATCCTGTGTGATACTGACTGCTGAGCCTTGTGTCTAATCCTCTCCTGTGTGATACTGTCTGCTGAGCAGTGTATCTCACCCTATCCTGTGTGATACTGACTGCTGAGCTGTGTATCTAATCCTATGCTGTGTGATACTGACTGCTGAGCTCTGTATCTAATCCTATCCTGTGTGATACTGACTGCTGAGCAGTGTATCTCACCCTATCCTGTGTGATACTGACTGCTGAGCCGTGTACCTAATCCTATCGTGTGTGTTACTGACTGCTCAGCTGTGTATCTAATCCTGTCCTGTGTGATACTGACTGCTGAGCAGTATATCCGTATATCTAATATTATTCTGTGTGATACTGACTGCTGAGCTCTGTATCTAATCCAATCCTGTGTGATACTGACTGCTGAGCCTTGTGTCTAATCCTCTCCTGTGTGATACTGTCTGCTGAGCCGTGTATCTATTCCTATCCTGTGTGATACTGACTGCTGAGCTGTGTATCTAATCCTATCCTGTGTGATACTGTCTGCTGAGCCGTGTATCTATTCCTATCCTGTGTGATACTGACTGGTGAGCTGTGTATATAATCCTATTCTGTGTGATACTGTGTGCTGAGCCATGTATCTAATACTATTCTGTGTGATACTGTGTGCTGAGCTGTGTATCTAATCCTATCCTGTGTGATACTGACTGCTGAGCAGTGTATCTCACCCTATCCTGTGTGATACTGACTGCTGAGCCGTGTACCTAATCCTATCGTGTGTGTTACTGACTGCTCAGCTGTGTATCTAATCCTGTCCTGTGTGATACTGACTGCTGAGCAGTATATCCGTATATCTAATACTATTCTGTGTGATACTGACTGCTGAGCTCTGTATCTAATCCAATCCTGTGTGATACTGACTGCTGAGCCTTGTGTCTAATCCTCTCCTGTGTGATACTGTCTGCTGAGCCGTGTATCTATTCCTATCCTGTGTGATACTGACTGCTGAGCTGTGTATCTAATCCTATCCTGTGTGATACTGTCTGCTGAGCCGTGTATCTATTCCTATCCTGTGTGATACTGACTGGTGAGCTGTGTATATAATCCTATTCTGTGTGATACTGTGTGCTGAGCCATGTATCTAATACTATTCTGTGTGATACTGTGTGCTGAGCTGTGTATCTAATCCTATCCTGTGTGATACTGACTGCTGAGCTGTGTATCTAATCTTATCCTGTGTGATACTGACTGCTGAGCCTTGTGTCTAATCCTATCCTGTGTGATACTGACTGCTGAGCTGTGTATCTAATCCTATCCTGTGTGATACTGTCTACTGAGCCGTGTATCTATTCCTATCCTGTGTGATACTGACTGCTGAGCTGTGTATCTAATCCTATCCTGTGTGATACTGACTGCTGAGCCGTGTACCTAATCCTATCCTGTGTGTTACTGACTGCTCAACTGTGTATCTAATCCTATCCTGTGTGATTCTGACTGCTGAGCAGTATATCCATATATCTAATACTATTCTGTGTGATACTGTGTGCTGAGCTGTGTATCTAATCCAATCCTGTGTGATACTGACTGCTGAGCCTTGTGTCTAATCCTCTCCTGTGTGATACTGTCTGCTGAGCCGTGTATCTATTCCTATCCTGTGTGATACTGACTGCTGAGCCGTGTATCTATTCCTATCCTGTGTGATACTGACTGCTGAGCCGTGTATCTATTCCTATCCTGTGTGATACTGACTGGTGAGCTGTGTATATAATCCTATTCTGTGTGATACTGTGTGCTGAGCCATGTATCTAATACTATTCTGTGTGATACTGTGTGCTGAGCTGTGTATCTAATCCTATCCTGTGTGATACTGACTGCTGAGCTGTGTATCTAATCCTATCCTGTGTGATACTGTCTGCTGAGTCGTGTATCTATTCCTATCCTGTGTGATACTGACTGCTGAGCCGGAACACAGCGAAATACTTCCGGGACATAGTGCACCGGCGCATGCGCAGTAATGATCTTCGGCTTTGCCTGCAGTTGGGCAAAGCATACTGCGTGTGCGCGAGGCAAAATTGCTTTGCGCATGCGTGAACTATGGAGTAGAACAACTCTAATTCCAGAAAAGATCACGGATGGGGGCCATGGATGGAGTAGAGAAAAAAAGAAGAAACACCGCCCATCGGACTGGACACAGGTCATTTAAATAGCCCGACAACTTCCGGTGACAGATTCCCTTTAAACTTATTTATACAGCTACAACTAATGCCACTCTAAATTAGTCCTTCTTTACAATTTCTATCTAAATTGTATTACACTCAGGGGGCGGAGCCGCTGCACTGAAATACTCTGTGCTGCGGACTCACTGCGCCTCCACCTTGTACAGACCGGAGGGAACCTGAAGATGACATACAGGTACTGTATTCTGTATACAGGGAAGATGACAAACATGTATTTATTTATACAGGGGAGATGACATACAGGTATATACTATCAGGGCCGGACTGAGACCAAAAAGGAGCCCTGGCACAAAAAAATTCGCCAGCCCACATACAATGAATGTCTTCACCCAAATCGTAGAACACTGGCAGGTTGTGCTAACTTTTGCTTTAGCTCACACAAGTAGCTCACACACACACACACACACAGCTCACACATATCACACACACAGCTCACACGTATCACACACGCTGTATCACAGCTCACACACACAAATAGCTCACACAGCTCACGCTCACACACAGGTATCACACAGCTCACACACAAGTAACACACACACTATTCACACAGCTCACACACACAGTTCACACACAGCTCACGCTCACACACACAGCTCACACGTATCACACACGCATGTATCACACAGCTAACACACAACTCACGATCACACACAGCTCACACATGTATCACACAACTCACACACTCAAGTAACTCACACAGCTCATGCTCACACACAGCTCATACACACAGCTCACACACGCATGTATCACAGCTCACACACACACACAAGTAGCTCACACTCACACATTAGTAGCTCACACGTATCACACACGTATCTCACACACATGTATCACACAGCACACACACGCACGTATCACACACACAAGTAGCTCACACACAGCGCACGCTCACACATGCATGCATCACACAGCTCACACACACAAAGCTCATGTTCATACACATGCATGTATCACACAGCTCACACACAAGTAGCTCACGCTCACACAGCTCACATGTATCACACACGTATCTCACAGCTCACACACACAAGTAGCTCACACACACACACATGTATCACACAGCTCACGCTCACATACAGCTCACACACACACGCATATATCACACAGCTCACACACACAGAAGTAGCTCACACACAGAAGTAGCTCACATGTATTACACAGCTCACACACGTATATCACACATACACGTATCACACACATTTCACACAGCTCACATACACAGCTCACACATGTATGTATCACACAGCTCTCACACATACACACAGCTCACACACACAAGTAGCTCACATACACAGCTCACACATGCATTTATCAAACACGCATGTGTGGCGCCCCCAGGAGAATGGCCGCCACAGTGGCATTGCCTTCCTCTAGAGAGGGTGATGTCATGCTTGGAGGCAATGAAGGGTCTCTCTAACAGTTAACCACGTCATGCAGCACAGTTCCCACTCCAGGCCAGCAGAGGGAGCTCTGGACCAGGATTGGGGAAGGAGCGCACTCTGAGGGCCAGGAAGGGAAACAGTTAGTTAGTGTGAGGAGGGCAACGTGTGTAGACATGTGGAGAGAAGCTGGAGGTTGAGCTGAGGACAGAGAGCTCCCTCCCAGTGAGAGCGCATGATCTGGAGCCTGGTCTCCACGGTTGTATGGATACTGGAGGTCCTGCAACAGAAACCAGAGGAAGAGGAAGCTGTAAATGCTCTATTCCCAACTAAGACTCGGAGGCACAATAGCGACCAGTGAACCAAGAGAGATAGCGCCCACCGCAGTGGTCCCCATAATGCCGCTGTCCATGCCCTACATACCGCGAACGGCCTGGCTACCACAGTACTCGGGTAAGTCACATACCCTGAGTGAATTTAACCAGAGACTGTGCAGTTTGTTTGAGATGTAGCCTCTATCTGAAAGCCAGAAGGTGAACATCCTTATTGGGCAGCTAACAGGTGCAGCACAGAGAGAAGTAAAAGCCTGTCAGGACACTGATAAAGAGACTGTTAAAAAGATTTTGGCCAAGCTGAAAATCACCTTTGACACCCGCACTGCCACTGAAATCAAGATGAGGTTCTTCGGATGTAAACGGAAAGTGCAGGACAGTATAAGGGACTATGCTCTTAACCTGCAGGAGGCGCTGCGTGCCGTCAAGCAACTTGATCCCGACAGTGTGGAAGAGGAAGACTAACTGTTAAAGGAGCAGTTCATTGAAGGACTCCTATCCAGTACCCACAGAGCACAGCTGCGCATCATGACCCTACAAGACCCTGACCTGGGCTTTGCTGATTTCAAGGACAGGGCTATTTGGGTACTGCAGGAATCAACTGACAGCCGTCCAGCGTCCCCTTGGCACCCAGCGATCACCTACCATCAGGAAGCAATATCTTTTCCTTCCATCCCTGTGGAGGCTGATGCACAGACTCTGGATAAAGATCCAACTGAAGAGCTGCGTCTTCAGGTCCAGGAGTTGACCAAAGGTATGGCTGCACTTACTAAAACTTCGCAGTCTCTGCAGGTGTCCTCCAAAGAGAAGATCCAGCTTGCTTCCAGTCCAGAGGATGTCCCGTGGCTCCGGAAGAGGAGAGCCCCGCCACTCCGAGGGAGGAACAATGACCGCTATGATCAGGACGGATGTCCCATTTGTCGTCGCTGCCACAAGGCAGGTCATCTTGCAAGATTCTGTCCTTTAAACGAGTAACCCCTGGGGCAGAGGTCCAACCCCCAGGAGTAGGACCACAAGGCCCAAGGAACTGGCGAGCCAAGTATGTTGGAGGGAGACCGATCCTTCCAGTGTTGATTGACATCATTCCCATGAACGCTTTGCTGGACACTGGCTCCCAGGTGACCACTATGCCCTGTATCCTCTACAAGCAGTATTGGGCTGACTCTGAACTCACCCGTGGCCCCAGTAATGAACTATCAGTAGTTGCCAGTAATGGTCAGTCTTTACCACAAGTGGGATGTAAAGAAATTACTGTTAAAGTTGGGAGGGTGAAGTTGAAATCTCAAGGTCTGATAGTTGTGGATATTGATCGACGAGAATGTAATCCCATGATGACTCTTGGTACAAATGTAATTGAAAATTGTCTTTCCGAGGTTATTGTCTTGTTGCAATAAGTGGCTGAGACTGCTGGCTCCAGTGAACAACGAGTCCTGCAGAAGGAGATCAAGGCCCTGATGCAAAGACAGCAGGTAGAACTCTCTGGTGGAGAAATTGGTAGTGTCAGAGTGAGTGATGCTTTCCCCATTGCAATACCCCCAGATGTGAAATGTTGATTTGGTGTCGGGCAGCCATAGGCCTCAGAGGGAAGGATTACCAGACATTGGTAGAACCAGTATAGTCTGATAGCAGGTCCACTGTCCTGACAGCAAGAGGGGTGGTTTATGTACGTAAAGGGAGAGTACCTGTACGCCTTTTGAATTGTGGGGAGGAGGCCACAATACCTCGATATGCCACAGTTGCTAAGCTGTTCACTGTCAGTAATAATGCAATGCAGGCAGCAGAGCCCTTTTTCTCATCCGACCAGGTGGAGGGCAATGGCTCTGTAAAGCAGCTGGAGGAGTGGTGCCAGCAACTGCAGGTGGAAACTGACTCCACACCTTCATACCAGAAAAATGGGGTTTACAGGATGACCCAGGAATATGAGCGGGTATTCAGTAAACACCACCTAGTTAACAATACTAATGTGCAAAAGGTATGTTCAGAGAGATGATGGAAGCAGGGGTCATCAGAGACAGTTGTAGCCCCTGGGCAGCCCCAATAGTTTTTGTAAAGAAAAAGGATGGTACCATGAGAATGTGTGCTGATTACAGGAAAATTAACAGCATTACACATAAAGATGCCTACCCATTACCTAGGATTGAGGAATCATTAGCTGCACTTAAAACTGCTAACTACTTTTCCACCCTAGATCTCACTAGTGGGTATTGGCAGGTTCCCATGGCGGAGGCAGACAAGGAGAAAACAGCATTTACCACCCAAATGGGTCTCTGTGAGTTCAACTATATGCCATTTGGGCTCTACACTGCCCCAGGAACATTTCAACGGCTGATGGAGTGCTGCCTGGGACACATGAACTTTGAGACAGTCCTGTTGTACCTTGATGATGTCATTGTTTTCTCCAAGACTTCTGAAGACCATCTGGAGCACCTGGCTGAGGTGTTTGAAGCCTTATCCAATTTTGGCCTGAAGGTGGAGCCTTCCAAATGCCACCTCCTGAAGCCCAAGGTACAGTACCTCGGACATGTGGTGAGTGCAGAAGGTGTGGCACCAGATCCTGACAAAGTAACAGTCATCCGGGACTCGCCAAAGCCCAGCAACCTCCATGAAGTACGCCAATTCCTCGGGTTGGTAGGCTACTACCGAAGGTTCATCAAAGGCTTCACTGAAATAGCCACTCCTATGCAAAATCTTCTGGTGGGGCAGTCCAAGAAAGCCAAACAGAAGAATTCCACATTTGACTGGACTGAGGAGTTGGAGAGATCCTTCACTCGACTGAAGATGGCTTTCACAGGAGATGAAGTTCTGGCCTACCCAGATTATGACAAGCCCTTTGTGTTGTATACTGATGCCAGCAACGTGGGACTGGGAGCGGTACTGTCAGAGGTACAGAATGGCAAAGAAAGAGTGATGTCCTACGCCAGCAGGAAGCTTCGTCCCACTGAAAGGAACCCTGACAACTACAGTTCCTTCAAACTGGAGTTCCTCGCCATAGTCTGGGCTGTGACTGAACAATTCAAGCATCATCTAGCTTCAGCCAAATTTACCATCTTCACAGACAACAACCCGTTGACCCACTTGGAAACTGCAAAACTAGGTGCACTGGAGCAGCGATGGATGGCTCGGCTGTCTAACTATGAATTTACCATCAAGTACCGAGCGGGGCACAAGAATGCCAATGCTGATGCGCTGTCCAGAATGCCTAATCTGCCAGATGCAGGAGAAGACCCAGAGACTCTTGAAGAGTTACCTCCCTTCCACCGGCCACTTGCGGCCCAGCGTGCTCAAGGAATGAGAAACAGACGGTCTGGCTTGAAAGAGGTCACCCTAAATCCATTGCCCCATCATGACTGGGCAGAAACTCAGTATAATGACCCCGCAGTCCGCCTGGTGAAGGAGTTACTGTCACAAGATGACTCACGCCCAGAGTCAGATGCTCCTGAAGAAACCCAGCAGTTGTGGAAGGAAAGAGGTCGGCTGTTCATCTATGAAGGAAAGCTGTGTCGGAGGAGTATCAATGCCCGCACTCATGAGCTTGTCTGGCAGGTGATAGTCCCAAAGAGAGAAGCATCAATAGTCTTGGAAGCATACCACAATGGAACTGGACACTTCGGATGGAAGAAGTTGGAAGCATTGCTCCGGGAGAGATTCTACTGGGCTGGTATGAGGAAAGCCATAGAAAAGTGGTGCTGGGAGTGTAGACAATGCAACCTGCGCAGAAAGGATCGAAACAGCCAGAGAGCTCCTCTACAGCCAATAATAACCAAACAGCCACTTGAGTTGGTTGCCCTCGACCATGTGAAGTTGGTCCCAAGCCGGTCAGGCTACATCTATGCTCTTACCATCGTTGATCACTACTCAAGATTCCTGGTAGTGGTGCCTGTCAAAGATCAAACAGCCAGGACAGCAGCCAGAGCATTCCAACAGCACTTCTGTAGACCACATGGATACCCTGAGCAAGTGCTTACAGATCAAGGTCCCGCCATTGAGGCAGAAGTGTTCCAGGAATTCTGTAACTTGTATGGTTGTAAGAAGATCCGGACAACACCGTACCACCCACAGACCAATGGCATGTGTGAGAAGATGAACCAGGTAGTGATTGACCTACTGAAGACCTTGCCCTTGGAAGAGAGAAATCTGTGGCCAGAAAAGTTGCCAGATCTGGTATACCTCTACAACCACATTCATGTGAATTCCACCACTTGCACTCCAGCCTACCTAATGAGAGCGAGGCCTGGTAAACTGCCTATTAATTTGGCATGGGAGTCCTTACACCTGCAGTGACGTCACCAAATGCTGACTGGGACACAGAGAGGCAGCAACAGTACAGAAGAGTACAAGAGTGTGTGGAGAAGAGTCTAGCTCAGGCAAGACAAAAACAAGAAAGGCACTACAACCAACATGCACCTGCAGTCCCCTTGTCACCAGGAGAACAAGTTCTCAAGAGGAAAAGAAGGCTGCATAAATTGGATGACCAATGGGAAGCTGAACCCTACACCATTCTACCCTCAAATTTTGATAATACCAAGGTGTGCCTTATTAGTAAAGATGAAGGAGAAACCTCAGCAGCAGTATCAAGGGATCATTTGAAATTATGCCCTGACCAGTTAAGAGAAAGAATGGAAGAACAAAATAACATCCAACCCATAGAAGAAGAAAAGGTCAACACTATACTTGGAGAGTTCCCTGCAAATTGGACAAAGGGAATGATGCAATAGTGGTGCCAGTGTTGACCTTTCCCCAACTGGTAGCACAGGAAGACGTGACTCAAGAAAATCCTGAAGATCAGGAAAATCAGGCAGGAGATGCCACACCAGCAGTGGAGCTAGAGAACTCTCGCCCTGCCAGTGGTGAATCTGTCATGCCCACAGTGAGTAGAACTGTTCCTAGGAAATCTAGTATCCCTGTGCCATGCAGAACCACCAGTAGTGTATCTAGTACATTAGACACTACACCAGTAGTTAGCACCAGACCACCAGTAAGATCCCCAATCACACCAGTGTTACGCAGGTCTACCCGTGCTATACAAGGTTTACCGCCCCTCAGATATCGTGTATAGATAGGTCAATGTAAGTGTTGAAATGTATATATGTAACTGTTCTCAAGTTTTGTACCTACAGGCAATCTGTAAGAAGCCTTTTTGAAGTTCTTGTTTCATGTTTTGATGGACATTGGACCACAGGACTTGTGTGGTCAAAACCAACTTGTAAATAATTCACCATTTGCCCAGGAATGGACCATGGACATTGATGCTTGGACTTATCATAGGACTATTTTTGGAGCTTTTGGTTTTTGTAAATTTTTCCTTTTTTCAAATCTTGTAACCTTCATATTGTTTATTTGTCATTTGCTACATGTTTTTCATGTTTTCTTTCATCAGCCCAGGAGTGCTGACTTTCACTAGGGGGGAATGTGGCACCCCCAGGAGTATGGCTGCCACAGTGGCATTGCCTTCCTCTAGGGAGGGTGATGTCATGCTTGGAGGCAATGAAGGGTCTCTCTAACAGTTAACCATGTCATCCAACACAGTTCCCACTCCAGGCCAGCAGAGGGAGCTCTGAACCAGGATTGTGGGGAGCGCGCTCTGAGGGCCAGGAAGGGAAATAGTTAGTTAGTGTGAGGAGGGCAATGTGTGTAGATGCGTGGAGAGAAGCTGGAGGTTGAGCTGAGGACAGAGAGCTCCCTCCCAGTGAGAGCGCATGATCTGGAGCCTGGTCTACACGGTTGTATGGATACTGAAGGTCCTGCAACAGAAACCAGAGGAATAGGAAGCTGTAAATGCTCTATTCCCAACTTAGACTCGGAGGCACAACAGGGACCGGTGAGCCAAGAGAGAGAGAGGGCTACAGCTGTCTGCCATACGAGGTAGTTCTAAGAGAAGATAAGAAGGAGGAACTTCATGCTATTTTAGAATTTTGGATAACTAGAGGAGGAAGACCTGTGAAGACTCAGACGTCAAGGTTAGATTTCAGAAAGGCAGATTTTAAGGGATTAAGAAAGAGAATTGGAGGGATCCAATGGCTGGATATCCTTAAAGACAAAAATGTACAGGAAGGATGGGAAATCTTGAAAAATGAAATTCTCAAAGCACAGGTGTTAACAATTCCGAAAAGAGGGAAAAATAGGAAGCATTTAAGGAAGCCAGGATGGATGAACACAGAACTTAAGCACATGCTAAAAAGGAAGAAAAAAATGTTTATAAAATAGAAAGAGGGAGGCATATCTAAAGAAGAATATAATGCTGTCTGCAGAACCTGCAGGGCATAAATCAGATTAGTAAAGCTGACAATGAATTGAGGCTTGCAAGAGATGTCAAAAGCAATAATAAAGGATTTTGGGGATATGTCAAAAGTAGAAGAAAAGTCAAAGATGCTATAGGATTTTTACAGGATGAAAATGATGAAATGGTAAGACAGGATGTTGAGAAGGCCGAACTTTTAAATTCCTATTTTGCATCTGTTTTCTCTCAGAAAGGAAATGTAACATCAACTGTTCTTCACTGTCCTATTAAGGGAATAGAAGAATCCAGGATATCTATAAACAGAAAGATAGTGAGGAATCACTTAGCTAACCTAAATGAATTCAAGTCTCCAGGTCCAGATGAATTAAACCCCAGAGTACTGAAGGAGATAGCAGAAGAAATTTTTGAACCCCTCTCCATAATCTTTGAAAATTCTTGGAGAACAGGAGAAGTCCCAGAAGACTGGAGAAGAGCAAATGTTGTTCCTATCTTCAAAAAGGGGAAGAAGGTGGACCCAGGCAACTATAGGCCGGTGAGTCTGACTTCTATACCAGGAAAGATCTTTGAACAAGTTATTAAACAACATGTATGTCAGTACCTGGATAAGAATGAAGTGATTAAACAGAGTCAGCATGGGTTTGTAACTAATAAGTCATGTCAGACTAACTTAATTTCCTTCTATGATGGAATCACTGATTGGGTGGATCAAGGAAATGCTGTAGATATAGTATATCTTGACTTCAGCAAACTATTTGACAAAGTATCTCATAGAATCCTTATTGAAAAAATGACTAATTATGGAATGGAGAAGGCAACTGTTAGGTGGATTCATAACTGGCTTAGTGATCGGACCCAAAGAGTGGTCATAAATGGCTGCACATCCAGTTGGAAGAATGTCTCAAGTGGGATACCACAGGGCTCTGTCCTGGGCCCTGTATTGTTCAACATCTTTATCAATGATTTAGATGAAGGAATTGAGGGTAAACTGATTAAATTTGCTGATGACACAAAGCTACTAGGAGGGATAGCTAATACTAGAGAAGAGAGAGAGAGGATTCAAAAAGATATAAATAAACTGGAGAAGTGGGCAGCAACTAACAGAATGGTTTTTAACAAGGAAAAATGCAAAGTACTACATCTGGGCAATAAAAATGAAAAAGCATATACAGAATGGGAGGAATAGGGCTAAGCAACAGCACATGTGAAAAAGACTTGGGTATACTAATAGATCACAGACTGAATATGAGTCAACAGTGTGATGCAGCAGCAAAAAAGGCAAATGCAATTCTAGGATGTATTAACAGAAGCATACAGTCTAGATCACGTGAAGTCATTATTTCCCTCTACTCTTTGGTCAGACCTCATCTGGAATATTGTGTCCAGTTTTGGGCACCACATTTTAAAAAAGACATCAACAAACTGGAGCAAGTTCAGAAAAGAGCAACCAGAATGGTGACCGGTCTGCAAACCCTGTCTTATGAGGAAAGGTTGCAGGATTTGGGATTGTTTAGTTTGAAAAAGAGAAGACTGAGAGGAGACTTAATAGCTGTCTACAACTATCTAAAGGGCTGTCACATTGTAGAAGGATCAACTTTATTCTCATTTGCACAAGGAAAGACTAGAAGCAACGGGATGAAACTGAATGGGAGGAGACACAGATTAGATATTAGAAAAAACTTTTTGACAGTTAGAGTGATCAATGAGTAGAACAAGCTGCCAGGATCACATACAGTGTAAACAAGCAAAACGTGCAAGGTGCACGCGTGGGCACGCCAAGGTCCATAGCATGGTACGTGCCAGGTGGCACGCCTAGGTACAGGTAACGGCACGATGGCATCGGACTCTGGACTGCTGGCAACGATCGACATCATCAAGGCATCAGGCTGCGGACATCAGCTCCGGACGTCAGGCCGCAGTCATCCAGCTCATGATCTCTGGCAGCGATCGGCAGGTTCCAGGCATCCGGCAGGCAAACCAGGTTTCAGGCAAGGAGGCACGACAGATATCCAGGCATGGTGCGTGTTAGGGAACACGCCGAGGTCCGAGGCTAGGTGCAAGGCAAGGTGAGTGTGTAGGGGACACGCCAGGGTTCAAGGCTAGGTGCAAGGGAAGGTGCGTCTGTAGGGGACACGCCAGGGTTCGAGACTAGGTGCGTGTGTAGGGGACACGCCAAGGCACGAGACAGAGTGCGAGTGTAGACACGCCAAGGCACAAGGTACGAGACAGAGTCCAGAGCGTGCCAAGGGCACGCCAGGGTCAGGCGAAGCAGAGTCCTGCGCGTGCAGAGAGGCACGCCAGGGACAGGGACAGTCTATCAGCGGAGCATAGGCCGAAGCCCAGAGCCAGGCCAAGGCAGGTCCTTGGGACTAGACAAGGCACACAGGCGAGGCAGAGTCCTGCGCGTGCAGAGAGGCACGCCAGGGACAGGCGAGGCAGAGTCCTGCGCGTGCAGAGAGGCACGCCAGGGACAGGCGAGGCAGAGTCCTGCGCGTCCAGAGAGGCACGCCAGGGACAGGCGAGGCAGAGTCCTGCGCATGCAGAGAGGCACGCCAGGGACAGGCGAGGCAGAGTCCTGCGCGTGCAGAGAGGCACGCCAGGGACAGGCGAGGCAGAGTCCTGCGCGTGCAGAGAGGCACGCCAGGGACAGGCGAGGCAGAGTCCTGCGCGTGCAGAGAGGCACGCCAGGGACAGAGACAGAGGCAGGGTACCTGAAGCCACAAAGCAGAGCGAGACATGACACGAGGACAGAAACACGGAACAGAAGCAGAGCAAACAAGGACTACAAGGCAAAGCAGAGCAGGGACAGAACATGGCACGAAGGACAACACAAGACATGACACAAGACAAGAGAAGGAATACGAGCACGGAGCATGTGCAGAGATGCACGACAGAGCAGAGTGCAAGGGCACAGAATAAAGGGAGCGCCCCACAGACCAAGCAGCCATGCAGGGACACCACACACAATACTCAGGCCCTGAGCAAAGGAAGGGGCGGCCTGATATAGGGCATAGCACCTCCTCTTCCAGGTCAGGACCAGGGGAGCACTTCCGGGTTCAGATCCACAGGATAACAGAGCACAGACACATGATCAGAGTTCCAGACATTACGAGATGACTGCAGATCCAGTGCTAAAACCTAGACAGGTCACATGATCAGAGTTCCAGACATGACGAGATGATTACCGAACCAGACAGTGCAGGATCTTTAGGAAACGTCACATGATCAGCGTTCCAGACATGACGAGATGATTGCAGAACCAGACAGTGCAGGATCCAGGCAGGGACACATGATCAGGGACTCTAGACAAGACGAGAAGATCACAGAAGGCAGAGCAGAAACGCAGGCATCCTGCAGCTCAGACTTGAGGTGAGTGTGCACACTGCTCTAGCGAACATGCAGGACAGCAGACAAGATATGCACATCGCTCCAGGAGTTCTTGAGACAAAACAGACATGGCAGACATGAAAAACATGGCGGATATGACAGTACCCCCCTCCTTAAGCCCCCTCTTACTGGGGCTGGAAAGAAGAAAAAAAAAAAATTCTTCAGCAGAAACCAGAGTTAGTACAAACCACTCCAACAACGTTGATCCGACATCTGAGATGGACACCTGCACCGGTCAAGACACAGGAGCCGCGGACGAGACACGGGGATCCAGTGGGGAGGACTGCGGGTAGACAAGCAAGTCTTCTTACTCTGGCTGCCATCATTTCCAATCAAGTTCAGAGGTCAAGGGCCGGGTCTGATTTACATCAGAAGAGTGGCCGGGGTACCGCCATTTTCAAGTGAGTTCAGGAGACAGGGCAGATTCTTCATCAGACGGGTTATCAGACGGGTAGCCGAGGTACCAGCGGAGTCCATGGCCTGAGTATTCTGTGACGGACTCAGCTCCTGCTGAGCCCATTTTTTGAGTGGACCCTCTGGGTCATGGCACCCACCCACCGAGGGCGAGCTTACCTTGTGAGAATCCACCCCCTATACAGGGAGTGTCAGGGGCAAGACCAAGGGGGTGAGCCACCACGACTGCTGGGACCAGACGGTCGGCTCAGGGGACACTAGACGAGTGTTTGATGACAAGGACGAGCAGGAAGCAAGACGACACAAGACGTAGGTGCAAGGTAACTTCATTAGGATAACTCAGGATCACATACAGTGTAAACAAGCAAAGCGTGCAAGGTGCGCGCGTGGGCACGCCAAGGTCCATAGCATGGTACGTGCCAGGTGGCACGCCTAGGTACAGGTAACGGCACGATGGCATCGGACTCTGGACTGCTGGCAACGATCGACATCATCAAGGCATCAGGCTGCGGACATCAGCTCCGGACGTCAGGCCGCAGTCATCCAGCTCATGATCTCTGGCAGCGATCGGCAGGTTCCAGGCATACGGCAGGCAAACCAGGTTTCAGGCAAGGAGGCACGACAGATATCCAGGCATGGTGCGTGTTAGGGAACACGCCGAGGTCCGAGGCTAGGTGCAAGGCAAGGTGCGTGTGTAGGGGACACGCCAGGGTTCAAGGCTAGGTGCAAGGCAAGGTGCGTGTGTAGGGGACACGCCAAGGCACGAGACAGAGTGCGAGTGTAGACACGCCAAGGCACAAGGTACGAGACAGAATCCAGAGCGTGCCAAGGGCACGCCAGGGTCAGGCGAAGCAGAGTCCTGCGCGTGCAGAGAGGCACGCCAGGAGCAGGGTTCAAGGACCAGGCAAGACAGGAATCAGAGCAGAGCAAAGTTAACAAAGTGTTGTGCAAGAGTAGCACGAAAAGGCACAGTGCGAGAACCAGCGTGAGTGCAAGGGAGCACGGAGACCACGGCTGGGAGCGCCGGCAGGTGGTACTGACGATGGCAGTTGCAGGCGGGCACGACTAGAGGCGGCACCGCCGCGGGGCCACGCAGCCAGACCACTATAGCATTGGACGGGGCACGGCTGAGGCACACAGGTGAGCACGGCTAGAGGCAGCACGGCTGAGGCACACCAGGCAGGCACAGACGACCAGGCACGTGCACGGAGTCACGGAGCCACAAGGCAGGGCTAGGCAAAGACACAGGACAGAGACACGTACAGACAGTATGGCAAAGCCTAGTGCGAAAAGTGCAAGGGCGCACGAAACATCAGGGACAATATAAAGAACAAGGCAGAGACCTGCGCATGCAGAGAGCATGCCAGGGACAGGGACAGTCTAGCAGCGGAGCATAGGCCGAAGCCCAGAGCTGGGCCAAGGCAGGGCCTTGGGACTAGACAAGGCACACAGGCGAGGCAGAGTCCTGCGCGTGCAGAGAGGCACGCCAGGGACAGGCGAGGCAGAGTCCTGCGCATGCAGAGAGGCACACCAGGGACAGGCGAGGCAGAGTCCTGCGCATCCAGAGAGGCACGCCAGGAACAGGCGAGGCAGAGTCCTGCACGTGCAGAGAGGCACGCCAGGGACAGGCGAGGCAGAGTCCTGCGCATGCAGAGAGGCACGCCAGGGACAGGCAAGGCAGAGTCCTGCGCGTGCAGAGAGGCACGCCAGGGACAGAGACAAAGGCAGGGTACCTGAAGCCACAAAGCAGAGCGAGACATGACACAAGGACAGAAACACGGAACAGAAGCAGAGCAAACAAGGACTACAAGGCAAAGCAGAGCAGGGACAGAACATGGCACGAAGGACAACACAAGACATGACACAAGACAAGAGAAGGAATACGAGCACGGAGCGTGTGCAGAGATGCACGACAGAGCAGAGTGCAAGGGCACAGAATAGAGGGAGCGCCCCACAGACCAAGCAGCCATGCAGGGACACCACACACAATACTCAGGCCCTGAGCAAAGGAAGGGGCGGCCTGATATAGGGCATAGCACCTCCTCTTCCAGGTCAGGACCAGGGGAGCACTTCTGGGTTCAGATCCACAGGATAACAGAGCACAGTCACATGATCAGAGTTCCAGACATGACGAGACGACTGCAGATCCAGTGCTGAAACCTAGACAGGTCACATGATCAGAGTTCCAGACATGACGAGATGATTACCGAACCAGACAGTGCAGGATCTTTAGGAAACGTCACATGATCAGCGTTCCAGACATGACGAGATGATTGCAGAACCAGACAGTGCAGGATCCAGGCAGGGACACATGATCAGGGACTCTAGACAAGACGAGAAGATCACAGAAGGCAGAGCAGAAACGCAGGCATCGAGTGTGCACACTGCTCTAGCGAACATGCAGGACAGCAGACAAGATATGCACATCGCTCCAGGAGTTCTTGAGACAAAACAGACATGGCAGACATGACAAACATGGCGGACATGACACAAATATTAAGAAAGTTAGGAAGTCAAGAGAAAACGGAGTCCCCGGTGATGATTTAGTAAAAAACAATATAAATTTTATTGAATATCAAAAGACAATGAAAAACAATACATAGCAATAGCACGTACTCTAAGAATGTACAGACAGAAAGGAGTCACCCCTTTGGCAGTAAAAATATCAGGCATTAGTATAGAGCCATGATTCATTATAGACCAAAGAGAGAGCCATCCTAGCCAGATGAGAAAAACACAGATCACACAAAGTAACAAATACATATCAAGGGAAAAGCTTATCAGGGTCTATAAAATGACAAGGTGGTGACCCCAAGCTGGATGTCCACCCTGACGCGTGTTTCACTGGCACAAATGCCACTTTCTCAAGGGGATAGTGTCAGTGTGAAAATAGGACCTTGAAATAGCCCCCGTGATGCATCACATAGCGCATGCACGGAGAAGAAGTTCCGCAGTGTGCGCCAGAGACATAAAGATGCCCAGCAGCATGAAGGAACCAATGAGCCACACCACGCATGCCCACAGCCAAATGAATGCCCGGAACAGGTGATAGTATACCGTGGCAACAAATAAACATGGTGCACTTGACATATGCAATATAACAGCACCCAATTCACTAGGCATGAAAAATGAAAGAATGGATCCCATGAGTAATAATGTGCTGTGGTAACTGTTTAAAGAGAAAACAAATGCCATATGTGCAGTGATGAAACCACTCCACTCAGAAAAGCATCAACAGATATTATTTCCAGTATATTTAAAAGCATAACTACCAATAAATCGCATACCATATATCAGCATATAATACAAATACCACAGTCTATAAAAATAATGCAGTATCCAATAGTGCCGTCACAGTTGTTTCGTGGTTAAAGGATGCTGGCATGTCAATCCAAGATGCCAATGGGGAGGAAGCCAGTCGAGAGGCGAGATGAAGGTCATATGCACACCAGAAGTCAATTGGTCACTATAAAAATATACAGCTCTGGCAAAAATTAAGAGACCACTGCACAGTTTTACAAAAATCAGCTTCTCTACATGGAGAAAAAGGAGAGAATGGATGCCCTGAGTAATAATGTGCTATGGCCACTTTTTAAAGATACAACATATGCCATATGTGCAGTGATGCAACCACCCCAGTCAGAAAATCATCAATAGATATTATTGCCAGTATATCTAAAAGCATAACTACCAATAAGTTAAAACATTAGTATTGTTCTTGCTAAATGATTATGAACTTGTTTTCTTAGCATTATTTGAGGTCTACAAGCACTGCATTTTTTTGTTATTTTGACCATTTCTCATTTTCTGAAAATAAGTACAAAACAGTGCTTGGAAATTTGAAGACATGTTGTCAGTAGTTTATAGAATTAAAGAGCAATTTACATTTTACTCAAAAATATACCAACAAAGAGAAAAATCAGACAAAATGAAAATTTTGCAGTAGTCTCTTAATTTTTTGCCAGAGCTGTATGTAACAATTTAAAAAAAAAAAATGCGATAAAAACAATAAACACCCTATCAAGATGGGTGACCTGGACCATAAAGATCTTTATAAAAAGGAGGCAAAACTTAAGGATTTATTCAGGCCCCTGGGGACCATAGTGTCCAAGGTAACAATCCACTTTGTCTCCATCTGGGCAAGTAGTCTTTTGTTATAACCACCTATAATGCCCAGCTCGAGAGTATCGATCCCCCTAATCTTAATTGTCTTTGTGTCATAATCATGATGAAATTTGAAGTGACGGGTGTAATGATACTACAAAAATGCTCACCTCAAAGTACCTTTCTAGAACTTTCCATTCACACTCTCTGAGCTCTGCTACACAAGCTGTGGGTTTTAACCCCCCCTCCTTCTTCCCCCATGTCACAGCTGCAGCTTTTTCTCTCCCTATACTCCTTCCTCACCCCTCCCTCAGGAATGTGGTAATTGGCAGAGGCCAGTTCTCTGTGTAAAAACATTTGCTTCTTTGTTACATGTGGGAGTATTAAAGATGGAATAACTTGGCCCCATTCTGTGACAGAGATATAAGAATTACATATCTAGGACCTGGGATGTTAAAGTTACACTCCAGCACCTTTGTCTAAGCTCTGGCACCAGCAGAATCTGAGAAATGGATTTCTCCTGAACCGAGTCAAATAACCACTCCATATTTAGATTGATAGGAAGCTAATTCCAAAACAAGATGATTGATGGTTCTGCCATTATTCTGCTAGGTTTTCCACCCAAGTTATAGAATTAAGAAGGTGTCAGCAAGTTTTGAACCCTTGGATAAAAGAGGAGGGCTTCCATAACTCAGTCCCTTCAGTGATTTCACGACCAGGGGGTATACGATTGTGAAAGATCATAATGCAGCAGTCTTTGCCTAGGAAACATGATTACAGAGAGGTCCTGTGATGCACTGTGATGTATCGCCCATCCCCTGACCGCATTGTCTGACTGAAATGACTTAAACATTTGTAAGTGCTTCTTCTTTTAATCCCTGTTATTTTGTAATTGCCTTGTACATATTTTCAACTGTCTCCAATTGTATTATCTTTTTATACCTTTTGTAAATGCGGCCTACCTTTTTGAAGTAAAATATATGAAATTACTAGCTTCATTTCTCCTTGCTCTATAACGTACTGTCATGTCCTCTGAAGTGAATTATGCTACTATTTTGGGTTTGCTCCGGACCCGTGATTAATTAAGAATCAGAGCTGGTAGCAGCGAAGTGTGTTCTGGGCTTGTTGGGTAAAGCTGGCAGTGACGCAATGGGTTTTATAAGATTGTAGCCTGGCTGCGACTGGGAGTAGTTATATTTCCCTCATAGCAGCTTGCCTAACAGCCAGTACACATCCAGGCAGCCCGTCCGGTGACTACTTGTCCTAGGTGCAATTCCCTGACTGACCTGAGGGTAAGGGGGGGCACCGGAGAGCTGCGAGTTCAAAACCGGAACTGGAAAGCGGGATATACATACATCCCTGCAGCTGGTCACATTTGGGTGGCAGCGGTGGGATAACTAAAATAAGCCCCCCTGCGATATTAGTATTTTCATCACAATTGTGATCGTTTTCAGATCAGAAGAATCAGATATAGAGAATCACCGAACACGTTCGCTCATCACTGGTGTATAGTTACCTCACATCTCTCTTGGCTCTCTGCCATGATCCAAGAACTCACTCCTGTTGTCACGTCTGCCATGTCTGTTTGTCTCAAGAACTCCTGGAGCGATGTGCATGCGCATGTTTTGTCTGCTGTCCTGCATGTTCGCTAGAGCTGTGTGCAGACTCACCTCATGTCTGAGCTGCAGGATCCCTGCGTTTCTGCTCTGCCTTCTGTGATCTTCTCGTCATGTCTGGAGTCCTTGATCATGTGATGTTTCTTAAGATCCTGCACTGTCTGGCTCTGCAATCATCACGTCATGTCTAGAATCCCGGATCATGTGTTCTTCCTAGGATCCTGCACTGGTTGGTTCGGTGATCATCTCGTCATGTCTGAAACCCTGATCATGTGACGTTTCCTAAGATCCTGCACTGTCTGGTTCTGCTATCATCTCGTCATGTCTAGAATCCCGGAAGTTCTCCCCTGGTCCTGACCTGGAGGAGGAGGTGCTATGCCCTATATCAGGCCGCCTCTTCCTATGCTCAGGGCCTGATTATTGTGTTGCTTCCCTGCAAGGCTCTGGGTCTGTGGGGTTGCTCCCTCTATTCTGTGCCCTTGCACTTTGCTCTGTAGTGCGTCTCTGCACACGCTCCGTGCTCGTATTCCGCCTCTTGTCTTGTGCCATGTCTTGTTGTCTCTCGTGCCATGTTTGTCTTTGCCTTGCTTTGCCTTGTAGTCCTTCTGCTGTTCTTTGTCTTAGTCTGTTTTGCTATGTCTCGCCTTAGCTATGCTTTGACTTGTAGTCCTTCCTTTGTTCTCTGCCTCGCCTGTTTTGCCATGTCTTGCTTTTGCTATGCTTTGACTTGTAGTCCTCCCTGTGTTCTCTGCCTTGCTATTCCTTGCTTTGTGTTCCTCCCTATGGTCTCAGTCTTTGCTTGCTCTTCCTCGCTCTCTCCTATGGTGCTCTGTAGTGCTCCCTGGCACATGCACCATTTCTCCTCTCCTTAGTGCTCGTTTCTTTGTCTAGTCCCAAGGTCTTCCCTTGGCCCGGCTCTGGGCTTCTGCCTACGCTCCGCTGCTAGACTCTGTCCTCGCTCTGACCTGGCTCTGTTTCTGCTTGTGTTCCTTGCCTTGTTCCCTGCCTTGTCCTTGCATTGAACCCCGGCGTGGGTTCCCCTTGGCCGTCTCCTGTGCCGTGGTAAGTGCCACGTGTTTGTGTACAGCCGTGTGTACTGGCCAGTGTGGCGTGCCCCCTGCGTGGCTCCTAGCACGCACCCTTCCTTGTGCCCTGGCGTGGCTCCTAGCACGCACCCTGCCTTGAACCCTGGCGTGGCTCCTAGCACGCACCCTGCCTTGAACCCTGGCGTGGATCCTAGCACGCACCCTGCCCTGAACCTGGCGTGGCTCCTAGCACGAAGGTTCCTTTGCCCCCTCCTGTGCCTTAGTCGTGCCTCGTGCTGGCGTTACAGCCGTGTGCATTGGCCAGTGAGGTGTGTGTCCCTGCGTAGCTCCTAGCACGCAGCCCTGCTCTGAACCCTGGCGTGTCTCTACACGCACTCTGTCTTGTACCTTGGCGTGTCTCTACACGCACTCTGTCTTGTACCTTGGCGTGTCTCTACACGCACTCTGTCTTGTGCCTTGGCGTGTCTCTACACGCACTCTGTCTTGTGCCTTGGCGTGTCTCTACACGCACTCTGTCTTGTGCCTTGGCGTGTCTCTACACGCACTCTGTCTTGTACCTTGGCGTGTCTCTACACGCACTCTGTCTTGTACCTTGGCGTGTCTCTACACGCACTCTGTCTTATACCTTGTACCTTGGCGTGTCTCTACACGCACTGTCTTATTCTATGCTTTGGCGTGGCTACACACGCACCCTGTCTCGTTTGCGAACCTTGGCGTGTCCCCTACACACGCACCTCGCTTTGAACCCTGGTGTGTCCCCTACACACGCACCTTGCCTTGCACCTAGTCTTGAACCCTGGTGTGTCCCCTACACACGCACCTAGCCTTGGACCCTGGCGTGTCCCCTACACACGCACCTAGCCTTGGACCTTGGCGTGTTCCCTAAACACGCACCCTGCTTGGATATCTGTCATGCCTCCTTGCCTGAACCCTGGTTTGCCTGCCGGATGCCCGGAACCTGCCGACCGTTGCCAGAGGTCCGGAACCAGATGACTACGGCCTGATGTCCGGAGCTGACGTCCGCAGCCTGATCCCTGGACCCTGTCGGTTTGCCAGCAGTCCGGAGTCCGATGCCATCATGCCATTACCTGTGCCTAGGCGTGCCATCTGGCACGTACCATGTTATGGACCTTGGCGTGCCCACGCGCGCACCTTGCACGTTTTGCTTGTTTTCTCTGTATGTGATCTTGTGTTATTCTAATGAAGATACCTTGCACCTACGTCTAGTCTCGTCTTGCTTCCTGCTCGTCCTTGTCATCAGACACTCGTCTAGTGTCCCCTGAGCCGGCCGTCTGGTCCCAGCAGTTGTGGTGGCTCACCCCCTTGGTCTTGCCCCTGACACTCCCTGTATAGGGGGTGGATTCTCACAAGGTCAGCTCGCCCTCGGTGGGTGGGTGCCACGACCCAGAGGGTCCACTCAAAAAATGGGCTCAGCAGGAGCTGAGTCCGTCACAGTTAATCAGGCCATGGACTCCGCTGGTACCTCGGCTACCCGTCTGATGACCCGTCTGTTACAGAATCTGATCTGCTCTGTCTCCTGGACTCTCCTGAATATGGCGGTACCCCGGCCACTCTTCTGATGTAAATCAGACCTGGCCCTTGACCTCTGGACTCATTTGGAAATGATGGCAGCCAGAGTAAGAAGACTTGCTTGTCTAACCGCAGTCCTCCCCACTGGATCTTCATGTCTCGTTAGCGGCTCCTGTGTCTTGACCGGTGCAGGTGTCCGTTTCAGATGTCGGATCAACATTGTTGGAGTGGTTTGTACTAAACTCTGGTTTCTGCCGAAGAAAATTTTTTTTTTTTCTTCTTTCCAGCCCCGGTGAGAGGGGGCTTAAAGAGGGGGGTACTGTCACGTCTGCCATGTCTGTTTGTCTCAAGAACTCCTGGAGCGATGTGCATGCGCATGTTTTGTCTGCTGTCCTGCATGTTCGCTAGAGCTGTGTGCAGACTCACCTCATGTCTGAGCTGCAGGATCCCTGCGTTTCTGCTCTGCCTTCTGTGATCTTCTCATCATGTCTGGAGTCCTTGATCATGTGATGTTTCTTAAGATCCTGCACTGTCTGGTTCTGCAATCATCTCGTCATGTCTAGAATCCCGGATCATGTGTTCTTCCTAGGATCCTGCACTGGTTGGTTCGGTGATCATCTCGTCATGTCTGAAACCCTGATCATGTGACGTTTCCTAAGATCCTGCACTGTCTGGTTCTGCTATCATCTCGTCATGTCTAGAATCCCGGAAGTTCTCCCCTGGTCCTGACCTGGAGGAGGAGGTGCTATGCCCTATATCAGGCCGCCACTTCCTATGCTCAGGGCCTGATTATTGTGTTGCTTCCCTGCAAGGCTCTGGGTCTGTGGGGTTGCTCCCTCTATTCTGTGCCCTTGCACTTTGCTCTGTAGTGCGTCTCTGCACACGCTCCATGCTCGTATTCCGCCTCTTGTCTTGTGCCATGTCTTGTTGTCTCTCGTGCCATGTTTGTCTTTGCCTTGCTTTGCCTTGTAGTCCTTCTGCTGTTCTTTGTCTTAGTCTGTTTTGCTATGTCTCGCCTTAGCTATGCTTTGACTTGTAGTCCTTCCTTTGTTCTCTGCCTCGCCTGTTTTGCCATGTCTTGCTTTTGCTATGCTTTGACTTGTAGTCCTCCCTGTGTTCTCTGCCTTGCTATTCCTTGCTTTGTGTTCCTCCCTATGGTCTCAGTCTTTGCTTGCTCTTCCTCGCTCTCTCCTATGGTGCTCTGTAGTGCTCCCTGGCACACGCACCATTTCTCCTCTCCTTAGTGCTCGTTTCTTTGTCTAGTCCCAAGGTCTTCCCTTGGCCCGGCTCTGGGCTTCTGCCTACGCTCCGCTGCTAGACTCTGTCCTCGCTCTGACCTGGCTCTGTTTCTGCTTGTGTTCCTTGCCTTGTTCCCTGCCTTGTCCTTGCATTGAACCCCGGCGTGGGTTCCCCTTGGCCGTCTCCTGTGCCGTGGTAAGTGCCACGTGTTTGTGTACAGTCGTGTGTACTGGCCAGTGTGGCGTGCCCCCTGCGTGGCTCCTAGCACGCACCCTTCCTTGTGCCCTGGCGTGGCTCCTAGCACGCACCCTGCCTTGAACCCTGGCGTGGCTCCTAGCACGCACCCTGCCTTGAACCCTGGCGTGGCTCCTAGCACGCACCCTGCCCTGAACCTGGCGTGGCTCCTAGCACGAAGGTTCCTTTGCCCCCTCCTGTGCCTTAGTCGTGCCTCGTGCTGGCGTTACAGCCGTGTGCATTGGCCAGTGAGGTGTGCGTCCCTGCGTAGCTCCTAGCACGCAGCCCTGCTCTGAACCCTGGCGTGTCTCTACACGCACTCTGTCTTGTACCTTGGCGTGTCTCTACACGCACTCTGTCTTGTGCCTTGGCGTGTCTCTACACGCACTCTGTCTTGTGCCTTGGCGTGTCTCTACACGCACTCTGTCTTGTGCCTTGGCGTGTCTCTACACGCACTCTGTCTTGTGCCTTGGCGTGTCTCTACACGCACTCTGTCTTGTGCCTTGGCGTGTCTCTACACGCACTCTGTCTTGTACCTTGGCGTGTCTCTACACGCACTCTGTCTTATACCTTGTACCTTGGCGTGTCTCTACACGCACTGTCTTATTCTATGCTTTGGCGTGGCTACACACGCACCCTGTCTCGTTTGCGAACCTTGGCGTGTCCCCTACACACGCACCTCGCTTTGAACCCTGGTGTGTCCCCTACACACGCACCTTGCCTTGCACCTAGTCTTGAACCCTGGTGTGTCCCCTACACACGCACCTAGCCTTGGACCCTGGCGTGTCCCCTACACACGCACCTAGCCTTGGACCTTGGCGTGTTCCCTAAACACGCACCCTGCTTGGATATCTGTCATGCCTCCTTGCCTGAACCCTGGTTTGCCTGCCGGATGCCCGGAACCTGCCGACCGTTGCCAGAGGTCCGGAACCAGATGACTACGGCCTGATGTCCGGAGCTGACGTCCGCAGCCTGATCCCTGGACCCTGTCGGTTTGCCAGCAGTCCGGAGTCCGATGCCATCATGCCATTACCTGTGCCTAGGCGTGCCATCTGGCACGTACCATGTTATGGACCTTGGCGTGCCCACGCGCGCACCTTGCACGTTTTGCTTGTTTTCTCTGTATGTGATCTTGTGTTATTCTAATGAAGATACCTTGCACCTACGTCTAGTCTCGTCTTGCTTCCTGCTCGTCCTTGTCGTCAGACACTCGTCTAGTGTCCCCTGAGCCGGCCGTCTGGTCCCAGCAGTCGTGGTGGCTCACCCCCTTGGTCTTGCCCCTGACACTCCCTGTATAGGGGGTGGATTCTCACAAGGTCAGCTCGCCCTCGGTGGGTGGGTGCCACAACCCAGAGGGTCCACTCAAAAAATGGGCTCAGCAGGAGCTGAGTCCGTCACACCTGTCTTTTGATGTGCCTGCATCTCACAATATTACTTGTGTATGGTCCAAATAGATATTATTTAGTTAATAGCTGTGCATAATTTTCTATATGTCCCTTTGCCTGTTTCAAGGTTCATTTTCAAGCTGGCCCTTAACATTATATTAAAAGGAGATGTCTGGCATTAGGCTAAAAGTCTGCAGTCATTCTGTGACTGCAGACTTGTGAATCCTCATATCATGCACAATGTGAGCTGTCAGGATTTTCTGATGCTAGAGCTGTGAGCAGCAGACGCGTGACAGTAACAATTTGATTTCCATACATGAGGTCACGTGCAGACTAGCGATAAGTGAACATGATTGGAAAATTTAAAATTTGGCACGAATGTAGCACATTCTAATTCGTGTTTGCCTTCACAAGCATTTTTACTCAAAGTCAGCAAAATTCGGTCACAGTTCGGTAAATTATCACGTTTCCACCAATGCTTTTGTTATTACTTTCACTAAGATACTGGTGCTGTATGATGAGCGTGGGAGTGATAGGGTACGTGCTTGATGACGGGAGGGGAAGGAGTGTGGAGAGGTTAGATGAGCATGTGGAGAGGTTAGCAGAGTGGCACGCTTCTTTTTTTCTTCCCCCATTAACTTTATGTGTGTTGTTTCCGACAGTCAATCAGGATGCATAAACTATTCAGACACAGGGGATTGTGTCATTAGTTGCCGAAATCACATGTCCCTCTCCATATAAAGGGTGGAAAAGTTGTTTTAGTGCCATTTTGTCAGTGTAGCAGCACAGAGGCCGTTCCTGCTGCTGCTACAGGAGAGTCAGAAAGTTATCTACGTGGTTGACAGTCAGTCAGCTAGTTCAGATACATAGGATCATGTGGGGTTGTGAAACTGACCTTCCAGCAGATCAATAATTTTTTCTCATTGTGTGTGACAAAAGAGCACATTTCAGCATATAACTCTTTTGTACTGCTAATATTGTTCTTGAGCCAGGAATCCACATTAAACAAACTAGTTTGTTTCTTGTAATACCGTCTTCCAGAACACAGGCCACATTTCAGTATCTAATCATTTTTTATTCATATTTTTGCTCCGTCCAAGAGTCCACATTTAAATGTCTAAATTGTTTGTTCTAATATAGTGCTCCAGAAAGCAGTGGATATTTCAGTATCTAATCATTTTGTACTGATATTTTTTGCTCCGTCCAGGAGTCTAGATTTGAGAATCGAAATACAAAATGTTTGTGCTAATAGCATGTTCCTGAAACAAAAGCCACATTTAAGTATATAAATATTTAGTGCTACTAGTTTTTCTCCAACCAGGAGTCCACATTTCTGAATCTAAATTGTTTGGACTAATAGCATTCTCTAGAAAGCAGGCTACATTTCAGTATATACATTCTTTGTGCTAATTGCGTGGTCCAGCCAGCAAGCCACATTTCAGCATGGAACAAGGCCTGGGACAGAGCTTGGACCAGCATTTCTAGCTTAAACAGTAACAGGTGGATGAGGGACAGGTGTAGGCCTGGTGGTCAGGGTGCCCTGCCTAATTAGGCAAGAGACATGAAAGAGACCAAGCATGGAGTCCAAACATTTTTAAAAATTAGGGGCAGACACCACTAATGTGGCATCAATTTATTTTAGTTATTTATTATACCCACTTATATAGCGCCATTAATTCCAAAGTGCTTTACAGACATTATCAATTTCCACAGAGTAGAAATAGTACAATGGGGCTCTGACATCCCTTCCACTACAGGAGACCTATCTTAGAGTCTTCACATTTCATAAAATAGTTTGTAACATCAGTAGCAGTAGCAACAGCAGGCACAGAAGTTATGACAAAGGTGTCACAGACTGCAATAACATGAGATCAATGCAGCTCACTAAAAATAACACCATTTCCTAGTCTGCCCAGTCTGTGACTGGGGTGCAAAAATCATTGGCGATCCATGACTCCTTCATCTTGATGAAATTTAGGTGGTCTATACTTTCAAGGGACAAGCGGATGCGCTTATCTGTCAGGACACCACCTACTGCTGACACGTTCTGAGAGAGCACTGTCTGCTGGGCATGACAAAACATCCAAGGCATGCCAGGCAAGCTCAGGCCACAATTTCATTTTTGAAGATGAAAATACAAAGGATCCAAACCCCCTTGATGGCATTGATATTGAGCTCGATATCCTTCTGCATCATCTTCTCCAGTCGTTTATTACGTATCAGATTTGTACTTTGTTCTGCTGGTTTAAAAAATATGTGAAACAACTCACAGAAATTTCTTGTTTTAATTTTTAGCTATCTTACTCACTTTTATGGCGCCATTAATTACACAACACTTCACAGACACTGGCATTGGGGTTAACAATCTAAATTTCCTGTCAATATATCTTTGGAGGGTGGGAGAAATCCAGAGTTCCCAGAGGAAACCCATTCAAACAGAGGAAAAACATACAAACTCCTTGTAGATGTTGTCCTTGATGGGGTTTTAACCCAGGGCCCCAGTGCTGCAAGGCTGCAGTGCTAACTACTAAGCCACCATGCTGCCTCTGCCACTTACATTGCTATTGCTAACGTTTTTGTGCTGATGACTCGACGTTACCAGTGTTGGAAGTCTATAACTGCAATGCACACTGTGTGCTTCACTGCTGTCTTGGGAAAAATCACTTTTAAGATTGTTTATACGTGTGGTTCGTTACTCCAGCATGCGTGCATCCCATTTGAGGATGTGAAGCATCTGGCAAAATTTGGATCTACCAGAGTGGCAACCCAGTAATCAGCACTATTTCTAATCCTAACAATATGGCCAAAAATCATGCTGCAGATAGCACAGCAATAAGGCACTCATGCGTCGGCTGCTTCCATAAGGTCCAAGTACATGGTCTGTTGGTGCAAGGGATAGACTTAAGCTTGCTTCCTCTGTCCTCTTTCGCCAACCACAGATAACAGAGAGGGGATCATTATCCTTGTCATCTCCACACTGTTGTGCGCCAATCACCTCTTCCTACTTATCCTCTCCCATTTATTCCTCGACTCCTGCACCTTTACTAATGGTTTGTCTATTAACTTGAGCCCACACTGATCGTTTTAACCCACCCTGTCATGGCACCCGCCTGTGCGACGACAGTCCAAAAGTTAGAGATATTGTTATCACTTCCGCATCCTCCTCTGCTTCCTCCTCTTCCTCTGCGTCCATCACATCCTCCTGCAGACTATTCAAAGTATACTCCATCATGTAAATGACCGGAATACTGATGCTGATGATGGCAGCATCAGCACTAACCATCTTAGTAGCCATTTCAAAACTGTGAAAAGGTGCAGAACTCCTTCATCTGCCCACTCGTCAAGTGTGATTTGTTACATGTTCGTACTGCTTTGGGCCAGACTATGCAAAATGTCATACTTTACAGTCACTGCACCATGTGCAAAATGGAATTCCACTGTGTCTGCACAGTGCATATCAACTGGTTAAAGAGTAGCCTGAAATACCTTTGTAGTGATGTAAGTCGATCACAGGAGTGGTGTTGACTAGAGTTGAGCGAAACGGGTAGAAAAAATTCAAAAGTCGCCGACTTTTGGCAAAGTCGGGTTTCATGAAACGAAACCCGACCCTAGGATGAGGTCGGCCACGAGGTCGGCGACTTACGTGCCAAAGTCGCGTTTCAAAAGTTTGTTTTGCGCTCTTTTTCAGCCAATCAGGATCCACGGACACTGTGGGCAACGTGATGACATAGGCACGGGTCACCACCATCTTTCAGAAGGGCATGCAAGTGATTGGCTTGCTTTGGTGGGCGTCACAGGGGGTATAAAAGGGCGTGCACGCCGACCGCCATCTTACTTCTGCCGATCTTAGTATAGGGAGAGGTTGCTGCTGATTCTGTAGGGAGAGCGTTAGGCAGGGAAGAAGACAAAAAAACTGCTTCTGCTGCTAGCGATTTGGCCTGCACAACACACAAGTCACTGTGTGTGCAGTGCAAGGGGAGGCTATATTGTGGTGTATCAGTGGTGTTGGTTGTTGGGCTGCCTTTTAAGGCTTCCTGACACACTGGCATTGCTGTTTACCCACTGCTCCGCAAACTGCTTTTTTAAAAGCAATCCAATCTCCCTTATCCTCTCGTCACTTTGGTCACAGGCAGCTGTGCCATCGAGCGTGTCACATAGCGCTCATATATCAGTGGGCCTCACACCATCCACAAGTGTCCAGTGTCCAAAAGTGTACGCAGAGATTCAAAATCTCCATTATCCTCTCGTCACTTTGGTCACAGGCAGCTGTGCCATCGAGCGTGTCACATAGCGCTCAGATATCAGTGGGCCTCACACAATCCACAAGTGTCCAGTGTCCAAAAGTGTACGCAGAGATTCAAAATCTCCATTATCCTCTCATCACTTTGGTCACAGGCAGCTGTGCCATCGAGCGTGTCACATAGCGCTCAGATATCAGTGGGCCTCACACCATCCACAAGTGTCCAGTGTCCAAAAGTGTACGCAGAGATTCAAAATCTCCATTATCCTCTCATCACTTTGGTCACAGGCAGCTGTGCCATCGAGCGTGTCACATAGCGCTCAGATATCAGTGGTCCTCACACAATCCACAAGTGTCCAGTGTCGAAAAGTGTACGCAGAGATTCAAAATCTCCATTATCCTCTCGTCACTTTGGTCACAGGCAGCTGTGCCATCGAGCGTGTCACATAGCGCTCAGATATCAGTGGGCCTCACACCATCCACAAGTGTCCAGTGTCCAAAAGTGTACGCAGAGATTCAAAATCTCCATTATCCTCTCGTCACTTTGGTCACAGGCAGCTGTGCCATCGAGCGTGTCACATAGCGCTCAGATATCAGTGGGCCTCACACCATCCACAAGTGTCCAGTGTCCAAAAGTGTACGCAGAGATTCAAAATCTCCATTATCCTCTCGTCACTTTGGTCACAGGCAGCTGTGCCATCGAGCGTGTCACATAGCGCTCAGATATCAGTGGGCCTCACACAATCCACAAGTGTCCAGTGTCCAAAAGTGTACGCAGAGATTCAAAATCTCCATTATCCTCTCGTCACTTTGGTCACAGGCAGCTGTGCCATCGAGCGCGTCACATAGCGCTCAGATATCAGTGGGCCTCACACCATCCACAAGTGTCCAGTGTCCAAAAGTGTACGCAGAGATTCAAAATCTCCATTATCCTCTCGTCACTTTGGTCACAGGCAGCTGTGCCATCGAGCGTGTCACATAGCGCTCAGATATCAGTGGGCCTCACACAATCCACAAGTGTCCAGTGTCCAAAAGTGTACGCAGAGATTCAAAATCTCCATTATCCTCTCGTCACTTTGGTCACAGGCAGCTGTGCCATCGAGCGTGTCACATAGCGCTCAGATATCAGTGGGCCTCACACCATCCACAAGTGTCCAGTGTCCAAAAGTGTACGCAGAGATTCAAAATCTCCATTATCCTCTCGTCACTTTGGTCACAGGCAGCTGTGCCATCGAGCGTGTCACATAGCGCTCAGATATCAGTGGGCCTCACACCATCCACAAGTGTCCAGTGTCCAAAAGTGTACGCAGAGATTCAAAATCTCCATTATCCTCTCGTCACTTTGGTCACAGGCAGCTGTGCCATCGAGCGTGTCACATAGCGCTCAGATATCAGTGGTCCTCACACAATCCACAAGTGTCCAGTGTCCAAAAGTGTACGCAGAGATTCAAAATCTCCATTATCCTCTCGTCACTTTGGTCACAGGCAGCTGTGCCATCGAGCGTGTCACATAGCGCTCAGATATCAGTGGGCCTCACACCATCCACAAGTGTCCAGTGTCCAAAAGTGTACGCAGAGATTCAAAATCTCCATTATCCTCTCGTCACTTTGGTCACAGGCAGCTGTGCCATCGAGCGTGTCACATAGCGCTCAGATATCAGTGGGCCTCACACAATCCACAAGTGTCCAGTGTCCAAAAGTGTACGCAGAGATTCAAAATCTCCATTATCCTCTCGTCACTTTGGTCACAGGCAGCTGTGCCATCGAGCGTGTCACATAGCGCTCAGATATCAGTGGGCCTCACACAATCCACAAGTGTCCACTGTCCACAAGTGTGTGCAGAAATTCTAAAACTCCCCTGTCCTATAGACACCTTGTACCTTGTTTTACATTACTATATAGTTTGTTGGATTTTGTCTACATTTCTACCAAAAATGAGGAAGGCTGGTGGAAGAGGCCGTGCAATTGGGCGGGGGTTGGCAGCTGGTAATGATGGTGTTGGTGGTGGATCTGATGGTAGTGGCAAGAGCAAAATAGGACCGAATGCAGGAGGTGCTGACCCTGCGTCATCGTCTGGCTACATAAGGCCTCGAACGCTTAGTTTTCTAGGAGTTGGCAAACCGCTTTTAAAGGCAGAGCATCAGGAAAAAGTTTTGTCTTACATTGCTGACTCAGCCTCCAGCTCTATCGCCTCCTCTTCTTCAGTTGTAAAAAGTAAAAGCACTGAGTCGTCATTGGAGGCTCATGTTCATGAACCACACCTTTCCTTGTGTCCTTCACCCCAACCAAGATTGAAGGATGACGCAGGCCATACTACTGATTACTCCATGGAGCTGTTTTCACATACCATGCCTGGATTATCAAGTGAAATGGTGAATTACCCAGGCCAAGATGAATCTGACATGGAGTGCACTGATGCACAGCCGCTGATGGATGATTCTGCTGGTACATTCACTCAGAGCACTACATTGTCCTCACAGTGTACAGAGCCAGATTCTGACCCTGATGAGACTCAGGTGCCCCTTCCCGCACACTATACCACCATACACGGTGACACAGAGGAAGGTGCACATGACATAGAAGAGGAGGTGATGGATGACCCAGTTGTTGACCCAGATTGGCATCCATTGGGGGAAGAGGGTGCTGCTTCCAATAGCTCAGATGAGGAGCATCCACAGCAGACATCGACATCGCAACAGCTGTTATCTGGCAGGCCCGGAGCACTCCAAAGACAGGTTCCAAACATCAAAAGAGTTGCTGGACAGCTTGTCCAGAGGGTCAAAAGATCACAGCGTGCTAGGCCGCAAAATGTCTGCCAAAGTAGGAAGAGTGCAGTGTGGCACTTTTTTGAACAAAATCCTCATGATCAGGCCAAGGTTATCTGTAAGAAGTGCGCAAAGACCTTTAGCCGAGGGAAAAATCTGAAAAATTTGAATACCAGTTGCATGCTTAGACATTTAACCAGCATGCACTTGCAAGCGTGGACAAAACACCAAACCTCAAGTGCCACATGTGCAACTGATCACAACGAAGGTAGTCAGCAACGCTACATTGTTTCCCCCACTGTAAGCCCACCGGTTAGCACAGCAGCAAATGTTGAGGTGTCGTTGCAAGGCCACAGCAGTCAGGGAATCCCACTGTTATATCAACGAAATACTGATTCTAGGCCATCAGAAAGAACACCAACTCCATCACCATCATCAACCCTCTCTCAGTCCGCCCTGTCCACCGCTACTTCCACCATATGCAGCTCTCAAGTCCAGCTCACCCTCCCAGACACTATGAGTAGGTCAAGAAAGTACTCAGTCTCTCATCCGCGTACACTGGGTTTGAACGCCCACATTGCCAAACTAATCTCGTTTGAGATGATGCCCTTTCGGTTGGTGGAAAGCACAGCTTTCCGCGAACTCATGGCCTATGCAGTACCACGCTATGACCTACCCAGTCGCCACTTCTTCTCTCGCAAAGCCATCCCAGCCCTCCACCATCATGTGAAAGACTGCATTGTCCATGCACTCAAGCAGTCAGTGAGCGGAAAGGTGCACCTCACAACTGATGCATGGTCCAGTCGGCATGGCCAGGGCCGTTACGTGTCCATCACTGCGCACTGGGTTAATGTGGTGGATGCAGGGTCCACAGGGGACATCGGTGGTGGGACAGTGCTGCCTAGCCCACGGTATAGGAAACAGTTGGCTGTAGGCGTTCGACCCTCCTCCTCCTCCTCCAGAAGCGAAAGCTCGTCCACAGAGCGCAGTCGTACGAGCACTCCATCTGCAGCTCCCACTGTTGCACACGATGTGTCCCCCTATCGAGCAGCTAGTGGAAAGCGTCAGCAGGCTGTGTTGCAGATGATGTGTTTGGGCGACAGACACACCGCCGAGGTGCTGGCCGAGTACTTGAAGCGACAAACTGAGTCATGGCTGGGCAGTGTACATCTTGAGGCAGGCAAGGTAGTTAGTGATAACGGCCGTAATTTTGTGGCAGCCATAGCCCTTTCAAAACTCAGCCACATTCCTTGCTTGGCTCACACCTTGAACCTGGTGGTGCAGTGCTTCCTCAAAAATTATCCGGAGTTAACAGCCCTGCTCCAGAAGGTGCGAAGACTGTGCGCGCACATCCGCCGGTCGCCTGTACACTCCGTTCGTATGCAGAAGCTGCAGCGATTGCTCCACCTTCCCAACCACCGCCTCATTATCGACATTGCAACAAGGTGGAACTCCACCCTGCACATGGTGGAGCGGCTGTGCGAGCAGAGGCAGGCCATAATGCATTTGTGGGAGGATACACGGCCAGGCACTTTGAGAGCAGACATGGAGTTGACAGGCGTGCAGTGGTCGAAGCTGAAAGACCTTTGTAAAGTCCTTCAGTGTTTTGAGGAATGCACACGGCTGGTAAGCGCAGACGACGCCATCCTAAGCATGAGCATCCCACTTATGCGTCTGCTCATGCAAACTTTGACGCACCTTAAGGAGCAGGCGTCTGCAGCCAATGTTGATGAGGAGGAAGAGGAGGAGGGAATCCTTGATGACATTCAGCCATTGTCTGCTCAGGGACCTCTCCTGGACGAGGTGGAGGAAGAAGAGGAGGAGGAGGAGGATGATGGGGATGATTACTTAGGGGAGGAGGATGCATCTCGTGGGGCAAGTGAAAATGTTGGAGTGGCAAGGTCTGGTACAGGTTTTGTGCGTGACTGGAGGGATGTGGATTTGCCAGAAAGTGCTCCTCCACCCAGCACTCGCAGTGCATCATTGACACCGGGAACATTGGCCCACATGTCAGATTATGCCTTGCGGATCCTAAAAAGGGACCCCCGCATTGCCAAAATGATGAACGATGACGACTACTGGTTGGCCAGCATCCTGGATCCACGCTATAAAGGCAAATTACAAAACATCATGCCACAGGAGAACCATGACCTAATATTGGCTAATAAACAAGCAACTCTGGTAAATCGGTTGCTTGAGGCATTCCCAGCACACAGCAGCGGTGATGGTTCTCACACGAGCCGTACGGGCCGGGGGCAGCTTGGCAGAGGTGTTCGTGGTGCACACAGCAGAAGTGGCGTTGGAGACAGGGGTTTCATGACAATGTTGTGGACTGATTTTTCAAATACCGCTCACACAACTGGTAATACTGCATCGATGGAAAGTGACAGGAGACAGCAGTTGTCAACTATGGTTACAAACTACTTTTCCTCCCATATCGATGTTCTCCCACACAGGTCATTCCCCTTTGACTATTGGGCCGCTAAACTGGACACCTGGCCTGAATTGGCCCAATATGCCTTACAGGAGCTCGCTTGCCCAGCTGCAAGTGTGCTATCGGAAAGAGTCTTCAGTGCAGCTGGATCAATCCTGACAGAAAAAAGGACCCGTCTGTCAGCCCAAAATGTGGATGATCTAACCTTCATTTAAATGAACCACGCATGGGTTTCCAAGGATTTTGTCCCACCTTCCCCTGATGACACATAGGGTGACAGAAAAATGGCTTGCTTCGGTCCACCTCTTCCTGGGACTTGACCTATTTCGCCTTTTGCATCAGCTGAATGTCCAACATCAACATATGCCACTTTCTAAAACTCCATAACTGTGCTGCCTCCCCCCCATGGCCGGGGTCACCACCTACCGCACGACACCGTGCGAGCGCCGTTGCCCTGGACAGGTGGGTAGGCCGACTCTTGGGCGCGGGCACTGGCACAGGGTCCCTCATAGTGCAATCAAGTGTCTCTGACGGTGGTGGTGCACACCCGCCGTCAGACACACCGCTGTACTATGAGGGGCCCAGTGCCAGTACCGACGCCCACGAGTGGGCCCCCCTTGCTTGGCCAGGGCCCCAGCATTTGCAATCTTTACCTCTCCCTGCTCCTCCGCTGTGTAATCTGGGCCGTCAAATCCATACTGTGCCTGACACCGTCTGAGCCTGCCTCCTGAGACATATATTTTGAATGTGTACGCTATCCATACATGTTATCCAGGGATACGGTACCCTTTCTAACCTTTGTGCAATGACGTGCAATCCATACTGGGCCTAACACCGTCTTAGCCTGCCTCATGCTGTATAGACATATATTTTGAATGTGTACGCTATCCATACATGTTATCCGGGGATACGGTACCCCTTCTAACCTTTGTGCAATGACGTGCAATCCATACTGGGCCTAACACCGTCTGAGCCTGCCTCATGCTGTATAGACATATATTTTGAATGTGTACGCTATCCATACATGTTATCCGGGGATACGTTACCCTTTCTAACCTTTGTGCAATGACGTGCAATCCATACTGGGCCTAACACCGTCTGAGCCTGCCTCATGCTGTATAGACATATATTTTGAATGTGTACGCTATCCATACATGTTATCCAGGGATACGGTACCCTTTCTAACCTTTGTGCAATGACGTGCAATCCATACTGGGCCTAACACCGTCTGAGCCTGCCTCATGCTGTATAGACATATATTTTGAATGTGTACGCTATCCATACATGTTATCCGGGGATACGGTACCCCTTCTAACCTTTGTGCAATGACGTGCAATCCATACTGGGCCTAACACCGTCTGAGCCTGCCTCATGCTGTATAGACATATATTTTGAATGTGTACGCTATCCATACATGTTATCCGGGGATACGGTACCCCTTCTAACCTTTGTGCAATGACGTGCAATCCATACTGGGCCTAACACCGTCTGAGCCTGCCTCATGCTGTATAGACATATATTTTGAATGTGTACGCTATCCATACATGTTACCCGGGGATACGGTACCCTTTCTAACCTTTGTGCAATGACGTGCAATCCATACTGGGCCTAACACCGTCTGAGCCTGCCTCATGCTGTATAGACATATATTTTGAATGTGTACACTATCCATACATGTTATCCGGGGATACGGTACCCTTTCTAACCTTTGTACAATGACGTGCAATCCATACTGGGCCTAACACCGTCTGAGCCTGCCTCATGCTGTATAGACATATATTTTGAATGTGTACGCTATCCATACATGTTATCCGGGGATACGGTACCCTTTCTAACCTTTGTGCAATGACGTGCAATCCATACTGGGCCTAACACCATCTGAGCCTGCCTCATGCTGTATAGACATATATTTTGAATGTGTACGCTATCCATACATGTTATCCAGGGATACGGTACCCTTTCTAACCTTTGTGCAATCACGTGCAATCCATACTGGGCGTGAGAACGGCTGGCGAGCTGTTAAGCAAGCTACAGCACCTGTCCAGACAAGTACAGGGATTCCCTAGCGAGGAGACTTATTTGATTGTTTTCAATGTTGGGACAGCAATTTTTGGGGAGCACTATACTCTGGAGAATGATAGATGGGGCCCACCATACACTGGAACATTCCAAAGGTGGACATCAGACACTGGAGCAGCATTTACAGGGCCCATTATACACTAGAGCATTAGAAATGGGGCCCATTATGTTTGGAGCATTATTTGGGCCCATAAGACAGTGGAGCTTCATCCATGGGGACCAACATATACTGTAGCATTATGTGGAGCTCATCATATACTGTTTCAAACATTATATGGGACCAATGATTTTGTATGGAGAAATAGATGGGCCTCGTCATGAGATGCAAAAAGTGAGGTATTTTTCATTGTACTATACCGCTATTTCTCTGCCGTATCGGAGCATGATGAGTTGTGGTATGTGTTAAAGGGGCGCTCTTTCGCCCAGGGCACATGAAAACCTGCAGCCAGCCCTCCCCCCCCACAAATTTAGCCAAATAACCCCCATTTTTCAGTGTGTAACTTGTATTATGAAGTTAATTAAGGTTGACAAGCTTAAGTAAGAAGAATGATGGCATTCAAATGGGCACTGTATGTGTGTTTCCTGTCCTCCTCTCACTGCCGACTTTTATTCCCCATTGACTTACATTGGGTTTCGTGTTTCGGGACGACCCCGACTTTTCCCTATAATCGGACGATCTTGCTCGACCCGACTTTTGGAAAAGTTGGGTTTCACGAAACGAAACGCGACCCTAAAAAACCAAAAGTCGCTCAACTCTAGTGTTGACGCCAGAAATGAACACACAGTGGCTGTGCTTTCTGCAGCAGTGCATCCAGGCTGGGATAGTGGCATAGAAATTGCTGTACCACCAGGTTGAGGATGTGAGTCATGCAAGGCACGTGTGTGAGGTTGCCCTAGCATAGGTCCGCCACCAGGTTCAGACTTTTATCATATATGGTCTTCACTGATCCCAGGTTCTCTGGAGACAGCCATTGCTCAAACTCGTTCTGGATAGCTGGCCACAATGCTTGAGCTGTGTGACTGAATTCTACAAGGCATATTAATTTAAACACTGCCTGATTGCAGTTTTCCCTGGTCACAGTACAGAGGTGGGAGTATTGTCTCTGCGCTATTGGAAGGTGTGTCTCATTAAGGGAGAGGGTGAGGGCAAAGGTGGAGGCCCTTCAGGAGGTGGAGGAGGAAGGAGCAGTAGGGGAAAGGTTAGATACAGAGGTTTGTCCCACAGCCTTGGGGATTCCCTGATTTGGTGTCTAGTTACATCTTGGTGTCTAATGTTTTAGTTCACAATCCCTTGGTGTGTAGTGGTTTATTTCTCCAAAACTTGGTGTTTAGTAGTTTATTTCTCCAAGCTCTGTTATCTAGAAGTTTATTTCTCCTTCTTCTGGTGTGTAGTGATTTAGTTATTCAACAATAGGGGTTAGTAGTTTATGTCTTTTACTTTTATTACTTCAAGCCCTCTTGTCTAGTAGTTTAGCTCGCCATCTTCTGGTGTGTAGTGGTTTAGTTATCAAACCCTGGGTGTTTAGTAATGTAGTTCTCCAACCCCTGTTGTCTAGTAGTCTAGTTCTCCTTCTTATGGCATGTAGTGGTTTAGTTCTCCATCCCCAAGCGCTACGAAAACCTTGGGGATTTAAAGGCTTGTGGAGCAGCCCCTTCCCAGCCTTCCCTGAAAGCCACCAAAGTCACCCAGAGCCCAGTCAGCGAGATGTAACGTTCCTGTCCATGCTTGCTCCTTCAGGTGTCAGTGTTGAAATGCACCCTGTCAGACAAAGATTTTTTTCAAGGAATGGGTAATGTTGTCTGCAACATGCTGGTGTATCGCAGGCACATCTTTCTTAGAGAAGTAAAGGTGACTGGGCAACTGGTAATAGAGGACTGCGACGGCCATCAGCTTTCGGAAACCGTCTGTACCGACACGGTGGAAAGGCTATATTTCTGTGGCCAACAGATTGGCTAACCAATTAGTCAAGGATTCAATCCATTTATCACAGAGATCACAGAGATGTTTGGAGCAAAAAGCAACCAGCTGGCCCCTATCGTCCATGCAATTACACGATTGGGCAGCCATCAACCGAGGAGGGCGCAGGATGTTCCCAATAATTATTTATCAGAAAGCTAACAGTGAGCATACAGCATATACACCTCCGGACTACAATGCATAGAATATGTGTATGTACTGCGGTACTATCAATGCTAACTGCATGATAACCCCACGCTACTCGCTACCACCACCCACTCTTTTTTTTTTATGTAAAAATAAATACAGACCAAATGAATGTCATTCTTCTTTTGAGATCCACAACATCATGGTCTTCCATCCCTTCTCTCTCAGAGTAGCAGTCATATAATATCCCCCCACGCTCACCCACCCAGTTCCTTGACCACTTTACTGCCTTGCTGCCACACTTCATGTACTCAGTGTTGCCAACCTTTATCGTGGAAAAGTTCAACTGACCCACCTTCCCAACTAAATCCCAACTTCTATCTCTACCCATTTCTTATGGCCTCTCACAACTTTCAACCTTTAAGACACAAAAAAGGTAACGTTCCTGATCTGGTCTTTGTTCGACTCTGTTCAATCTCCTACCTAGAGAACTTACCTCTTCTCATTTCTACCCCAAGAAATTAGGACTAACCACAACTTACACATTGTTGGGTGCGCTCTAAAAACACATCTGTTTAGTGCGGTCTATCACATTCACTAATCAAGTCCTTTATATGTACTGTATATATAGCCTATTCTCTCCTTCTCTGAACATAATTCACCATCAAACTCAACCGCACCCAAAAGCACTACAACTATTTGCTGGTGACTACCTCAAGCAGCCTTTATCTACCCCCATTTCCTCAAGATGGCTGGACCATCATTGTAAATAAGCACCTGTACTTAGTGTCACCCCCACCTCATCATAAATTGTAAGCCCTTACCAGCAGGGTCGTCTTTATGCTTGAATTAATTATTGGATTATCGATAACTTTGCAACTTATGACTGTTTTTTATGAACTGCTGACAAGTAAAGATCTGCCGAATATGTTTGCACTATATAAATCAAGGTAATTATTATTATCAGATTGAAGATGGTGAAGTTTAAGCTCTTAGCTTTGCCATGTGTAGGAGGAAACAATCTTTTACATGACCACAACTGCACGAACGAGGGCTGACTGCTGTGTTGAGAAAGGGTGGAGTACAGTGAACACGACAAACTGCTGTACTGTGAGTGAGGTGAAGGCGCGGATGTTATGGTGGATTGAGAAAGATGCGATGTGCTTGGTGTCTGAGATTCATCAAAAAGCAATAGTTTTATGTCCATTTCTGTAACAGCTGATGGGCTCTCACTCACCACGACTGTAGACAATTGGAGGTTTTGCAGACGGTGAACTGTGCGAGACCACTAGCCATGGTGCTGGAGGAGAAAAAAGCAGCAGGTGTGGTTAATAATGCGTCTGGTGGTTGGCGAGATGCGCTAGTCCGCATTTTAGGGCAGTGAAGTTCCAAGACTAACTCATGTTGATCGCTCATGTTGCTGTTCATGCATGTAATAGGCAAATTATTTAATTTTTTGCCTCCACTCTGTCTTACAAAGTTGACAGATAATGTGGGTTGGGTCATCCTTTGTGGTCTCAAAAAGGGGCCAGGCTAGCCAACCCCTGCCATCTTTTCTTACCAGTGACAGCTGCTTGCCACAGCCAGACTGTGACTGAGGATGTTGTCCTTGTCATGGTTGCATCACTCACTGTCTGTATAGGAAGGTGCAATGTAACCTACTCGTCTTTCTCCTCCTCCACCTCCTCTGATTAGCTACTAAGCTGCATTCCTCTGGGTTCACACCACGTGGGATCTACAACTTATTCATCACATCATCCTTTCTGTTCTCCTATTCCTCTCCCTGAGAATCACCCTCTTCCTCTTCACAGTACAATCTAAATGCACCTCAGGTATCTGAGTCTCATCAGGATCACCTCCACCCCTTGGGGTTAACGCTTGGACCTAACTTCATCCTGACCCAGATCCAACTGCAAAGAATTTTGCCCATCAGTGTAGATGCTTTCCTCCTCTTGAGTCTGTGAATCTTTGGTGCAGACTTCTGAAGCCCATGGAATAGAATGGGAAAACAGCTTTGAAGACTCGTCCATCTATGGATCCTCACAGTAAGCTGAGCGGTTGGAGAGATGTGACTTGGGGGAAATAAGGGTAATTGGGGTGCCACTTATGAGGACTGTACTGTGCGTGGTGTTAAGGTGTAGGAAGAGGAGAAGAGGTCACTTGAAACAGAGTTTGCCATCAACTGGAGCACATACTGGCCCTCATCTACAAGGCATACCCCTCTGCAGCTGCAAAAAGGCAATCGAGTAGCCTGTACAGCAACAGATGTTGTCAAAATGCTGCACAATTACTCACTGCAACAAAACAAACCTACTTCTCATCTCTCATATCATCCTTGTCTCACAACACTAAACATCTATTCAGTACTTTCAATTCTCTCTTCATCCACCAGCTCCCCCTCCCTATCCACTCATCTCATCTGAAGACTTTGCCTCATTCTTTAAGCAGAAGATTGACAGCATAAGGCAAAGCTTTTGCCTAAAGTTCCCACAGCCCCAAATCAACTTATCCACCATCATGGAAGATCAATTTTCCTCTTTACTCTCCAAATCATGTCTCATCACCTGTCACCTTGATCCAATGCCTCCCCACCTCTTTCCAAACCAAACAGCAGTCTTCATCCCTAAACTAACTCACCACTTTAACCTATCACTAACAACTGTTGTCTTTCCCTCATGCTTCAAACATTCCTCTATAACATCCATCTTCAAAAAGTCCTCTCTTGACACATACTTTGTGTGTAGCTATCACCCCATATTACTTCTCCCCTATGCATCAAAAATTGTGGAACAATACCATAATTTTGAACTGTCCTCAAACTTCTCCTCCTACTCCCTCTTTGACCGATTACAATCTGTCTTAAGACTGCACCATTCCACTGAAACTGCCCTGAAATTCCCTCTTACTACAGACTCTCTCGTCTCTTGGCATCACAGACTTGGCCGCATCTTGAATTTCCTCATACCTAACAGACAAGACATTCTATGTCCCCCACTCACACACCATCTCCTCATTTCGCCCCCTATCTGTCAGTGTCCCCCAAGGTGCAGTTTTAGGACCACTGCTCTTCTTCTTCTGCACCTTCAGCCTGGACATGTCATGGAGTCTCACAGCTTTCAGTATCACCTCTATGCTGATTACACACAGATCTACCTCTCTGGACCTGATATCACCTCCTTACTAATCAGAATCCCACAATGTCAGTCATTTATTTCATTTTTTTTCTCTGCTAGATTTCTAAAACTTAACATGGATAAAACCAAATTCATCATCTTTTCACCATCTCATTCAATCCCCCAACTGACCTATCCATCTAAGTAAATTGCTTGACTCTACTCTCTGCTTCCAATCTAAGATCCAAGCCTTTTCCCCTTCCTGCCGACTCAAACTCCAAAATATCTCCTGAATCCACAGATTCATCAACGAGAACCTGCAGAAACATTAGTGCATGTCCTCTTCAACTCCAACCAACTACTGCAACCTCCTGCTTTGTGGTCTCCCTTCTAACACTATCACACCCATCCAATCTATCTTGACTTATCCACTTGTCACCCTGCTACTCCCCAGCTTCTCCCGTCTGTCAATCCCTGCACTGGATCACCATTGCCCAAAGACTCCTGTTAAGTTTGGCATACAAAGCGATCCAAAACCTGTCTCCTCCATACATCTGTGACCTAGTCTCCTGTTACTTACCAGCACCAGCACGCAACCTCCGATTGTCACAACATTTTCTTTTCTACTTCCCTTTTATCTCCTCTTCCCACAATCACATACTAGACTTCTCCCATATATCCCCTCTTCTCTGGAACTGTGAACCCCAACTTATCATACTCTCACCTACCATGGGAACTTTCAAAAGGAACTTGAACAAATACCTCTTCCGACAAGCCTAAAATCTACACTAACCATCTCTCCACCATACTGCTGCACAAGCAGCTCTACCTTCCCCTTTTGTATCCTCATCTATCCTTTGTAGACTGTGATCTCTCATGGGCAGGGTCCTCTCTTTTTCAAGTAATAGTCAGTGACTTGTATTGTTTAAGATTATTGTACTTGTTTTTGCTACGTACGCCCTTTTAACATAATTAGCACAATAAAAATAAATAATAATACCGCTGTGCAGCTGCCAAAGAATAATAATAATGATAATAATAAATTTTATTTCTATAGCGCCGACGTATTCTGCAGCACTTTACATTTCAGAGGGGACTTGTACAGACAATATACATTATAGCATAACAATAATCACATAGATCATAACAGATGCCAAGAGGAATGAGGGCCCTGCTCGCAAGCTTACAATCTATGAGGAAAAAAGGGGAGACACGAAAGGTGGGTGGTAACAGTTGCCCTGATTGTATGGACCAGCCGTAATGGTAAGTGTGTAACAGTACGGATGCATAGGGTTAATGGATGCATAAAGCATGTGGGAACATGATGCGGGGAACCTGGTTATGGTAAATAAAGGGAGTCGCTTAACTGAAGTTTTAAAAAAAAATGTGCAATTATATTTTTTCTACTATGGGAAATTGATGACTCTTTAATGGTGTGTTATTTTGAGAAATGTTTGTACTCCAAGTTGGGTCTCCATGTGTGTTGCCTGTAGCACTAGGGCTCCCAGATTGACAGACTTGCAATTACATTCAATCAACTACCTGTGTTACTTTCCATAAATTTTTATAACATTTGTGTATACCAAGCTAATAAATTTGTCACCTAAGTGTAGATGATCAAAAATCATGCTTAAGCTGATGCATGAGGTATCAGGGCTTCCAGCACAGCAGGCTTACACTGGTCGCTCAACCACCTCATCTTAGTTTAAATTTCAATTCAAAGTTGAAAATGCTGGCCCAGACCCTGATACCTCATGCATTGACCCATGGCTAACTGCTGGTATGCCATTATCAAGTTTGTACTATGGGTCAATTGATGCCACTTACCCATGGCTAACTGCTGGTATGCCATTATCAAGTTTGTACTATGGGTCAATTGATGCCACTTTTTTGAGTGTATTTCCCTAATTTGAGCTTTTTGGACAGCTTTTTGACCCCCCCTCAAAGGTGTTGTGTATGCATTTGGCTTTGTCTCCAATTGATTTCAATGAGGTTCGGAGCCGTTCGGTGTACTGTTTGGCCAACATCGCTCCGTTCGCTGACTTCAAACCAAACCGTACCTTGAAAGGATCACTCATCTCTAGTGCCGACTAGACATGTGCAGGTTCGCTCAATGCACGTGTATTCAGTGGGGTCAGACAAATCTAGATGGAATGTGGATGCAGTCACATTATCACTCACTCTTGATGCAGGCATTTAGGGAATACTCAAAGTGACCATTGAGCGAGATGTGAGGATTTACAAGTCTACAGTCAATTAGAGTAACTGTAGACATGTAGACTAGGTCTGGACAACTTCTTCAATAATGGTCAAACCCATCAGCTGTGCAGCAACTGGCCACAACTATTGTGTATGGAGGCCTCCTGACTTTCCCACTGAAATGATGTTGTTTGAGGAAAACAAGGAAAGGCATGTTAAAATTCAATGTGAAATCTTTTTATTCTCAGAGAAGATAAGCCACAGCAAGAGGTGTTAAAGAACAGACTACAAAGTTCAAAGAAATAGAAAAGTAACCAAGCTGTGGGATACGAGGGCTCATATCTGTGCTCTACTTTCTCAGAGGAAACTGCTTGTCACCGTTTTTTTGTACTTTATAGGGTCTTTGTGCCTATTGTGTGAGACACACACATCAGGGTGAAACAGATAATGAGATTCTAGGATGGAGTAGAACAAATTATTATTAAAATGATAGAAAACAGAAGTGGAAAGAACAATCACAAAAACTGGGATTTTAATTATTTTTAATAAATGAGCGCATACATAGAGAATTCATGCTGATTTACAATTAGCTTTTACATGCTGTATAAACTAATTATATTTAGGACTAAAATACCCAAAAATCAAAGATTGTTATAGTGACAATGGAAACAAAGAGTGTTTTGAACATGGGTTCATTTTAGAATCCGAATGCTTTAAAATCCCAACAACTTGATCATCATAGGGGTCATCCTAATGTCACTCAATGCTGGTGCCCATTAGTTCTGAAATCTCTACAGCAACTGTGAATAAAGATAATATAGACAGTGGAAAACCAAAATTAACAGTATTTCTTCAATGCATGTTTTCCCTCTGAATATGAGAAATTAGATAGCTTGCAGGGGTCAGTGATTCAGTTCAGTAAAGGGGAGAATGATCCATCGACTAATCCAGCTTTGGCTTTCGAAATTTGGTCTCCTGAAGGATCTGTGATAGAAATAAGTCTTGTAGGTACAATAAGCAGGGTGGTTATTTCCTACACAGTGCACAAAAGTGGAGTAGTAGTGTCTATAAAAACATCTGTCATTGATTACATACTAGTCTAAGAAACTTTGTAATACGGTATATCTTAATAGGGAAATCTGCTTTTTCCCCCATTTATAAGCCACTTATTGTCCTCCTGCCCTCTGAACTAATCTAAAAATGCAACTAAAATTTATCACAAACAAGATAAGCTTTCAGTTCACCAAAGATGTTAAATTAAAGTTGCTAATTGAAATCTATGGAGGGAGGTAGCATAGCGGGAATCCCAGTGAAAGAGAAAAATAGCAAGACACACAGAACCACACTGCTCCTTTCTGCTACACCACCACCACCATCAACAGATACACCGGCACAACCATGGCCACATCCACATCCCCTATTTGATACTCTTCTCATTTTTGGAAGTGGTATTTCTTCACACTACTTCCCGAGAGATAGCAGAAAAGTAGTTTTATTTTTTCTGCCACACTACTCGCATAGACACTATAGACACAGTAGTACAATTAAATTATTTGTTTTGCCTACAAATGGCAAAGGGACGGCTGCATAGTACTATAACTTTTTTTTGTACCAAAAATGGTAAGACAAGACTGTTTAGTAGATTTATTTTTTTTTGCCACAGTACTTGTATAGACACAGCGGTACAGTAAAATTATTTGTTTGGAGTACAAATGGCAAAGAGGCAGCTGATGAATACAATAAGTTTTTTGTACCATAAATAGCAAAGACACGACTGTTTAGAAGATTATTTTTTTTTGCCACACCACTTGTAACGTCACAGCGGTACAGTAAAAAACATTTTTTGGCCTACAAATGGAAAACAGACAGTGGCAGAGTACAATAACTTTTTGGACCACAAATGGCAAAGACATGAGTGCAGGGTAGAATTATTTTTTGGCCACAATACTAGTATTGTTTGGCTCAAAATGGCCAAAAGATGGCTGCTGAGATTTATTTATTTGCCACACTAGTTGTAGAGAAATAGGGAGACAGTAAAATAATATGTTTAGCCTACAAATTCCAAAGAGGTGGCTACTGAGATTTATTTATTTCTCACACTAGTCGCAGACACAGCAATTCAGTAAAATTATTTGTTTACCCTACAAATGTCAATGAGACGGCAGCAGAGCATAATTAATCTTTATGTACACTGCTCTTACAGACACAGCTACAGAGTACACACAGCGGCTTTTGGCACAGTACTCTCACAGATTTGGGTACAGAGTACACACAGTGGCTTAAAGGCACATTACTCCCACAGATATGATTGCAGAGTACACACAGCGGCAAAAAGGCTCAGTAGTCCCACAGACAAGGTTGCAGAATACACACAGCAGATATTTGGTAAAGTACTCCCACAGACATGAATGTCGAGTACACACAGTGGCTTTTTGGCAAAGTAGTCTCACAGGTGGGAGTAATTACGCAAGTCACAAATGTTTATTCACAACAAAACAAATTTTGGGGAAAACTTGGCAAAGCCGGCTAATTTGAAATGTAAAAAAATCATTTATCTCTAGTTAGAACTACTGCAGGTTGTATACAGGGACAACACCATTGCAGCAGAGGATTGAATTCTAGTAAAGATAAGAACGCCTTTAAAAAAAGAAGGTTGTATCTTTTGTATGGTATTGTTGTGATGGACTTTCTTACTCCGAATTTACTAAAAAGTACATCATTTATTATATTTGGCTAGTACTGACTACTAGGGTCCTCTGTGGTAGAACAATGGGGATATGAAATGGCCTATTACAATTGAATGGTTGCCCAAAAGTACAATGCTTTAAATGTTAAATAAATGGTTAAGCAAAGTGCATTTTTTGCACTGAATTTCCTGTGACTTTCTAGATTTGTAGATATATAAATTGTTAAATAATTATTATCATTTGCTTACTGAACAGCGACACAATGGAATGAAAAAAAAAGTCATCAAAATTTGATTGAAGTGTAGATTTTCAACTTGAAAGGAGATGTCAATGCAAGGGAAAAATTATTTAACATTATTTTTAAACATACATGAACTGTTTAGATATAGAAAAAATAACACACAGATCATTAAAAGCTACAATATTTTGAGATTCACAGTTTTCAAAATGGTTCCCCATAATGCCCTGCAGCTAAGACACCTTACTAATAGAGATGAGTGAGTATACTCATTGCTCGGGTTTTCCCGAGCATGCTCGGGTGATCTCCGAGTATTTTGGCGTGCTTGGAGACTTAGTTTTCATCGTCTTATCTACATGATTTGTGACTTGTAGACAAGCTGAATATATAGAATCATAGAATCGTAGAGTTGGAAGGGACCTCCTGGGCCACCTGGTCCAACCCCCTGCTCAAAGCAGGATTCGCTAAATCATCCCAGACAGATATCTGTCCAGCCTCTGTTTGAAGACTTCTATTGAAGGAGAACTCACCACCTCTCATGGCAGTATGTTCCACTCATTGATCACTCTGTCAAAAAGTTTTTTCTGATATCTAATCTGTGTCTCCTCCCATTCAGTTTCATCCCATTGCTTCTAGTCTTTCTTTGTGCAAATGAGAATAAAGATGATCCTTCTGCAATGTGACAGCCCTTGAGATATTTGTAGATAGCTATTAAGTCTCCTCTCAGTCTTCTCTTTTGCAAGCTAAACATTCCCAAATCATGCAATCTTTCCTCATAAGACAGGGTTTGCAGACCGGTCACCATTCTGGTCGCTCTTTTCTGAACTTGCTCCAGTTTGTTGATGTCTTTTTTAAAATGTGATCCCCAAAACTGGACACAGTATTCCAGATGAGGTCTGACCAAAGAGGAATAGAAGGGAATAATGACTTCACGTGATCTAGACTGTATGCTTCTGTTAATACATCCTAGAATTGCATTTGCCTTTTTTGCTGCTGCATCACACTGTTGACTCATTTTCGGTCTGTGATCTATTAGTATACCCAAGTCTTTTTCACATGTGCTGTTGCTTAGCCCTATTCCTCCCATTCTGTATATGCTTTTTTCATTTTTATTGCCCAGATGTAGTACTTCTCCAGTTTATTTATATATTTTTGAATCCTCTCTCGCTCTTCTCTAGTATTAGCTATCCCTCCTAGCTTTGTGTCATCAGCAAATTTAATCAGTTTACCCTCAATTCCTTCTAAATTGTTGATAAAGATGTTGAACAATGCAGGGCCCAGGACAGAGCCCTGTGGTACCCCACTTGAGACATTCTTCCAACTGGATGTGCAGCCATTTACAACCACTCTTTGGGTCCGATCACTAAGCCAGTTATGGATCCACCTAAGAGTTGCCTTGTCCATTCCATACTTAGTCATTTTTTCAATAAGGATTGTGTGAGATACTTTGGGAATTCCCTAACAAACAGGCATTCCACACATGTATTCAAGCTGTCTAGCAGTCGCAAATCATGCAGATAAGAAAACTAAATCTTGGAGCACGCCAAAATAGTCGGAGGACACCTGAGAAGGCTCGGAAAAAACCCGAGCAACGAGTATACTCGCTCATCACTACTTACTATCACCAGTATTGAGATTTGTGTGAATTTATTTTCCACAAATTAAATTTTTGGGAAAATTCATAACAAACAACATATTTGAATTTTAAAAATCCACTGTAGAGGGTCCCAAATGGTAAGGGGGCACAAATGTATCACCAAAGTGGGGGGAATTGTGCATTATGATGAGCCATTGGACTGAAATGTGCCGGTCGTATATTGCTCTTGCACAGGGATCCTCTCCTGTCTGTGTCTACTCCTGGTGATATCAATGAATTTCAATCCATTTTTCTACAAATGAAGCTTATGTAAAATTATGTTACTTTCCCCAACTACATTGAGCCTTTGAAAATGGAGGGACTTGCATAAAATTAGGTCAAATTCCAAAACAGCTAAATTAATATTCTTGTCAAATTCCTTGAATAAAAGATGAACTATTATATTTTGATCACATCTTGAAATCTTAGTTCCAATTTATAATATATGTTAGATAGATAGATAGATAGAAAAAATGAAGCAATCCTAATGTTGAGAAGCTGGATCCATAAAAGTTAAAAAAAAATTTGTGTCACACGAGAAAAAATGACCGGTAGCATTTTACCAAATTCCCAAAGCAATAAACATTTCTAGCATACACTGTTAATATTTAAATTAGAGTTCTCTCTAAGCAACTCACATTGTGTTTTTCCACATAAAATAAACCTACAGTGATAGAATAAACAAGTCCCTACTGTTACAACATAATTTGTGCTTGGTGAGTATTGATTGCTATGTATTTCCTAGTGCATATTGAGTTGGAAAAGAACACCCAAAGGGGAGTATTTGTTGATGTATGTGTTCTCTCTTTAGTTCATTATTGTGTCCCAGAGAAACATTTTTTTGTATTCAATTTGATGGTTTAAATTTTGTTTTCTTTTGGGATTTAAGGTAATTAAAAAACTTTGAGGTATTTCTCACAAGAACAATTTATTGAGTTGAAGAACCTCTTCATCTTTTTCTTTAATACAATTTATGCCCTTAACCTATGCGATGTTACACTTTTGCTCTTCCATGTGTTCCTCTCCTTCTTTCATGCATTTTTTTATTTTTCCATCAATATAACAACATATGAGAGTTTATATTTTGAGGACCGAGTTTCAGTGTTAAAAGAAAAGGATAATTTACAATATAATGTACTGGATAATGAGAAAACAAAGTCAAAGTGCAGTGAAAAATAAAATAAAATGTAATTCCACGTGTTTTTTGGGGTTTTATTTTGAGAGTTCATTTGGCAATAAAAATCATCAAATAACAGATTAACTGTGTCATAATCTGATGTGAGTACTATGCAAACCCATATCTGTTGGAGTACTTTGCCAAAAACCAGTGTGTGAACTCTGCAACCTCATATGTGGGAGTACTGTGCCAAAGCCAATGTGTGTACTCTGCAACCCATATCTGTGGAAGTACTTTGCCAAAAGCAGCTGTGTGTACTCTGCAACCATGTCTGTGATAGTACTGTGCCATAAGTCGCTGTGCGTACTCTGCAAGCATGTCTGTGATATTATTGTGCCTCTAAGCTGCTGTGTGTACAATGCAACCCCACCTCTGGGAACAGTGTGCAAAAAATCTGCTGTGTGTAGTCTGCAGCCATGTCTGTGCGAGCAGTGTACAGTACATAAAAAATAATTCTACTCTACAGCTACCTCTTTGCCATTTACAGGCCAAACAAATAATTTTACTGTACCGCTGAGCCTATACGAGTAGTGTGGCAAAAAATACACTTACTCTTTACAGCACAAAATGTCTGGTCACTATTAACTCTGTGGGTACAATGTTTAATCAACTTCTGTGGGGGTACTCTGCCACATGCTCTGTGGGTGAAATCTGTGGGGGGTACTCTGCACCTTGGTCTGTGAAAATTTTAAAGATCTTCTGTGCTCCATGTTCAGGGTATGTGACAGCTCAGGGACTCCTAAAGTCATTTAAAATGGACTTAAACCATTTCTTCTTAGTAAGGACCCTGAAAACATGTATGCAGTCCATTAACTCACAGTCATCATTCTTTGCACCCACACCTGCAGTCCAGCAGAAAATGGAGTAACAAAACAAAAAATTAAAATTAAAAATTCTTAGCTGTTCCTAGCCTCAAGGGTATTGCTTTTAATCCCTCTGGTACTCAACCACATTCAGGCCAACACAAGACCACAAGGGTGTTAACATTAACTCTCAGAAGAAACAAAAAGCTCTTAGCTACAACTATTCAACTATTGGACATCATCTTGAGAGCCACCTGGTCTCCAGCCATTTTCAAGACAAAATGGGGAACATGGAACTCAATTCTTCCCCTCATCTGCAATGATGGCTCCACTTAAGAACTCTGAAGCCTTTTCAATGTTTTCTGTCTTCTCAGGACTCCTCCCAACCTTCCATGCCGAATGTAAAGGATGACCTTCTCCTTATTTCAATTTTTTCATCCCGCTGCAGAGTTGTCTTGGATTGGTTTACACACACAAAGGCTACAGCTCACTGAGTCAATTTCATGGTGGTATTGACAGGCTCAGGTCTATTCTTTGGTGGCCTGGTCTGGCTCCATCTGACTCCCTGCATCTGGTTGTATCTCAAGGCAGCACCACTGCCTCTCGTCTTCCACCCATTGGTTGAAATTGGTTGATTTCATGAGGCTCCTGTCTATTCTGTGGATCTTTTCCTTTTCCCTCTTGTTTCTCTATTTCTCCATATCTTTTGCTGTAAATACGTTATGTGTCCTCTGGCATAGCGCTGCTCAGCACTCGCTTATCTGGCCAACCAGAAGACATGATACAGTAACTGTCAATTTCACTCTCACGTGCTCAAACTGCTGCTCTCCACTCACCTCACTGCAGACTGTCTCTGGTGTCAACTTCAATGTGGTCTTCTCTTCTGGGGGGGCGACGTTCTTGTGCGCTCACTACTACTGGCAACTCTGCCTTCAGCCACACCTTTTTCACTCATCTTCCCTTACCGGGTATTTCATTTTGAAATACACCATCTTCCTGAACACGACTCCCTTTCTGTGAATGAAATGTCCAGTGCTAACTTACATTATCTCCATCTGCCCAAAACTAGGGGCTTGGCATATTCCGCCATCATACAGTGAACATTCGACAGAGCGTCAGCATTGCCATGTAGCTTCCCAGGCTAATGCTCTACATGGAAGTTAAAACACCGAAGAGTTAGGAACCACCTGGTCATTCTGGTATTGTTACCCTTCTCCTCCCGCATCCACCTTAGCAATGCAAGTTCTAACACCAACCTGAACTACCTGCCTAACAGATAGTATTTTAAAGTGTCCAAAGCCGACTTGATGGCCAATCACTCCTCCACGATGATATAGCTTTTCTTGCAGGAAGACAGTTTCTAAATCAGATACATTATTGGTTGCTCACTTCCGGAGAAAAGATGCCCTCTAATCATCTTCCAATATGAATGGTCCATCTTGACCACAAACTCTTTGAAGAAGTCCAAAGCAAACAACCCTAGTTGGTTACACAGGGCTAACTTCAGTTCCTGCAATGCTGTCTCAGGTTCTGGAGATCACTTGGCCATAGCCATCAGAGGTGCGGATTTCATTGCGCAGTTAGGGATGAACCAGCTTTAGTAGACTATGATGCCCAGAAATGCTCTGACTTGCTTCTTTGAGAGAAGTTGTGGCCAATTATGGATTCTGTTAACCTTATTCATTTGGGGTTTCATCTTGCCTATGACATAACCCAAGAGTGGCAATGTACTGTGCTTGCCGTAGGCTTTCAATGAGCATGTTGACATTGGACATTGGATATGTGTCAAATTTAGATACTTCATTCAACTCTTGATAGTCATTGCAGAACAGACAGTGTCCACCTGGTTTTGGCACCAATAGTATGGGACTAAATCAGCTACTCTTGCATTCTTCAAAGACAAATAGGTTCAACAATCACTTCCCTCCCTCTAGATTACCTGTCTGCGGTATTCAGAAATCTGAAATGGCTTCAAAAACCAGAAATGATGTTCCATAAGTACTTCATGTTTTGTGACCTGAGTACAACCAGGCAACTCTGAAAACAGGTTGTTTCAATGAACAAAAATTCTCAACACTACTGATTTTGGCACGTGACAAGTTCTCTGCCACTTTGACATCTTTCATGTCAGCTTCTGACTTAGCCACCAAACATGGAGCTTCCACATCCTCCCTATTTCCCAATGGCTTGATCAGATTGATGTGGTACACCTGGTAGGGCTTCCTTCTCCTCAGTTGGGGGACTTTATAATTGAACTCACCAACATTTTTGACCTCTTCGTAGTGTCCCTGCCATTTGGCCAGAAATTTGCTATCCACTGTGGGTACCAGTACTAGTTCCTGATCTCCAGGCCTGAGCTATCTCACCACTGCTGAGCGGTTGTACATCCTTGACTATGCCTCATGAACCTGGAGGAGGAGCTCTGTTATGATGGGCATAACTTCATAAATCCTTTCTTGCAATTTGGCGACATGCTCGATCACGCTACTGTAGTTTGTAGCCTCTGCTCCATGGTCTTTTTCGTTATATCCAGGAGTCCATGTGGGTGTCACTCATATAAAAGCTCAAATGTGGAAGACCCCATAGAGGCTTGATGACATTCTCAGATGGAAAATAGCACATACCACAGTACAGAGTTCCAGTCTTGACTCTCCTTTTCTACAACCTTCTTTAGCATGGCCTTCAAGGTTTTATTAAATCTTTCCATGAGACGTCCATCTGCGCGTGGTACACTGATGACTTGTCATGAGTTATGTGATCTACAGATCTTTGCACAACTGTCTCATGACTTTCGATATGAATGTAGTACTTTGATCTGTTAGGATCTCTTTTGGTTGTCCCATTTGGGAAAAAATATGGACAAGATCTTTGGCTATACATTTAGCGAAGGAGTTTTTTAATGGCACAGCCTCTGGGGACCATCAAGGGCAACTAAGATATACTGATGCACTCTGGCAGACTTGACCAGGGTTCCCACTAAATCCATGGCTATGCAATCAAACCGAACCTCAGCGATTAGTAATGGCACTGAGGTACCAGTGTGGTTAGCTGGCAGGTGGTACAGGAACTACAACATTTCATGATCTCTCTGTGACAGCCAGGCCAGGAGAACCTTTGAAGGGACCATTCCTGTTTTTTATCTACACTCAGATGACCACGTAAGACATGAGTATGGGACATGTCTAAAATCTTGAGTTTGTAGGTTCATGGTAACAATAACTGTTCGATCACCTCACCCCGCTGCAAAATAAGATTATCAGGCCTCAAACCCCGGCTCTTGAACAACCTCTTTTAGCACAGTTAGTCAGTTACATTATTAAATACTCCATTAAGAGTTTAAGTTCCTGGGCAGTTCGAAAGTTCCCCCAGACACCTACAGCTCAGGGATATCGGCCTCATAGAATACTGCCTCATCTTCATCACTTACCAGCACACAAAAGGGAAACCCTTCAGACTCTGGCTGCAATAAATTTTCTTTATGGGTGATCTGGCTGTTGTCTGAGTAACTAGGCGACCCCATAATGCAAAGTCCCTCCCTAATAAAACAGGAGGTAATAAGTCATTGAATGCTCTAACCTCATAGTACTCAGTGTGACAGTTTCTGTCAATGGCCACTCGGGCCACAGGATAGTCTTTAGAGTTTCCATGAATACAGCCGACACCCACTTTCTTTCCAGCAATCAGCCAGTGAGGAAATGGCCAGTGATTGACTCTCCGTTCACCGATACGTGAAAAGCCTGTGGCCCCTCGCCGAGTTAAGGGTCAACACCTGGATAAGAATGAAGTGATTAAACAGAGTCAGCATGGGTTTCTAACTAATAAGTCATGTCAGACTAACTTAATTTCCTTCTATGACGGTATCACTGATTGGGTGGATCAAGGAAATGCTGTAGATATAGTATATCTTGACTTCAGCAAAGCATTTGACAAAGTCTCTCATACAATCCTTATTGAAAAAATGACTAAGTATGGAATGGACAAGGCAACTGTTAGGTGGATTCATAGCTGGCTTAGTGATCGGACCCAAAGAGTAGTCGTAAATGGCTGCACATCCAGTTGGAAGAATGTCTCAAGTGGGGTACCACAGGGCTCTGTCCTGGGCCCTGTATTGTTCAACATCTTTATCAACGATTTAGATGAAGGAATTGAGGGTAAACTGATTAAATTTGCTGATGACACAAAGCTAGGAGGGATAGCTAATACTAGAGAAGAGAGAGAGAGGATTCAAAAAGATTTAAATAAACTGGAGAAGTGGGCAGCAACTAACAGAATGGTTTTTAACAGGGAGAAATGCAAAGTACTACATCTGGGCAATAAAAATGAAAAAAGCATATATAGAATGGGAGGAATAGGGCTAAGTGACAGCACATGTGAAAAAGACTTGGGTATACTAATAGATCACAGACTGAATATGAGTCAACAGTGTGATGCAGCAGCAAAAAAGGCAAATGCAATTCTAGGATGTATTAACAGAAGCATACAGTCTAGATCACGTGAAGTCATTATTTCCCTCTACTCCTCTTTGGTCAGACCTCATCTGGAATATTGTGTCCAGTTTTGGGCACCACATTTTAAAAAAGACATCAACAAACTGGAGCAAGTTCAGAAAAGAGCGACCAGAATGGTGACCGGTCTGCAAACCCTGTCTTATGAGGAAAGGTTGCAGGATTTGGGAATGTTTAGTTTGCAAAAGAGAAGACTGAGAGGAGACTTAATAGCTGTCTACAAATATCTAAAGGGCTGTCACATTGTAGAAGGATCAACTTTATTCTCATTTGCACAAGGAAAGACTAGAAGCAATGGGATGAAACTGAATGGGAAGAGACACAGATTAGATATTAGAAAAAACTTTTTGACAGTTAGAGTGATCAATGAATGGAACAGGCTGCCACGAGAAGTGGTGAGTTCTCCTTCAATGGAAGTCTTCAAACAGAGGCTGGACAGACATCTGACTGGGATGATTTAGCGAATCCTGCTTTGAGCAGGGGGTTGGACCAGATGGCCCAGGAGGTCCCTTCCAACTCTACGATTCTATGATTCTATAACACTGCAAACAGAATGTGAATAATACAAGCAGCATGGTCTGATGCTGAAGTCCATTGACTCTGTGGTCATGGAGAAATGGTTGGCTATGTGACCCAGGGAGTGACACCTCCAACAAATCACACTATTAGATGAGGCCATCGTCAACAACTCAGACACTTACTGGGTCCTTGGACTCCCCCCAGAGGTGGCACAAGTTACCTTTTTTTGAGTGTCAGCCCCCCTTTGGGAATTTCAGTATGGAGATGTTAGATCCATTGCCTCTCCAAGGAACTCATGACCACCTGGTATCTTTCCAACAGGCACATTACGTCATCAGCATTCCGGGGATCTCCTTGGACAACTCAGGGCTGTACTTTCCATGGGATTGTATGTACCTGTCAATGATAACCTGCTCCAGCATTTATGTTTAATGGGAGGATTCCAGTTGTAGCTACGTGCAATAAGCTGAACATTTGGGACCGGTGAGGTTTGTTACCATGATAGGCCCAGTGGTGCACCCGTTGCACTCTGACAGTCAGAGTTACTCCAGTACACAAACTCAGCTTAGAGACATAACAGAGGATGCCTTTTTAGCTCCACACTCTGTGCAATAATGATACAGCTGGACTCCCTTGTATTCACTATACCACGCACTCTTGTGGGGATATGGGAGTAGGCAGTAGAGATGAGCGACTTTATCTTTTTTCGGGTCGAGTCGGGTTTCACGAAACCCGACTTTCGCAAAAGTCGGGTCGAACAAAATCGGCCGATTATCGTGAAAAGTTGAAGGCCGACTAAAACACGAAACCCAATGTAAGTCAATGGAGAAGAAAAGTCGGCAGTGAGTGGAGGACAGGAAACACACCTAGAGTGCCCATTTTAATGCCAAAAACATCAATTCTTATTCCTTAAGCTTGTCAACCTTAATTTACTTTATAATAATAGTTAGGCATTGAAAACTGGGGGTTATTTGGCTAAAGTTGTGGGAGGGATAGGGATGGCTCCAGATTTTCGTGGGCCCAGGGCCAAAGAGTGTCACTGGGCTCCTTTAACACATGACACAATTCATGATCCTTTAATACGGCAGAGAAATAGCGGTACAGTACAATGAAAAATACTTCAATTCTTACATCACATGACTGATATCCATTTTAAATTCTCCAATAGCTCCAAAAACAGACAGTATATTCCTCCATACAGTATTATGGCCACCGCATAGTGCGCCATACAGAGTAATGAGGCCCATATATTTCTCCATACAGAATCATTGGTCCCATATAATGTTCCATACAGTATATGTTGAGCTCCACATAATGCTACAGTATATGTTGTTCACCATGGATGAAGCTCCAGTGTCTTATGGGCCCAAATAATGCTCCATATATAATGGGCCCCATTTCTAATGCTCCAGTGTATAATGGGCCCTGTAAATGCTGCTCCAGTGACTGATGTCCACCTTTGGAATGCTCCAGTGTATGGTGGGCCCCAGATATCATTCTCCAGAGTATTGTGCTCCCCAAAAATTGCTCCCAACCTTACAATTAAATAAGTCTCCTCGCTAGGGAATCCCTGGACTAGTCTGGACTCCTTGTCGTCCCCATCTTCCATCTCTCTGCACTTGGACTGTTTAGGCAGAGGGCGTACAGACGTGATGTCATCACACACTTTGACCAGAATGTCACTGTCAGGAAAAGTGTTTGGTTTCCGGGGGCAGTATGGTTGCAAAGCTGAACCTAAAAAAGAATGTCCAGAAGGGCACCACCAGGAGTGGAGCCTGTGGCTTAATTGGACTCAACTCGGGCAACCTCAACCATGCCATCCACAAAAAAGCTGCACAGATTGCAAGCTTAATTCCGTTAACGAACGAGACTCAGGCATGCCCCCGCGGTCCGCGTCCAGCTTACTAGAGGGACACGCGAGGCTCTGGCACACCAGATCGGCCAATAACAGGTCTGTCATGCCCTTACATGCCCGGGGCTGCACGCGTGCTACAATGAAAGGACCAGCGTGTATCGCTTACAGGTGCGGATAACACGCTGAACCCCGTTAGTGATGGGGATCTGGGATTACAATTCTTCCCCACGAACAAGCATTTCCCAGGAAGTGCAGGTCAACCGTAATTCTGGAATTAGGCCTAAATGGCATTCCAGAAAGAATGTGAAAAAATTAAGTGTCCAAACCACAGGTGCTGTAGCTTGCTTAACAACTGGGCTCCTCTGCTGAGTAGCACACAGTTCTTACATAAACAGGCGGCATAGCTTGGTTCACGGGTGGCCAACTCTGCTGAGTAGCATACACAGTTACTAGGCCCAAAGTATTACGTGGTGTAAATGCAGTCAAAAAATGGTTCTTTCATAAACAGGCGGCATAGCTCGGTTCACGGGTGGGCTCCTCTTCTGAGTAGCAGACACAGTTACTAGGCCCAAAAGGATTTTCAGGACAATATGCGGTAAAAAATTATTAGAAACACACACGGTGTAGCTCCTTCACAGGTGTACTACACCGCTGGCTACCAGACACCGCTACTATGCCCTAAAACTGTCTATTATCATTGAAAGCCATTATTAATGTGAAAAAAAGATACACTTTAGTTTAACGAAACGTTCTCGAACGGAAACTCGAACAGCTGAATTTTAATCAAAGTGTTGTAGTTTGACGAACGGATCTAACACCGCCCAAAACAGCTAGAATTTGAACTTGGCCAACAGTTCCACTCAAACACCACTCATCTGTAATCAGGAGGCAGACTCAGATGGTCTCAGGCACAGTATGGATTCAACAAGATTGCAGAAAGTTGAGAAAGGGTACAGTATCACCGGATAACAGGTATATATAGCATAGTTTAAACATTTAAAATCTCCGTGTTTACTTCCGGAGTCCGACAAAGACACTCACAGCCTCAGTATGGATTAGACAACAATCTAAAAAGTAGAAAAAAGGAAATGTTTTTGAAGCGTACACCAGTATACACTGTTGGGGTATTTTTAAATCTTCATATATATTTTTGTCTCAGTAAGACAGTCCAGACTCTCCGCAAGAGGAAACGAGATGGATAAAAGTACAGACATAAAGTCGAGTGATTGCAGAAATTTAGGAATTACTAATCAGGAGAAAAACTCCTGGGAGAATTCTCAGAGGGGATACTGACCCTCAATTACTTTGTGTGTGGAGACAGCGAAAACAGTTCTTTGTGAAGAAAGGGTTGCTGTATCGCAGTACCATTGATCCCATCACCGTTACTCATCTCCATCAAATTTTGATCACAGGGAGAGATGTAGACATGGTCCTCAGTGCCTATCATGATCTATCAGGTAACTTTGGAGTGCAAAAGACAGAATCCACAGGCTGTAGGCGATTCTATTGGATTGGCATGAGAGGGCACATTTAAAAATGTGGGCAGGAATTTCACACGTCTGTGAGTAGGAAAACTGTGAAAGCTGATGATAAACCACCACTGCATCTCATTGTGAGTCGACGTCCATAAGAAATGGAAGCCATTGATCATCTGAAGCTAGAGCCCGGCCAGCAGGACAGGGCATAGCTACGTATTAACGATCATCTATCAATTCACCAAATTTGTAGTGGCAGTCCCAGGGAAGGATTTGACAGCCCAGACTACACAGTGGAGGAGCAGGGAGAGGTAAATATTGCAAATGCTGGGGCCCTGCCCAAGCAAGGGGAGCCCAATCGTGGGCGTCGGTACTGGCACTGGGCCCCTCATTGTACGCCGGTGTGTCTGATGGCGGGTGTGCACCCCCACCGTCAGAGACACTTGATTGCACTATGAGGGACCCTGTGCCAGTGCCGGCTCCCAAGAGTCGGCCCACCCACCTGTCCAGGGCAATGGCACTCGCACGGTGGCGTATGCTAGGTAGTGACCCCGGCATTGGGGGGGAGGCAGCCCAGTTAGGGAGGTTTAAAAAATGGCATATGTTGATGTTGGACATTCAGCAGCTGCAAATGGAGGAATTGGAGAAGTCCGAGAAAGAGGAGGACAAAAGCGAGCCATTTTTCTGGCAACCTATGTGTCATCAGGGGAAGGTGGGACAAAATCCTTGGAAACCCATGCATGGTTCGTTTTAATGAAGGTTAGATCATCAACATTTTGGGTCGACAGACGGGTCCTTTTTTCTGTCAGGATTGAGCCAGCAGCACTGAAGACTCTTTCCGATAGCACACTAGCAGCAGGGCAAGCGAGCTCCTGTAAGGCATATTGTGCCAATTCAGGCCAGGCGTCCAGTTTAGAGGCCAAATAGTCAAAGGGGAATGACTTGTGAAGAAGAACATCGATATGGGACGAGAAGTTGTTTGTAACCATAGTTGACAACTGCTGTCTCCTGTCACTTTCAATCGATGCAGTATTACCAGTCGTGTAAGCGAGACTTGAAGAATCAGTCCACAACATGGTCATGAAACCCCTGTCTCCAATGCCACTTCTGATGTGTGCACCATGAACACCTCTTCCATGTTGCCCCCTACGGCTCGTTGGAGAACCATCACTGCTGTTGTGTGCTGGGAATGCCTCAAACAAATGGTTTACCAGAGTTGCTTGTTTGTTAGCCAATATTAGGTCAAGGTTCTCCTGTGGCATGATGTTTTGGAATTTGCCTTTATAACGTGGATCCAGGATGCTGGCCAACCAGTAGTCATCATCGTTCATCATTTTGGCAATGCGGAGGTCCCTTTTTAGGATCTGCAAGGCATAATCTGACATGTGGGCCAATGTTCCAGGTGTCAATGATGCACTGTGAGTGCTGGGTGGAGGAGCACATTCTGGCAAATCCACATCCCTCCAGTCACGCACAAACCCTATACCAGACCTTGCCACGCCAACATTTTCTCTTGCCCCACGAGAAGCATCCTCCTCCCCTAAATAATCATCCCCATCGTCATCCTCCTCTTCCTCTTCTTCCTCCACCTCATCCAGGAGAGGTCCCGGAGCAGACAAAGGCTGACTGTCATCAAGGCTTCCCTCCTCCTCTTCCTCATCCTCCTCGGCTGCAGACACCTGCTCCTTAATGTGCGTCAAAGTTTGCATGAGCAGACGCATAGGTGGGATGCTCATGCTTATGATGGCGTAGTCTGTGCTTACCAGTCGTGTGCATTCCTCAAAACACTGAAGGACTTTACAGAGGTCTTTCAGCTTCGACCACTGCACACCTGACAACTCCATGTCTGCCCTCAAAGTGCCTGGCCTTGTATCCTCCCACAAATGCATTACAGCCTGCCTCTGTTCGCACAGCCTCTCAACCATGTGCAGGGTGGAGTTCCACCTCATTGCAACGTCGATAATTAGGCGGTGTTTGGGAAGTTGGAGCAATCGCTGCAGCTTCTGCATACGACTGAAGTGTACGGGCAACCGGCGAATGTGCAAGCACAGTCTTCGGACCTTCTGGAGCAGGCCTGTTAACTCTGGATAATTATTGAGGAAGCACTGCACCACCAGGTTCAAGGTGTGAGCCAGGCAAGGTATGTGTCGGAGTTTTGAAAGGGCTATGGCTGCCACAAAATTCCGGCCGTTATCACTAACTACCTTGCCTGCCTCAAGATGTAAACTGCCCAGCCATGACTCAGTTTGTCGCTGCAAGTAGTCGGCCAGGACCTCCGCGGTGTGTCTGCTGCCCAAACACATCATCTTCAACACAGCCTGCTGACGCTTACCACTAGCTGTTCGATAGTGGGACACCTCGTGTGCAACACTGGCAGCTGCGGATGGAGTGCTCGTGCGACTGCGCTCTGTGGACGAGCTTTCGCTTCTGGAGGAGGAGGGTCAAATGCCTACACCCAACTGTTTCCTATACCGTGGGCTAGGCAGCACTGTCCCACTGCCGCTGTCCCCTGTGGACCCTGCATTCACCACATTAATCCAGTGCACAGTGACGGACACGTAACGTCCCTGGCCATGCCTACTGGACCATGCATCTGTTGTGAGGTGCACCTTTCCACTCACTGATTGCTTGAGTGCATGGACAATGCGGTCTTTCACATGAAGGTGGAGGGCTGGGATGGCTTTGCGAGAAAAGAAGTGCCGACTGGGTAGGTCATAGCGTGGTACTGCGTAGGCCATGAGTTCGTGGAAAGCTTCGCTTTCAACCAACCGGTAGGGCATCATCTCTAACGAGATTAGTTTGGCAATGTGGGCGTTCAAACCCAGTGTACACGGATGAGAGGATGAGTACTTTCTTCTCCTACTCATAGTCTCTGGTAGGGTGAGCTGGACTTGAGAGCTGCATATGGTGGATCTAGCGGTGGACATGGTGGAGTGAGAGAGGGTTGATGATGGTGATGGAGTTGGTGTTCTTTCTGATGGCCTAGATTCAGTCTTTCGTAGCAATAACATTGTGATTCCCAGACTGATTTGGCCTTGCGACGACACCTCAACATTTGCTGCTGGTGGTGTGCTAACCGGTGGGCTTACAGTGGGGGAAACGATGTAGCGTTGCTGACTACCTTCATTGGGAGCAGTTGCACATGTGGTACGTGAGGTTTGATAGTCAGTCCACGCTTGCAAGTGCATGGTGGTTAAATGTCTAAGCATGCAACTGGTATTCAAATTTCTCAGATTTTTCCCTCAGCTAAAGGTCTTTGCGCACTTCTTACAGAAAACCTTTGTCTGATCATTAAGATTTTGTTCAAAAAAGTGCCACACTGCACTCTTCCTACTATGGAAGACATTTTGAGGCCTTGCACGCTGTGCTAATTTGACCGTCTGGCCTAGCTGTCCTGCAACTCTTTTGGTTTTTGTAACCCTTTTTTGGACTGCTACGGGCCTGCCAGATAACAGCTGTTGCGATGTCGATTCCTGCTGCGGATGCTCCTCCTCCTCTTCTGAGCTATTGGCAGCGGCACCCTCTTCCCCTAATGGATGCCAATCTAGATCAACAACTGGGTCATCCATCTCCTCCTCTTCAATGTCATGTGCACCTTCCTCTGTGTCACCATGTATTGTGGTATAGTATGCGGGAAGGGGCACCTGAGTTTCATCAGGGTCAGTTTCTGGCTCAGTACACTGCGAGGACAATGTAGTGCTCTGAGTGAATGTACCAGCAGATAAATCTAGCAGTGGCTGTGCATCAGTACACTCCATGTCAGATTCTTCTTGGACTGGGTAATTCATGATTTGACTTGATAACTCCGGCATGGTATGTGAAAAGAGCTCCATGGAGTAATCTGTAGTGTGGCCTGCTGCATCCTTTACTTTAGGTGGGGGTGAAGGGCACAAGGAAAGGTGTGGTTCCTGACCATGAGCCTCCAATGATGACTCAGTGCTTTTATTTTTTGAAAGTTCAGAAGAGGAGGCGAGAGAGCTGGAGGCTGTGTCAGCAATGCAAGCCAAAACTTGTTTCTGAAGCTCTGGCTTTAAAAGCGGTTTACTCCCAGAAAAGGGAGCCTTCGAGGCCTTGTGGAGCCAGACGATGACGCAGGCTCAACACCTCCTGCATTAGGTAGTGTGCTTTTGCCACTACCAGCAGATCCACCACCACCACAAACATCATCATTACCAGCTGGCAACCCCCGCCCACTTCCACGGCCTCTTCCAACACACTTCCTCATTTTTGGGAAAATGTACCCAAAATACCACCAGCAATATGGTACTGTAAAACAAGGTACAAGGTGTATATAGTATTGGGGAGAATTTGAATCTCCCTACAGACTTGAGGATACTGAACTATTATCTCAGGCCCAGTGTAGATTACACCTCAAAATAACAGGCTGAAATTGGATGGTGTATAAAATGTCTATATAGGACTGGGGAGAATTTGAATCTCCCTACAGACTTGAGGACACTGAACTAATATCTCAGGCCCAGTGTAGATTACACCTCAATATAACAGGCTGAAATTGGATGGTGCATAAAATGTCTATATAGGACTGGGGAGAGTTTGAATCTCCCTACAGACTTGAGGACACTGAACTATTATCTCAGGCCCAGTGTAGATTACACCTCAATATAACAGGCTGAAATTGTATGGTGTATAAAATGTCTATATGGGACTGGGGAGAATTTGAATCTCCCCAGAGATTTTAGCAAGCTGACAATGATGCTCTCAGTCCCAAGTATGGCAGCAGGCAGCCTAATAAGCAGGACTGCTGCACACAAAAGTGTGGAAAAATGAATGCTTGGTAACTGGGCAAAAAAGAGGATGAAAAGTAATTTTGCTTTTAAAAAAGCAGTTTGCACAGCAGTGTGAAAACAGCAATGCAGCTATCAGGGAGCCTTAAAAGGCAGCCTAATAACCAACAGAGCTGATGCACCAAAATATAGCCTCCCCTTGCACTGCACACTAACTGGTGTGTTGTACATGCAAAATCGCTAGCAGCAGAAGCAGTTTTTTGTATCTTCTTCCCTGCCTAACGCTCTCCCTACAGAATCAGCAGCAGCAGCAGCAGCAGCAGCAGCAGCTCTCCCTATTCAGAAGAAAGATGGCGGTTGGCGTTCATGCCCTTTTATAGCCCCTGTGACGCCACACAAAGCCAGCCAATCACTTGCATGCCCTGCTCAAAGATGGTGGTGACCGATGCCTATGTCATCGCGTTGCCCACAATGTGCATCCTCCATCATTGGCTGAAAAAGGGCGCTGGAAGCATCTTTTGAAACGCGACTTTGGCGCTCTGGTCGCCGACCTCGTGGCCGACCTCACGCTATGGTCGAGTTTCATTTCATGAAACCCGACTTCAGCGAAAGTCGCCGACTTTTGAATATGACCAACCCATTTCGCTCAACTCTAGTCTCCAGCTATTTGAACTCCAAGGATTCTGAATTCTTTGAGAAAATCAAATTATTTAAATTTGCTATGAATTGATTAATTCATCTCTTCCTTGGGCAAATACAAAACTGATGCTAAAACTAGATCCTTTAATTTAATACAGACTCAAAGCCAGACGTCCCAATTTTAACCCCTTAGTGACGGAGCCAAATTTTTGAAATCTGACCAGTGTCAATATATCTGGTAAAAACTCTGGAAAGCTTCAACAATTCCCAGTGATTTTGAGAATGTTTTTTTGTGACACATTATACTCTATGATAATGGTAAATTTAGGTTGATATGTTTTGTTTTTATTTATAAAAAAATTAGAAATTTGAGAAAAATGTTAAAAAATTAGCAATTTTCAAACTTTAAATAATTATCCCTTTAATCCAGATAGTCATACCACAGCAAAACATTAATAAATAACATTTCCCACATGCCTGCTTTACATCGGCACCATTTCTAAAATGTTATTTTATTTTATTAGCCTTTTAGTAGGTTTAAAAATGTAGTAGTCATTTTTCAAGGAAATTTACAAAATGTATTTTTTTAAGGGACCTATCCATACAGTATATGTTGAGCTCCACATAATGCTACAGTATATGTTGTTCACCATGGATGAAGCTCCAGTGTCTTATGGGCCCAAATAATGCTCCATATATAATGGGCCCCATTTCTAATGCTCCAGTGTATAATGGGCCCTGTAAATGCTGCTCCAGTGACTGATGTCCACCTTTGGAATGCTCCAGTGTATGGTGGGCCCCAGATATCATTCTCCAGAGTATTGTGCTCCCCAAAAATTGCTCCCAACCTTACAATTAAATAAGTCTCCTCGCTAGGGAATCCCTGGACTAGTCTGGACTCCTTGTCGTCCCCATCTTCCATCTCTCTGCACTTGGACTGTTTAGGCAGAGGGCGTACAGACGTGATGTCATCACACACTTTGACCAGAATGTCACTGTCAGGAAAAGTGTTTGGTTTCCGGGGGCAGTATGGTTGCAAAGCTGAACCTAAAAAAGAATGTCCAGAAGGGCACCACCAGGAGTGGAGCCTGTGGCTTAATTGGACTCAACTCGGGCAACCTCAACCATGCCATCCACAAAAAAGCTGCACAGATTGCAAGCTTAATTCCGTTAACGAACGAGACTCAGGCATGCCCCCGCGGTCCGCGTCCAGCTTACTAGAGGGACACGCGAGGCTCTGGCACACCAGATCGGCCAATAACAGGTCTGTCATGCCCTTACATGCCCGGGGCTGCACGCGTGCTACAATGAAAGGACCAGCGTGTATCGCTTACAGGTGCGGATAACACGCTGAACCCCGTTAGTGATGGGGATCTGGGATTACAATTCTTCCCCACGAACAAGCATTTCCCAGGAAGTGCAGGTCAACCGTAATTCTGGAATTAGGCCTAAATGGCATTCCAGAAAGAATGTGAAAAAATTAAGTGTCCAAACCACAGGTGCTGTAGCTTGCTTAACAACTGGGCTCCTCTGCTGAGTAGCACACAGTTCTTACATAAACAGGCGGCATAGCTTGGTTCACGGGTGGCCAACTCTGCTGAGTAGCATACACAGTTACTAGGCCCAAAGTATTACGTGGTGTAAATGCAGTCAAAAAATGGTTCTTTCATAAACAGGCGGCATAGCTCGGTTCACGGGTGGGCTCCTCTTCTGAGTAGCAGACACAGTTACTAGGCCCAAAAGGATTTTCAGGACAATATGCGGTAAAAAATTATTAGAAACACACACGGTGTAGCTCCTTCACAGGTGTACTACACCGCTGGCTACCAGACACCGCTACTATGCCCTAAAACTGTCTATTATCATTGAAAGCCATTATTAATGTGAAAAAAAGATACACTTTAGTTTAACGAAACGTTCTCGAACGGAAACTCGAACAGCTGAATTTTAATCAAAGTGTTGTAGTTTGACGAACGGATCTAACACCGCCCAAAACAGCTAGAATTTGAACTTGGCCAACAGTTCCACTCAAACACCACTCATCTGTAATCAGGAGGCAGACTCAGATGGTCTCAGGCACAGTATGGATTCAACAAGATTGCAGAAAGTTGAGAAAGGGTACAGTATCACCGGATAACAGGTATATATAGCATAGTTTAAACATTTAAAATCTCCGTGTTTACTTCCGGAGTCCGACAAAGACACTCACAGCCTCAGTATGGATTAGACAACAATCTAAAAAGTAGAAAAAAGGAAATGTTTTTGAAGCGTACACCAGTATACACTGTTGGGGTATTTTTAAATCTTCATATATATTTTTGTCTCAGTAAGACAGTCCAGACTCTCCGCAAGAGGAAACGAGATGGATAAAAGTACAGACATAAAGTCGAGTGATTGCAGAAATTTAGGAATTACTAATCAGGAGAAAAACTCCTGGGAGAATTCTCAGAGGGGATACTGACCCTCAATTACTTTGTGTGTGGAGACAGCGAAAACAGTTCTTTGTGAAGAAAGGGTTGCTGTATCGCAGTACCATTGATCCCATCACCGTTACTCATCTCCATCAAATTTTGATCACAGGGAGAGATGTAGACATGGTCCTCAGTGCCTATCATGATCTATCAGGTAACTTTGGAGTGCAAAAGACAGAATCCACAGGCTGTAGGCGATTCTATTGGATTGGCATGAGAGGGCACATTTAAAAATGTGGGCAGGAATTTCACACGTCTGTGAGTAGGAAAACTGTGAAAGCTGATGATAAACCACCACTGCATCTCATTGTGAGTCGACGTCCATAAGAAATGGAAGCCATTGATCATCTGAAGCTAGAGCCCGGCCAGCAGGACAGGGCATAGCTACGTATTAACGATCATCTATCAATTCACCAAATTTGTAGTGGCAGTCCCAGGGAAGGATTTGACAGCCCAGACTACACAGTGGAGGAGCAGGGAGAGGTAAATATTGCAAATGCTGGGGCCCTGCCCAAGCAAGGGGAGCCCAATCGTGGGCGTCGGTACTGGCACTGGGCCCCTCATTGTACGCCGGTGTGTCTGATGGCGGGTGTGCACCCCCACCGTCAGAGACACTTGATTGCACTATGAGGGACCCTGTGCCAGTGCCGGCTCCCAAGAGTCGGCCCACCCACCTGTCCAGGGCAATGGCACTCGCACGGTGGCGTATGCTAGGTAGTGACCCCGGCATTGGGGGGGAGGCAGCCCAGTTAGGGAGGTTTAAAAAATGGCATATGTTGATGTTGGACATTCAGCAGCTGCAAATGGAGGAATTGGAGAAGTCCGAGAAAGAGGAGGACAAAAGCGAGCCATTTTTCTGGCAACCTATGTGTCATCAGGGGAAGGTGGGACAAAATCCTTGGAAACCCATGCATGGTTCGTTTTAATGAAGGTTAGATCATCAACATTTTGGGTCGACAGACGGGTCCTTTTTTCTGTCAGGATTGAGCCAGCAGCACTGAAGACTCTTTCCGATAGCACACTAGCAGCAGGGCAAGCGAGCTCCTGTAAGGCATATTGTGCCAATTCAGGCCAGGCGTCCAGTTTAGAGGCCAAATAGTCAAAGGGGAATGACTTGTGAAGAAGAACATCGATATGGGACGAGAAGTTGTTTGTAACCATAGTTGACAACTGCTGTCTCCTGTCACTTTCAATCGATGCAGTATTACCAGTCGTGTAAGCGAGACTTGAAGAATCAGTCCACAACATGGTCATGAAACCCCTGTCTCCAATGCCACTTCTGATGTGTGCACCATGAACACCTCTTCCATGTTGCCCCCTACGGCTCGTTGGAGAACCATCACTGCTGTTGTGTGCTGGGAATGCCTCAAACAAATGGTTTACCAGAGTTGCTTGTTTGTTAGCCAATATTAGGTCAAGGTTCTCCTGTGGCATGATGTTTTGGAATTTGCCTTTATAACGTGGATCCAGGATGCTGGCCAACCAGTAGTCATCATCGTTCATCATTTTGGCAATGCGGAGGTCCCTTTTTAGGATCTGCAAGGCATAATCTGACATGTGGGCCAATGTTCCAGGTGTCAATGATGCACTGTGAGTGCTGGGTGGAGGAGCACATTCTGGCAAATCCACATCCCTCCAGTCACGCACAAACCCTATACCAGACCTTGCCACGCCAACATTTTCTCTTGCCCCACGAGAAGCATCCTCCTCCCCTAAATAATCATCCCCATCGTCATCCTCCTCTTCCTCTTCTTCCTCCACCTCATCCAGGAGAGGTCCCGGAGCAGACAAAGGCTGACTGTCATCAAGGCTTCCCTCCTCCTCTTCCTCATCCTCCTCGGCTGCAGACACCTGCTCCTTAATGTGCGTCAAAGTTTGCATGAGCAGACGCATAGGTGGGATGCTCATGCTTATGATGGCGTAGTCTGTGCTTACCAGTCGTGTGCATTCCTCAAAACACTGAAGGACTTTACAGAGGTCTTTCAGCTTCGACCACTGCACACCTGACAACTCCATGTCTGCCCTCAAAGTGCCTGGCCTTGTATCCTCCCACAAATGCATTACAGCCTGCCTCTGTTCGCACAGCCTCTCAACCATGTGCAGGGTGGAGTTCCACCTCATTGCAACGTCGATAATTAGGCGGTGTTTGGGAAGTTGGAGCAATCGCTGCAGCTTCTGCATACGACTGAAGTGTACGGGCAACCGGCGGATGTGCAAGCACAGTCTTCGGACCTTCTGGAGCAGGCCTGTTAACTCTGGATAATTATTGAGGAAGCACTGCACCACCAGGTTCAAGGTGTGAGCCAGGCAAGGTATGTGTCGGAGTTTTGAAAGGGCTATGGCTGCCACAAAATTCCGGCCGTTATCACTAACTACCTTGCCTGCCTCAGGATGTAAACTGCCCAGCCATGACTCAGTTTGTCGCTGCAAGTAGTCGGCCAGGACCTCCGCGGTGTGTCTGCTGCCCAAACACATCATCTTCAACACAGCCTGCTGACGCTTACCACTAGCTGTTCGATAGTGGGACACCTCGTGTGCAACACTGGCAGCTGCGGATGGAGTGCTCGTGCGACTGCGCTCTGTGGACGAGCTTTCGCTTCTGGAGGAGGAGGGTCAAATGCCTACACCCAACTGTTTCCTATACCGTGGGCTAGGCAGCACTGTCCCACTGCCGCTGTCCCCTGTGGACCCTGCATTCACCACATTAATCCAGTGCACAGTGACGGACACGTAACGTCCCTGGCCATGCCTACTGGACCATGCATCTGTTGTGAGGTGCACCTTTCCACTCACTGATTGCTTGAGTGCATGGACAATGCGGTCTTTCACATGAAGGTGGAGGGCTGGGATGGCTTTGCGAGAAAAGAAGTGCCGACTGGGTAGGTCATAGCGTGGTACTGCGTAGGCCATGAGTTCGTGGAAAGCTTCGCTTTCAACCAACCGGTAGGGCATCATCTCTAACGAGATTAGTTTGGCAATGTGGGCGTTCAAACCCAGTGTACACGGATGAGAGGATGAGTACTTTCTTCTCCTACTCATAGTCTCTGGTAGGGTGAGCTGGACTTGAGAGCTGCATATGGTGGATCTAGCGGTGGACATGGTGGAGTGAGAGAGGGTTGATGATGGTGATGGAGTTGGTGTTCTTTCTGATGGCCTAGATTCAGTCTTTCGTAGCAATAACATTGTGATTCCCAGACTGATTTGGCCTTGCGACGACACCTCAACATTTGCTGCTGGTGGTGTGCTAACCGGTGGGCTTACAGTGGGGGAAACGATGTAGCGTTGCTGACTACCTTCATTGGGAGCAGTTGCACATGTGGTACGTGAGGTTTGATAGTCAGTCCACGCTTGCAAGTGCATGGTGGTTAAATGTCTAAGCATGCAACTGGTATTCAAATTTCTCAGATTTTTCCCTCAGCTAAAGGTCTTTGCGCACTTCTTACAGAAAACCTTTGTCTGATCATTAAGATTTTGTTCAAAAAAGTGCCACACTGCACTCTTCCTACTATGGAAGACATTTTGAGGCCTTGCACGCTGTGCTAATTTGACCGTCTGGCCTAGCTGTCCTGCAACTCTTTTGGTTTTTGTAACCCTTTTTTGGACTGCTACGGGCCTGCCAGATAACAGCTGTTGCGATGTCGATTCCTGCTGCGGATGCTCCTCCTCCTCTTCTGAGCTATTGGCAGCGGCACCCTCTTCCCCTAATGGATGCCAATCTAGATCAACAACTGGGTCATCCATCTCCTCCTCTTCAATGTCATGTGCACCTTCCTCTGTGTCACCATGTATTGTGGTATAGTATGCGGGAAGGGGCACCTGAGTTTCATCAGGGTCAGTTTCTGGCTCAGTACACTGCGAGGACAATGTAGTGCTCTGAGTGAATGTACCAGCAGATAAATCTAGCAGTGGCTGTGCATCAGTACACTCCATGTCAGATTCTTCTTGGACTGGGTAATTCATGATTTGACTTGATAACTCCGGCATGGTATGTGAAAAGAGCTCCATGGAGTAATCTGTAGTGTGGCCTGCTGCATCCTTTACTTTAGGTGGGGGTGAAGGGCACAAGGAAAGGTGTGGTTCCTGACCATGAGCCTCCAATGATGACTCAGTGCTTTTATTTTTTGAAAGTTCAGAAGAGGAGGCGAGAGAGCTGGAGGCTGTGTCAGCAATGCAAGCCAAAACTTGTTTCTGAAGCTCTGGCTTTAAAAGCGGTTTACTCCCAGAAAAGGGAGCCTTCGAGGCCTTGTGGAGCCAGACGATGACGCAGGCTCAACACCTCCTGCATTAGGTAGTGTGCTTTTGCCACTACCAGCAGATCCACCACCACCACAAACATCATCATTACCAGCTGGCAACCCCCGCCCACTTCCACGGCCTCTTCCAACACACTTCCTCATTTTTGGGAAAATGTACCCAAAATACCACCAGCAATATGGTACTGTAAAACAAGGTACAAGGTGTATATAGTATTGGGGAGAATTTGAATCTCCCTACAGACTTGAGGATACTGAACTATTATCTCAGGCCCAGTGTAGATTACACCTCAAAATAACAGGCTGAAATTGGATGGTGTATAAAATGTCTATATAGGACTGGGGAGAATTTGAATCTCCCTACAGACTTGAGGACACTGAACTAATATCTCAGGCCCAGTGTAGATTACACCTCAATATAACAGGCTGAAATTGGATGGTGCATAAAATGTCTATATAGGACTGGGGAGAGTTTGAATCTCCCTACAGACTTGAGGACACTGAACTATTATCTCAGGCCCAGTGTAGATTACACCTCAATATAACAGGCTGAAATTGTATGGTGTATAAAATGTCTATATGGGACTGGGGAGAATTTGAATCTCCCCAGAGATTTTAGCAAGCTGACAATGATGCTCTCAGTCCCAAGTATGGCAGCAGGCAGCCTAATAAGCAGGACTGCTGCACACAAAAGTGTGGAAAAATGAATGCTTGGTAACTGGGCAAAAAAGAGGATGAAAAGTAATTTTGCTTTTAAAAAAGCAGTTTGCACAGCAGTGTGAAAACAGCAATGCAGCTATCAGGGAGCCTTAAAAGGCAGCCTAATAACCAACAGAGCTGATGCACCAAAATATAGCCTCCCCTTGCACTGCACACTAACTGGTGTGTTGTACATGCAAAATCGCTAGCAGCAGAAGCAGTTTTTTGTATCTTCTTCCCTGCCTAACGCTCTCCCTACAGAATCAGCAGCAGCAGCAGCAGCAGCAGCTCTCCCTATTCAGAAGAAAGATGGCGGTTGGCGTTCATGCCCTTTTATAGCCCCTGTGACGCCACACAAAGCCAGCCAATCACTTGCATGCCCTGCTCAAAGATGGTGGTGACCGATGCCTATGTCATCGCGTTGCCCACAATGTGCATCCTCCATCATTGGCTGAAAAAGGGCGCTGGAAGCATCTTTTGAAACGCGACTTTGGCGCTCTGGTCGCCGACCTCGTGGCCGACCTCACGCTATGGTCGAGTTTCATTTCATGAAACCCGACTTCAGCGAAAGTCGCCGACTTTTGAATATGACCAACCCATTTCGCTCAACTCTAGTCTCCAGCTATTTGAACTCCAAGGATTCTGAATTCTTTGAGAAAATCAAATTATTTAAATTTGCTATGAATTGATTAATTCATCTCTTCCTTGGGCAAATACAAAACTGATGCTAAAACTAGATCCTTTAATTTAATACAGACTCAAAGCCAGACGTCCCAATTTTAACCCCTTAGTGACGGAGCCAAATTTTTGAAATCTGACCAGTGTCAATATATCTGGTAAAAACTCTGGAAAGCTTCAACAATTCCCAGTGATTTTGAGAATGTTTTTTTGTGACACATTATACTCTATGATAATGGTAAATTTAGGTTGATATGTTTTGTTTTTATTTATAAAAAAATTAGAAATTTGAGAAAAATGTTAAAAAATTAGCAATTTTCAAACTTTAAATAATTATCCCTTTAATCCAGATAGTCATACCACAGCAAAACATTAATAAATAACATTTCCCACATGCCTGCTTTACATCGGCACCATTTCTAAAATGTTATTTTATTTTATTAGCCTTTTAGTAGGTTTAAAAATGTAGTAGTCATTTTTCAAGGAAATTTACAAAATGTATTTTTTTAAGGGACCTATCCATGTTTGAAGAGACTTTGAGGGTCATATATATTGGGAAACCCCCAAAAGTTATATCATTTTAAAAGCAGCACCTCCTGACATATTGAAAACTGCAGTCAGGTAGTTTATTAACCCTTCTGGTGATTTTTAGGAATTAATGCAAAGTGGCATATCAGGAATGAAAATGTGTATTTTTACCACCTAAATGGCGCTAACTTCTGAACAGGCTACAACAGCCGTCAGACTCTAAAGCCGCTATTTGGTCGTGAATTGCCATGCCAAACATCAGGACCACACAACCATGATCTCAGGGTGCCGATGGAGATAAAGAGGAGGAAACCACACTCTGTTAGCCATTTACATGATGTAGTACCTATTGAAAGCAGCATCTAAGGGGTTAAACAGATCTGGACGGTGTAAACACTGATCGTGGTGATGCAGAAAGTTGTCAGCTAGAGTGTACAGCTGACAGCTGCTGGATAGTCCCCTGTATGGGGATGCTATTCTCTTAGATCTCAGGTCAGTTAAAAGACGTATTCGAGGTCATTAAGGGGTTAAATAGACCCCAGACTAGACTCCCAGTAGTGATACACAACTGAAACCAATCCTCTCAGATCCACCTTACTGTACTATAATAATACAGACATCCTAAAGAAAAACATACCTCAGAGAAGACATTATAAAGGCATTGTCTCAAGCTCTTATGTGGTTAAATTGCCAAACACTTGTGAAAACAAGCAACTTTGCAATTCTGCAATTTACTTCTTATTAAAGATCCTTCTGTTCTCAAGAACAGAGGAACTTTTTATCTTATAGTGTACAGCTCATTTCCTAGGTGATTAGCCAATTTATAATTCAAGCGTGGCCAGTTACGAAGGGCGTTCATTAACGATTTCCCCTGACCCCACTTCCTGTGGACTGAAAGCAATGAAACTTGGCACAGTTATTAGTCCTTCTCCACATAGGTGCCACATAGGGACACACACTTCTCCCATCTCTTGAAGCAACTGTAAACACCTCGCTTGTAGAAGTCGACAAACTGCTCCATAAGCCACGTTGTGACTTCAGAAAACAAAAAAAGAAAAGTCTCATCATTTGGAAAATGCTCACCCTTCAAAAATAACTACATTGTTGTAAAGAGGTGGAAGTCCGATAGAGTGAGGTTGGGTGAATAAGGGGTTTGAGGTACAATTTCAAAGCCGTAGGAGCATGCTTCCATATGGGCAACATATGAGTTGTGAACTGGTGCATTGTTTTGCAGAAGGCGGACACCTTTGGTGAGCATGCTGCGTGTCTTGGTTTTGATGGCCTCCCACAATTTCCGCAGCAGTGAAGCATAGTATATCCAGTGATCATGGTACCATTTGCTAGGAAATTCATCAACACTACTCTGTGATATCCCCAAAATACTGTGAGCATGGCCTTGCCTGCCGAGGGTTGGGCACATGCTTTTTTGGAGGTTGTGAATCATGATGCTTCCATTGCATCAACTGGACTTTAGTCTCAGGATCATAGTGATGGACCCAGCTTTCATCCTGCGTGATCAGTCTGTTGAAAAAGTCTTCCTGGTTTCCATGGCACATCGTCAATAAAGCTTGAGAGCATTCGACTAGTTCCTGCTGCTGGAAAAGTGTGAGCAGCTGGGGAACCCAGTGAGCGGATACCTTATGCATGTGAAGGTGGTCTTGGATGCTTTTTTCCATGGACCTCACACTAATCTTGACATTTTGGCCTAGGTGGCGAATGGTTATGTGGTGATTTTCCAAAATGGCAGCCCCCACTTGTTGGATGGTGTGTTCATCAATAGCAGAGTGGGGTCATCCTGGAATTGGAGTAGGTTTGCATCAAAGTCCGACGACATTTAAATTGATGATGCCAATTCTTGGCTACATTATATGATGGGGAATCATCACCATAAATCTCTTTCACCTCATCGAATGTCTCCTTTGGTGTGCGGCCTTTCAAGTAAAAGAACTTGATGACTGCTCTGTGTTCCGCTGGGTCCATTATCAACCTCACACCACTTCAGTACCTGTAAAATCAAGACCGTTATCAGTTATGAGCTGCAAATTGCCACGTAACTTATAGAGACTTATATAATTACACATGTGCAGTTTCAGCGTCCTGTGATAAATAGAAGTGAGTCAGGGGAAATCTTTAATGAACGCCACTCGTATCTAGGTAAGGAGCACATGAAGCAAGAAATTTTTATGCTGCAGAGCTTGCTTTGCGGCACTCTGAAGCTGGATCCGAAGATCTTTAGTCTCTCGTGGTCTTCCTGTGCTGCACAGACAAAGCTGCCTCTGTTAAAAGCCTGGGAGAGGATTTTGAACAAGCAGAGCAATCATACTCTTAGTCCAAACTGTCAACATACAGATGCATACCTCCCATAGGAAGCAGGAAATAAGTGGTTGGGGAGCGGTGCGCAATGTTTTCACAACCCTTAAGGTAATAAAGATAGTTAGGATACCGTTACACTTAGCGATGCACCAGCGATCCCGACAACAATTTGGATCGCTGGTGCATCGCTAAGTGGTCGCTAGTGAGCTGCCACACAGGCAGATCTCACCAGCGACATCGCAGAGGTCAGGGGTCGCTACTAGTGTTGAGCATTCTGATACCGCAAGTATCGGGTATCGGCCGTTATTAGCTGTATCGGAATTCCGATACTTAGTTCCGATACTTTTTTCATATCGAATACCGGAATCGGAAGTTCCCATAATGCTAGGAGCCCGCTCGATTTGATTCAGCCAATGGGGATCCTCAGAAGTGTGGGCACATCCTGTTAGGCATGTAGGCATGTTAACTACTGGCATGGCTGTGATTGGCTGCTGAAATGATGTCATGATGCACTATAAAAACCGCTGCAGCCGCCATTTCTGGTCACTCTGCTGTGAATTCAGTTAGGGACAGGCTGCTGTTGAAGACTGTGAGGGACAGTTAGAAATAGCGATCATCCAAAATATCTATTGCTCTACCCAGGCTACATAATCCACCACTGTAGCATTTTTGTAGCCCAGCAGCGCTGTTTTAATAGCTGTCTGCAAGGGCTGTGTGAGTGCAGACCCACGCTGTGTAGTGTGTCCTGCAGGCACGTCTGCTTGTAGGCCGCCCAGCGTGTGTCTCTGCCTCATACACATTTTTCTTTTATTGCTGCTTTTTTTTTCTCCTGTATAGTGTGCTTCCATACGTATCCATATACGTTGGTTGCAAACACTAAAGGAGTGGACAGCGGAGCCTTTCAGCAGCCTTTCAGTGCTATAGCCCATTTCTCTGCACTGTTTTTGGCTGTCTGATAGGTCTCTCTGTGTGTGAGTGCAGCTCACGTTGCAGTGTGTTCTACAGCCACCGCTAGCTGTAGTCCGCTCAGCGTGCGTCACTGCCTGATACATAGTCCTTTTTTTGCAGCTAATTTAGCCAGATTTTTGCTCCTATATTAGTGGGCTTCCAACCGCATCCATTGTCATTGGTTGGTTGCAAACACTATATAGGATTAGATAGAGGAGCCTTTTTGCTGGCTTGTGCCCTTCAGGGCCAGCCAGACTAGTATCACCCTATTTTTTGGAGCCTCATCAATTGCATTGTAGGTTAGCTTCCTGCATTGTAATCGCTCCAAAATTTTGTGATACTATAGCTTTCAAACTTTGGTCACATCCTTTTCTCCCCCCCCCAAAAAAAAAAGGAAATAAAGTTCACCAAACACTCCACTTTACAGTTATCTAGGCCACATTAGATCATATTAAAGTGTAGTACACACACTCTTAGCCAAATTAGTGTTTCTTATACTGGTTAGCAGGTGTTCAGGAATAAGAACACTAAGCCACCCCTTTTTTACTTTCCTGCCTATCTATCAGTCTACCTAGATGAAGAAGGCAGGGAGTAAGGCACGTGGTCGTGGCCGTGGAGTTTCAGCAGGGAGAGGACGGGGGGATTCAGCAGGGAGAGGACGTGGGGATTCGGTGTCTGCTGCGGCCACCAGTGACCTGGCATCCCCCACTTTTACCAGGCAACAGTCCTTCATGCGCAGCTTTGTAGGACCTCGCCGTACCCCACTGCTGCGTGACGAACAAATTGAAGCCGTTGTCGGATGGATGGCAGCTAACGCATCCACTTCAATGACTTCCGCATCCTCCCAAGGCCAGAGCACTGAAGAGCAACCATCTGTCTCTTCACCACCTGCCAAATTGCCCAGGCAGTCTGAGAGCCCTGGACAGGAGCCATCTCAATCTTTACTTCTGTTCTCAGAATCTGTTGGCTTGGAAAGAGGTGGCCAGCTAAGCAGCATTCTAGAGCGTGAAGAAGAGGGAGTATGCAGTGATGCGCAACTGCTTTGTCCCTCTGAATCTGAAGAGGCGGGTGGGCCAGTGCCTATTGTCAGCACACCTCAGTGCTCATCTGATGATGATGAGACTCAGTTGCCAATTTCTGGTGCGTACGGTGCTGGCGAGACAACCTAGGACCAGCCGGTGCTTGAAGAGGGGAGTGGAGATGATGAGGTCCTTGACCCATCATGGCGTCAGCCACAGGAAGGTGGTGGGAGCAGCTCTGAGGAAGAGATTCCCCGAACGGGCAAAAGAGGAGGGAGAGGGCGGGGGCAGACTTGGTTGCCTGTAGCCTCCACTTTGGCACCCGTGAGGAGCAATCCTCTTCCAAAACACAAAACGGGCGCTCCCAGGACTTGCAGTGCGTGGTCTTTTTTTGACACAGTTGCAGATGACATTTGCTTTGTCAAATGCAAGCTGTGTCATCAGAAAGTGAAACGAGGGAAAAATGTGAGCAACCTCAATACCACAAATATGTGGAAACATGTGCGTACCAAGCACGAGGTGGAGTTACACAGACACACTGAAGATGTAGGCCAACCTTCAGCAGCACCTACCACCTCTTCAGCTCGTGTTGGGGCCTCTTCCTCCAGCTCACACACAGCTGGTTCGGCTTCCTCACTGGAACGCCATGGAAGAACCACTGCCACTGTTGTCCAGAGACCCAGTGAAATTCCACCCACTGAACCACGTTCGCAGTCATCAGCACACTCCCATGCCACTCACCAGCAATCGGTAGCACAGGCATGGGAGAAAAAGCGGCCATACTCGGCAAACCATCCCCGAGCACTGGCTCTGAATGCCGGCATTGCCAAACTACTGGCCCTTGAGATGCTGTCATTCAGGCTGGTGGATTCTGACACCTTCCGGAACTTTATGTCATTGGCAGTTCCACAATACAATGTGCCCAGCCGCTTTTATTTCAGCAGGCAAGCCGTCCCTGCCCTGCAAAAGCACGTGGAGGGAAAAAAATTAAAAATGCGCTACTAAATGCCATCAGTAGCAAGGTCCACCTGACCACCGATGACAGGGACGATACCTTTCCCTCACTGCCCATTGGGTCAATGTTGTGGAGCCGGGTACAGATCTGGAGAGTGGCTCTGTACGTATTCTGCCAACTCCAAGGATTGCAGGAATGCAGTCTGTACATATTGAGTCCTCCTCCTACTCTAGTTCCTCGGAATCAGCACTGCGTGAGCCTGTTAGGCCAGATATGAGCACAGGTGTGGCCAAACGTCAACAGGCCGTCCTTAAATTAATTTCTTTGGGGAATCGGAGCCACACAGCACAGGAGCTCTGGAATGCCATCAAGCAGGAGAGCGATGTGTTGTTTGTGCCAGCGAATCTCCAGCCAGGTTTGGTAGTGAGTGACAATGGCCGAAATCTAGTGGCAGCTCTGGGCCTAGGCAACCTCACTCACATACCATGTCTGGCACACGTGCTCAATTTGGTCGTGCAGAGCTTTCTGAGGGACTATCCGGATCTTGATGCACTGCTGCACAAGGTTCGCCTAGAGTGTGCTCACTTGCGGCGTTCCAGCATGGCAAGATCGCGCATTGCATCTCTGCAACGCCAATTCCGCCTGCCAGAACATCGCATCATATGTGACCTCCCCACCAGGTGGAATTCAACGTTACATATATTGGAGCGGTTGTGTGAGCAGCAGGCAGCAGTAATGGAGTACCAGCTGCATCAGGCGCAAACAAGTCGCACTGTGCGCCAGACACACTTCACCACCACTGAGTGGGACACTATGAGGGACATCTGCCAAGATTTGCGTGCCTTCGATGACTCCATGCGGATGGCCAGTGCAGATGATGCACTAATCAGCATGACTGTCCCCCTCATCTGTCTGCTTCAAAAAACCTTACAAGCACTAAGTGAGGAGGTTTTTGAAGAGGTCGAGGATGAGCAGTCAGAAATGCCATCTGCTTCTGGCAAGTCTGTGCAACGTGCTTCCACACTAAGGCCCAGGCAGGGGACTCTTAGTGAGGAGGATGACGAGGAGTCAATGGAGGAGGAGGAGGAACACATCTCTCCAGAGGAGGGAGGTACACAAGGCTCTAGTAGTCAGTGTGTACAGCGAGGGTGGGGTGATGCTGAGCAGGCAGAGATGCTGCCTCAAGCTGGGGACGGCGTTTCCGGTCCAGTTGGCAGTCTGCAGCACATGGTTGATTTCATGCTGCAGTGCTTGTTAAATGACCGCCGCATCGCCAACATTCTCCACACGGCTGATTATTGGGTGTACACCCTCCTAGATCCTCGCTACCAGGACAATTTACAAAGCCTCATACCACAGTTGAACCGGGAGCGAAAAATGCGGGAGTACCAAGAAACACTTGTGCAGGCCATCTTGTTCTCCATTCCCCCCGCAAGTGTTGCTGGTAGTGCTTTTCAAAGCAGCCATGTGGGTAGAGGCAGTGGAGGAAGCTCTGCACAAAGAGGTAGCAGAGGCAGTGCCGCAGGACAAGGCAAGGCCAGTATGGCCCAAATGTGGAAAAGTTTTGTGGGACCGCCACAAACGGCTACACCATCACAGACGGCTCCAGTCAGCAGGAGGCAACGTTTCCGTCAGATGGTGACAGACTACTTGTCGTGCCCTGTTAGTGTTCTCCCAGACGGCTCTTCCCCGATCAAGTATTGGGTCTCTAAGCTGGATACATGGCCAGAGCTTAGCCAGTATGCATTGGAGGTGCTGGCTTGCTCTGCTGCCAGTGTATTATCGGAACGTGTCTTTAGTGCTGCAGGTGGTGTGGTAACAGACCGTCGCAAGCGACTATCCGCCGATAATGTTGACCGGCTTACTTTTCTGAAAATGAGCAAGGCCTGGATCTCACCTGAATTTGCCAGTCCTCTTCCAGAATAAATAATTGGCTGGCAACAGGATCCAGGTCTCCTGTTGTGTTCATGTTTCTATGACCTGAACTTTATTTCCTGGGCTACATAAACGCCCGTTGTTGATCAGAAGTGCTGTCCACACAGACAAAACACTCACTCATGTGTAAGTGGGGTTCGGTAACGTCAGCTGATCCCCTGCTGTGTGTACGGCAAACTCTCCTGCTGCCTACAACTTCTGACTACCTCTGATTTAATATGTTCTCTGATTTGCCCTCTGTCTCCACTCTGTTTTGAGTATTTCCTCCAGCCTACAACACCGCCTGTGTAGGCTCTCAAGTGCCATCTGCACAATCCACACTTGTTCCTGTGTTACCTGGGTCCTGTAACATATGCTCATCTCTAGAGGTGAGCACGGCAATGTCTCCTGCTTTGTCTACATTCCCACTACTTGTAGTGGAAATGTGGTCAGAGCAGGAGACATTGCCTGACTCACCTCTAGGGAGAAGCTGCTGTTAAAGAACCCCAGTAACACAGGAACAAGTGTGGGTTGTGCAGACGGCATTTCAGAGCAGCAGCTGGCGTGGTTGGAAGCCAGAGGAAATACTCGAAACAGAGTGAAGACAGAGGCCTAATTGGAGTACGTTGACAGTTAGTAGTAGTCTAGAAACAATCGCAAACTGCCACCAAGTAGGCCTCGGCCTACTACCTGATTTTCCCTGGGCTCCGACACCGCCAGTTGGTGCTCAGAAGTGCTATCCGCACAGACAAAACACTCGCTCATGTGTAAGTGGGGTTCGGTAACGTCAGCTGATCCCCTGCTGTGTGTATGGAAAAGTGTCCTGCTCCCTCCACAGTCAAACAACCTCAGATTTACACCTGACTCCAAGTAGGCCTCGGCCTACTACCTGATTTTCCCTGGGCTCCGACAACACCAGTTGGTGCTCAGAAGTGCTGTCTGCACAGACAAAACACTCGCTCATGTGTAAGTGGGGTTCGGTAACGTCAGCTGATCCCCTGCTGTGTGTACGGCAAACTCTCCTGCTGCCTACAACTTCTGACTACCTCTGATTTAATATGTTCTCTGATTTGCCCTCTGTCTCCACTCTGTTTTGAGTATTTCCTCCGGCCTACAACACCGCTTGTTTCTGCTCTCAAGTGCCGTCTGCACAATCCACACTTGTTCCTGTGTTACCTGGGTCCTGTAACATCTGCTCATCTCCAGAGGTGAGCACGGCAATGTCTCCTGCTTTGTCTACATTCCCACTACTTGTAGTGGAAATGTGGACAGAGCAGGAGACATTGCCTGACTCACCTCTAGGGAGAAGCTGCTGTTACAGAACCCCAGTAACACAGGAAAAAGTGTGGGTTGTGCAGACGGCATTTCAGAGCAGCAGCTGGCGTGGTTGGAAGCCAGAGGAAATACTCGAAACAGAGTGAAGACAGAGGCCTAATTGGAGTACGTTGACAGTTAGTAGTAGTCTAGAAACAATCGCAAACTGCCACCAAGTAGGCCTCGGCCTACTACCTGATTTTCCCTGGGCTCCAACAACGCCAGTTGGTGCTCGGCAGTGTCTTTGGCACGGGTACTCCCTGTTGCCCAGCCTGTTTTCAGCACGCCTGTTGTTTCCGGGTAGTGTCAAGGTCACTATGCCACCAATCCGTTGTCCTGTCGTCTTGCGGCCGGGTTAGCCAACTCTACGGTGCCTGCAGTTTAGGTGACTCCTATGTGGGCTGTGAGAACTGGCACTGAAGGCTGGATCCGTAGTGCCAATGGGACATGGACCCCCTGTAGGACTGTGGGTTTCGGTAACTGCGGCCGGCTTGCGGCCTGGCTACTTTGCTTTGAATGGGTACCTTCTGCTACCCACCCGGGTTCCAGCACTGTCTGCTGGTTCTCGCCAGAGCCTTTGGCCTAGGTGCCTCCATCTCGGTATCCGAGGACCAGCACCGTCAGCTGGTCCTTGGTAGTACTTTTTAGCACAGGTACCTTCTGCTTAGTAACCGTAGTCCAGCACCGTCAGTTGGTCCTCGGTAGTGCCATTGGCTCTTGTTCCTTCTGCTGCCACTACGGGTTCCAGTACTGTCAGCTGGTTCTCGCCAGTTTCTCAGCCTTCTTGTACCTTCTCCTACATTTCCAAGATCAAGCTTTTTGAAATTGTCTTTGGTAATCCTTATTGATCTCCATGACGACGACCCTGATGACGACGACCCTGAAGACCACACCAAAGAAGACCAGAAATATGACCCTAAATAATATGACCAAGAGGACAAAGAACATGAAGACAACCACCAAGATACACAACAAAAGACAGAAGAGCAAGAAGCAGAAGAAGCAAAAGCAGAAGAACAGAAAGCAGAAGAACATTAAGCATAAGACTAAAAATCAGCATAGAAGAAATCAAAATTATAAGCAGAAGAAGACTAAGCAGTAAATGGGGGTGAGTCCGTTCCTCCTCGTGGTGCCCCTGGAAAATGCCTGCTGCTGCAGGCCAAACTGAACGCGGACAAATCCTGTTGTAAATCTTTTGTGACAGGCAGAACGTAAGGTGTAATCTTATAACTTTTATAGATAAGTACTACAGGAATGCCTGTCACCATAAGAAAATGAAGAAAAAGAAGAATAGGAAGAAGATGAAGAAATAGCATATGAAAATTAATAATAGCTGAATAAGAAGAATATGAAGAATGGAAAAAAAAAATAATGGGAAGAAGGTAAAGAAGAAGAAGATGAATAAGGTGAAGAAAAAGTTGATAAAAAAAATGCTACTGCTGCGGATCATGAAGGAGAAAGTGTGGGAGAAGTACAAAAGAAGGTGAAGAGCATGGAAGTTGTGAAACATACATATCTGACAAAATATAAAAAAGTTAACATAGTCAATATCTTTTTAACTCCGAACGTCTTGAAAAAAAAAATTGGAATTAATGCTATGTCATGTGATTTGAATAAACCACTATGCCTTTAATGTCTCCTCCACCTCCCACAATACATTCTACATGATTCTTATTTGTTTTCAATTATGTAGAATTAGCCAACAAGGAAATAAAGGGCTTTTTTTAATTCCGATACCGGAAGTCCCATTGACTTGAATGGGACTTCCGGTATCGGAATCGGCAATACCCGATATTTTTTTCGTATTGAGCGATACCATCCGATACGATATTTTTGGGTATCGAACGGTATCGCTCAACACTAGTCGCTACTTACCTGTCAGACAAGGCGATCCTGACGTCCTCCTGCCCACGTCCACGCGTCGCTCGTTGGTGCCACAGGAAGCCCAGCAGGAAGCGCCCGACGAGAAATGATCCAGGACCTTCTCGCGTGACCAGCGATGAGCAGCGGGGTAGCCGGTCGGAGGTAAGTATCTGACATAGCGATATCGCTAGTGATATCGCTGCTACGTCACAAAATCGGTGACGCTACAGCGATATTGCTAGCGATATCGCTATGTGTAACGGGGGCTTTAGAGAGGGTCTACTAAATGACAATTTTTTTGAAGTAGCTAACAGAGATCATGTTATGAATCATATTACTCCATGTAACCAAAGACTATTTTTTCAGCTCTTCCTATTTAGTGTAAAGAGGTTTGTCACAGTGCCTTATTCTATAACTATAGTAGGTTTCCACTAAAACTCAATTTTTTTTTAGCAAGACTACAAAAGTAGAATTATTTTAAACTATGCCATTAACTATAATACTTGCAAACTTAAAAGATTGACTTTAGAATTTTAGATTAGCTATGTTTTTGGCAGGAGGTGTAGAACAAAAAGAAAAAAACTTAAAATGCTACACACCATTTACTTTTTACACATGTCTTTTATTAGTCCAATTTTTCAATCATACATCCCCAACTATAAGGTTGGAAGTTTTTGCATTTGGAAGGTGTATACCTAATAGTGGTAGTCGAGGGAACAGGGGGACATGTTTAAAGAAGGGTGTGTGTGTGGAGAGGTTAGAGGAGTGGAGCGCTCTTTTTTTTTCCCCTTCACTTCATGTGTGTTGATTCCGGCGGCCAATCAGGACACAGAAACTATCCACAACATCATGACACAAGGTCTTCTGTGATCGGCTGCTGAAATCACGTCTCTAACAATATAAAAAGCGGACATCTTGTTTTGCTGGTGCCATTTTCTCAGTGTCACAGTGCAGAGAAGCTGCTCCTGATAGTGCTGCAAGTGAACTTGTCAGGTAGTTAGATAGGATCCTGCCCTATGTGAAATCGATCTTGCAACATCTAACTAGATTATGCAAAAACTGCAGCAGTCTCTGGAGGCCCCATTTGTTAATCCAAATCATTTGGGATATAACTGTGCTTCAGTGAGAAATCAGAAGGCCACTGACAACATCTGTTACTGGATGGGCTACTCCATTCCCTTTGTTTAGCAGCCGCACAGCTGTACGCCTTGTAGATGAGAACCAGAAAAAGCATGTCCTCCAGTGTATGGCAAGTGCTGCATCAAGTAGCCTCTCCTCCTATTCCTCCACCTTAACATCACACACAGTACAATACTCAGAGATGGCACCCCAATCATCCTTGTTTCTCCCCGTGTCACAAATTTCCAAATGCCCAACTGACTGTGGAGAACCACAGATGAGTCATTCTGCAGAGCTGTTCACACATTTCATTCCATGGGCATCAGAGGTCTACTCCAAAGATTCACAGAATCAAGAGGAGGAAAGCATCTGCACCAATGCCCCAAATTTTTTCATGTGGAATTCAGGGCCGGATGAAGTAAGGTCCAAGCAGAATCCAGACACTCCTCACCAGATATTAACCATCAGCATGGAGTTGATACTGATGAGACTCAGATACCAGAGGCACACGCGGACTGTACTGTGCTGTCAGGGCAGGAAAAGGATGAAGATGACTCTCATGGTGAGGAGTGTGAGAACAGAGAGGATGGTGATGAGGTTGCAGATGCCACTTGGTATGAACCCAGAGGTACGCAGCTGCGTAGCTCAGCAGAAGAGTTGGAGTAGGAGGAAGATGAAGAGGTTATATTGCGTCTTCACACACGGGCACAAAATGATGCAACCACGACAAGCCCTGCATCCTCAGTCCCAACTATGGCTGTAATCATCACCAGGTCATGAGTGTGTAGTTTGCAGGGGCTGCAAGGGTTGCTCAACCTGGGCCTTTTTTGAGACCGCAAAGGATGACCCAACTCATGTTATCTGCCAAATTTGCAAAAAAAAGCTCAGTACAGGCAAAAATTGCAATAATTTAACTACTGCATGCATGAGGCCGCACATGCGCGATCAACATGCCTTAGTGTGGGAATCTTAATGAGCTAAAATGAGAATTAGCAAGCTTCGCCAACCACCGGCCATCCTGTCAACCACAGAATTTAATAAAACTTGGCACTCAATTCGTGTGAAAATGACAGTTCCTTTTTTATTATGCATCCAGACAAATAAAAATTGAACCTTTTACGTCCATCACAGGACCTTCATCAGAACATCATTTCTTTTGATGAAAACTAGAAAACACATTAAGCAAAAAACATAAAAGAACACAAATTACAACCATGTCACATAATGCAAGTTATAATACATGATATAAATGGTTTAAGTTACTGTTACTGAATGGTAGATGTTATGACCTGTGATACGCACGCAGAGAGGAGGTAACGACAAGCATAGGGAGATAACCAAGAGCAGTCCTGTGTTTTTTCAGCTGAGTCCGATGTACCCTCAGCTGAGATCCTGAAGAGTCACCCCCACCAGAAGAAAAAAGTCTCTTTTAAACCTGAGGCATGTGATCTATTTTTAGATTTACCAAGTGTCCTTCAGTCCTTCAGTCATTGTCCTGCTGGAAGGTCCATGACCTAGGATGCAAACCCAGCTTTCTGACACTAGACAATACATTGCGACCCTAAATCCTTTGAGAATCTTCACATTTCATGATATCTTGCACCCAGTGCCAGAGACAGCATAACAACCCCAAAATATCTTTGAACCTCCACCATATTTAACTAACTATATGTTCTTTTATTTGCAGGCCTCATTTAATTGTCTTGAGGCCTAGACAGGTAGGCATCTTTGCCCTTTTTTTTGGTGTGCTTTTCATTTAATTTACAGTAAACATTAGAATGATGTGCTTTACCAAAAAGTTCTATCTTGGTCTCATCTGTCCACAAGACACCTTCTGGCCCTCAAAAAATAATGTGAGCCGCCTGCTGGTCCTCTATAAATTGTTAGGGCCGGCTGATATACCGTTTATGTCCTGAGGAAGAAGTCTGGACTGGAATTACTTTGAAATGCATTGACTTTTGAACCTGTATTGAAAAAACCTTTTAACCCCTTTCCTTCATTGGACGTAATATTCCATCCATGTGTCCCGGAACCTAAGTCCCAAGGACGGAATATTACATCACAGGCGATCAGCGGCGCTTACGTGGGGAGCACCGCTGATAGCGGCCGGGTGTCAGCTGATGATCACAGCTGACACCCGGCACTATGTGTGAGGGGCTGTCACGGACACGATCGCAGTGTACCGGGGGTTTAGGGAAGCATCGGCAGGGAGGGGGCGCCCTCCATGCTTCCCTGAGACCCCCGCAGCAGTGCAATGTGCAGCGCTGCTGCAGGGGCCTCCTTCCCTGCAGGTCCCCGGATCCAATATAGCAGCGGGGACCTTCGGGGGCCTGCAGGGAGCCGGCTTCCTCACTGCCTGATGACAGCAGGCAAAAGGAAGCCTGCAGCAGCACTTGTCAGATCACCGATCTGACAGCGCTGTTCTAAGGCCCCTATCACACATAGCGACTCACCAGCGATCCCCACAGCGATATGAACTTGTCAGGATTGCTTGTGTGTCGCTACATGATTGCTGGTGAGCTGCCAAACAGGCAGCTTCACCAGCGATCAGCACCAGCGACGACGAGTGCGCGTGTTGCTGTGTACCTTAGATACCAGCGCGCTGGTGCAGGGAGCTGGTAACCAAGGTAAACAGCGGGTTTCTAAGCGCTGTGCGGCACTTTGAAACCCACTGTTTACCTTGGTTACCAGCTCTCTGAAACAGCGCGCTGGTAACTAAGGTACACAGCGGGTTTCTAAGCGCCGCGCAGCGCTTCGAAATCTGCTTTTTACCTTGGTTACCAGCTCCAGCTCGCTGATCGCTGGTCTCCCACCTGCCATACGCAGGGATGTGTGCTGGACAGCGGGAGACCAATAATCAAAAAAATGTCCAGGGCTTTCCACAACGATCATCGATTCCCGACAGGGGGACGGTCGCTGATAGGTGTCACACACAGCGATCTCGCTGGTGATATCGCTGTTGCGTCACAAAACTTGTGACTCAGCAGCGATCTCGCTAGCGAGATCGCTGTGTGTGACGGGGACTTAAGTGTCAGATCGGCAATCTGACAACAGACAGTGATGTAAAACGTGTAAAAATAATTTAAAAAGATCACAAAATAAATTTAAAAAAAAATATTCCCTAATAAATTCTTTTTTTTCTAAATAAAAAAAACAATAGAAACAATAGAAGTACACATATTTAGTATCGCCACGTCCGTAACGACCCGCCCTATAAAACTATCCCACTAGTTACCGTAACACCTTTAGTGAACCCCTTAAAAAAAAAACAAAGCAAAAAACAACGCTTTATTATCATACCGCCGAACAGAAAGTGCAATAACGCGCGATCAAAAAGACGGATATGAATAAACATGATACCACAGAAAAAAGTCAAAACTCCAGAAATACGTGTTTTGGTTGCTGCAACATTGCTTAAAATACAATAATTGTTGATCAAAAGATCATATCTACTCCAAAATGGCATCATTAACCCCTTCCTGACATGTGACGTACTATCCCGTCCACGGGATTCGGGGCCCTATGACCGTGGATGGGATAGTCTGTCACCGTGATCAGCGGCGCTCAAGGGGGGAGCGTCACTGATCACGGCCTGGTGTCAGCTGATTATCACAGCTGACACCCGACACTATGTGTCAGGGGCAGTCACGGATGACCCCCGACACGTTAACCCCTGACACACTGCGATCAAACACGATCGCAGTGTATCAGGGATTTAGGGAAGCATCGGCAGGGAGGGGACTTCCTCTGTGCTTCCCTGAGACCCCCACATCGCGCTGCTGCAGGGGCCTCCTTCCCTGCAGGTCCCCAGATCCAATATAGTGACCGGGACCTTCAGGGGCCTGCAGGGAGGAGTCTTTCTCAGTGCCTGCTGACAGCAGGCTCTGAGAAAGCCTGCAGCAGCGCCTGTCACATCGCTGATCTGACAGAGTGCTGTGCAACCTGTCAGATCAGCAATCTGACATATTACAGTGATGTCCCCCCCCGGGACAATGTAATAAAGTTAAAAAAAAGTGTAAAAATAATTTATAAAAAATCACTAAATAAATTAAAAAAAAAATATTCCCTAATAAATTTATTTTTTTTGGAAATAAAAAAACAAACAATAAAAGTACACATATTTAGTATCGCCGCATCCGTAACGACCCGCCCTATAAAATTGTCCCACTAGTTAACCCCTTTAGTGAACCCCTTAAAAAAAAACGAAGCAAAAAACAATGCTTTATTATTATTATCATACCGCCAAACAAAAAGTGCAATAATGCGTGATAAAAACGACGGATATGAATAAACATGATACCGCTGAAAACGTCATATTGTCCCGCAAAAAACGAGCCATCATACAGCATCATCAGTGAAAAAATAAAAAAGTTATAGCTCGCAGAATAAAGCAAAATAATTATTTTTTATATAAAATTGTTTTTATTGCATAAAAGCGCCAAAACATAAAAAAAGACATAAATGAGGTATCGCTGTAATCGTGCTGACTCGAAGAATAAAACTGCCTTATCAATTTTACCATTTGCGGAACGGTGTAAACGCACCCCCCAATAGAAATTCATAAAATGCTGGTTTTTGTTCATTCTGCGTCCCAAAAATCGGAATAAAAATCCCCGAAAGAGAGTGGTCGCAGTTCATAGCTGAAAAAGGAGGTGACAGGTTCCCTTTAAGATTTTTGTTTTGTTTTTTTCCTCCCATTCTTATAATAGCCATAACTTTTTCCTGTTTACAGACATATGAGGTCTTGTTTTTTGTGGGACGAGTTGTATTTTGAATGACACCATTCATTTTGTCAAGTGATACACCGGAAAGTGGGAAAAAATTCAAAGTGCACTGAAATTGCAAAGAAAAGTGCAATTGTACAAATGGCTATTTTTTTATTTACCACACTGACTATACTGTAAAACTGACCTGGCAATATGATTCTCCAGGTCAGTACAATTATGCAGATTCCAAACCTAAATCCTTTTTTCTTTACGTAGTGAAAAAAGAAAAGAATTTGGAAATTTGTAAAAAAAAAAAATGTTTTGAAGCGGTCGACATTTTCCAAGACACATAACATTTTCAATTTTCAGGATATTGGGTGTGAGCTTTTTTTGCACCCTCAGCTGAAATTTTTACCGATTATGAGGTAAATACAATATTTTGATAGCTTCTTATTGCATTTTATTGCAAAAAACGTAATTTTGGTGTTTTGATATATTTTCTTATGCCATTTATTTTATATTTTGATAGATCAGACTTTTCTGAACAGGGCAATACCAAATATGTGTACTTTTTATTTTTGTTATTGTTTTATTTTTTAATTGGGCAAAGGGGGGAGTGCATTTGCAATTTTGTATTATTTTGTATTTTTAACATATTTTAACCCCTTAGACATATCATCTCCCTAACTTTGATGTGGGCTCAATGTCATGTGCTTTTAACATCAGAGCTCCACCCGAGGCCGTTAATCAGTTAAATTCCACTATCAATCTCTGAGTGGAATTTAACACTAGAACTACTGTACTTGTGACACCTACTAGAACTACTGAATGTAGTCATTTTGACTACTGACTTGTTTTCGTTTATTATTAGAGTTTCATTTGTGGTTATTTATTAATAATTATATTTTTTAATGTATTATTATTGTGAGATCCAACAGTAATTCTTTGGAATGTTTTTTTTCTGATTTTTTTTTCATATTTTTCTACAGGAAATAACAAAAGTAAACTAAGTAAAACAATAATAATAGACGTTTTAAAATAATTTATTATTAAAGTGCACACATATAAACAACAACTCAAGAACAACAAGCAGAGAAAATGTAAGTGAAGGAGAAGAAAAATGAAAATATGGCGCAGAATCTCAATAAAACCGACCAACCGTTATTGTGAAGTACAACCGGTAACTTTCTAAACATTTGTTGATTCGCATTTCAGGCATCGTCTTTCAATTACAGCGGTACATTGCCCACACAGAGACTTATGGCAAGTCATACAATTTCCAATAGATCGATTATTTTTGCATTTTGCTTTTATCTGGCAAAATTTTTTTTGAGACATCACATCTGAAGATGTAGCAACTTGGGACATGCCACCCTTTCCCCTAGATACAACATACGGACCACTCAACTCTGTGACAAGCTTTTGTAAAAATGCCTTGCGTGACATTTGTCCGGTGGTCATCTCCTTGTATAATATCCAAGCATTTATACCCGCTAAGTCTAAGGTATTTTCAAATGCGTGAACAGGCCATCTCCTAGTACCTGTTCTTGTGCTGTATTTGCGTGCCATCTGATCTACTACATCTACTCCATATTTTGTTTCATTATAAAACTTTACCGTTTCTGGAGTTTTTTTGGAGATTCAGAAGCAACAAGAACATCGGGATGGACGGAACTCAGAATTATCACATTTTTGGTTGGCTTACCTTGATACACGGTAAGTGTAAAATTATCCTCATTTTTATAGACTTTAGTGCTGTACAACTTTTTTTTCATTGTTTTTATTTCTTTAGGCACTTCTCGTCTTATCTTATTTAGCGTTCCCACGATAGTCGTTCCCTGGCTTTTTAGCTGTTTGGCAAGTTTTACGGCTGCCAAAAAAAACGGCTGCAATAGTTTCATGACTACGTGGTCAGCTAAACGTTCATCAGCACGGCGTGAATCATCTTTACCCAGATAAGGGAAGCCATTTACAATATATTTATTATCCTTATCTACAGCTAGCCAAAATTTATGGCCATATTTATCTGGCTTGGAAGGTATATACTGTGTGAAAGGACACCTGGTTTTGCTTGGGAAAAGTTGTTCATCAACCGTAATGTATGGGCCAGGTTTGTAACAAGCAATGCAATTGGCAATAAACCTGTCCCACACAATAGAAAAGAGAGCAAATTTGTCGGGTTGCAGTCTCTGCGATCGATTGGACTTCTCATCAAATCTGAGGTAATGCATAATTTCTACAAAACGGTCCCTAGACATTATCGCTTTGCATAATGATGGCTCGTGCCCGATAGTCCACGGACATAAAATATTGCTAGAAATACATCTAGCTCCTCATCAGAAAGAGTAAACTCTTCATTATTGTTCCGGCGTGCTTCTGCAATAGTACAGTTCTTTATGTGAGTCAAGATAAATGAATCAAAAAATAATCTCCATGTACTCAAAGGACTATCACTAATTATATTTCTTCTGGCATATCCTCTAGGGCCGGGTGCTTCTCTAAGAATGTTTTGTTTTGCCCGCCTACCAGGAAAGTTTTCTCCAATCTCAAAAGGTTTCCATTGAATACCATCAGCTGAAACTAGTATTCCTGGAGATTCGCCTTCTGTGGTGTTGGTTGCATCGCCTTCGCCGCCATCGTCTTCTGTTGTGGATACATATCTGGGAAGTTTTGCAGATTTTTTCTGTCCACGACCGAGAGGATGGTCGCGAGGCAACATCAACGCATGAGCCTGATCCCCAGTAGATGAGCTCGCAACGTCTGGCAAAAAAGTTGATGAATATTTAGAATTTTTGTTTAGTAACTCAGTGTGTGGAAGAGCAAATAAATACACATAACTACTTACCTTCCAGATTTGTTTCTTCTGAGTGTTCAGATTCACTCGAAATGTTTTGAGGGTTGAAATCTTCATCACTGTCCGTATCAATTTGAGTATCCTGACATTCGGATTCCGATTCATCCTCTGGTATGGATTGCAAAATAGCCAGAATATCTTCAGGCTTTACCGCACGTCTTCTAGCCATATTAGTAATTTGGAGAAATTCCACTTGAGAGTTCACTGGTTCACTGCTGAAAAATAGAAATGAAATGAAAACTATAAGAAATAATACATGTTCTGCCACCTTCAAACGTAGGTGGGTTGAATCAGTTGACAGACAGCTAAAGTCTTTCCTAACAATTCATTGAGGTAGATGCAGGGGGTCCTTTACAACTTTTATTGCTAGGATCATTGTAAAAGTACAACAGAAAATAGCAATACTGGACATATATACAGTATATATTCATATAACACATCATGCAATGATAATCACCAGTAACATATCCCTGCTGTTCTGTTCGCTACCACTATACAAATATAATGTTCAGTCATTTTTGACTGGACCTATAAAAGTCTTGATGTTTTAGTTTATTTATACATTTTTTCACAGAATTATACTGTATGTGAACATGGTTGATCATAAACAAAAGAAAAATGAAAAACAACACGTAATTTTTATCGTTTTCGCCTCATAAACCATTACATTGCATTATTGCTATATTCATGCATATTGCCCATTTGCAGATAAAAAAATATTCTTTCTAGCTGTAAACTATAACTAATAACATCAAGCTGTATGCAAATATAGTTTTTCCCCCAAAAAATTGCTGCTTCACACTATACAGTACAAAATAATCGAATAATATGACAATAAAATGTTGTATATACCTGTAGGAGTTTTCAGAGCTCTTATGTCTGCATCTGTTGTCTTTGTCTTTCCAAGTGAAATGAAAGTAATTTACTATCCAGACTTACTGTCTACTGCTAGGACCAGAGAAAAACACCTCCCTTCGTTAGCATAAGATAAGAGCCTGCAGTTTTACAAAAAAGCTCTATTCAGATCAGCATTACACAGTAATACAACCAGGTAACACAATGAAAATGTGAAAAGTTGACATCTGAATTGAACTACATCTATATGAACATCAGGGTAAATAAGATACAGTGAAAAAATTATGCACAAAGCTTTACAGCAACTTTTAGTGACAAAAGGACAGCCAAATATAGCAGGTAGTCAAAATGACTACCTTTAGCAGTTATAGGTGAATGTTGAAATAAATGCGCAATTTTTGCACCTAAATTATTTATTGCCACAAAATCTTTTTAACATCCTATTTGAGGAAAAGTCACCGAGTCTCAAGCCGGAATTCCAAAAAATGTAGTCACAGAGGAGAAATACATAGTGCGAAGTAGTCAAAATGACTACCTCAGTAGTTCTAGTGTTAACATGAGCTGGCTAAAAGTGCATAATTCGGGCTGCCCAAAGAATAAGCCATTACCAAGTTTCAGATCCCAAAAAATGGAAACAGTATGGGTCTCAGAAAATTGTGACAGATGCAAACATTTTAGAATTTTTTTCCCATCACTTAAATTAAAAATAAACTAAACATATTTGCTATTTGTATACTCGAGCTGACCTGCAGAATCATAATGTCAGGTCAATTTTACAGTATAGTGAACATGGTAAATAAAAAAAACCAACATAATTGTGGAATTGCACTTTTATTGAAATTTCACTGCACTTGGAATTATTTACTTTTTTGTAGTATACTACATTAGTAAAATACGTAGTGCCATTCAAAAGTACAACTCGACTCGGAAAAAACAAGCCCCCGTGTAACTGTATTTATGGAAATGGAAAAAAAGTTAAGGCTCTTGGACGAAAGAGAGGAAAAAAATGGCTATGTTGTGACGAGGTTATAAACAATCTTTTCTCTCTTTTTACTGATGCTAGAATCATCCATTTACTTGGACTATACACAGACGTGCAAAAGCACTTTTATGCCTAGATAAAATTATGATCTCCTAAGAACGCCAGCTAAACACTGGATTTCACAGGAGGATTGTAATGATGGGCATGGAGGTCATGGCAACCCATTGGCCCCTTGCGATCACATCACAGGTGCACCGATGAGTGTGTAGAATTACATACCCCCCACCGATGCCTGTTGACAAAGATTGACAGTGGCATAAAACATGTTAACAGTTGTGGGCTAAGTTCCACTGCATCCACATCTGTTGGAGGCAGATGATGGCTGAATTAATCAGCTATCATCTGCTAAAAAAGATCTGGTCTCTGCTTGCTAGCCCACATGAATGGCAAGGATATGACATATGATGTACGTCATATATTATGAAGGGGTTAAATCATTTTCTGATATTTCATGATATAAATTGAAAAAAATTCAAGGTGAATTCAATTTGCTTTGAACAAGTTTGCTCATCTCTAAATTGTAAAAAATTAAGCCCTTAACGTCCGCCGATACGCCTTTTAACGGTGGCAGTTAAGGGTACTTAAGCCTCAGCCCCTCTTTTTAATGGCATTGAGAAAATAGGGTATAGCGCCCCCAGCGTCAGAATTTCTCTGGGGTCTTGGCAACCGGGGGTAGCTGAGACCCCAGAGAACATAATTAGGGTCAGTTTTTACTGACCCAAGTGTTTCGATTGCCGTTATTAACGGAATAACGGAGACCACAAAAAAAGTCCAATTTCCCATTAAAATTCTCTCTCCTCTGATGTGATCGCACATAAGAAGAGAGAGAAATGGTGTCCCCGATCCCCTCTGCTACCCCTGGTATCCCTGCAGCCCACCATGAAGTCCCCAGAGCCACTGGTGTCTTCTTCCGGGATTAAAATGACAGGCGCATGCACAGTGCGCCCGCTAAGATCTGCCACCAGCACCCGGAAACAATAGGAATTTTTCCTATTGGTTCATTATGATCACTGTGATAGACCCTATCACATTGATCAAAATAAAAAAAAATAAATCCAACACCTCTTTATCACCCCCTTAGTTAGGTAAAAATAATAATAAAAAAAGTATTTATTTCCATTTTTCCATTAGGGCTAGAGTTGGGCTAAAGTTAGAGTTGGGCTAATGTTAGGGTTTGGCTAAAGTTAGGGTTGTGGTTAGGGTTGGGGATACGGTTAGGGTTGGGATTAGGGTTAGGGGTAGGTTAGGATTACGTGTGTGGTTGAGATTATGATTAGTGTTGGGATTAGGGTTGTGTTGTGGTTAGGGTTGTGGTTAGGGTTATGGTTAGGGTTGGGATTAGGGTTAGGGGTGTGCTGAGATTAGTGTTGTGGTTAGGGTTATGGTTAGGGTTGAAATTAGGGTTAGGGATGCATTGGGGTTAGAATTGGTTGGTTTCACTGTTTAGGTACATCAGGGGGTCTCCAAACATGACATGGCGCCACCATTGATTCCAGCCAATTTTGTATTCAAAAGTCAAATGGTGCTCCCTCCATTCTGGGCCTTGCCATGTACCTAAACAGTGGCTTTCCCCACATACAGGGTATTGGCATGCTCAAGAGAAATTGCACAACAAATTTTGTGGTCCATTTTCTTCTGATACCCTTGTGAAAATAAAAAAAATTGTTCCGAATTAATTTTTTAGTGAAAAAAAATGTTCATTTTTTCCTTCCACATTGCTTTAGTTCTTGTGAAACACCTGAGAGCTTGATAAACTTCTTGATTGTGGTTTTGTGCACCTTGAGGGGTGCAGTTTTTAGAAAGGTGTCACTTTTGGGTATTTTCTGTTATATTGACCACCCAATCGCACTTAAAATGTGAGATGGTCCCAAAAAAATGGTTTTGTAAATTTTGTGGGGAAAATGAGAAATGGCTCGTAAACTTTTAACCCTTATAAATTCCTAACAAAAAATATTGTGTTTTCAAAATTCTGCTGAGGCAAAGTAGACATGTGGGAAATGTTATTTATTAACTAACTTGTGTGACACCACTCTCTGATTTAAGTGTACACAAATTGAAAGTTTGAAAATTGCAACATTCTCTAAATTTTTGTCAAATTTCTAACGCAAGTTATATCGAAGAAATTTTACCACTAACATGAAGTACAATATGTCACAAAAAAAACTTTCTTAGAATCAGTGAGATATGTTGAAGCATTCCAGAGCTATAACCCCATGGTCAGAATTGTAAAAATTGGCTCTGTCACTTAAGGGTTAAAATGTCAAGTTAACTTACCTACATCTGTATGTGAAATTCTATGTCTTTATTGGGTGCATGTTATCTGATGACATAAACTAAGGCTAAACAAGGTGTATTAAACATAAAAAAAACAACCAGAATATATTTTTTTAAATGCCTATAGCAAGTACAATAATACCTTAATCATAGTAATTTTAAACAAGCCATTCAGGCCGAATAACAGAGTGTATGGACTTAATTCATTCACTGTACACATATTAGTAATGATTAGCAGAACATCTGTCACTGTATACAGAAGGCCCATATGCTTTGGAGAATCTAGCTTACCCTTACATAATCCACATTTTAATCAACGTGCAAAACACGTGTTCTGAGCAACTGACTATAGAAAGATGCTTTGTAATAAGGACAATGGCAGCAGTGTCAATACGTACTTGTATGTTTATATAAGCAGTTAAAGATTTTTTTTAGTAATAAAATGTTTAATAAAGAATAAAAACTAGAGTTGAGCGAAAGGGGTCGGTCAAATTAAAAAATACTGTAGCCGACTTTAGCTGAAGTCGGGTTTCACCGATCAGAACCCAACCATAGTGTGAGGTTGGCCATGAGGTCGCCAATCAGAGCGCCAAAGTTGCGTTTCAAATAATGCTTCCAGCGCCTTTTCTCAGCCATTGATAGAGGACGCACACTATGGGCAAAGCGATGACATGGGCAGCGGTCACCACCATCTTAGAGAAGGGCATTGAAGTGATTGGCTGGCTTTGTGTGGCGTCACAGTGGGTATAAAAGACCGTGACCGCCGACCACCATCTTACTTCTGCCGATCTTAGACTAGGGAGAGGTGCTGCTGCTGATTCTGAACAGGGAGAGTGTTAGGCAGGGAAGAAGAAAAAAAACTGCTTCTGCTGATAGCCTTTTCACTTTACAGTTAGTGTGCAGTGAAAGGGGAGGATTTTTGTTGTGTGCAGCAGCGCTGGTGGTGATTAGGCTGCCTTTTAAGGCTACCTGCTAGCTGCATTGCCGTATGCACACTGCTGTTCCAACTGCTTTTTTCAAAGCACTCCAACTTTTATTATTTTGTTCTGGTGAGTTACTGAGCATTCATTTTTTCACACACCGTATAGCGGTGTACGCTCCTCACACACTACCGTGTACCGGCTGGTATCACGGACAAATAGAAGCTATCTGGGTGTGACTCTGGAAGAACAAGCCAAGGAGTTTTTCCATTTTTCCAGACCTACACCTTAGAGAGCTGTCCGTTTTTCAAACAATTTTGTATATCTGCTGTTTGATGACGGTCAAAACTAGACAGAGACAGCGTGTGTCAGTCCCTATACAAATAGACGGAGATTGACAATTTTCCATACAGTCACCGTATAGCAGTGTACGCTCCTCACACACTACCGTGTACCGCCTTGTATCACGGACAAATAGAAGCTATCTGTGTGTGACTCTGGAAAAAAAAGCCGAGGAGTTTTTCCAGACCTACACCTTAGAGAGCTGTCCGTTTTTCAAACAATTTCGTATATCTGCTGTTTGATGACGGTCAAAACTAGACAGAGACAGCGTGTGTCAGTCCCTATACAAATAGACGGAGATTGACAATTTTCCATACAGTCACCGTATAGCGGTGTACGCTCCTCACACACTACCGTGTACCGCCTTGTATCACGGACAAATAGAAGCTATCTGTGTGTGACTCTGGAAAAAAAAGCCGAGGAGTTTTTCCGTTTTTCCAGACCTACACCTTAGAGTGCTGTCCGTTTTTCAAACAGTTTCGTATATCTGCTGTTTGATAATGGTCAAAACTAGACAGAGACAGCGTGTGTCAGTCCCTATACAAATAGACAGAGATTGACAATTTTCCATACAGACATCGTATAGCGGTGTACGCTCCTCACACACTACCGTGTTCTGCCTTGTATCACGGACAAATAGAAGCTATCTGTGTGTGACTCTGGAAAAAAAAGCCGAGGAGTTTTTCCATTTTTCCAGACCTACACCTTAGAGTGCTGTCCACTTTTCAAACAGTTTCGTATATCTGCTGTTTGATAACATTCAAAACTAGACAGAGGCAGCGTGTGTCAGTCCCTATACAAATAGACGGAGATTGACAATTTTCCATACACACACCGTATAGAGATGTCCGATTCTCAAACAGCATTGTATATCTGCCATTCGCATTACAGTCACATCTATACAGAGTCAGTGTGTGTGTGTGATACTCCATAAATACATATACAGATATTGTTAGTTACACAAAAAACGTATATAGCTGTACACTTCTGATAGAGTTCCGTATATCTGCTTGTTGGATTATGGTCAAATACATACTGGGAGAGCGTCATTGACTAACGAAATATAAACGTAGATTTAATTTTTTTAATACACCTTACACAGCTGGACGCTTCTCATACAGTACCATCTCTCTGCTGGTATTTTTGGTACATTTTCCCAAACATGAGGAAGTATGGTGGAAGAGGCCACGGACGTGGGCAGGGGGGCGCAGCTGGTACTTATTGTGGTGGTGCATCTGCTGGTTCTGGCAAAAGCACAATAGCAGTGTTAGCGACACGCTAGGCAAGGTGGGAATCCCGGAGTGGACCCTCTGGATCGTGGCACTGAGGGGCCACAGACGAGCAACCTGGTGGAACCAACCCCTATACAGGGATCGTTAGGAGCAGGTCCAGGGGTTCGAATGCCACGGTAGCCGGAACCAAGAGGGGCGGCTCGGAGTGAACTACAGTAACCAAGACGGTTAGGCAGGACTGGAGCAGGACCAGGCACGGTTAGGCAAAGCTGGAGTAGGACTGCAAGAACGGACACTGTTAGGCAGGACCAGAGCAGGAACAGACACGGTTATGCAGGACTGGAGTAGGACTGCAGGAACAGACACGGGTAGGCAGGACCGGAGCAGGAACAGACACGGTTAGGCAGGGCAGGAGCAGGACTGCAGGAACAGACATGGTTAGGCAGGGCTGGAGCAGGACTGCAGGAAAAGACACGGGTAGGCAGGACCAGAGTGGGAACAGACACGGTTAGGCAGGGCTGGAGCAGGACTGCAAGGAAGCACAAGGCAGAGTGAGGATGGAAGCCGTATACAGGGCAAACCACGGGGACCCAGTGTGCTGATATAACATCAATGATCAGGCGCCTCCACTAAGGGAGAGCGGCCTGATATAGGCGGGGATCTGCCCCCATTGGTCCGGCGGTGCTACCGGGTTAGGGCACCGCCGGAGTATAAGATCCAGCAGGGAGAGCCGGCCGCTGCCTAGGGCACATGAGCAGGAGTCGCAATGACGTCACAGGCCGCGGGCCGGTTAGAGAAGGATGCCGACGCTGGAGTGAGAGGGGCTGCGGTGCTGGCAGGTAAGTATGAGAGCGTGCGGCAGGGTTCGCGGTGGGGGCCGTGGCATGGCGCGCGGTGGGGGCCGTGACAGTACCCTCCCCCTTAAGCCACCCCCTACTGCGATTGGCAAAAAATCTCCTGAGAATGCGGGGAGCGTTGATGTTCTCCCGTGGCTCCCAGGATCTCTCCTCAGGACCAAAACCCCTCCAGTCAATAAGAAAAAGGTCCTTTCTCTAACTTTTCTCATGGCAAGAATATCTCTTACCTCAAAGGTGTTGTCAGAACCCACCGGACGAGGAGCAGGACATGGTGAGGGATGGAACTGATTTAGCACCACAGGTTTCAGGAGAGAGACGTGGAAGGTGTTCGGGATACGGAGCGAAGCAGGCAAACTCAGCTTGTAGGCGACTTCATTGATACGTTCCAGAATCTCAAAAGCACCGATGTACCGGGGACCCAGCTTGTAAGAGGGTAATGTTAACCGGATATACCTGGATGAGAGCCAGACCTTGTCCCCGATGTGAAATGGTGGGGGATCTAACCTCCTCTTGTCTGCGTGTCTCTTCATCCGCTCACTGGCCCTTTTGAGGGCCGTGTTGGTCTCGGACCAGATATCAGAAAATTCTTGGGACAAGAAGTTGGCTGCAGGTACCTCGGAAACTGGGACTACTGGAAGAGGCATGCTAAGATGTTTGCCAAACACCACAAAAAACGGCGACTTGATTGAGGATTCGCCGGCATGATTGTTGTAGGCGAACTCTGCCCAGGGAAGCAGGTCCACCCAGTCATTCTGGTGGGCGTTGGAGAAATGACAAAGAAATGCAATCAACGTCTGGTTAGTTCGCTCTACTTGCCCATTGGTCTGCGGATGGTAGGCCGAAGAGAAGTCCAGGGATATATCCAGGAGCCTTCACAGCGCTCTCCAAAACTTGGACGTAAACTGGACTCCGTGGTCAGACACAATACGACGGGGTAGGCCGTGGAGCCTAAAAATTTCATGGACGAAGGTCTTGGCTAATTCGGGCGCAGAGGGAAGGCCGCTCAGAGGAATAAAATGTGCCATTTTGGAAAAGCGGTCCACTACCACTAGAATCACCATACAGCCGGAAGAGCGGGGCAAATCGGTGATAAAGTCCTTGGCGATACTCTCCCAAAGAGACGTAGGCGCTGGCAAAGGAAGCAGCAGACCAAACGGAGGCCGACGTGGTATTTTATTCCTAGTGCAGGAGGAACAGGAGGCAGCGAAGTCTGCTACATCTTGACGGAGAGTGGGCCACCAATAGTGCCGGGATATGAGAGCAAGGGTCTTCTGAATTCTGGCATGGCCAGCCAATTTGGAGGAATGCCCCCACAGCAGAACACTTCTTTTGGCACTCTCTGGCACGAGAGTCTTGCCCGGCGGTGGAGAAAGCAAACTCAACAGAGCCACGGTGATCATCTTTGTGGGCTCGATGATGAGAGATGGTTCCTCCCTAGCCTCGGACGGTTGAAAGGCTCGGGACAGGGCATCAGCTTTGGTGTTTCTGTCTCTAGGGTGAAAATGGAGCTCAAAGTCAAAGCGAACGAAGAACAAGGACCACCTGGCCTGTCGGGGATTAAGTCTCTGAGCGGTCTGCAGGTAAGCCAGGTTCTTGTGGTCCGAGTAAATAACAAACGGGTGGACAGCTCCCTCCAGAAGATGACGCCAACTCCTCCAATGCCAACTTGATGACCAAGAGCTCACGGTCGCCAATCTAGTAATTGCACTCAGATGCGGAGAAGGCTTTGGAAAAGAATCCACAAGGGCGTAAGCGACCAGAAGGGGTTTTTTGAGAGAAAACAGCCCCGGCACCTGTCGAAGATGCGTCCACTTCCAACACGAAGAGTTTGCTGCTCTCAGGACGAGACAACACTGGAGCCGTGGAAAAAGCCTGTTTTAGCGACTGGAAGGCCTCCTCAGCCTCTGGTGGCCAGAAGTTAGAACTGACCCCCTTACGGGTAAGGGCGGAGATCGGCTTGGAGAGTAACGAGAAGTGCGGAATAAACTGCCTGTAATAGTTGGCGAATCCGAGGAATCGCTGGCTAGCCTTTATGCCAACGGGGCGGGGCCATTTAAGAATGTCGGACAGTTTCTCGGGATCCATCTGCAGCCCGGTGTTGGAGACGATGTAGCCCAGAAATGGTAGTGAGGTCTGCTCGAAAAGGCATTTCTCCATCTTGGCATACAAACGATTCTCCTGGAGACGCTGAAGAACCAGGCGCACAGTCCTCCTCCGAGACGGAAGATCTGAGGAGAAGACAAGGATGTCATCCAAGTACACCACGACACTGGAGTACAGAAGGTCCCGGAAGACCTCATTAACGAATTCCTGAAACACAGCCGGAGCGTTGCACAGACCAAAGGGCATAACCAGGTACTCATAGTGACCGTCGCGGGTGTTAAAGGCGGTCTTCCATTCATCGCCGGCCCGGATGCGGATAAGATTGTAAGCTCCCCTGAGATCCAACTTGGAGAAGATCTGTGCCCCTCTGAGGCAATCAAACAGCTCCGGGATGAGAGGAAGAGGGTACCGATTTTTGATAGTGATGTTGTTTAAGCCCCTGTAGTCGATGCATGGGTGCAGCAAACCGTCCTTCTTCTTAACGAAGAAGAAATCGGCTCCTGCCGGAGAGGAAGACTTCCGAATAAAACCTTTGGCGAGATTCTCCTGGACGTACTCGGACATAGCTGCGGTCTCTGCGGGAGACAGTGGGTAAATCCTACCCCTAGGAGGGGTGGAACCAGGGATTAACTCGATTGGACAATCGAAAGACCGGTGCGGTGGAAGGATCTCCGCCTCCTTTTTGTCAAAGATGTACGCATAGGACCAGTAGGCCAAAGGAAGCCCCGAGAGTTCTAGAGGTGGGCGTGCAGAGACAACAGGATGAATAGAGCTCAGACACCGGCCTTGACACGGGTCACCCCAGCGCAAAACCTCTCCGGACGACCAGTCGAGGACCGGCTGATGAGTCCGTAGCCACGGAAGACCGAGCAGAATAGCGTGAGACAAATCGGGCAACACGTAGAAGGCCACTTATTCCCAGTGGAGAGCACCGACTTGCAAAACAACCTCCTCTGTGACCATGGAAATGGGTTCCTGTAGCGGTCTGCCGTCAACGGAGGCAATCCACTGAGCATTCTTTAGAGCAACCATGGGAATCCGATATTTATCCACCACTTCACGCCGGATGAAGTTGCCTGCAGAGCCCGAATCCACGTAGGTCACCTCGGACCCACGCCTCTCCCCTGAAAGCAAAAGAACAGATAACGTGAGGGCTTGAGAGGAATCATTATCACCTAGGGAGGCCTCTCTTACCTGGCCTAGGTGGAAGAGTTTCCCGGTCTCTCAGGGCAAGAACAGATGAAATGCGATGCTCCTCCACAATAAAGACATAAACCCTGCGCCCGTCTCTCTCTCTGACGTGTCTCAGCCATCCGGACCCGGTCTACCTCCATGGGCTCGGGTGGAGGAGTGTGGGCAGAACCTGCTGGTTGTGGACTAAAGGACCAATCGGTGGATGGGGCTGGCCTGGTGGGTCTCCAATCCCTAGCAGACTCCCGCGCGCGCTCCTGGAACCGGAGGTCTATGCGAGTAGCCAGGGAGATGAGGTCTTCGAGAGTGGAAGGAGTATCCCGACCCGCCAATTCTTCCTTTATCCTGCCTGACAGCCCACGCCAAAAGGCTCCTACCAATGCCGCATTATTCCAACCCAATTCAGAAGACAATGTTTGGAACCGGATGGTATACTGACTGACAGTCAGGGCACCCTGGTGGAGGTTGAAAAGTGACTCGGTAAGAGAGGCTACCCATCCAGGCTCATCAAATACCTTACGAAAGGTATCCAAAAAGACCTGGATATTTAAAACCATGGGATCATCCCTCTCCCAGAGAGGATTGACCCAAGACGGGGCCTCTCCCTCCAGATGGGACATGATAAAGGCCACCTTGGCCCTATCGGAAGGATACTGGTGAGGCAGAAGCTCGAAGTGCAGGCTACATTGGTTTAAGAACCCTCTACACTGCTTGGGATCACCACTGTATTGGGGTGGTTTGGCAAAGCGAGGAGAGGGAAACGAAGCGGAACCGGGGGGAGTGACAGAAGCCGCAGCGGCAAACTGGAGAGCCACCAAATGGTTGTCTACGGAGGCCGTATAGGTCAGAATATGGGCCTGGGCATCACGCTGCTGGCCCAGCTCCTGCTGGAGACTGGCCAGTTGGGCAGCATTCCCCGGATCGGCGGCCTGAAGAGCTGACTGACGTGACTCCATAGACTTCATTGCGGACATGATCCGCCCCTGGTTCTCCCGCAAAAAGAGCAACTCCTTTTGAGCGGGAGCAGAAGTACCGGCGGGATCCATGGCCTGATCGAACTGTTAGCGACACGCTAGGCAAGGTGGGAATCCCGTAGTGGACCCCCTGGACCGTGGCACTGAGGGACCCCGGACGAGCAACCTGGTAGAACCAAACCCTATACAGGGATCGTTAGGAGCAGGTCCAGGGGTTCGAATGCCACGATAGTCGGAACCAAGAGGGGCGGCTCGGAGTGAACTACAGTAACCGAGACGGTTAGGCAAAGCTGGAGTAGGACTGCAAGAACGGACACTGTTAGGCAGGACTGGAGCAGGAACAGACATGGTTAGGCAGGACTGGAGTAGGACTGCAGAAACAGACACGGGTAGGCAGGACCGGAGCAGGAACAGACACAGTTAGGCAGGGCTGGAGCAGGACTGCAGGAACAGACATGGTTAGGCAGGGCTGGAGCAGGACTGCAGGAACAGACACGGGTAGGCAGGACCGGAGCGGGAACAGACACGGTTAGGCAGGGCTGGAGCAGGACTGCAGGAACAGACACAGGTAGGCAGGACCGGAGCAGGAACAGACATGGTTAGGCAGGGCTGGAGCAGGACTGCAAGGAAGCACAAGGCAGAGTGAGGATGGATGCCGTATACAGGGCAAACCACGGGGACCCAGTGTGCTGATATAACATCAACGATCAGGCGCCTCCACTAAGGGAGGGCGGCCTGATATAGGCAGGGATCTGCCCCCATTGGTCCGGCGGTGCTACCGGGTTAGGGCACTGCCGGAGTATAAGATCCAGCAGAGAGAGCCGGCCGCTGCCTAGGGCGCATGCGCAGGAGTCGCAGTGACGTCACAGGCCGCGGGCCGGTCAGAGAAGGACGCCGACGCTGGAATGAGAGGGGCTGCGGTGCTGGCAGGTAAGTATGAGAGCGTGCGGCAGGGTGCGCGGTGGGAGCCGTGGCATGGCGCGCGGTGGGGGCCGTGATAAGCTGCTAAGGCAGGAGGTGTTGAGGAAAACCGCTTTTAAAGCCGGAGCATCAGGAACAGGTTTTGGCATACATTGCCGAAACGGCCACCAACTCTATTGCCTCCTCTTCTGAACATTCGAAACCTGCAAGCACGGAGTCGTCAGTGCAGGGTTCTGGTCAGGAAAAACACCTTTCCTTGTGTCCTTCACCCCACCAAAAGTTAAGGATGCGGCAGCCCACACTTCAGATTACTCTATGGAGCTCTTTTCACATACCATGCCTTGGTTATCCAGTCAAATCCGGAATTCCCCAGTCCAAGATGTATCTGACATGGAGTGCACTGATGCACAGCCACTGCTAGATGATTCTGCTGGTACATCGACCAAGAGCACTATGTTGCCCTCGCAGTCTATTGAGCAAGAATCTGACCCTGATGAAACTCAGGTGCCCCTTCCCGCATACTATACCACCTTACACGGTGACACAGAGGAAGGTAAAGAGGAAGGTGCAGATGACTTTGAAGAGGAGGTGATGGATGACCCAGTTCTTGACCCGGATTGGCATCCATTGGGGGAGGAGGGTGGCGCTGGCAATAGTTCAGATAAGGAGAAGGATCCACAGCAGGCATTGACATCGCAGCAGCGGTTATCTGCCAGGCCTTTAGCTGTCCAAAAATGTGGAACAAAAAGTAAAAGAGTTGCATGACAGCTTGGCCAGACGATCAACTTAGCACAGCGTACAAGGCCAGAAAATGTATACCATAGTAGGAAGAGTGCAGTCTGGAACTTCTTTGTCCAAAATCCTACTGATGAGGCAAAGGTTACCTGTAAGAAGTGTGGAAGGACCTTTAGCTGAGGTAAACAACTCAGAAATTTGAATACCAGTTGCATGCTGCTTAGACATTTAATCAACATGCACTTGCAAGCATGGACGGACTACAAAACCTCAGGTAGCACATGTGCACCTGCTCCGACTGAAGACAGCCAGCAAAGCTCCATCGCTTCCCCCACTGTAAGACCACCGCCACCGTTAAACACACCACCAGCACTAAATGTGGAGGTGTCATCTCAAGGCCAAAGCACTCAGGGAATCACAATGGTTTTGCAACACAACACTGAATCTAGGCCAACACCACCAATACCATCACCAACCCCCTCTCACTCCGTCCGGTCCACCGCTACTTCCCCCATATGCAGCTCTCCATTCCAGCTCACCCTACCAGACACTCTGAGTAGGACAAGAAAGTACTCATCCTCCCATCCGTGTACACTTTGTTTGAACGCCTACATTGCCAAACTAATCTCATTAGAGATGATGCCCTTCCGTTTGGTTGAAAGCGAAGCTTTCCAAGAGCTCATGGCCTACGCTGTCCCAAGCTATGACCTACCCATTCGGCACTCCTTTTCTCGAAAAGTCATCCCTACCCTCCACCGGCATGTGAAAGACCGCTTTGTCCATGCACTAAAACAGTCAGTGAGTGGAAAGGAGCACCTCACAACAGATGCATGGACCAGTTTGCATGGCAAGGGCCATTTCTTGTCCATCACTGCGCACTGGGATAATGTGGTGGATGCAGGCTCCATTGCGGACAGCGGCGGTGGAACAGGAACAGTGCTGCCTAGCCCACGGTATAGGAAACAGTTGACTATAGGCTTTCGCTCCTCCTCCTCCTTCTCTATCAGTGAAAGCTTGTCCACAGGGAGCAGTTGCATGAGCACTCAATCCGCAGCTGGCAGTGTTGCACACGAGGTGTCCCACTATCAAACAGCTAGTGGTAAGCGTCAGCAGGCTGTGTTGAAGATGATGTCTTTGGGCGACAACACACACCGCGGAGGTACTGGCCGACTACTTGCAGCGACATACAGAGTCATGGCTGGGTAGTCTACATCTTGAGGCAGGCAAGGTAGTCAGTGATAACGGCCGTAATTTTGTGGCAGCCATAGCCCGTGCAAAACTCACACACATACCTTGCCTGGCTCACACTTTGAACCTGGTGGTGCAGTGCTTCCTTAATAATTATCCGGAGTTAACATCCCTGCTCCATAAGGTGCGAAGACTGTGCTCGCACATCTGTCGCTCAAACGTCCACTCCACTCGTATGCAGAAGCTGCAGTGATTGCTCCACCTCCCCAAGCACCGCCTAATCATAGATGTTGCAACAAGGTGCAACTCCACCCTGCACATGGTTGAGAGGCTGTGTGTACAGAGGCAGGCTGTAATGCATTTGTGGGAAGATACACGGGCAGGCAGTTTGAGGGAAGACATGGAATTTTCGGGTGTGCAGTGGTCAAAGCTGAAAGACCTCTGTAAAGTCCTTCAGTGTTTTGAGGAATGCACACGGCTGGTAAGCGCAGACGACCCCATCATAAGCATGAGCATCACACTTATGCGTCTGCTCATGCAAAGTTTGACGCACATTAAGGATCAGGCATCTGCAGCAGAGGAGGAGGAGGAGGGAAGCCTTGATAACAGACAGCCATTGTCTGGTCAGGGAACTGCACTCTACCCACCACTGGCAGTGCATCATTGACTCCTGGAACATTGGCCCACATGTGCGATTATGCCTTGCGGATCCTAAAAAAGGACCCCAGCATTGCCAAAATGATGAGGGATGATGACTACTGGCTGGCCAGCATCCTCGATCCACGCTACAAAGGCAAATTACACAACATCATGCCACAAGAGAACCTAGAGATAATATTGGCTAACAAACAAGCAACTCTGGTAAACCGTTAGTTTGAGGCTTTCCCAGCACAGAGCAGAGGTGCTGGTTCTCCCACGAGCCGTAGTGGGCACAATGAAAAAGGTGTTTGTGGTGCACACAGCCGAAGTGGCGTTGGAGACAGGGGTTTAATGACCATGTTGTGGAATGATTTCTCAAGTACCGCTCACACGACTGCTAATACTGCATCGATTAAAAGTGACAGGAGACAGCAGTTGTCAACTATGGTTACAAACTACTTCCTGGCAGAATAAAGGAACCGTCTGTCTACCCAAAATGTTGATGATCTAACCTTCACTAAAATGAACCATGCATGGGTTTCAAAGGATTTTGTCCTACCTTCCCCTGATGACACATAGATTGTCAGAAAACTGCCTCGCTTTTGTCCTCCTTTTCCTCGGACTTGCCCACTTCTGCCCTTTGCAGCAGCTGAATGTCCAGCCAACACATCAGCATATGCCATTTTTTAAATCTCCCTAAGTGGGCTGCCCACCCCCCAATGGCTGGTGTCAACACCTGGCGCACCCAGGCAAGTGCCGTTGCTCTGAACAGGTGGATGGGCCCACAGATGGCTGACGGCACTGGCACAGGGCCCCTCATAGTACTGTGGGAGAGAGGGTCCCCGCTGAGTGTCCGGGTCGGAACCAAGGGGACTGTCACCTGGGTTCCAGGGTAAACTGTTTCCGGGGGACAGAGTTCAGGGACGGACCATGGAAACTGACAGGTGGGCTGGGGAGGAGCCAATATAAAAGGGGCGGGGAACGCGAGTCACAGTGAGTCAGCAGAATGAGACAGAAGGAGCAGGAGACAGTGGGAGTGACTGAAAGCCAGAGCGACTTACCGGTGCCAGGAAGGAGGCCAGAGACAGGAGAGATACTCCCCCTGGACATCAATGGGATGGCGCCGAGACGACCGTCCGAGAACCATTGCCCCACGTCGACCAGCGGCCGCTGCCGCTTTCCTTCAGCCCGCGGCTGCGGCCTGCCCGCGGACACCAGCAGTCGTTGCCACCTCGCTCCTGCCCGCGGCTGCGGCCTGACAGAGGACACCAGCGGCCGACGCCACCTCACTTCAGCCTGAGGCTGCTGCCTGTCTCCCGCCGCTCCGCTTCTACCCATGGCCGCGGCTAGTTCTGTGCTACCACTGTCCCGCTCCAGTCCGTGGCAAGAGCCGGGCATTTGCTCGCCGCTGGTCCTCTGTTGCAGTCGCTGGCTGCGCATGTGGCCTGCCAGTCACCACCCCACATCGCCACTGCTTGCCCCTATCTGGGGGCTGTGGCCCATTTGTTCAAGGACTCCTCCAGGGCCTGTTGTGCCCCTGCTTCACTGCAGCGTTGGAACGCTCGAAGACTACGAAAGATCTTCAGCGGCTGGGCCCAGTGGCTGCTATGCTGAAGAACCATTGTCTGGGAAGCCGAGGGACGTCGAGCCGGTTAAGTGACACTATATAATTAAGGAAACATAGTTGGCCATACCGCGGCCCTATAGTGACCGGCTTTGCCAGACTTAGTCGTGTTCTTAGATTTCCGTGTTGACTTGTATTGAGTCCCTGTGAGGACAATTCCTGTTATTTTGGTCAGTTGCTTAGACTATCTCTGCGGATAGTTACCTATAAACCTATAAAAGTTGTTACCAAAAGCACAAAACCATCTCGCGTCTCGACACTGCATCCTGCGTACCTGCTAGTACCAAATTTGGTGTAGTCGGCAGGATGCAGTCTCCAAGTGCGGACAATGAGGGCCGCCAACCCAGCATTTCTTTGGGGGCTATGCTAAGCAATCTACCCAGGTTCTCCGGCAGCAATGCTATGCTGTGGAACTGGACAGAGGGTTATTTAGGATGCATCCACTTACCCCTGACCTAGAGGCAGAAGTGGCCCTGATGGTGTTGGATGGGGAAGCCCGGGATTCCGTAATGTTGAGGCCCCGGGGGCAGCAAAACACCTTCGTCAGGGTGTTACAGATCTTAGAAGAGACCTATGGGGACCCGTACGATGTGGGGGAACTGAGAACCCGGATGTTTAGTCGCATGCAGAAAGAGGGGGAAACAGTGACCCAGTATATGAATGTTTTGCAGGAACTGTTTTTAGCCATTGAATGGAAGGAAGGGGTCGGCGTGGGGACCGGGGACGTAACATTACGTGACCTGTTAGTGACCGGGTTACGAGACACCCTGACAAGACAGGCTTTGCGAGAGCGGGTATGAGTGGACCCACTTCTGACATTTTCAGAAATAGGGAAGGAGGCACGTGTTCGGGAACAGGAGCAAGAGGTGACGGTCCCCGTGGGGATGGCACGGAGTATCAAAGTATCCATAAGTGCCCTGGGTGACCCCCACTGGGTGCAAGAGGAGAAGCAAGAGATACAGAGTATTAAAGGTGAATTGGCCGCAAGGAGTCGGCCAGGGCCGGGTAAAGGAGGCATGAACCATCGCGGCCCTCACCCAAGTCGGTCCCCACGACCATTCGCCTGTTACGATTGTGTAGAATTGGGACACTCCACCCGAGAGTGCCCACGTTCCGGGGGAAACCCGCCCAGCTGGCCAAGAAGAGCAGAGGACCCTGAGCCGTGGAGACGCCGCCCAGAGCCGGAGCCCACCACACGGGGTGGAGGAAGTCACTAAGACCTGGTCGCGCGGTGCCCAGTGGTATGGGCAGAGATCGAAGGCCATGCCGTACGATGCCTAGTAGATACGGGATCGCATGTAACGAACATGCTAGAGACTTATTTTCTGCAGCATTTTCCCGAAGCAGTGAGACCTCAGTGGGGGTCCGCCAACCAGCTACTAGTTCCTGTCATCGGAGTAGCCTGGATGCAGATTTCGATAAGCGGCAAATCACTCGGCCGCCGGGGAGTGGTCCTGACTCAGGGAGACGCAAACAGCAAACATCTGGTTACTCTGGGCATGAACATACTACGAGAGTTCGGCAACCTCATCCTCAATGAGCCCACACAAGAGACTCTGAGCCACTGGGGTTCTCGCACGGCTCAAGGGCAGGTCTTCCAGCGGTTGGTGCGGGAGGCGCGAGTGCTCCAAGAGTGCCAGGAGGGTGAGGCACTGGGCAAAGTCATCACGCCAGCGGCTCCCCCACTCATGCTTCCTCCAGGGCAGATGGTGATGGCCCTGCCGATCCGCACCCCGATGCCACTGGAGGGCATGGAGGTGCAATTAGAACCATGCTACTCAGAGCGCCTGCACCCTGGCATACTGGTAGTCCTCTCCCTGGCCACGGTGCGGGAAGGGACTGTCCTGGTGCGTTGTGTCAACCTGGAAGACAAAGATATGGCCTTGAAGCCCCGGGCTGAAATGGCCAAACTAGTAAGGCCTTTGGAGGAGATGCTGCCGGACCCCGCAGTGCAGTTGAAGGTGTGGCCCTAAGATCCTTGGGCAGTAACGATATGGACCCTACAGACTGCCGTATCCTTGACCCAGGAGAAAGGTCGAGCCATCCTGGAGAGAATGCGGGCCGAACTTTCCAGCCTAGCGCCAGAGCAACTTCTCCAGGTAGAGACACTTCTCGGACAATATTAGTGTCTTCGCCAGTCATGAGGATGACTTTGGATGTACCACGGCCATCACGCATGGGATCCCCACGGCAGGAGCGGCCCCCATCTGGGAGCAATATCGGCAAATTCCACCGCAGCTATACCAGGAAGTGAAAACCCTATTAGCTCAAATGCTTCAGAAGGGGGTCATAAGAGAAAGCCAGAGCCCCTGGGCAGCCCCCATTATACTGGTTCGTAAAAAAGATGGTACTCTGTATTTTTGTGTGGATTACCGAAAGTTGAACGCTGCATAGAAGAGTCTCTGTCAGCCTTGGGGAACGCAACGTACTTCTCAACTCTAGACCTGGCCAGTGGGTACTGGCAGGTGCCGATGTCAGAGGAAGACAAAGCCAAGATTGCATTTATCCTTCCCATGGGACTGTTCAAGTTTAATCGGATGCCGTTCGGGCTGGCCAACGCCCCAGGAACCTTCCAGCGGTTGATGGAACGGTGTCTGGGAGACCTCAACTTTGAAGCCACATTGATATAATTGGACGATATCATCATCTATTCTGCCACGTTCGAGGACCACCTGCGGCGGATGGGGCAGGTGCTCGGCCAGCTGCAGAAGTACGGGTTGAAGGTAAAGCCCCAGAAATGCCACCTGTTCTGCACCCAGATCGAATATCTGAGGCATACTGTCTCAGCGGAGGGTGTCAACCATCCCTGGAAAAGGTTGCTGCCATCCAGGGGTGGCCTACCCCCGAGACGGTGAAAGACGTGCAGGCCTTCCTGGGGTTGGCCGGCTACTACCGTCGGTTTGTGAAGAATTTTGCATGCCGAGCCCGAGCCCTGCAGGACCTGCTGAAGGGGACTCCAGCTGGGGCAAATGGACGGAAGGTCCAGTGGCAGCAACCGCAAGAGGATGCGTTTCAAGATCTCAAAGCTGCACTCTCGGAAGCCCCGGTATTGACGTATGCGGATTTCTCACAACCGTTCATCCTGCATACAGATGGGAGCCTCCAGGGACTAGGAGCTGTGTTGTCACTGGTGCAGGACGGCTGAGAGAAAGTGATCGCCATTGGTAGCAGGTCGCTGCATGACTCCGAACCGCAACCCGGACAATTACAGCTCCTTTAAGCTCGAGTTATTTGTGGTAGAGTGGGCAATGACGGAGCGGTCCGGAGAGTATCTGGCGGGCTCCGAGGTGGTGGTGCGGACTGACAACAACCCACCAGCCCATTTGGAGAATGCCTAACTGGGGGCCCTGGAGCAGTGGTGGGTGGCTCGGATGGCCAAGTTCAACTACCTGATCATCTTCAAAAGAGGGGCTGAAAACGTGCATGCTGACGCACTCTCCAGAATCCGACACACCACCCCAGGGAGGAATCGAGACAATGAATTAGAAGGAGAAGAGATGCCGTTCGCCCTCACCACCACCGCGCTTACAGCCACCGCGTAAGAAGTGCCCCTCATCCGGGACCCTTAGGGGGAATGCTGTAACAGCCACTCGACAAGTGGATCCAGCAGCAGCAGGAAGATGGAGAAATTGGACTCCTGTGCTGATGGGTGGCCACTGGCAAACTGCCCACTGGCTCGCAGAGACTTTGCAATGGTTGCAGCAGATAGTGTACCATCCATGCTTGCACGCTGCTATGGAAGAAGTTTGCTGAACCTGCCGCCCGTGCGAGCTGGCTAAACCTCCCGCGCAACGAGCCCCGGTGCAGACAATTGTAACATCAGCTCCCCTCAAGCTCCTCACGGTGGACTATCTGACCATAGGTCCTGCCTACCAGGGGAATGAACATTGTCCATGGGGACCATCATATACTGTAGCATTATGTGGAGCTCATCATATACTGTATGGAACATTACATGTGGCCAATTATTCTGTATGGAGAAATATATGGGGCTCATTATTCTGTATGGTGCGCAATGTGGTGGCCATAATACTGTATGGAGTAATATACTGTCCTTTTTTTGAGCTATTGTACAATTTAAAATAGATCAGTCATGTCATGTAAGCAGTGAAGTATTTGTCATTGTACTATATGTTTCTGTGCCGTATCAGAGCATCATGAGTTATGGTATGTGTTAAAGGGGCTCACTGACACTTTTTGGCCCAGGGCACACGAAAACCTGGAGCCAGCCCTACCCCCCCACAACTTTAGCCAAATAACCCCCAGTTTTCAATGCCTAACTATTATTATGAAGTAAATTAAGGTTGACAAGCTTCAGTAATAAGAATTGATGTTTTTGGCATTGAAATGTGCACTGTAGGTGTGTTTACTGTCCTCCACTCCCTGCCGACTTTGCTTCCCCATTGACTTGAATTGGGTTTCGTGTTTCAGTCGGCCTCCAACTTTTCCCTATAGTCGGCCAATTTCGTTCGACCCGACTTTTGAGAAAGTCGGGTTTCATGAAACCCGACTCGACCCTAAAAAAGGCAAAGTCGCTCATCTCTAATAAAAACACATACATGTGGCTAATCTGGTGAAATGATGTGTGGATAAGGAATAAGTCATTTCACAACTGTAACCTTAATTCCTGTTTTTTCATGAAGCAAAATTAGATTTTGCAAAATCAGACAACCCCCCTTCAGTGACTATAAGTTCTACATGCTCAGCTGCTTAAATAACTATGCTAAATCATAGTGGACCATAGAGCCAAGGACCAAGAGATGTCACCCCTGGATGAACAAACTGATGTAGGAGGAATAATGATAGGCAAATGCATAAGCCTCACTTCCCCAAATGGGTCACCTGCTAGTAACATTCACAGTGGAGACAAATGTGGCAACTACTAGAAATCACTACCAGCAGTGTTTATTGCTTGTGCTACCCTAATAAACTCCTCCCTCCCGATACTCCTCACACTGGAATCCTGGAAACTTATGTAAATTTAGTCAGGAAAGAAAGGCTGTCTGCAACCATTGCCTTACACAAATGTGTATACACCGGCAATGTTCAATAGGAAAATGAGTGTACACATACTGAATATACTGTGTGTGTGTATGTTTATATGAATAATGTGTGGGAACATGTGTGTGATATCTCGCAAAAGTTTTAGGCAGAAGTAGAAAAAATCTTACAGAATAAAAATGCTATAAAAATTTAAAAAAAATTATTTTTATCCATAACAAAATGCAAATTGAATGAACAAAAAAGAAATCAAATCAATATTTAAAGGAGATATCCGAGAATTTAGGGAAAAATTATGCCTAAGCACTAACAGGCAGGTACTGTAGTTGCTACTACCTAGCGGTGTTCTCCACCAGCATAGAGAGGTCACAAACTTCCACTAGCGTCATGTGAACAGAGCAGCAGTTTGTCTTCCTGTTGACAGGGCAGGAATACTGGTGTCATACTGATTGATAGCCGGATCTCCATTGCCTAATTGGGGAAAGCCAGCTATCAATCAGCATGATGCGAGTAGTCCTAGTCCCACCTTGTCACTAGGAAGTGAAACTACTGCTCTGTTGACAGGGAGCAGCTGAATCTCTGCCAGGAGTGGTCAATGACCAGCACCAAGTACAACAGACAGGTAGTTGCCTCAATGACCGGCACCAAGTACAACAGACAGGTAGTTGCCTCTGTTAGCTTCTATATGCCTTTTTTTCTTAAAGTCCTTATACACTTTAAGAACTGAGCTACTTTGTAGGCTAATAAGCAAGTCTAATTTCTTAAACCTGACCAGTGTCACGAGTTGTGGTAATAACTCTGGAAAACTACAACGGATCTCCCTGATTCTGAGTTTCTTCATGACATATTGTACTTCATGATAGTGGTAATATTTCTTCAATATGATTTGCCTTTGTCAAAAATCATACATTTTTTTTAGTTAGGAAGTTATAAGGGTTAAAAGTTGATCAGTGATTTCTCATTTTTCCAACCAAACTCACAAAATCAAATCAATCATCACATTTGACGTGACTTTGAGGGGCCTGTATGACATAAAATACCCAAAAAATGATACTGTTCTAAAAACTGCACCCTTCACGGTGTTGACCTCAAAAATTCTTTTCAAACTCATAAGTTTTCACAATGGAAAACAACACAACTCATAACTGTATCTGTACATTGTTGACAAATGAAGAACTAAGTGAAATGCGAGCACCACACAAACTACAGACGTGCAGCAAGTCTATCTCATAATGGAGACGACCTGTGGGGCAGAAAGTCAGCAAGATCACTCAGAGCAAGGATGTTTCTCGTCGCTGTCACTGATATTCATTGTACTCTCACTTCTCATGAACCGAAGTATGTACAGTCCAAATTTTCGCATGGTCGGTCATCTCTTTAAGAAGCTACAGCAATTTTTGGTGTAAAGTAGTGAGTGAATCACCCTGTAGTTCACAGATTGGCGTACATTCAGTATTTTGCATGAGAGGAGTTTTTTTTCTCCATGTGAACGGTACGCAGGTTTAGGGCCTCTCAGGTTAAGTATAGTGGAGTTCTCTTCCCTTGCTATTGGAGAAACTGTTATAGGAAAGCACAGTCCAGATAATGCTTTGCTGAAGAAGGGTCCTTCACTGGTTGGTTTTCCATGGCAGCACACTGAAAGTATGGATTTAGTCACGGTTTTGGGTGCTATTGTTCCTTATTGCAAGGGGGTAGGGCAAATAAAGTTTGTGACACCGAAGTTACATAGCAATGATTCCTGTCAGAGGTTCACAAAAAGACCAGTGTGCTGGAAAGCTTGGCTTCTTTGTGGAGGTAACTATATGGAGACAGATGTAGCTTAAGCATGGACTGGAATAAATTTTGGGAGTGCATTGTTCCTGTCCTTGGACAAGACTACACTGAACTGGTTTGTAGCAGTTCACAGGAAATGTATAAGCGGTGACGATCCTTCTTAGTCAGTTCTAATGGTAGCTTATGATGAGGAGGCTGAATGCCTAATTTTCACATCCATACACCAGTCAGTAGATGTCAGCAAGAAACAAAGCACATTTATGAGTCTTAAGTGTAAGCACATAAAATGCATTATACTATTTATATATTTCCTAACTTACACTGCCCAAAGTTATTATAGCACATTGTAACAGATTTACTGCCAAACGACAACTGTTTTACTGGAATTTCAAGATGAGTTGTTGAAGCTCCTTTGAAAATGCATCAAGGAATGTTCAACCATGAGGATTCTACTGTCTCTTCATGTAATCCCTCAAACTCAATGGTGTTGAGGTCGGGCTCCCTGGGGGCCATGTTACCATATCCTTGACTCCCTGTTTTTCTTTATTCTGAACATAATTCTTAATGACATTGGCTGCATGTTGGGAGTGATTGTCTTCCTTCTGGATCCGTTTGGAGTCAATAAAATACCGTCCTGATGGTATTGCATGATTGTTAAGAAGCTTCATGTATTTTTCAGCATTGAGGACACCAAGAAATAGGCAATGTTAAGGACCGTAAATGCTGTCATTGCTGCAGCAGATAAAAAACACATAATTACTTTAGTTACTTCCCTTTGAAAAATCACAAGATGTCCTTCTCAGAATTAATCAAAGAGTGGGACCAAGTTGTACCCATGTACTGTTCAAAGAAATCTGGTCAGAAGTTGTCTTCATAGAAGAACTGGAGTGAAACACCATAACTTCATCATTGAAACATGCCCAAGCAATTCAAGTATGTATAAATACACAGGAAGTGAGGTGCAGAAAATGGTAGTGGGTGCTCTGGACAGGTGAATTAAAATTTGAAATATTGGACTATAACAAAAGACAGTTTGCCAGGCAATGGATTTGTGGATTTGGTCAGGATTAGGCTAGGGCCAACACTGCAATATGTAGTGCAACACTGAAATCGTGAAATCACATCTAATGATTTCCAATGGTATCACACTGAACACAGAATTGCAAATGTTTTCAAATGTGTTGGGTTTCTTACTGCAGGTCACACGTGACTTACTTGCCATGCACTTTGATGCAAGTCACATGTGACTGGAATTTATGTGCAACCTATCTGTCATTTGGCCATGTTTTTAAAGGAAAATCAGAGCTCTAAAATAGTTGAGCAATGAAAAATTGCCGACAAATAATGTAGATGTTTTTGGTTGTACAATTTGCCTGAGAATTGTTGTTCCACAGTACAAGGTATCCTAAATGCTATGAATAACAATCTGCTGTTTATCATTCATGCAATACCATCAGAGAAGCATCTAATTGACTCTAACTGTATTCTGCTGCAGGACAATAACCCCAAACATCCAGCCAATATCATTGATGACTTTCTTCAAAATAAAAAAGCAAAGTCCTGGAAGTGATGATATGGCATCCACAAAGTGCTGATCTTACCAACATCGAGTCTGCCTGGGATTACAAGAAGAAACAGAAGTTCTGTGTTTATTTTTCCAAGATATAGTTCTGTGGTTATTTTCCAAGATATTTGGAGTTATTTCTCTGACGAGATACTTCAAAAACTGTGTGAAAACTATGAAAGTGTGTGGAAGAATTTATGCTATTTTTAAGGCAAAGTACGGTCAAACCAAAAATTGATTTGACTTAGATTTCTATTTAGCTCATTTACATTTAGGAATGAGTGAACACTAATATGCTTGAATGCTCATTACTCGAAGCAATTCCTAATGCTCGGGTGCTCGTTTCGAGTAACGACTATGATGGGAGTCAATGAGTGATCTAAGCATTTTCCATCAGACCCTACAAGGGGGTCTTGGGGGCAGTGAAAATATAGAAATGGATAGAAAAAATGCTGAATGTAAGGAGAACAGCATAGGGATGACCACTGGAAACATCTCTGACTCCCAGATCACTGCTGACAACAATGGTGTCACATTTTTACTTCACTTTAAGGAGTGACAATGAAACATTCAAAGTCAATGAGAAATTAGAGATTAAAGGAAATAAATGTTAAGAAACATTATAATCTGTGTAATGACTTGTATATAAGGCAAAATATAAAACAGATATAAAAATAATAATAATTTTAGTAAAGCAAAATTGATTTTTTTAATTAATTTTTATTACATTTTTATTAAAAAATTGGAAATGTCAATGTAATATATCAAGGAAGCAAGAATTGCCAAAAATTAGATGGAAGACTCAGATACACCCTGTATTAGATGCAAAGTAGGGCCTTATACACATTATGTTCAAATTGTCATATAGTGATACTCCCAAGACTTCTAAGGCTATGCCCTAAGTGCAAAGCCTGCCTAAAATTATAAGCAGGGTTATTCATACACCTTTGAAGCCACCAACTGTATTGCCTAATTCAAGTATTTTTAACAGAGTGTAGTTTAGGTACTTTTACACTCATAAAGGCTCTGCACACAGTGCAAAGACAGAAAAAACACCCAAACACCCTCATAAAAAATAAATAGTATAGTTGATGTCCTTCTACACTTATAAAGGCTTTGCACAAAGTGGAAAGCCAGGAAAAAAAATATAAGGAGGGTCATCCTTACAGCCTTGAAGGCAATAGCTGGAAGGCTTCATTCAAATATTGAACATTAAAAACACTTCATGTGCTGCTGTCATCTACTGGTGTGGAAAACTGCGGGCTAATCCAGGCTTTGTTCATTTTTATCAGAGTGAGCCTATCAGCATTTTGTGTTGACAGACGAAAATGCCTGTTCTGTCCTCCCCTCAGCAGCACTAAAAACCATCACTTTATGCCTTGGAGGTGTTGTGCTGCCCAGCCGCTAGCGTCTTGTCTGTCCTGGCATTATTACTTTCTACTTCTCTTTTTGCTTTTTTGGCCTGATTGTTGTGATTTACCATTAGTCCATCTGTACCAAATTAGATATATATATATATATATATAATGTCCCCAAAGAACTTTCCCTTTCTTTCAAATGTTTGTTTTGAATGTATTAATGTTTGTTATTGTCAACATTATCCCTATGGGGCTATGTACATTTTATGTTTGCACACTTTGCACTGAGGACCTTGTCTTCCATGTTCTTTGGTATTCTCATTGCATGCTTTTTGTAGTACATATTTTTGTACTACATGTCTTCATGGTATGCATACCGTTTATTAATATAAGGATCCACAATTATTTAATCACTTTATGCTTATTTATAGTTCTACTACCTTCCCTTTTACTCTCTAATCTCATACGTGCCACTCATTCTATTGGTATCCAGTTTATGCTTGATCCCTATTACTAATATGGCAGATGCTTTTCTTTTATGTACTCTCTGCCTGCCGTCGGTTGAACAAGCACATCACTTCCAGTATTGACCGGATCAATTATGTGCACTCTTCTGTTATTCTAACTGGGATGTATAATTTCTTCATTGCACAATCTGTGAGTATACCTTTGTTCATACACAGCTGCTTCCTTTTTTATCTGCTTAGTTCCAAACCCTGATAAATCCGCACAGCAGGGGGACCCACTCAATGCACAGGTGTAGCGTAGACAAAGCTGCAATCATGCAGGAATGGATGCTCCGTAGCCAGGGGTGCCTCTCCAAAGCAGTCAGCCACAGTTGACCTGTAGAAGCGCTACTGCAGCGCAAAATGGCTGTCGTCTCCCTCACTCCTGCTCCCATCCTCCTGACGCCGATGTTTTAAGGTGTTGGAATAAAGAAATTTTTACCAGTGCGTGTCATCCATTTCTCTGTTCTGATATTTTTTATCTGATTAGACTCATTGTTCCCATATATACATAGTATATTACATAGGCAGTTCACTCCTGACGAAGCTGCGGCAAGCAGCGACATGCGATGGGTCCTGTCAGCAACAGGCACCATGCCACATCCTGGTAATTTATTCTGATAATCATGTCTGTATATTTGTCATATCAACTGCATATATTTTTAATTGATATTTATTTATATATCTTCAGTTGTCCATATGAATTTACATGTTTTTCCTATGCTTTTGACAATCATGTCTAATATATCTACAGTGAACTTGGATTTCTGCATAAATCTTAAAACCTGCCTATTCTGAAGATTTTGGACTACCTTATCCAAATCTTGTCTTTTCTTTTTATGTACAGGTGCTTATCACAAAATTAGAATATCATCGAAAAATTAATTTATTTCAGTTCTTCACTACAAAAACTGAAACCATATATTACATAGTGTCAACAGAGTGATCTATTTCATGTCTTTTGGGTTTTCATTGGCTGTAAGCCATCATCATCATTAACAGAAATAAACACTTGATATACATCACTGTTTGTAATGACTCCATATAATATATGAGTTTCACTTTTTGCATTATACAACCCCTGGCAAAAATTATGTAATCACTGGCCTTGGAGGATGTTCATTCAGTTGTTTAATTTTGTAGAAAAAAAGCAGATCACAGATATGGCACAAAACTAAAGTCATTTCAAATGGCAACTTTCTGGCTTTAAGAAAGACTAAAAGAAATCAAGTTAAAAAATGTGGTAGTCAGTAATGGTTACTTTTTTAAACCAAGCATAGGGGAAAAATTATGGAGTCACTCAATTTTGAGGAAAACAAATATGGAATCACCCTGTAAATTTTCATTCCCAAAACTAACACCTTCATCAAATTAGATCTGCTCATTAGTCTGCATCTAAAAAGGAGTGATCACGCCTTGGAGAGCTGTTGCACCAAGTGGACTGACATGAATCATGGATCCAATATGAGAGATGTCAATTGATACAATGGAGAGGATTATCAAACTCTTAAAAGAGGGTAAATCATCACGCAATGTTGCAAAAGATGTTGGTTGTTCACAGTCAGCTGTGTCTAAAATCTGGACCAAATACAAACAACATGGGAAGGTTGTTAAAGGCAGACATACTGGTAGACCTGTTAGGCGTCGGGTTCCTGTCTCTGCATAGCAAGAATCCCGAGCTTTGCCTTCGGCGGTCTCCCATTCTTCTCCAGCAGCAGTGGAACCTGTTCAGCAGATTCGTTGATCACAGCGCTCTGCTCACACCAGCATTGTGGGTTTGGTTGCTGCTGCCACCTCTGGTCCAGCTACTGTATAGCAGCGCATGCTGGTCAGCAGTGAACGACTCCAGGGACTAAGTCCTCCTTTTGGTCCACTGAGCATGCCCGTGGGACGATCTCTCATTGGAGATCGGAGGTCACATGTTCAGGTCCTTCTCCAGCTCAGATTGGACCATCAGGAAGGTTCCGGAAGGATGCTGCTATAAAAGGTTTGCATGGAAGCCACACCATGCGCTATGATAGACATTGATTTCATATTGTTTAGAGGTATGAGTGATGATGGATGTATGAGACTGGTGACTGACTCATTAAGACTCCATCCATTTGATACGCATGAGTTAGGGTCTTATAGTTAGAGTCAGTACCTACCACTTGCACTGCTTAGCGCTGCAGTGTACTCAGGTTTTCTTCCTGTAGTGCCTGTGGGCGTCAGTCAGTACAGGCATCACTTCCTGCTGATACCACAGCTTCTGCCAGAGCGGCGCCGTGCGCAGTTAGGTGCGCTTTCCAGCACTGTGCCTATGCTGGTTAGTGGCGACCGCCAGGGTAGAGTCGTGACCTGTGACGCTCAACTGTGAGGTGACAGAGTCTGACCTTGCACTCACTGGGTCAGAGGTTACCCGCCGGTGCCCGACTTCCTCCTATCCAATCCCATTCGTCATTGTCTAGCTGCAGTCTACACCTCTGCACGGTGGACCCCGGGCTGCGAACTCACCTTATACCATTTACCATCTTCATTGTTTGGTGTGTTCCGCCTGCCCTTTCCAGGGTTTTATCAGATTTACATGATAAACCTGTTCCGGTTTCCGTTTACCTGCCTGGTATACCTTGTAGTTTACTTCACCAACTCTTTCCTTAATCTCAAAGGGCCCTGCCACTTTGCTAGGAACTTACTGTCCACCGTGGGGACCAGGATCAACACCCTATCTCCGGGTGCAAACGTACGGATCTTTGGCCCCTATCATAGATTCTTTTTTGGGCTCCTTGAGCCTGCATCATGTGTTCTTTGATGATAGGCATAACAGCCGCAATACGGTCCTGCATTTGGGATACGTGATCTATCACCATTTTAAACGGAGTGACCTGACCCTCCCAGGTTTCTTTGGCGACATCTAACAGTCCGTGAGGACGTCGGGCGTACAATAACTCGAAAGGCGAGAATCCCGTGGAAGACTGGGGCACTTCCCTGATGGCAAAAAGCAACTACAGAAGTAAATAGTCCCAGTTCTTCCCGTCCTTGTCTATCGCCTTTCTCAGCATCTGCTTCAGAGTTTTATTGAACCGTTCGACCAACCCGTCTGTTTGAGGGTGATACACGGATGTGCGTAACGGTTCGATTTGTAACAACCGGCAGAGCTCCTTCATTACCCTGGACATAAAAGGAGTCCCCTGGTCGGTGAGTATCTGTTTTGGTATACCGACCAGACTAAACACATGCACCAGTTCCTTGGCAATCGTCTTGGTGGCCGTGTTACGCAAAGGGATGGCCTCCGGGTAACGAGTGGCATAATCCAAGATGACCAGGATATGTTGGTGTCCACGTGCAGACCGTGGAAGGGGCCCAACTAAATCCATCCTAATCCTCTCAAACGGGACCTCAATAATAGGTAGGGGTACCAAACGGCTACAGAATCGGGGCATAGGCGCAGAGGCTAGGCAGTCAGGACAAGACTCACAATATGCACGAATATTGTGATGCATGCCTGGCCAAACAAAACAGTGTAATATCCTTTCGGTGGTTTTATGGACTCCCAGGTGACCTCCCATCACATGTCCGTGGGCCAGGTCCAGCACCTGCCGCCGGTAGGGTTTTGGCATGACTAATAGTTGCACCGTGTCTTCCCCCTTTTTCTCTATCTGATATAGTAAATCATTCTCCAGGACCATGTAAGGATATGCCAGCCTAGAGCCAGGTTGTACGGGTACCCCATTTATCACTTTTACATTTGTCCTAGCCTGAGAAAGGGTAGGATCCTTTATTTGCTCGCTTTGGAAGTCATCTTTCTGAACTTCCAAATCCGGCATATGGGGAGGTGGACGGCTGTCGGCCTCCTCCTCTTCCCCAGTCTCCTCCGTATCACCCGCCATGACTGAAAACGGGAACTGCATGTCATTTACAGCAGAATCTTCCCCCTGAGTCTTCCAGGGGGACCTCATCCCGGGGTTCGGGACCCACACGCGCCCTGGGAGAAGAACCATGTACACTATTACCCTGGGGCATCAACTGATTCTCCCACAATTGCCAGAAGTGGGGAAAGTCCCAGCCCAAGATAACACCATGCAATAATGCAGGGACGAGTCCCACTTTATGCTGCACAGACCCATAGGAAGTAGTAATGCATATGACCGTGATGTGGTACGAACAGGTGTCTCCATGCACACACGTTACAGAAAATTTGGCTGATGGTCCAGTCAGGGCTGACACCAGATTGGCCTTCACCAGAGTCACCACACTTCCTGAGTCTAACAATGCCACCACATTTTTGCCATCAACAGTTAAATCACACAAGTGTTTTTCCACATCCTTTTGACCGGCATTCACACTCACTACCCGTGTAACCATTGACATGCGGTTTTTAGAGTCTGTGATGTCGCACTGCATTGGTTCAGCAGTGACTGGACAGTTCGCAGCAGTGTGGCCCATCTCTTGGCAGCGGAAACACCTAACGGGCCCCTTGCTTAGACCATAGTTCGTTACTCTCGGCCTCGCTGTGCGGGCAGTCCCGTTTTTCCCCCCCACTGTCATAGTGATTCTTCCTTCTCCCCTCCTCCCTGGAACAGTCTTACCAGTTCCACGTGGAGATGATGAAGAACGAGGTGGGGTAGCGTCGTCTCGGAGTCCTTCTGCCACGGAGTAACGTTCAACCAGATCCACCAGTTGATCTGCTGTCGTAGGATTTCCATGGCTTACCCACTTCCTCAGGGCTGGCGGTAGAGCTCTCAGGTACTTGTCCAGGACGACTCTCTGGATTATCTCTGGCGCTGTCAGCACCTCGGGTTGTAGCCACTTCTTCGTCACGTGGATCAGGTCGAACACCTGTGACCGCGGTGGTTTATCCGGCTGATAAGTCCATTGATGCACTCTCTGTGCACGGACAGCGGTCGTCACTCCCAGCCGGGCCAAGATCTCAGCTTTCAGTTTGTCAAAGTCATGCGTGGCTTCAGGTTCTAAGTCATAATAGGCCTTTTGGGCCTCACTGGAAAGAAACGGGGCAATCAGGCCGGCCCAGCGGGCCTTCGGCCATTTTTCCCGCACCGCTGTCCGTTCAAATGTGGTCAGGTATGCCTCGACGTCATCTTCGGTCGTCATCTCGACTCGGCTTCCAGGTTAACCTCAGGTAAGCTTGCCAGGTGCTGTGCCACCTGCTGGAGAAGCGAACGATCGGTAGCTGTCACGTCCACCAATTCCTTCAGCTGGGCCATCATCACCGGATTAGCTTCTTGCTGGACAGCGGTGGACTGTACCAGCGCTTTCACCATGTCCTTCATGTTCATGCATCCGACGTGATGCCCGCGTTCTCCACCACAATGTGATAAAACACTCTGGGATCGCCTTTGCTGGGGTCAAAGGTCACCTGTGTTCAGCATGAAACTCAAGCGCACAGCCGGGTTCCAGGTATAACTGACACTGGGTCAGGTTTATTAAAGGTGAAAGCAATGCATAAAGGAAAAAAAACATAAAACAAATCCTTGCCTGTCCGGCACTAACTAAACAAGGTACAACCTAACTACCAACTGGCGGGCTTCTCACATCCAGCCAAACCACAGTTACCGTGGGCACTGCTTTCAGTCACGTGTGTCTCTCACACACACAGGCTCTCTGTGTCCCCAGGCTGAGACACTCACACAACCACCTGGCATCCTTTTATATCCGCCTCCCATAATTCATTAGTAACCAGGTGAGATACTGACCAGACTAGGCCACATAGAAAAGGTATCTGGGCGAGATATACCTGCCCTCATCCACTATTCCCACATGATTCTCACAATATGTAGTATGTATGTAGTATGTATGTTTTTTTTTTTTTTTTTACATTCAACACATCAGCCGGATGATGGGACTACTACTGTCCCATCATTGGCTAATGTGTCAATCACTGTCATTGTAGCAGGCATAGCCCGATGGGACTTGCAGTCCCATCGGACGATGCCTGCACACACACACACACAACACCCGGCAGCCTGTACAGACCCCCAGCAGGCCCACACAGACCCCCAGCAGCCCGCACAGACCCCGAGCAGGCCTGCACAGACCCCCGGCAGCCCACACAGACCCCCGGCAGGCCCATACAGACCCCCGGTAGGCCCACACAGAACCCCGGCAGGCCCGCACAGACCCCCGAGAGTCCCATACAGACCCCACACACACACGCACAGTCTCCGCCCACGCACTGCCCACACTCTTCCCCCCTCCCGAACTGGATGTGCAAGGAAAGAAAGGGTTTATTTTCATTCCGATATTTGTGCCCCATTGACTTGCATGGGTTTCCGGTATCGGAATCGGCGATACCCAATATTTTTGGGGTATCGGTCCGATCCAATCCGATATTTCCCGATATCGGAAGGTATCGCTCAACACTACTCCTCTCCTGTCTCCTCTTCCCACAATCACATACAAGATTTCTCCCACGCATCACCCTTTCTCTGGAACTTTCTACCACAACATATCAAACTCTCGCCTACTATGGAAACCTTCAAAAATACCATAACCTGAAGACCTACCTTTTCTACAACCTGCAGTAATCACCGATCAATGAAACACTGCACGACCAGCTCTACTCTCACCTACTGTATCCTCACCCATCCCTTGCAGATTGTGAGCCCTCACAGGCAGAGTCCTCTCGCTTCCTGTACCAGTCATGACTTGCATTGTTTAAGATTACTGTACTTGTTTTTATTATGTATACCCCCCCTCACATGTAAAGTGCCATGGAATAAATGTCATTATAATAATAAATAATAATAATATCACAATATGTTGGTCTGAAGTAAGGTGGAGGAGTCTGAAACTGTACCCAGAGATGGGACCCTCACTATCCCTGTGCCAGGGGTACTCTTGAGGATTGAGAGGCCTGGGTCTCCAACCTTACTATGCTCCTGAATTCACACTGAACTAATTCATCCCCCACCCAGGGAGATATGGGACTGGCGGGAAATGGATAGCTCAAACCAGATAGACAAGGGACACAGACTGTATGAAAGGAAATTGCAATCATTCAAAAATGCTCATGAAACAACAACGTGGAAAGCAAGGGAACAGTAGGCACGACCAACCAAATGGGAGAGGAAAAGGAAATACACACACTTCCAAAACCATACAGATAACTCAAAGAGTAAACACCAACTGACTGTTACAAATAAGGAGTGCTCCTTCACCACCAAACTGGGTAGTTGTAAGCTATCACCAGCAGGGAACAGTGAGATTTAAAGAGTACACTCTGAAGCGTGATAGGATAGGCCAAACAGCAATTGGGAAACACTTGCTATAAGAAAGGAGTGACAAAAGGCAAAGAGAAATCAGCACCTGGACAGTGACAGGATCTCCAGCGGCTCAGCAGATAGAGATCTCGGCAGACAACCACAAGACTGCTGGATTGAATCTGAACTATGACAGTAACAGAAAGTACCTCACACTGTATGGATGGCTAATTGAATCAGAAAAAGCTTTTAACGCTTTTTGGGAGTATTATATAACACTGAAATATATCACAAAGCACTTCATACTCTATGGATGACAATATAGTAAATTTTTTCACCCAACAAAAAAGAATGTGGTCAACTGCCACAGCTATATATTTTGCAATGGATTAAAAAAGACCTGAAACCTGCCTAGAGACTGTAATTAGCCATTCTCCCTGCTCCTGCAACTGTCACTCCCTAGGCTAACTGCAGAATTTAGCTGATACAAACAGAAAAGCACGAGATTAGCCCTAAGACCGAGGTCAGACTTTCGAGTGCAATGCGAGAAACTTGCACAAGTCTCTCGCCTCAATACCCGACACTGCCGCTGGCACTCAGGACCGGAGGGTGAGGCTGCATGTCTTTCTATTCAGCTGAACACTCCGGTCTGAACTGCCGGCGGCAGTGCCAGGTATTGAGGCGAGAGCCTTGCGTGACTTTCTCACATTGCACTCGCAAGTGTGACCCCGGCCTTAGAAGGACTCTTAGCATGATGATTAAGCATCAGCACTAACAGCACTAACACTAGAGGACTCTGATTCATTAAACTGTGCACACACAGGCCAAGGCAAGGACTCTCCTCCTCCAATAAAAACTGTCCCTGAGCTGTGAAATGGAGTCAGTGAGCAACGCGTGGCAGCACCGGTCCTTTTATAACCTCTGATGAAGTAATGCGGACAGCCAATCCCATTATTGCCACTATCAATATGGCTATGGCATTATAGTGACCTGCAGGCAATCCCCATATGTTTATTAGCTGTTTAACAGGAGCCAAATATGTGCGATGGGGATTTGAGTTTGATATTTTAGCACCAGCTAATGATTGTCAAGTGCAGAGCACATCCGAGCACCCAGATACTCCAGTGATATCCAAGTATCGCCAAATGCATTTGCTCATCCCTACTTACTTTGCATTCTGTTAATTGATAAAAAAAGCTATTAACATTCTATTTTTAAAGCATTCTTAATTTACAGCATTTTTCCAACAAAGCATAAAACTTTTACACAATACTGTACATGTATGTTGTGGCAAAGGGGTTGAACAATGAATTTCTATAACATCTGATATAAATAATTAATGCACCTAATGCAATATAGATAATGGATACATATAGATAGGAAGATACTTTAAAATAATCAATGTATAAATTATGTGCATTTGCAATTAATGTTTAAAGAATTCATGAGCATAAAGCTACTCAACGGTGCTAGAGATCTTCACTGAAATGAATCATTAAACCAATACTTTCCATCTTGTCAGAAAATTTCGTCTGCTTTTTAAAAGCAATTCATAGACAGAGTTGAGGCGCTTATACTGGGAAAAAGGCTTGCAAACCTAATTGCTCAGTGCTTTGAGCGCTTAATATATTCTGACCAGAAATAACATTAAAGGGTTATTCTCAAAATCATTAATGGTTACGGTGGCAAAATATAAAAACAATTTACTTGTTTTTAAAAACCATTTATTTTCTCAAGAATGGAGCAATACTTATTTTATTTTTAATTGCTCATTGCCTTGATTATCTGCTTTGCATGGTGAACTCTTGAAAATTAATGGGGAGCTAACCCCTTTAAAACTAAAAGTTCCCCTTTCCGCATTTAACATCAGGCTCTGCTTTCTTACCTTATAAAAATTCACTGAAAAGGACTCTGAGTTAAAAAAAAAAACAGTTTGATACTGCATGATAAAGTTTTTATGCTGCTCATATAGATGCCCCAAATTCGTCAAATTCCGGCGAGTTGCAATTTTGAAAATCAAGCGGCATTCTGACATAACGCTTAGTCTTTGCAACGCCCGGAGGGCACGCTTTGTAACAAAAGACAGATTAAAATGAGCAGACACCTTCTTGGCTATAATTACAACCTAATTCAAGCAAGTATATTTATAAAAAAATATATTAAGGATAGTCACTATGCAAAGATCATCAGTTGTTTTGCCCAAATGTAAGACTAGAATGTTCCAAACATTGTTGTACATGACAATTCCTGTTTGCAATTGATATGGAGCCATTCAGAGGAAGATACACTGCTTAATGCACAGCAGCACCTCTACTATAAAACTGCTTAACAGCAATTTACTATGCAAGACGGAACATAATGACAGTGATGTGTCAAATTAATACTATGCCCTGTGGCTGTTAGGGAGAGGGTCATGTCTCTTGAAGAAGCAGAGGAGGTATAGGAGGAGATTTATAACCACTGCCTGGTTGAAGAAATATACATACAGTAGTTTTCAGTAGCGAAGGCTTCAGTACTTGCTCTGGTTGCTCTGTAAGGCTGGTTTCACACTAGCGTTTGATCGCGCAGCATATCGTGCACTATCGGGCGCATGCGCAATGTTCCCCTATCTTTAACATGGTGATCGCAGGGTCTTGCGAATGTACCCATCAGCGCTTAGTGGGCACTGCGCATTTTACAGGTGTGCACCCAGACGCGCCAAACGCTACATGTTGCATTTTTTGTTCCACCTACGTACTTAAAAAAATTGTACACGCATGTGTGCGCTCGATGTGCGCCCAAAAATAGCATTACAGTCTATGTGATCGCTGACGAGCGCTTGGCACCGCGCACGTCAGCGCCTTGTGCGCGCACGCGCTTTGAGTAAACAATGTCTACACACTTGTCTAAAACTCCCCCTGAACAAGCAACATTGTTTGGGAGGAGTGTAGATAAAAGAAGGTGTCTTCAGGGTCAGACAATTACTCTACAGACAGCCTTGCAGAGAGCAGACAAAAGCCCAGAAGAGCCTTCCAAGTGTGGATTCAAGCTTCAGGAGCCAAAATGTTAGTACTCAACATAATGTCTGTGTGTCCTGTACAATTTTATAATGTACAAATGTTTATTTTGCTTTCATTTCAGCATGTCTTCTTCTGGATCGGTCTATTCGCCATCTCGGCAAGAACTGGCCCAAGCTGATCGTGAGGTGACAATCTTGCTGCCATTGGGTATGTATAGCTGCCTCTAGAAATGTGTTTTAATTTTTGATTTCTTTACAGACATCGGACACGGGCAGTGAAGATGGAGTGCGGGAGTGGTCTGAGCGGGAGCGGTCTGAGCGGGAGCGGTCTGAGTGGGAAGATTCAGAGCGGGAGCAGCGTAGTCAAGTTGTGGCGAGGAGGCGCAATGTGAGTATATAATGTGCCTTTTTTTTCTGTCTTTATTTTCATCTTTTATTTTGCTTCTTCTCTGTTTCTTTTTCTACCTTTTTCATTCTCCAAAATTACAAACATTCTAAAATATTTCTTTTTTTCTAGGTTCCACAATGGGATGACAAAGAAGTCTACTTCGACAACGAGCACCTGATCCGCCTCGTTTAGGAGCATATCCCGTTGTGGGACAGCCGTGACCAGCAGTACAAAGACACAGTGGTGACCCGGCAGCTCTGGAATGAGGTGGCCACAGCGATGATGGATGGCTTGGACAGCGCCTCTGCAGCTTCCAAAAGGGTGTTCAGTAAGTATAAAGATGCTCTGTGATACTGCATTGATTTTTTGTCCTGATGGTGCTGTTGTTTTTTCGGCAAGATATATTCTTGCATTAAAAACACCAATGCCATGTGGCACACTGTGATTGATTTTGGTCTTCAACTGCTGCATTGATTTTTGGTCCTGATGGTGCTGGTGTTTTTTTGGCAAGATATATTCTTGCATTAAAACCACCAATGCCATGTGGCACACTGTGATTGATTTTGGTCTTCAACTGCTGCATTGATTTCTGGTCCTCATGGTGCTGGTGTTTTTATGGCAAGATATATTGTACTGAAAAGTTCAATCTGTTGTGTGTGCTGATATTTAAGTTGCCTTAAGTGCATTTTATAATTTTCTTTTGTTTTTCTTTGTTTTTTTTCCCAACAGTGAAGAAAATAAGCACACTTTGGCGCTCGATGAAGGACCGCTTCAACACTGATGTTCGTGCTGAGGGACCGGTTCGGAGTGGTTCAGCGGCAAGGCGGAGAAGAAAGTACCACTACTATCGAGACTTGGCTTTCCTGAGACCGGTCCTTGCCAGCAGAGCGCAAGTTTTTTTATTTTGCTTTGTTATTACTATGTGCTTTTCAATTCAACAGGTGATGCTTCTTGTAAATACATGATACTAATGTTTTCCCTTTCTTTCCACAGCACTTGGAGCAGCACCCTGCAACCTGTCCCAGGAGCGGTTCTTCATCAATCGACCTCAGACCCGTCCCAGCCATCCGACAGCCAGGAAGCCTCTTGCAGGTCAGCAACACAGACAGCTGGTGACCAGGAAGCTGGTCCATCAGGTGTTCCCCTGTCCCAGGTCTCTGTCACTGATTATGCGGGCACTACCCGCCAGCAGCAGAGGACCTACCAACTTCTGCTGCATACCACTGCATGGCCACCTGCATTCCCAGCGAAGCCGGACACCACTACACCACCCCAAGTCTGAGTGCTGCTGGACACTCCTCTGCCACCATCACTATGTCAAGCGCTGCTCCTGTAAGGAGCACCACCACCGCCAAAGCACCACCAGCTTGGAGCCAAACCACCACAGAACCTGCTTGGGCCACTGACACCACCAGTCAACACCAAAGGAGCACCGCCAGCACTCCTCAGCAACAGAGCACCGCCAGCACTCCTCAGCAACAGAGCACCGCCAGCACTCCTCAGCAACAGAGCACCGCCAGCACTCCTCAGCAACAGAGCACCGCCAGCACTCCTCAGCAACAGAGGACCGCCAGCACTCCTCAGCAACAGAGCACCGCCAGCACTCCTCAGCAACAGAGCACCGCCAGCACTCCTCAACTAAGGAGCTCCGGCAGCACTCCGCATCAAAGGAACACCACCACCACTCCTCATCGAAAGATAACCACCACCAATTCTCCTCCTCGGAGTCCCCAAAGAACTTTGGCTGAGATCCCAGACAGGCAGCCTCCTGCTCGGAGCACCGACCCAACTTTCTCCCTTTCTAGGAGCACCGCCATTGCCAATTGCAGCAGCACCGACACCGCCACCACAGAGCATCAAAGTGGGGATCCGCATTCCCTTTTTTACAGGGCAACGCCACAGTCCATCGTCACCTGGCGGTCAACAAAAGTAAGGCGTTCACAGGCTGTCAGTCGGTCCGAGCAGGATATTCCTGCGCCAAAGAAAAAGAAAAAAAAAAAAAAAAACTTTGTTCGTCCATCCACCCTCTCCTCCTAATGTCTCTCAACATGCCTCCTTGTCCATTCCAGAGCTCCCTTCCCTCAGTACTTTCGTCGCCCCTTCTTCCAGAACCCCTTCCTCAACCTTCAGTCGTTCCTCGTCTCTCCACACACACACAAAGTATCCCAAACTTCCCCCAAACATCATTCCTAATAAAATATATATACTTTTTTGGCACAAAATAAATGTGCACTTGCGCTTTCACAAAATCTGGATTGGTTACTGTGTCTATGGCCAACTACACACACTGCGCCGTACACACACTGCGCCGTACACTTTTTTGCGTTTTTGCCACCAGATATCTCCATTACTGACATGTTTCTTGGGTCAGTCTTGGAGATATGTGTTGTCAACGCAGCAAATCTACATGACTTGCCTTTTCCGCAGCAATCTCAACATTCTTGTAATATTGCACGGTTCCCCAACTCCAGTCCTCATGGGCCACCAACAGATCATGTTGTATGGAATCCACTTTTTATTTCATTACAACCTGATCTGTTGGTGGACCTTGAGGAGTGGAGTTGGGGAACCCTGGTGGATCCAGTCTGTGAAATATACAAGAATGTAGAGACTGCTGTGGAAAAGACAAATCATAAAGATTGGTTTAAAAAACAAACAAACCAATCTACATGACTTGTCTTTTCCACAGCAATCTCAACATTCTTGTAATATTGCACGGTTCCCCAACTCCAGTCCTCATGAGCCACCAACTGATCATGTTGTATGGAATCTTCTTTTTATTTCATTACAACCTGATCTGTTGGTGGACCTTGAGGACTGAAATTGTGGAACCTTGCTGTATCCAGTCTGTGCAATATTACACGAATGTAGAGAGTTACTGTTACGTCCGTCTGCAAGTCTGGGCTGCAGAAAGACAGCGCCCCGTGTAGCACCGACACCCTTTACCCCTATACAGGGATCTGGATTTACTGCAGAGCCCTGGAAGCGCTGTCTGAACAGGAGCAGAGTGCCAGAGCAGAACGGTCGCAATAGAAAAGCAGTGAGGGAGCCAAAAATGAAGTCGGAAACCAGGCGAGCAGTGGAGGTACAGAAACGGCAGGCAGAGGCAGAGTCGAGAGACCAGGCAGAGGTCACAAAGCGGGAGAGTAGCGGAGGTACAAAATCGTCAGGCAGTAGAGGTGGGTCAGGAATCCAGACCAAGGTCAGCGTCAGTAATCGGGAGAAATGCAAGGTACAAAAACGGCAGGCAAACCCCTTCATGACAGACAGCGGAGCGGAGTCTGCGTCCACTAGACGCCTGCGCAGGAACCCTTTCACTGTTGCTGCCATCCCTCGGGCGTGAACCACGGCGCCTCCCAATGGCCGAGGCGGGAACAGCAGGCCCTGAGCTCGACGGCGATGTGTCAGTCCGGCGCCTCCTGGTGGTCGAGGCCCGGACCGCAGCCCCTGAGCCCATGGGCAGCGTGACCGTCCGTCGCCTCCTCGTGGCTGAGGGCGGAACAGCAGGCCCCGAGTCTGATGGCGATGTGACAGTACCCCCTTCTCCAAGAGGGGCCTATGGACCCTCAAAACCCGGTTTATCAGGATGAAGGAGATGAAATTTCCTAATTAATGCCTTGGCATGGACGTTCCTCGCAGGATCCCAGGATCTCTCCTCCGGGCCATAGCCCCTCCAGTGTACCAGATACTGTACTGAGCCCTCACAAGGCGGGAGTCAAGGATACCCTGGACTTCATACTCCAAGGTACCCCCGACCGAAACAGGAGGAGGAGGGGACTGGACAGGGTGAACTGGTGAGCGATACAGTTTAAGAAGGGATTTGTGGAACACGTTAGGTAATTTTAATGACTGCGGAAGTTTCAAACGGAAGGCTACCGGGTTAACCACTTCTATAATTTTGTATGGGCCGATAAATCTGGGACCCAGTTTGGCGGATGGTACTTTAAGTTTGATGTTTTTAGTAGAAAGCTAAACCTTGTCCCCAACTCCCAAGTGTGGCCCCTTGGATCGTCGTTTGTTTGCAGCTGAAGCCTGTCTAACCTGAGCCCCTTTCAAATTCGCATTTACTTCAGACCATATTGTTTTCAAGCGATGTATGTTTTTCTCCACCCCAGGGAGCTCCGACATCCTAGCCGAGAATGACCCAAAGCGCGGATGCAATCCAAGGTTACAAAAAAAAGGGGTAGTTTTAATGGAGTCCTGGTAGCGATTATTTTAGGCAATCTCAGCCAATGGCAGATGTTCCACCCAATCGGACTGGTGTCCTGACACGTAACAACGGAGGTATTGCTCCAGAGCTTGATTAGTACGTTCGGTTTGCCCATTGGTTTTGGGGTGGTAGGCCGAGGAGAAGGATAACTCAACACCGATGCGTTTACAGAACGCCCTCCAGAATTTCGAGACGAACTGGGTACCTCTGTCAGACACAATATTTGACGGAACACCATGAAGATGTATAATGTGCACAAGGAACAATTTGCTCAAGGTTTCGGAGTTAGGTAACCCAGACAGGGGAATAAAATGGCACTGTTTGCTGAAACTGTCTACCACCACCCAGATACATGTTTTCCCATCTGAGGGCGGCAGGTCTGTAATGAAGTCCATGGAGATGTGGGTCCATGGACTCTCAGGGGTGGGCAAGGACTGAAGCCAGCCAGCAGGGCGATTATGGGGGGATTTTGCGCGGGCACAGACTTCACATGCTGAAACATAGTTCTTACAGTCCTTGACCACCGTCGGCCACCAAAAGTTCCTAGTTACCAACCTGGTGGTATTAATGAGCCCAGGATGGCCTGCCAGAGCAGAGTCATGTGACTCCTTAAGAACTTGAAGGCGAAAGGTATTCGGAACGAACAATTTTTTGGGGGGTGTAGTGTCCAGAGCTCGTTCTGGAGACCTACGGATCTCCTCCAGAAGGTCTAAGGAAACTGCCGACACGACGATCCTATTGGCTAATATCGGAACGGGTTCACAGTTTTCGGTTTGTGTGGGGCAAAAGCTGCGAGAGAGGGCATCGGCCCTCACATTTTTCGTACCAGGGCGAAAGGTGATTAAAAAATCAAACCTTGAAAAGAACAAGGCCCACCTGGCCTGCCTGGAATTCAGTCTTTTAGCTGACTCCAGGTAGGGCAGGTTTTTGTGGTCAGTAATGACAGTGACCTTGTGTTTGGCGCCTTCAAGAAAGTGACGCCATTCCTCGAAGGCCCATTTTATTGCTAGTAATTCCCGATTACCAATATCATAGTTCTTCTCTGTGGCAGAGAACTTTCGGGAAAAAAAAAGCACATGGGCGCAGCTGAGTGAGGGCTGCAGTGCCTTGCGATAGCACTGCTCCCACGCCGACTTCGGAGGCATCCACCTCCACAATAAATGGGCAGTCTAAGTCAGGTTATAGTAAAACTGGGTTGGCCACAAAGCACTCCTTTAACGTAGAAAATGCTTGAATTGCCTCAGGATTCCAATTGGCCACGTCTGCCCCTTTCCGGGTTAGATCCGTGAGTGGCTTGGCGATCTCTGAGAAACCCCTGATAAACTTACGGTAGTAATTGGCAAATCCCAAAAATCGCTGCAGTGCTTTCAGCGATTTGGGTTGCACCCAAGCCTTAATAGGTTGGATCTTGGCAGGATCCATGCGGAACCCTCTGCCTGAGACCATGTACCCCAAAAATTGTACCTCCTCAGCAAAAAAGACACATTTCTCCAATTTAGCAAACAAGGAGTTCTCTCGCAGTCTCTGCAGTACCGAACGGACGTGTTGAGCATGTGTCACAGGGTCAGTAGAGTAAATTAAAATGTCATCCAAGTACACAACGACATACACACCACAGATGTCCCTGAAAATATCGTTGACAAAGTGCTGAAACACTGCAGGAGCATTACTGAGTCCGAACGGCATTACCAGGTTCTCAAAGTGACCAAGAGGTGTATTAAAAGATGTCTTCCACTTATCGCCGTCTCTTATGCGGATTAGATTGTATGCCCCCCGGAGGTCAAGTTTAGTAAACCAGCGGGCTCCCATTAGCTGATTAAAAAGATCAGGGATGAGTGGAAGCGTGTACTGGTTCTTTATAGTGATTGCGTTTAATTCTCGGTAGTCAATGCAGGGTCTGAGACCACCATCTTTCTTCTCTACAAAGAAGAACCCAGCTCCAACTGGTGAAATAGATGGTCTAATGAACTCCTTTTTTAAGCTATCCGCTATGTACTCATTCATGGCCTGACGCTCTGGACCAGAGAGATTAAATATTCTCCCTTTTGGAAGACGGGCATCTGGAATTAGGTATATAGGACAATCATACTCTCTGTGGGGTGGTAGTTTCTCAGATTCTATAACGGAAAAGACATCTCCATAATCCCTGAGAGCAAATGGTATGAAGGGGTGTTTTTTTTAGCTTGGCTTGATTTACTGCTACAGATATGCAATTATCCTGGCATTGCAAACTCCAGCGCACCACATCACCCAGGTGCCAGTCAATGACAGGGTTGTGTTGACATAGCCACGGCACCCCCAAAATTACGGCAGAAGATAGATTGTCCAACACAAAAAAGGAAATAAGCTCAGTATGTAGTGCTCCTACTGACATAGCAATCTTAGCAGTAACAAATTTAACCCCCTCCTGAATAATGGACGTGCCGTTAATAGCCGTGGTTTTAATTGGAATGTTAAGTTTCAGTAGTGGAACACCAAGTTTTTTAGCAGCAAAAGAGTCCATAAAATTCCCTTCAGACCCGCTATCAACATAGGCTTTTAAACACAGAGAATCCTGACCAAAATACAAAGAAATAGGTAGTAAAACTTTGGCCGCATCTGCGGGCGGTACCTGAGCCTCTGCGCAACCATAGCCAGGGCTGCTCAGAGGCTGATGTTCCCGGGGCAAGGATCTCTGACGTTTAGCTTTGTCCCTGGAGTCTCCTAACTGCAGCATGCTCGAGCAGGAAGGTGAGACTGATCCTCCAGGCTGTATACTGGGGCTTAATAACAGGTGTTTTAGGCCAACAATCAGCTCAGGCAAGAGTGGAAAGAAAAAAAAATTCAGAGAGACTGTATTTATATATGTGTGATATATATATATATATATACACAAGAGACAGTTTTATTTTTTGGGCCGGATATAATGTTACGTCCGTCTGCAAGTCTGGGCTGCAGAAAGACAGCGCCCCGAGTAGCACCGACACCATTTACCCCTATACAGGGATCTGGATTTACTGCAGAGCCCAGGAAGCGCTGTCTGAACAGGAGCAGAGTGCCAGAGCAGAACGGTCGCAATAGAAAAGCAGTGAGGGAGCCAAAAATGAAGTCGGAAACCAGGCGAGCAGTGGAGGTACAGAAACAGCAGGCAGAGGTAGAGTCGAGAGTCCAGGCAGAGGTCACAAACCGGGAGAGTAGCGGAGGTACAAAATCGTCAGGCAGTAGAGGGGGGTCAGGAATCCAGGCCAAGGTCAGCGTCAGTAATCGGGAGAAATGCAAGGTACAAAAACGGCAGGCAATAGAGTAGTCAGAAATCAGTCTGGGGTCAGAGTTAACGATAGGCAATCACAAAGTAACACGTAGGGGAACCAAGTATTTATCCGGCGGCTTGCAAGACCAGTCCCAAAGTATTTGAGGGATCAGGTCATCCCTCACAGGCTCCCGGACTGCTGATGTCATCAGAACCGCCCCCAGGATCAGACCCGATGATGATGCACAAACCCCTTCATGACAGACAGCGGAGCGGAGTCTGCGTCCACTAGACGCCTGCGCAGGAACCCTTTCACTGTTGCTGCCATCCCTCGGGCGCGAACCACGGCGCCTCCCAATGGCCGAGGCGGGAACAGCAGGCCCTGAGCTCGACGGCGATGTGTCAGTCCGGCGCCTCCTGGTGGTCGAGGCCCAGACCACAGTCCCCGAGCCCACGGGCAGCGTGACCGTCCGTCGCCTCCTCGTGGCTGAGGGCGGAACAGCAGGCCCCGAGTCTGATGGCGACGTGACAGTTACCTACTCAGGAGTATTAGTGAATTCATGATGCACAAAACACAGCATCATAAATTCACTGATACACCTGGCTACTTGCTAATGGTATTGGGAGTGTAAAAGCTGAGAATGCACTCAGTACAGGTATCAAAACAGTTTTTTTTATTAACATACCAACAACATGCAATAAAATTTTTTCACAACATTTGCTCTTGCCATTCCACCCGTCCTACATCTGAGTTGAAGTAGGCCGCAAATTGGTCCCTCATTTGGCCAACTTCAACGGATGACCTGAGAGGGTGCTGTGTAAATTCTGGCAAAGGATTAGGAGCAACATCATCAAGATCAAAGTTCAGGTGCTCTTGAGAAATTACAAAATTATGTAGAACAACACAGGCCTTGACAACCTCATCCACTGTTTCCAGTTTAAGATTAATAGCTGTGCCAAGAATGCGCCATCTCGATACAAGTATACCAAAAGCACACTCTATTGTTCTCCTGGCCCTGGTCAGCCTGTAATTAAAAATTCTTTTTTGTAGGTCCAAGTCCCGGCTGGAGTAGGGTTTGAGGAGGTTTTGGCACATCTGGAACGCTTCATCACCAACCATTACAAATGGCTGTGGCGGACCTTCGGTGTTGGGAAGAGGACGTGGCATGGGGAAATCAAAGTTGTTGCCATACAACCTCCTGCCCATGTCCGATGTCTTAAAAGCCTGGGAGTCATTCCCACGGCCAAATGCACCAATGTCCACTGCAATAAACTTACAGTCTGCATCCGCAAAGGCCATCAGTACAGTAGAAAAGTACTTTATGTAGTTATAGAACTCAGAGCCAGTTCTTTTGGTCTTGATAATCCGGATGTGTTTCCCATCCACTGCTCTTAAACAGTTTGGGAAAATGCATACAGTCAAGAATCTTTCGGCGATTTCCAACCACTTTGCTGCAGTGGGCATGGGCATGAATTCGGTACATAGAATGTTCCAGAGAGCCCGGCAGGTGTCCGCTACAATTCCAGACAACGTGGAGATTCCAATCCGGTACTGGAAGTGCAGTGACGAGAGGTTCTCTCCAGTAGCCAGGAATCTGTAACACAAAGAAAACAATAATAAATATTTGTGTATACGTAATTTTTTTACACACATTTACCGTATATACTCGTGAATAAGTCGACCCGTGTATAAGTCGACCCCCCTAATTTTACCTCAAAAAACTGGGAAAAATGTATTGACTCGCGTATAAGTCGAGGGTGCACAGTGAGTGGCCTCAGTTATCTGCATAGTATGTGGCCCCAGTTATGATGCACAGTATGTGGCCCCAGTTATGATGCACAGTATGTGGCCCCAGTTATGATGCACAGTATGTGGCCCCAGTTATCTGCACAGTGAGTGGCCCCAGTTATCTGCACAGTGAGTGGCCCCAGTTATCTGCACAGTGAGTGGCCCCAGTTATCTGCACAGTGAGTGGCCCCAGTTATGATGCACAGTGAGTGGCCCCAGTTATCTGCACAGTGAGTGGCCCCAGTTATGATGCACAGTATGTGGCCCCAGTTATGATGCACAGTGAGTGGCCCCAGTTATCATGCACAGTGAGTGGCCCCAGCTTTTCTGCACAGTGAGTGGCCCCAGCTTTTCTGCACAGTGAGTGGCTCCAGCTTTTCTGCACAGTGAGTGGCCCCAGCTTTTCTGCAAAGTGAGTGGCCCCAGCTTTTCTGCACAGTGAGTGGCCCCAGCTTTTCTGCACAGTGAGTGGCCCCAGCTTTTCTGCACAGTGAGTGGCCCCATCATGTTGCTGCTGCCTCCCTTACTAAAAAAAAAAAAAACCTGTATACTCACCTCAGTCGCTGCCCCCTGCTCATCAGCGTTGCGCTCTGCAGTGACTGTGCAGGCAGAGAGCGATAGCGCCCTCTGACCTGAATGTCACTGCAGAGGACGCAAGACAGCAGAGCGCAGGGACAGGTGACTATGCCTCCCAACCCCCCTTCATACTCACCGGGTCCTGGCGCTTGTCTCTGCAGCTCCTCTGCTTGTTATATGTTGTCGGCGCTGCTCTCTTCCTGGTTCAGCGGTCACGTGGTACCCGCTCATTAAATCTGCGCATATTTAATGAGCGGGTACCGTTTGACAGCTGAAGCAGGAAGAGAGCAGCGCCGACAACATGTAACAAGCAGGGGAGCTGCAGAGAAGGGTGAGTATGATCTGACACCCTGCTCCCCCTCCGACCCCCGGTATATGACTCGTGTATAAGTCGAGAGGGGGACTTTCAGCCCAAAAAAATGGGCTGAAAATCTCGACTTATACACGAGTATATACGGTAATTAAAAAACATAATTCTGCAGGCTTTGGTTTATGAAAACTACGTACCTTAATGTGACCAGGAGCCATTCCTCAGGAGTAATTGCATGCCGGAGCTGTGTGTCCTGTCTCCGGATGACTTCTTTTACCTGACCAAGCAAATAGTGAAAGGTTTCTTTGGTCATCCGGGTATAATCCATAAATTTCTCCGGGTTTGCCTGGAGCTCGCTGTAGAGGGTGTGGTACGCTCCACAGCTCTCCCGGAGTTCAATAATGGGATGTATCCACATACGCCGCTGCTGCCGTCTTCGCTGCCTCTCTCTGTTCATGGCAAGCAACTGCATAAGCCTGAGCCATCCTCATGTCCAGATCCAAGTCAAAGTAAAAGCTCTTCCAGTGCAGATCCATGTTTCTCAAGTCAAATACAAGCAAATGTGAAGAATTCAGCTGTAAAAAGGGGCTATATAAAGAATTTCTATAAGACACGCCCACTGCTTTCCCATTGCTTGAGTGTGTTGCAAGAATTTTCCAAGGATTTTTTCTCTAGTTTATTGTGCATAAAAAATGCAAACGCATTAAAAACGCTGCGATTTTTGGTCGCTATGCACACAATAATGCTACAAAAAACGCAGCGTTTACAAGTGTTTGTATGCGGTTTTCACATGCGTTTCATGTGCGCTCCTAACACAACGCAAAAAAATGCTAGTGTGAAACTAGCCTAAGGCTAGGTTCACATTGCGTTAGTGCCATCTGTTTAACGTATGCGCTAAACGGATGCGCTAACGCTGATGTACTTTTTGGGTTTTTTTGACCAATGGCGCTAACACGTGCGCTAAAGCATGGTAGCATTGCGTTAGCATGCGTATAGCAATAGAGGTCTATGCACAGCGAACGCGTCCGTTCGCTGTGCGTTAGACCCAACACACCCGAAAACGTGGTAGTCCGCGTTCGAGGGTGCATCACAAAGTAACGGAACATCGCTAACGCAAGCCGAATTAGCCGACATGCTTTTTTCAAATATGTCATTTCATGTGATGATATAGAATTATAGTGTCTTCTTTTTGTGAACCTGGACTTCCACAGCTTGTGACAAAGATTCATCTGTCAGCAATGTGCACAGGAACTCCCACATCTAGATGCTCACCCGTATGACTATGAACAGAGCACTCAGGCACTGTTGAACCTCATCCACCATCAGCAAGGGTGACATCACCATCCAAGCGAACAACAAAGCAAATAAATATTTTCCTTTAGGATCATTTAGCCACATTTCACCAACACTGTGTATAACTGAGACAACACACGCCTTCCCCATTCCCTCATTGACAACACTATCTTGTTCCCAGGACTTTTCCATAACAGAATCAGAATCATCATCTGTGATGGATTGTACGGGGGAAAGAGGTCTCGACTTCGCTCACCTCGGGGGAGGGGAGAGAAGGACCCAGCAGGGATTTGCTCTCTGGTGCCACCACTTGCCTTAGGTCAGTCCGAGGGCAAATAGTCACAGAAAAGGCTTCCCTTATAGGTACGAGTTAATGAAGCCCTCCCAATGAGGTGGAATATATATCACCAGTCAAGGCTGAGGATATATATATATATATATATATATATATATATATATATAAACCTCCCGGCCATCACTGCCAGAGTTGCTCACTAAAACAGTACGGTTTGCTGACACCAGTTTCTCGTTCAAAATAAGTCACATCTGACAACAGGCTCATATCAGGTCAGAAAGCAACCCGGGTAGCATATAATATTCAATGGAGCGTGTAGATGTGGGGATTTGTGAATCTAGATAAAAGAGCAGCCCAAGATTAATTTTATATTTAATCGCTGAAAAGGTGCACTAGAAATATACAGGCATATATTTACAGAATAATATACAAGTATGCAGTCTAGAGTGTAATACAAGGGTAGGGCATAGATAGGTTGCAATTACCGTCTTTTGTAGCATGTGACCACAGGGAGGCGCTGATGGATAACAGGTCCGAATCTTAGTTACAGGCTTTCCTTGGCCACGTCAGGTAATGGATCCTCCTGCCAGTAGAAAACAAAGTCTAAAATGAGAGGCCGCCTTATATCTCCTAGACTGCTCCCTCCCACACTCTACTCCCACCACTGGGCTTGTGAAGTATCTCTCCTCCCATATCTGAGAATGTGATTTTCTGTCCAGAACGTTGATGGCCCATAACTTTCCGCTCATAGCTCTGATTGGCACCACCTGTTGTGAGTTCATTTTCCCCTTCACCGTCGATGTCTGATGAACTCCCTCTTCTGGTGAAGGAAGGTAGTGAGGCTGATTACCAAACACTTGATCTGGTAGATGATGACTGGGTAACAGGAAATTCTGATTGGATATAAGGCAGCCGACGCCCTTCTGAGTCGCTGGTGATTTCTCTGCTGGATTCTTGGAGACCAGTCTGATTCCTGCTTCCCAAAGATAAGTTTTTGCTTTGCTATTGAACTTATTAGTTTTGTTTTGTTTACCTTGTTTTTTGGAGTTCAGCCATCCCCGGTCGGGGGTGTGCTGAGTTCCATTTTTGTATCTGATCAGTTTGTCTCTTTGCTCTGTCTTCAGAATTTACATGAGTGCTGATATAGTCTTTTTGAAGTCCTAGTGACTTCAGGGCCTGTTTTTCCTATCAGACGGTTGGGATATTTTTTGGTAGGGTTTTTTACGGATTGCAGACAGCAGCTTTTCTATCCTGTCCTTTTTAGTTAGCTTGGGCCCCATCGTTTGCTCAACCTATCTTTCTATCTGTGCTAGTATTTTCATCTTGCTTCACCGTCATTATATGTTGGGGGCTGCCTATTGCTTTGGGGTCTGCTCTGGGGCAGTTTAGATTTCCACTTTCTTTCTTTAGGCCTATTTAGTTCTCCGGCTGTGATCGAGGGGTCTAGGGCATCGTAGGAACCCCCCACGGCTACTGTTAGCTGTTGTGGATAGGATCAGGGGTCTGCAATCCGATAGCTACCAACCTCTCCGGTTTTCTGGACTTAGCTTGTATTTTTGTTTGTTCCTCCTTCGGTGACTCATTCATAACAACCACCACTGGTTTCTGCTGAATTTTATCTGGGCATAGATACTAAATATGCCTACCGTATGTAATTCCTGGTAGCTATGCTTTATAACTCAATAACACAGAATGCTACAGGTGGCTGCTGGGCATGGGCATGTGGAGGAAGAAAATGTCAATTCTGATCATGTGCTCGGCTAGTCTCAGAGATATTGCATTCTGTTATTATAGGTCATTTTTCAGATTCAATACTTCAGAGCCTTGCTGTGACCTATAGTGCCACGCTGTCTCCTTGTGCTTGAGTCAGACAAAAGAATCCAATTTGCCTGTAGCTGCAGAGAGCTCACACCCAGGTGCTAATTGGTGGGGACAGAGCTTCAAAGAGCTTCTTCCTGGAGTTTATTAAAGGAAAGCATTGCATTGCTTTTTATGGCCAGGGGAATGCAAGGGTGGGGCACATTTCAGGAATGGAGGGGAGATCTCCCTCACATCTATGTGAGAGGTCCCCAACCTGTAGCTTGGGAGTCACATGTGGCTCGCAGCCCCACGAATTGTGGCTGGCAGCTGTCTGTCAGCTTTGTGCATTATTTTCAGGTTTAGCAAATATGGTGAATTTTGCTTGTAGCCCTACACACAAGAGCACATTTGAAAGCACATATACTGGCCTGAGGGGTTTAGAGATAATTTAAATATGGTACACTGAGCACAGGATGATGCTAACAGTCAGAGGAGGTGATTGAAGCACAGGATGATACTAACAGTCAGAGGAGGTGATTGAAGCTGGATGTAACAGTGTGTTGGAAGTGCTTGATAGAACACTGAATGAGGGTATTGCGGGAACCCCTGGATCTTGTTATATTGCTTTGGGTTGATTTCTGTGGAAAAGCTTTGGTTATACATTGAAAAGTTACTGTAAGAACAAAATCAGTTGCATGATAAAGCACGGGAAGACATCACCACTTGGCGAGCTTCCCAGCAGAAAACCTCACCAACTACAAAAAATTATGGTATACATGGGAAACAGGAGTACACGGTGAAAACAAGAGAAATAAATAAATGTAAAGATTTATTGTACATACAAAATACATGAGAAGTATAACAAAATTGTCATAGTGCACCAAGGAACATGCAGGCAAGCAAAGAAGGGGCACCCATCTGACAATATAATCCTGAATTTGTAAGCGCTCCGGTCAAGTGACCCAAAGAGATGAAGCATATGAACCTATCTAGGAAAAAGATATAACAATGCAGCTAACCAAAGTAAATAGATGCCAGAGAGAGGGCCCCACAGCCAGATGTCCGCCCCCGACGCGCGTTTCGCAGGCACTGATGCCGCTTTCTCAAGGGGATAGTGAATGGTGAGGAATAGGACCTTAAAATAGCTCATGTGATGTGTCACGTGGGGTGGAAGGGCCAATGAGAGCGGTTTGTAACGGCGCGTGCGCGGTGTGGGCGCCAGGTCCTCTACATAGCCCGGGCGCCATGCCATCACAAGCACAGACAGGATAAGAATATCCCGGTGTGCATGGAGACATAGAGACGCCCTGTGGCCAGAGCACACAGGCGCACACCACCGCGGACGCGCACATCCACTTTGGCTCACCCAGAATTTCACAACGGGTCATAATAATATGCAGCAACGGCCATAAAGTGCATAGTGCATATATAAATTGGTACATCCCCCACAATAATAATATTAGAATAACAATAATAGGAAGGGGGGAAAAAAGAAATTTAGATCATAATATAGCAAAAGCAGCTGCAAATAGGTCTAAATAATAATAATGATGTAACCCAGAAATTACATAATAAGTGAGAATAGCCACCCGCGTGACAGCGTAAAAATATGCGTCGCAGGTGGACGAATGGACAAGTGACGCAAAACAGTGTAAAAATTACAAAATACATAAATCAAGATATTCGCCAGCGTATATCCTGCGGCAGCACTAATGTTGTTTATTACGCCACCAATTTGCCAAATTCAGGCAACAAGCATGAAGGAGACCCAACTTGAAGCCAAACATTTCCCAAAATTAGGGGCGTGGCAGAAATTTTATAATGGCACAGCAGCATTCAGCCAAGGGCCATGCATGGGTTATGAAGCTCTGGGCCAGCATTTAGAGCTTTGAATTTAAGTTTAAATTAATATGAAGTGGATGAGGGACCAGTGTAAGTGTGCTTTGCTGGGAGCTCTGATACCTCATACAGCAGTTCAAACTGTTTTTTGCTCAGCCATACTCAGGTGGCAACATCACGAAACAATCACTGACCTCAGGGAGACCAGTCAAAGAAAACACTGCGGCAGCCGGCAAAGGTGCTCAATCAGTGAAATCCTAGGTGCATTGCTTCCTGAGAAATACGAATATGCAAATAAAGTCCATGGAGCCTCATTTAAGAGTCTCAAACATGGGACTAGCCAGATCTTCAAATTTCCCAGGAAGCAATGCACCTAGGATTTCACTGATTGAGCGCCTTTGCCGGCTGCCGCAGTATTTTCTTTGACTGGTCTCCCTGAGGTCAGTGATTGCTTCGTGATGTTTGTCTACTAGGCATTGCTCCTACCTAGCCAGAATCCTACTCCGCACTGATGAGGGGCAACACCCCGAAACAGCTGTCTGTGGATGGATACCTGGCCTTGGTATTTCCCTTGTCATATCTGTAAACTCGTAAAGAGCTGGATATTGACTTAAAGGGCAATTAATATGGTGGAAATGGTGGTTTCTGAAAGGAGCCACTCCTTGGCTGAGTCCTTCCCTGGAGGAAGATCTGGCTAGTTCCGTGTATGAGACTCTTAAATGAGGCTCCATGGACTTTATTTGCATATTTGTATTTCCCAGGAAGCAATGCACCTAGGATTTCACTGATTGAGCACCTTTTCCGGCTACTGCAGTGTTTTCTTTGACTGGTCTCCTTGAGGTCAGTGATTGTTTCGTGATGTTGGTCTACTAGGCATTGGTCCTACCTAGCCAGAATCCTACTCCGCACTGATGAGGTGCAACACCCCAAAACAGCTGTCTGTGGATGGATACCTGGCCTTGGCATTTCCCTTGTCATATCTGTAAACTCGTAAAGAGCTGGATATTGACTTAAAGGGCCACTTAATATGGTGGAAATGGTGGTTTCCGAAAGGAGCCACTCCTTGGCTGGGTCCTTCCCTGGAGGAAGATCTGGCTAGTCCCGTGTTCGAGACTCTTAAATGAGGCTCCATGGACTTTATTTGCATACTCAGGTGGCACAAATATCAGCTTGGTAGACCACTAATGGTAGAAAACTTTAAGGATAGTTGACTGAAAGTAAGTACGGACCTGCTAGTCTGGGAGCTATACTGATATATGCAACACACATAAAGAAGACCCAACTTGGAGTCTCCATATTTCAAAAAATGATTGTCACACACCGTCAGAGTGGCATAAATTTCAAAAGAGTAGAAATAGTATAATGGTGCTCTGAGACTATAAGGAACACATCAGATAAAGACCTAAATTAGAGCCTCCAAATTTCAATAAGATTATTGGCACACACCAGCTAACAAGGACGAGAATTCCATTTGCTTTGTATCCTATGTCGTGTAGTAACCACTGTGTCCACTAGGGGGCACTGGGTGGATGTTACAAGAGAAAGGATGAGTGGCAGATTCCTGAAGGATGGTTATGTATCTTAAAGTGGGTGGCCTTGAGATGGAGACTTATGTATGTGTATTGATCAGCAATGATATTGCTGACGTGTTGCTTCAAGGTGTAAGGGAGAAGTCTCCAGGTAACTAGAGAGATGGGGGGGCTGGTTACCTACAAACCCACCCAGGGGGTGTGTTTGAAAACCCTATTGTAAAAGACTATGTGATTGTCTGAAGGACTTGTGATGAGGTCAGAGTCATGTGACCCAGTGGGCGTGGCTATGAACAATATAATGTGGCCAGGGTGAGTCACAAGGGGAGAATGCAGGGACCTGGTTGGTCCAGAGCGGAAGGTCCCGTGAGGAGAGTTGTCTCCTGGCTAACAGTCTGTGTGTGGCTGGGTGTAATGGCTGCCAGCGTCTGAGAGTCCCAGAGGAGAGGGTGGATGTCTGCAGCATGGAGCAAGAGCCATGAGAGAACCCTGACGTGGGTGAGATAATTATGAGGCTGAAGAGCCTGTGTATGCTGGACATTGCTACCAGAGTGAAGCTATAATGGACGCTATGCTGTTATATGCCGCTTATGTTGCTGCTGTGGGTTTATGATGGAGGAAGAAACTGCATGGACTATGTTATGATTTATGAAAACACAGTGCTGGATGTGTTTTGTTCTGCCTAGCGAGGATCCCCTAAATTAGATGACAGCGCTACCTCACACCACCTCGAACTGTCAATGGGATCAGGTTCGGGACATCTTACTCAAATATTGGCCGATTTTACACACTGATTCTGTCCAGGCAGCACATTTGCCCCAGAGGCCTAGGACTGTACCTAGACAAAGTATGAATTTAAAAGATCATTTAGTGAAAAGTCACTATATACCAAGACTCTCAATGCCACTTACAAACACCGTTCGCACGGTGGGATGTTATCCCTGCGGCAGGTGTGTGGCATGTCCAAATATTTGTAGAACTACAACTTCCACTTCTTCCAATGGGACAAAAACTTTTCAAATTCGAGATTACATTTCTTGTAATACTTCTAATGTAGTGTATTATACCAGATGTCCGTGCAATAAAATTTACGTTGGACTAACATCACATGAGCTGAAAATTCATACACGTGAACATGTCAGGGACATCATTGCGGCCAAAGATATTCAAGATGTTTCTATAGTGAAAACGCTTTCGAAACATTTTAAATTGTTTTACAATGCTAACCCTAGGAGCTTAATGTTACGGGGGGGATTGATAAAATTGACCGTGGCATTCGAGATGGTAATTACAAACAAATTTTAGCACAACATGAATGCAAATGGATTCTGACATTGGACACTTTGTCACCTCTCAACCTTAACGAAAAAATTAGTTGTGCCCCCTTTTTGTGATATTCCTGCTACCACTTCTAGATCCCTTGCTTGCCTTCAACCCAGTTCCTTTCCTCTACCTGTATCAAGATTTTGTATTTATTAGTTCATCCTTGAAGTTGTATTTTAACTGTCTGCTTGTTTTGTTTTTAACCATCACATATTTATATTCTGATTATGTGACACAATGCGGATTGTATTCTTCGTCATTAATGATGGGACCCATGCACATCTCCGTGATAGAACTTGTTGGCATGGAACAATGGATATTTATACGCCGTACATCTGGACATAAATATCAGATGACTCCATCTCTTTAACAAATACAAGTGTTCCAGATTGGGTGACTCATTCACATTTTATTATTGCTTTACATTTCAATTGTTATTTTATTATAGATATTTAACAAAAATATCAGTAGCCAACGGCGCTAAGCGTTACAGCCTTCAAAGTACAAAGCAGCAAGTAATAAGACAAATACCACTCAAATTGCCAAAAAAAAATGTAAAATTAAAATATATAGAATTAGCTTGCGCTAGTATAATGTACCCAGGTTGTATGAGGCCACACAGGGTATAAATATATCCAATGTAAGGGAGTAAGTTACCTTGAATGTTGTTGGATTGGAGCGAGAGAGATAGTGTGGGAGGATATCTTCAAAAGCGTGATGAATGTAGGGATCCTTTCCAAAGGTGTTCAACAGCTTAATAAAAACTAATGTCTCTGAAGCAAAAAGATACAATCTCCATGCATATCGCCGTCCAGGCCGGTGACTAGCGTGCAGCAGGAGATGAGAAGCTTCAGGCTGTAATTATTACAGGCGCCACATGCAAAAGCAAGCATGCAAGGTCCAGGAGCGCTACAGGACCCTGCGTGACGTCACAGTCACCTGCTATGTCACGTGACAGGCTGAAAAACGCTATGGAGCGCAGTGGGGCTTTTGAAGATATCCTTCTCCAACACTATCTCTCTCGCTCCAATCCAACAACATTCAAGGTATCTTACTCCCTTACATTGGATATATTTATACCCTATGTGGCCCCATACAACCTGGGTACATTATACTAGCGCAAGTTAATTCTATATATTATAGATATTTATCTATCTTGGATTTTTTTTGTACTATATTTTACTTCAGACTACATTGGTATATGTAATTTTTTTTTTTGCCCCGATACAGGATTCTGCACTACTATGTACTGTATTTATGCACATTTTGCAATTTCCATGGATGTTGCTAGATGTTCTTATTTTGAATATGCTATTTACATTTTCTGTAACATACAGTATTTTGACACATTATTGTTTTTTTTTCTTTTGTATCACTTTTTTCAATCACATGTAGTATTATTTTTTTTATATTTTTTCTTCATTTTTTCACCTTTCTTTAAATTCAGCAAGTTTGAATATTTCTCCCACACCGCTTTATATGTCACTTGCGGTTTTTATTCCCCTTTTTCTATACTTTTCCTCCTCTCTATTCAGCTATTTTGCTGATCTGACTCACCAAGTATGGCCACCTCCAGCGAAACTTCGGGAACATGGTTGCCCCTCTGTGCGCATGCTCAGTGTGCCATATGTCATTATACTCAGTTCCAGCCATCTATTGACAGGTCGCACGAATAATATTGATGTCTACAGGTGATGTTCTCACCCAGCATGCGTGTGACTCTATGATGGTGATGGTCAGCTGTGCAGTTGCAGCGTGGTTACACTGGGCATGCGCCGACTTAATGGCTTTACCTGATACACTGCATTTATCAACTCCATGGCATACACAATGCAGGCACCTCCCCGTAAGAAAGCCTTGGCGAAACACGAGCCGGGGATCAGCTGGGCATTCAATTTCACATTTGACATGGGTAAGTGGCATTTTGCACTTCTAGTTGGTTATTAGGGGTCATGCAGCATTATTTATGCAGATATATGTATGACCTACACGAACATGCATGTGTTCTTGGCACCTTATTTAATTTTGCACATGCACTTTCCTTGCACCTAGTATTTAAGCAGATTTAGTCATTTGGCATTTCATGATTTTTAACTTGGTGTGTTAGGTGTCGGTTTCCTGCAGCTGCACAGCGGGAATCCAGAGCCTTGCATCCAGTGGTCTCCCATTCTCCATCAACTACTCAGGAGCCTGCACAGCAATCTTGGCATCCCAGATGCTCTGCTCAGACCAGCTCTGTAGGACTGGTTGTTGCTGCCACCTCTGGGTCAGCAATAGCAGTACTGGCTGTCCTGCAGCAAGCCACTCCAGAGGCTAAGTCCTCTTGTCCCGCTACTGGGCATGCTCACAAGACGATCTCCCACTGGAGATCGGGAGTCACGTTCTCAGGTCCTTCTCCTGATCTGATTGGTCCATCTCAGAGATCTGGAAGGTCCTGGCAGCGCATGGCTATAAAAGGCCCGCATGGCCGCTCGGCCATGCGCTAGTATAGACTCTTCTTGCTACATGTGTGAATGGTGATGGATGTATGATTCTGGTGACTGACTTATTAAGATTCCCCTCCTTCTGATATTACGCATGTGGATAGGGAACTATAGAAAGAGTCAGCGCCAGTCAGTGGCAAACCTTAGGCCACTGTGCACACCGCACCTCTACACTAGCGTCCGGTGGTGTCACGTCTCTCACGGCACTATCGCATAGCGGCTGTGTCTGCCGCCGCGCTGCATTCAGCAACACTTACCAGCATCCGCAGTAGCGACGCCGCACGCACGGTAGGTCTAGACGGACACCGTCCCCTGTCTTTGACCCTGTCCTGTGACCTGATACCGTGCGTGCAATTACGCTGAGACCTGCGAGTCTAACAGGCTCAGTGTTTATGTTTATGTTACAGCACCTCTGTGAGTTAACAGAGTCCGCTCTGCGCACATCGGGTGACGTTGAACCCATGCACATTATACCGCCATATAGCGCGTCTGCCATTGTCTAGCAGCGGTTTTAACACCTACAGTACTGCACGGTGGACCCCGTGCGGCGAATGCACTTTCTATTATTTAATATTTAGTGCGTTCTGCCGTCCCTAACAGGGTGTCTCCTTGCTCTGTCTAAAGCTTACGGGTTGCCTTGCTGTCTGTTTTGGATGTTCCTCCTTGCTACCTGTCTGATTTTCTACAAAACAGAAAATGACATAGAGAAATCAATATTACAAAGTCCTTTAAGTATCATAAGGTTCAAATCAGACTAAGAAATCAATCCATGTGGACTAGAACAATAATCACTGTCCAGAACACATATCAAGAACCATTAAGTTGGTTTCATTTAAAAATTATTTTTTATTAATCAATATTACAAAATTCATGAACTAATAAGTAAAAAATTATGTACAAGATGCCTCAATTAATAAGGGGAACATCACCACAATATCAAAATATATACATGAATATAAGCAACCAAATGGACCATCAAGTATAGAGTTACCCATTAGAAAAATACAGGTAAGTACAGTTGTGGCCAAAAGTATTGACACCCCTGCAATTCTGTCAGATAATACTCAGTTTCTTCCTGAAAACGATTGCAAGCACAAATTCTTTGGTGTTATTATCTTCATTTAATTTGTCTTAAATGAAAAACCACAAAAGAGAATGAAGCAAAAAGCAAAACATTGCTCATTACACACAAAACTCCAAAAATGGGCCAGACAAAAGTATTGGCACCCTCAGCCTAATACTTGGTTGCACAACCTTTAGCCAAAATAACTGCGACCAACCGCTTCCGGTAACCATCAATGAGTTTCTTACAATGCTCTGCTGCAATTTTAGACCATTCTTCTTTGGCAAACTGCTCCAGGTCCCTGATATTTGAAGGGTGCCTTCTCCAAACTGCTATTTTCAGATCTCTCCACAGGTGTTCTATGGGATTCAGGACTGGACTCATTGCTGACCACCTTAGAAGTCTCCAGTAGAGTTGAGCGAAATGGGTCGAAAAATTTCAAAAGTCGCCGACATTTGGTAAAGTCGTTTTTCATGAAACGAAACCCGACCCTAGGGTGAGGTCGGCCACGAGCTCGGCGACTTTAGCGCCAAAGTCGCATTTCAAAACTTTGTTTTCCGCCCTTTTTCAGCCAATCAGGATCCACGGACACTGTGGGCAACGTGATGACATAGGCAGGGGTCACCACCATCTTTGAGAAGGGCATGCAAGTGATTGGCTTGTTTTGGGGGGCGTCACAGGGGGTATAAAAGGGCGTGCACGCCGACCGCCATGTTACTCATGCTGATCTCAGAATAGGGAGAGCTGCTTCTGCTGCTGATTCTGTAGGGAGAGCATTAGGCAGGGAAGAAGACACCAAAAACTACTTCTGCTGCTAGCGATTTTGCCTGTACAACACACCAGTCACTGTGTGTGCAGTGCAAGTGGAGGCTATATTTTGCTGGATCAGCTGTGTTGGTTGTTAGGCTGCCTTATAAGGCTTCCTGATAGATGCATTGCTGTTTTCCCACTGCTCTGCAAACTGCTTTTTTAAAAGCAATCCAAATTTTTTTTTTTGTCCTGGTGAGGTACTGAGCGTGCATTTTTTCACACCATACAGTGGTGTACACTCCTCACACAGTACAGTGTAACGGCTGTTATCACGGCCACAGTGAAGCTATCTGTGTGTAACTCTGTAAGGATAAGTCGAGGACATGTTCCGTTCTTACAGAGCTCCACCTTCTAGTTTTGCCTGGTTTTCAAACAGTTAAGTATATTTGCTGTTTGATCACATTTAAAACTATAGAGTGACAGCGTGTGTCAGTCCGTATACTTAACAAACATGGAGCTTGACAATTTTACGGGCACCGGACAGCGGTGTACGTGCACGCTCCTCTCTCAGTACCGTGTAACGACTGATATCACGGCCACAGTGAAGCTATCTGTGTGTGACTCTGTAAGGATAAGTCGAGGACTTGTTCCGTTCTTACAGACCTACACTCTAGGGAGATTCCTATTCTGCCCAATTCTATATACACCTTGTAGTTTGTCATACACTAGCCAATTTTTGCCTGTGACATAGCGATGTGATATTCACTGGGCCTCACACAATCCAACAGTGTCCACAAGTGTGTTCAGAAATTCTACATCTCCCCTGTCCTATAGTGACATTTTTCACACCTACGAAATTGAGCCTGTGACATAGCGGTGTGATATTCACTGGGCCTCACACAATCCAACAGTGTCCACAAGTGTGTTCAGAAATTCTACATCTCCCCTGTCCTATAGTGACATTCTTCACACCTGCGATATTGAGCCTGTGACATAGCGGTGTGATATTCACTGGGCCTCACACAATCCAACAGTGTCCACAAGTGTGTTCAGAAATTCTACATCTCCCCTGTCCTATAGTGACATTTTTCACACCTGCGACATTGAGCCTGTGACATAGCGGTGTGATATTCACTGGGCCTCACACAATCCAACAGTGTCCACAAGTGTGTTCAGAAATTCTACATCCCCCTGTCCTATAGTGACATTTTTCACACCTGCGACATTGAGCCTGTGACATAGCGGTGTGATATTCACTGGGCCTCACACAATCCAACAGTGTCCACAAGTGTGTTCAGAAATTCTACATCTCCCCTGTCTTATAGTGACATTTTTCACACCTGCGACATTGAGACTGTGACATAGCGGTGTGATATTCACTGGGCCTCACACAATCCAACAGTGTCCACAAGTGTGTTCAGAAATTCTGCATCTCCCCTGTCCTATAGTGACATTTTTCACACCTGCGACATTGAGCCTGTGACATAGCAGTGTGATATTCACTGGGCCTCACACAATCCAACAGTGTCCACAAGTGTGTTCAGAAATTCTACATCTCCCCTGTCCTATAGTGACATTTTTCACACCTGCGACATTGAGCCTGTGACATAGCGGTGTGATATCCACTGGGCCTCACACAATCCATCAGTGTCCACAAGTGTGTTCAGAAATTCTACATCTCCCCTGTCCTATAGTGACATTTTTCACACCTGCGACATTGAGACTGTGACATAGCAGTGTGATATTCACTGGGCCTCACACAATCCAACAGTGTCCACAAGTGTGTTCAGAAATTCTACATCTCACCTGTCCTATAGTGACATTTTTCACACCTACGACATTGAGCCTGTGACATAGCGGTGTGATATTCACTGGGCCTCACACAATCCAACAGTGTCCACAAGTGTCTTCAGAAATTCTACATCTCCCCTGTCCTATAGTGACATTTTTCACACCTACGACATTGAGCCTGTGACATAGCGGTGTGATATTCACTGGACCTCACACAATCCAACAGTGTCCACAAGTGTGTTCAGAAATTCTACATCTCCCCTGTCCTATAGTGACATTTTTCACACCTGCAACATTGAGCCTGTGACATAGCGGTGTGTTATTCACTGGGCCTCACACAATCCAACAGTGTCCACAAGTGTGTTCAGAAATTCTACATCTCCCCTGTCCTATAGTTACATTTTTCACACCTGCAACATTGAGACGGTGACATAGCGGTGTGATATTCACTGGGCCTCACACAATCCAACAGTGTCCACAAGTGTGTTCAGAAATTCTACATCTCCCCTGTCCTATAGTGACATTTTTCACACCTGCGACATTGAGACGGTGACATAGCGGTGTGATATTCACTGGGCCTCACACAATCCAACAGTGTCCACAAGTGTGTTCAGAAATTCTACATCTCCCCTGTCCTATATACACCTTGTACCTTGTTTTACATTACTATATAGTTTGTGGGATTTTGTGTACATTTTTACCAAAAATGAGGAAGGCTGGTGGAAGAGGCCGTGGAATTGGGCGGAGGTTGCCAGCTGGTAATGATGGTGTTGGTGGTGGATCTGATGGTAGTGTCAAAAGCAAAATAGGACCGAATGCAGGAGGTGTTGAGCCTGCGTCATCGTCTGGCTCCACAAGGCCTCGAAGGCTTAGTTTTCTAGGAGTTGGCAAACCGCTTTTAAAGCCAGAGCTTCAGGAAAAAGTTTTGGCTTACATTGCTGACTCAGCCTCCAGCTCTATCGCCTCCTTTTCTGAAGTTGTAAAAAATAAAAGCACTGAGTTGTCATTGGAGGCTCATGTTCATGAACCACACCTTTCCTTGTGTCCTTCACCCCAACCAAGATTGAAGGATGACGCAGGCCATACAACTGATTACTCCATGGAGCTGTTTTCACATACCATGCCTGGGTTATCAAGTGAAATGGTGAATTACCCAGGCCAAGATGAATCTGACATGGAGTGCACTGATGCACAGCCACTGACAGATGATTCTGCTGGTACATTCACTCAGAGCACTACATTGTCCTCGCAGTGTACAGAGCCAGATTCTGACCCTGATGAGACTCAGGTGCCCCTTCCCGCATACTATACCACCATACACGGTGACACAGAGGAAGGTGCCCATGACATTGAAGAGGAGGTGATGGATGACCCAGTTGTTGACCCAGATTGGCATCCATTGGGGGAAGAGGGTGCTGCTTCCAATAGCTCAGATGAGGAGGAGGAGCATCCACAACAGACATCGACATCGCAACAGGTGTTATCTGGCAGGCCCGGAGCACTCCAAAGTCAGGTTCCAAAAATCAAAAGAGTTGCTGGACAGCTTGTCCAGACGGTCAAAACAGCACAGCGTGCTAGGCCGCAAAATGTCTTCCAAAGTAGGAAGAGTGCAGTGTGGCACTTTTTTGAACAAAATCCTCATGATCAGGCCAAGGTTATCTGTAAAGAAGTGCGCAAAGACCTTTAGCCGAGGGAAAAATCTGAAAAATTTGAATACCAGTTGCATGCTTAGACATTTAACCAGCATGCACTTGCAAGCATGGACACAACACCAAACCTCAAGTACCACATGTGCAACTGATCACAAAGAAGGTAGTCAGCAACGCTACATTGTTTCCCCCACTGTAAGCCCACCGGTTAGCACAGCAGCAAATGTTGAGGTGTCGTTGCAAGGCCAAAGCAGTCAGGGAATCACACTGTTATATCAACGAAAGACTGAATCTACAGTCATGGCCAAAAGTTTAGAGAATGACACAAATATTAATTTTGACAAAGTCTACTGCTTCATTTTTTCTAATGGCAATTTACATATACTCCAGAATGTTATAAAGAGTGATCAGCTTAACAGCAATTACTTGCAAAGTCAATATTTGCCTAGAAAATTAACTTTATCCCCCAAAACAAATTTCAACATCATTGCAGCCCTGCTTTAAAAGGACCAGCTAACATCGTTTCAGTGATTGCTCCATTAACACAGGTGTGGGTGTTGATGAGGACAGGGCTGGAGATCAATCTGTCATGATTAAGTAAGAATGACACCACTGGACACTTTAAAAGGAGGCTGGTGCTTGGCATCATTGTTTCTCTTCTGTTAACCATGGTTATCTCTAATGAAACACGTGCAGTCATCATTGCACTGCACAAAAATGGCCTAACAGGGAAGAGTATCGCAGCTAGAAAGATTGCACCTCAGTCAACAATCTATCGCATCATCAAGAACTTCAAGGAGAGAGGTTCCCTTGTTGCCACAAAGGCTCCAGGGTGCCCAAGAAAGACCAGCAAGCGCCAGGACCGTCTCTTAAAAGTGTTTCAGCTGCGGGATCGGGCTACCAGCAGTGCAGAGCTTGCTCAGGAATGGCAGCAGGCAGGTGTGAGTGCATCTGCACACACTGTGAGGCGGAGACTCTAGGAGCAAGGCCTGGTCTCAAGGAGGGCAGCAAAGAAGCCACTTCTCTCCAGAAAAAAACATCATGGACAGACTGATATTCTGCAAGAGGTACAGGGAGTGGACTGCTGAGGACTGGGGTAAAGTCATTTGCTCTGATGAATCCCCTTTTCGATTGTTTGGGACATCTGGAAAACGGCTTATTCGGAGAAGACCAGGTGAACGCTACCAACAGTCTTGTCTCATGCCAACTGTGAAGCATCCTGAAACCATTCATGTGTGGGGTTGCTTCTCAGCCAAGGGAATGGGCTCTCTCTCAGTCTTGCCTAAAAACACAGCCATGAATAAAGAATGGTACCAGAATGTCCTCCAAGAGCAACTTCTCCCAACCGTCCAAGAGCAGTTTGGCGATCAACAATGCCTTTTTCAACATGATGGAGCACCTTGCCATAAAGCAAAGGTGATAACTAAATGGCTCAGGGAACAAAACATAGAGATTTTGGGACCATGGCCTGTAAACTCCCCAGACTTAATCCCATTGAGAACTTGTGGTCAATCATCAAGAGACGGGTGGACAAACAAAAACCTTCAAATTCAGACAAAATAAAAGCATTGATTTTGCAAGAATGGACTGCTGTCAGTCAGGATTTGATCCAGAAGTTGATTGAGAGCATGCCAGGGAGAATTGCAGAGGTCCTGAAGAAGAAGGGTCAACACTGCAAATATTGTCTTGCTGCATTAACTCATTCTAACTGTCAATATAACCTTTTGTTGCTCATAATATGATTGCAATTATATTTCTGTATGTGATAAAAACATCTGACTAACACACATAAAAACCAGAGGCCAGCAGATCATGTGAAAATATAATATTTGTGTCATTCTCTAAACTTTTGGCCATGACTGTAGGCCATCAGAAAGAACACCAACTCCATCACCATCATCAACCCTCTCTCAGTCCGCCCTGTCCACCGCTAGTTCCACCATATGCAGCTCTCAAGTCCAGCTCACCCTCCCAGAGACTATGAGTAGGTCAAGAAAGTACTCAGTCTCTCATCCGCGTACACTGGGTTTGAACCACCACATTGCCAAACTAATCTTGTTATAGATGATGCCCTATCGGTTGGTGGAAAGCGCAGCTTTCCGCGAACTCATGGCCTATGCAGTACCACGCTATGACCTACCCAGTCACCACTTCTTCTCTCGCAAAGCCATCCCAGCCATCCACCATCATGTGAAAGACCGCATTGTCCATGCACTCAAGCAGTCAGTGAGTGGAAAAGTGCACCTCACAACAGATGCATGGTCCAGTCGGCATGGCCAGGGCCGTTACGTGTCCATCACTGCGCACTGGGTTAATGTGGTGGATGCAGGGTCCACAGGGGACAGCGGTGGTGGGACAGTGCTGCCTAGCCCACGGTATAGGAAACAGTTGGCTGTAGGCGTTCGACCCTCCTCCTCCTCCAGAAGCGAAAGCTCGTCCACAGAGCGCAGTCGTATGAGCACTCCATCTGCAGCTGCCACTGTTGCACACGAGGTGTCCCCCTATCGAGCAGCTAGTGGAAAGCGTCAGCAGGCTGTGCTGCAGATGATGTGTTTGGGCGACAGACACACCGCGGAGGTGCTGGCCGAGTACTTTCAGCGACAAACTGAGTCATGGCTGGGCAGTATACATCTTGAGGCAGGCAAGGTAGTTAGTGATAATGGCCGTAATTTTGTGGCAGCCGTAGCCCTTTCAAAACTCAGCCACATACCTTGCTTGGCTCACACCTTGAACCTGGTGGTGCAGTGCTTCCTCAACAATTATCCGGAGTTAACAGCCCTGCTCCATAAGGTGCGAAGACTTTGTGCGCACATCTGCCGGTCGCCTGTACACTCCATTCGTATGCAGAAGCTGCAGCGATTGCTCCACCTTCCCAACCACCGCCTCATTATCGACATTGCAACAAGGTGGAACTCCACCCTGCACATGGTTGAGTGGCTGTGCGAACAGAGGCAGGCCATAATGCATTTGTGGGAGGATACACGGCCAGGTACTTTGAGAGCAGACATGGAGTTGACAGGTGTGCAGTGGTCGAAGCTGAAAGACCTCTGTAAAGTCCTTCAGTGTTTTGAGGAATGCACACGGCTGGTAAGCGCAGACGACACCATCCTAAGCATGAGCATCCCACTTATGCGTCTGCTCATGCAAACTTTGACGCACCTTAAGGAGCAGGCGTCTGCAGCCAATGTTGACGAGGAGGAAGAGGAGGAGGGAATCCTTGATGACATTCAGCCATTGTCTTCTCAGGGACCTCTCCTGGACGAGGTGGAGGAAGAAGAGGAGGAGGAGGAGGATGATGATGGGGATGATTACTTAGGGGAGGAGGATGCATCTCGTGGGGCAAGTGAAAATGTTGGCGTGGCAAGGTCTGGTACAGGGTTTGTGCGTGACTGGAGGGATGTGGATTTGCCAGAAAGTGCTCCTCCACCCAGCACACGCAGTGCATCATTGACACCGGAAACATTGGCCCACATGTCAGATTATGCCTTGCAGATCCTAAAAAGGGACCCACGCATTGCCAAAATGATGAACGATGATGACTACTGGTTGGCCAGCATCCTGGATCCACGCTAGAAAGGCAAATTACAAAACATCATGCCACAAGAGAACCTTGACTTAATATTGTCTAATAAACAAGCAACTCTGGTAAACCGGTTGGTTGAGGCATTCCCAGCACACAGCAGCGGTGTTGGTTCTCACACGAGCCGTACGGGCCAGGGGCAGCTTGGCAGAGGTGTTCGTGGTGCACACAGCAGAAGTGGCGTTGGAGACAGGGGTTTCATGACAATGTTGTGGACTGATTTTTCAAGTGCCGCTCACACAACTGGTAATACTGCATCGATGGAAAGTGACAGGAGACAGCAGTTGTCAACTATGGTTACAAACTACTTTTCCTCCCATATCGATGTTCTCCAGCACAGGTCATTCCCCTTTGACTACTGGGCCTCTAAACTGGACACCTGGCCTGAATTGGCACAATATGCCTTACTGGAGCTCGTTTGCCCAGCTGCAAGTGTGCTATCGGAAAGAGTCTTCAGTGCAGCTGGATCAATCCTGACAGAAAAAAGGACCCGTCTGTCAACCCAAAATGTGGATGATCTAACCTTCATTAAAATGAACCATGCATGGGTTTCCAAGGATTTTGTCCCACCTTCCCTTGATGACACATAGGTTGCCAGAAAAATGGCTTGCTTTGGTCCTCCTCCTATTCCGCGAACTTGACCTATTTCGCCTTTTGCAGCAGCTGAATGTCCCACATCAACATATGCCACTTTGTAAACCACCCTAACTGGACTGCCCCCCCCCCGTGGCCGGGGTCACCACCTAGCGCACGAAACTGTGCGAGTGCCGTTGCCCTGGACAGGTGGGTAGGCCGACTCTTGGGCGTGGGCACTGGCACAGGGTCCCTCATAGTGCAATCAAGTGTCTCTGACGGTGGTGGTGCACACCCGCCATCAGACACGCCACCGTACTATGAGGGGCCCAGTGCCAGTACCGACGCCCACGAGTGTGCCCCCCTTGCTTGGGCAGGGCCCCAGCATTTGCAATGTTTATCTCTCCCTGCTCCACCGCTGTGTAGTCTGGGCTGTCAAATCCTTCACTGGGAGTGCCACTACAAATTGATTGAACTGAAAGATGATGGTTAAGATGTAGCTATGCCCTGTCCTGCTGGCCGGGCTCTAGCTCCAGATAATCAATGGCTTCCATTTCTTATGGACGTCGACTCACAATGACATGCAGTGGTGGTTTATCATCAGCTTTCACAGTTTTCCTACTCACAAACGTGTGACATTCCGGCGCACGTTTTAAAATGTGCCCTCTCATGCCAATCAAATACAATCGCCTACGGCCTGTGGCTTCTGTTTTTTGTACTCCAAAGTTACGTGACAGATCATGATAGCCAGTGAGCACCATGTTTACATCGCTCCCTGTGATAAAAATTTGATTGAGATGAGTAACAGTGATGGAATCAATGGAAGTGCGATACAGCAAGACTTTATTCACAAAAAAATGTTTTCACTGTCTCAACACACAAATTAATTGAGGGTCAGCATCGCTTATGAGAATTGTGACAGAAGTTTTTCCCGTGAATAGTAATTCCTAGATTTCTGCAATCACTAGCCTTTATGTCAGTAATTGTATGCATCTCATTTCCTATTGTGGAGAGGCTGGACTGTATTACTGAAACAGAAATATATATGAAGATTTAAAAATAACACCAAAAGTATATAGTTGTGTACGCCTCAAATGCATTTCCTTTTTTCCACTTTTTAGATTGCTGTGTAATCCATACTGAGAACACGGAGATTTTACATGTTTAAACTATGCTATATATACCTGCTATCCAGTGATAAAGTACCCTTTCTCAACTTTGTACAATCTGGTCAAATCCATACTGGGCCTGAGAACATCTGAGTCTGCCTCCTGATCTATAGACACATATTTTTAATGTGTAAACTAGGCTACATATATACGTGTTATCCGCTGAAACTGTACCCTTTATCAACTTTCTACAATGTTGTTGAATCCATACTGAGCCTGAGAACGGCTGCCGAGCTGTTAAGCAAGCTACAGCACCTGTGGTTTGGACACGTAATTTTTTCAGGAATGACGGTTAGGCATAACTCCGGAATTGCGGTTGACCTGAGCTTACTGGGAAATCATTGTTCGTGGGGAATAATCTGAATCCCAGATCCCCATCACTAACGGAGTTCAGCAGGTTATCTGCACCTGTAAGCGACAAAAGCTGGTCCTTTCAGTGTAGCGTGCATGCAGCCCTGGACATGTACGGGAATGCTAGACCTGTTATTGCTTGATCTCACGTGTCAGAGCCTCGCTTATCCCTCTAGTAAGCTTGATGCGTACTGCGGGGGCATGCCGGAGTCTCGGTTGTTAACGGAATAAAGTTGAGAAATCGCTAGCACAACTACAAACACACATACCACACCACACACAGAATCGACAAAGCTTTCAAAGTGTGCATCTTTTCTTTAGGTGGCATGGTTGTGGTTTCCCGGGTGGAGTCCAATTAAGCCACAGGCTCCACTCCTGGTGGTGGTCTTTTGGACATTCCTTTAAGGTTCAGCTTTGCAATCATACTGCCCCCGGAAACCAAAAACTTTGCCTTCATGGACGCTGTTTGGAGGTTCGTGGGAATAACGCCGCCCGATCAGCAGTCGGCATATGGGTCGCCCTCCCAGGGCTGTGGGGTACTCGGTACCGGGCTGGTGTCAGTGGGATGTGTCACAGCAGCGGTGTCCCGGACGGTGGCCCTGGGCGCCCATGTAAATGGCGTGGTATAATGGTAAAGAGTTTATATAGATAGTGCAGGTTCCTTGAGCAGGTGGGGGGGCATACTCATGGGCGATGGCACTGGCACAGGGCACCGCATAGTACGCAAAAGTGTCTCTGCCGGTGGGAGGGCCTAAACAGCCAAGTGCAGTGAGATGGAAGATGGGGACGACAAGGAGTTCAGAGTAGTGCAGGGATTCCCTAGCAAGGAGACTTATGTAATTGTTTTCAATGTTGGGACAGCAATTTTTGGGGAGCGCTATACTCTGGTGAGTGATATATGGGTCCCACCATACACTGGAGCATTCCAAAGGTGGACATCAGACACTGGAGCAGCATTTGCAGGGCCCATTATACACTAGAGCAGTAAAAATGGGGCCCATTTGGAGCATTATTTGGGCCCATAAGACAGTGGAGCTTCATCCATTGGGACCAACATATACTATAGCATTATGTGGAGCTCATTATATACGGTTTGAAACATTATATGGGATCAATGATTCCATATGGAGAAATATATGGGCCTCATTACTCTGTATAGCGCACTAAGCGCTGGCCATAATACTGTATGGAATTATACACTGTCCGTTTTTGGAGTTATTGGAGAATTTAAAATGAATATCAGTCATGAGATGTAAGAAGTGAAGTATTTTTCCTTGTACTATACTGCTATTTCTCTGCCGTATCGGAGCATCATGAGTTGTGGTATGTGTTAAAGGGGCGCTCTTTGGCCCTGGGCCCACGAAAACCTGGAGCCAGCCCTACCCTCCCACAACTGTAGCCAAATAACCCCCATTTTTCAGTGCGTAACTAGTATTATGAAGTAAATTAAGGTTGACAAGCTTAAGTAATAAGAATTGATGCTTTTGGCATTCAAATGTGCACTGTAGGTGTGGTTCCTGTCCTCCTCTCACTGCCGACTTTAATTCCCCATTGACTTACATTGGGTTTCGTGTTTCGGTCGGACCCCCGACTTTTCCCTATAGTCGGCTGATTTTGCTCGACCCGACTTTTGGAAAAGTCGGGTTTCATGAAACGAAACTCGACCCTAAAAAAACAAAAGTCGCTCAACTCTAGTCTCCAGTGCTTTCTCTCAAACCATTTTCTAGCGCTTTTTGAAGTGTTTTGGGTCATTGTCCTGCTGTAAGACCCATGACCTCTGAGGGAGACCCAGCTTTCTCACACTGGGCCCTACATTATGCTGCAAAATTTGTTGGTAGTCTTCAGACTTCATAATGCCATGCACACGGTCAAGCAGTCCAGTGCCAGAGGCAGCAAAGCAACCCCAAAACATCAGGGAACCTCCGCCATGTTTGACTGTAGGGACCGTGTTTTTTTCTTTGAATGCCTCTTTTTTTCTCCTGTAAACTCTTTGTTGATGCCTTTGCCCAAAAAGCTCTTCTTTTGTCTCATCTGACCAGAGAACATGCTTCCAAAACGTTTTAGGCTTTTTCAGGTAAGTTTTGGCAAACTCCAGCCTGGCTTTTTTATGTCTCGGGGTAAGAAGTGGGGTCTTCCTGGGTCTCCTACCATACAGTTCCTTTTCATTCAGACGCCGACGGATAGTACGGGTTGACACTGTTGCACCCTCGGACTGCAGGGCAGCTTGAACTTGTTTGGATGTTAGTCGAGGTTCTTTATCCAACATCCACACAATCTTGCGTTGAAATCTCTTGTCAATTTTTCTTTTCCGTCCACATCTCGGGAGGTTAGCCACAGTGCCATGGGCTTTAAACTTCTTGATGACACTGCGCACGGTAGACACAGGAACATTCAGGTCTTTGGAGATGGACTTGTAGCATTGAGATTGCTCATGCTTCCTCACAATTTGGTTTCTCAAGTCCTCAGACAGTTCTTTGGTCTTCTTTCTTTTCTCCATGCTCAATGTGGTACACACAAGGACACAAGACAGAGGTTGAGTCAACTTTAATCCATATCAACTGGCTGCAAGTGTGATTTAGTTATTGCCAACACCTGTTAGGTGCCACAGGTAAGTTACAGGTGCTGTTAATTACACAAATTAGAGAAGCATCACATGATTTTTCGAACAGGACAATACTTTTGTCCACCCTCTATTTTACGTTTGGTGTGGAATTATATCCAATTTGGCTTTAGGACAATTCTTTTTGTGTTTTTTCATTTAAGACAAATTAAATTAAGATAATAATAACAAAGAATTTGTGCTTGCAATCATTTTCAGGAAGAAACTGAGTATAATCTGACAGAATTGCAGGGGTGTCAATACTTTTAGCCACAACTGTATATAGTATAAATTATGTATATAGTACTAGATCACTATGCAAACTTTAAGCAGGATAATCATAAATACTATAGGGAAAAGGTACAAGGGCCTAAAAAAAGGTTTCCCATAGAGTCACCTGCTAACCAGATCTATACAAAGAGATCACATCATATAATTACCTATATCTATAAAGGGTCCATAAAGGTCCAAGAGAAAGTGCTGAGTGTCGGTCACTTCCTGCGGCGCTTCCTGTGGCGCCGACAAGCGGCGCGTGGAGCCGGGCGGGAGGACGCAGGATCGCCCCGTCTGACAGGTAAGTAGCAATCCCCGTCCCCAGCGATGTCGCTGGTGAGATCTGCCTGCGTGGCAGCTCACTAGCGACCACCTAGCGATGCACCAGCGATCCTGACAGAGTCATATCGCTGGTCGGGATCGCTGGTGCATCGCTAGGTGTAACGGTACCCTTAGTGGCGTTTCCCCCACCCCAACGCACGTTTCGTTATGTCTTCCTCAGGGGGTGTGTGTGGAAATAGGGGGTCGCATGGTCTTAAATATAGGTGAGCGGCCAATCGCTAATCAGTGTGTTAATTATCCATATAAACAGCTGCGTTGGGAAGCTATCTGCCCGGGTTTGTAACGGCGCGCTGGTTGCTGTGCGCATGGCCACAAAAGGCTCCTCAGCTTCTGGTATGTGGAACGCAGGGAGGCAGCTCCGTTTAAACAGAGACGGCGGTGCGTTCCGGCATTCTATGGAACCGGAAGTCGTCGGACCCAGGTCACTGCCCACCCGTCCAGCGCGCTCCTCCAGGACAATTGCTTGCCTTGCAATGCCGAGACATACTGTATATAGTGAAGAAAGGAGATCATTAAAGGACCATAAGAAAAAGAAGACCTATAATACCAATGGTGCTCACGTTTATATGTGAATATACTAATAAAGTGCTGTATTATAAAAGCCACAAAGTGACGGAGACCTATAATAGCAATGATACTCACGTTAATAAGGTGCTATATATATATTCTACATTATAAGTTATCTAAGTGCTAAATAACATAGCAGCCTGACATTGAAATTTGTTTAAAAAATAATGATGTAAGTGATTACATAAAGAAACCTAAATAATTATATAATCATTATCACATAAATTATTTATGTAAAAATAATGTGCACTTGTACTCTCAAAATTACAATAAAGTAAACAGCCCAACGAATTGTACATAGTGAAAAAACAATACCATATTAATAAAAAATAAAAATAATTAAATACAAAAGAACGTTGTATTCTTTTCTCCTTCATTTTTCCATTTCTTCATTCCCATGCATAATAAAGTGCCATAGTGCTGTCCAAAAATCCTCCCATCTTCATCAATGACCATATAAAAGGGAAATATTGCAGAACCATAATGTGATTCAGAAGGTGCAAGATATAAAGGGACATCATCTTCAATATAACAGTATATATCTAGTTGGAAAAGGACAAATACCAATTAGGTTCAAAAAATCAATTTTAAAAACATATTAAAGCAATAAATAATACCCAAACCCACACTAAAACCAAGATGCTACGGTATAAACAAATATATATATACATATACATACAAAATGTACATGTATAAACACATACATTGTGTGTGTATAGAACAACTATAAGAACGCACTGAAGCCAAAGTTCTCGTTTAAACCCAGGGGAGACAAAGTCCCTAACCTGAAAATCCTTTTACTCTCCATCTGGGCTAGAGTTCTGCCCAATCACGACCCCCTAGAGCCCAGGGAAACAATATCAATCCATTTTACCTTACGTAAACAAGAATTACTTTGATTATGAATATAGAAGTGTTTAGGGAGTGTTTTGAGCCCAGAGGGATCTTCAGCAGATGCGCTTTCTCCAATATCCCTTATGTGTTCTCTGGTTCTGATTCGTAACTCTCTTGTGGTTAGACAGATATAAATTTTACCACAGAGACATTGAGCATAGTATATAACTCCCTTGGAGTCACATGACAGGTGGTGTCTAATCGTATATACTTTGTTTCCTTTGGCATTTACAAATGTTTTGCTTTTCTCCATATTAGTGCAAGCCTTGCAATGGTCGCATAGAAAGAAGCCTTTTACTGCCAGCCAATTCTGATCTTCATCGCTCTTAAGTGGTTCATAATGACTTTGGACTAAAAGATCTTTCAAATTTTTTGATCGTCTAGCCTTTATTAGTGGTTTTTCAGGAAGACATTTTTGTAATGCCGGGTCGGACAATAGCACAGGCCAGTGTTTGTGAACAATTTTAACCAGATCAGACCATTGACTGTTATATGTCGTTATCAGTCTGACGTCATTGGATTTTTCTTTTCTCTTATTGTTGTTATATAAGAGTTCACTACGTGGTGTGCTTTTTGCCCGACAATAGCCATTTTGAATTATACGGTTTGAATAACCCCTATTCCTGAACTGCCGTCGTATATCAGCTGCCTGTTTTTCAAACAAATCGTCATTAGAGCAGATTCGTTAGACACGTAAAAACTGCCCAGTGGGGATCGCTTTAATAGTGGAGGAAAGATGAGAGGATGAAGCACCCAATAAAGAGTTGGTTGCCGTTGGTTTACAGTATACATCAGTGGTGACTTCACCACTGGTTGTGATGTCTATTTGAATATCCAAAAATTCAAGAGAACGACCAGATTTATATGTAAGTTTGATGTTTCTGTCATTCAGATTCAAATGACACATCAATATTTCCAACTCTGTAGTGCTCCCCTCCCAGATAAACCATACATCATCGATGTATCTCATCCATTGATGGACATGCTCAATCTCAACCACTGGATTGCATAAGAAAATATCCCTTTCCCAGGCACCTATAAATAGATTGGCGTAAGATGGAGCGCAAGATGCGCCCATTGCGGTGCCTTGCAATTGAAGGAATATTTTCTTATTAAAAATGAAGCAGTTATGTGTCAAGATGAATTCCAAAAGTGTCAAAATCAAAGTTATCAGGCGAGGCTCCAAATCACTAGAATGTAAGAATAACGAAGCAGCTGCAATGCCATCTTCATGTTTAATGGACGTTTATACGGACTCCACATCTGTCGTGACCATGACCATATTATTGGTAAGATTTATATAGTCAAGTCATTGTAAAGCAGATGTGGTGTCCCTTATATAGGAGGGAAGAGTAGCCATGAGAAGTTTGAGGAAAAAATCCACTGTATCGAATACCAATTCACAAAGACCCCCAATTCCCGAGACTATAGGTCTCCCCAGGGGATCCTGGGGGTCCTTGTGAATTTTAGGAATGAGATTCAAAGTGGGTAACTTGGGAGACAAAGTTTGAAAAAAAAAAAACAACAAATAATTCCAGCGGATGCTTCCTACTTGGCCATAAAATCCATTTTATTTTTATCTTTTAAAATAGTTCCATGTGGCAGAAACCCAAATATATACAGGGGGTCAGAAGAAAAAAGGGCACACTGCTGCTTTATGCGTGCAGACTACGAGTTTCGACCTTACTAGGTCTTCTTCTAGGTCTAGGTCTTCTAAGACCTAGAAGAAGACCTAGTAAGGTCGAAACGCGTAGATAGATGTACCCTCATTATCACTTCTAGATATATTGCTCTCAGCCATTGATGCCATAGAACTATTTGACTCACTTCTAGGGATTGAGGTTCTTTTAGTTTTTTTTGGCATATTGCCAACTAAACACTGTTGGTTTCATTATCCATTAAATCTCTGGAGAATTTCTTGAATTTGCTATTGCTAACATCAGATTCCCATTTTTCCTAATCTTTATCAATATCTTTAAGATATTGATCAAGGGTATCACCCTGAATTTCTTTATTGCTGGATTCCTGCAATTTCAGGATCTCATCATCAAGCATTTTCAAAGAAAGTGTATTGTGTTCAATAATGATTTGTATAAATGTATAAATGTAAGGCAGCAGTTAGTAGTCGCTTCCATCCATCGCTTGGTAAGAGTCGTCATCCAAATCAAATGAAGGATATAACTGAATTCGTAAACCTCTAGGGATAATACACCTCTCATAATAATTATCCAGAGATGTATTCATCCACCAGATTTTAGTCTTTTTCAACAGCATATTTTTGCATTGGCATATAATTTCCTTATTGGAGACCGTAGCATCATTTAAAACATTAGAGGCACCTCGTTTAAATAAATCAGAGGCTTTTGTGCGCCAGGCCAATTCCCTGGCTTTTAAATCCATAGTATTATTCAAAACGACTGGACGTCTGTTACAAAACAGAAAATGACAAAAAGAAATCAATATTATGAAGTATCATAACGTTCAAATCAGACTAAGAAATCAATCCATGTGGACTAGAATAATAAACATTGTCCAGAACACATATCAAGAACCATTAAAGCAATTGGATTTCTTTAAAAATTATTTTTCGTAATATAAATGTATGATGTTTTATGGATTTTGTATAAAATAAATTGTTTACGGTTTTTTAACACTTCTTCTTTGTGGTTTATGGCTACTCCGGTTTCTCTTCTGTACACACCAGCTAAGGCTAGGTTCACATTAGCGTTTGAGTCCGCAGCATATCATCCGCATGTGCAAACGCATGCAAAAACGCACGTTTATGCAGCGTTTTTATGTGCATCATCTTACGCATGATGGGAAAAAAGCGCTACGTGTGCATGCGTTTGTATGCGTTTTTGCATGCGTTGGTGTTTATGTGCATGCGTTCGATATGACACCAGACAAAAATGGACGTGTCTATTTACATTTTGAAGAATGCATGCGTATGGAACGCATGCGTACGCATGTCCTTGCGTACTAATGTATCAACCACTGAGGACTCTCAATTCTGAATATTTTTCTTGCGTACCAATGCATTCCCATAGACAGTAATGCGCTTTTTTGACGCATTTTTGACGCCTCAGAAACTGTAACATGTTTTGTTTGCTGGACACCACCGTACACTGCGAAACGACGCATGCATATGCAAATGTCCCTGCGTGCGCCATGTTAAATATATGTATGCATGATGCATGCGGATCTATGCAGATCAAATGCTGTGCACACAAACACTAATGTGAAACCAGCCTAAGGTGCATCAATTTCCCCAGAGTAGAAATAGTATATTGGGCCTCTGATGCCCAGCTTGGTGTCTCCACAATTCAGAAAATAGTTTGTAATATCATCAGCAGTAGAAAAGGCAAGCTCAGAAGCCACACAAAGGTGCCACAGACAGCAATAATGCGAGGTCAATGTGTGATGGAAATATCTACATTTCATATAGATCTCACTTGCATATATACTCATATATAATCACAGCTAATATATACACTAAAATCCATTGCTTTAAAATGGCTGCCACACGAACCAGACAGCTATTAGGGTTTTTTTTCATGGCTAAGAAAAGAGGAAGAACAACAGATGTGCAAAAGTGATGAGTAGATGTCTCAGCTTTATCCTGGTTTCTAGAGTTACACTTTAGTTGCTTATCCATCCTTTTGTCATGCATTGATCACAATATATTCTATATACTCAAACAGCCAATAACATTGAAGCTTGACAATATGGTAATTAGCTAACCACTCCTTTCTATACGCAATTATAAAACCATGTATGTGCAATAATCCTTCAGAGTATTGAGGAATGTTATCCTGTCACTATGCGTGTACAGTGTCATCATTTCTTTGAGTGCTCAAAATACTCAGTTTAATTGGGAATGGCCGCAGCACGCACAGGGATAGATTTATCTTAACCAAATTTCCATAACATCTGGCGCCTGCACACGAGGTGGTGGACGAAACGCCTGGGGACCCTGCTGAACGGAGAGACGGTGGTGCCGGCCATGGGCTTGGCTCACGGAATGGAGACTGCACAGCTCCATAAGTAAGGTAAAAAAAATCTTGTCATCTTACCTGAATGTCCCCTGTGCCCAGTCTGGGTCTATACCTCTTGCCGGTCAGATGTGGCCACCACCGCATTTCCAAGGTAGTGTAAAAGATCCACACTCTTATCCAAACCCTGGGATATAAGCCAATGTGTCTTCTGCATGCTGTATTTGTTTCATGTCTGTGCAGACCCGGGAGAGAGCTGGAACAGTGACTGATTGCTTGAGGTTGCTGGGAAACCGATAACAGGAAGTTGAATCTCTCAGATAAGTTATCACAGGCTTCCTGTGCATCTTCCAGACACGGATGGTGTTAACTTGGAGAGATATCACAGGCTAAACACTCAATAGGTTATCACAGGCTTCCCGTGCATCTTCCATGCACGGATAGTGATGACCTAGAGGGATATTACAGGGTTCCCGTTCTCAGGATGGAGGGTGATACTCCCGGGTGCCTGAGCGCTCAGTGTGATTGGCAATTGTCGGTTACCAGAGAGGCTTGTACGTGTCACAAAATAATAAAGAGGGCTTCGATTTCTCCTGGACGTCTATTCGTGTGTTCATGTTTGTTATGTACTCTTTGCTTTCAATGTAGAGTTAGAACAGAAAGCATTTTTTCACACCTCTCCATTGCAAATCACACTGTCACATCTGTGTTTGCTCTTTTTCCTGTGGCTTTTGTATTCTGAGCTAATTTCTAGCTGTAGTGTAGCGTAGAAATTTTGAGGAACTGAAACTGAGCTGTATCTGTCACTATGCTGTGTGATACTTGTTTTTAGATACGTGACTTTAGTGAGTATAGGTACAACAGCAGGAAAAGGGAAAGTGTGTGTGTGTCGTGCATCTGAGCACAGACAAAAGTGTTGTAAGTTTGCCAGCTTTTGATTTTCATTTTTCAGAGTTTATTAAGTTATACCAACTCCGTGATTTTCGTTTTCTTTTCTTTTTAAAGTTTTTACCAACTTTTTGATTTTTTTCCCTTTTCTTTTCTTTTCTTTTCAAAGTGTTTACCAACTTTTTTGAAGTATTTTAATCACCCGTTTTTTGGAAAAGACACAGTAGGTGTGAATAAGAACGTTAAGTATGTGAAGAATTTTAGATGGTTGATTTAAGCATGTGGCTTTACAGGCAGTTTTCTGGCTGCAGCATGGCATGATGTTGTCATGGTCATGCGTGGCTGGACACAGCGCCTCCAGCAGGGCAGATTTAGATGACACGCGTGACCCTGGATACACCGCCTCCAGTTGGGCGAATTTAAATAATAAAATGTGCAGCTGGATACGCCGCCTCCAACAGGCGAATTTTGGAAATACACATATGTCTGGAAACCCCACCTCCAGTAAGGCGAATTTAAACAATAAAAGGGAAAACCTGGGTAACAATAACAATGGTGGCCCTGCGATAGGGAATGGGGAAGTGGAGACCTCCTGCACTCCCCTGAGTCAGTGTCTCTACACTCCTAACGTTCCCTAGGCCGGTTCCACATCGGGCGACAATCAAGAACCTAAAAATCCTGACTTGCCCTGCACCTAAACCCTCACTAGTGAAGTGGACGGTGCGGAAACTAATCCCACCACTGCACTAAAACACACATAAGGAAAAGAGACAAAACAGGGAAACACCACTTAGCTTTGCTCTGTTGCTTACGCTCCCAGCAACAGAGCCCACCACCTGCGTGCATCTTTTCCTCCGACCGGATCCAACACCATAGTGCAGCCTTGGAGCAAACAGAGTCCACCACCTGCATGCAGCTGTCCAGAAACAGAGTCCAGCACATGAGTCCAGCCCCCCAGCAAAAGAGTCCAGCATCCTGAGTCCAGCTTTCCAGCAACCGAGTCCAGCATCATGAGTGCAGCTCTACACCATAGCTGCCACTCCACCAAGCCATGCAAGCACTCCTTGCTGACACCATAGCTGCAACTCCACCAAGCCATGCCAGCCCTCCTCGCAGACACCACAGCTGCCACTCCAGGACTCTCACTGAGCTGCCCAGGACTCTCCTCCAGCTCCATCCTTCACCCAGGCTTGCTTGTAACTGAGGACTATCACCAACAGTGACTACCACACGTGACACTCTTTTATAGAGCAATCACACCTGTTTTATAATTACATGCACAAAACTAAAGTAACCAAGTGCAATGACGCTCACCACCACTGGGGGGCAAATTTAGAACAAAAGACACCACAGTGCAACAATCCTAATGGCCACCGGGGGCAAAAACCAAACCTAAGCATAGAAAAAAAAGGTTACCTGTGCCTTATCTCTTTCATATCCCACAGCCCACAGCACGGGGTGCAAGGGGGGAAGTGTAGGTGTGGTTGCAGACACTGATGGGGAACCACAGCTTCAGCAAGTGGGGCATCCCCATGCAGCAGGACAACTTCTATGTCCAAACATCATACCCAAACACACAATATCACAGCTTCTCCTCTGATGAAGATGAAGAGAGAATATCATACAAGCTGCCCAGTATTAGGGAAAGAAACCCACAGGCATCAAGAAGGCAGGAGCAGACAGAGGCATCACCCTTACACTATGTGCCCTTCACCCCAAGTCAGGTGTTCAGTATTCTGAATAATCTGCCAGACCCAGAGATGCACCCCATGCCACTTTATCAAAGAATGCAGTAGAACTAGCAACATATGCTGCAACCTGGATTAATCTCTGGGCCGTAATAGAAATGAAAGCAGGTGATGCATTCTGGCCAGTCAGGAAGGAACACTTCATGTTTCCAGCAGAATTAGATGTGCATGCCTGGGAGTCAGGACCAAAGCTAATTCAGCATCTCTGAGAGTGGGCCAAAGGCAGATTGGCACTGCAAGCCCTCAGCCTACATGACATGAGCAAAGACATGACAGAGTCTGTAGAGAAGCTTCATGGCAGAGTAATGCAAGTATTCCAAGATTTGGGTCTCAATATTCATGATCAGATACACAGACAAATGTTGACACAGGCCTTTGTGCATGGACTAAGAGAACCAATCAGGAAACTACTTAGAGTAGCCAGGCCTGAGAACAGGTCAATAGCAATAGATACCCTGCTCACAGTAGCCAGAAGGATTGAGTCCCATCCAGGAGTGCGGAAGACGACCAGTCTTATGGTGGCCACTGATGTGGAAGAGCAACCACAGTATATGGACAGAAGAAGCATCAAGTGTTACAACTGTGTCAGACTTTGCCATTTCTCGAAACAGTGCAGAGCATCCTCGCAACACAGGACATTGCTCAAAGGAACAGGCCAAGGAAGAAACACAGGAAGCAGTGAAGAACCCCATCCATAGGACAGGGGCAAGCCAGGTCCACAGGACACCACGCTCCTAACATGCAAAACCCCATCAGTGGACCCAATACCTCAAATTACCCAGAAAGTGGATGGGGTTGTCAGATTTTTCCTTGTGGACACTGATGCAGCCAGAAGTGTGATGAGACATGTGGAACTCCCCGATCCCACCTGCCTATCAGAATCCTCTGTGTCTTTTGTGTGGGGATTAATGGTCAAGTCAGACATTCCCAGCTTACAAGCTTCTGAGCATGTGGACACAGCCAGGACACTCCATCCTGTCCCAGTTTGTGGTGTCAAGGACCTGCCCACTCAACCTGCTGGGAGTAGACCTACTGCACAAGCTGAAAGTGACCAAGGTGTTCCAGGAAAATGGAACCATGACACTTTCTCCACCCCTCACCCTAAAAGAATCAATCATGCTGGCAGCCCAACAGAAGCCTCAAACAACAGTTTCAAGCCTACCCAAGGAGGTGCTGGACATAGTACCAGAAAGCCTGTGGTCCAAGGGACCCCAGGATATGGGGAGACTTCAAGTTGCGCCAGTGCGGGTGTTACTCAAGTTTGGAACCTCGTACCCTCGTAAGACCCAGCATCCCCTGTCCATCACCCAGAGTCAAATTGTCTCTGACCAACTGAAGGTCTAAGTGAAACCATTGCATGAGAAATGGCCTAAGAACTTTGACATTGGCCAGGAAATTCAACCCGAAAGGGACCTTACCCGCTTCGTGAAATGGCTGCGCTGCATCCGGCTCCAGTGCTAGAGGAGCATCTTGTACAAGATTCTGAAGGTGCTCCCTGCAATCAACCAGTTCATCCAGGCCCTGGACCGGCAGAGAGCCACTCAGTTCTTCAAACTGGCACACAAATGCTGACCTGAGACCAATCTGGAAGAGAAGGAATGGCTGCTGGCCCGTGCCAAGCAGAAAGCAGCTGGTAAAGGAGACGTCCAAACAAAGAGACCCGCTGTGATTAGAGCCGGTGTTAACACAGTGACCGCCTTGAAGAAAGCCCACCTGGTCGTCATCCCTGATGAAGAGGATCCCAGTAAATGGCTTGTTTTCCTGCTGGCTCTGTGCCAGAAGATGGGATTCCCCTACTGCATTGTGAAGAGCAAGGCCAGACCGGGCCACCTCGTCCATAGGAATCATCATGCAGTCCCCACTTTTCTCGGTCAGGAAGAAGACTGTGAAAGGAGAACCAGCCAGATTCAGAATGGTGCATGACCTGAAGGCTGTGAATGAGGCTACTGTATTTGAAACCCCAATTGTGCCAAATCCGCACACTCTGCTCTCAAATGTGCCAGCCACAGCAACAGTGCTCACAGTGATGGATCTGGCCAATGCTTTCTTCAATGTTCCCCTTCACCTGGATGACCAGTTCCTGTTTGCCTTCATACACCAGGGGAGTGCAGAACACATGGATAGTGATGCCCCAGGGGGCCCAAAACAGCCCTTCACAGTTCACCAAAGCAATGACTTCCATCCTCGCTAACTGGATCACAGACCATGCAGAAGTCACTTTTCTACAGTACGTGGATGACCTTCTCCTTTGCAGCTGACATCGCTACCTGCACAGCTCATTCCTTGTCTCTTCTACTCTCCCTGGTGGAGCAGCAATGCAAGTTCTCGAAAAACAAAATCCAGTGGTGTCAGAATCGAGTTACGTTCCTGGGACACGGTATTGCCCACCAAACGAAACACCTGACATATGACCGGAAGACCACTATGGAGCAGATGGCTCCCCCAACAACTCCAAAGATGCTGCAGGCCTTCCTTGGTCTAGTTTCGTATTGCAGAACTTGGATCCCTGATGCTTCAGTCTTAATGCAGCCTGTGTACGATTGCATCAATGCAACCCCGTTCCTCCTATTGAACGCAGCCTTCATCTCGTTCAGGAAATTGAAAGACTCCATAGTCTCCGTGCCAGCACTAGGCCTCTCTGACTATGAAAAGCCATTTCATCTTTACCTAATGGAAAAAGAAGGTCATGCTACTGGTGTCCTGACACAGATCCACAGAGGAACTTCCTGGTGCCTCTGGAGTGGCAGCCTGTTACAGTAGCTCCTTCTTTGCTCTCCTTTTTTCTCTATTTTTTCTATTTTTCCTTTCTCTTTTTTATTGTTACTCCAAAGGACATTGCACTATGGAAAACCATAAGAGGACCTGGACCTTCGATGGACTTTTTACATTGTTTTTACTTGGATCTATTGTGTTGGGAAATCAAGGAACTGAAAAAGACCCTATTGTCTACTCCAGAGAAGCTATACTGCTGCTTAGGGATACAGCAAGGCAGCATGCTGCTAATAGACCAGAAGACATTCTACCAGAAATAAGGAGGACTAAGAGAAGAGGTTGCAGAGCTGGAGCCCTCAGGAAAGCTAGAAGAAGGCGCTATAGACCTGCTCTTTCCTCCGTCATTATGGGCAATGTGAGGTCACTCGGAATAAGATGGATGAACTGTCGGCGCTGACCAGACATCATCAGGAATTAAGGGAGTGCAGTATGTTGCTGCTTACAGAGACCTGGCTCACCGAAGGTACTCCGAACACTGTTGTCTCGTTGGATGGCTTTAAACTCATTCGCACGGACAGGACAAGGGAGAGCGGTAAGAGGAAAGGCGGAGGGCTGGCGATTTTTGTGAATGATAGATGGTGTGACTCTAGGCATATCGTGGTCAAAGAGCAAACATGCTGTAAGGACATTGAGCTACTAGCTGTGGGCATGAGACCTTTTTATTTACCAAGGGAACTATCGCATGTAATCATGATAGCTGATGCCGCCACTGAGGTCCTACAATCCACAGTGAGTATGATGCAGTCCCTTCACCCCCAAGCACTCCTTCTGGTTTCGGGAGACTTCAATAATGTGTCTCCAGCATCCATACTACCCGGTTGCACACAGTATGTTACCTGCCTCACTAGAGACAACAAAATATTGGACTTGTTCTTTGCCAATGTGAGAGGGGCATATGCCTCGTCAGCCCTACCACCCCTTGGAAGATCAGATCACAACCTAGTGCACCTCCAACCCGTGTACAAGCCACTTGTGCAGAGAGAACCTGCTGTCACTCGCACAGTGAGGATATGGACTGAGGAGAGTGATGATGCTCTGAGAGACTGCTTTGAAACAACCACTTGGGATGTGCTGCAAGATTCCTATGGTGATGACATGGATGGTCTCACACACTGTATAACGGACTACATTAATTTCTGTGTAGACAACACGGTACCCACAAAAGTAGTGAGGTGCTTCTTTAACAATAAACCATGGATCAGCCCCGGAATAAAGGCTCTTCTCAAAGAGAAGAAGTTGGCCTTCAGATCAGGTGACAAGGGCAGGCTGAGAGAGGTGCAGAAAGATCTGAAGAATCTAATCAGGCAGGGAAAGGCTAATTGTAAGAGAAAGATTGAGCTGAAATTGTCACAGAAAAGGATTCATGAAGTCTGGGAGGGTCTAAAGTCTATATCTGGGCATAGACAGACTGTCTCCAGGATGGGCTTAATGAACTTAATCTATTCTTTAGCAGATTTAATCACACATTGGCTGCTCCTGCCCCTGCATACCATTCACACCTCTCTGCTACCATAACCTCACCCCCTGCTGAAACTTGTCAACTGAGCCAGGGTCTGTTCTTCACAAGTACCCAGGTTGCAAAAGAACTGGATAAGATCAAAGTTTTGAAGGCTGCAGGTCCTGACGGCATCAGTGCAAGGCTAATCAGAACCTGCGGGCACAAGCTGAGTGAGATCATTACATATCTGTTCAATATGAGCCTGAGAATAGGTATAGTACCACAACTGTGGAAATTATCGTGTGTGGTACCTGTTCCGAAGAAACCTTATCCGAAAGACCTTAATGACTATAGACCTGTAGCATTTACATCACACCTAATGAAGATACTAGAGAGATTGGTTCTCACACGTCTCCGTCCTCTAGTGAGCTCGGATATGGACCCTCTCCAGTTTGCCTACAGGCCGGGCATTGGTGTGGATGATGCCATTATCCACCTTCTAGATAGGACTCTCTCTCCCCTGCAGAAACCTGGGAACACTGTGAGAATAATGTTCTTCGATTTCTCTAGTGCTTTTAATACCATACAGCCAGGTCTACTGAGAGACAAGCTGGGCCTTGCTGGTGTGGACCTCCAACTCTCCACCTGGATCCTTAACTACCTCACGAACCGACCTCAGTTTGTAAAGGTTCGGGACAGTGTGTCAGACATGGTGATCTGCAATACAGGGGCACCTCAAGGTACAGTTCTTGCCTCTTTTCTCTTCACACTGTTCACTGCGGATTTAAGTGCAACTCATCTAGCTGCTACTTGCAGAAGTATTCTGATGACTCTGCAATAGTAGGCCTTATCACAGGAGGAGATGAAAGAGAGTACAGAGATACTAACCAAGTTTTTGTGGAGTGGTGTCAGAGGAACCACCTTAAGATTAATTCTGGGAAGACCAAGGAATTGGTGGTGGACTTTCGCAAGAGAAAAAATCCACCAGTAGTGGTGAACATTCAGGGAAATGACATTGAGATAGTCGACACCTATAAGTACCTTGGTGTGATCCTCAATAATAAGCTTGACTGGGCCCATCACTTGGATGCAGTGTACAGGAAGGGCCACAGTAGGCTTTATCTGCTCAGAAGGCTGAGAGCCTTCGGAGTTAGGGGGGCACTCCTTGCATCCTTCTTCAACTCTGTTGTGGCATCAGTCATCTTCTTTTTTGTAGCGTGCTGTGGTAGTGGCATATCAACCAGGGACAGGAATAGGCTGGACAAACTGATTAGAAGGGCCAGCTCTGTCCTGGGATGCCCCCTTGATTCAGTTCAGGAAGTAGTCGACAGGAGGATACTGGCCAAGCTGAGCTACATGGTGCAGAATGATTCCCATCCCATGCATGAGACTGTGACAAAGATGTGCAGTACTGTCAGTGACCAGCTACTTCATCCTAAATGTGAGATGGAGCACTATCGAAAGTCCTTCCTTCCTGCTGTAGTTAGGCTGTATAACCAGCACTGTCCAAAATGGAGAACGACCCAAACAGTGAACTGATAGATCCAAAGTTGTGATAGTCCGGTTATATCTTTTTTTTTTGTATATGTACCTACCTACTGTCAATGTAATGCCTTTATGCATCTTTATCTGTACTTGTTCCAGCCGGGCTGCTGTAATGCTCTGAATTTCCCCATGGTGGGACGATTAAAGGATTATCTTATCTTATCTTATCTTAGGAAAACCGAGACCTCTAGGCTACTTCTCAGCCTGCCTGGATCCAGTTGCAAGGGGGGCCCCCTCCTGCATGAAAGCAGTATTTGCAGCGCACACCCTCCTGGACAAGACTGCTGACATCATCCTTGGACATCCACTGGCATCTCAGCAATTCTCAATCAAACCCAACCAAAACATCTCTCCACCACCAAGCATCTATGCCTCCAGTGCTCTCTGCTTTTGCCTGACAATGTCACCATTTCCAGATGCACCATCCTCAATCCGGCCACTCTACTCCCACTCCCAAGGGGGGATACGGATATGGACTCTTCAGAACAAAATCCGCACGGAAGACCATGATTGTTACCGCATCATGCAACAGGAAACAGCTGGATTACCCAATGTGGTGCATGAGCCGCTGACCAACCCAGAGTTGATTCTCTATGTAGATGGCTCCAGATTTGCAGATGATGAAGGAAGGTTCCACAGGGGATGTGCAATGACCAGCAATCAAGAAATCTTGTGGTCCAGAAGTCTGCCGCCTAGCTTGTCAGCCCAAGAAGCGGAACTGATAGCGCTGACGTAGGCCTGCGAGATTGCGAAGGCCAAAACTGCAAACATCTATACTGATTCCAGGCACTCATATGGCATAGCACATGACTTTGGACCCATCTGGACTGTGAGGGACTTCATCACAGCTAGCGGGACAGCCGTGAAGCATCATGGAGCCATCAGGGACCTGCTGGATGCTCTCCAACTTCCAAAAGTGGTGGCAGTGTTAAAGGTCAAGGCACATGGAAAACTGGAGACAATAGAGGCACTGAGCAATAACATGGCAGACATGGCAGCCAAAGAAGCAGCCAGAGTAAGACAATATGGAGAAGTGGGAGAGTTCGTAGAGCCGGACAGCTACTGCATGACGACTGAAGACAAGAAACTAGACAAGATGACATCCTGGGATCTATTCAAGAAGTTGCAGGGCCAGGCTTCAAAGGAGGAGAAGGAAAGCTGGATACAGAAAGGACAACGACAACATATGAAGGAGGAAGGGCAAAAGCATTGGACTCCAAACCCTGTCTATCCAAGTATGTACCCTATTGTGGTTCAAGGTGCACATTGGCCTACACACAGATCAAAGACACAGATGAATGATCTGATTGGTGCTTACTGTTTCACTCCAGGGATTTCCACCCTAACAGCCACAATTCCTAGCAGTTGTTTCACCTGCGGCAAATGCAACCCTGGAAGAGTGGAAAAAAGTTCCCCCACATCATCTGGCCAGAAGCTTTCCCAGTGAAGAACCAGTTGGTGAAGCCCACTTCAAAGAAGCTATTCTCAGAGATAGTGTGCAGATACAGGATTCCAGAAGTGATAGAGAGTGATCAGGGACCTGCATTCACAGCAAATTTGCCACCAGAGATCTGGCCAGCAGTAGGGTCAGATTTAGGCCTACACATTTCCCACCATCCACCAAAGTAGCGGGAAAATAGAAAGACTAAATGGGACACTTAAGAACAGGATGTTGAAAATTGACCAAGAGATAAACAAACCATGGCATTAGACACTCCTAATCGCCATGTTTAGTGTAAGGCACACTCCCAGAGGCCCAGAAAAGCTGTCACCAATGAGAAATTTTATTTGGGCCTAGTCCCAGGTTAGGGGTATTCTTCCCTTAGCAGTTGACTATGCAATATGATACTTTGTCTGCTTATGTAACTGAACTCACCAAGAAACTTGCTAATGTCCATTCTCGAGTTTTTTCTTCATTGCCAGATCCAGAATCGGTACCTGGTATACACGCCCTGAAGCCAGGAGACTCAGTGTTGGTGAAAAAAGTTTGTAAGGAGAATTCTTGTTCCCAGATTTGATGACCCTTCTCCAAGTGCTGCTGACAACACCAGCCTGGAGGGAAGACCCACTTGGATCCACGCACTGCATTGCAAGAAGGCTCCCATACCAGAAGATACACCCAAGCCAGAATGATGCTGTGGATGCCCTACCTGACCGAATAAATGCCCTACCTGATGGAGAATACACACCACTGACTCTTGACTAAGAGACTATGATTACAATGCAATGAACCCCCGTTAGGGACAGAACTCCTGACCGCCCATTTGCATAAGTCTGTACGGAGGGGCGTGTATGCACTAGGCATGCATCAGCCCACTGGCAGCATAAAAGAGTTGCAGCACTTTGGGACAGGAGGTTAGGATTAGGGCAAGTGATATCTAAGGGGGGATTGTGATGGAAATATATACATTTCATATAGATCTCACTTGCATATATACTCATATATAATCACAGCTAATATATACACTATAATCCATTGCTTGCTCTTAGGGGTTTTTTTTCATGGCTAAGAAAAGAGGAAGAACAACAGATGTGCAAAAGTTAAAAGTAGATGTCTCAACTTTGTCCTGGTTTCAAGAGTTACACTTTAGTTACTTAGCCAGCCTTTTGTCATGCAGCCAATAACATTGAAGCTTGACAATATAATTAACTAACCACTCCTTTCTATACGTAATTATAAAACCATGAATGTGCAATAAACCTTCAGAGTATTGAGGAATGTTATCCTGTCACTATGCGTGTACAGTGTCATAATTTCTTTGAGCGCTTAAAATACTCAGTTTAATTGGGAACAGCCGCAGCACACACAGGGATAGATTTATCCTAACCAAATTTCCATAACAAATGCAGCACACTAAAAATTACACCATCACATAGTATGCCTTGTCTGTGATTGGAGTGCTAAAGTCATTGGAGATCCATGACTTGCTCATGTTGATGAAAGATAGGTGGTCTACACATTTAGGGGACAGCCGAATGCGCATAACCATATGGACACCACCAGCAGCGCTGAGCACACTTTTTGAGACAACGCTGGCTGACGGGCATGATGACAAAACCTTCAAGGCATGACAAGCGAGCTCAGGCCACGCTTCCATTTTTGAGGACCAAAATGCCAAAGAGTCCAAATTCCCCCTGATGGCATTGATAATGAGCTCGAGATAGTCCTGCACTATCTTCTCCAGTCGTTCACAACGTGTCAGACTTGAACTCTGTTCTGCTGGTGCATGGGCTAGTCTAAAAAAATGTGTAAATGACACACAGAAATTGCTTCTGCCACTTACACTGCTGCTACTACTCATTTTGAGTTGACGACTTGACTTTCCAGGGGTTGGAATTCTATAACTGCCATACACACTATGTGCCGCACTGATGTCTCGGAGAAAATAACTCTTGAGATTGTTTACATGCAAGTCTCAATTCTCCAGCATGCGAGCGTCCCTTTCCATGGGGGGTAGCATTTGTTGAAATTTACTCTTGTACTGTGAATCTAACAGAGTGGCAACTCAGGAGTCAGTACTATTCTAATACTAACAAAATTGCAAAGAAAGGGGAGACAAAATAGCGCAATAGGGTCTTATCCACTTTACAAGAGAAAAGATAAACCAAGAAATTTGCTCACCTGGTTAAGATGATTTAGAAGCATTTAGGCTGGCGGCTGCTGCATATCCACAGGTCATCCAATTATCTTTGCGGCAGAGCGAAGCTTAACCACAAATTCCTCTTGTTTTATGAATACTAACGAAATGGAATGTTGCAGGTTGTTCTGTCTCTGACATCTAATTTGTAATCTCTGATTATTTTTTTGGTGATATTTGCTGTAATTACTAGGAGAATATAGAGAAATTTACAATTTTATAGACTCTATTTGTTTGCAGTGTTTTGACTCCCTCTAGCGGCCAATGTCATATTCGCAGTCATATTTTCGTTGTGTTTTCCATTTCACTGTCTAAATCTCCTCCCTTCTTTTGCAATGCATTATAGTAGCTTTCCCTCCACTTTCCTGCATTTTTCTTCAGCCTGTATCCAGGAAGGATCTCATCTATTCCTCTCCCCTTGCATCGCCGGTATGTTTAGAAAATTAGGAAGGGGAAAGGGAAATTTGTGCTCACCAAAATAGTCCTATAAGCCGGTCGTGCCTAGGGATCAAATGGCTGACCACCATGTGTTGCAAACATGAAGAGAGAAGGAAGATCCGGCACTGGAGACTTGATAAAATCCACGATAAGTTTTATTCACATAATTTCATGATAAAACCATAAAGGGGAAAACAGACCCCCACGCCTGACGCGTTTCGAACCTTCCTAGTTGCGCTTTGACCTGCGCTGCGCACTTCTGACGGTGCGCCGCGCGCGCCAAAATCCGAAAAGTTTGATTTTGGCGCGCACGGCGCACCGTCAAAAGTGCGCAGCGCAGGTCAAAGCGCAACTAGCGCACGGCCTGCGCACGATCTGCGCACCCTATGCTAAAGATAGGGTGCGCCGATCGCAGGCGCCGCTGTCCGCTAGGAGGCGGCGCTATAAGCAAGGGGCGGGCACGCCGGGCAGAGAGCCGGCTCGGGGGCGGAGCTACCCCCGGCCGTGCGTGCGCTTAAAAAGCGCTAATGTGAAACCGGCCTAAATGCATAAATACATAGCAACTTTCAAATGACATAAAAACAAAAAAAAAAAATATATATATATATAAATAAAAAAAAAAAAATCTCAGCACTCAATAGAAATACATAAGATCATTTCTATAATTTAAACCTTGCGGATATCGTGCATCAAGCGCAAGTATCCAGAAGGCTTCCCGACAGTGTAGTAAATGTTCCCAGTCACCCCCTCTGGGGGGTTTCAATACCCGTTCTATTCCCTTAACTTTAAGACTGTATAAATTACCCTTGTGTATTTCAAGGAAATGTTTGGACAAGCCAGACACATTCCTACGACTGGACATAGACTCTGGATTAGAAGCGGTGATGTGCTCACTTAGTCTCCTCTTCAGGCTGCATGTGGTACAGCCAATGTAATATAAACTGCACAATGTGTACTCTGCCATATACACTAAGTGTGTGGTGTTACAATTCATGTAGGTTTGTTGTGTACTAAAATTAACAAATGTATCTGTAATATCCATATAACGGCACAAACCACACAATTTTTCACCACACTTATAATTACCCAAGTAATTTAACCACGTAGGTTTAGTGCAATCAGACAAATACAATGAGGGGGACAAAAAATGACTCAAATTTTTAGCTCTTTGGAACACACCTATGTCCACCAGCCAATATCTGCGATAAGACTGGATCTTGATGCAGTAAGGGAAGATGTTTATTTATGATTTTAATAACACCCTTATAATCTGAACTAAAAGCGGTAGAAAAAGTGGGAATATTTTTATTTTGATTAGTGTGTACCATGTCATTCTGCAATAAACTACTCCTAGTTTTGTTATCCACTTTCTTAATAGCCCTATTTAACATCCAGTTCTTATAACCCCTTTTTGATAGCCTGGTGCAAATTTTACGACGCTTGGATTCATAAAGAGCGTCATTAGAGCATGATCTTTTGGCACGGATTAATTCACCCAACGGTAAATTTCGTATCACATGTGGCGGGTGACAACTATCCGCATGCAATATGGCATTACCACTGGTATCTTTTCTATATAGGGAAGTATATATATTCCCTGTTTTGACATCTCCCATAATTTTAACATCTAGATATGTGGCACAAATGCCATGTATTTCGTGGGTGAATTTAATATTCAAAGAATTAGTCCCAATATATATATATATATATTTTTTTTTTTTTTTTATGTCATTTGAAAGTTGCTATGTATTTATGCATTTATACGTATGTATTGCACATGTTTTTGTATATTTTATGTCTTGTCCATTGCTGTTTAGGTCTTTTCTTTTTTTTTTTTTTTTCTTCTTTCTTCTTGCAAGGGAGTGACTCCACCAGTGATTTGAGGGCTTAGTTGTCTGCCTCTTTGATTATACACATGTGTGGAGTCCCTCTGCTGATTAGGAATGTTTATAATCATTTTGTGAACTGTTTTGTTTCATGTCTCTGAGGAAGAACCTGGTTAAGGTTCGAAACGCGTCAGGCGTGGGGGTCTGTTTTCCCTTTTATGGTTTTATCATGAAATTATGTGAATAAAACTTATCGTGGATTTTATCAAGTCTCCAGTGCCGGATCTTCCTTCTCTCTTCATGATCGCCGGTATGTACTCACGCTTTCTGTAGCCAATTCTTGTCCTAATATTATCCTGGTTTAATCCCTGGTCAGCTATTAGTATGCAAATGTTCATTCACAGTGTACTATGAATAATATGTATTCTACTGCTCCTGTACTGATTGAATGTATATTGTATTGATTTCAGTTTCACCATGACAATATATCATCAAGTTCAATAAAAGCACAGACTCAACATGCAGTCTTCTTATTGGACCCCATTATAGCAGTTTAGCTGCCTGTATAGCTACATGAATTCAGCTTTATTTAGTGAGGACAGAACAGTGAAACAGCGGCCATCCTGCTAGTGAGAATTCAGTGAAAAGACAGCCTTCCAGCTTGCAGGAACTAGTGAAACTGCGGCAATCCACCGTGCGAGATTCAAGTCACCGGCTACACAGAGACTAAATACAGCTACAACAATCTCTGCACAGCCAATCATTCCCCCAAGACACCATGTCCCACAAATCACACAGGACAAAATCTGTTACTTCCATCTCCACTATATCCATCAGCAGCGCGGTCACCATTGCACGGGCCAATGAAGGAAACCACCTATGCCTAAACATGGTATCCATCCACAGACAGCTGTTTCGGGGTATTGTCCCTCATCAGTGTGGAGTAGGAAACTGGTGGTTTCCTTCATTGGAGACTGCCCTTCCCGTGGTTGTTCCTTCCCGGTGAAAGACCTGGCTAGTCATTGCTTGCGTTGAGAAACATGTGATGGTGTCTCCGCGGCTGTTGATTTACATGTTTTTGCATATTTCCCATAAGGGATGGGGGCATTGCTCTAGCATCACTGCGTTGAGAAACATGTGATGGTGTCTCCACAGTGTTGGATGTTGATCTCAATGAGGTCATTCATCCTCATTTTTCACAGTCTTTACTAGGCATTGCTCCTACTAGCTAGTTTCCTACTCCACACTGATGAGGTGCGGAGTTTCCTGAATACCTTGAGTGTTGTCTCTTGGCCTTCCGGCATCGCCACTTCGGTGGCTTAAGCCGGTCGCTGCTTTTGGGAGATAGCCAGGAGGTTTCGGGGAGGAGACCCTTGGAGTTGTGGATGATGGGAGTACGACTTCAATTCTCTGGGACCGGTGATAGCCGGGTCAAAAATGGATTCAGGATTGACATCGCTGAAGATAAGAAGTTGCATTTTTCCCTGGGATATTTGGTCAACATGGTGTTTTATGACATCCTGAAGATTCGGAAGTCCGATATAATATGCTTGCTGGAGTTTAGGAGAGAAGGCAGGTATGTACTGGTGCTATCTTCTATGGCTGCTTGCCAGAATTTGTTTACTGCCCTGAAAAATGGAGTGGCAAATCCTTTGCTGGAAGGTCTTACCTTTACTGTGCTGTACTCTAAGGGAGATATCCCACTTGTTGTTTTCATGCACAACCCTTTTGTTTCCCTGGAGGACATTGCTTTATTTTTGAAAACACATTGCATTTATGTTCAGTACTCCCACAGGGTCCTGAATGGAGAAGGGCTCTGGACTGGGAAGTACAAATTTTTTGTGAGATTTGGGATGGATCCCCAAGGCCCGGGAGGCATCCATTACCCCCCTCTTAATTTTTCAATTGGGAAAAATACTGTTTTTTTGTTCTTTCCAGATGCCCCGATGTATTGCAGGAGGTGTAAAAATTTCGGACATACCCAGGATAGTTGCAAGGAGATGCCAACTTGCACGAATTGCAATGCTTCTGGCCATATGGCAAAAGACTGCACAAATCCTGTTATATATAATGCTTGTGGTGAAGGAGGGCCATAAGTATCGGGACTGTAAGGCCAGGATCAGTCCTAGGTCTTATGCCGAGGTCTCAGGTGGGGCAGCTGCACCCCCTGCTGCTGTTGTTGACATTCCACAGGTTTTAGACCCGGAACTTATTGAGGAACCTGAAATCATGGATGCACATGAGGAGGCCCTGCCCCAAACGGAGTCTCCCAGCCCAGAGGTGGCAGTTTTGGAAGCTACTGATGTTGAATGTGAGCTCCCTCTTCAGTCTGATGTCTGTGGGGAGGGGGAGTTGGAGAGTACTCTTGGCAATACCCCCAGTGTATCTTGGTTTACAACTGAGGAGGAGTTGGCCAGTTGTGAAGATCAAGGTGACTTCACTCTTGCGAGGTCCACTGAGGATGAAGAGCCTGGAAATTCCTGTAAGAAGCCCAGAACAGATTGGGCAGACCCCAGTGAAGTTGGTTTAAGTCCGGTGAGTGAACGTAGTTACCCTCAGAATGTCTTCTCTCCTGACACCAATGCTTTTTTAGGCATTCCCGCAGACGTAAACAGATTCAAGGAGTTGCAGTTCCAGATGGAAGACGAAAATGGCTGAAGAGGAAGTGGCGTTTTTGTCATCATGTAAATAACACAGTCATGTTATGGCTCCCCAAGCTGGTTGGGGCATTGCATCCCTGAATGTCAGGCAAATTAGATCCAAATTCAGGAGGGCAATCGTTCTAGATTATATTAAACAGATGAATGCTCACATCTTTTGTCTTCAGGAATGTGGGATTGTGGACGCTCCAAGCGAAAAGGACTGGCCTTACGGACAGCATGTATGGTCTGGCTCATGTGTTAATAGGAATGATGGTGTAGGGATATTAATGGGTAACAGGGAGATTAGTTTAGATAGCTACACGGTGGTAGAGGTGGGTAGATGTATAATTGCACATGTTAGCTATAGGGGGTGGCGGGCTAGAATTATTAATGTGTATTGTCCATCTGGACACGACAGGAAAAAGGAGTGTCTGGCTCTTTTGGAAAAATTAAATTTGTTTCTTCCGAGCAAAATGCCTACAGTTTTAGTTGGAGACTTTAATTGCACCACAGAAGGGAATTGTGACATAACTGGTAAAAAGTTATCCAATCTTATTTCTGATTTTTCCCTTCTAGATGCTGCTGCTCTGAAATTTGGCATCCCACCACCGCCAGCGTACCATGCTGATAGGGGTGGTATTGCATCCAGGATAGATAAAATGTTGTTTTCCAAAAATATGTTGTGTATGAATTTTGAACAAAATGCTGTACCTTTTTCTGATCATGAGTGTTTGAGAGGTGTGTTTAGTGCGATTGATGACCGTGTGTATGGGGGTGGGGTTTGGAAGCTGAATGTAAGATTGTTAGAAGATGAGGATGTGATGAATGAATTAAAAATAAAGTATAAAGAGTGGAGAGTATGTAAGAGGGTTTTTGCGTGTGTACTGGAATGGTGGGACTGGGTTAAGGTGTGTTGCAAAAAATTCTTCAAAAAGTGGGGCTATAAAAAAGCTGCTATTTATCGGAGTAGATTTAATGATTTAAACAGGCGCTTAGACTGGTTAAGGAAGTGTAGAGAAAGTGGCATGGATGTGTCTGATCTGCTGGCTGAGACAAAGAATGAATTAAAGAGTGTTATGGATGAAAAAGGGAAAGAAATCATCTATCGCACCAAAATAGAGCATCTTGAGAAAGATGAAAAGTGCACGAGGTTCTTTTTTAAGAAAATGAATGGGAGAAAGGCTGATATGGATAAAATCCTGGATAGGAATGGTTTGTGTGTGTCAGGTGACAATGTGATAAAGGAGGTGAATAGGTTCTATAGCAAGTTATATGATAAAAAATGGATTGATTCTGGTCTTGTTTCAGAAGTTCTGAATGGGTTAGAGAACAAGTTGGATAGTGGAGAATGTGATATTTTGAATGAGGACGTAATTATGGAAGAAGTAGAAAATGTGATGAAGAGTGCTAAAAAGAATAAGACACCAGGTAAAGACGGATTGCCGGTAGAATTCTATGTGAAGGCGTGGGATTTTCTGGGTGCTGATTTGACTGAGATATGTAAGTATATGTGGGAGAGTGGTAAGTTGTGTGAATCAATGAAAGAGGGGGTGGTTGTGCTTGTGCATAAGAAAGGTGAGAGAAAGTGTTTAGAGAATTGGAGACCTATAACATTGCTGAATGCAGATTACAAAATCTATAGCAAATTGTTGGCGAATCGTATGCGTGAGGTGATTGGTAGTGTTGTGGATGAGGATCAAGTGTGTGCTGTGCCTGGAAGAAGTATGAGTGATAATTTATTGTTATTAAGGGATTTGATTGGAGACTGCATGGGAAGGAAACGGAAGTGTATGGTTCTGTCAATTGATTTTGAGAAAGCGTTTGATAGGGTCTCGCATGTGTTTTTGTTTAAAGTTCTGGAGAGAATGGGATTTCCTCAAAAATTTGTGAATGGGATAATGTCTTTGTATGATTGTGTGTCAAGTGAGTTTCTTGTTAATGGGTGGTTGAGTGAGAAAGTGAATATTAAGTCTGGTGTGTGGCAGGGGTGTCCCATGTCCCCTGTCTTGTTTGTATGTGTGATTGAACCTTTGTTGTGCTTGGTGAGACGTGATAAAATGATGCAAGGTTTGTTGGTACCTGGGAGTGGTGGGAAGCATGTGAAAGTTCTTGGATATATGGATGATGTTGTGGCTGTGAGTGAAAGTGTTGCGTCTATGAGTAGGGTTAAGTTGCTTCTGGAGTTTTTCTGTGGTGCATCTGGCTTTAGAGTGAATTGGAATAAATGTAGTTTTAAATGTTTTGGGGATGACAGGGTTAAAATGGAGGGGGTAAAGTGTGAGGAGGGTGCTATCAAAGTGCTGGGAGTATTATTTAATAAGGACTTGGAAGGTAAGGAGAGCTGGGAGGAGTGTGGATTGCGCATAGAGCGTAAGCTAAATTTTTGGCGACTGAGAGACTTGACCTTGAGTGGTAAGATTTTGGTCATAAAAGCGGTGATTCTTCCGATTTTGCTTTTTATTGCAACAGTTTTTCCACCATCATGTAGGAAAACAAAAAGAGTGGAAAAGTTAGTTTTTACTTTTTTCTGGAGCAGTAAAACAGAGAAACTTAAGAGAGAGAGTCTTTTCAAGGAGTGTCACCATGGTGGCATGGCCTTTCCAAACATTGAGATTTTTCTGGGGCTTCAGTATATCAAAACTGTTGTTATTTTGCTGAATAAAGGAAATAAGGGAGCGTATATGACAAGTTATTCTGCTGGTTGGATGTTATATGGCTTATGTTGGAGAAAGAGGGATGCTAGAGTGCCTGTTGCTTTCAAGTGTCCGGTCTGGTATGAGGTGATTGAGAAGTTTGTGAGGAAGCATGATTTGCTGAGTGTACCGATGAATGATTTTAGAATGGCTAACAATGTGACGAAAATAATACGTAAGAATGATATGGAATGTAATATTGTGGGGTTGAGAGGGAATGAAGTTACGGTTGCATGGAAGAGTTTGGAAATGCACGGGAGGTCTAATAGACAAAGGGATATTGTATGGATGTCCTTGCACAATATTTTGCCTGTGCGACAGGTTCAGAAGAGACGAGGTCTGACCAGAACTGATGTGTGCCCGAGGGAAGGATGTGGTGGATGTGAGACTGTGTGGCATACTATGTGGGACTGTGATTACACGTGCAGTTTGTGGAAGTGTGTAGGTGGGTTGTGTAAGGAGTTAGCGGGTGTGAGTTTTATTGACTGGCGTGTTGCGATGTTTGGAATTGGTGCATGTGGTCGTGTGAAAAATAGAATCATATGGTTAATTATGACTTGTGTGATGCAGAGTTTGTGGGATGTGAGGAATTTAGGAATTTTCAAAGAGAAGCATGTATCTGTGAATAAGTGTGTTGGGCTGATCCTTTCTAGATTATACTTGATTTATAAATTAGACAGCGAAGGCGGTGGTGGTTCTGATGCAGAGGGTGTCTGGAAATTTAAAAAATGGCAGCACCTGATCAAATATCAGTGAATTTTAGTGATGTTTATTGATGTTCAGGATGTCTTTTGTGTATGCCCTTGGTTTGTTATACTAAAATAAATATGAACCATGATGATGAGAGTTGAAACAACGATGTTTAAGTTGATGAGCTTATATTGAGTTGTTTATAACTAACCTGAATGGTTTAAAAAAAAAAAAAAAAAAGAAACAGCTGTCTGTGGATGATACTATGTTTTGGCATAGGTGGTTTCCTTCATTGGAGACTGCCCTTCCCGTGGTTGTTCCTTCCCGGTGAAAGACCTGGCTAGTCATTGCTTGCGTTGAGAAACATGTGATGTGTCTCCGCGGCTGTTGATTTACATGTTTTTGCAGGTACTGTGACAACAGCAGGCAGGAAAGCTACTGACTACCAAATCGAGTCCTTAGACAGACAATTCTGCCGATCACTACCTACAATCATCGAGTGTAACCAGATCACAGACAACAGATCTGAAATCCCTACGCCAGATGTAGCAATCCATCACGCTCACTTGAAACACATAGCACACCTTATACCGGAACTCGAACATCAGGCCCAGATAATACTGCTGTTGGAAAGAGATATCCTACAGGTTCATAAAGTGAGACGTCATATCAATGGACTCCACAATGCTCCCTATGCCCAAAAGCTAGACCTAGGATGGGTCATAATAGGAAACGTATGCTTGGGACACATGCACACCCCATCTTCTGTGACAAGCATGCTGACAAATACATTGGAGAAAGGACGCCCATCTCTATTTCAACCTTGTAACAACGAGTTCCATGTCAGAGAACTACCACACAGCATCCAACTGTCCAATCATCTAATAGCCTTTACTCACGACAGCAGTATAGTGCCAGGAAGCTATGAGGATCAGTTAGGGTGCACAGTCTTCCATAGAACTAAGCAGGACAACCAAGTGACAATGTATGTAGAGGACAAGTTGTTCTTAGAGGTAATGGACAAGGGACTTGTTAAAGATGAGACCAACAGCTGGGTTGCACCTCTTCCCTTCAGAACCCACAGACCACATCTACCGAACAACAGAAATCAGGCATTCAAACGTTTCTCCTCTCTCAAACATAATCTGCAAAAGAAACCAGAGATGAAAGATCACTTTTTCTCCTTCATGTCAAAGATTTTCGAGAATTGTCATGCAGAGCTAGCTCCCACTCTCAAAGACTGAAGAATGCTGGTTCCTACCCATGTTTAGAGTATACCACCCTAAGAAACCAGGCCAGGTTAGAGTGGTGTTTGACTCAAGTGCTACGTTTGATGATATCTCCCTGAATGATGTCCTACTGACAGGACCAGACCTCAATAACAAACTGCTGGGAGTACTTATGCATTTCCGTAAGGATTCCATTGCCTTCATCACTGACATCCAGCAAAAGTTCCATTGTTTCCTTGTGAGAGAGAGACAGGAACTTCCTAAGATTCTGCTGGTACAGAGACCTACTAAAGTAGTCACAGAGCATCGCATGAGAGTGCACATCTTTGGCAACAGTCCTTCACCTGCAGTCACCATTTATGGATGCAAAAGGTCGGCTAGAGAAGGAGAACAGAATGCAGAGCAGATGTCAGACAATTCATAGAAAAAGACTTTAATGTTGACAACTGTCTGAAAGCCATGCCTTCAAATGAGACTGCCATCAGTCTTCTCAGGAGAGCCCAAGAGATGCTTGCTTGGTCAAACCTCAGGCTTCACAAAATAGCCTCAAACAGCCAAGAACTCATGGAAGCATTCCCTTCACAAGACTTATGTAACGGTCTTAGATACCTCGACTTGGGGTCAGACCCCGCATCAATGCAATGCTGCCTTGGGCTTCTCTGGAATCTACAGTCAGACACTTTCAACTTTCAGGTCAGCCAGGAAGAAAAGCCTTTCACATGTATAGGTGTCCTGTCTACTATCAACAGTCTATCGATCACTTGGGTTTCGCAGCTGATGTTACTATACAAGGCAAAGCCTTACTAATAGACTTAACTAAGGAAACATCTGACTGGGATGCACCTCTGCCACCTGATAAGAGAATCCAGTGGGAAGGATGGGCGAACTCTTTAGCAGCCCTCTCCAACCTGAATGTGCCAAGACCATAACCCCTGTGCCGTCTACAGAAATACAATGCCTAAAACTGTATGTATTTGCAGTTGCTTCTGTCAAAGCAATTGCCGCAGTTGCCTATCTCAAAACTGTAGACTCCAAATGTCAGAGCCACATTGGGTTTGTTATGGGGAAGGCCAAACTTTCTCCACAACCAGAGCACACTATACCCAGGTTAGAGCTTTGTGCTGCAGTCTTAGCCATTGAGTTAGCAGAGTTCATCTCATCCGAGATGGATATCGACCTGACACAGGCCAAGTTCTACTCAGACAGCAAAGTAGTACTGGGATACATCCACAATGAAACTAGACGATTCTACGCTTATGTTAATAACAGAGTGCTATGAATTAGGAGATCAGTTCATCCAAAACAGTGGCATTACATTCCCATGGATCAAAATCCTGCAGATCACACAACTAAAGCAGTTTATGCAAGTCGGCTAGGAAGCACAACATGGCTCTCAGGACCAAAACTATTGTACACTGAGGAACGTTTTCCAGACACCTTTGAACCAGTGGGAGAGGACTCAGATGCTGAAATCCGCCCTCAGGTGTCTACACTTCATACAGTGACCTCTGCTATCCAGCTTGGATCTCATAGATTGGACAAATTTTCAAGTTGGAAGTCACTTATTTGAGCCATTACCTCCCTGACTCAAATAGCTTGCTCACTGAGGATCACCAGAGCTTGTGACACAGAAAAATGTAAAGGTTGGCATCTTTGTGAAAATACCTATGTTACGGCGGACTTGGAATTCTCCAGAAACCACATCATCTTCACTGTTCAAAGAGAAACCTACTTTGTGGAGATCCAATGTCTTAACAAAGCTCCAATACCAGCGAGCAGCGTATTGAGCAAACTCGACCCATTCATCGACAACAACGGCCTGCTGCACGTAGGAGGCCAACTTAAAGAAGCTAATATGGAGTTGGAGGAGAATTTCCACCTTATCCTTCCCAGAAAATGTCATGTTGCCTACTTAATCGTACAATACTACCACAATCTCTACAAGGACCAATGGAGACAGGTACAAAGTCTTGCAAACACATTCTGGGACAGGTGGCACAAACAATATTTGTCTACCCGGTAGCCACAGATGAAGTGGCAATCTAATAGGCCTAACCTGAACATAGGTGACCTTGTTCTTGTGAAAGACTGCCAAGTCCACCGGAACCAGTGGCCACTTGGTCTAGTTACCGCAACATTCCCGAGCAAGGATGGTAACGTCCGCAAAGTTGAACTAAGAATTACAAAAGGAAATGAACCTAAGACATTTTTCAGACCGGTAACTGAACTGGTCCTATTGTTGCCTTCAGAAAAAAAAAGTAGTGACATCCATTCATGCCAGACGGGGAGTGTTCTGTCTCTGACATCTAATTTGTAATCTCTGATTATTTGTTTGTTGATATTTGCAGCAATTACTAGTAGAATATAGAGAAATTTACATTTTTATAGACTCTATTTGTTTGCAGTGTTTTAGCTCCCTCTAGTGGCCAATGTCATATTTACAGTCTTATTTTCGTTGTGTTTTCCATTTCAATGTCTGAATCTCCTCCCTTCTTTTGCAATGCATTATAGTAGCTTTCCCTTGACTTTCCTCCATTTGCCATCAGCCTGTATCCAGGCAGGATGTCATCTATTCCTCTCCCCTTGTGATTGCATTGCCAGTATATACTCATGCTTTCTGTAGCTAATACCTGTCCTAAAATTATCCTGATTTAATCAGTCTTGCTCCCTGATCAGCTATTAGTGTGCAAATGTTCATTCACAGTGTACTATGTATAATATGTATTCTACTGCCCCTGTACTGATTGTATGTATATTGTATTGTTTTCAGTTTCACCACGCCAATATATCATCAAGTTCAATAAAAGCACAGACTCAACCTACAGTCTCCTTATTGGAATCCGGTATAGCGGTCTAGCTGCCTGTATAGCTACATGAATTCTGCTTCATTTAGTGAGGACAGAATACAGGTAATACAGCAAGAAGGTGCTCATGTGCCAGGCGATTCCATAAGGTTCAATTTTATGGTGTGTTGGTAGCAGGGTAACACTCAACCTTGCTTCTTCCATCCCCACCCGCCAACTACGGACAGCAGAGAGGGCATCATTATCCGCTTTATCTCCTAACTGTTGTGCACCCATCAAGTTTTTCTCCTCGTCCTCCTCCATTTTTTCCTCGGCTCCTGCACATTCAGTTAGCGTTTGTCTGGTCCATGAGCCCCTCTTGATCTCTGTAATCCACCCTCCTATGGCCCCCGCCTGTGCCATGTGTGATATTGTTATGCCTTCCGCATCATTCTCTACTTCCACCTCTTCCTCTGAGACCAACACCTCCTCCCTCAGACTATTCAATGTGTGCTCCAGCATGTAAATGACTGAAACAGTGATGCTGATGATGGCATCGTCAGCGCTGATCATCTTAGTAACCATTTCGAAACTGTGCAGAAGGGTGCTGAGGTCCTTCATCTTAGCCCATTCCGCAAGAGTGATTTACACCACGTCCATTCTGGCATAGGCTATGCAAAAGGACATATTGCACCAAGGCCCGCTGCTACTGCCACAGTGGCTAAAAAATGTGGAGAGTGGAATTCCACCATGTCAGCATATCACATATCAAATGGTAAACCGGTAGGTCGAAAGACTTCTGAAGCGATGCAAGACTATGACTTGCTGGGTGCGAATGTCAGAAGTGAGAACACAGTGACCGTGCATTCTGCCACAGCGCATTCAAGGTTGGGACAGTGGCAGAAAAATTGCTGCAACACCAGTTTGAGGATGTGAGCCATGCAAGCCATGTGTATGAGGTTGCCCCGGCATAGGGCTGCCACCAGGTTTGCACCTTTACTGGCTCCAAGTTTAGTGGAGACAGCCTGGGCAGCTGACCACAACTCTTGAGCTGTTTGACTGCACTCTCAAAGGCATAATAATTTAAACACTACCTGATTGTGGTGAGCCCTGACTGAACAGTACAGAGGTGGGGGATTTTCTCTGCACTGCTGGAACTCTCTCATTATGGGAGAGTTTGAGGGCATAGGTGGATGCCCTAGAGAAAGTGGAGAAGGAAGAAGCAGTGGTGGAATTGTTAGATAAAAAGGTTTGTCCTGCAAGCATTGGGGATTCCTGCCTGCCCCCACAGCCACCAGAATCATCCAGTACCAAGTCAGCGAGATGTAATGCACCTGGCCTTTAATGACTTTTATTAGAAAAAAGGGCCCTTGCCTGCACTTCAATATTAGCCAAGATTATATTAATTAGGAAATGGGGCCTGATGCCTGCAACCCAATAAAAGCCCAAGCGATTATGATTAGTAATTGGAGCCTGGTACCTGCACAACAATATTAGCCCAAATGATTTTGATTAGAAAATGGTGTCTAGTGCCTACATCCCAATATTAGCCCAAACGACTTTGATTAGGAAATGGGGCCTGGAACCTACACAACAATGTCCAAAAAGAGAAAGAATCAAAATGGCAGCACTCTCCCAATCCTTAATGGTTAAAAGTCCTTTAATTCCTTCAAATGGACATACAGTTGTGGCCAAAAGTATTGACACCCCTGCAATTCTGTCTGTTTCTTCCTGAAAATGATTGCAAGCACAAATTCTTTGGTATTATTATCTTCATTTAATTTGTCTTAAATGAAAAAACGCAAAAGAGAATGAAGGAAAAAGCAAAACATTGATCATTTCACACAAAACTCCAAAAATGGGCCAGACAAAAGTATTGGCACCCTCAGCCTAATACTTGGTTGCACAACCTTTAGCCAAAATAACTGCGACCAACCGCTTCCGGTAACCATCAATGAGTTTCTTACATTGCTCTGCTGGAATTTTAGACCATTCTTCTTTGGCAAACTGCTCCAGGTCCCTGATATTTGAAGGGTGTCTTCTCCAAACTGCCATTTTTAGATCTCTCCACAGGTGTTCTATGGGATTCAGGTCTGGACTCATTGCTGGCCACCTTAGAAGTCTCCAGTGCTTTCTCTCAAACCATTTTCTAGTGCTTTTTGAAGTGTGTTTTGGGTCATTGTCCTGCTGGAAGACCCATGACCTCTGAGGGAGACCCAGCTTTCTCACACTGGGCCCTACATTATGCTGCAAAATTTGTTGGTAGTCTTCTGACTTCATAATGCCATGCACACGGTCAAGCAGTCCAGTGCCAGAGGCAGCAAAGCAACCCCAAAACATCAGGGAACCTCCGCCATGTTTGACTGTAGGGACCGTGTTCTTTTCTTTGAATGCCTCTTTTTTTCTCCTGTAAACTCTATGCTGATGCCTTTGCCCAAAAAGCTCTACTTTTGTCTCATCTGACCAGAGAACATTCTTCCAAAATGTTCTAGGCTTTTTCAGGTAAGTTTTGGCAAACTCCAGCCTGGCTTTTTTATGTCTCGGGGTAAGAAGTGGGGTCTTCCTGGGTCTCCTACCATACAGTCCCTTTTCATTCAGACGCCGACGGATAATACGGGTTAACACTGTTGTATCCTCGGACTGCAGGACAGCTTGAACTTGTTTGGATGTTAGTCGAGGTTCTTTATCCAACATCCGCACAATCTTGCATTGAAATCTCTTGTCAATTTTTCTTTTCCGTCCACATCTCGGGAGGTTAGCCACAGTGCCATGGGCTTTAAACTTCTTGATGACACTGCGCATGGTAGACACAGGAACATTCAGGTCTTTGGAGATGGACTTGTAGCATTGAGATTGCTCATGCTTCCTCACAATTTGGCTTCTCAAGTCCTCAGACAGTTCTTTGGTCTTCTTTCTTTTCTCCATGCTCAATGTGGTACACACAAGGACACAGGACAGAGGTTGAGTCAACTTTAATCCATGTCAACTGGCTGCAAGTGTGATTTAGTTATTGCCAACACCTGTTAGGTGCCACAGGTAAGTTACAGGTGCTGTTAATTAGAGATGCATCACATGATTTTTCTGCCAATACTTTTGTCCACCCTCTTTGTTATGTTTGGTGTGGAATTATATCCAATTTGGCTTTAGGACAATTCTTTTTGTGTTTTTTCATTTAAGACAAATTAAATGAAGATAGTAATACCAAAGAATTTGTGATTGCAATCATTTTCAGGAAGAAACTGAGTATTATCTGACAGAATTGCTGGGGTGTCAATACTTTTGGCCACAACTGTAATCATAAAGGGCTGTTGTTTAGGTACAGGGGAAGTTTCAGCGAGGGAAGATGAGGTCCGAAACACACGTTGGGGCGCATGCTGCACACATACTACACATCACTCAGGTAATATTTGCCTTCCCTTCTATATTGCCAACACAATTATCATCTTTTGATTATCATTATTTGATTTTGATTATACTTATATCTCTCATATGCTTTGATTCTTTGATGGTATATTATTGGTTTTTTTTGATGTTGCTGTTGATATTTGCTTTTTAAATGGGTTTTCCTATGAACGAAAGTTCATTTTCTGTGTCTGACAGAACATATCACAGCTCTTGGGCAGGGGAGGATGCAAAAGACAATAATGACATTACAGCAGGAGATCGCAGAGGATACATTTTGTGAGGTAAAATACTGTTTAAAAACAATCAGTGAAAAATTTTACCTCACAAAATGAATTCTCTGTGATCACCTGCTGTAATGTCAGTATTGTCTTTTGCTGCCTCCCCTGCCCAGGAGATGTGGTATGATCCATACACGGTCAGAAGAAAACAGCAAAAAAGCAGAAAGGTTTACCCTTCCAGGCCTCCAGCCAAATGCACTGTCAGGATGCAGTGGACCCATATAATTAAGATGGCAACACAGGTGCAAGAATACCGATGAAACAACCGCTCACAGCCTACCAATACATGGAGGGAGCGGTTTACAAGACCAAATGGGCCCAACTGCACCCTGAATAAAAAGTGCAAAAAACACATAAAAAATGTGGAGAATTAGCTAAACTGCTGAGTCTGTTCACATGGCATGCATTTTGATAGCGCTGGGTAGCCCGCCTGAGCTAAGAGAAGGGTGTCACTACTAGACTGTTAACCTGGATGCTGTGCATTGCCATAGTGTGAACAGAGCCGTATACAAGTTTTTTATTGTGCATTAACATACCAGGCAACCGCCCCCTCCATGTATTGGTAGGCTGCGAGCGGTTGTTTCATCGGTATTCTTGCACCTGTGTTGCCATCTTAATTATATGGGTCCACTGCATTTGTCTGGAGGCCTGGACGGGTAAACCTTTATGTTTTTTTGCTGTTTTCTTCAATTATTGGAGGATTTTTAAGTCCTGTTTTTGTGCTATTTCAATCCATACACGGTCAGACACAGACAATTTTTATTCATGGGAAAAGCCCTTTAATGTGACCGGCTTCCTCTGCCTGTAGACACGTCGCGCCTCTGCTGCCGGGATCAGCCAAATGATTCACTGAGCAGTAAATCAGACCGCCATCATCTTTGCGCAGACAGATAGCGGTAGTCACATTAAAACTGTGCTCCTCCTGTACAAAGATGGCGGCGGTCAGTGAATCATTTGGCTGATCACGGCGGCAGCGTGTGCGTGATGGTGCTCCGCTGGTGGTACCGTGCAAGAGGCTGCGTATGGCATATACAGTGTGTGTGTGTGTGTGTGTGTGGTGCAATGGTGTTCCGCTGGAGGTACCGCGCAAGAGGCTGGTACCACCTGCAGTTTCCATATTGAGATACCCATCACTTGGGTGTCCCAATATGGCAGTCTGTGAACTTACGCCACTTGGAATTCTGGGATCCGGACACATCTGGATGGAACAGGACGTGAAGACATTGCAAGGTAATTATATATTAGATAGTCTGAATATACTATATTTATCTTGTATTTCTCCTTTTTACTTGCATTTTATCCTGCTTCGCTAAAATTTCTGTATGTATGTGCAGGCGGATTTCCTGTCATAGAGTGCCACTTTATCACTATTTGTACTAATTAAGGTATTTTATTATATTGTCCATCTTTGTCTTGGTATTTTTATTCTTGTTCAATATTTGGATTTTTCTTTTTTAGTTCTATTGTGTGAACATGGCCTACAGACAGAAAAAAGACAGATGTCGTATAGTGAAGCTACATAAAGAGGAGAAAGTTCTGGTAGTTCTGACTATGAATGAATAAACAAAAAATAAATCTACAGGTTCCTACTGTATGTGTCTTTTCTCTTTTTTTTTTTTAAATTGCATTTGACTTACATGTATTTTGGTTAGTGGTTCATCAACATACAGGCTCCAGGCTTGCATAATCTGTTGGTATTGGAAGCACAGGTAGAAATATTACATAAGTGCACAAGACTTACAGAATGGTGAGAGAAAGGGGGGGATGGAGGGCACCATCACATATCCACAGACTATGGGATACCAACCTGGAGTATGTCAAAAAGAGTAATGTGTAAACAAGAAAAAGAGACATAATATACACCAGGGATCACCAAAATGTACAAAATAATATCAAAAAATTCTTTATTCAGATAGACTTAGAAAAAAACACACGCACCAACGAATAGTTAAAAACAAATAAAAACAGGACAAAAAAAAGCCTCTATGAGATGTTATAATCCCCCTAAGCCCAAGCCGGTCAACCACATATAGAACCTGTGCATGATAGGTTAGAGCCCCATATGTACTAACATGATAAAGGAACACAATAAAGAGGATGATTGTGAATAAGCAGACAAATGCTGAAAAAATCAGCTGAAAAATAACAAGCAAGTCAAGAGTTTCAATTCTGACACACTGATATGGCGACTGGCCAATAGGTGGCTACTATAAATCCTACATAAAAGTCTATACCTGGGGTGCCTTATACAGAAGTTTAAGTTCCATCCAAAGGAGTAGAGATAGAATCTATACAAAAACATCAATTTAAACCTATGTTGGTAGACGGAAAGTTTCAAGGACCAAATAATAGATTGAGCATGACCAGAATGTTTCCAAGCCGGAGGGTCAGGGGGCATAAACTCAACGCGTGTCGCCACCTAAGTGGCTTCGTCAGGGACAGGGGCGGTGGTTCAACTAGACACCTCAGTATTTATTAGAAAAAATTTACATAACAAACTCACAGCAGCTGCATGGTGCTCCCAGGTGGAGACTTGCTGGTAGGTGCAGGGGGTGGCAAATAGCACCGAATGCCAGAAATGTAAAGAGCAGGAAGTAAGGAGTGGGTATACCAAGATGGCCGATCGGTTGTAAGTGCGCATGCGCCTAGTTGCCCAAAAGCACGTTATCATGTAGGAGTGACCAAAAGTCACATGGTATGCAAACTAGGTGATGGATGAGGGGTGTGTATCAAAGCGCATAAGTCCCATTACACTCATACATCAGCCTATATAATTGTAAGCCCTATGAGGGGCTGAACCCTAAATCCATACTGCGCAAGCGCTACGGAGGGAAGCAGCAGTGTAACCTACCATGTCCCCAGTGTTGTGGGACAAAATTGGGTGATGGTTCCAATCAAAACATAAATGTGCCACATAAAAAAGACACCGCATAAGAGAATCCCTAGATGCATGCTATGTATGAATGATGTCAAAAGAAAAGGGGGGGACCCCTCACATACCCTGCTGTATTGATCATAACATTCCTTACAGAAGGTGCAGTTAATATGTGCCAGCTGACATACACCTAAGTGCAGATCTAGTTTCATTATCGCATGCGCCCATTACAATCATATGGCAACCTGGCCAGTTACAGCTGCTATAAGAAAAAAGCCATTAGTTATATGCTACATGCGCACTGAGTTAGAAGTTCACAGTCTAGGTTGCCCAGTCCACAACAATGTAGAAAGGAGAGGGCAGAGAGACACATGTGTATGATGAACCAAGAGTGCTAGATGGTAAGTAAATAAAAACTCATATAAATGAGGTCACTATTCACACATGACGCACATGCGTCATCAAGCTTTTAGGCCAATGAATTTGTGCCTATCTCCCATTCTGGTGTGGGCCCCATCACCAGCTGCTAAGCGCAAATCACACCTGACAAGGGCAGCTACCTACAGCCTACAGGGACCAGTTGGCCTCGAACCATCATTGGCGCCATGAAGAATGGTAGATATGCGGCGTCAAGTTGTGGCTGTTATAATGGATTCACGTTAAATCTATGCTGTGCCAGCATTACAATAAAGAACAACAACTTCTAACTCATTGCCCATGTAGCATATAACTAATGGCTTTTTTCTTATAGCAGCTGTAACTGGCCAGGTTGCCATATGATTATAATGGGCGCATACGATAATGAAACTAGATCTGCACTTAGGTGTATGTCAGCTGGCACATATTAACTGCACCTTCTGTAAGGAATGTTATGATCAATACAGCGGGGTATGTGAGGGGTCCCCCCCTTTTCTTTTGACATCATTCATACATAGCATGCATCTAGGGATTCTCTTATGCGGCGTCTTTTCTATATCGTACATTTTTTTTTGATTGGAACCATCACCCGATTTTGTCCTACAACACTGGGGACATGGTAGGTTACACTGCTGCTTCCCTCTGTAGCGCTTGCGCAGTATGGATTTAGGGTTCAGCTCCTCATAGCAGTCACAATTAGATAGGCTGATGTATGAGTGTTATGGGACTTATGCGCTTTGATACACGCCCCTTATCAGTCACCTAGTTTGCATACCATGTGACTTTTGGTCACTCCTACATGATAACATGCTTTTGGGCAATTAGGCGCATGCACACTTGCGACTGATCGGCCATCTTGGTATACCCTCTCCTTACTTCCTGTTCTTTACATTTCTGGCTTTCGGCGCCATTTGCCACCCCCTGCACCTACCAGCAAGTCTCCACGTGTGAGCACCATGCAGCTGCTGTGAGTTTTTTATGTAAAGATTTTCTAATAAATACTCAGGTGTCTAGTTGAACCACCACCCCTGCCCCTGACGAAGCCACTGAGGTGGCGACACGCGTTGGGTTTATGCCCCCTGACCCTCCGGCTTGGAAACTTTCTGGTCATGCTTAATCTATTATGTTTAGTCATTGAAACTTTCCGTCTACCTGCTTAGGTTTAAATTGATGTTTTTGTATAGATTCTATCTCTACTCCTTTGGATGGAACTTAAACTTCTGTATAAGGCACCCCAGGTATAGACTTTTTTGTAGGATTTATAGTAGCCACCTAGTGGCCAGTCGCCATATCAGTGTGTCAGAATTGAAACTCTTGCCTTGCTAGTTATTTTTCAGCTTATTGTATTTTTATGCAATGTTTTTTATTGTAGGCATTTCTCCTTTCTAGGCCTTTGGGGGATCCACTTATCTATTGAGATACTTCTGTTATTATTTTTTCAGCATTTGTCTGCTTATTCAATATCATCCTCTTTATTGTGTTCCTTTATCATGTTAGTACATATGGGGTTCTAACCTATCATGCACAGGTTCTATATGTGGTTGACCGGTTTGGGCTCAGGTGGATTATAACATCTCATAGAGGCTTTTTTTGTCCTGTTTTTAATTGTTTTTAACTATTCGTTGGTGCATGTGTTTTTTCTAAGACTATCTAAAAAAATAATTTTTTTGTATTATTTTGTACATTTTGGTGATCCCTGGTGTATAGTATGTCTCTTTTTTTTTCTTGTTTACTTATAGAATGGTGGTGCCCAGTGCAGATTTATTTCTGTAGCAGGGAGGATGGAAGTAGGACGTCAGGGGAGAAAGGGTTGCGTGTACTATGGTGGCAAAGTAGGAATAGAAAGAGGAATGGGGAGGTTTGGAAAGTGCTTCTTTTTGAGCTAAATCCCAGGGGGTAGCCTCTCTCTGAAAATCTCATATTGAGATCTAACACTTGTGTCTGGAAGTCTTCGACATGCTGGGGAATGATTGACTGTCCGATTATAAAATACCATTGGTGGATGTCAATTTGAGATAGATATTAGTCCTAAGGTAGCTCTGTCCATCTTTACTTATATTTAGATCCAGGAATGTGATCTTGTTAGCATCATGCTCAAAAGTAAACCTAAGGCCAAGTTCATTTTTATTAGTGCAAAAACTAAAAGTAAAAAACTCAGCCTCTAAGCCACACCACAGGATGAATATGTCATCAATGAACTTGGTCCAGAGGCTGATGTGTGTATTCTACCAGGCACCTTCAACTCCAAAGATGTTGCTTTCCTCCCACAGCGAAGTAACAGGTTTGTGTATGTGTGAGCACAAGGGCTGTCCATTGCAGTGCCCCCGAGCTGGTGGAAGTACTTGCCATTAAGTACAAAGTAATTGTGATGCAGCACAAAGTGGAGAAGATTCTCCATGAATATGTTATGTTTCCAACACGTGATAGCTCTTGTGCTTACGAAATGTCGAACTGTCTTTATCCCTCTACCATGAGGTATACTACTATACAACGTCTCAACATCTTTGTAGGCCAAGACTTTATATCTAAGTATACATTATTTCTTGATTGTTTGCTAGCTGATGTGTCATCTGGCTAGTGATATTTGCACTATTACGTTTGTATGTGGTTTAACATTGAAGATGGAGTCATAGCATTTGAATGGCATTACTGTCTATACTCACCCGCTAGACATCTATTTGTGCATGCTGTTTACTTAGAAGAGATCATCAGTGATTGACCACACAGCAATACAGAGATGATATCTATCTATTTTCTTTATGTTATATGTCTTAGGGGTTCATGATTTCTGGTCGTTTTTCTATCTTTTGGCATGGGCACAAATAATTTTGGCTCAGCTCAGAGGATCTATAGAGGCATCGAAATTTGTTCAGGCTTTTTTCACTCTTTTCTTGTTGGGGATAAGCTTATGAAGAAAAGGTCCAGTCCTCACAGTGAGACTTATCCTTGTGATTACCATGCATCCAGGAGTACATTGAAAACAGTATTAGGGTCAGGAATTGGCATCACTTTGATGGAGGACGCCTATGCGTCTGATGTGCTTGCGCTTATACTCCGGAAGGAATGGAGGATGGTGCCTAATTTGTGGTAGGTGGGGCTCATTGGATATGTTCTATATAAATGCATGAGATAATTCTCAGCATACATAGGCTGATTGTGGCTGGCAAATTTGGATGGATATCGCTCCCCATTGCACTTGATGGAGCTCCTTACTATCTTGACTCATGGAGCTTAACCCCCTTTTCCCTCTGGTCTACATGATTCAGATAAGTTTGGCTGTCATTGGACATTAAACATTTATAATTAAGTATGTCTCCTGATGAACCAACTGTTGGAGAAACGAGTCGAGAATTGCGTACTTAATGGCTATGGGTTACTGTAGTCTGGATTGCTTATACAGTATGTCTTCAATTGTTTTACAACTATATTATATATACTGTGAACTATTATGTAGGTGAATTGTCATAGTTTATAATCTCTTACTCTTTTGAATTGTCTTACTATCTCTGATTTTTCTGTTACTGTGTAGGCATACTAATCTTTGGCATCTCTGAACTCTCCTTATCTTTATGGCCTACTAGGACTCAATAGGGGGAGTCGAAAACAAGCAGGGGTGTCAATGCGCCGGTTGTAGGGTACCAACCTCGGCAGCCAGGTAGGGCGATTCATAGGTTCATTGCAGGGATGTCCAGGTCCACTATGATGCCTTCACATTATCTGTAAACACACTATTTCATGTTTAGATAATATATGTGGATATTTTTTCATGTTTTTCCTTTTTTCACTTTTCATTTTTCATTTTTTTCATCATTTCTAATTTTTTCCATTCATAAAGTTTTTTTTTACTTCCTCTTTCTCCATTTTTTTCAGATTTTTGTGCATGCTTTACTTGAGTTACCTGGTGCTTATTTTTTCCTGTAATGTGATGTATTGGGGAAAAGGTGCAATTTATGACTAAGGCTAGTTTCACACTTGCGCCTTTTTGCGCAGCGTTTCGAGCGCACATGACACGCATGCAAAAAACGCTTACAACTGCTTGTAAATGCTGCATTTTTTCATCGCATCATCGTGCGCATTATGACAAAAAAACGCTGCATTTGTATGCGTTTGCATTTTTTATGTGCATGGTGTCACAATTAGAGATGAGCGACTTTGCCTTTTTTAGGGTCGAGTCAGGTTTCATGAAATCCGACTTTCGCAAAAGTCGGGTCGAACGAAATCGTCCGACTGTAGAAACCCAATGCAAGTCAATGGGGAAGCAAAGTCGGCAGGGAGTGGAGGACAGTAAACACACCTACAGTGCCCATTTCAATGTCAAAAACATCAATTCTTATTACTTAAGTTCGGCAACCTTAATTTACTTCATAATATTTGGCTAAAGTTGTGGGGGTGTAGGGCTGGTTCCAGGTTTTCGTGTGCCCTGGGCCAAAGAGTGTCAGTGCGCCCCTTTAACACATACCACAACTCATGATGCTCCGATACAGCACAGAAATAGCAGTATAGTACAATGACAAATACTTCACTGCTTACATGACATGACTGATCTATTTTAAATTGTACAATAGCTCAAAAAAAGGACATTATATTACTCCATACAGTATTATGGCCACCACATTGTGTGCCATACAGAATAATGAGCCCCATATATTTCTCCATACAGAATAATTGGTCACATATAGTGTTCCATACAGTATATGATGAGCTCCACATAATGCTACAGTATATGATGGTCCCCATGGACGATGCTCCAGTGTCTTATGGGCTCAAATAATGCTCCATATATAATGGGCCCCATTTCTAATGCTCCAGTGTATAATGTGCCCCATATATGCTGCTCCAGTGTCTGATCTGCCCCATTTAGAATGGTCCAATATATGATGGGCCTCATGGATGATACTCCAATGTATGATGGGCCCTAATAATGCTCCATGTATAATGGTCTCCATTTCTAATTCTCCAGTGTATAATGGGCCCCGTAAATGCTGCTCCAGTGTCTGATGTCCCCATTTGGAATGCTCCAGTATATGATGGGCCTCATGGATGATGCTCCAGTGTATGATGGGCCCTAATAATGCTCCATATATAATGGGCTCCATTTCTAATGCTCCAGTGTATAATGGACCCCGTAAATGCTGCTCCAGTGTCTGATGTCCCCCAGTTGGAATGCTCCATAATGATGGGCCCCATTTTTAATGAACCCAGGCATGGTATGTGAAAAGAGCTCCATGGAGTAATCTGAAGCGTGTGTTGCCGCATCCTTCACTTTTGGTGTGGGTGAAGGACACAAGGAAAGGGGTTGCTCCTGACCAAAAGCCTGCACTGACGACTCAGTGCTTGCATTTTTTGAAAGTTCAGAAGAGGATGCGATAGAGCTGGAGGCTTTTTCAGCAATGTAAGCCAAAAACAGTTCCTGATGCTCCGGCTTTAAAAAGAGTCTACCTACTCCGAGAAAAGGAAGCCTTACAGGCCTTCCAGAGCTACACCATGGCGCAGGCTCAACACCTCCTGTCGTAGCTACTATTGTGTTTTTGGCACTACCAGCAGATGCACCACCACCACCATCAGTACCAGGTGGCCCCCCACGTCCGCGTCCTCTTCCACCATACTTCCTCATGTTTTGGAAAATGGACCCAAAATACCAGCAGATATATGGTACTGTATCAGAAGCATACAGCTCTATACAGTCTAGGGATAACAGTAAATCTCCATATGTATTTCATGAGGCATGCACAGATGCTCACCGGCTCAGTATGGATTACACAATAAAATAAAAAGTTGAAAAAGGGTACAGTATCACCAGATACAAGGTATATATAGTATAGTGTAAACATTATGAATCTCCGTATATATTTCAGGAGTCAGACACAAACACTCTCAGGCCCAGTTTGGATTACACAAGAATATGAAAAGCTGTAAATGGGTAAAGTAACACAAGCGTACAGCTGTATACAGTGTTGGGGTAATCTTAAATCTCCAAATATATTTCCGGAGTAACAGACAGATGTTCACAGGCTCATTATGGATTACAACAGAATCTAAATTGCGAAAAATGTTACTGTATCAGAAGTGTACAGCTGTATACAGTGTTGGCCAAATTTGAAATCTCGGTATATATTTCCTGAGTCACCCTCAGACGATCAATCAGTCTGGGTTTGACCATAATAAAAAATGTTGTAAAAAAGGTACTGGATAACAAGATAGCAAGTATATATATTATAGGGTACAATTGATATCTCCGTATACATAGTCCCCTAGTCACTCTCAGACACTTACTCAGTATGGATTTGACCGTAATACTAAATGTCAAACACAGGTACTGTTTAGCATGATACAAGCTGTATCGAGTATAGGGTAAAAATTGGTATCTCCAATTCACCGTATATATAGAAGGCGTAAACCACACACACTCACTCAATATGGATGATACCGTAATAAAAAAATTGGAACAAAGGTTCTGTATCAGCACATACCAGGCGTATCCAGTCTAGGGGTAATTGTAAATTTCCGTCTATACTTCCGGAGTCAGACACAGACACTAACAGTCTCACTATGTATTACACCAGAACTTAAAAAGTAGAAAAAGGGAAAGGTATTCGAAGCGTACAACAGTATACAGTGTTGTGGTACTTTTAAATCTTCATATACATTTCAATCTCAGTAAGCCAGTCCAGACTCTCCGCTACTGGAAACTACATGGATACAAGTACCGACGGAAAGTCGAGTGTTAGCAGAAATTTGGGGATTACTCATCGCGGGAAAACTCCCGGTAGATGTTGCAGAGGCGATGCAGACCCTCAATTACTGTGTCAGTGGAGACAGCGAAAATGGTTCTTTGTGAAGAAAGGATTGCTTTATTGCAGTAGCGTGGATCACATCACCGTTACTCGTCTCCATCAAATTGTGATCACAGGGAGAGATGTAGACAAGGTCCTCACTGCCTATCATGATATGTCTGGTCTTTTTGGAGTGCAAAAGACAGAAGCCACAGGCCGTAGGCGATTCTGTTGGATTGGCATGAGAGGAGACATTGAAAAATGGTGGCAGGAATGTCACACGTCTGTGACTATTACAACTGTGAAAGGTGATCATAAAGCACCACTGCATCCACTTCCACTTGTAAGTTGACATCCATTACAAATGGTATCCATTGATCATCTGAAGGTAAAGGCCAGCAGGACAGGCCATAGCTACATCTTAACCATCATCGATCAATACACTGAATTTCTAGTGGCCATTCCTGTAAAGGATTTAACTGACCAGACTACACAGCGGTGGAGCAGGGAGAGGTAAGTATTGCAACTTGCAAGTCCTGTGGCCATGACCAAGCAGAGGGGGCACACTCGTGGGCGATGTACTGGCACAGGGCCCCTCATAGTACACTGATGTGTCTGATGGCGAGTGGGCCCCCCCACCATCAGAGACACTGTGTTGTACTATGAGGGGCCCTGTGCCAGTGCCGTCGGCCATCAGTGGGCCCTTCCACCTGTTCAGAGCAGCGGCACTTGCCCGGGTGCGCCAGGTGTTGACCCCAGCCATTGGGGGAGGGTGGGCAGCCCAGTTAGGGATGTTTAAAAAATGTCATCTGTTGATGTGTAGGTTGGACATTCAGCTATTGCAAATGGCGGAATTGGGCAAGTCCGAGAAAGAGGACAAAAGCGAGGCAGTTTCCTGGATTGATCCAGCAGCACTGAAGACTCTTTCAGATAACACACTAGCAGCAGGAAAAGCGAGCTCCTGTAAGGCATAGTGTGCCAATTCAGGACAGGTGTCCAGTTTAGAGGTCCAATAGTCAAAGGGGAATGACCTGTGAGGAAGAACATCGATTTGGGAGGAGAAGTAGTTTGTAACCATAGTTGACAACTGCTGTCTCCTGTCACTTGTAATCGATGCAGTATTAGCAGTCGTGTGAGTGGTACTTGAGAAATAATTTGACAACATGGTCATTAAACCCCTGTCTCCAACGCCACTTCAGCTGTGTGCACCACGAACACCTATTCCATTGTGCCCTATAGAGTTGAGCGAAACGGGTCGAAAAATTTCAAAAGTCGCCGACTTTTGGCAAAGTCGGGTTTCATGAAACGAAACCCGACCCTAGTATGAGGTCGGCCACGAGGTCGGCAACTTACGCGCCAAAGTCGCGTTTCAAAAGTTTGTTTTGCGCTCTTTTTCAGCCAATCAGGATCCACGGACACTGTGGGCAACGTGATGACATAGGCAGGGGTCACCACCATCTTTCAGAAGGGCATGCAAGTGATTGGCTTGCTTTGGTGGGCGTCACAGGGGATATAAAAGGGCGTGCACGCCGACCGCCATCTTACTTCTGCCGATCTCAGTATAGGAAAAGGTTGCTGCTGATTCTGTAGGGAGAGCGTTAGGCAGGGAAGAAGACAAAAAAACTGCTTCTGCTGCTAGCGATTTGGCCTGCACAACACACCAGTCACTGTGTGTGCAGTGCAAGGGGAGGCTATATTGTGGTTTATCAGTGGTGTTGGTTGTTGGGCTGCCTTTTAAGGCTTCCTGACAGGCTGGCATTGCTGTTTACCCACTGCTCTGCAAACTGCTTTTTTAAAAGCAATCCAATCTCCCTTATCCTCTAGTCACTTTTGTCACAGCTGTGCCATCGAGCCTGTGACATAGCGCTCAGATATCAGTGGCCCTCACTAGTGTTGAGCATTCCGATACCGCAAGTATCGGGTATCGGCCGATACTTGCTGTATCGGAATTCCGATACCGACTTCCGATATTTTTTCAATATCGGAAGTCGGCATCGGAATCGGAAGTTCAAAGTTGATTGACTGCCTGACGTCATCATGATGCGCGGTGTGTGCGCATCATGATGCACCGTCATTTCGGGCCTTCCGGGGGTCTCTGCCGGCCTGCCGGGGGGCTGTGCCGGCCTGCCGGGGGGCTGTGTGGACTGCCCGGGGTCTGTACCGGCCTGCCGGGGGGCTGTGCTGGCCTGCCGGTGGTCTGTGCACCCTGTGGGGGTCTGTACCGGCCTGCTGGTGGTCTGTGCCGGCCTGCCGGTGGTCTGTGCACCCTGTAGGGGTCTGTACCGGCCTGCCGGGGGGCTGTGCCGGCCTGCCAGGGGGCTGTGCTGATGTCCGGGGGTCTGTGCAAGCATCGTCCGATGGGACTACAAGTCCCATCTGGCGATGCCTGCTACCATGACAGTGATTGACACATTAGCCAATGATGGGACAGTAGTAGTCCCATCATCCGGCTAATGTGTTAAATGTTAAAAAAAAAAAAAAAAAAAAATACTACATACATACTACATACATACTACATGCATGCTACATACATACTACATGCTACATACATACTACATGCTACATACATACTACATATATACTACATGCATGCTACATGCATACTACATACATACTACATACATACTACATACATGCTACATACATACTACATGCTACATACATACTACATATATACTACATGCATGCTACATACATACTACATGCTACATACATACTACATACATATTACATACATACTACATACATACTACATGCTACATACATACCACATACATACTACATACTACATGCTACATACATACTACATATATGCTACATACATACTACATACATACTACATACATACTACATGCTACATACATACCACATACATACTACATACATACTACATGCTACATACATGCTACATATATACTACATGCATGCTACATACATACTACATACATACTACATGCTACATACATACCACATATATACTACATACATACTACATACAATACATTCATACAATACATACATAGACATACAGTACATATAACATAGAGTAACATACTTACCAATACTTGTCACATTGTTCCCCGAAGCCATTGTCTTTTACGGAATAAATATTAACATAACAAACCACAAAAATACTCACCCACGATCCGAAGCAGTCCACGAGTGTGTCCCACGACGATCTTGGGTAGAGAACTGCAGCATCAGCTGTTGCTGCCGTTCTCTATGGGCTGCAGGAATCCAATGACGGAAGGTAGGTATCCTTCCGCACTGTATTCCTCCGCCACTTAAAAAAAAAAAAGTCCCTAGTCTCACTTTATGCCATTGCTGCGTGGGAATTTCCCACACAGCAATGGCATAAAGTGAGACTAGGGACTTTTTTTTTTTTAAGTGGCGGAGGAATACAGTGCGGAAGGATACCTACCTTCCGTCATTGGATTCCTGCAGCCCGTAGAGAACGGCAGCAACAGCTGATGCTGCAGTTCTCTACCCAAGATCGTTGTGGGACACACTCGTGGACTGCTTCGGATCGTGGGTGAGTATTTTTGTGGTTTGTTATGTTAATATTTATTCCGTAAAAGACAATGGCTTCTGGGAACAATGTGACAAGTATTGGTAAGTATGTTACTCTATGTTATATGTACTGTATGTCTATGTATGTATTGTATGAATGTATTATATGTAGTATGTATGTAGCATATATGTGGTATGTATGTAGCATGTAGTATGTATGTAGCATGCATGTAGCATGCAGTATGTATGTAGCATGCATGTAGTATATATGTAGTATGTATGTAGCATGTAGTATGTATGTAGTATATATGTGGTATGTATGTAGCATGTAGTATGTATGTAGCATGCATGTAGTATATATGTAGTATGTATGTAGCATGTAGTATGTATGTAGCATGCATGTAGTATATATGTAGTATGCATGTAGCATGTAGTATGTATGTAGTATGTATGTAGTATGTATGTGGTATGTATGTAGCATGTAGCATGCATGTAGTATGTATGTAGTATGTATGTGGTATGTATGTAGCATGTAGTATGTATGTAGCATGCATGTAGTATATATGTACTATGTATGTAGCATATATGTAGTATGTATGTAGCATATATGTAGTATGTATGTAGCATGCATGTAGTATGTATGTAGTATGTATGTAGCATATATGTAGTATGTATGTATGTAGCATGTAGTATATATGTAGTATGCATGTTGCATGTAGTATATATGTAGTATGTATGTTGCATGTAGTATATATGTAGTATGAATGTAGCATGTATGTAGTATGTAGTATGAATGTAGCATGTATGTAGTATGCATGTAGTATGTATGTAGCATGTAATTTTTTTTTTTTTTTTTTACATTCAACACATTAGCCGGATGATGGGACTACTACTGTCCCATCATTGGCTAATGTGTCAATCACTGTCATGGTAGCAGGCATCGCCCGATGGGACTTGTAGTCCCATCGGACGATGCCTGCACAGACCCCCGAAGCCTGCACAGCCCCCCGGCAGGCCGGCACAGCCCCCCGGAGCCTGCACAGCCCCCCGGCAGGCCGGCACAGCCCCCCGGCAGGCCGGCACAGACCACCGGAGCCTGCACAGACCCCCGGCAGGCCGGCACAGCCCCCCGGCAGGCCGGCACAGACCACCGGAGCCTGCACAGACCCCCTGGCAGGCCGGCACAGCCCCCCGAAAGGCCCGTACAGACCCCAGAGAGGCTGTACAAGGGAAAAACAGGATTTTTCTTATTCCGATACCGGAAGTCCCATAGACTTGAATGGGACTTCCGGTATCGGAATCGGCGATACCGATACTTTTTTTTAAGATCGGCCGATCCATTCCGATCCGATACTTTGAAGTATCGGACGGTATCGCTCAACTCTAGCCCTCACATAATCCAAAAGTATCCAGTGTCCACAAGTGTCTGCAGAAATTCATAATCTCCCTTATCCTCTAGTCACTTTGGTCACAGCTGTGCCATCGAGCCTGTCACATAGCGCTCAGATATTCATTGGGCCTCACACAATCCAAAAGTGTCCAGTGTCCACAAGTGTGTGCAGAAATTCAAAATCTCCCTTATCCTCTAGTCACTTTGGTCACAGCTGTGCCATCGAGCCTGTCACATAGCGCTCAGATATTCATTGGGCCTCACACAATCCAAAAGTGCCCAGTGTCCACAAGTGTGTGCAGAAATTCAAAATCTCCCTTGTCCTCTAGTCACTTTGGTCACAGCTGTGCCATCGAGCCTGTCACATAGCGCTCAGATATTCATTGGGTCTCACACAATCCAAAAGTGTCCAGTGTCCACAAGTGTGTGCAGAAATTCAAAATCTCCCTTATCCTCTTGTCACTTTTGTCACAGCTGTGCCATCGAGCCTGTGACAGCGCTCAGATATCAGTGGGCCTCACACAATCCAAAAGTGTCCAGTGTCCACAAGTGTGTGCAGAAATTCAAAATCTCCCTTATCCTCTAGTCACTTTAGTCACAGCTGTGCCATCGAGCCTGTGACATAGCGCTCAGATATCAGTGGCCCTCACACAATCCAAAAGTGTCCAGTGTCCACAAGTGTCTGCAGAAATTCAAAATCTCCCTTATCCTCTAGTCACTTTGGTCACAGCTGTGCCATCGAGCCTGTCACATAGCGCTCAGATATTCATTGGGCCTCACACAATCCAAAAGTGTCCAGTGTCCACAAGTGTGTGCAGAAATTCAAAATCTCCCTTATCCTCTAGTCACTTTGGTCACAGCTGTGCCATCGAGCCTGTCACATAGCGCTCAGATATTCATTGGGCCTCACACAATCCAAAAGTGTCCAGTGTCCACAAGTGTGTGCAGAAATTCAAAATCTCCCTTATCCTCTAGTCACTTTGGTCACAGCTGTGCCATCGAGCCTGTCACATAGTGCTTAGATATTCATTGGGTCTCACACAATCCAAAAGTGTCCAGTGTCCACAAGTGTGTGCAGAAATTCAAAATCTCCCTTATCCTCTCGTCACTTTTGTCACAGCTGTGCCATCGAGCCTGTGACATAGCGCTCAGATATCAGTGGGCCTCACACAATCCAAAAGTGTCCAGTGTCCACAAGTGTCTGCAGAAATTCAAAATCTCCCTTATCCTCTAGTCACTTTGGTCACAGCTGTGCCATCGAGCCTGTCACATAGCGCTCAGATATTCATTGGGCCTCACACAATCCAAAAGTGTCCAGTGTCCACAAGTGTGTGCAGAAATTCAAAATCTCCCTTATCCTCTAGTCACTTTGGTCACAGCTGTGCCATCGAGCCTGTCACATAGCGCTCAGATATTCATTGGGCCTCACACAATCCAAAAGTGTCCAGTGTCCACAAGTGTCTGCAGAAATTCAAAATCTCCCTTATCCTCTCGTCACTTTTGTCACAGCTGTGCCATCGAGCCTGTGACATAGCGCTCAGATATCAGTGGGCCTCACACAATCCAAAAGTGTCCAGTGTCCACAAGTGTCTGCAGAAATTCAAAATCTCCCTTATCCTCTCGTCACTTTTGTCACAGCTGTGCCATCGAGCCTGTGACATAGCGCTCAGATATCAGTGGCACTCACACAATCCAAAAGTGTCCAGTGTCCACAAGTGTCTGCAGAAATTCAAAATCTCCCTTATCCTCTCGTCACTTTTGTCACAGCTGTGCCATCGAGCCTGTGACATAGCGCTCAGATATCAGTGGGCCTCACACAATCCAAACGTGTCCAGTGTCCACAAGTGTCTGCAGAAATTCAAAATCTCCCCTGTCCTATAGACACCTTGTACCTTGTTTTACATTACTATACAGTTTGTTGGATTTTGTCTACATTTCTACCAAAAATGAGGAAGGCTGGTGGAAGAGGCCGTGGAATTGGGCGGGGGTTGGCAGCTGGTAATGATGGTGTTGGTGGTGGATCTGATGGTAGTGGCAAGAGCAAAATAGGACCGAATGCAGGAGGTGCTGACCCTGCGTCATCGTCTGGCTACATAAGGCCTCGAACGCTTAGTTTTCTAGGAGTTGGCAAAACGCTTTTAAAGCCAGAGCAACAGGAAAAAGTTTTGTCTTACATTGCTGACTCAGCCTCCAGCTCTATCGCCTCCTCTTCTTCAGTTGTAAAAAGTAAAAGCACTGAGTCGTCATTGGAGGCTCATGTTCATGAACCACACCTTTCCTTGTGTCCTTCACCCCAACCAAGATTGAAGGATGACGCAGGCCATACTACTGATTACTCCATGGAGCTGTTTTCACATACCATGCCTGGATTATCAAGTCAAATGGTGAATTACCCAGGCCAAGATGAATCTGACATGGAGTGCACTGATGCACAGCCGCTGATGGATGGTTCTGCTGGTTCATTCACTCAGAGCACTACATTGTCCTCACAGTGTAAAGAGCCAGATTCTGACCCTGATGAGACTCAGGTGCCCCTTCCCGCACACTATACCACCATACACGGTGACACAGAGGAAGGTGCACATGACATAGAAGAGGAGGTGATGGATGACCCAGTTGTTGACCCAGATTGGCATCCATTGGGGAAGAGGGTGCTGCTTCCAATAGCTCAGATGAGGAGCATCCACAGCAGACATCGACATCGCAACAGCTGTTATCTGGCAGGCCCGGAGCACTCCAAAGACAGGTTCCAAACATCAAAAGAGTTGCTGGACAGCTTGTCCAGAGGGTCAAAAGATCACAGCGTGCTAGGCCGCAAAATGTCTGCCAAAGTAGGAAGAGTGCAGTGTGGCACTTTTTTGACCAAAATCCTCATGATCAGGCCAAGGTTATCTGTAAGAAGTGCGCAAAGACCTTTAGCCGAGGGAAAAATCTGAAAAATTTGAATACCAGTTGCATGCTTAGACATTTAACCAGCATGCACTTGCAAGCATGGACACAACACCAAACCTCAAGTGCCACATGTGCAACTGATCACAACGAAGGTAGTCAGCAACGCTACATTGTTTCCCCCACTGTAAGTCCACCGGTTAGCACAGCAGCAAATGTTGAGGTGTCGTTGCAAGGCCACAGCAGTCAGGGAATCCCACTGTTATATCAACGAAAGTCTGATTCTAGGCCATCAGAAAGAACACCAACTCCATCACCATCATCAACCCTCTCTCAGTCCGCCCTGTCCACCGCTACTTCCACCATATGCAGCTCTCAAGTCCAGCTCACCCTCCCAGACACTATGAGTAGGTCAAGAAAGTACTCAGTCTCTCATCCGCGTACACTGGGTTTGAACGCCCACATTGCCAAACTAATCTCGTTTGAGATGATGCCCTTTCGGTTGGTGGAAAGCACAGCTTTCCGCGAACTCATGGCCTATGCAGTACCACGCTATGACCTACCCAGTCGCCACTTCTTCTCTCGCAAAGCCATCCCAGCCCTCCACCATCATGTGAAAGACCGCATTGTCCATGCACTCAAGCAGTCAGTGAGCGGAAAGGTGCACCTCACAACTGATGCATGGTCCAGTCGGCATGGCCAGGGCCGTTACGTGTCCATCACTGTGCACTGGGTTAATGTGGTGGATGCAGGGTCCACAGGGGACAGCGGTGGTGGGACAGTGCTGCCTAGCCCACGGTATAGGAAACAGTTGGCTGTAGGCGTTCGACCCTCCTCCTCCTCCTCCTCCTCCTGAAGCGAAAGCTCGTCCACAGAGCGCAGTCGTACGAGCACTCCATCTGCAGCTGCCACTGTTGCACACGATGTGTCCCCCTATCGAGTAGCTAGTGGAAAGCGTCAGCAGGCTGTGTTGCAGATGATGTGTTTGGGCAATAGACACACCGCCGAGGTGCTGGCCGAGTACTTGAAGCGACAAACTGAGTCATGGCTGGGCAGTGTACATCTTGAGGCAGGCAAGGTAGTTAGTGATAACGGCCGTAATTTTGTGGCAGCCATAGCCCTTTCAAAACTCAGCCATATACCTTGCTTGGCTCACACCTTGAACCTGGTGGTGCACTGCTTCCTCAAAAATCATCCGGAGGTAACAGCCCTGCTCCAGAAGGTGCGAAGACTGTGCGCGCACATCCGCCGGTCGCCTGTACACTCCGTTCGTATGCAGAAGCTGCAGCGATTGCTCCACCTTCCCAACCACCGCCTCATTATCGACATTGCAACAAGGTGGAACTCCACCCTGCACATGGTGGAGCGGCTGTGCGAGCAGAGGTAGGCCATAATGCATTTGTGGGAGGATACACGGCCAGGCACTTTGAGAGCAGACATGGAGTTGACAGGTGTGCAGTGGTCGAAGCTGAAAGACCTCTGTAAAGTCCTTCAGTATTTTGAGGAATGCACACGGCCGGTAAGCGCAGACGACGCCATCCTAAGCATGAGCATCCCACTTATGCGTCTGCTCATGCAAGCTTTGACGCACCTTAAGGAGCAGGCGTCTGCAGCCAATGTTGATGAGGAGGAAGAGGAGGAGGGAATCCTTGATGACATTCAGCCATTGTCTGCTCAGGGACCTCTCCTGGATGAGGTGGAGGAAGAAGAGGAGGAGGATGATGGGGATGATTACTTAGGGGAGGAGGATGCATCTCGTGGGGCAAGTGAAAATGTTGGCGTGGCAAGGTCTGGTACAGGGTTTGTGCGTGACTGGAGGGATGTGGATTTGCCAGAAAGTGCTCCTCCAACCAGCACTCGCAGTGCATCATTGACACCGGGAACATTGGCCCACATGTCAGATTATGCCTTGCAGATCCTAAAAAGGGACCCACGCATTGCCAAAATGATGAACGATGACGACTACTGGTTGGCCAGCATCCTGGATCCACGCTATAAAGGCAATTACAAAACATCATGCCACAGGAGAACCTTGACCTAATATTGGCTAATAAACAAGCAACTCTGGTAAATCGGTTGCTTGAGGCATTCCCAGCACACAGCAGCGGTGATGGTTCTCACACGAGCCGTACGGGCCGGGGGCAGCTTGGCAGAGGTGTTCGTGGTGCACACAGCAGAAGTGGCGTTGGAGACAGGGGTTTCATGACAATGTTGTGGACTGATTTTTCAAGTACCGCTCACACAACTGGTAATACTGCATCGATGTAAAGTGACATAGTAACATAGTAACATAGTAACATAGTTATTAAGGTTGAAGGGAGACTTTAAGTCCATCTAGTTCAACCCATATCCTATCCTAACTTGCTCTAACATGTTGATCCAGAGGAAGGCAAAAAAAACCCATGTGGCAACAGTAAGCTTCACATTGGGGAAAAAAATTCCTTCCCGACTCCACATACGGCAATCAGACTAGCTCCCTGGATCAACGCAATATTAAGGAGACTAGTGTATATACCCTGTAATATTATACTTTTCAAGAAAGGCATCCAGTCCCTTCTTAAAGGAGACAGGAGACAGCAGTTGTCAACTATGGTTACAAACTACTTTTCCTCCCATATCGATGTTCTCCCACACAGGTCATTCCCCTTTGACTATTGGGCCGCTAAACTGGACACCTGGCCTGAATTGGCACAATATGCCTTACAGGAGCTCGCTTGCCCAGCTGCAAGTGTGCTATCGGAAAGAGTCTTCAGTGCAGCTGGATCAATCCTGACAGAAAAAAGGACCCGTCTATCAACCCAAAATGTGGATGATCTAACCTTCATTAAAATGAACCACGCATGGGTTTCCAAGGATTTTGTCCCACCTTCCCCTGATGACACATAGGGTGACAGAAAAATGGCTTGCTTTGGTCCACCTCTTCCTGGGACTTGACCTATTTCACCTTTTGCATCAGCTGAATGTCCAACATCAACATATGCTACTTTCTAAAACTCCCTAACTGTGCTGCCTCCCCCCCATGGCCGGGGTCATTACCTAGCGCACGACACCGTGCGAGTGTCGTTGCCCTGGACAGGTGGGTAGGCCGACTCTTGGGCGCGGGCACTGGCACAGAGTCCTTCATAGTGCAATCAAGTGTCTCTGACGGTGGTGGTGCACACCCGCCGTCAGACACACCGCCGTACTATGAGGGGCCCAGTGCCAGTACCGACGCCCACGAGTGGGCCCCCCTTGCTTGGGCAGGGCCCCAGCATTTGCAATCTTTACCTCTCCCTGCTCCTCCGCTGTGTAGTCTGGGCCGTCAAATCCATACTGTGCCTGACACCGTCTGAGCCTGCCTCCTGATTTATAGACATATATTTTGAATGTGTACGCTATCCATACATGTTATCTGGGGGTACGGTACCCTTTCTAACCTTTGTGCAATCACGTGCAATCAATACTGGGCCTAACACCGTCTGAGCCTGCCTCCTGATGTATAGACATATATTTTGAATGTGTACGCTATCCATACATGTTATCTGGGGAAACGGTACCCTTTCTAACCTTTGTGCAATCACGTGCAATCCATACTGGGCCTAACACCGTCTTCCTGCCTCCTGATGTATAGACATATATTTTGAATGTGTACGCTATCCATACATGTTATCTGGGGATACGGTACCCTTTCTAACCTTTGTGCAATCACGTGCAATCCATACTGGGCCTAACACCGTCTGAGCCTGCCTCCTGATGTATAGACATATATTTTGAATGTGTACGCTATCCATACATGTTATCCGGGGAAACGGTACCCTTTCTAACCTTTGTGCAATCACGTGCAATCCATACTGGGCCTAACACCATCTGAGCCTGCCTCCTGATGTATAGACATATATTTTGAATGTGTACGCTATCCATACATGTTATCTGGGGATACGGTACCCTTTCTCACCTTTGTGCAATCACGTGTAATCCATACTGGGCGTGAGAACGGCTGGCGAGCTGTTAAGCAAGCTACAGCACCTGTGGTTTGCACACGTAAGTTTTTCATTTTTTCAGGAATGACGGTTAGGCCTAATTCCGGAACTGCGGTTGACCTGCACTTACTGGGAAATCATTGTTCGCGGGTAATAATTGTAATCAGTGATCCCCATCACTAACGTTGTTCAGCGGGTTATCTGCACCTGTAAGCGACAAACGCTGGCCTTTTCAGTGTAGCGCACATGCAGCCACGGACATGTAAGGGCATGACACACCAGTTATTGGCCAATCTCATGTGCCAGAGCCTCACGTGTCCCTCTAGTAAGCCGGACTCGGACCGCTGGGCATGACGGAGTCTTGTTCGTTAACGGAATTAAGCTTGCAATGTGTGCATCTGTTCTGTAGCTGGCATGGTTGAGGTTTCCCAGGTGGAGTCGAATTTAACCGTAGGCTCCACTCCTGGTGGTGCCCTTCTGGACATTCCTTTAAGGTTCAGCTTTGCAACCATACTGCCCACGTAAAACAAACACTTTGCCTTCATGAACGCTGTTTGGAGGGTCATGACTCGTGGGAATAACGCCGCCCAATCAGTTAACCTGCTAGAGAGATCGTTCGTTGCTCCCAAGCATGACATCACACTCCCTAGGAAGAAGGTAATGCCACTGTGGTGACCGTACTCCTGGGGGCGACACAAGTGCACTGATGCCCAGCCACTGCTCGATGAATCTGCTGGTACATTGACCCAGACCACTACATTCCCCTCGCACGCTACACGACCTGAATCTGACCCTGATGAAACTCAGGTTACCCTTCCCATATACAGTTCCATCTTTCATGGTGACAAAGAGGAAGCTGCAGATGAAAGTGCAGGTTCGGCCCACCCGCCATCAGACACACCACCGTACTATCAGGGGCCCTGTGCCAGTGCCGTCGCCAATGAGTGGGCCCCCCCTGCTTGCTCAGGATCACAGCACTTGCAAAGTTGAAATACTGTGCAGTGAGATGGAAGATGGGGACGACGAGGAGTCCAGACAAGTACAGGGATTCCCTAGCGAGGAGACTTATTTGATTGTTTTCAATGTTGGGACAGCAATTTTTGGGGAGCTCTATACTCTGGAGAATGATAGATGGGGCCCACCATACACTGGAACATTCCAAAGGTGGACATCAGACACTGGAGCAGCATTTACAGGGCCCATTATACACTAGAGCATTAGAAATGGGGCCCATTATGTTTGGAGCATTATTTGGGCCCATAAGACAGTGGAGCTTCATCCATGGGGACCAACATATACTGTAGCATTATGTGGAGCTCATCATATACTGTTTCAAACATTATATGGGACCAATGATTTTGTATGGAGAAATAGATGGGCCTCGTCATGAGATGTAAAAAGTGAGGTATTTTTCATTGTACTATACCGCTATTTCTCTGCCGTATCGGAGCATGATGAGTTGTGGTATGTGTTAAAGGGGCGCTCTTTCGCCCAGGGCACATGAAAACCTGCAGCCAGCCCTCCCTCCCCACAACTTTAGCCAAATAACCCCCATTTTTCAGTGCGTAACTTGTATTATGAAGTTAATTAAGGTTGACAAGCTTAGGTAAGAAGAATTGATGCTTTTGGCATTCAAATGGGCACTGTAGGTGTGTTTCCTGTCCTCCTCTCACTGCCGACTTTTATTCCCCATTGACTTACATTGGGTTTCGTGTTTCGGGACGACCCCGACTTTTCCCTATAATCGGACGATCTTGCTCGACCCGACTTTTGGAAAAGTCGGGTTTCACGAAACGAAACGCGACCCTAAAAAACCAAAAGTCGCTCAACTCTAGTGCCCACTACGGCTTGTGGGAGAACCAGCACCGCTGCTGTGTGCTGGGAAAGCCTCAAACAAATGGTTTACCAAAGTTGCTTGTTTGTTAGCCAATATTATCTCTACGTTCTCCTGTGTCATGATGTTGGGTAATTTGCCTTTGTAGCGTGGATCAAGGATACTGGCCAGCCAGTAGTCATCATCCTTCATCATTTTGGCAATGCGCGGGTCCCTTTTTAGGATCCGCAAGGCATAATCGCACATGTGGGCCAATGTTCCAGGTGTCAATAATGCGCTGCCACTCCTGGGTGGAGGAGCACTTTCTGACAAATCCACATCTCTACAATCACGCACAAACACTGTACCTGACCTTGGAATGCCAAAATTTTCTCTTGCCTCCTGAGAAGCATTCTGCTGCCCAAAATAATCATCCTCCTCCTCCTCCTCTTCCTCTTCTTCCTCCACCTCGTCCAGGACAGTTCCCTGACCAGACAATGGCTGACTGTCAGCAAGGCTTCCCTCCTCCTCCTCCTCCTGTTCCACATACGCTGCAGACGCCAGATCCTTAATGTGCGTCAAACTTTGCATGAGCAGACGCATAAGTGGAATGCTCATGCTTATGATGGCATCGTCTGCGCTTACGAGCCGTGTGCATTCCTCAAAACACTGAAGGACTTTACAGAGGTCTTTCAGCTTTGACCACTGTACACCCGACAATTCCATGTCTTCCCTCAAACTGCCTGCCCATGTATCCTCCCACAAATGCATTACAGCCTGCCTCTGTTCGCACAGACTCTCAACCATGTGCAGGGTGGAGTTCCACCTTTTTGCAATGTCTATGATTAGGTGGTGCTTGGGGAGGTGGAACAATTGCTGCAGCTTCTGCATACGACTGGAGTGGACATTTGAGCGACGGATGTGCGAGCACAGTCTTCGCACCTTATGGAGCAGGGATGCTAACTCTGGATAATTATTAAGGAAGCACTGCACCACCAGGTTCAAAGTGTGAGCCAGGCAAGGTATGTATGTGAGTTTTGCATGGGCTATGTCTGCCACAAAATTACAGCCGTTATCAGTGACTACCTTGCCTGGCTCAAGGTGTAGAGTGCCCAGCCATGACTCAGTTTGTCGCTGCAAGTAGTCGGCCAGTACCTCTGCGGTGAGTCTGTTGTTGCCCAAAGTCATCATATTTAACACAGCCTGCTGAAGCTTATCACTAACTGTTCGATAGTGGGACACCTCGTGTGCAACACTGCCAGCTGCGGATGGAGTGCTCGTGCGACTGCGCTCTGTGGACGAGCTTTCGCTTATGGAGGAGGAGGGTCGAAAGCCTACAGCCAACTGTTTCCTATACCGTGAGCTAGGCAGCACTGTTCCAACGCCGCTGTCCCCTGTGGCGCCTGCATCCACCACATTATCCCAGTGCACAGTGATGGACACATAACGGCCCTGGCCATGCCTACTGGACCATGCATCTGCTGTGAGGTGCACCTTTTCACTCACTGATTGCTTGAGTGCATGGACAATGCGGTCTTTCACGTGCAGGTGGAGGGATGGGATGGCTTTTCAAGAAAAGAAGTGCCGACTGGGTAGGTTATAGCATGGGACTGCGTAGGCCTTGAGCTCGTGAAAAGCTTCGCTTTCAACCAAATGGTAGGGCATCATCTCTAATGAGATTAGTTTGGCAATGTAGGCGTTCAAACAAAGTGTAAACGGATGAGAGGATGAGTACTTTCTTGTCCTACTCAGAGTGTCTGGTAGGGTGAGTTGGACTAGAGAGCTGCATATGGGGGAAGTAGCAGTGGACCGGACGGAGTGAGAGGGGGTTGGTGATGGTATTGGTGGTGATGGCCTAGATTCAGTGTTGTGATGCAACACCATTGTGATTCCCTGAGTGCTTTAGCCTTGCGACGACACCTCAACATTTAGTGCTGGTGGTGTGCTTAATGGTGGCAGTGGTCTTACAGTGGGGGAAGCGATGGATCGTTGCTGGCTACCTTCAGTCGGAGCAGGTGCACATGTGCTACCTGAGGTTTTGTAGTCCGTCCACGCTTGCAAGTGCATGTTGATTAAATGTCTAAGCATGCAACTGGTATTCAAATTTCTGAGTTGTTTACCTCAGCTAAGGTCCTTCCGCACTTTTTACAGGTAACCTTTGCCTCATCAGTAGGATTTTGGACAAATATGTGCCACACTGCACTCTTCCTACTATGGTATACATTTTCTGGCCTTACACACTGTGCTAAGTTGACCGTCTGGCCAAGCTGTCCTGCAACTCTTTTAGTTTTTGGTCCACGTTTTTGGACAGCTACGGGCCTGCCAGATAACTGCTGCTGCGATGTCAATGCCTGCTGCGGATCCTTCTCCTTATCTGAACTATTGCCAGCGCCACCCTCCTCCCCCAATGGCTACCAATCCGGGTCAAGAACTGGGTCATCCATCACCTCCTCTTCAAAGTCATCTGCACCTTCCTCTTTACCTTCCTCTGTGTCACCGTGTAAGGTGGTATAGTATGCGGGAAGGGGCACCTGAGTTTCATCAGGGTCAGATTCTGGCTCAGTAGAGTGCGAAGGCAATGTAGTGCTCTGGGTCAATGTACCAGCAGAATCATCTAGCAGTGGCTGTGCATCAGTGCACTCCATGTCAGATTCATCTTGGACAGGGGAATTCAGGATTTGACTGGATAACCCAGGCATGGTATGTGAAAAGAGCTCCATAGAGTAATCTGAAGTGTGGGCTGCTGCATCCTTAACTTTTTGTGGGGGTGAAGGACACAAGGAAAGGTGTTTTTCCTGACCAAAACGCTGCACTGATGACTCCGTGCTTGCAGGTTTTGAACGTTCAGGAGAGGAGGCAATAGAGCTGGTGGCTGTTTCGGCAATGTACGCCAAAACCTGTTCCTGATGCTCCGACTTTAAAAGCGGTTTTCCTACTCCAAGAAAAGGGAACCTTATAGGCCTTCTTGGGCCAGATGATGATGCAGGCTCAACACCTCCTTCCTTAGCTGCTATTGTGCTTTTGCCAGAACCAGCCAATGCACCACTACCATCATTGCCAGCTGCGCCCCCCTGCCCACGTCCGCGGCCTCTTCCACCATACTTCCTCATGTTTGGGAAAATGTACCAAAAATACCAGCAGAGAGATGGTACTGTATGAGGAGCGTCCAGCTGTGTAAGATGTATTAAAAAAAATTAAATCTAGGTATATATTTTGTTAGTTACAGACGCTTTCCCAGTATGTATCTGACCGTAATCCAACAAGCAGATATATGGAACTGTATCAGAAGTGTACAGCTGTATACTTTTTTGTGTAACTAACAATCTCTGCATATGTATTTACGGAGTGTCACACACACACGCTGACTCTCTATAGATGTGACTGTAATGCGAACGGCAGATATACAATACTGTTTGAGAATTGGACAGCTCTATACGGTGTCTGTATGGAAAATTGTCAATTTCCGTCTATTTTTATATGGAGTGATACACGCTGTCTCTGTATAGTTTTGACCGTGATCAAACAGCAGATATACAAAACTGTTTGAAAAGAGGACAGATCTATAAGGTGTAGGTCTGGAATAATGGAAAATCTCCTTGGTTTGCTTTTCCAGAGTCACACACAGATAGCTTGTATTTGTCCGTGATACCAGCTGGTACACGGTAGTGTGTGAGGAGCGTACACCGCTATATGGTGTCTGTATGGAAAATTGTCAATCTCCATCTATTTTTATACGGAGTGACACACGCTGTCTCTGTATAGTTTTGACCGTGATCAAACAGCAGATATACGAAAATGTTTGAAAAGCGGACAGCTCTATAAGGTGTTGGTCTGGAAAAATGGAAAATCTCCTCAGCTTATTTTTCCAGAGTCACACACAGATAGCTTGTATTTGTCCGTGATACCATCCAGTACACGGAAGTGTGTGAGGAGCGTACACCGCTATACGGTGTGTGAAAAAATGAACGCTCAGTAACTCACCAGAACAAAATAATAAAAGTTGGAGTGCTTTGAAAAAAGCAGTTTGAACAGCAGTGTGCACACAGCAATGCAGCTATAAGGTAGCCTTAAAAGACAGCCTAATCACCACCAGTGCTGCTGCACACAACAAAAATCCTCCCCTTTCACTACACACTAACTGCACAGTGAAAAGCGCTATCAGCAGAAGCAATTTTTTTTTCTTCTTCCCTGCCTAACACTCTCCCTTAATCAGAATCAGCAGCAGCACTTCTCCCTATTCTAAGATCGGCAGAAGTTAGATGGCAGTCAGCGGTCACGGCCTTTTATAGCCACTGTGACGCCACACAAAGCCAGCCAATCACTTCAATGCCCTTCTCTAACATAGTGGTGGCCGCTGCCCATGTCATCGCATTGCCCACAGTGTGCGTCCTCCATCATTGGCTGAGAAAAGGCGCTGGAAGCAATATTTGAAACGCGACTTTGGCGCTCGGCTCGGCAACCTCATGGCCGACCTCACGATATAGTCGGGTTTCGATCGGCGAAACCCGACTTTAGCTAAAGTCTGTGATTTTTTAATTTGACCAACCCATTTCGCTCATCTCTAGTCACAATCACAGGAGGAAAATCCTTGAAAAATTCTTGCAACAGACTCCACCAATGGGACAGCAGTGGGCTTGTGTTATGGAAATTCTTTATATAGACCCAGTTTACAGCTGAATTCTTCACATTTGCTTGGATTTTCTCTTGACAACATGGATCTGCGCTGGAAGAGTTTTCACTTCAACTTGGATCCGGACATCAGGATGGCTCAGGCTTATGCAGTTGCTTGCCATCAACAAAGGGAGAGAGAGAGAGACAGCGAAGACGGCAGCGTCGGCGATTGTGGATACATCCGATTATTGAACTCCAAGAGAGCCGTGGAGTGTACCACACCCTCTACAGCGTGCTCCAGGCAAACCTGGATAAATTTACTTATTACACACGGATGTTCCAACAAACCTTCAGGTATTTGCTTGGTCGTGTCCAAGATGCCATCTGGAAACAGGACACACAGCTTCGTCGTGCGATTCCTCCCGAGGAACGGCTCCTGGTCACATTGCGGTACGTAGTATTGCAAAAACAATGCCTGCATAGTTTTCTTTGTTCTCACATGGACTATTCCAAAGCTGGCAGAATTATTGCTCTGCCATGTAGTTAACCAAAAGCTGCAGTATTTTTTTATGCCATGTAGTAAAGAAAAGCCTGCATATATATTTGTATGCCTTTGTTTTTTTCTTGTATGTTTTTTTTGTTGTTGTAAACAATCCATATACACAAATATTAATTTTTGTTGTTTCTCGGTTCCACAGATTCCTGGCTACTGGCAAGAGCCTTTCTTCACTGCACTTCCAGTACTGTACTGGAATATCAACCTTGTCTGGAATAGTTGCAGACATCTGCTGGGCGTTGTGGGACGTTCTCTGTCCCAAATTTATGCCCCTGCCCACCGTGGAAAAGTGGTTTGAAATTGCTGAAAGACTCTGGACAGTCTGCAATTTCCCTAACTGTTTGGGTGCCATTGATGGGAAACACATCTGTATTATACAACCAAAAAGAACAGGCTCTGAGTACTAAAACTATAAAAAGTACTTTTCTACAGTACTCATGGCCATTTCGGATGCAGACTGTATGTTTGTTGCAGTGGACATTGGGGCATTTGGCCGTGGGAATGACTACCCGGCTTTTAAGAACTCTGACATGGGCCGGAGGTTAGTATGGCAACCAGTTCAATTTCCCCTGGCCACGGCCTCTTCCCAACGCCGAAGGTCCGCCACAGCCCTTTGTAATAGTTGGGGATGAGACATTCCACATGTGCCAAAACCTGCTCAAGCCCTACTCCAGCTGGGACTTGGACCACACCAAAAGAATTTTTAATTACAGGCTGACCAGGGCCAGAAGAACTGTTGTTGTTGTTAAAGTGGCGCTCTTTCGCCCAGGGCACATGAAAACCTGCAGCCAGCCCTCCCCCCCACAACTTTAGCCAAATAACCCCCATTTTTCAGTGCGTAACTTGTATTATGAAGTTAATTAAGGTTGACAAGCTTAAGTAAGAAGAATTGATGCTTTTGGCATTCAAATGGGCACTGTAGGTGTGTTTCCTGTCCTCCTCTCACTGCCGACTTTTATTCCCCATTGACTTACATTGGGTTTCGTGTTTCGGGACGACCCCGACTTTTCCCTATAATCGGACGATCTTGCTCGACCCGACTTTTGGAAAAGTCGGGTTTCACGAAACGAAACGCGACCCTAAAAAACCAAAAGTCGCTCAACTCTAGTGCCCACTACGGCTTGTGGGAGAACCAGCACCGCTGCTGTGTGCTGGGAAAGCCTCAAACAAATGGTTTACCAAAGTTGCTTGTTTGTTAGCCAATATTATCTCTACGTTCTCCTGTGGCATGATGTTGGGTAATTTGCCTTTGTAGCGTGGATCAAGGATACTGGCCAGCCAGTAGTCATCATCCTTCATCATTTTGGCAATGCGCGGGTCCCTTTTTAGGATCCGCAAGGCATAATCGCACATGTGGGCCAATGTTCCAGGTGTCAATAATGCGCTGCCACTCCTGGGTGGAGGAGCACTTTCTGACAAATCCACATCTCTACAATCACGCACAAACACTGTACCTGACCTTGGAATGCCAACATATTCTCTTGCCCCCTGAGAAGCATTCTGCTGCCCAAAGTAATCATCCTCCTCCTCCTCCTCTTCCTCTTCTTCCTCCACCTCGTCCAGGACAGTTCCCTGACCAGACAATGGCTGACTGTCAGCAAGGCTTCCCTCCTCCTCCTCCTCCTGTTCCACATACGCTGCAGACGCCAGATCCTTAATGTGCGTCAAACTTTGCATGAGCAGACGCATAAGTGGAATGCTCATGCTTATGATGGCATCGTCTGCGCTTACGAGCCGTGTGCATTCCTCAAAACACTGAAGGACTTTACAGAGGTCTTTCAGCTTTGACCACTGTACACCCGACAATTCCATGTCTTCCCTCAAACTGCCTGCCCATGTATCCTCCCACAAATGCATTACAGCCTGCCTCTGTTCGCACAGACTCTCAACCATGTGCAGGGTGGAGTTCCACCTTTTTGCAATGTCTATGATTAGGTGGTGCTTGGGGAGGTGGAGCAATTGCTGCAGCTTCTGCATACGACTGGAGTGGACATTTGAGCGACGGATGTGCGAGCACAGTCTTCGCACCTTATGGAGCAGGGATGCTAACTCTGGATAATTATTAAGGAAGCACTGCACCACCAGGTTCAAAGTGTGAGCCAGGCAAGGTATGTATGTGAGTTTTGCATGGGCTATGTCTGCCACAAAATTACAGCCGTTATCAGTGACTACCTTGCCTGGCTCAAGGTGTAGAGTGCCCAGCCATGACTCAGTTTGTCGCTGCAAGTAGTCGGCCAGTACCTCTGCGGTGAGTCTGTTGTTGCCCAAAGTCATCATATTTAACACAGCCTGCTGAAGCTTATCACTAACTGTTCGATAGTGGGACACCTCGTGTGCAACACTGCCAGCTGCGGATGGAGTGCTCGTGCGACTGCGCTCTGTGGACGAGCTTTCGCTTATGGAGGAGGAGGGTCGAAAGCCTACAGCCAACTGTTTCCTATACCGTGGGCTAGGCAGCACTGTTCCAACGCCACTGTCCCCTGTGGCGCCTGCATCCACTACATTATCCCAGTGAACAGTGATGGACACATAACGGCCCTGGCCATGCCTACTGGACCATGCATCTGCTGTGAGGTGCACCTTTTCACTCACTGATTGCTTGAGTGCATGGACAATGCGGTCTTTCACGTGCAGGTGGAGGGATGGGATGGCTTTTCAAGAAAAGAAGTGCCGACTGGGTAGGTTATAGCATGGGACTGCATAGGCCTTGAGCTCGTGAAAAGCTTCGCTTTCAACCAAACGGTAGGGCATCATCTCTAATGAGATTAGTTTGGCAATGTAGGCATTCAAACAAAGTGTAAACGGATGAGAGGATGAGTACTTTCTTGTCCTACTCAGAGTGTCTGGTAGGGTGAGTTGGACTAGAGAGCTGCATATGGGGGAAGTAGCAGTGGACCGGACGGAGTGAGAGGGGGTTGGTGATGGTATTGGTGGTGATGGCCTAGATTCAGTGTTGTGATGCAATACCATTGTGATTCCCTGAGTGCTTTGGCCTTGCGACGACACCTCAACATTTAGTGCTGGTGGTGTGCTTAATGGTGGCAGTGGTCTTACAGTGGGGGAAGCGATGGATCGTTGCTGGCTACCTTCAGTCGGAGCAGGTGCACATGTGCTACCTGAGGTTTTGTAGTCCGTCCACGCTTGCAAGTGCATGTTGATTAAATGTCTAAGCATGCAACTGGTATTCAAATTTCTGAGTTGTTTACCTCAGCTAAGGTCCTTCCGCACTTTTTACAGGTAACCTTTGCCTCATCAGTAGGATTTTGGACAAATATGTGCCACACTGCACTCTTCCTACTATGGTATACATTTTCTGGCCTTACACACTGTGCTAAGTTGACCGTCTGGCCAAGCTGTCCTGCAACTCTTTTAGTTTTTGGTCCACGTTTTTGGACAGCTACGGGCCTGCCAGATAACTGCTGCTGCGATGTCAATGCCTGCTGCGGATCCTTCTCCTTATCTGAACTATTGCCAGCGCCACCCTCCTCCCCCAATGGCTACCAATCCGGGTCAAGAACTGGGTCATCCATCACCTCCTCTTCAAAGTCATCTGCACCTTCCTCTTTACCTTCCTCTGTGTCACCGTGTAAGGTGGTATAGTATGCGGGAAGGGGCACCTGAGTTTCATCAGGGTCAGATTCTGGCCCAGTAGAGTGCGAAGGCAATGTAGTGCTCTGGGTCAATGTACCAGCAGAATCATCTAGCAGTGGCTGTGCATCAGTGCACTCCATGTCAGATTCATCTTGGACTGGGGAATTCAGGATTTGACTGGATAACCCAGGCATGGTATGTGAAAAGAGCTCCATAGAGTAATCTGAAGTGTGGGCTGCTGCATCCTTAACTTTTTGTGGGGGTGAAGGACACAAGGAAAGGTGTTTTTCCTGACCAGAACGCTGCACTGATGACTCCGTGCTTGCAGGTTTCGAACGTTCAGGAGAGGAGGCAATAGAGCTGGTGGCTGTTTCGGCAATGTACGCCAAAACCTGTTCCAGATGCTCCGACTTTAAAAGCGGTTTTCCTACTCCAAGAAAAGGGAACCTTATAGGCCTTCTTGGGCCAGATGATGATGCAGGCTCAACACCTCCTTCCTTAGCTGCTATTGTGCTTTTGCCAGAACCAGCCAATGCACCACCACCATCATTACCAGTTGCGCCCCCCTGCCCACGTCCGCGGCCTCTTCCACCATACTTCCTCATGTTTGGGAAAATGTACCAAAAATACCAGCAGAGAGATGGTACTGTATGAGGAGCGTCCAGCTGTGTAAGATGTATTAAAAAAAATTAAATCTAGGTATATATTTTGTTAGTTACAGACGCTTTCCCAGTATGTATCTGACCGTAATCCAACAAGCAGATATATGGAACTGTATCAGAAGTGTACAGCTGTATACTTTTTTGTGTAACTAACAATCTCTGCATATGTATTTACGGAGTGTCACACACACACGCTGACTCTCTATAGATGTGACTGTAATGCGAACGGCAGATATACAATACTGTTTGAGAATTGGACAGCTCTATACGGTGTCTGTATGGAAAATTGTCAATTTCCGTCTATTTTTATATGGAGTGATTCACGCTGTCTCTGTATAGTTTTGACCGTGATCAAACAGCAGATATACAAAACTGTTTGAAAAGAGGACAGATCTATAAGGTGTAGGTCTGGAATAATGGAAAATCTCCTTGGTTTGCTTTTCCAGAGTCACACACAGATAGCTTGTATTTGTCCGTGATACCAGCTGGTACACAGTAGTGTGTGAGGAGCGTACACCGCTATATGGTGTCTGTATGGAAAATTGTCAATCTCCATCTACAGTCATATGTAAACGTTTGTGCACCCCTATTAATGTTAACCTTTTTTCTTTATAACAATTTTGGTTTTTGCAACAGGTATTTCAGTTTCATATATCTAATAACTGATGGACTCAGTTATATTTCTGGATTCAAATGAGGTTTATTGTACTAACAGAAAATGTGCAATCTGCATTTAAACAAAATTTGACCGGTGCAAAAGTATGGGCACCCTTATCATTTTCTTGATTTGAACACTCCTAACTACTTTTTACTGACTTCCTGAAGCACTAAATTGGTTTTGTAACCTCATTGAGCTTTGAACTTCATAGCCAGGTGTATCAAATCATGAGAAAAGGTATTTAAAGTGGCCACTTGCAAGTAGTTCTCCTATTTGATTCTCCTATGAAGAGTGGCATCATGGGCTCCTCAAAACAACTCTCAAATGATCTGAAAACCAAGATTATTCAACATAGCTTTTCAGGGGGAAGGATACAAAAAGTTGTCTCAGAGATTTAACCTGTCAGTTTCCACTGTGAGGAATATAGTAAGGAAATGGAAGAACACAGGTACAGTTCTTGTTAAGCCCAGAAGTGGCAGGCCAAGAAAAATATCAGAAAGGCAGAGAAGAAGAATGGTGAGAACAGTCAAGGACAATCCACAGACCACCTCTAAAGACCTGCAGCATCATCTTGCTGCAGATGGTGTCACTGTGCATCGGTCAACAATACAGCGCACTTTGCACAAGGAGAAGCTGTATGGGAGAGTGATGCGAAAGAAGCCGTTTCTGCAAGCACGCCACAAACAGAGTCGCCTGAGGTATGCAAAAGCACATTTGGACAAGCCAGTTACATTTTGGAAGACGGTCCTGTGAACTGATGAAACAAAGATTGAGTTGTTTGGTCATACAAAAAGGCGTTATGCATGCGCTGTATTGTTGACCGATGCACAGTGACACCATCTGCAGCAAGATGATGCTGCAGGTCTTTGGAGGTGGTCTGTGGATTGTCCTTGACTGTTCTCACCATTCTTCTTCTCTGCCTTTCTGATATTTTTCTTGGCCTGCCACTTCTGGGCTTAACAAGAACTGTACCTGTGTTCTTCCATTTCCTTACTATGTTCCTCACAGTGGAAACTGACTGGTTAAATCTCTGAGACAACTTTTTGTATCCTTCACCTGAAAAGCTATGTTGAATAATCTTTGTTTTCAGATCATTTGAGAGTTGTTTTGAGGAGCCCATGATGCCACTCTTCATAGGAGAATCAAATAGGAGAACTACTTGCAAGTGGCCACTTTAAATACCTTTTCTCATGATTTGATACACCTGGCTATGAAGTTCAAAGCTCAATGAGGTTACACAACCAATTTAGTGCTTCAGGAAGTCAGTAAAAAGTAGTTAGGAGTGTTCAAATCAAGAAAATGATAAGGGTGCCCATACTTTTGCACCGGTCAAATTTTGTTTAAATGCAGATTGCACATTTTCTGTTAGTACAATAAACCTCATTTGAATCCAGAAATATAACTGAGTCCATCAGTTATTAGACATATGAAACTGAAATACCTGTTGCAAAAACCAAAATTGTTATAAAGAAAAAAGGTTAACATTAATAGGGGTGCCCAAACTTTTACATATGACTGTATTTTTATATGGAGTGACACACGCTGTCTCTGTATAGTTTTGACCGTGATCAAACAGCAGATATACGAAAATGTTTGAAAAGTGGACAGCTCTATAAGGTGTAGGTCTGGAAAAATGGAAAATCTCCTCAGCTTATTTTTCCAGAGTCACACACAGATAGCTTGTATTTGTCCGTGATACCATCCAGTACACGGAAGTGTGTGAGGAGCGTACACCGCTATACGGTGTGTGAAAAAATGTACGCTCAGTAACTCACCAGAACAAAATAATAAAAGTTGGAGTGCTTTGAAAAAAGCAGTTTGAACAGCAGTGTGCACACAGCAATGCAGCTATAAGGTAGCCTTAAAAGGCAGCCTAATCACCACCAGTGCTGCTGCACACAACAAAAATCCTCCCCTTTCACTACACACTAACTGCACAGTGAAAAGCGCTATCAGCAGAAGCAATTTTTTTTTTCTTCTTCCCTGCCTAACACTCTCCCTTAATCAGAATCAGCAGCAGCACCTCTCCCTATTCTAAGATCGGCAGAAGTTAGATGGCAGTCGGCGGTCACGGCCTTTTATAGCCACTGTGACGCCACACAAAGCCAGCCAATCACTTCAATGCCCTTCTCTAACATAGTGGTGGCCGCTGCCCATGTCATCGCATTGCCCACAGTGTGCGTCCTCCATCATTGGCTGAGAAAAGGCGCTGGAAGCAATATTTGAAACGTGACTTTGGCGCTCGGCTCGGCAACCTCATGGCCGACCTCACGATATAGTCGGGTTTCGATCGGCGAAACCCGACTTTAGCTAAAGTCAGTGATTTTTTAATTTGACCAACCCATTTCGCTCATCTCTAGTCACAATCACAGGAGGAAAATCCTTGAAAAATTCTTGCAACAGACTCCACCAATGGGACAGCAGTGGGCTTGTGTTATGGAAATTCTTTATATAGACCCAGTTTACAGCTGAATTCTTCACATTTGCTTGGATTTTCTCTTGACAACATGGATCTGCGCTGGAAGAGTTTTCACTTCAACTTGGATCTGGACATCAGGATGGCTCAGGCTTATGCAGTTGCTTGCCATCAACAAAGGGAGAGAGAGAGAGACAGCGAAGACGGCAGCGTCGGCGATTGTGGATACATCCGATTATTGAACTCCAAGAGAGCCGTGGAGTGTACCACACCCTCTACAGCGTGCTCCAGGCAAACCTGGATAAATTTACTTATTACACACGGATGTTCCAACAAACCTTCAGGTATTTGCTTGGTCGTGTCCAAGATGCCATCTGGAAACAGGACACACAGCTTCGTCGTGCGATTCCTCCCGAGGAACGGCTCCTGGTCACATTGCGGTACGTAGTATTGCAAAAACAATGCCTGCATAGTTTTCTTTGTTCTCACATGGACTATTCCAAAGCTGGCAGAATTATTGCTCCGCCATGTAGTTAACCAAAAGCTGCAGTATTTTTTTATGCCATGTAGTAAAGAAAAGCCTGCATATATATTTGAATGCCTTTGTTTTTTTCTTGTGTTATGTTTTTTTTGTTGTTGTAAACAATCCATATACACAAATATTAATTTTTGTTGTTTCTCGGTTTCACAGATTCCTGGCTACTGGCAAGAGCCTTTCTTCACTGCACTTCCAGTACTGTACTGGAATATCAACCTTGTCTGGAATAGTTGCAGACATCTGCTGGGCGTTGTGGGACATTCTCTGTCCCAAATTTATGCCCCTGCCCACCGTGGAAAAGTGGTTTGAAATTGCTGAAAGACTCTGGACAGTCTGCAATTTCCCTAACTGTTTGCGTGCCATTTATGGGAAACACATCTTTATTATACAACCAAAAAGAACAGGCTCTGAGTACTAAAACTATAAAAAGTACTTTTCTACAGTACTCATGGCCATTTCGGATGCAGACTGTATGTTTGTTGCAGTGGACATTGGGGCATTTGGCCGTGGGAATGACTACCCGGCTTTTAAGAACTCTGACATGGGCCGGAGGTTGTATGGCAACCAGTTCAATTTCCCCATGCCACGGCCTCTTCCCAACACCGAAGGTCCGCCACAGCCCTTTGTAATAGTTGGGGATGAGACATTCCACATGTGCCAAAACCTGCTCAAGCCCTACTCCAGCTGGGACTTGGACCACACCAAAAGAATTTTTAATTACAGGCTGACCAGGGCCAGAAGAACTGTTGAGTGTGCCTTTGGTATACTTGTCTCCAGATGGCGCATTCTCAGCACAGCCATTAATGTGAAACTGGAAACAGTGGATGAGGTGGTGAATGCCTGTGTGGTTCTAAAAAAACGCGTTCCATGAGTGAAAAACCGCTTTCCACTCTGTCGGACAGCAACTTTAGTCTGGCATGAAAGACCTCGTTCAAGTGCATGAACTCGGGCAAGACAGGCATGTTCGAGGTCCTCTTCCGCTGGTGGGCAGTGCCCGCATAACCAGTGGCAGAGACCTGGGACAGGGAAACACCTGATGGACCAGCTTCCTGGTCACCAGCTGTCCATGTTGCTGACCTGCAAGTTGCGTCCTGGCTGTCGGATGGCTGGGACGGGTCTGAGGTCTATCGATGAAGAACCGCTCCCGGGACAGGCTGCAGGGTGCTGCTCCAGGTGCTGTGGAAAGAAAAGTAAAACATTACTATCATGCATTTACTAGAAGCATCAGCTGTGGAATAGAAAAGCACAGGTTATTAAAAAAAATATATAATAAAAAAAAATACTTACGATCTAGTGGCAAGGACTGGTCTCAGGAAAGCCAACTCGCGGTGATAGCGGTACTTTGTTCTGGTCATTTCTGCTGAACCACTGCGAACCTGTCCTTCAGCACGAACATCAGTGTTTAAGCGGTTCTTCATTGAGCGCCAACGTGTGCGGACTTTGTTCACTGTAGAAAAAACAAAGAAAAAGAGTTATACAATGCACTGATGGCAACATCTGTATCATCTCACACACCTGAGTGAACGTGGCAAACATTCAATGCGGCATCACAAAAGAATTCAATACACAATTCATCCACTGTTGATCCTGAGGTCACCGGTGTGTTTACTGCAAGAATATATCTTGCAAGAAACACACCAGTATCACCAACATCAAGAGTGAAAGCATGATCAATACAGCATTACAGTACACAATGCATTCACTGTTGATCCTCAAGACACTGGTGTGTTAACTGCAAGAATATATCTTGCAACAAACACACCAGTATCACCAGCATCAAGAGTGAAAGCATGATCAATACAGCATTACAATACACAATGCATTCACTGTTGATCCTCATGACACTGGTGTGTTTACTGCAAGAATATTTCTTGCAAGAAACACACCAGTATCACCAGCATCAAGAGTGAAAGCATGATCAATACAGCATTACAATATACAATGCAGTCAGTGTTGTTCCTGAGGACACTGTTATGTTCCCTGATAAAATATATCTATCAGGAAACACAACAGAATCCTCAGGAACAAGAGTCAATGCGGTATCAAACAGCAGGGAAATACTTACTAAACCCATTTTTTGAAGCTGCAGAGGCGCTGTCCCAGCCCTCCACCAACGCTGCGGCCACCTCAATCCAGAGCTGCCAGGTCACCACAATGTCTTTGTACTGCTGGTCACGGCTGTCCCACAACGGGACACGCTCCTGGACAAGGCATATCAGGTGCTCATTGTCGAGATAGATGTCTTCATCCCATTGTGGAACCTAGAGAAAAAAAATATATAATCTTGGAAATTGATGAGAATCACATTGAAAAAAAAGGAAACAGAAAATAAGAAAGATATAGAAGATGAAAAACAGGACAGAAAAAAAGAATAGAAAAAAAAATGTAAAAAAAAGGGACCTTCAAAGACTTGAAACTTACATTGCGTCTCCTCGCCGTGACTTGGCTAGACTGCTCCAGCTGTTCCACCTCACTTGCCGGTTCCAATGCTGAGGTCTGTAAAAGAACATAAATTATTACCCATTTGTAGAGGCAGCTATACTTACACAAAGGCAGCAAAATCCTCACCTCCCTGTCAGCTTGGGCCAGTTCTTCTTGGGATGGCAAATATTCGGATCCAGAAGACATGCTGGAATAAAAAAAAACAATAGTGCATAATATATTTTTAAGGACAGGCACATATATAGATTTTATAATACTCACATTTTAGCTGCTGAATCTGTAATCCATACTTGAGTCTTGTCTCTTGCAGGGTGGGTGTATTGTCTCTTGCAGGGCTTCTTATCTCTTGAAGACTGTCTGTAGAGTGTGGTCTGGCACTACAGACCCCTTTTTTTATGTACACTCCTCCAAAACAATGTTGCTTGTTTAGGGGGTGGATTAAACAAGTGTCGAGACATTGTTTACTCTGAAATCACGCGCGCTCAAAAAGCGCTGACATGCGCACTTCACAGCACACGTCAGCGACCCCATAGACTCTAATGCTATTTTTTGCGCATTGATTTTTTAACGATGTTGGGCGGAACAAAAAATGCAACATGTAGCGTCCGGCGCGTCTGGTCACACACCTGGAAAATGCGCAGCCCATGAAAATGTTGAGGCACACGTGCAATTGCTAGACACTGCGCCCGCCATTTTAAAGATAGGGGACAATTGCGCGTGCGACCAATAGCGAACAATTCACTTCGCGATAAAAAGCTAGTGTGAAACCAGCCTAATATCGTGACTATTGGTCACATAAATAATTATTTGGGGAATTTGTGCAATATATGCATATGAATGTTTTTGCACCTTATACTGTTATGATTGAGTAACCGTATGAGGCAAAAACAGAAATGCTAGCTAAGTCCTGAAAACCAGAGAAGTTGGAAACTATCAGATTGCAGACCCCTGAACCTATCAACACAACTAGCAGTAGCTGTGGGGGGTTCCTACGATGACCTAGACCCCTCGATCACAGCCAGAGAGATACATAGGCCTAAAGAAGGAAAGGGGAAATCTAACTGCCCCAGAGCAGACCCCAAAGCAATAGGCAGCCCCCCACATATAATGACGGGGAAGCAAGATGAAAACACTTACACAGACAGAAAGATAGGCTGAGCAAAGACGGGGGCCCAAAAACTACCTAGATAGGAACGGATAGGAAGGCTGCTGTCTGCAATCTGCCAAAACCCTATCAGAGACAAAAGCCAACAAGCTGATATAAAAATGGCCCTGAAGCAACTAAGCTTCAAAAACTAAATCAGCACTCAGGTACTTTCAGAAGACAGAGCTAATGGAACACTGCACACTCCAGCAGGGAGTGGCAGAATCCTAAAAGCAAGAAAAACAAAAAACAAATCTTAGATGCAAAAAGGCAAAAGAGAAAACTTAGCTTTAGGAGAGCAGGAATCAGACTGGTGTCCAAGAGTCCACAGAGAAATCACCCGCAGGGCAGAAAGGGCATAGGCTGCCTTAAATCCAGTCAGAGACTCCACTCAGCCAATCGTCTTCATTAGTCCCAGGTGCCTGATAATCAGGCTCACTACCTTCCTTCACTAGAATAGGGAGTTCACCAGGCCTCAGTGACGGAGGGGAAAATGAACTCACAACATTATACCATTCATTTGAAGATACTCAGTACATCTCTATGAACTTTTCACCTTGGATTTTTTCTGAATCATTGTGTCTGCTGTTTGACTCTCTTCAATAGAGTTGAGCGACTTTTGGTTTTTTAGGGTCGCGTTTCGTTTCGTGAAACCCGACTTTTCCAAAAGTCGGGTCGAGCAAGATCGTCCGATTATAGGGAAAAGTCGGGGTCGTCCCGAAACACGAAACCCAATGTAAGTCAATGGGGAATAAAAGTCGGCAGTGAGAGGAGGACAGGAAACACACCAGCAGTGCCCATTTGAATGCCAAAAGCATCAATTCTTCTTACTTAAGCTTGTCAACTTTAATTAACTTCATAATACAAGTTACGCACTGAAAAATGGGGGTTATTTGGCTACAGACTGTGGGGGGGAGGGCTGGCTCCAGGTTTTCATGTGCCCTGGGCGAAAGAGCGCCCCTTTAACACATACCACAACTCATCATGCTCCGATACGGCAGAGAAATAGCGGTATAGTACAATGAAAAATACCTCACTTTTTACATCTCATGACGAGGCCCATCTATTTCTCCATACAGAATCATTGGTCCCATATAATGTTTGAAACAGTATATGATGAGCTCCACATAATGCTACAGTATATGTTGGTCCCCATGGATGAAGCTCTACTGTCTTATGGGCCCAAATAATGCTCCAAACATAATGGGCCCCATTTCTAATGCTCTAGTGTACAATGGGCCCTGTAAATGCTGCTCCAGTGTCTGATGTCCACCTTTGGAATGTTCCAGTGTATGGTGGGCCCCATCTATCATTCTCAGACGGTGTTAGGCCTAGTATGGATTGCACGTGATTGCACAAATGTGAGAAAGGGTACTGTATCCCCAGATAACATGTATGGATAGTGTACACATTCAAAATATATGTCTATACATCAGGAGGCAGGCTCAGACGGTGTTAGTCCCAGTATGGATTGCACAAAGGTTAGAAAGGGTACCGTATCCCCAGATAACATGTATGGATAGCGTACACATTCAAAATATATGTCTCAGGAGGCAGGCTCAGACGGTGTTAGGCCCAGTATGGATTGCACGTGATTGCACAAAGGTTAGAAAGGGTACCGTATCCCCAGATAACATGTATGGATAGCGTACACATTCAAAATATATGTCTCAGGAGGCAGGCTCAGACGGTGTTAGGCCCAGTATGGATTGCACGTGATTGCACAAAGGTTAGAAAGGGTACCGTTTCCCCGGATAACATGTATGGATAGCATACACATTCAAAATATATGTCTCAGGAGGCAGGCTCAGACGGTGTTAGGCCCAGTATGGATTGCACGTGATTGCACAAAGGTTAGAAAGGGTACCGTTTCCCCGGATAAAATGTATGGATAGCGTACACATTCAAAATATATGTCTCAGGAGGCAGGCTCAGACGGTGTTAGGCCCAGTATGGATTGCACGTGATTGCACAAAGGTTAGAAAGGGTACCGTATCCCCAGATAACATGTATGGATAGCGTACACATTCAAAATATATGTCTCAGGAGGCAGGCTCAGACGGTGTTAGGCCCAGTATGGATTGCACGTGATTGCACAAAGGTTAGAAAGGGTACCGTTTCCCCGGATAACATGTATGGATAGCGTACACATTCAAAATATATGTCTATACATCAGGAGGCAGGCTCAGACGGTGTCAGGCGCAGTATGGATTTGACGGCCCAGATTACACAGCGGAGGAGCAGGGAGAGGTAAAGATTGCAAATGCTGGGGCCCTGCCCAAGCAAGGGGGGCCCACTCGTGGGCGTCAGTACTGGCACTGGGCCCCTCATAGTACAGCGGTGTGTCTGACGGCGGGTGTGCACCACCACCGTCAGAGACACTTGATTGCACTATGAGGGACCCTGTGCCAGTGCCCGTGCCCAAGAGTCGGCCTACCCACCTGTCCAGGGCAACGGCACTCGCACGGTGTCGTGCGCTAGGTGGTGACCCCGGCCATGGGGGGGGAGGCAGCACAGTTAGGGAGTTTTAGAAAGTGGCATATGTTGATGTTGGACATTCAGCTGATGCAAAAGGCGAACTAGGTGAAGTACCAGGAAGAGGTGGACCAAAGCAAGCCATTTTTCTGTCACCCTATGTGTCATCAGGGGAAGGTGGGACAAAATCCTTGGAAACCCATGCATGGTTCATTTTAATGAAGGTTAGATCATCCACATTTTGGGTTGACAGACGGGTCCTTTTTTCTGTCAGGATTGATCCAGCTGCACTGAAGACTCTTTCCGATAGCACACTTGCAGCTGGGCAAGCGAGCTCCTGTAAGGCATATTGGGCCAATTCAGGCCAGGTGTCCAGTTTAGCGGCCCAATAGTCAAAGGGGAATGACCTGTGTGGGAGAACATCGATATGGGAGGAAAAGTAGTTTGTAACCATAGTTGACAACTGCTGTCTCCTGTCACTTTCCATCGATGCAGTATTACCAGTTGTGTGAGCGGTATTTGAAAAATCAGTAAACAACATTGTCATGAAACCCCTGTCTCCAACGCCACTTCTGCTGTGTGCACCACGAACACCTCTGCCAAGCTGCCCCCGGCCCGTACGGCTCGTGTGAGAACCATCACCGCTGCTGTGTGCTGGGAATGCCTCAAGCAACCGATTTACCAGAGTTGCTTGTTTATTAGCCAATATTAGGTCAAGGTTCTCCTGTGGCATGATGTTTTGTAATTTGCCTTTATAGCGTGGATCCAGGATGCTGGCCAACCAGTAGTCGTCATCGTTCATCATTTTGGCAATGCGGGGGTCCCTTTTTAGGATCCGCAAGGCATAATCTGACATGTGGGCCAATGTTTCCGGTGTCAATGATGCACTGCGAGTGCTGGGTGGAGGAGCACTTTCTGGCAAATCCACATCCCTCCAGTCACGCACAAACCCTGTACCAGACCTTGCCACGCGAACATTTTCACTTGCCCCACGAGATGCATCCTCCTCCCCTAAGTAATCATCCCCATCATCATCCTCCTCCTCCTCTTCTTCCTCCACCTCGTCCAGGAGAGGTCCCTGAGCAGACAATGGCTGAATGTCATCAAGGATTCCCTCCTCCTCTTCCTCCTCATCAACATTGGCTGCAGACGCCTGCTCCTTAAGGTGCGTCAAAGTTTGCATGAGCAGACGCATAAGTGGGATGCTCATGCTTAGGATGGCGTCGTCTGCGCTTACCAGCCGTGTGCATTCCTCAAAACACTGAAGGACTTTACAAAGGTCTTTCAGCTTCGACCACTGCACACCTGTCAACTCCATGTCTGCTCTCAAAGTGCCTGGCCGTGTATCCTCCCACAAATGCATTATGGCCTGCCTCTGCTCGCACAGCCACTCCACCATGTGCAGGGTGGAGTTCCACCTTGTTGCAATGTCGATAATGAGGCGGTGGTTGGGAAGGTGGAGCAATCACTGCAGCTTCTGCATACGAACGGAGTGTACAGGCGACCGGCGGATGTGCGCGCACAGTCTTCGCACCTTATGGAGCAGGGCTGTTAACTCCGGATAATTTTTGAGGAAGCACTGCACCACCAGGTTCAAGGTGTGAGCCAAGCAAGGTATGTGGCTGAGTTTTGAAAGGGCTATGGCTGCCACAAAATTACGGCCGTTATCACTAACTACCTTGCCTGCCTCAAGATGTACACTGCCCAGCCATGACTCAGTTTGTCGCTTCAAGTACTCGGCCAGCACCTCGGCGGTGTGTCTGTCGCCCAAACACATCATCTGCAACACAGCCTGCTGACGCTTTCCACTAGCTGCTCGATAGGGGGACACATCGTGTGCAACAGTGGCAGCTGCAGATGGAGTGCTCGTACGACTGCGCTCTGTGGACGAGCTTTCGCTTCTGGAGGAGGAGGAGGAGGAGGGTCGAACGCCTACAGCCAACTGTTTCCTATACCGTGGGCTAGGCAGCACTGTCCCACCACCGCTGTCCACTGTGGACCCTGCATCCACCACATTAACCCAGTGTGCAGTAATGGACACGTAACGGCCCTGGCCATGCCGACTGGACCATGCATCAGTTGTGAGGTGCACCTTTCCGCTCACTGACTGCTTGAGTGCATGGACAATGCGGTCTTTCACATGATGGTGGAGGGCTGGGATGGCTTTGCGAGAGAAGAAGTGGCGACTGGGTAGGTCATAGCGTGGTACTGCATAGGCCATGAGTTCGCGGAAAGCTGTGCTTTCCACCAACCGAAAGGGCATCATCTCAAACGAGATTAGTTTGGCAATGTGGGCGTTCAAACCCAGTGTACGCGGATGAGAGACTGAGTACTTTCTTGACCTACTCATAGTGTCTGGGAGGGTGAGCTGGACTTGAGAGCTGCATATGGTGGAAGTAGCGGTGGACAGGGCGGACTGAGAGAGGGTTGATGATGGTGATGGAGTTGGTGTTCTTTCTGATGTCCTAGATTCAGTCTTTCGTTGATATAACAGTGGGATTCCCTGACTGCTGTGGTCTTGCAACGACACCTCAACATTTGCTGCTGTGCTAACCGGTGGGCTTACAGTGGGGGAAACAATGTAGCGTTGCTGACTACCTTCGTTGTGATCAGTTGCACATGTGGCACTTGAGGTTTGGTGTTGTGTCCACGCTTGCAAGTGCATGCTGGTTAAATGTCTAAGCATGCAACTGGTATTCAAATTTTTCAGATTTTTCCCTCGGCTAAATGTCTTTGCGCACTTCTTACAGATAACCTTGGCCTGATCATGAGGATTTTGTTCAAAAAAGTGCCACACTGCACTCTTCCTACTTTGGCAGACATTTTGCGGCCTAGCACGCTGTGATCTTTTGACCCTCTGAACAAGCTGTCCAGCAACTCTTTTGATGTTTGGAACCTGTCTTTGGAGTGCTCCGGGCCTGCCAGATAACAGCTGTTGCGATGTCGATGTCTGCTGTGGATGCTCCTCATCTGAGCTATTGGAAGCAGCACCCTCTTCCCCCAATGGATGCCAATCTGGGTCAACAACTGGGTCATCCATCACCTCCTCTTCTATGTCATGTGCACCTTCCTCTGTGTCACCGTGTATGGTGGTATAGTGTGCGGGAAAGGGCACCTGAGTCTCATCAGGGTCAGAATCTGGCTCTGTACACTGCGAGGACAATGTAGTGCTCTGAGTGAATGTACCAGCAGAATCATCCATCAGCGGCTGTGCATCAGTGCACTCCATGTCAGATTCATCTTGGCCTGGGTAATTCACCATTTCACTTGATAATCCAGGCATGGTATGTGAAAACAGCTCCATGGAGTAATCAGTAGTATGGCCTGCGTCATCCTTCAATCTTGGTTGGGGTGAAGGACACAAGGAAAGGTGTGGTTCATGAACATGAGCCTCCAATGACGACTCAGTGCTTTTACTTTTTACAACTGAAGAAGAGGAGGCGATAGAGCTGGAGGCTGAGTCAGCAATGTAACACAAAACTTTTTCCTGATGCTCTGGCTTTAAAAACGGTTTGCCAACTCCTAGAAAACTAAGCGTTCGAGGCCTTATGTAGCCAGACGATGACGCAGGGTCAGCACCTCCTGCATTCGGTCCTATTTTGCTCTTGCCACTACCATCAGATCCACCACCAACACCATCATTACCAGCTGCCAACCCCCGCCCAATTCCATGGCCTCTTTCACCAGCCTTCCTCATTTTTTGGTAGAAATGTAGACAAAATCCAACAAACTATATAGTAATGTAAAACAAGGTACAAGGTGTCTATAGGATAGGGGAGATTTTGAATTTCTGCAGACACTTGTGGACACTGGACACTTTTGGATTGTGTGAGGCCCACTGATATCTGAGCGCTATGTGACAGGCTCGATGGCACAGCTGTGACCAAAGTGACTAGAGGATAAGGGAGATTTTGAATCTCTGCACACACTTTTGGACACTGGATGGACACTTTTGGATTGTGTGAGGCCCACTGATATCTGAGCGCTATGTGACAGGCTCGATGGCACAGCTGTGACCAAAGTGACTAGAGGATAAGGGAGATTTTGAATCTCTGCACACACTTTTGGACACTGGATGGACACTTTTGGATAGTGTGAGGCCCACTGATATCTGAGCGCTATGTGACAGGCTCGATGGCACAACTGTGACCAAAGTCACTAGAGGATAAGGGAGATTTTGAATCTCTGCACACACTTTTGGACACTGGATGGACACTTTTGGATTGTGTGAGGCCCACTGATATCTGAGCGCTATGTGACAGGCTCGATGGCACAGCTGTGACCAAAGTGACTAGAGGATAAGGGAGATTTTGAATCTCTGCACACACTTTTGGACACTGGATGGACACTTTTGGATTGTGTGAGGTCCACTGATATCTGAGCGCTATGTGACAGGCTCGATGGCACAGCTGTGACAAAAGTGACTAGAGGATAAGGGAGATTGGATTGCTTTTAAAAAAGTAGTTTGCGGAGCAGTGGGTAAACAGCAATGCAGGAATGTCAGGAAGCCTTAGAAGGCAGCCCAACAACCAACACCACTGATACACCACTATATAGCCTCCCCTTGCACTGCACACACAGTGACTGGTGTGTTGTGCAGGCCAAATTGCTAGCAGCAGAAGCAGTTTTTTTTTCTTCTCAGCAGGACAAAAAAAAAAAATTTGGATTGCTTTTAAAAAAGCAGTTTGCGGAGCAGTGGGTAAACAGCAATGCAGGAATGTCAGGAAGCCTTAGAAGGCAGCCCAACAACCAACACCACTGATACACCACTATATAGCCTCCCCTTGCACTGCACACACAGTGACTGGTGTGTTGTGCAGGCCAAATCGCTAGCAGCAGAAGCAGTTTTTTTGTCTTCTTCCCTGCCTAACGCTCTCCCTACAGAATCAGCAGCAACCTCTCCCTATACTAAGATCGGCAGAAGTAAGATGGCGGTCGGCGTGCACGCCCTTTTATACCCCCTGTGACGCCCACCAAAGCAAGCCAATCACTTGCATGCCCTTCTGAAAGATGGTGATGACCCGTGCCTATGTCATCACATTGCCCACAGTGTCCGTGGATCCTGATTGGCTGAAAAAGAGCGCAAAACAAACTTTTGAAACGCGACTTTGGCGCGTAAGTCGCCGACCTCGTGGCCGACCTCATCCTAGGGTCGGGTTTCGTTTCATGAAACCCGACTTTGCCAAAAGTCGGCGACTTTTGAATTTTTTCGACCCGTTTCGCTCAACTCTACTCTTCATCTTCTTCACTTTAGGGCCTATTAGGGCTTATTATGGACAGTCTACATTGAGTGGGGGTGCCACTGCGCAGGTTCTAGGGTGCCAACCTCTGCAGCAAGGTAGGGTATCAATAGTTGGATATTGGGGATATCTTGCACTTTTCTATTTTCAGCCTAACAGCAGTAGTGTTTTTTTTATTTCCTTTTAGTTTGTTGTTGTTGTCTGTCTTTTTTAATATATTAATTAATAAAGGTTCATTTTTATTAAGATTTATTTTGCCATAGTGCTAAAGTCGGTGATTAGTTGTTTTGGTGGTAGCATATATATATTCCCCTTTCGGTGATCATTCAGTCTAACTTTCTGGGAGAGATAAACACTTTGTTCAATATCTTTCCTGTCGGCCGTCTACAACTTATACAGGCAGAGACCTCACAGTCACTGGTCATTTAACGCCTCCTGACAGTTTCCTTTCCAGGGATGACTTCCTGACTCAACTGCTGTTCCTACAACTTTCAGCATCTAGAAATATACCATTAGTTCACTCCCTTCTGGGCTCAAATCTGAGAACGTGGCCTATTTATAACTGGAAAGCTATTTTTCCTCTAATTAGAAACTATTGTTGTGTGGACAGATGAAATTAGGTAAAAAAAATTCCTAGTCTGATTAACTATTTCAATGCCACATGTGTTTATAAAACTCCAATTGGGAAATAAAGTGAAAAATACAGATAATAGCATACATATCATCAATACCGTACAGAATAGTGCAAACCTATGAGTGCTGCAAATCCTTTACCAATCACAAATATTTGGGTCATTCCATATCTCCAGAACTATTAGAGTCTGCACAATCATTTGATAACATAATTGGCATAAACAAAATTGAAATAAATAAAAAATAAAGTCCAGGTTTATGGGGAACGTTAATGAAGTCTTCCCAATTGTAAATCTGTATTCAGTAAGTATTCACAGGCTAATGAAACTCATGAATGGATTAGCAGTCTAAATTCGATTTGTGTCCCATAATAAAGACTTATATTCTGCAATCATATTCGCCTCTTTGGCTGCACTGAGACCTCAGCACATCGGACTGGCTAAGTATGACGGAATGGCATTGTAATCTAAGCAGACAAAATGTTCTCTGTGGACTGATGAACATGTTTTTAATTCAGCTCCCGATGAAAGGTTTTGTAGGCTGGAAAGAACAATGAAATGTGCAAGGCTGATAGTGACTTTATGCTGTTAGGAAAACCAATTGTTTGTTGGATTTTTTTCGAGTGTAAAGATAAGTCACCTTGCAATCCTTTCAGTGAAGACATCATTTGGTTCCGTTAAAACATCTCCCATTGTGATTTTAAAGAGACTCATTGTTCAAGTACTCCATGACAGATTATTTAGTTTCTTTGTACTATTCATCTGATGTATTGGCCGACAGATACTTGCGTGCAGAATTATTAGGCAAGTTGCATTTGAGAGGATTCTTTTTATTATTGAACAACAACTATGTTCTCAATCAACCCAGAAGACTCATAAATATCAAAGATTAATATTTTTGGAAGTTGGAGTGGGTTTTTTTTTTAGATTTAGCTATCTTAGGAGGATATCTGTTTTTTCAGGTAACTATTACTGTGCAGATTTATTAGGCAACTTAATAAAAACCAAATATATACCCATCTCACTTGTTTATTTTCACCAGGTAAACCAAGATAACACAAAATTTAGAAATCAACATTTGTGACATTCAAAAACAAAAAAAATGACAGTGACCATTATAGCCACCTTTCTTTACGATGACACTCAAAAGCCTTACATCCATAGATTCTGTCAGTTGCTTGATCTGTTTACGATCAACATTGCATGCAGCAGCCACCACAGCCTCCCTGACACTGTTCCGAGAGGTGTACTGTTTTCACTCCCTGTAGATCTCACATTTTATGAGGGACCACAGGTTCTCTATGGGGTTCAGATCAGGTGAACAAGGTGGCCATGTCATTGTTTTTTCTTCTTTTAGACCTTTACTGGGCAGCCTCACTGTGGAGTATTTGGATGCATGTGATGGAGCATTGTCCTGCATGAAAATCATGTTTTTCTTGAACGATACCAACTTCTTCCTGTACCACTGCTTGAAGAAGGTGTCTTCCAGAAACTGGCAGTAGGTCTGGGAGTTGAACTGGGAGGTCCCACAAGTTCATTTTTAATGATACCAGCCCATACCAGTACCCCACCTCCACCTTGCTAGCGTCTGAGTCAGAGTGGAACTCTCTGGCCTTTACTGATCCTGCCTTGGGCCCATCCATCTGGCCCATCAAGAGTCACTCTCATTTCATCAGTCCATAAAACCTTAGAAAAATCAATCTTAAGATATTTCTTGGCCCAGTCTTGCTGTTTTATCTTATGTTTCTTGTTCAAAGGTGGTCGTTTTCCAGTCTTCCTTATGTTGGCCATGTCCCTGAGTATGGCACACCTTGTGCTTTTTGATACTCCAGTAACGTTGCAGCTCTGAAATATGGCAAAACTGGTGGCAAATGGCATCTTGGCAGCTTCACGCTTGATTTTCCTCAATTCATGGGCAGTTATTTTGCGCCTTTTTTTTATCAACACGCTTCTTGCGACCCTGTTGGCTATTTGCCATGAAACGCTTGATTGTTCGGTGATCACGCTTCAAAAGTTTGCGCTCTCAAGACCGCTGTATCCCTCTGCAAGACATATCACAATTTTTGACTTTTCAGAGTCCGTCAAATCTCTCTTCAGACCCATTTTGCCAAAGGAAAGGAAGTTGCCTAATAATTAAGCACACCTTATATAGGGTGTTGATGTCGTTAGACCACACCCCTCCTCCATTACAGAGATGCAAATCACCTGATTTACATAATTGGCAGTTGGCTTTCAAGCCTATACAGCTTGGAGTAGGACAACATGTATAAAAAGGATGATGTGATCAAAATACTCATTTGCCTAATAATTCTGCACACATTGTATATTCTAGTTTTCCTGTTAGTGACTGCATATTGTAGTTCTTAATGGAACAGTGCTACTCAGGGGTAATGCTGTAATTCAGCATTGAAGCCATCAATCCATCAACAGACAGAAGATGACACTACACAGGTAGAAATCATTCCATTATTCTGGCATTTGCCAAATATTAATAATTATGGTAATCCTCATTGACCTAAAACGGTGAAGGTTTATTCTGATTTCATATCAGATATTGAGAAAAACAGACATACAGTATGTGTCTTTTTATATGTTGTATGTAAACTTCTGGTTTCAACTGTAGATACAATGTTTTGATTGCTTCTTATTAGAATTTGCTGTGTTGTTGCAGAGGCAGAAAACAAAAGCAGTTCTGGCATTTTTTTATTTTTTCTCTTGCTTCATCATTTACTTTTAGGGTTAATTTTTTTAAATTTTGACATATCACTTTTACAAAGTCAGTGATACCGAATGTGTATTTTTTTATTTCTTAATTTTTAATGGGGGAAAAGGAGGGTGATTTGAATGTTTATGGCTTTTTTTATATTTTTTAAATATTTTTGTTTTTGCTTTTTACTGTGTTTGTTAGTTCCTTTATGGTACTTGAACCTACGAACATCTGATCGTTTGTGCTACACACAGCAATGCCACATCATGGGTGCACCAAAGGCTTCATGGAACAGGACACTCCCCTAGCGGCGCTGTTAATGCTGCTGTCACACATTGACAGCAGCATTTAATAGATTAACCATGCAGGGCTGCCACTAGGAATTTTGGGGCCCCATACTGGCAACATTTTTGGAGTCCCCTTGAGACTCCGCCCAGGCTCCACCCCTCGAACTGTCCACAGCCCCACCAATCTCTCTTGGAAAAACTCCACTTCTCACCAATCACACATTAACTGTTCCCATCACCAGATCACACATATAACCAGTAGCCTTGGTTTTGGCCAAAAGATTTTTTAAGCCACCACCACGACACGGTAGACTCTTTTGGCCGGGACCTACTCTACTCTAACCTATTAAACATTTGTTAAAATATGCAATACAATTTAGGTATATTTTTAAATTTTTAAAATGACCAATAATATCACACACAAGGGACAAATACCACCGTACTAAGACCAGACACCATTTATCACCACATAGTGACCTATAATACCACAAACAAAGAACAAATACTGCCACACCATGTCCAGACAACATATTAAAACCATAGTGTCTGAATAATATCACAAACAAGGGACAAATATTGCCACATCATGACCAGACCACATATTACCACCACATGGTGACCAACAATACCACATACAAGGAACAAATACTACCACACCATGGCCAAACAACATATTACCACCACTTTGTGACTGAATACTACAATACTGATAAGTAATAAAAAAACACATTACTAATATCACCATATGTGCCATTATGCACAGGATATCTGTAATTAGTATGCAGTGTCAGTGTAAAGGTAATACAGTGATTACTGGTGACATTGTACACAGGACCGCTGTATATAGTATACAGTGTGTAGTGTCAGTCTAAGGGTAACACACTGACTCACCAGTGACACCTTGTCCCATTATCCTGCCCTATTTGTCCCATGATCCTGCCCCATCTGTACTATGACCCTGCCCCTTCTGTCTCATTATGCTGCCCCATCTGTCCCATTATCCTGTCCCATCTGTCTCCATCCTGTCCCATGAACCTGCACCATCTGTCTCCATCCTGCCCCATCTGTCTCCGTCCTGCCCAATCTGCCTCCATCCTGCCCCATATTCCTGCCCCAATCAGTCTCCATCTCACACGATGTCTCCAATAATGCCACCTGTGTCTCCAATCCTGCCCCCTGTTTATCCAATCCTACCCCATGTCTCCAATCCTGCCCCCATATCTCCCATCCTGCCCCCTGTGTCTCCAATTCTTCCCCATATCTTTCATCCTGCCCCTGTGTCTCCAATCATGCCCCCTGTGTCTCCAATCATGCCCTCTGTGTCTCCAATCATGCCACCTGTGTCTCCAATCATGCCCCCTGTGTCTCCAATCATGCCCCCTGTGTGTCCAATCATGCCTCCATATCTTTCATTCTGCCCTCTGTCTGCATTCTGCCCCATCTCTATTCCGCCCCCGGCAGGATGGACACTTGTCTCCATCCTGCCGGCTTGCCGCTTTAAAAAAAAATAAAATAAACCTTTCTCCTTACCTTATCTTCGGCAAACGATCTTAAAAGCGCGCACCCGCCGGCGAATGACAATGATGTCAGACGCTGCCGATGTGCGCGCTGACGTCAGCTGCCAGCCTCCAATTGGCTGGCAGCTTTAACTATTGCCATGCTGGCCCGGGCCCGCACGGCAATAGAGTGTAACTGAACCCTGCATCTCGGATGCAGGATTTAGTTATTGCACCGGCAAAATCCTGCCGCTGGGGCCCGATCAGCATAAGAGATGGGGCCCAATGCAGACCCCCTCTGCTGACCGGGCCCCATACACCAGTCAGGGCAGTAATCCCCTGATGGTGGCCCTGTAACCGTCATGGGCGGAGCACTACTCCACCCATGGTTGTAAGGGGCAGATGATTGTTGATTAAATTAACCTTCATCTGCTGGCAAAGATGTGGGCTTAGCGTGTTATCCTGGTAATCTGGATTTTATATCCAAAATTAATGGCATGTCCATATGTAAAGTTACTTTAATGCTGAATAAATCCTTACTTTTCTTGTAGAAATCCATTTTTCTTAGAGAAATCTATAGCTGAAATTGTATGCCTCCCTCTCAATTCCCATCACTGACTGACTCCTGTCTCTGATTGGCAAGTCACTCATGTTTCAGTCATCACATTGAAAAACCAAATGAAAGGATATTGTTGATGTAGTGGACATACTCTATAACGTAATGAAAAAATAGGTTGTCATAAGAAACAATGTTATATCCCATCACAAAATAACAATGTTTAATAGTGAATGTATCAATTACATTTCCATAGGCACTTCCGTCTCTGTAATATAAAACAATGGCCATTTAATGTATGCTCATAATTGTAATTATGGAGCGCTACAACTGTGTAAATCTTCACATGTTTAGTATATCTGTGAAAAGAATGATGAAACAGCAACCAACACTAAATTATGGGAATGCAAATATACATTGACTAGTTGTCACATTTAAAGGGGTTTGTCCAGCTGTGAAATACAAGTCTGCATTCACTGTATGTGTCTGCTGTGCGCGCACTGTAAGGATTCTCCAGTTCCAGCACCGGGAATGTGGACGGTTCAGCACGGGCACTTTCATGTGACCAAATAGGGTCAGCTTGACATGGTGGGATGGCTTTTACATTCTTTTTAATCAAAATTTTGTTAACTACAGTAAGTGCTATATTTTACTTTCATGCGCTAATGGGTATTTGCACTAATTTACACTAATTTGCTTATTATGTTTTTACCTTGGATTTTGTCTGTTTAATGGCCAGTGTGAACATGAGCCTACACGCTGCATGCACACCAACTTATATTCCAGTTAATCTCTAGGCTTTTGTTTCAGTTTTTTGCTCTTTGTACAAATAAAGGTGTGGCCATCCTTTTCTTTGAGCTGGACATTACATTCATGGCTGGCTATCCATTATCCGAGCTCAGTCCTTCTCATCTCGTATTCACATTTTACACCACTTGACAAATGGTAAGGTTTAAATACTAGAAATTAGGGCCATCCTGAATAGGGTAACCGTTGTCACGGTCAACGTGTGTCTGGACGCAGATGTTACCGCAAGGCGAACCCATAACACACGTGACCCTGGATACAGCGCCTCCAGTGGTGAATTTAAATAATAAGGGGGAGCCTGGGTAACATTAACAACGGGGGCCCTGCAATAGGGAATGGGGACGTGGAGACCTCCTGCACTCCCCTGAGCCAGTGTCCCTACACTCCTCACATTCCCTATACAGGCTCCGCACCTGTCGCCGCACGCGAACCTTAAACCCTTGCTCGCCCTGACCCTAAACCCTCACTAGGGAGTAGGTCGGTGCGGAGGCTAATCCCACCACTGCACTAACAACACATAAGGAAAGAAGACAATACAGGGGAAACACCACTTAGCTTTGCTCTGTTGCGTACGCTCCCAGCAACAGAGCCCCACCACCTGAGTGCGTCTTCTCCTCCACCCAGATCCATCACCATAACAGGATCCTTCACCATAGTGCAGCCTTGGAGCAGAGTCCATCACCAGTTGCAGCAGTCCAGTCACAGAGTCCCAAGGATGAGTCAGCCTCTGCCAAGAATCTAAGCATGCTTGAGTCCAGCTCTCGGCAACCAAGTCGAGCATGCCGAGTGCAACTCTCTCCATAGTCACCACTCCACCAAGCCATGCACGCACTTCCCGCCAACACCATAAACTGCGACTCCTCCACGCCATGCCAGCAATTCCTGCAGACACCATTAGCTGCCACTCTTCTCCTCTGGCTGACTGCGCAGGACTCCTCTTCAGCTCCATCCTTCCACCAGGCTCTCACAAGCTCAGAATCAATCAATGAATGAATATCACCAGCAGTGATTGCACACCCTGAGACTCATTTATAGAGCCCCACACCTGATTCATAATTACGTGCACATTAATCCTAAAGTGCGATACCACTAACCACCACCGGGGACATTCAAGTCACTTTGGCAACTTGCCAAAAGGAAAAAAAGTTCACTCTGTGCTTTTAAAACTGTCAGATCCACTTCAGATCATGACAATCGTGACATGGTGGGATGGTGTTTAAGTCTTTTTTATCAAAATCATATTAACTAGGTGCTCTATATTATTTTCATGCACTATTGCTATTTATTTATTTACTGCAGGGTATTTGCTTATTTTGTTTTTATTTTGTGCTTCAGACAACTATACATTTACTGGTTGTTTTTTTGTGTTCTATACAAATATACATTTATTGGTTGTTACTAAGTGTCAGCTACTAGGCCCAATTAGCTACTCCAAATCGTTTGTAAAAAAAACTGTGTTTTAGGCCGGGATCACACACAGAGAGATACGGCCAAGTCTCGCAGGTTAAAACCAAGCTCTGGCGCCGGCACTCCGGAGCGGAGCATGCGGCTGCATAGAAATAAATGGAGCCGCACGCTCTGCTCCCGTGTGCTGACAGCAGTGCCGGGTATTACCATGCGAGACTCGGCCGTATTCCTCGCATGTATGTTCCCCGCCTTAGAGACAAATCAGTAGGCCTGCTTTTTCCTTACAAATCGTTAGTAGTGATGTGCGAGCACTAAAATACTCAGGTGCTCGTTGCTCTTGTCGAGCAAATTGGAATGCTCGGGTGCTCGAGACGAGCAACAAGCCCAAGGTGAGTCTATGGGAAATTCAAGCATTTTTCCAGCGGCCCATCTGGCGGTCTGCAGAGGGACTGGAAATTGCGGAAATCGATGGGAACACCGCTCAAATGACATGGGAACAGCATGGGGAAGATCCCTGGAAGCATTTCTGACTCCCAGGTCACTGCTGTGAACAATGTTGTCAGAGTCTTACGTGACTTTTACAGACTCAAAATAACACATACAAAAACGAAACCAAAAAGGATTTTTCTGGGAAATATGTTAAGGAAACAAAAATGCTCCTCCACACCTTGGGCTATGTTCATACATACCGCTTTTGATGCATTTTTGAACTTTAGCATTGCTTTCAACTAAAACAAATGCATTCACTTGGAAATGTCATTTTGACATTTTGCATCCTAATCTGGCCATGTGGTGTGTGACACATCATCAGACACATCCTGTTTCATTTATGAAGGAGAGACTCTGAAAGTCACAAAGCCTATATTTATAGGGCCATCAGGCGGCCTTTACTATTCTTAAATTGCCAGTAATCGGCCCTCACTATTCTAAGAGAGTCATCTGCTGGCTATGCTTTGTTATTCCCATTAATAAACAGTGGGTCTTCTATACAGTTATTGTGTATGCAGTGAGTGGCAGGGATGCCCAAAATTTTGATACACTCCAATACCCCTTTGAAGAGATGTACAGGAGGGCCTCCTAAAAACAATGTTCCCATTATTAGAAAGTGGGTCCCCCCGTACTGTTTGCCTATGCAGTGAATGAAAGGGCTGCCAAAAATTTGGAGGCACTCCAATGCACCTTTGAAGAGATGTACAAGAGGGCCTCATGAAAAAATGTTCCCATTATGAGAAAGTGGGTCTCCCATAGTGTTTGCCTATGCAGTGAATGCAAGGGCTGCCAAAAACTTGGAGGTACTCCAATGCCCCTTGGAAGAAATGTGGAGGAGGACTTCATAAAAAAATGTTCCAGTTAGAAAGAAGCTAGTCTCCTATACTTGTAATGCCCATGCACTAAGTGTATGGGCTGACAAACATTCACCCCTGAGAGGTATACATACATTCACCCCTGAGGGGTATACATGAACATGTTGTATACCAATTTTTTTTTACGGGCATCATAAACATCTTTTAAAAAAATTATGTGGGTGTTGCATCACGGACCATGATCACCCTGGTGATATGGTGGTGGAGGATGAGGATGAGGAGAAGGAGGAGGATAACAGCAAATAGCCAAAATCAGGAAGCGTATACCCATGTGTGGGTAGGAAGAGGTGCATGGGAATAGACCTCCAAAAAAAAAGACACTGGATTTGACTTTATGTTACGCTGCTATCAATCTATCAAGGTATTGAGAAGTCTGGCCCAATCCAGCAATTGTTCATTCTGATAAGAGTCAGTGTGGCGCCCCGAGGAGTATGGCCGCCACAGTGGCTTTGCCTTCCTCCAGGGAGGGTAATGCCAGGCTTGGAAGCAGTGAAGGGTCTCTCGCAGTTAACCTATATATGCAACACAGTTCCACTCCAGGCCAGCAGGGGGGACTCTGAACCGGAATTTAAGGGAGGAGTGCTCTCTGAGGGCCAAGAGGAAGGAGTAGTCAGTTAGTGTGAGGAGGTCCACATGTGCAGACGTGTGGAGAGAAGCTGGAGGTTGAGCTGAGGAAAGAGAGCTCCCTCACAGTGAGAGCGCATGAACAGGAGCCTGGTCTCCACGGTTGTACGGATACTAACGGTTCTGCAACAGACACCAGAGGAGTAGGAGGCTGTAAATGCCCTACCCCCATCTAAGACTCGGAGGCACAACAGCACGGACTGAGCCAAGAGAGGAATAGCGGCTACAGCTGTCTGCCATACGAGGAGTGCTAGTAGAAGAGAATTAGGAGGAACTTCAGTGTAACTCAGTACTAGGAGTACTTCACTCAAATAAGCGCTAAGAAGGAGACTGCACAGCCCATCTGCTGAGAGAGAATCCTTGAGCTGCTTCCAGGCTAGCCTGCTCCAGTACCATCTGTAATCAGGACCCTGGACTGTATTTATCAAGTAAAGGTACAGAAATTGCACCCCGCTGTGTCTTTGTCTGCTTCCTACCCTTCCGGCACTGCTACATCCCCATGCCAACCACATCTACACTGCCCTGGGACTACAGCTTCACCTGTGGAGAGCTTTTACATCTTTGCTGCACCTTACCATCAGTCTCAGTGGATCTACACGCAATGTCGGCTTAACATCTCACTTGCCGAACACCACAGGTGGCGTCACGAACTATTCCATTAACTACATTCCACCATTCAACTTCCCCTATTAATTGGGCGCCCAGGGCCACGGACTGGGTCACCGCTGCTGTGAAACATCCCGCTGACACCGGTACCGAGTACCCCACAGCCCTGGGAGGGCGACCCATCAGCGTGTCAGCATTTTTAGTTGACAGGCGGATGCGCTTATCAGTTATAATTCCACAAGAGGCACTAAAAACCCGCTCTGACAAAACGCTAGTGGCAGGGCAGGCCAGGACCATCATAGCATAGAGAGTAAGGTCATGCCACGAGTCCAGCTTGGATACCCAATAATTATAAGTCACAGAGGAATCACAGAGGACGTTGGTACGGTCAGCAGGGTACTCCATCAGGATCTTTCCGAACTTTGCACTCCTTCTGAGAGTACCCCGTGCCTCAGGGCCTGTGCGATTTGAGGGTCTGAGAAAAGTCTATTATTACTTTGCCAGTGTTCCCCTGCCTCTGCTGGATTGGAGTTGTGTCTCTCTCGCCTGTACTCCTTGGTTGTCCAACGAACTGTGACCTCTGTCGCCAGCGTTTTCAGATGGAAATTTTTTTAATAATTACACAACAAAAACCTTCTGGTACTGCCTCATTTTAGTAGAAGTGTCCGCCTCAGGAATAAGAGATAGAAAGTTCTCCTTGCAGCATGGATCTAGAAGTGTCACAAACCAGTGATGACTGTCACCCAAAATTTTGAGACCGCGAGGGTCATGAGAAAGGCAGCGTAACAGAAACTCAGCCATGCGTGCCAGACAGCTAACAGACAAGACTTTCTTGTCCTCACCAAGAGGACGACTGACCATGCTCTCCTCCTCCTCTTCCTCCATCTCCCTGTCCACAGGCCATCCACTTCTGAACAGATGGTAAGACAGTTGTGCAGGTAGTACCGTCTATAGTGCATGAAACTAGCTCCTGTTCTTCTTCCTCCTCCTCCTCTTCTTCCTCATTGTCACCCAATCCACGTTGGAATGAGATGAGGCTGGGCTATGGGTAGTCACCCTGTATCTTTCCTTGCTCCATCTCAATGTGCTCTACCTGCAATGCATCCTCTTTGATTGTGAGCAGAGAGCGTTTCAGAACACAGAAAAGCAGGATGGTGACACTAATTATGGCATCCTTGCCGCTTATTTTGGTGGAGTCCTCAAAGATCATAGGATGGTTCATATGTCTGACATCCATGTCCACTCCTGAGGTCTTATGTGTGGAGTCTGAACTGAATAACGAAGGCCTTGTTGATGCTGGTAGTCAACAACTGCCCTCTTCTGCTCACAAATCCTTCCCAACATCTTCAGTGTAGAGTTCCAATGCATAGGGACATCACACACCAGTCGATGAGCCAGAAGCTGCAAACGCTGCTGACGCACAGCAAGTGCGGCGGAAGTTGTAGCTGACTTTCTAAAATGGGCACACAGGTGGCGTACTTTAAAAAGCAGATCTGGCAGCTCTGGGTAGGTTTCGAGAAATTGCTGAACCACAAGGTTAAGCACATGGGCCAGGCATGGTACATGTGTGAGCTTGCCTCACCTCAGAGCTGCCACCAGATTCTGGCTATTGTCACACATGACCATGCCTGGCTGTATGTTTAGCGGTGTCAGCCTGTTAAATATACATATTCTTGTATATTTATTTATTCAGGACTTGTTACCAGATGTGATACTCTAAAATATGTCAATGTTATAAAAAAATGTAGTGGTTTATTTGGATTCTTCCATCAAAAAAGATTATTACAGAAAAAACATAAAAATAGGTGAAATGATTATAAAGAGATTGTCCATTTGTTCAAAGCAAAGCTTATAGCCTTCTTTCCTGGAATTCTGCAAGGAACTGTTAAGTCTGTCTCTGTCATAGGCTTCTCTTGAAGCAACACGTGGTGATTAAGTTACATACCAGCTGTTCATTCAACGTTGTGGCCGAACAGAGATGTCCCCTCGAGTGAGTGTCTCATGGTAGTGAAGAAGAGCGCCCTCTAGAGTAAGCCCCCACCTTATATATACGTCTCTCAGAGCACGTGGTCGCTATATATGAGCTAAACTTACAGAAATACAGTAACATATGTAGTGTCAGCAGAAGGCCATGTGTTCAGTACAGAACTGAGTGTAATAAGAAATATAAATACATATACAATTATTAATATTTAACAATTCCCCCTTTTAAGGGTGACAGACACTAATTGGAAGGCTCAAAGTAGATAAGTTCATCTTTAGGAAAATAATATCTTCTTTCTATATGTTGTATTAGCTATACAACTTGGGCCTTAAAAAAGATTTCTTTGACTAGCAAAGGCTGGCACCCCTCAAAAATTCTTTTCACTAAGGCTACTGGCTAAGTTACAAAAACTGAAATGGGTATGGATTCCCTATTATTAGAACAAGGTTCAGATTTCACCTGCTGTGACTTGTCATTCATGCCATGCAGTAAAGACATACAATATTAACAGCACACAGAAAACTAATTTTAGATACAGTTAGTTATTTTCTTATTTCTTTTAAGTGTTAAATATATGAAATCATGCAGTTATTACAACTTCCTGTGTAAATAAAGGCATAAATCCATGTAAGAGAATTTTTTCCGATTAAGTCCTGCTTTGAAATGAAAATTCTAAGAAAAAATAAAAGATAAGGTTAATATATATATTTGCAGGTTGACGCCCTTTTCTCACAACGGGGGTTACGTCCACACAGCATATAAAGCTGTCATTTGTATAGACCGATCACAACTCTGTACTGTAACCTGAAGAAGAGGTGCGGTTTGTCACCTCGAAACGCGTAGTTTCTGTAGTACATATAATAAAGAACTTGAAAGATTTATATGGATTTCTGAAGAATGCTTATCACTAAAGCAGCGCGGATGCTCAGAAGTGCTTTTCTTGGATCCTCAACTTATGATACCTAGTGGACGCTGTCCACCTGCACGAGCTCTGCAGCAGCTATATGACTGCAACAAACGTTGAGAGTGGTTGTGTCTGAACACAACCCATAAAGGGTGAGTACTCCAGAGTACTTTTATATTTTAATTGATTTATACCAGGTGAAGCCCTATGTCTGCGCCCAGGCCCTTGTTTTCTCTTATGCCTGCTGTGACTTGTCATTCATGCCATGCAGTAAAGACATACAATATTAACAGCACACAGAAAACTAATTTTAGATACAATTAGTTATTTTCTTATTTCTTTTAAGTGTTAAATATATGAAATCATGCAGTTATTACAGCTTCCTGTGTAAATAAAGGCATAAATCCATGTAAGAGAATTTTTTCCGATTAAGTCCTGCTTTGAAATGAAAATTCTAAGAAAAAATAAAAGATAAGGTTAATATCATATTCATCCAGAAACAAAACAATTGCAATATCCTATACATATATGTACTGGAGAAAATTTTAATTTTCACTAAAAATTTCCATTCTACAATCTCTACTTATACAAACACTCTATATTCTGTATGAATATATACTGTATATATATACAAAACTATAGAACTACAGAATTGTGCTCTATAAAATAATTACATATAAACGACTAATACATTGTATAACACTTTTACACAACATATAATTACATTTTTAGCCAATTCCTAAACCCAATCTTATTTCTCTATAAAAAATGTCCTGAAAAATTCTTGCCATTTTGAAGCTAACGGATTCTCTGAGCAGAGTGTTCAGTTTACAGCCAATGATCTCACTCTGTGAAGGCAGCTGCTTCTGTCCGTCAAATTCTGCCATTTGCCTTTTTACAGAAAGAAGGTCAGAATTTTGAATTTTTAACTCAATCTGTGAAGTTTTCATCATTTCATACGGCATATAACAAATATGTGATTTTCTTCGTTCTTCATAGATTTGATTACGGGGATAACTCAGTTTAGAAGATTTTGATACTGACTTCTGAGAAGATTTTACAAAGTTAGCATGACTTATCTTCCTTTCATGATTCTCATGTTTTCTAGCAAAATCAAAGGATTGCGCACATTCAAATAAAGAATCTTTTTGATGCAATAACACGAGATACAGGATTTAGAAACCCAAATTTGTTTACAAAAATCTTTATCATGGACTGTGTTTTGACATTTTTAATGAGCGTTCTGTACAACCGATCAAATATGGACATGAAGGTAAAAGTACATTCTTAACGACCAATCCTTAATTTTTGAAGAATATCAATATCTGGAAAATATTCATTTGATGCACAAAAAATCAGAATTTTTAATCTGTCTTTATCGTTTAAATTCACATGTGTTTCACCAGGTATTCGTAATGATAATCACCTGGAAAAGGTTACAGGAAGCCACATTTTAATCAACTAGTTTTTCTCCTCATTAGTTAAATCAAACTTATCAACAAAGCTCTCAAACATCTCTGAGTTTCTACAAACATGGATTTTGTTATCATATGCAGGAATGATTTTGCATAATTTTAACAAATTTTTCCTAACTTTAATTTGGAGTTGGGCCTCTAAGTGGTCTAATTTTAGTGGTACGTCTTTCCCTTGTACGGCATCTACGTCAGTTCTGAAGTCTCCTCCTACTTCTCCATCTTTTTTCAAGTCTGCAAGGTCACCTTGAATGGCTGCTACTTCTTGTAACTGCTTTCTCCACATTACAATCAATCTCAGGAACATCACTCTTTTCCTTTACACAATCATTTTTGGATTTCTCTGACACCAACTTGTGATATACATCAACCATTTGTAAAATATTTTTCAATTTCTCTCTTTCTCTATTAAAGGACACCGGCTTCGAATCTAACTTTAGATTTTCCATTTCACATTCTGCATATAAGCTGAGCCATAAAACGTCTAAATTAGACTTGTCTACAGACATAAATTTCAATTTACTTTGCTTAGAAAAAGAAATATTGACATCCATGTTTCTCACCTTGAAATATCTCAGCTTGTAGTTCCTTTCAACGCTGGGCTCTTGTCTTCACATGTCTATCTTGTAGTACGTCTGCCTTTGTAGTACTTCTCAATCCATCTGGCAATTCTTAGTCCTCACTTCTAGGTTCTGTCTGATTCTTGTGACTTGTCCATAGTAGTGGAGTTCCTGATAACTTGCACATCTGACATTAGCAAAGCCTTTTAACATTCCCCCTTGGGCAAGTTGAGGGAAATCCGCAAAAAAAGTACAAAAATTCAGATATGGCTGGCTCTCCAATGTTAAATATACATATTCTTGTATATTTATTTATTCAGGACTTGTTACCAGATGTGATACTCTAAAATATGACAATGTTCTTATAAAAAAATGTAGTGGTTTATTTGGATTCTTCCATCAAAAAAGATTATTACATAAAAACATAAAAATAGGTGAAATGATTATAAATAGATTGTCCATTTGTTCAAAGCAAAGCTTATATCCCTCTTTCCTGGAATTCTGCAAGGAACTGTTAAGTCTGTCTCATAGGCTTCTCTTGAAGTAACACGTGGTGATTAAGTTACATACCAGCTGTTCATTCAACGTAGTGGCCGAACAGAGATGTCCCCTTGAGTGTGTGTCTCATGGTAGTGAAGAAGAGTGCCCTCTAGAGTAAGCCCCCACCTCCTCTTAATCCTAATCTGCCTCCACTTTCAGAGCTGTCCACAACTCTTCAGCATTGTGCGGATTTTCACCTAAGCATATTAGCTTCAGTACAGTCTGTTGCCGCTTGGCTGAGGCAGTCCTGCAGTGCTTCCAGCTTGTGACTAATGTGGTCATTTCGAAAATGGAGGCTGAAGAGGAGGATGAGGTGCAGGAGCTGTAAACTGTTGGGGCAACCCTAATTGACCTAGAGCCCACAATCCTTGGCATCAGGAGGACATGTTCCATCCCAAGGTCTGGCTGTGTCCCTGCTTCCACTATGTTAACCCAGTGTGCTGTCAGTGAGATGTACCATCCCTTCTCACAAGCACTTGTCCACGTGTCCGTAGTTAGGTGGACTTTCCCAGTAACTGCATTGATGAGGGCACAGCTAATTTTGTGGGACACATGCTTGTGTAATGCGGGGATGGCACACTGGGAGAAATAGTTGTGGCTGTGGACTGAGTACCGAGGGACGGCTGACGCCATCAGATTTCGGAAATCTTCCATCTCCACAAGCCTGAAAGGCAACGTTTTGAGCGCAAGCAGCCGCTAAATGTGAGAATTTAGGAGCGTGGCCTCTGGGGTGTTGGCTGTGTATTTGCACTTGTGTTCCAAGAACTGAGGTATGGACAACTGAACGCTGCGCTAGGACAAGGACATGGACATGCTTGATGATGGTGCTGGTTGAGTGTGTGCAATGACAGGTGCAGGGCAGGAGGCATCTTTGCATGCACCATGGACAGGGGATAAGCTTGCATGCACAACAGCAGAAGAAGCAGTGGTGTCACCTGCAGACACTGTTCCTGAACCCTGGCGTTCGGCCCACAAAGTTGGGTGATTTGCTGCCATGTGCCTGGTCATGTTGGTGGTGGTCAGGCTGGTGGCTTTGCTATCCCTGCTGGTGCTGGCCTGGCAGGTGGTGCAAATGGCCTTTTTGGGGTTATTGGCAGAGTCTTTAAAAACAACCAGATTTGGAAAGACCTAAAAGTTGTACTGGCAACTTCTGTCATGTTGGTGTTATGGCGAACGGTTGCCCACCTTCTGTCTGCGGCCACCACACTGCTTCTTCCTGCTTGATGGGGTGCTACACCTCCCTCCCCCTGTGTGCTGCTGTCCTTGCTTTGAATGTCCTCCTGCCTGTTTGGGTCAGTTACTATATCATCCACCACCTCATCTTCCACTTCCGCACCCTGGTCCTCCTACTGACTTTCTGGCAATTGTGTCTCATCATTGTCCACCTCTTGTGACACTTTCCCACCATCGCCTTCATGTGACCATGGCTGCTCAAATATTTGGGCATCGCTACATGCGATCTCCTCTTGCCCCATTTCAAGTGGCCCAAATCTATAATGGAAAAGTGAACAGCTCTTTGCAGTGTCCAAGTGTGGGATCTGTTGTCTCCAGGCACTCGGCATGGTGGGAGGAAGGAAGATCATAGGGAGGAATATGTGGTCCAGAGTCACAGCTACTGAGAGTTGACCATGTGGAAAACAGGGTGGTGTTGGTGGCAAAGTGACAGGAAGCATTATCTGCTATCCAACCAACAACCTTTTGACACGTGTCTGGGTTCAATAGTGGTGTGCTGCAGTCCCCTAGTAACTGGGAAAGGAAGGTCAGACTAGAAGATGTGGGAGTTTATTGTGGCACAATTTCAGCTTGCTCACGGCCTCAACCTCTGCATGCACCATCATCATCACGTCCAGTTCCCTGTTCCTTGCCATGCGCCTTACCCATTTTAAATGGAGGACAATATTTTCTATGTTCATTACAAATGGTTGAATTTGGAGCAAACTTATATGTGATCCGTGTGACGGACAACCACATTTTTAAATGGCTGGCCTGTAGGTAAATATTTTTAACAGCAAACTGGTGTCAATAACTTTGCTAACACACTGCAACAAAAATTAAAAGGAGGGCAGAAATGGAAGAATTTTGAGCACACTTATATGTGATCTGTGTGATGGACAAACCACAGTTTTAAATAGATGGACTGTTAGTGCTGTAATATGGAAAGGATCTGTCTGTATACTGCAGTGCCAACAAGCAAATGGAGCAGAAAAAACGTGTTCTCTCGATTGCTTTTTAAGCAAATAATCAGGACTAAGATACAAAAAAATTATTCCTGATCCCTGAAACCTGGGGCTATGTCTAGAAATATCTGTAAAAGCAGCAGCAGACAGAACTGGAATGGACCCTCTTGCTATATGCCTCATACAGTGCTTGCCTGCCTAGCACTGATATCTATGCAGCTGGATTAGTCCTCTGAAGGACTGTTAATTGAGATGTATATGTGTAGAATATATTGTGGTATACCTACTGTTAGGCATCGGGTTCCTGCCACTGCACAGCAGGAATACAGAGCCTTGCACCGAGCTGTCTCCCATTCTTCTTTGGCTGCAGTGAAGCCTGCTCAGCAGATTCGTCGGTCCTGGCGCTCTGCCCAGGCCAACTCCGTGGGTTTGCTTGCTGCTGCCACCTCTGGCACAGCTATGACAATGCATGCTGCTCAGCAGTGAGATTCTCCAGGGACTAAGTCCTCATGTCGGGCCACTGAGCATGCCCGTGGAGTGATCTCCCATTGGAGATTGAGGGTCACGTGCTCAGGTCCTGTTCGTGTTCGGATTGGCCCATCCAAGAAGCCTGGAAGGTCCTGGACGCCCGTGGCTATAAAAGGTTCGCTTGGCCGCTCGCACATGCGCTAGTATAGACTGAAATAGTTTGGAGTGTATGATGATGGATGGCTGTATCTGGTGACTGACTCATTATGAAACCCCTTCCCTCTGATAATACGAATGTGGTTAGGGTTTAGAGTCCGAGTCAGCGCCTGTCAGTGGCTAGTCTATAGTCCACAGTGCATACCAGCCATCTGCACAATAGCGTCCGATGGTGTCGCCCACTGCAGGGCACTATCGAACCGCGGCAAGTGACATTATTATTTGGTGGTTGTGAGGCTCTGAGAGTTAAGAGTCCGCCTCTGTACACATTGGGTGAGGTAAACCCCATGTGTCCCGTTATTATACCGCTATATATCATCCGCCATTACCGAGCAGCAGTTAACACCTCTGCATGGTGGACCCCGGGCTGCGAACGCACCTAAATACCATCTTTATTATTTGGTGCATTCCGCCAGCCCGTAACACCTACAATATCTAAGAAACAAGCAAAGCTCACCAGCAACTCTACCTACACCGACTGATTCCAGAGTAGACTGTGAGGAGCATGGCGGTGCCAGGTCTGAGATAGACCTGATGACACTGTGCGGCCAGGCAATCACTATAATGCCACAACAACATGGCTGCGGCATTACAGTGTGTGCCAAACAATCCCTGCGTGTTCATTGGCTCTCTAAAGAGCGTCAAACATGCAGGGAGAGGACCCGAGCTCCTGCCGAGCAACCCTGGAAATACTCGATGAGCTCCGAGCATCTCGAGGAGTAAGATGCTCGGGCGAGTACTGAGTAGTGGCGAGCATGCTTGTTCATCACTAGTCTCTACTCAAAAAATACATTGCTTCCTCTGACCCATTACCTCTACCTCCATCTCCGGTCATTATTGATAGAGCTCAGCAAGGTGCGTGGCCCCAGCATCTTCACCATCAGAAGTGTTTCGGGAAACAGAGATAGATAGGGTGCCCCTAGTGATAGGGACAGGGTAGGAGCCCCTGGCCCCTGGATACCCAACAACAGAGTCATGACTAGTGTTGAGCTTTCCGATACCGCAAGTATCGGGTATCGGCCGATATTAGCTGTATCGGAATTCCGATACTGACTTCCGATACTTTTTTTCATATCGGATACCTGAATCGGAAGTTCCCATAATGCTATCAGCCCGCTCACTTTGATTCAGCCAATGGGAATCCTCAGAAGTGTGGGCACATCCTGTTAGGCATGTAGGCATGTTAACTATTGGCATGGCTGTGATTGGCTGCTGAAATGATGTCATGATGCACTATAAAAGCCACCGCCGCCGCCATTTCTGGTCACTCTGCTGTGAATTCAGTTAGGGACAGGCTGCTGATGAAGACTGTGAGGGACAGTTAGAAATAACGATTCCACAAAACATATAGTGCTTAACCCAGGCTACATAAACCACCACTGTAGCTTGCATTTCCCTAGCATCAGTGTTGACAGCTGTCTGCAAGGGCTGTCTGAGTGCAGCTCACGCTGTGGAGTGGGTCCTTCAGCCACTTCTGGTTGTAGCATCACTGCTGCCTCATACATATTTTTCTTTTTGAGCTGCTTATTTTTCTTAAATTCTTTCTAGTGTGCTTCCATCCGTATCCATATACGTTGGTTGCAAACACTAGTAGTAGACAGCGGAGCCTTTCTGCAGCCTTTCAGTGCTAGTGCCCACTTAGCTGCACTGTTCACGGCTGTCTGAGAGGTCTCTGACTGTGTGTGAGTGCAGCTCACGCTGAGTAGTGTGTCCTGCAGCTACGTCTGGTTGTAGGCTGCTCAGCGTGCGTCACTGCCTCACACATATTTTTCTTTAATTGCAGCTCATTTTTTCTTCTATTAGTGTGCATCCATCCATATCCATCTACATTGGTTGGTTGCAAACACTATATAGGAGTAGATAGAGGTGCCTTTTTTCTGGCTTGTGCCCTTCAGCTGCAGCCAGATTAGTATTACCCAATTATACTAGTAATGGGAATGAGGACAGAGCAGGAGACCTCGCCAGACACACATCAGGGGATCAACTGACGGGACTGAGCCCAAGTAACACAGGAACAAGTGTGGATTGTGGTGACGCCACTTCTGAGCTGTCACTGGCGGGGTTGGAGGCCAGGGGAAATACTAGAGACAGTGGAGCCTGAGGCCTAAGTGGAGCACGGTTACAATCAGTAGTAGTCTACAACCTCTATAAAACGTGCGGCAAGTTGGCCTCAGCCTGCTCCATGCCTCATCCTGGGCTCCAACAATGCCAGTTGGTGTTCAGAAGTGCCGTCTTCTCAGAGAAAAACACACTCGCTGCTACTGTGTCTGTGGGGTTCAGTAATGCCAGCTGTTCCCCTGCTGTCTAGACAGCAAAGTCTCCTGCTCCATCCACATGCCATCACCATCAGGCCTCAGCCTGTTCCAAGCCTCATTCTGGGCTCCAACAACGCCAGTTGGTGTTCAGAAGTGCCGTCTTTGCAGAGAAACACACACTAGCTCCTGTGTTAGTGGGGTTCAGTAATGCCAGCTGTTCCTCTGCTGTGTGGACGGCAAAGTCACCTGCTCCATCCACATTCAAACTACTACTGATTTTTAACCCTGCTCCACTTAGGCCTCTGGCTCCACTCTCTCTAGTATTTCCCCTGGCCTCCAACCCCGCCAGTGACAGCTCTTAAGTGGCGTCTGCACAATCCACACTTGTTCCAGTGTTACTTGGCCTCAGTCACATCAGTTGATCCCCTGATGTGTGTCCGGCAAGGTCTCCTGCTCTGTCCACATTCCCATTACTTGTAGTGTGAATGAGGACAGAGCAGGAGACCTTGCCGTACACACATCAGGGGATCAACTGACGGGACTGAGCCCAAGTAACACAGGAACAAGTGTAGATTGTGCTGAAGCCACTTCTGAGCTGTCACTGGCGGGGTTGGAGGCCAGGGGAAATACTAGAGACAGTGGAGTCTGAGGCCTAAGTGGAGCACGGTTACAATCAGTAGTAGTCTACAACCTCTATAAAACATGCTGCAAGTTGGCCTCAGACTGCTCCATGCCTCATCCTGGGCTCCAACAATGCCAGTTGGTGTTCAGAAGTGCCGTCTTCGCAGAGAAAAACACACTCGCTACTGTGTCTGTGGTGTTCAGTAATGCCAGCTGTTCCCCTGCTGTGTAGATGGCAAAGTCTCCTGCTCCATCCACATGCCAACAACATCAGGCCTCAGCCTGCTCCATGCCTCATCCTGGACTCCAACAACGCCAGTTGGTGTTCAGAAGTGCCGTCTTCGCAGAGAAACACACACTAGCTCCTGTGTTAGTGGGGTTCAGTAATGCCAGCTGTTCCCCTGCTGTGTAGATGGCAAAATCTAGTGCTGCCTCCACATGCCAACAACATCAGGCCTCATCCTGCTCCATGCCTCATCCTGGGCTCCAACAGTGCCAGTTGGTGTTCAGAAGTGCCGTCTTCGCAGAGAAAAACACACTCGCTACTGTGTCTGTGGGGTTCAGTAATGCCAGCTGTTCCCCTGCTGTCTAGACGGCAAAGTCTCCTGCTCCATCCACATGCAAACTACTATAGATTTTTAACTGTGCTCCACTTAGGCCTCTGGCTCCACTGTCTCTAGTTTTTCCCCTGGCCTCCAACCCTGCCATTTCCTGCTCTGAAGTGGCGTCTGCACAATCCACACTTGTTCCTGAGTTACTGTGGCTCAGTCAGGTCAGTTATTTCCCTGATTTGTGTCCGGCAAGGTCTCCTGCTCTGTCCACATTCCCATTACTAGTAGTGTGAATGAGGACTGAGCAGTAGAGTTGAGCGAAACGGGTCGAACAATTTCAAAAGTCGCCGACTTTTGGCAAAGTCGGGTTTCATGAAACGAAACCCGACCCTAGGATGAGGTCGGCCACGAGGTCGGCGACTTACGCGCCAAAGTCGTGTTTCAAAAGTTTGTTTAGCGCTCTTTTTCAGCCAATCAGGATCCACGGACACTGTGTGCAACGTGATGACATAGGCAGGGGTCGCCACCATCTTTCAGAAGGGCATGCAAGTGATTGGCTTGCTTTGGTGGGCGTCACAGGGGTTATAAAAGGGCGTGCACGCCGACCGCCATCTTACTTCTGCCGATCTTAGCATAGGGAGAGGTTGCTGATTCTGTAGGGAGAGCGTTAGGCAGGGAAGAAGACAAAAAAACTGCTTTTGATGCTAGCGATTTTGCCTGTGCAACACACCAGTCACTGTGTGTGCAGTGCAAGGGGAGGCTATATTGTGGTGGATCAGCGGTGTTGGTTGTTAGGCTGCCTTCTAAGGCTTCCTGACAGCTGCATTGCTGTTTCCCCACTGCTCTGCAAACTGCTTTTTTAAAAGCAATCCCAATTTTTTTTTGTCCTGCTAAGGTACTGAGCGTGCATTTATTCACACCATACAGCGGTGTACGCTCCTCACACAGTACCGTGTAATGGCTGTTATCACAGCCACAGTGAAGCTATCTGTGTGTCACTGTGGGGGACTTGTTCCGTTCTTACAGACCTACACTCTAGGGACATTCCTATTCTGCCCAATTCTACAATTCACTTTTTTCACACCTGTGCCATCGAGCCTGTGACATAGCGCTCTGATATTCAGTGGGCCTCACACAATCCAAAAGTGTCCAGTGTCCACAAGTGTCTGCAGAAATTCAAAATCTCCCTTATCCTGTAGTCACTTTTGTCACACCTGCTGCATCGAGCCTGTGACATAGCGCTGTGATATTCATTGGGCCTCACACAATCCAAGTGTCCAGAAATTCAAAATCTCCCTTATCCTCTAGTCACTTTGGTCACAGCTGTGCCATCGAGCCTGTCACATAGCGCTCAGATATTCATTGGGTCTCACACAATCCTCTAGTCACTTTTTTCACACCTGTGCCATCGAGCCTGTGACATAGCGCTGTGATATTCAGTGGGCCTCACACAATCCAAGTGTCCAGTGTCCACAAGTGTCTGCAGAAATTCAAAATCTCCCTTATCCTGTAGTCACTTTTTTCACACCTGTGCCATCGAGCCTGTGACATAGCACTGTGATATTCAGTGGGCCTCACACAATCCAAGTGTCCAGTGTCCACAAGTGTCTGCAGAAATTCAAAATCTCCCTTATCCTGTAGTCAATTTTTTCACACCTGCTGCATCGAGCCTGTGACATAGCGCTGTGATATTCAGTGGGCCTCACACAATCCAAGTGTCCAGTGTCCATAAGTGTCTGCAGAAATTCAAAATCTCCCTTATCCTGTAGTCACTTTTTTCACACCTGCTGCATCGAGCCTGTGACATAGCGCTGTGATATTCAGTGGGCCTCACACAATCCAAGTGTCCAGTGTCCACAAGTGTCTGCAGAAATTCAAAATCTCCCTTATCCTGTAGTCACTTTTTTCACACCTGCTGCATCGAGCCTGTGACATAGCGCTGTGATATTCAGTGGGCCTCACACAATCCAAAAGTGTCCAGTGTCCACTAGTGTGTGCAGAAAATCTAAACCTCCCCTGTCCTATAGACACCTTGTACCTTGTTTTACATTACTATATAGTTTGTTGGATTTTGTCTACATTTCTACCAAAAATGAGGAAGGCTGGTGGAAGAAGCCGTGGAATTGGGCGGGGGTTGGCAGCTGGTAATGATGGAGTTGGTGGTGGATCTGATGGTAGTGGCAAAAGCAAAATAGGACCGAATGCAGGAGGTGTTGAGCCTGCGTCATCATCTGGCTCCATAAGGCTTCGAAGGCTTAGTTTTCTAGGAGTTGGCAAACCGCTTTTAACGCCAGAGCATCAGGAAAAAGTTTTGTCTTACATTGCTGACTCAGCATCCAGCTCTATCGCCTCCTCTTCTGAAGTTGTAAAAAGTAAAAGCACTGAGTCGTCATTGGAGGCTCATGTTCATGAACTACACCTTTCCTTGTGTCCTTCACCACAACCAAGATTGAAGGATGATACAGGCCATACTACTGATTACTAGAGTTGAGCGAAACGGGTCGAAAAATTTCAAAAAAATTTTGTTTTGCGCTCTTTTTCAGCCAATCAGGATCCACGGACACTGTGGGCAACGTGATGACATAGGCAGGGGTCGCCACCATCTTTCAGAAGGGCATGCAAGTGATTGGCTTGCTTTGGTGGGCGTCACAGGGGGTATAAAAGGGCGTGCACGCCGACCGCCATCTTACTTCTGCCGATCTCAGTATATGGAGAGGTTGCTGCTGATTCTGTAGGGAGAGCGTTAGGCAGGGAAAAAGACAAAAAAACTGCTTCTGCTGCTAGCGATTTGGCCTGCACAACACACCAGTCACTGTGTGTGCAGTGCAAGGGGAGGCTATATAGTGGTGTATCAGTGGTGTTGGTTGTTGGGCTGCCTTCTAAGGCTTCCTGACATTCCTGCATTGCTGTTTACCCACTGCTCCACAAACTGCTTTTTTAAAAGCAATCCCAATTTTTTTTTTTTGTCCTGCTGAGAAGAAAAAAAAACTGCTTCTGCTGCTAGCGATTTGGACTGTACAACACACCAGTCACTGTGTGTGCAGTGCAAGGGGAGGCTATATAGTGGTGTATCAGTGGTGTTGGTTGTTGGGCTGCCTTTTAAGGCTTCCTGACAGGCTGGCATTGCTGTTTACCCACTGCTCTGCAAACTGCTTTATTAAAAGCAATCCAATCTCCCTTATCCTCTAGTCACTTTTGTCACAGCTGTGCCATCGAGCCTGTCACATAGCGCTCAGACATCAGTGGTCCTCACACAATCCAAAAGTGTCCAGTGTCCACAAGTGTCTGCAGAAATTCAAAATCTCCCTTATCCTCTCGTCACTTTTGTCACAGCTGTGACATCAAGCCTGTGACATAGCGCTCAGATATCAGTGGCCCTCACACAATCCAAAAGTGTCCAGTGTCCACAAGTGTCTGCAGAAATTCAAAATCTCCCTTATCCTCTAGTCACTTTGGTCACAGCTGTGCCATCGAGCCTGTCACATAGCGCTCAGATATTCATTGGGCCTCACACAATCCAAAAGTGTCCAGTGTCCACAAGTGTGTGCAGAAATTCAAAATCTCCCTTATCCTCTAGTCACTTTGGTCACAGCTGTGCCATCGGGCCTGTCACATAGCGCTCAGATATTCATTGGGCCTCACACAATCCAAAAGTGTCCAGTGTCCACAAGTGTGTGCAGAAATTCAAAATCTCCCTTATCCTCTAGTCACTTTGGTCACAGCTGTGCCATCGAGCCTGTCACATAGCGCTCAGATATTCATTGGGTCTCACACAATCCAAAAGTGTCCAGTGTCCACAAGTGTGTGCAGAAATTCAAAATCTCCCTTATCCTCTCGTCACTTTTGTCACAGCTGTGCCATCGAGCCTGTGACATAGCGCTCAGATATCAGTGGGCCTCACACAATCCAAAACTGTCCAGTGTCCACAAGTGTCTGCAGAAATTCAAAATCTCCCTTATCCTCTAGTCACTTTGGTCACAGCTGTGACATCAAGCCTGTCACATAGCGCTCAGATATTCATTGGGCCTCACACAATCCAAAAGTGTCCAGTGTCCACAAGTGTGTGCAGAAATTCAAAATCTCCCTTATCCTCTAGTCACTTTGGTCACTGCTGTGCCATCGAGCCTGTCACATAGCGCTCAGATATTCATTGGGCCTCACACAATCCAAAAGTGTCCAGTGTCCACAAGTGTGTGCAGAAATTCAAAATCTCCCTTATCCTCTAGTCACTTTGGTCACAGCTGTGCCATCGAGCCTGTCACATAGCGCTCAGATATTCATTGGGTCTCACACAATCCAAAAGTGTCCAGTGTCCACAAGTGTGTGCAGAAATTCAAAATCTCCCTTATCCTCTCGTCACTTTTGTCACAGCTGTGCCATCGAGCCTGTGACATAGCGCTCAGATATCAGTGGCCCTCACACAATCCAAAAGTGTCCAGTGTCCACAAGTGTCTGCAGAAATTCAAAATCTCCCTTATCCTCTCGTGACTTTTGTAACAGCTGTGCCAACGAGCCTGTGACATAGCGCTCAGATATCAGTGGGCCTCACACAATCCAAAAGTGTCCAGTGTCCACAAGTGTCTGCAGAAATTCAAAATCTCCCTTATCCTCTCGTCACTTTTGTCACAGCTGTGCCATCGAGCCTGTGACATAGCGCTCAAATATCAGTGGCCCTCACACAATCCAAAAGTGTCCAGTGTCCACAAGTGTCTGCAGAAATTCAAAATCTCCCCTGTCCTATAGACACCTTGTACCTTGTTTTACATTACTATATAGTTTGTTGGATTTTGTCTACATTTCTACCAAAAATGAGGAAGGCTGGTGGAAGAGGCCGTGGAATTGGGCGGGGGTTGGCAGCTGGTAATGATGGTGTTGGTGGTGGATCTGATGGTAGTGGCAAGAGCATAATAGGACCGAATGCAGGAGGTGTTGAGCCTGCGTCATCATCTGACTACATAAGGCCTCGAACGCTTAGTTTTCTAGGAGTTGGCAAACCGCTTTTAAAGCCAGAGCATCAGGAAAAAGTTTTGTCTTACATTGCTGACTCAGCCTCCAGCTCTATCGCCTCCTCTTCTTCAGTTGTAAAAAGTAAAAGCACTGAGTCGTCATTGGAGGCTCATGTTCATGAACCACACCTTTCCTTGTGTCCTTCACCCCAACCAAGATTGAAGGATGACGCAGGCCATACTACTGATTACTCCATGGAGCTGTTTTCACATACCATGCCTGGATTATCAAGTGAAATGGTGAATTACCCAGGCCAAGATGAATTTGACATGGAGTGCACTGATGCATAGCCGCTGATGGATGATTCTGCTGGTACATTCACTCAGAGCACTACATTGTCCTCGCAGTGTACAGAGCCAGATTCTGACCCTGATGAGACTCAGGTGCCCCTTCCCGCACACTATACCACCATACACGGTGACACAGAGGAAGGTGCACATGACATAGAAGAGGAGGTGATGGATGACCCAGTTGTTGACCCAGATTGGCATCCATTGGGGGAAGAGGGTGCTGCTTCCAATAGCTCAGATGAGGAGCATCCACAGCAGACATCGACATCGCAACAGCTGTTATCTGGCAGGCCCGGAGCACTCCAAAGACAGGTTCCAAACATCAAAAGAGTTGCTGGACAGCTTGTCCAGAGGGTCAAAAGATCACAGCGTGCTAGGCTGCAAAATGTCTGCCAAAGTAGGAAGAGTGCAGTGTGGCACTTTTTTGACCAAAATCCTCATGATCAGGCCAAGTTTATCTGTAAGAAGTGCGCAAAGACCTTTAGCCGAGGGAAAAATCTGAAAAATTTGAATACCAGTTGCATGCTTAGACATTTAACCAGCATGCACTTGCAAGCGTGGACACAACACCAAACCTCAAGTGCCACATGTGCAACTGATCACAACGAAGGTAGTCAGCAACGCTACATTGTTTCCCCCACTGTAAGCCCACCAGTTAGCACAGCAGCAAATGTTGAGGTGTCGTTGCAAGGCCACAGCAGTCAGGGAATCCCACTGTTATATCAACGAAAGACTGATTCTAGGCCATCAGAAAGAACACCAACTCCATCACCATCATCAACCCTCTCTCAGTCCGCCCTGTCCACCGCTACTTCCACCATATGCAGCTCTCAAGTCCAGCTCACCCTCCCAGACACTATGAGTAGGACAAGAAAGTACTCAGTCTCTCAACCGCGTACACTGGGTTTGAACGCCCACATTGCCAAACTAATCTCGTTTGAGATGATGCTCTTTCGGTTGGTGGAAAGCACAGCTTTCCACGAACTCATGGCCTATGCAGTACCACGCTATGACCTACCCAGTCGCCACTTCTTCTCTCGCAAAGCCATCCCAGCCCTCCACCATCATGTGAAAGACCGCATTGTCCATGCACTCAAGCAGTCAGTGAGCGGAAAGGTGCACCTCACAACTGATGCATGGTCCAGTCGGCATGGCCAGGGCCGTTACGTGTCCATCACTGCGCACTGGGTTAATGTGGTGGATGCAGGGTCCACAGGGGACAGCGGTGGTGGGACAGTGCTGCCTAGCCCACGGTATAGGAAACAGTTGGCTGTAGGCGTTCGACCCTCCTCCTCCTCCTCCTCCAGAAGCGAAAGCTCGTCCACAGAGCGCAGTCGTACGAGCACTCCATCTGCAGCTGCCACTGTTGCACACGATGTGTCCCCCTATCGAGCAGCTAGTGGAAAGCGTCAGCAGGCTGTGTTGCAGATGATGTGTTTGGGCAATAGACACACCGCCGAAGTGCTGGCCGAGTACTTGAAGCGACACACTGAGTCATGGCTGGGCAGTGTACATCTTGAGGCAGGCAAGGTAGTTAGTGATAACGGCCGTAATTTTGTGGCAGCCATAGCCCTTTCAAAACTCAGCCATATACCTTGCTTGGCTCACACCTTGAACCTGGTGGTGCAGTGCTTCCTCAAAAATTATCCGGAGTTAACAGCCCTGCTCCAGAAGGTGCGAAGACTGTGCGCGCACATCCGCCGGTCGCCTGTACACTCCGTTCGTATGCAGAAGCTGCAGCGATTGCTCCACCTTCCCAACCACCGCCTCATTATCGACATTGCAACAAGGTGGAACTCCACCCTGCACATGGTGGAGCGTCTGTGCAAGCAGAGGCAGGCCATAATGCATTTGTGGGAGGATACACGGCCAGGCACTTTGAGAGCAGACATTGAGTTGACAGGTGTGCAGTGGTCGAAGCTGAAAGACCTCTGTAAAGTCCTTCAGTGTTTTGAGGAATGCACACGGCTGGTAAGCGCAGACGACGCCATCCTAAGCATGAGCATCCCACATATGCGTCTGCTCATGCAAACTTTGACGCACCTTAAGGAGCAGGCGTCTGCAGCCAATGTTGATGAGGAGGAAGAGGAGGAGGGAATCCTTGATGACATTCAGCCATTGTCTGCTCAGGGACCTCTCCTGGACGAGGTGGAGGAAGAAGAGGAGGAGGAGGAGGATGATGGGGATGATTACTTAGGGGAGGAGGATGCATCTCGTGGGGCAAGTGAAAATGTTGGCGTGGCAAGGTCTGGTACAGGGTTTGTGCGTGACTGGAGGGATGTGGATTTGCCAGAAAGTGCTCCTCCAACCAGCACTCGCAGTGCATCATTGACACCGGGAACATTGGCCCACATGTTAGATTATGCCTTGCAGATCCTAAAAAGGCACCCACGCATTGCCAAAATGATGAACGATGACGACTACTGGTTGGCCAGCATCCTGGATCCACGCTATAAAGGCAAATTACAAAACATCATGCCACAGGAGAACATTGACCTAATATTGGCTAATAAACAAGCAACTCTGGTAAATCGGTTGCTTGAGGCATTCCCAGCACACAGCAGCGGTGATGGTTCTCACACGAGCCGTACGGGCCGGGGGCAGCTTGGCAGAGGTGTTCGTGGTGCACACAGCAGAAGTGGCGTTGGAGACAGGGGTTTCATGACAATGTTGTGGACTGATTTTTCAAGTACCGCTCACACAACTGGTAATACTGCATCGATGGAAAGTGACAGGAGACAGCAGTTGTCAACTATGGTTACAAACTACTTTTCCTCCCATATCGATGTTCTCCCACACAGGTCATTCCCCTTTGACTATTGGGCTGCTAAACTGGACACCTGGCCTGAATTGGCACAATATGCCTTACAGGAGCTCGCTTGCCCAGCTGCAAGTGTGCTATCGGAAAGAGTTTTCATTGCAGCTGGATCAATCCTGACAGAAAAAAGGACCCGTCTGTCAACCCAAAATGTGGATGATCTAACATTCATTAAAATGAACCACGCATGGGTTTCCAATGATTTTGTCACACCTTCCCCTGATGACACATAGGGTGACAGAAAAATGGCTTGCTTTGGTCCACCTCTTCCTGGGACTTGACCTATTTCACCTTTTGCATCAGCTGAATGTCCAACATCAACATATGCCACTTTCTAAAACTCCCTAACTGTGCTGCCTCCCCCCCCATGGCCGGGGTCACCACCTAGCGCACGACACCGTGCGAGTGCCGTTTCACTGGACAGGTGGGTAGGCCGACTCTTGGGCGCGGGCACTGGCACAGGGTCCTTCATAGTGCAATCAAGTGTCTCTGACTGTGGTGGTGCACACCCGCCGTCAGACACACCGCCGTACTATGAGGGGCCCAGTGCCAGTACCGACGCCCACGAGTGGGCCCCCCTTGCTTGGGCAGGGCCCCAGCATTTGCAATCTTTACCTCTCCCTGCTCCTCCGCTGTGTAGTCTGGGCCGTCAAATCCATACTGTGCCTGACACCGTCTGAGCCTGCCTCCTGATATATAGACATATATTTTGAATGTGTACGCTATCCATACATGTTATCTGGGGATACGGTACCCTTTCTAACCTTTGTGCAATCACGTGCAATCAATACTGGGCCTAACACCGTCTGAGCCTGCCTCCTGATGCATAGACATATATTTTGAATGTGTACGCTATCCATACATGTTATCCGGGGAAACGGTACCCTTTCTAACCTTTGTGCAATCACGTGCAATCCATACTGGGCCTAACACCGTCTTCCTGCCTCCTGATGTATAGACATATATTTTGAATGTGTACGCTATCCATACATGTTATCTGGGGATACGGTACCCTTTCTAACCTTTGTGCAATCACGTGCAATCCATACTGGGCCTAACACCGTCTGAGCCTGCCTCCTGATGTATAGCCATATATTTTGAATGTGTACGCTATCCATACATGTTATCCAGGGAAACGGTACCCTTTCTAACCTTTGTGCAATCACGTGCAATCCATACTGGGCCTAACACCATCTGAGCCTGCCTCCTGATGTATAGACATATATTTTGAATGTGTACGCTATCCATACATGTTATCTGGGGATACGGTACCCTTTCTAACCTTTGTGCTATCACGTGCAATCCATACTGGGCCTAACACCGTCTGAGCCTGCCTCCTGATGTATAGACATGTATTTTGAATGTGTACGCTATCCATACATGTTATCTGGGGATACGGTACCCTTTCTAACCTTTGTGCAATCACTTGCAAGCCATACTGGGCCTTACACCGTCTGAGCCTGCCTCCTGATGTATAGACATATATTTTGAATGTGTACGCTATCCATACATGTTATCCGGGGATACGGTACCCTTTCTAACCTTTGTGCAATCACGTGCAATCCATACTGGGCCTAACACCGTCTGAGCCTGCCTCCTGATGTATAGACATATATTTTGAATGTGTACGCTATCCATACATGTTATCTGGGGATACGGTACCCTTTCTCACCTTTGTGCAATCACGTGTAATCCATACTGGGCGTGAGAACGGCTGGCGAGCTGTTAAGCAAGCTACAGCACCTGTGGTTTGCACACGTAAGTTTTTCATTTTTTCAGGAATGACGGTTAGGCCTAATTCCGGAACTGCGGTTGACCTGCACTTACTGGGAAATCATTGTTCGCGGGTAATAATTGTAATCAGTGATCCCCATCACTAACGTTGTTCAGCGGGTTATCTGCACCTGTAAGCGACAAACGCTGGCCTTTTCAGTGTAGCGCACATGCAGCCACGGACATGTAAGGGCATGACACACCTGTTATTGGCCAATCTCATGTGCCAGAGCCTCACGTGTCCCTCTAGTAAGCCAGACTCGGACCGCGGGGCATGACGGAGTCTCGTTCGTTAACGGAATTAAGCTTGCAATGTGTGCATCTGTTCTGTAGCTGGCATGGTTGAGGTTTCCCAGGTGGAGTCGAATTTAACCGTAGGCTCCACTCCTGGTGGTGCCCTTCTGGACATTCCTTTAAGGTTCAGCTTTGCAACCATACTGCCCACGTAAAACAAACACTTTGCCTTCATGAACGCTGTTTGGAGGGTCATGACTCGTGGGAATAACGCTGCCCAATCAGTTAACCTGCTAGAGAGATCCTTCGTTACTCCCAAGCATGACATCACACTCCCAAGGAAGAAGGTAATGCCACTGTGGCGACCATACTCCTGGGGGCGACACAAGTGCACTGATGCCCAGTCACTGCTCGATGAATCTGCTGGTACATTGACCCAGACCACTACATTCCCGTCGCACGCTACACGACCTGAATCTGACCCTGATGAAACTCAGGTTACCCTTCCCATATACAGTTCCATCTTACACGGTGACAAAGAGGAAGCTGCAGATGAAAGTGCAGGTTCGGCCCACCCGCCATCAGACACACCACCGTACTATCAGGGGCCCTGTGCCAGTGACGTCGCCAATGAGTGGGCCCCCCAAGCTTGCTCAGGATCACAGCACTTGCAAAGTTGAAATACTGTGCAGTGAGATGGAAGATGGGGACGACGAGGAGTCCAGACTAGTACAGGGATTCCCTAGCGAGGAGACTTATTTGATTGTTTTCAATGTTGGGACAGCAATTTTTGGGGAGCACTATACTCTGGAGAATGATAGATGGGGCCCACCATACACTGGAACATTCCAAAGGTGGACATCAGACACTGGAGCAGCATTTACAGGGCCCATTATACACTAGAGCATTAGAAATGGGGCCCATTATGTTTGGAGCATTATTTGGGCCCATAAGACAGTGGAGCTTCATCCATGGGGACCAACATATACTGTAGCATTATGTGGAGCTCATCATATACTGTTTCAAACATTATATGGGACCAATGATTTTGTATGGAGAAATAGATGGGCCTCGTCATGAGATGTAAAAAGTGAGGTATTTTTCATTGTACTATACCGCTATTTCTCTGCCGTATCGGAGCATGATGAGTTGTGGTATGTGTTAAAGGGGCGCTCTTTCGCCCAGGGCACATGAAAACCTGCAGCCAGCCCTCCCCCCCCACAACTTTAGCCAAATAACCCCCATTTTTCAGTGCGTAACTTGTATTATGAAGTTAATTAAGGTTGACAAGCTTAAGTAAGAAGAATTGATGCTTTTGGCATTCAAATGGGCACTGTAGGTGTGTTTCCTGTCCTCCTCTCACTGCCGAATTTTATTCCCCATTGACTTACATTGGGTTTTGTGTTTCGGGACGACCCCGACTTTTCCCTATAATCGGACGATCTTGCTCGACCCGACTTTTGGAAAAGTCGGGTTTCACGAAACGAAACGCGACCCTAAAAAACCAAAAGTCGCTCAACTCTACTGATTACTCCATGGAGCTGTTTTCACATACTGTACCATGCCTGGATTATCAAGTGAAATGGTGAATTACCCAGGCCAAGATGAATCTGACATGGAGTGCACTGATGCACAGCCGTTGATAGATGATTCTGCTGGTACATTCACTCAGAGCACTACATTGTCCTCGCAGTGTACAGAGCCAGATTCTGACCCTGATGAGACTCAGGTGCCCCTTCCCGCACACTATACCACCATACACGGTGACACAGAGGAAGGTGCACATGACATTGAAGAGGAGGTGATGGATGACCCAGTTGTTGACCCAGATTGGCATCCATTGGGGGAAGAAGGTGCTGCTTCCAATAGCTCAGATGAGGAGCATCCACAGCAGACATCAACATCGCAACAGCTGTTATCTGGCAGGCCCGGAGCACTCCAAAGACAGGTTCCAAAATCAAAAGAGTTGCAGGACAGCTTGTCCAGAGGGTCAAAACATCACAGCGTGCTAGGCCGCAAAATGTCTACCAAAGTAGGAAGAGTGCAGTGAGGCACTTTTTTGAACAAAATCCTCATGATCAGGCCAAGGTTATCTGTAAGAAGTGCGCAAAGACCTTTAGCCGAGGGAAAAATCTGAAAAATTTGAATACCAGTTGCATGCTTAGACATTTAACCAGCATGCACTTGCAAGCGTGGACACAACACCAAACCTCAAGTGCCACATGTGCGACTGATCACAAAGAAGGTAGTCAACAATGCTACATTGTTTCCCCCACTGTAAGCCCACCGGTTAGCACAGCAGCAAATGTTGAGGTGTCGTTGCAAGGCCACAGCAGTCAGGGAATCCCACTGTTATATCAACGAAATACTGAATCTAGGACATCAGAAAGAACACCAACTCCATCACCATCATCAACCCTCTCTCAGTCCGCCCTGTCCACCGCTACTTCTACCATATGCAGCTCTCAAGTCTAGCTCACCCTCCCAGACACTATGAGTAGGTCAAGAAAGTACTCAGTCTCTCATCCGCGTACACTGGGTTTGAACGCCCACATTGCCAAACTAATCTCGTTTGAGATGATGCCCTATAGGTTGGTGGAAAGCGCAGCTTTCCGCGAACTCATGGCCTATGCAGTACCACGCTATGACCTACCCAGTCGCCACTTCTTCTCTCGCAAAGCCATCCCAGCCCTCCACCATCATGTGAAAGACCGCATTGTCCATGCACTCAAGCAGTCAGTGAGCGGAAAGGTGCACCTCACAACTGATGCATGGTCCAGTCGGCATGGCCCACGGTATAGGAAACAGTTGGCTGTAGGCGTTCCACCCTCCTCCTCCTCCTCCTCCAGAAGCGAAAGCTCATCCACAGAGCGCAGTCGTACGAGCACTCCATCTGCAGCTGCCACTGTTGCACACGATGTGTTCCCCTATCGAGCAGCTAGTGGAAAGCGTCAGCAGGCTGTGTTGCAGATGATGTGTTTGGGCGACAGACACACCTCCGAGGTGCTGGCCGAGTACTTGAAACGACAAACTGAGTCATGGCTGGGCAGTGTACATCTTGAGGCAGGCAAGGTAGTTAGTGATAACGGCCATAATTTTGTGGCAGCCATAGCCCTTTCAAAACTCAGCCACATACCTTGCTTGGCTCACACCTTGAACCTGGTGGTGCAGTGCTTCCTCAAAAATTATCCGGAGTTAACAGCCCTGCTCCATAAGGTGCGAAGACTGTGCGCGCACAACCGCCGGTCGCCTGTACACTCCGTTCGTATGCAGAAGCTGCAGCGATTGCTCCACCTTCCCAACCACCGCCTCATTATCGACATTGCAACAAGGTGGAACTCCACCCTGCACATGGTGGAGCGGCTGTGCGAGCAGAGGCAGGCCATAATGCATTTGTGGGAGGATACACGGCCAGGCACTTTGAGAGCAGACATTGAGTTGACAGGTGTGCAGTGGTCGAAGCTGAAAGACCTCTGTAAAGTCCTTCAGTGTTTTGAGGAATGCACACGGCTGGTAAGCGCAGACGACGCCATCCTAAGCATGAGCATCCCACTTATGCGTCTGCTCATGCAAACTTTGACGCACCTTAAGGAGCAGGCGTCTGCAGCCAATGTTGACGAGGAGGAAGAGGTGGAGGGAATCCTTTATGACATTCAGCCATTGTCTGCTCAGGGACCTCTCCTGGACGAGTTGGAGGAAGAAGAGGAGGAGGAGGATGATGATGGGGTTGATTACTTAGGGGAGGAGGATGCATCTCATGGGGCAAGTGAAAATGTTGGCGTGGCAAGGTCTGGTACAGGGTTTGTGCGTGACTGGAGGGATGTGGATTTGCCAGAAAGTGCTCCTCTAACCAGCACTCGCAGTGCATCATTGACACCGGGAACATTGGCCCACATGTCAGATTATGCCTTGCGGATCCTAAAAAGGGACCCCCGCATTGCCAAAATGATGAACGATGACGACTACTGGTTGGCCAGCATCCTGGATCCACGCTATAAAGGCAAATTACAAAACATCATGCCACAGGAGAACCTTGACCTAATATTGGCTAATAAACAAGCAACTCTGGTAAATCGGTTGCTTGAGGCATTCCCAGCACACAGCAGCGGTGATGGTTCTCACACGAGCCGTACGGGCCGGGGGCAGCTTGGCAGAGGTGTTCGTGGTACACACAGCAGAAGTGGCGTTGGAGACAGGGGTTTCATGACAATGTTGTGGACTGATTTTTCAAGTACCGCTCACACAACTGGTAATACAGCATCGATGGAAAGTGACAGGAGACAGCAGTTGTCAACTATGGTTACAAACTACTTTTCCTCCCATATCGATGTTCTCCCACACAGGTCATTCCCCTTTGACTATTGGGCTGCTAAACTGGACACCTGGCCTGAATTGGCACAATATGCCTTACAGGAGCTCGCTTGCCCAGCTGCAAGTGTGCTATCGGAAAGTGTCTTCAGTGCAGCTGGTTCAATCCTGACAAAAAGGACCCGTCTGTCAACCCAAAATGTGGATGATCTAACCTTTATTAAAATGAACCATGCATGGGTTTCCAAGGATTTTGTCCCACTTTACCCTGATGACACATAGGGTGACAGAAAAATGGCTTGCTTTGGTCCACCTCTTCCTGGAACTTGACCTATTTCGCCTTTTGCATCAGCTGAATGTCCAACATCAGCATATGCCACTTTCTAAAACTCCCTAACTGTGCTGCCTCCCCCCCCCCATGGCCGGGGTCACCACCTAGCGCACGACACCGTGCGAGTGCCGTTGCCCTGGACAGGTGGGTAGGCCGACTCTTGGGCGCGGGCACTGGCACAGGGTCCCTCATAGTGCAATCAAGTGTCTCTGACGGTGGTGGTGCACACCCGCCGTCAGACACACCGCCGTACTATGAGGGGCCCAGTGCCAGTACCGACGCCCACGAGTGGGCCCCCCTTGCTTGGGCAGGGCCCCAGCATTTGCAATCTTTACCTCTCGCTGCTCCTCCGCTGTGTAGTCTGGGCCGTCAAATCCATACTGTGCCTGACACAGTCTGAGCCTGCCTCCTGGTGTATTGACATATATTTTGAATGTGTACGCTATCCATACATGTTATCCGGGGATATGGTACCCTTTCTCACCTTTGTGCAATCACTTGCAAGCCATACTGGGCCTAACACCGTCTGAGCCTGCCTCCTGATGTATAGACATATATTTTGAATGTGTACGCTATCCATACATGTTATCCGGGGATACGGTACCCTTTCTCACCTTTGTGCAATCACTTGCAAGCCATACTGGGCCTAACACCGTCTGAGCCTGCCTCCTGATGTATAGACATATATTTTGAATGTGTACGCTATCCATACATGTTATCCGGGGATACGGTACCCTTTCTCACCTTTGTGCAATCACGTGCAAGCCATACTGGGCCTAACACCGTCTGAGCCTGCCTCCTGATGTATAGACATATCTTTTGAATGTGTATGCTACCCATACATGTTATCCGTGGATACGGTACCCTTTCTCACCTTTGTGCAATCACTTGCAAGCCATACTGGGCCTAACACCGTCTGAGCCTGCCTCCTGATGTATAGACATATATTTTGAATGTGTACGCTATCCATACATGTTATCCGGGGATACGGTACCCTTTCTCACCTTTGTGCAATCACGTGTAACCCATACTGGGTGTGAGAACGGCTGGCGAGCTGTTAAGCAAGCTACAGCACCTGTGGTTTGCACACGTAAGTTTTTCATTTTTTTCAGGAATGACGGTTAGGCCTAATTCCGGAACTGCGGTTGACCTGCACTTACTGGGAAATCATCGTTCGCGAGTAATTATTGTAATCAGTGATCCCCATCACTAACGTTGTTCAGCGGGTTATCTGCACCTGTAAGCGACAAACGCTGGCCTTTTCAGTGTAGCACACATGCAGCCACGGACATGTAAAGGCATGACACACCAGTTATTGGCCAATCTCATGTGCCAGAGCCTCACGTGTCCCTCTAGTAAGCCAGACTCGTACCGCGGGCATGACGGAGTCTCGTTTGTTAACGGAATTAAGCTTGCAATGTGTGCATCTGTTCTGTAGCTGGCATGGTTGAGGTTGCCCGTGTTGAGTCAAATTACGCCGTAGGCTCCACTCCTGGTGGTGCCCTTCTGGACATTCCTTTAAGGTTCAGCTTTGCAACCATACTGCCCACGTAAAACAAACACTTTGCCTTCATGAACGCTGTTTGGAGGGTCATGACTCGTGGGAATAACGCCGGCCAATCAGTTAACCTGCTAGAGAGATCCTTCGTTGCTCCCAAGCATGACATCACACTCCCTAGGAGGAATGCCACTGTGGCGACCGTACTCCTGGGGGCGACACAAGTGCACTGATGCCCAGCCACTGCTCGATGAATCTGCTGGTACATTGACCCAGACCACTACATTCCCCTCACACGCTACCCGGCCTGAATCTGACCCTGATGAAACTCAGGTTACCCTTCCCATATACAGTTCCATCTTACACGGTGACAAAGGGGAAGCTGCAGATGAAAGTGCAGGTTCGGCCCACCCGCCATCAGACACACCACCGTACTATCAGGGGCCCTGTGCCAGTGCCGTCGCCAACGAGTGGGCCCCCCCTGCTTGCTCAGGATCACAGCACTTGCAAGGTTGAAATACTGTGCAGTGAGATGGAAGATGGGGACGACGAGGAGTCCAGACTAGTACAGGGATTCCCTAGCGAGGAGACTTATTTGATTGTTTTCAATGTTGGGACAGCAATTTTTGGGGAGCACTATACTCTGGAGAATGTTAGATGGGGCCCACCATACACTGGAACATTCCAAAGGTGGACATCAGACACTGGAGCAGCATTTACAGGGCCCATTATACACTAGAGCATTAGAAATGGGGCCCATTATGTTTGGAGCATTATTTGGGCCCATAAGACAGTGGAGCTTCATCCATGGGGACCAACATATACTGTAGCATTATGTGGAGCTCATCATATACTGTTTCAAACATTATATGGGACCAATGATTCTGTATGGAGAAATAGATGGGCCACGTCATGAGATGTAAAAAGTGAAGTATTTTTCATTGTACTATACCGCTATTTCTCTGCCGTATCGGAGCATGATGAGTTGTGGTATTATGTGTTAAAGGGGCGCTCTTTCACCCAGGGCACATGAAAACCTGGAGCCAGCCCTACCCCCCCACAACTTTAGCCAAATAACCCCCATTTTTCGGTGCGTAATTATGAAGTTAATTAAGGTTGACCAGCTTAAGTAAGAAGAATTGATGCTTTTGCCATTCAAATGAGTACTGTAGGTGTGTTTCCTGTCCTCCTCTCACTGCCGACTTTTATTCCCCCTTGACTTACATTGGGTTTCGTGTTTCGGGACGACCCCGACTTTTCCCTATAATCGGCCGATCTTGCTCGACCCGACTTTTGGAAAAGTCGGGTTTCACGAAACGAAACTCGACCATAAAAAACCAAAAGTCGCTCAACTCTACTGAGCAGGAGACCTTGCCAGACACACATCAGGGTATCAACTGATGTGACTGAGCCACAGTTACACAGGAACAAGTGTGGATTGTGCAGACGCCACTTCAGAGCAGGAACTGGCGGGGTTGGAGGCCAGGGGAAATACTTGAGACAGTGGAGCCGGAGGCCATAGTGGAACACGGTTACAATCAGTAGTAGTCTGCAACCTCTATAAAACCAGCTGCAAGTTGGCCTCCGCCTGCTGCATGCTTCATCCTGGGCTACAACACAGCCAGTTGTAGCCTGGAAGTGCCGTCTGCACAGATTGAAACACTCGCTCCTGTGTCTGTGGGGTTCAGTAACGCCAGCTGTTCCCCTGCTGTGTGGATGGCAAAGTCTCCTGCTGCCTCCAATCTCAAACTACATCGTATTTTCTCCTCGCTCCAAGTAGGCCTCAGCCTGCTTGGAGCATTGATCCTGGGCTACAACACAGCCAGTTATAGCCTGGAAGTGCCGTCCGCACAGATTGAAACACTCGCTCCGGTGTCTGTGGGGTTCAGTAACGCCAGCTGTTCCCCTGCTGTGTGGATGGCAAAGTCTCCTGCTGCCTACACAGTCACACTACATCGTATTTTCTCCTCGCTCCAAGTAGGCCTCAGCCTGCTCGGAGCATTGATCCTGGGCTACAACACAGCCAGTTGTAGCCTGGAAGTGCCGTCCGCACAGACTGAAACACTCGCTCCTGTGTTTGTGGGGTTCAGTAACGCCAGCTGTTCCCCTGCTGTGTGGATGGCAAAGTCTCCTGCTGCCTACACAGTCACACTACTACTGATTTTTAACTGTGCTCCACTTAGGCCTCTGGCTCTACTGTCTCTAGTATTTCCCCTGGACTCCAACCCCGCCAGTCGCTGCTCTAAAGTGGCGTCTACACAATCCACTCTTGTTCCTGTGTTACTGTGGCTCAGGCACGTCATTTGATCCACTGATGTGTGTCCGGCAATGTCTCCCGCTCTGTCCCCATTCCCATCACTAGTAGTGGGAATGTGGACAGAGCAGGAGACCTTGCCAGACACACATCAGTGGATCAACTGACGTAAATGAGCCCCAGTCACACAGGAACAAGTGTGGATTGTGCACACGCCACTTCAGAGCAGCGACTGGCGGGGTTGGAGGCCAGGGCTACTAGAGACAGTAGAGCCAGAGGCCTAAGTGGAGCCCGGTTAAAATCAGTAGTTGTGTACAACCAATATAAAACTCGCTCCAAGTAGGCCTCAGCCTGCTGCATGATTGACCCCTGGGCTCCAACATCGCCAGTTGCAGCTCAGAAGTTTCTTTGGCACGGGTACTCCCTCCTGCCCAGCCTGGTTCCAGCCCGCCTGCTGTTTCCGGGTAGTGTCAATGTCACTTTGCCACCGATACATCGTCCTGTCGTGTTGCGGTCGAGTTAGCCGAGTCTATGGTGCCTGCAGTTTTGGTGCTTCCTACGTGGGCTGCGGGTTCTGGTAATAAAGGCTGGTTCCGTAGTGCCAATAGGACAAACACCCCCTGTTGGACTGTGGGTTTCGGAAACTGCGTCCTGCTCGCGGCCTTGCAACTTTGTTGATCATGGGTACCTTCTGCTACCCATCCGGGTTCCAGCACCGTCAGCTGGTTCTCGGCAGAGCCTTTGGCCTAGGTGCCTCCTTCTCGGTATCCGAGTTCCAGCAACGTCTGCTGGTCCTTGGTAGTGCTTTTTAGCACAGGTACCTCCTGCTTAGAAACCGTGTTCCAGCACCGTCAGCTGGTCCACGGTTGTGCCATTGGCTCTTGTTCCTTCTGCTGCCACTCTGGGTTCCAGCACCGTCAGCTGGTTCTCGGTAGTACCATAGAGTATTGTAGCTTTTGCTACCCATCCGGGTTCCAGCACCGTCAGCTGGTTCTCGGCAGTGCCTTTGGCACAGGCAATCCATCCTGCCCGGCCTGGTTCCAGCATGCCTGCTGTTTCCGGGTAGTGTCTACGTCACTTTGCCACCGATAAGTTGTCCTGTCGTGTTGCGGTCTGGTTAGCCGAGTCTATGGTGCCTGCAGTTTTGGTGCTTCCTATGTGGGCTCCGGTTTCTGGTAATAAAGGCTGGTTCCGTAGTGCCAATAGGACAAGCACCCCCTGTAGCACTGTGGGTTTCGGTAACTGCGGCCGGCTCACGGCCTTGCAACTTTGTTTTTTTCATGGGTACCTTCCGCTACCCATCCGGGTTCCAGCACCGTCAGCTGGTTCTCGGCAGAGCCTTTGGCCTAGGTGCCTCCTTCTCGGTATCCGAGTTCCAGCAACGTCTGCTGGTCATTGGTAGTGCTTTTTAGCACAGGTAGCTCCTGCTTAGAAACCGTGTTCCAGCACCGTCAGCTGGTCCACGGTTGTGCCATTGGCTCTTGTTCCTTCTGCTGCCACTCTGGGTTTCAGCACCGTCAGCTGGTTCTCGGTAGTGCCATAGAGTATTGTAGCTTCTGCTACTCATCCGGGTTCCAGCACCGTCAGCTGGTTCTCGGCAATGTCTTTGGCATGGGTACTCCCTCCTGCCCAGCCTGGTTTCAGCCCGCCTGCTGTTTCCGGGTAGTGTCAACGTCACTTTGCCACCGATACGTGTCCTGTCGTGTAGCGGTCGGGTTAGCCGAGTCTATGGTGCCTGCAGTTTTGGTGCTTCCTATGTGGGCTGCGGGTTCTGGTTATAAAGACTGGTTCCATAGTGCCAATAGGACAAGCATCCCCTGTTGGACTGTGGGTTTCGGAAACTGCGTCCTGCTCACGGCCTTGCAACTTTGTTGATCATGGGTATCTTCTGCTACCCTTCCGGGTTCCAGCACCGTCAGCTGGTTCTCGGCAGAGCCTTTGGCCTAGGTGCCTCCTTCTCGGTATCCGAGTTCCAGCAACGTCTGCTGGTCCTTGGTAGTGCTTTTTAGCACAGGTACCTCCTGCTTAGAAACCGTGTTCCAGCACCGTCAGCTGGTCCACGGTTGTCCCATTGGCTCTTGTTCCTTCTGCTGCCCCTCCGGGTTCCAGCACCGTCAGCTGGTCCTCGCTAGTGTCATTTGCTCTTGCAGCTTCTGCTACCCATCCGGGTTCCAGCATCATCAGCTGGTTCTCAGCAGTGCCTTTGGCCTAGGTGTTTCCTTCTTGGTATCCGAGTTCCAGCAATGTCTGCTGGTCCTTGGTAGTGCTTTGGAGCACAGGTACCTCCTGCTAAGTAACCGTGTTCCAGCACCGTCAGCTGGTCCACGGTTGTGCCATTGGCTCTTGTTCATTCTGCTGCCCCTCCGGGTTCCCGTACCGTCAGCTGGTTCTCAGCAGTGCCTTTGGCCTAGGTGCCTCCTTCTTGGTATCCGAGTTCCAGCAACATCTGCTGGTCCATGGTATTGCTTTGGAGCACAGGTACCTACTCCTTAGTAACCGTGTTCCAGCAATCAATCAATCAATCAAATTTATTATTGCCAAGTACATATTACATATATACAAGGAATTCTTTGTGGCAAAGAGGCAACATAATATATAAAAACAGATACAACAAGTAACATCTAACAAGACAGATACAGTATATAGTCTACACATGACGATTTAATTGTTGAACAGAGAGTGGATAGAAGCTGTTCATATGGCGGTTGGTGCTGCTTTTGGGGACTATGAAGCGACGTCCTGAAGGGAGTAGTTGGAATGAGGAGTGTCCCGGGTGAGAGGGATCGGATGAAATTTTTAATGCGTGGGATCGAATACTCTTATCATAAAGATCCTGGATTTTAGGCAGGGGGAACCTATAATTCTCTCTGCTGTTCTGAAAGTCCTTTGTAAGCGGAGTTTGTCATGCGCAGTGGCTCCCCCATACCAGACTAGTCAGCTGGTCCACGGTTGTGCCATTGGCTCTTGTTCATTCTGCTGCCCCTCTGGGTTCCAGTACCGTCAGCTGGTTCTCGGCAGTTCCTCAGCCTTCTAGTACCTTCTGCTACTTTTCCAAGTTCAAGCTTGTTGAAATGGTTTTTGATTCTCACTCTGGATCTCCCTAACAATGACCCTGAAGACAACGACCCTGAAGACCACACAGAAGAATACCTAAAAGATGACCCTGAAGAAGATGACCAAGAGGACAAAGAACAGGAAGACAACCACCAAGATGCAGAACAACAAGAGACAGAAGACCAAGAAGCATAAAAACCAAAAGCAGAAGAACATTAAGCATAAGACTAAAAATCAGAGCAAATGATATTATCTAATTTATAAGCAGAAGAAGACTAAGCAGTGTATGGGGGTGAGTCCTTTCCTCCTCGTGGTGCCCCTGGAAAAGGCCTGCTGCTGCAGGCCAAACTGAACGTGGACAAATCCTGTTGTAAATCTGTTGTCACAGGCTGAACGGAAGGTGTAGTCTTCAAACTTTTATAGATAACAACTACAGGAATGCCTGACACAAATAAGAATATGATGAAGAAGAAGAATAGGAAGAAGATGAAGAAGTAGAATATGAAGAAGAAGAATAGTTGAATAAGAAGAATATGAAGAATGTAAAAAAAAGAATAATAGGAAGAAGGTGAAGAAGAAGATGAATAAGGTGAAAAAGAAGTTGATGAAAAAGACGCTGCTGAGGATGATGAAGGAGAAAGTGTGGGAGAAGTAAAAAAGAAGGTGAAGAGCATGGAAGTAGTGAAACATACATATCTGACAAAATATAAAAGAGGTTAACATAGTCAATATCTTTGTAACTCCAAGTGTCTTTAAAAAAAAAATTAATTCCTGCTATTCCATTTGATTGGGCTAAAACTCTATGGCTTTAATGTCTCCTACACCTCCCACAATACATTCTACATTATTATTAGTTGTGTTTCTTCATGTAGAATTAGCCTACAGGGAAAGAAAGGGTTTTTTTTAATTCCGATATTTCAGTTCCATTGACTTGAATGGGACTTCCGGGATCGGAATCGGCGATACCCGATACTTTTTTTTAGATCGGCCGATCCATTCCGATCCAATATTTTTCAGTATCAGGTGGTATCGCTCAACACTAGTCATGACACGACCTAAGCCTTTTTAAGAACTTGTGTGCCATTTTATATTAGGAGATTTACAGTAAAGGAAAGCAATTACCTTTTTGAACAGTGTCTGGGAGGCTGTTGTTTGTGCAGCCCAAAAACTTGATAATCAAGTGATTAAGAAACTGTCAATCTCCTTGAATGAGGCTTATGACTGTTATTAAAATGAAAGGGCATCTATATCGGTAACTGATATTTATCTTGCAATGTCCAGAATGTATTTGGTACATTGTTTGGTTATTATTCTTAACTTAACAAATGGAAATATACAATTGAGATCTGAAAACTTATATTTTTCATTTAAATGCATATTAAATATTCACATTAATAGTTCCCAAACACAGAGATAGTCTCCTAAAATAGAAAAATCCTCACTTCTACTTTCTTAAGTATTCATGTTTATTCATGCCAAGTTAAAATTATTAACTTGCATCTCAATAAGAGAAATTGACATGCTGTGGTCTAGAAAAACACGCCACACGTCAGTGTCCGCTGGTGATCCGCAGGTGTCTGTGGATGCATAGTGGACATGGGATTTCTTGAAATACTATCCACTATGCTGTAACAGCTGGCCACTGCGAGTTTGACACTGTCTCAACTCCCGATCGTGGGCACATACTATAAGGCTTAAAATTAGGGAGATCTCAGTCAGCTTTGACTCTGGCCATTACAACAGAAGTCTGACTTTGTGTTATATTGGCTTCCACTAGATTGATAATGCCATAAATGTATGGTGACTGTCCATGTGACCCAGACATCAGCATAATAAATGTACAATAAATGGCACTAAGGAGGTAATAGTGCTTCTTCTTAATCATGTAACTTGAATGACCATGCAACTGTGCACAGTATATTTAAACAGCTTTACATGTCAACTAACTAGTGTTCAGAACTGCTAACATACTTTCATTAAAATATGATATGATCTTTTAATTGAATGCTTTTTAATGTAATTTTTAAAGTGATATGTTCATTACATGAGCAATGCACAAAACTCCAGATGATGCTAATAAAATTAATGCACAATTTCTATTAGATACATGGATTACATACTTTACTTTGATGCATTTTCTTCCTAATCGTCTAATTGGGTTCCATTTTCCTTGCAAATATTGCTTCAGATTATCAAAGGACTCTGATTAGCATTGCTTAACTTTGATTTGCATACACAGGAAGTGCGTCGTAAGATATCCACGTTCTTTGATAAATGTAGGTCACAGGATGCAAATAAGCCTAAATCATTATTACATTCTGTCTTGGAAGAAAGAAGGCAATATTAAAAGATTCAAAAGGTATTTCCTAAACCGAAACATTATTGCATTTTTTTACTGAATGATCCTGTCTATTTTAGGCTTTCTTCAATATTTCTTTGTTGAAAGAAAATCAGTGAGAATTAGTGATGAGCGAGTATACTCATTACTCGAGATTTCCCGAGCGTGCTCGGGTGATCTCCGAGTATTCGGATGTGCTCGGAGATTTAGTTTCTGTTGCCGTAGCTGCAAGATTTGTGGCTGCTAGACAGCTTGAATACATGTTAGGATTGCCTGTTTGTTTTGAGTTCCCCACATGTATTCAGGCTGACTAGCAGCCACAAATCATGCAGCTACGACGACAGAAACTAAATCTCTGAGCACATCCAAATACTTGAAGAACACCCGAGCATGCTCGGGAAATCTCGAGTAACGAGTATACGCACTCATCCCTAGTGAGAATGATCTGAGCTGATCTGCAGCATCCTGGAGTGCGTACTACACTCCAGTATGCCGAAAGGAGATGTGCAGAACAGCTCCATTCACTGTTTTCATCATTGAAGCTAATAACAGCTGATCACTAAGAGTGTCGGACCCCCACCAATCTGGGATTTATGATTTATCTTAAATATTGTTCATCAATATCATGTGACCGGATAATTCCTTTTGTCGTGCTCTTTATTATTTTTAAAGGGCTTATTCAGTCAAATTATATTGATGATCTACTCATATGGAATATACTAATGACATATCAAACAAATTGGCAATTTTTCGGAATTGACAAATAGTTCCTATTCTTTTGAATTAGTGGTCACTACTGGATACTGCAGAATTACTCCTATTCTTTGAACTTAGCAATGGTCACTAAACGTTGACTGGGGCTGCTCACTGTAGCTCCATTCCATGTGTTCACATCTGGCCATTTCCATAGTTTGTAACAACTGGTTTTTGAAGTGCCGGGTGTCGAATGATCACCTATCTTATATTTATGGCTCATCATATTGATAGGTCACTTATTTATTTTGATCATAGAATGCTTTTAATTTGATTTTGGATGCAAAAATCAAGTATGACCTTAGAGTTGTACTGTTATGTAAGAATTTGCAATATAATAATTGCTAGATGTTTACATGATTTTTCACTTCTGAAGTACAAGTACTCATTTAAATATACTCTTCAACATTGAAATTACAGCACGAAGAAGGAAAAGTCATGGAATTTTAGAAATCACAGGATCCTTAGATATGTTAATTATATGCAAATGAAATAAAAATGAAAACAACATTTTCTAAGCATCTTAATCCATTTGGTATTGAGTATGAGTGCATATACTAACACACCTTGGTTGCTATCAATGATGTTATTAATGGTTGAGGAATGCTCTGCTATGCTGAATACAGCTGGGCATCTCCCATTGCAATTTGATGATCAATGATGTCCTAAGTGTGCTTAAAAAAGACAAGTTCAGGGCATGGTTGCATGTTTAAGTCATGCAGGCTGCTCACAGCGGAAAAGCAAATTCTATCCTTAAAAAAATGGTCTTGGAACTCTACCTCTGCCGAAGCTGTTATTGAAGGATGTTGGATATGTATTATAGCTGGCATCGCTCATGAGAAAGAAGTTCAGCTCCTAAGTCCTTCTTCACATGTAGACCAAGACCACTCCCTAGGATGTTAATTCATTTTCTATTCCTGGAAGATGTTAACATGTCTATCGATATTGTATTTTTCCATAAATCTAAGAATTTTCCTTCTTGGTGTTGAAATATCAATGTTTATGAGTATAAATCTATTAAAGAGATTTTCCTTAAATCATAATATGGTCTCAGTTTTTTCTACATAAAAAATTAATCTTGTGCGCCAATACAACCTATATTTAAAACTTCGCTGATTTGTAGCTTTTATTCCTCCTGTTGATGACCCCCCAATGGTCTCTTTCTTCTCCATTGCCACTGGATCCGTCTTCCATTAGTTTTAATTGTGTCGAAGAAGCTTGGGAAGATGCGCACAATAACCCTACTTATTAAAACATCAGAAAGCCGATTTGCAGCACAGTTATGCCAAAGATCAAACTTACACTAGCTGCATGTACAAGAAATAACCTGTCTAAGCCATGAAAAGCAGATGACCCCATGGTCCTGTTTAATAGAATATTCCCCAAATATTCCTTTGGCATCCGCATTGTGCCAACATCACAGAGAGCTGTTTTATAGCATTGGTCAGCTATGCTTTAGGGGCAGACCATATCCATGCTCTGAAGATCCTTGTCATAGAAAGGTTAAAATCCATAAAACATTTCTGGATGTCACCCTGACAAAGAACATCTGTGAGAAGGGCTTACACTCCAAACTGTTTGAAATTGATCTCACAATGTAACATATGGGGAAAAGAGGAAACTCGTTATAGCTAGAGTTGAGCGAAACGGGTCGAAAAATTTCAAAAGTCGCCGACTTTTGGCAAAGTCGGGTTTCATGAAACGAAACCCGACCCTAGGATGAGGTCGGCCACGAGGTCGGCGACTTACGCGCCAAAGTCGCGTTTCAAAAGTTTGTTTTGCGCTCTTTTTCAGCCAATCAGGATCCACGGACACTGTGGGCAACGTGATGACATAGGCAGGGGTCACCACCATCTTTCAGAAGGGCATGCAAGTGATTGGCTTGCTTTGGTGGGCGTCACAGGGGTTATAAAAGGGCGTGCACGCCGACCGCCATCTTACTTCTGCCGATCTTAGCATAGGGAGAGGTTGCTGCTGCTGATTCTGTAGGGAGAGCGTTAGGCAGGGAAGAAGGAAAAAAAACTGCTTCTGCTGCTAGCGATTTTGCCTGTACAACTCACCAGTCACTGTGTGTGCAGTGCAAGGGGAGGCTATATTGTGGTGGATCAGCGGTGTTGGTTGTTAGGCTGCCTTCTAAGGCTTCCTGACAGCTGCATTGCTGTTTACCCACTGCTCTGCAAACTGCTTTTTTAAAAGCAATCCCAATTTTTTTTTTGTCCTACTGAGGTACTGAGCGTGCATTTTTTCACACCATACAGCGGTGTACGCTCCTCACACAGTACCGTGTAACGGCTGTTATCACAGCCACAGTGAAGCTATCTGTGTGTCACTCTGTGAGAATAAGTCGAGGGCATGTTCCGTTCTTACAGACCTGCACCTACTAGTTTTGTCTAGCTTTCAAACAGTTAAATATATTTGCTGTTTGATCACATTCAAAACTATAGAGAGACAGCGTGTGTCAGTCCGTATACTTAAAAATCACGGAGCTTGACAATTTTACGTACACCGGACAGCCGTGTATGTGCACACTCCTCTCAGTACCGTGTAACGGCTGTTATCATGGCCACAGTGAAGCTATCTGTGTGTCACTGTGGAAGGATAAGTGGAGGACTTGTTCCCTTCTTACAGACCTACACTCTAGGGAGATTCCTATTCTGCCCAATTCTACATACACCTTGTAGTTTGTGATACACTAGCCAATTTCTGCCTGTGACATAGCGCTCTGATATTCAGTGCGCCTCACACAATCCAAAAGTGTCCAGTGTCCACTAGTGTGTGCAGAAATTCAAAATCTCCCTTATCCTGTAGTCACTTTTTTCACACCTGTGTCATCGAGCCTGTGATATAGCGCTGTGATATTCAGTGGGCCTCACACAATCCATAAGTGTCCAGTGTCCACAAGTGTGTGCAGAAATTCAAAATCTCTGTGATCCTGTAGTCACTTTTTCACACCTGTGCCATCGAGCCTGTGACATAGCGCTCTGATATTCAGTGGGCCTCACACCATCCAAAAGTGTCCAGTGTCCACTAGTGTGTGCAGAAATTCAAAATCTCCCTTATCCTGTAGTCACTTTTTTCACACCTGTGCCATCGAGCCTGTGACATAGCGCTGTGATATTCAGTGGGCCTCACACAATCCATAAGTGTCCAGTGTCCACAAGTGTGTGCAGAAATTCAAAATCTCCCCTGTCCTATAGACACCTTGTACCTTGTTTTACATTACTATATAGTTTGTTGGATTTTGTCTACATTTCTACAAAAAATGAGGAAGGCTGGTGGAAGAGGCCGTGGAATTGGGCGGGGGTTGGCAGCTGGTAATGATGGTGTTGGTGGTGGATCTGATGGTAGTGGCAAGAGCAAAATAGGACAGAATGCAGGAGGTGTTGAGCCTGCGTCATCGTCTGGCTCCATAAGGCTTCGAAGGCTTAGTTTTCTAGGAGTTGGCAAACCGCTTTTAAAGCCAGAGCATCAGGAAAAAGTTTTGTCTTACATTGCTGACTCAGCCTCCAGCTCTATCGCCTCCTCCTCTGAAGTTGTAAAAACTAAAAGCACTGAGTCGTCATTGGAGGCTCATATTCATGAACCACACCTTTCCTTGTGTCCTTCACCCCAACCAAGATTGAAGGATGACACAGGCCATACTACTGATTACTCCATGGAGCTGTTTTCACATACCATGCCTGGATTATCAAGTCAAATGGTGAATTACCCAGGCCAAGATGAATCTGACATGGAGTGCACTGATGCACAGCCGCTGATAGATGATTCTGCTGGTACATTCATTCAGAGCACTACATTGTCCTCGCAGTGTACAGAGCCAGATTCTGACCCTGATGAGACTCAGGTGCCCCTTCCCGCACACTATACCACCATACACGGTGACACATAGGAAGGTGCACATGACATTGAAGAGGAGGTGATGGATGACCCAGTTGTTGACCCAGATTGGCATCCATTGGGGGAAGAGGGTGCTGCTTCCAATAGCTCAGATGAGGAGCATCCACAGCAGACATCGACATCGCAGCAGCTGTTATCTGGCAGGCCCGGAGCACTCCAAAGACAGGTTCCAAACATCAAAAGAGTTGCTGGACAGCTTGTCCAGAGGGTCAAAAGATCACAGCGTGCTAGGCCGCAAAATGTCTGCCAAAGTAGGAAGAGTGCAGTGTGGCACTTTTTTGAACAAAATCCTCATGATCAGGCCAAGGTTATCTGTAAGAAGTGCGCAAAGACCTTTAGCCGAGGGAAAAATCTGAAAAATTTGAATACCAGTTGCATGCTTAGACATTTAACCACCATGCACTTGCAAGCGTGGACACAACACCAAACCTCAAGTGCCACATGTGCAACTGATCACAAAGAAGGTAGTCAGCAACGCTACATTGTTTCCCCCACTGTAAGCCCACCGGTTAGCACAGCAGCAAATGTTGAGGTGTCGTTGCAAGGCCACAGCAGTCAGGGAATCCCACTGTTATATCAACGAAATACTGAATCTAGGCCATCAGAAAGAACACCAACTCCATCACCATCATCAACCCTCTCTCAGTCTGCCCTGTCCACCGCTACTTCCACCATATGCAGCTCTCAAGTCCAGCTCACCCTCCCAGACACTATGAGTAGGTCAAGAAAGTACTCAGTCTCTCATCCACGTACACTGGGTTTGAACGCCCACATTGCCAAACTAATCTCGTTTGAGATGATGCCCTATCGGTTGGTGGAAAGCGCAGCTTTCCGCGAACTCATGGCCTATGCAGTACCACGCTATGACCTACCCAGTCACCACTTCTTCTCTCGCAAAGCTATCCCAGCCCTCCACCATCATGTAAAAGACTGCATTGTCCATGCACTCAAGCAGTCAGTGAGTGGAAAGGTGCACCTCACAACTGATGCATGGTCCAGTCGGCATGGCCAGGGCCGTTACGTGTCCATCACTGCGCACTGGGTTAATGTGGTGGATGCAGGGTCCACAGGGGACAGGGTGGTGGGACAGTGCTGCCTAGCCCACGGTATAGGAAACAGTTGGCTGTAGGCGTTCCACCCTCCTCCTCCTCCTCCAGAAGCGAAAGCTCGTCCACAGAGAAAAGTCGTACGAGCACTCCATCTGCAGCTGCCACTGTTGCACACGAGATGTCCCCCTATCGAGCAGCTAGTGGAAAGCGTCAGCAGGCTGTGTTGCAGATGATGTGTTTGGCGACAGACACACCGCCGAGGTGCTGGCCGAGTACTTGAAGCGACAAACTGAGTCATGGCTGGGCAGTGAACATCTTGAGGCAGGCAAGGTAGTTAGTGATAACGGCCGTAATTTTGTGGCAGCCATAGCCCTTTCAAAACTCAGCCACATACCTTGCTTGGCTCACACCTTGAACCTGGTGGTGCAGTGCTTCCTCAAAAATTATCCGGAGTTAACAGCCCTGCTCCATAAGGTGCGAAGACTGTGCGCGCACAACCGCCGGTCGCCTGTACACTCCGTTCGTATGCAGAAGCTGCAGCGATTGCTCCACCTTCCCAACCACCGCCTCATTATCGACATTGCAACAAGGTGGAACTCCACCCTGCACATGGTGGAGCGGCTGTGCGAGCAGAGGCAGGCCATAATGCATTTGTGGGAGGATACACGGCCAGGCACTTTGAGAGCAGACATGGAGTTGACAGGTGTGCAGTGGTCGAAGCTGAAAGACCTCTGTAAAGTCCTTCAGTGTTTTGAGGAATGCACACGGCTGGTAAGCGCAGACGACGCCATCCTAAGCATGAGCATCCCACTTATGCGTCTGCTCATGCAAACTTTGACGCACCTTAAGGAGCAGGCGTCTGCAGCCAATGTTGACGAGGAGGGAATCCTTGATGACATTCAGCCTTTGTCTGCTCAGGGACCTCTCCTGGACGAGGTGGAGGAAGAAGAGGAGGAGGAGGATGATGATGGGGATAATTACTTAGGGGAGGAGGATGCATCTCATGGGGCAAGTGAAAATGTTGGCGTGGCAAGGTCTGGTACAGGGTTTGTGCGTGACTGGAGGGATGTGGATTTGCCAGAAAGTGCTCCTCCAACCAGCACTCGCAGTGCATCATTGACACCGGGAACATTGGCCCACATGTCAGATTATGCCTTGCAGATCCTAAAAAGGGACCCCCGCATTGCCAAAATGATGAAAGATAACGACTACTGGTTGGCCAGCATCCTGGATCCACGCCATAAAGGCAAATTACAAAACATCATGCCACAGGAGAACCTTGACCTAATATTGGCTAATAAACAAGCAACTCTGGTAAATCGGTTGCTTGAGGCATTCCCAGCACACAGCAGCGGTGATGGTTCTCACACGAGCCGTACGGGCCGGGGGCAGCTTGGCAGAGGTGTTCATGGTGCACACAGCAGAAGTGGCGTTGGAGACAGGGGTTTCATGACAATGTTGTGGACTGATTTTTCAAGTACCGCTCACACAACTGGTAATACTGCATCGATGGAAAGTGACAGGAGACAGCAGTTGTCAACTATGGTTACAAACTACTTTTCCTCCCATATCGATGTTCTCCCACACAGGTCATTCCCCTTTGACTATTGGGCCACTAAACTGGACACCTGTAGGGATGGGCGAATCCTGAAATACTCGGAATCGCTAGACTCTAACGAGTCCGACTCGGAAAATCGCTATTCGTTGCGAGTCTAGCGAGTCCAATGTTAATGAATGGGGATGCGAGTATTGCAGCGATTCCTGTGCTGCCATTTTTTTTACTCTTTACTCTCGCAAGTGGCCCCTAGCTTAGCGATTTAGAATTCATCCCTAAAGCACAGAAAATCGTTTCTACATCACACTAGAAGCTAAACAGGAAGTCGCCTGTGCTAACCGATTTACTGCACAGGCTGATCTGATATTCTGCACACACAGGCAGATCTGATCTGCACACACAGGGTGATCTGATCTGCACACACAGGCCGATCAGATCTGCACACACAGGCCCACCAAAGATGTGTAGCAGACGTGATACAGAGAGGCTGATCGACCTGGCTGAAGAGTGGCACCAGCTGTGGCAGCCCACCCACCCTGGCTATGGTGATGAAAGACAGCGAAATATGGCTTGGAGGTCCATCGCCAGAAGTATGTTCCCGTCATTTGATCACGCTGGAGAAGATGGGCAGGCAAACATGGGTAAGAGCTATGTGATGTCATTTCTTCTATTTTCTTTTACTGTACCCTTTTTTGGATTAGGAGAGAGTGAGATTTCTTGTGTCACCATTGGCGTCTGTGACGCACTGAAACCGTGGTACCCAGCACCGGGCCGGGGTCTGCTTCACTGGGGGATGTGATGTGACCTGTGCTGTAGTCTCAGGGGATGCACAGTGCAAAGGGGATAACTACAGGGGATGTTTTAATTAAACATTTTTAGGAGTTATTTTTGGGACGCCACCCAGAATAAATGTGGCTATTTACTGCCACCGTTGCCTATGACTGGCTGGGGATGATGGTGAGGGGCAGCTGAGGTGGAGAAGCCCTTTCTGGGTAGGGCTGGGATCCCCAGGCAGGTGGTAGTAGATGGATCTTGATGTTGGTGATGGGGAGGCTGATGCAGGTCTATGCTTGCACTTAATTGGTCTTGCAACACTTGTCTTCACACTGGATCCTGCTGCAGCTACTTTATTAAAAACGACTCACACACTGGTCAGTGTTTACCGGATGTAACTCAGCTCTGACTTTCTGGGTCTTTTACAATCACAGATGTTACAATTCTTTTCACCTTCCTGTTACAGAGGTTCAATTCTTTACACTTCTCAATTACACCTCTTTACACTTCAACGGGGACACTCTCCTTTCCCTCAGGGACTCTCCTAAACTGCAGACAGGTTCCTTCTCTTGCCAGACCCCTCTCTCTAAATGGTCCTTCCATGTTTCTCCTTCTTCTCTCCCTTCTTTGTACGTGTACGGTATACTTAACCATGGGTACAAAGAGGGCAAGAAGTGCATGTCTATTGTATGTTTGGGCCTATTGTTTGATACCTGACAATGTGTGATCAAATCTGATGTCTGTATTTTATTTATCTACTTGCAGTTGAAATGATAATCAAGAGATGGAGGAGCTGCCGTGACCAGCATAAGAAGGAGTACGAGCGGCAGTTATGCCGGGGCCCACAAGCTGCACCACCGTTGCGGGTTTATGACCACTATCACAGATTGTCATTCCTTCGTCCATTTGTGCGCCTTAGTAGGTAGGATATGTCAGATTTTTATTTGCCCATAACTTTAACATTTGTAAGATTAGACACTATGTCTGATATCCCTAATTTAAAAATGTTACTTGGCCCATTACCTTAATCAGGGCTGGCAAAGTTATATTTGTTTATGTTGGACACACAAGGGTAAATGTAAGTGTAGGTTTGCATTAATGTTGGTAATTTTTACCTTGTGTTTTTCCTATCTCAATCCAGCAAATGTGGGCTGACATTTTTTTTTGTGCTTACAAATAGACCTCGCCGGCAAAATCCCCAAGATGTGGAGGTTCCCCAAGGCCAAGGCAGATGAGGAGGCCGGTGTTGCACCTTTGCAACAACGAGACAGACCAGCCCAGCAACAGCCTGTGGAGGAAGCACGGGAGGGTATGCAGGCGGATGACAACCAACCCGTGGCTGATCAGCTTCCACCACCTTCACCACCACGGGCTGCAGAAGAACATGCTGTGAGTGGTATGGCTCTGGCAGCTCCACCAGTTCATGGGCCATCCGGTTTTCAAGATGCTGTGGTCCCCTCTAGCTCTGGCCTTGATCTTGAGAACTCCAACAGTGGTCCTGGTCCAGTTCCCTCCTGCACTGCCCCAGCTAGTTTTCTGGTTAGCTCCACCCCAGCTCCATTAACTTGCTCCTCTGTCCCTGCTCTGGCTCCCTGCCACTATGTTCCTTTGCCGCTTGTGTCCACCTCTGGCCTCACTGCTCCATCCTCGTCATTTGGTCTGGATTCTGTGGCCTCCTCCAGCTTGCCCACAGTTTCCTTCGCCCCCAGCTTGGCACCTTTCCCCAGATATGTAGCCCCTGAGGTTGAGGAGAATTTCTTTGCTCCCTGGGAAGGGGGGGGCTGGCCATCCAATGCAGAGACCAACGCAGTACAGTGGGCGGCTGCCTTTGCACACAGTCTCATAGGTAGTCTCACACATATTCCACGTGAGCGGAGACGGCATGCAAGGGCAGCCTTCCAAATACTACTTGAAGCAAATGTGCCCCCTAACAGCCCCACACGGGTATTAAATATGCTTGAGGATTGGCAGCGTTCACCACACAACCTCATAGCTACTTCAACCCGCCAGCTGCCAGGGCAACCAAGAGCCGTGCAGGGCTACCAGAGTCAGGACAGACACCCTGTGGAACATAACATATGGCGTCCATATCAGCCATTACTTAATGTGCCCAATGTTGGAGGTTTGCCAGAGTATCACAGGCCCTTGGCTGAGGAGATACAACAGGCGCTCAACGTGATCAATGTTCCTGTAGATGAGAGTGACCTGGATGTCAATGTGGAACAGAGTGGTGGGCCAAGTTACCATGTACTCTAATTGCATATGGACATATGGAATTTTCTGCCCAAAACTTTTGTTTTTTTTTGACAATTAAACGTTTAATTGTCTATGTTTGAGATACTGTAACATTCTTTATTTTTTGGTTTGTTTTATTTTTTTTTTTCTTATCCCCTTTCTGTTATTTTTTTTTTGTTTTTTAAGGTTAAGAAATGTGGCTTTTTGTGGCATTGTGATACATATGTGGAAAGAAGGAAAGAGCAAGACAAAAAATGTAAGTAAAAGAAAGCCAACAGGCATGAAAGTGAACCACAGAAATAAAAAAAGGGTTTTGCCAGCCACACAACAGTTGTATGTGTCATGTGTTCAGTACACCACTCAAAACATGTTTTTTGAACTATCACACACTTTTCACATGAGCACTTAAGCAAGACAGTTTATGTAATACACGGAAGGTGGGATTTCGGCTGCGGTTACATTTGCATTTGGAATTGGCGATCATGATCTATTATTTGGGGCCACACCACGAGGAACTCCAAAAATCAGATCCGGGTAGATTCTCCAAATTATACTTTTTCTCCAATAGGTCAACACCGGTGTTTTCTCAAAAAAACATGAACGGCATCTGCAATTGTAAACGCAAATGTAACCGTAGCATTAGCCATTTTTGAGACCCAACACGAAGCGCTTTGACAGAGGCACAACGCTTGAGTCAACAAGTAAAGTGTAAGGCTGGCCAGGCCATACGGGTGCATATTCGGGCCAATGACTTAGAGATACAGTGTAAGAAGAATGCTGAGGGCCTAGCTGCATTTGGTGACATGTTGCCAGTCCAACACCACAACATGTCCACATAGCCAAACTGATGTATGTATTTCCCCAGAATATGTACTTCTCCAATGTGCAGATGGTTTGTCAAATTTTGTACGTCAGAGTAAAGTGTTTGGCACCCCTGCCGAAATGCACATGCGAGTTCATGGTGAAAGGACTAATTTGGGCGGACATGTGTGTGCCTTTTTTCCAACCAAAATCAAAACAGTTAGTTGTGGTTTGGCAACTGTTGAGCAACTAATTTGATGATGTGTATTGTTTACATTGCCACATGGAGTATTACCCCCCCAAAACCATTGATGATCAGGAGGACCATGTTGTGTGATGTTTGCTAAGGTTAGCAGATATAGTATTTATGGCAACACTGGCTATCCATGAACATTCCATTAGGTGGGTTCGCCCAGGGAAATGCCCCCTCTGGGCTATTGAAATAATGTATAAAACATTCACGGACACGCAGTCCCTAGTGCTCATACAATATACTTGCTTGTACTGGGAGCATAGTACATGCAATACCCACTATGCAGGCATAGGCTTGGTGCCTGGAAAAATTAGCCCAAGGGGCTTTCGAAAAAATGTATTAAAGAATAAAGGGCACGTGGCCCATACAATATACTGGCTTGCAGTAAGAGAAATGCCCACTGTGTAGGCATAGGCTTGGTGCCTCCAAAAATTGGCTCAAGGGGCTTGAGGAAAATTTTTTAAATAAAGCAGGGCGCATGGCCCATACTAAATACTGGCTTGCAGTAAGAGAAATGCCCACTGTGTAGGCATAGGCTTGGTGCCTCCAAAAATTGGCTCAAGGGGCTTGAGGAAAATTTTTTAAATAAAGCAGGGCGCGTGGCCCATACTAAATACTGGCTTGCAGTAAGAGAAATGCCCACTGTGTAGGCATAGGCTTGGTGCCTCCAAAAATTGGCTCAAGGGGCTTGAGGAAAATTTTTTAAATAAAGCAGGGCGCGTGGCCCATACTAAATACTGGCTTGCAGTAAGAGAAATGCCCACTGTGTAGGCATAGGCTTGGTGCCTCCAAAAATTGTCTCAAGGGGCTTGAGGAAAATTTTTTAAATAAAGCAGGGCGCGTGGCCCATACTAAATACTGGCTTGCAGTAAGAGAAATGCCCACTGTGTAGGCATAGGCTTGGTGCCTGGAAAAATTAGCCCAAGGGGCTGTATGGAATTGGATGCAAATACACAACTCTGAAAAATCCTCACAAGTGGATGCACTTGTAAAGTAAAATTAATCAAACTGATTGTGTATTTGTGTTATAATGCAGCAAATGTTGCATGAACATTACTAATCAAAGCGACTGAGATGAGGGACATAGAGATATTTCAAGTTAGAAAAGGGCATAATGTTAAAAGCGCAATCTCACAATCCTAATAATCATGATTATGTTACCCTAGGTTTGGGTACTGTCGTCTGGAGGACTTAGGAACTGTGATGATATCCAGTCCTTGTTGAACTTTATGAGAGTCAGCTTGTCGGCATTTTCTGTAGTAAGGCGTGACCTTGTCTCTGTGACTATACCCCCAGCGGCACTGAAAACACGCTCTGATGTCACGCTAGCAGCTGGGCAGGCCAGCACCTCCAAGGCATACAAAGACAGCTCTGTCCAAGTGTGAAGCTTCGAAACCCAGTAATTAAAGGGTACAGACGGGTCGGTAAGGAAGCTGGTACTGTCACTGACATACTTGTTCACCATGTTTGACAATGTTTGTCTCCTACTCAAGGTGACCGCATGCACACTGCGTTGCTGATTGGAAGGTCTGTTGAACATCGCCCAGTTGGTGGACATCTTACCCCCACCTCTTCTTGACATTGTGGGCGTTTGTGTCCCAACCAATTGCTGCTGTTGCAAACTGCTGCTACTTCGGTGTATAGCGGAGTCAGACGGTGATATTGTCATCAAATTCTCTACAACAAGACTCTTGAAATGATCCATAGTTAAGCCCCTTGGTGACTGCAACAGCAGCGACGGAAATTTATCTTTGTAGCGTGGGTCCAGAAATGTTGACAACCAGTAGAGGTTGCTGTCATAGATGTTAATGACGCGTGGATCTTGGGACAGACATTGAGACATGAAGTCAGCCATGTGTGCTAAGCTGTAAAGACTCATCTCTTCGGTTTCACCCGAATGATGGGCACTATGTATCATGGCCTCTAAGGCTGGTTTCACATTAGCGCTTTTGTGCGCAGCGCATCGGGCGCACCAGTGCGCATGCGCACTGCGCACCTATATTTTACATGATGTGCGCATGGTTTTGCGCATATTTGCGCTTTCGTGCGCATGCGTTTTTTTGTCTTTCGCGCCAGGCGCGTCAGACGCAACATGTTGCATTTTTGGTTCCGCCCTGTCTCGTTAAAACAACGCATGCGCACGGAATGCGCACGGAATGCGCAAAAACACCACATTGGAGCCTATGGGAGCACAATACTTGCGCATGGTCTTGCGCATGCTTGCGTTTTTATGCGCATGCGTTTTTTAAATAAACATGACTGAAATTTGGTCTAGACAGTAAAAAAAAAAAAAAAACCAAGGTGATAAAATGGTGTGGGCACTGGGATTCCACAATACTTTAAGGATTGCTCACTAGTGGACACACAGCACAAGCTGCACCAATGTAAGTATGAAAAACCTAATGTCTGGCTGAAATTTCAATACATTTCTATGTACTTATGTCTCTTTTTTTTTTTATTGCAGCATGTCTTCATCTGGTGAAGAATATGTCCCCGGGACAGGGCAAGAGGCAGAAGAAGTGAGTACTATGCTTCCGTATGGATTTGAAAAAATAAACACATGTGATTAATTTTTTCTGTTTAATTTTCAGACCTCATCCTCCATCACGCCACCACCACCGGAGGAACGGCAGGAGCAGCAAGGCCAAGTGCGGGCGGGTAGACGTGATGTAAGTACAGACGGACTGTTTTTTTTTTTTTTTACTTATTTTCTAGTCTGGTTTATTTATTTTTGTTTTTTTTTTTTTTGTTTTTTTTTTAAATTTTCATGGTTGTTTTTTTCGATGTTTGTTTCTTTTTTTGCATTTATTTTCATGTTTGTTTGTTTGGGTATATGGGCACGGGACTATGGGATAGAGGATATGTATGATGGTATATGGGCACGGGACTATGGGATGGCGAATATGTATGATGTGTATATGGGCACAGGCATATGAGATGGCGAATATGTATGATGGGTATATGGGCACAGGACTATGGGATGGAGGATATGTATGATGGAATATGGGCACGGGACTATGGGATGGAGGATATATATGATGGGTATATGGGCATGGGATAGAGGATATGTATGATGGTATATGGGCACGGGACTATGGGATGGCGAATATGTATGATGGGTATATGGGCACAGGCATATGAGATGGCGAATATGTATGATGGGTATATGGGCACAGGACTATGGGATGGAGGATATGTATGATGGAATATGGGCACGGGATTATGGGATGGAGGATAATTTTAAATTTCTATAACTAACCACAGTAGTTACTATGCCCGGGCAGCGCCGGGCTCTTCAGCTAGTTTTAGATATTTTTTATTTTAAAATCTTTCAAAGATTAATGTTTGTCTTTCTTTTCTAGGCTCCACAGCGCGAGGAGGACCTCGCCCTGGACAACGACGAGCTCATCCGTCTAGTCCAGGAGCGAGTCCCACACCCGTCACCAACTGCACTCGGACAACGTGGTGATCCGGCGGCTCTGGAACGAGGTGGCCGCATCGCTGATGGATGGCTGGGACAACGCCTCTCCCCGGGTCCGCAAGGATTTTCGTAAGTATTTAAATGCAGTGTGATGCAGCAGTGATCTTGGCCGGGATCACCCAACTG